>NW_028277035.1:12832500-14120000 GCF_059951505.1 Python bivittatus | reverse complement strand
ATGTATAAATAAACATAATGGGTTTTTTTTCCTGAGATACAGAGTATCAGAGCTTGGAAATGATTGAACCACTACTTGAGAAATAACTGAATTGCCTGCAGCAAATAAGCATTTGACATGTATGAGTGCATGTGCTCAAGTAGTAATCTGAAAGATTTGAAAAAGAAATCTGTTGTATTTCATGGCAAAGCTGGTCATTGAAGTATATTGGAGTGAAGAAGCAGTTCTACCAAGAATTTTAGCTAAAGGCCTGAAAATGAAGTTGGAGGAGTGGGGGAGTCAAATAAGTTAATGGGTTTGGGGAATTTACAGTTCTTTTTAATGTTTAATTTACCATTTTAAAAGATGGTAAATTAAGGCATCCAGCTTCTTCTCTTCATCCCGTATCATTCTCTGCATTAACTTTCTTTGCTGTCTTCACATAAAATATTTTCCATTTATTTCAGTGCAAGTCCTCAGTCTCTATCTCTCGATACGGGAGAACGTGGTGGAAGTAATAGTTCCCTGCCCCCTCTGCCCCACCATGACTAGATGCTGTGCTGAGTCATAAGTCGATCTTGACTATGCTGCCTCATATTGTTTTTCTAGCAGCTTCTAATTGCTTTTATTTGAAGAAATGTTGCCTCAGATGCAATATTGTAGATAAAAGTTCCTGCTAGGCTTTATTTATTCTGTCTTGCATATTCTTCTGTTTTCATAGGGAACTATAGCAATGTTACTTACAAAGTTCATGCAGAGTATTGTGTTGTATAAAAGTATTTTGCTGATGAAATATGAAATCTGCCCATTCATGAACTCTGTAGCTGGTCTTCAGCATGTCCTACACCACAGAAATATGGAATTAAATTGTTACCTTTCTTTACTAATGTATGTTTAAGTCCTGATAGCAAAATCTCAGATTTGTATTACATCCTTTCTTTCCTGAATATAAGCTGGACTGGGCTGAAGTAAACGTTTATTTGTCTGGATTTCCTATGTTTGGTTTATAAAAGCAGTGATGATCAAATGTGTGTAGCCATGTAATTTTGCATGTAGATTAATATCCAGGTTGCATTCTTAAGGAAGTCTACTGTTAGCTTTGCTTTTAATGTTTGTAACTACTTTTAGTTTGTTTTAATGTTAATAATTCTTTTTCTAACTGCAGATAGGCAGTTTTCCATCATGGACTGGCAGCCAGATGAACAGGGCCTTCAACAAGTTCTTCAGTTACTCAAAGATTCCCAATCTCCAAACACAGCAACCCAGCGTATTGTGCAAGATGTATCCTTGAAATAATTAGCATTGCTGCAGAGAGTGCTTGAGATATAAGACAGAGGGCAAAATGCAGCTCTCATTTGCAATGAACTTAAAGAATAGAGGGGGGAAAACCAATATGTCACATTGGGGAATAATGTGCTAGTGCAATAAACAAACGCTTTAAAACAACTTTCCCAACCTAGTAGCTTCCAGGTATTTGAGACTACAACTCCCATCTTTCTGGACCAGCAGTAATGCTGATTGGATTTATAATCTAGGTCACTGGAGGGGATTACAGACTGCTGCTCTAAAATAGTGCTAGCAAGAAACAAACTTGAAAGCAGTACTTTTGGCAGTGTCTTATTCTTGTTGTAGCCTTCCCTAACAGGATGGCTGGATGATTATGGAACTTGCATTCCAGCACATCTGGCGAACACCAGGCTGTGGAAAGGTGTTCTCATAGGGCAGTATGGTCTTATACTATTACATCTGTGGCTGAAGAAAATGGGTTTTTAGTGACATTTGGTTATAGGACATATTAAGAATAAATTCTTAACTAATGCCACAGAAACTGAAACAGCTCAACCAGTTCCCTGATTTCAATAACTATTTGATATTTGTCTTAACGCGACTGAAATCTGAGGGTAAGTCCATTAAATCTATTACAACATAAGTTTTAAAAAGCTGTATGTCTGTATAGTATTGGGATACAATATCTAATTTATAATGTCTGCTTTAATCAAGTGGCCATTAGAATATTTTGGCAAAATTAGATTTTGGCTTAAGTGAAATGGCATGTTCAGCTTCTGAGTAATGTTGGAAAACTGCCTGATTTATCAGCTTAAAGGAGATTTCCCATTCCTTTGATGCAAGACTGGTAATTTGGTCCTCTCTGTGGCTTAGCAAGCAAAGGAGGATTTCAGGAATCAAAAACTCTAGCTTCTTTGGTTTTGCCTACCACTGTTTATGCTGTCATCCTTCATTACATTAGAAATATACCCTTCTTTAAAATGGTAGAGCAAGGGTTAATGGGCTGAGCTTTTGGAAGAGCTCCAATGAAAGAATCCAGAATAGGGTAAGAGGAAGGCAAGCCCATTGTAAACAAATTAATGTGCAAGAGATCCTATAGATAAAATTGTTCTGCGACTGATGACTAAAGGTCTGTAGTAGTTTCCTGATTTTTAAGTATACCAAAAGAATTGAAATTGTTTGTATCTTTACAGTAATTTGTAAGAAGCCATAGCTTGTACTGGAATTGAATGAAATAACTGTACTCCTGAATGAAATAACTGCATTTTTTTCTTAAATTTTGGCAGTTTTGTTGGATGACTTAAGGACAAAACATCTTTTAATTCTACACAGTAGATTTTATTGGTACATTAAAATGCTCCCATTTGTTTTGTGACAGCTGGAGCTCATATAGCTCTAGCTATCCTTAAGGTCTCTCATGTTGCATTCTTTTTAAACAAAATTTAATCTACTAAGAGGCTAATATTATTGACTCTTAAGTTTTGATCTTTGGTATCCAGGCAGTAGTGTTTATCCCATCAGCCATAATACTTTAGTACACTGAAAATAAAAAAAGCTGTATTGAATAATCCCTGGATCTTGATTTTTTAAACTCTAATTAAAGTACTGTACTATGATCTCCAGTATTGCTATGAATTATAGGCTAAGTCTTATAAAAATCTCCCATTATGGAGGGAGGGGAAGGAAAATGCTAGAACGTATGCTAAACTGTGAGCATACTTTAACATAAGTCATATATCTGAAGCCACTCAGGTATAGCTGAACCAGTGAGGATCATCAAAAAAGCATTGATTGCAAAGAACTGAAACATTATTTTGTATTCATATAGAACTTTAAAATGCTAGTTTCTGACAACATGTATCATGAAAAAACATTGTAACTCATGAATAGAAATTCATGTAACCCAGCTCAGTATATCAAAAAATGGTATCAAATTTCTTAAAATCTGTAAATGTATATAAGACGTAAAGAAAGAACATGAGCATTGAGCTGCATTATAGAGCCAAAATCTGGACACACTGCTATATTTGTTGGCTGAATGGAAGATCAAACTGTGACCCTTTTCAACACAGCATGGTTAATGAACTTTATCCAGTTATAGCAGGATCAAATGTTAGAGTCTATACATATTTTTGCAGTCAAAATTATATCAGTATTATAGGTGTATAATCTTGTAGGTGTATAAGACATTCATTGCACTACTTTTATGGTATACACACTTTTGGTGTATGGCAATCAGGCAGTTGTTGAATCCAGTTTTTTCTGTGTTTTTGTTCAGATGCCTTTTATTTCTCTGTTTTTTTGCATTTTAATACCTAAAATGTTCCCATATTTTTTAATGTAACATGTCTCGTAAAATTTAGTTCTAATCCATCGTCTCTTTAAAACAGATGAACCTACTCGTTCTCTGAGTGGTTTGATCCTGAAGAACAATGTGAAAGCTCACTACCAGAGTTTTCCCCAGCCGGTTGCTGAATTTATTAAGCAAGAGTGTCTAAATAACATAGGGGATGCTTCTTCTCTTATCAGAGCTACAATTGGTGAGTGGTGGTGAGAAGCTGAGGATGAATTACTAACTAGGATTAGTCTGTGCAGTGCTTTGGAGCATATTGGAGTATGAAAATAGTATCTGTCTGCAACTCTGTACAGCAGCTGTAGTTTTTTTTTCCAGGATTGAAACTACAGAGGACAGCTATGCATACCAATCCTGGGTAGAGACATAGGTACTTCGAAGAGTTTCAGATAGATGCTATTTTCTCTCTCCTATATGCTCCCAGCCATCTTTTAAACATTATTTCTGAAGAACTGCTGTTAGTTTGTTTTCAGGAAGGAAGGGTTATAACTTTTCAAAATTGGTGCGGAAAGTGTTTTAATTAGAAGCAGAATTCCATAATAACAGATGGTGCTTTAACTTGCAATTGTCAGCTAACTGCAAATTGGAACATGTTTATTTCCCTCTATTCTGTGTATAGGTGCATTTGTAAAGAGTAGATGATAGGGCTCATGAGACATGAAGCAAGTAGACTGTGTAAAGCTGGAATTGTCAGCATAGACCTAAGTCATAGCATGGATAGAGTAGCTCTCTAATGGCAAAAATGTTTAATTTCATGTAAGCTGTAAAAGTTTCATTTTCTCCAACTGTTGGCGCTCCCAAAATCAGTACGTAGCATAAAGGATTTATACGCTTTACTTTAGTTACCTATGGGTCCTCCTAGTATGTGTTAGTGGTTTTAAGAACATTATCAATGTTTTCTTGTTACATTAGTTGAGGAATCACTACAGCTCTCAGTTCCATTAAACAATAGATGACAGAAACATCTGGTAGAGTTCAGGACTGTGTCAGAATTAGGGTCTTAAGTATTCCTAATTCCTAAATTTCCTAAAGTTCATCTATCATTTTTGGTAGCGAACATTGTAAAATCAAAGTTCTTGGATCTAAAATGGGCTTGTGAGCTGAACTTGTAGTTTCTTTCTTTTGGCAGGTATTCTGATAACAACAATTGCTTCCAAAGGAGAGCTGCAGATGTGGCCAGAGCTTCTGCCCCAACTCTGCAATTTACTTAATTCTGAAGATTACAACACATGTGAAGTGAGTGGGGAAACTGCACAGAGTTAACTGATGGCTTGAGCCAGCAAGATAGTCTAACTGTTGCTATAGTGTATAGATTTCGCATTGAAATACTCCTAGGGAGGCTGGTGTTAGAGTTGCCAGAAACTATGAATGTCTGATGTTTTATTTAGTGTGTTCAGGATTTTTCAATTATTGCTAGGTATATTAACATATTGAACTTTTAATATATTAGTTACTTTCTGTTCAGTGGAATCCTATGTCCTTCTACTCAATAATCAGCTATTCTGAGTTCACTCGTTCTAATAGTGTTTGGAGGATTTCAGTCTTATGAAGTTAAATAAACATTTTAAAAAACCTAACTAGTAGATGGTGTTCAGAGTTTTTGGGAGATATAGTTATGTTTCATAAATGTGTTCTTGCTATAGGCAATGTGATGTAGGTAGTACTGCTGCTTTACTGGTAATCCTTATTAAACTAGTTAAGATGGGATGTATGTAAAAGGAGGTCAAAGGAGGTCATTGGGCAGCATCAGATGCAACAGGTAGTCTGTAAAAAAAAAATTCAACTTAAACATTTGCACCTTGGAAAGATGGGTATTCTAAGAATGTATCAGTTTTTCCAGTTTTTACTGATTAAAAAAATACTGTGAGTGGGGTTTTTTTTTCTTTTTAAGAACAATCCAATTCATAGTTCTCCTGCAATCTCTTTAGCTATTTAGCCACTGGAATGGCACATAACCAGGCTGTTGCGTAGGAAGTCTGGCTCTGGGTAGTAGGACAACACGTTCTTTCAAATTGGCAGCTTGTCACTTTTCTCTGGCACAGAGTGAATACAGCTCATGGTAGAAAAGTGATTTGAGTAGCAGAGCCAAGCTGCAACTGCAGGCATTCAAATGAATTTTAGATGCTCTTTGCCTATTTTTCAAGTCCATATATTTGGTACTAAATATTACTATACTCTATAGGGGGCATTTGGTGCCTTACAGAAAATCTGTGAAGATTCTGCTGAACTCCTGGACAGCGATGCTCTCAACCGGCCTCTTAATGTCATGATCCCAAAGTTCCTTCAGTTCTTCAAGCATTGCAGCCCCAAAATTAGGCATGTATCTGTTTTAATATTAATGAAACATTTAGTGGAATGTACCACTTTGGGTTAAAATTAAAGATAGTAATTAAAGGTGGATGTAATATGCTTACTGCTTTTTCGTTGGTGTCAAAATCATACTGCTTTCTAATTTCAAGTATTTTGTCAATCACAAAATTAGTAGTAGGTTTGGCAAGTAGCACAGAAATCTAAATCAGTCTCTCTGATCCTTGGGGACCTCCAAATGTGTTGACTTCCAATTCTCAAGTTTCTCAGCAATAGGAGTGCATGATAGGGGATTCTGTGAGTTACATTTACCCATCTGGGGAGCACTGACAGTCTGGGTCTGCTCATCACAGTAATTAACCACAGTACTTGTGGGTAATTCAGCCACAGTTGCCTAGGTTCACATGATGTTAACCCATAAATAATGATTTACAGACTACAGTCACTAAGTCATATTAAAAAGAAAAGACCAAACATTGGATAGTTTAGTGTAATGTGTGAATCTAGATAGAAGTTGCATAAGCTTATAAGCCAAAAGTCCTGGCTGAAATAAATTAGGAAAGCAATGTAGGTGCAAGCAGTTCCCTCATTCCTGGTGTTTTTTTTTTTTACTTTCTCCATACAAGAAATGGAACTAACAAGGAACCACCATTAACTATAGGTCTCTAGTTTGCACATAATAGGAGATAGAGTAATTGCTAGTAAGCAATAATAGATACATGACAGTTGGGTTATGCATCCTGGGTTGCTTGGAAAAATGATATATAGTTTTCAGTTTAAGAAAATGTGCCTAATTGCCGTTTTCTGGCTAGGTCCCTTGATTACATAAATGGAGAAGCAAAGTTGATAGAAGGTGCTAGTTATCATACCCAGGCTTGTCTAAGCAGGATTCTTTTCGGAGTATTCCATGCAGAGTGCTAAGTGTGAAAAAGAAAATTTATTATTATATAGTGACATATTTTAATCTTTGAAACTATCCTTGTAACATGGTTACCATTTTAACAATGTAAAAATATATTTTCTATTTTGGTAGGCTTTAACAGTATCAATCAATCAATTTATTGTTTTGATTACTGGTTTTACTCTAATTCTTTTAATAGTATAGTGGCAATTAAAATAGATGAGAAAAACAAATCACAAACTGATATTTAATTCTTGAAATTGTGCCCTAGTTCAGACTTTATATTATAGAATACCGTGATTGATTAAATTACAAACGAGCACTGCCTCTTTGTATTCTATTGCTTCCTTCCACTCACCTTGCTTTCTTCCACTGGAATGCAGTGGACATTGACAAACATGGTTCCTTCCTCTGAAGGTGACTGCTAGGAAACAATCATCCATTGTTTATTCTAAAATTACCATGTTGGCCAGGTTGCACATCATGCTTAGAAATTGTTTAAGAACACTTTACTGAATAGATCAAAATCAACTTTGTGTGTGAAGCCACCACTAAGTAAATTGCATGAAGGCTTTGTGCAATAAGCAAACTCAGTTTTGTCCAGCTTTATCTGGAAGAAGAAATTTGATACTTAACAAATGTTCAGATCTTAATAGAATTTTGCTAAGTTTCTTAAAGTTAGATTTGCTTCTCATTTTGCATTGTATGAGTATCTGTAAATCTTGGAAACTGCTTTATTCTAGATGTAATATTTCTAACCCCCCAACATACATTATGATTACACTGGTATTATTGCAAGGACTTATTAATTAGGGTGATTTTTCCTGTTGTAGAATTAGAGTTGTGCTTGGAGGAATATTAGTTTGTGGGCCTTAAATTTGAAGGCTTTTGGGGGGAAAGAAGACAAAGATTGGAAGCAAATAAATTCATTTTTGAATACAGAATAGAAGTCAGTAAAGAAAATTGTTTTGTTAAGTCTGATCTGTTTTTAGAGCAAAATATTAATTCATTGTCCAGAACTGTACTTGAGATTATATCATGTTGGTAGTAAATTACTGAAGTGAATAGTAATGGCTAAACCAAATGTTTTTAAAGCTGTTTTTTTCTATTCTTTAGGTCCCATGCTATTGCTTGTGTCAATCAGTTCATCATGGAGAGGGCCCAGGCTTTGATGGATAACATAGATACCTTTATTGAGGTGAGGGGGATTAACCTAGGCCAATGATTGTTTTGAAAGTCAAGGTGTTATGGTCCATGGTTATTTATGTATTAGGTGTTTTGCTCACTCACCAGTATTATAATTTTAGAGTACAGATGGGTAGTCTCCAAATCCCTTTTTTACAACTCCCAGATCCCTTCCAACTTGCACCACTTCCTGTGTACGTTTGGTGAGCAATTACAGCAAACTGATAAGCTTCTGATAGACTTTATAGACTTCTAAAAATTAAAAATGCATCCTCAAAATCAAGGCAAAAGCCCTCTGGTAATATCATTATAACACTGTCCCACTCACTGCAACTCTTTATGAATGGTAGGGAAAACTTGCAGCTCCTAACTTCCATGAACTTTCCCACTTCCAAGTAAGTTCCCCTCCTTTTACTTCAGCTTAAGTAAAAAGAAGTTTGTGAATATCTTCTAGAGGTTTTCTTTCTGATTATTGCAGTTTCTGGATCAGATTCCCTGAAACTGGGAAAACACCAAGAGTTCCCTGTATCTGTACAACAGTGGGAAAAAGGTGTAGTAGATAATGGAATATTTTTTTGGAAATGTATTTACTGACTTACAGTACTGTGCAAAACTTTTAGGCAGGTGTGAAAAAATGCTGTAAAGGAAGAATACTTTCAAAAATACATATTCTAATTGTTTATGGTTATCAATTTACAAAATGCAAAGTGAGCAAACAGAAGAAAAACCCAAATAAATATTTGGTGTGACTACCCTTTGGCTTCAAACCAGCATCATTTCTTACACTTGCACACTTTGTACACTTGCACAAAGTCAGGGATCTTGTAGGATTAGAGTCAGGTGTATGATTAACCAATTATACGAAGCAGGTGCTAATGATCATCAATTTCATATGTAGGTTGAAACACAGTCATTAACTGAAACAGAAACAGCTGTGTAGGAAGCTTAAAACTGGGTGAGGAACAGCCAAACTCTGCTACTAAGGTGAGGTTGTGGAAGACAGTTTCATGTCATAGGTCGTACACCATGGCAAGACTGAGCACAGCAACAAGACACAAGTTAGACTGCATCAGCAAGGTCTCTCCTAGACAAAAATTTCAAAGCAGACTGGGGTTTCAAGATGTGCTGTTTACACTCTTTTGAAGAAGCACAAAGAAACGGGCAACGTTGAGGACTGTAGACGCAGTGGTCGGCCAAGGAAACTTAATGCAGCAGATGAAAGACACATCATGCTTACTTTCCTTCAACATCAGAAGATGTCCAGCAGTGCCATCAGCACAGAACTGGCAGAAACCTGTGGGACCCAGGTACACCCATCTACTGTTTGGAGAAGTCTGGCCAGAAGTGGTCTTCGTGGAAGAATTGTGGCCAAAAAGCCATACCCCTGATGTGGAAACAAGGCTAAGCAACTCAACTATGCATGAAAACATAGGAATTGGGATGCAGAAAAATGGCAGCGGGTGCTCTTGACCGGTGAGTCCAAATCTGAAATATTTGGCTGTAGCAGGAGTCAGTTTGTTTGCCGAAGGGCTGGAGAGCGGTACAAGAATGAGTGTCTGCAGGCAACAGTGAAGCATGGTGGAGGTTCCTTGCAAGTTAGGGGCTGCAAATGGAGTTGGAGATTTGGTCAGGATCAATGGTGTCCTCAGTGCTGAGAAATACAGGTAGATACTTATCCGTCATGCCATACCATCAGGGAGGTGTGTGATTGGCCTCAAATTTATTCTGCAGCAGGACGACAACCCCAAACATACAGCCAATGTCATGAAGAACTATCTTCAGCATAAAGAAGAACAAGGAGTCCTGGAAGTGATGGTTTGGCCCCCACAGAGCCCTGATCTCAACATCATTGAGTCTGTCTGGGAATGCATGAAGAGACAGAAGGATTTGAGGCAGCCTACATCCACAGGAGATCTGTGGTTAGTTCTCCAAGATGTTTGGAACAACCTACCTGCTGAGTTCCTTCAAAAACTGTGTGCAAGCATACCTAGAAGAATTGATGCTGTTTTGAAGGCAAGGAATGGTCACACCAAATATTGATTTGATTTGGGTTTTTCTTCTGTTTGTTCGCTTTGCATTTTGTAAATTGATAAACATAAACATTTACAATATATATTTTTGAAAGCATTCTGACTTTACAGCATTTTTTCACACCTGCCTAAAACTTCTGCACAGTACTGTATGTGAAGTTGAGGAGGCCTCGGAAAAATCCTAAGGAATGCCAGGATTCCTCAGAGCACAGTTTGAATGTCATTGAATTAAGTTAACAGTTCTTTAACCCAGCAACAGATTTTCTTCTATACTTGTTGTTATACTTGTCTACTACTGTAATTGTAGGCAGTAGCGGGACTTGGTTTTTTTGTCTAGTGCTTAATGTGATTTCTTAAAGGAAGATAAGGATTTTAACACTTGCATCCTTAGCTTTCTATGTCTTAGTAATTTCTTTTTACTGCAGTCACATATCCATGGCCAGAGGCAGTCTTAGAAAATACAGGGTCCAGTACAGAGAGAAAGGTATTTGGTTCTTAATACCAATGTATTCCTTTCCCTAAACTTAGATAAATATAATATGGCCCTAGTTATGCTTCCTGAGATCAGTGTTTCTGTTGTCTTGTGCTACCGCTGTACTTGAAAATGTGCAGACAGTGTCTGTGAAAAACCTGAATGTTCATAGGGTATAAATGGTAGGCCTTGTATAAGGTGCCCCTCCTTGATGCTTTCCTGTTTTCTTCCTATGCACACTTGTTTTTGCTTTACTAACTTCATCATCACCATGCATCCACTTGTCAGAAATACTAAGCTTTGGCAAGAACTTGAGTTGCATGCGAAATAAATGCATTTCTGTATCATTGACAAAAAACACAGAATGTAATGTTTTTCTGCATAGGAGGAGAGGTTTTCTCCCTAGGCTGCAACAGTTCTAGAAGATCCAAGTATTTGGCCAGTTGTTGAGGATAGTGTTGGATTCTTGACTTGAAGTAATTTATTTTTTTCCTTCTTGGCAGCATTTGTTTGCCTTGGCAGTAGATGAAGATCCTGAGGTTCGAAAGAATGTTTGCAGAGCATTAGTAATGCTGTTAGAGGTGCGAATTGACCGACTGATCCCTCACATGCATAGTATCATCCAAGTAAGTACTCTTGCTTTACAAAGTTTGTACCTCTATACTCTTTGCCTTGACCTGCATTATGGAACATTCTTCTGGAAGTTGATATTTGTTCACCAGTTTTGTGGGAACAGAGACAAGAAAGGGATAATGTGTGCTAGCTGCTTTTGCTAGTCTATAGAAAGTTTCATTCTTACTGGCTTATGCTACTTAAGTGACAAGTCACAACCAAACATTGCATTTTGGCAGTAATTTCTGTATTCTGTAAGACAGATACAGCAAATGCAAAGCAAAGGCAGTGGTTACTTGAATCAAAACTTTTATGTTCTTGGTTTTGTCTGTTACAGTATATGCTGCAGAGGACTCGGGACAGTGATGAAAATGTGGCATTGGAAGCATGTGAATTCTGGCTGACATTGGCTGAGCAACCCATCTGCAAAGAAGTGCTGTCTTCACATCTAGTACAGTGAGTAATTTAACTTCAGCAGCAGTAATGCACTGTCTACCTTTTGATGCATGAACTTTGTTTTCATATAGAAAGTTATTGATATTTACATTGTGAAAGCTCATAGATGGTTCTGCTATTGTATCCTTTCTTAACAGAAGCTTTGTGCAAAAAGGAGGAGTAATAAAGACTTGACTGTTGCTAAGCTAAATTTACTCATCTGAGGTTCAACTAAGCCTTCATAGTTTAATGTATATGTTTATGGTCTTTCCTTAGAGAAACTAATATAATAAAATACTTTAACAGAATATAGAAATGAAAATAGTTAATATATGTCCCTTTGGTTTAAAGGAGTATTTTCAGGAGAAATAGTCCACAACTACCATATTCCAGATGAATAGTATCTCTCCTCATAAACTAAACTTTACACTTCATCAAACCAACTCTCTCTCAACTAGTTATTAATAACAAAGATGGGGCAGAGTGGTTGGCCATGCTTTTCTAAGAAAATCTAGCTTCATATTCCATCAGCTGAAATTGAATTTGCACATCTGGGCAAGTTAATTGGATTGCTATATACTTCATATAGGACTGAGCCTAAGACTTGAGCACTGTTTCTGGAACTGGAAAGAAAAAAATATTTTAAAATTGGTAGACTGTTGCCCAAGAATTGCTATGTATACTTGTTATATTCCTGCAGTCGCCTCATTTATTAATATAAATTGATTGAAGATTTATAGAATCATAGAATTAGAACTACCATAAACCAATCCCCTGCTCAGTGCAGAATCCACTACAGCATTTCTGATAGATGACCATCCAGTCTCTCTTCAGTGAAGGAGAAATCACCGCATAATGTGGCAGCCTGTTCACTGGTTAACAGTTCTTACAGTCACAAAGTAACTGTAAGAAACTTCTGATATCTGGCTTGAACCACTTTCTTTGTACTTTTAACCCACTAGATCTGGTCTTGCCCTAGAATGTTTGTAGCTTTTTTTTTAACCACAGCCTAAGTCTGAATGTGCTTTATAATTTACTATTACATAGTTACTTGCCCAGTAACAAGGCCATGATATCTTGTATGAATACTTCCTTGCTTTAAAAAGTAGTTAGGGTGTTTTTGAACTCTCATAGATTTTCATTCCTATTTGACAAAGATGCTGTTATATGTATCACTCTGAGTCAAGACTTTACTTGATAAGCTACTCATTCTCATTTTCTCTTGACAGATTGATTCCTATTTTGGTGAATGGCATGAAATATTCAGAAATTGACATCATATTGTTAAAGGTATTTCTTTGACCATCCAAACAATTTAGGAATACTGTGTTGCTTAGTTTCTTTATATTCTCTCTTTTCTGACATTTTATCACCACTCATAGTTATTTAGTAAGCCAAGTTAATTAAAATGATATTATTCTGAATTGTAATAGGTTCAGAAGCTACATCATTCCTTTTTATGCCATTGTTACTGCTGAGGATCCTTGCTGATATAATGCTATATACATGCTAGACACATACACACTGGTTTCTTCAAGTCAGTGTTGGCTCTTGGCGACCGCCTGGACAAGTCCCTGCAGTTTTCTTGGCAAGGTTTTTTGGAAGTGATTTGCCATTGTCTCCTTCCTAGGGCTGAGAGAAAGTGACTGGCCCAAGGTCCCCCAGCTGGCTTTGTGCCTAAGGCAGGACTAAAACTCACAGCTCCTAATTTCTAGCCTAATGCCTTAACCATGACACCAAACTGGCTCTTTTAATTTATATACCAGATAACAAAAGTGCTATCTGCTATAAGTCAGAAATTGTGGCTTTTCACCTGTTAAAAACAAATTATTACATATTTGTATACACAAGGAAAAGACTGAGCAAATGCATTCATGGAAATGATGCATGACCTTCAACCTGACAACAGTGATGGGTTGTTATATTCGTACTGTCTGATCCATGGAAGCATTGTCTGAAGCCTCTTGAGAAGCTTGTAGTTTACCTCACTCTATCAAAGTTTAAGTTGTCATTGAAGTATTTTCATAATTTCACTTCCCATCAGTCAAAAACAAATGGCTGAAACTAAACATGATATTCATGGTCTTGCTGGTTTCTTACATGGATCTATTCTATACAGAGAGTGACCATGTAGGTTTCAGAGAATAATTCAGGTCCTACACTGAGGAACCACTGAAATACTATACAGTATTTGCAAGGTAATGCTTTCCTAGCAGGGAGATTCCCTATCAAATGGGATTCCATAGGCTCTTTCCCCTCACTTGCAGGGTGATGTGGAAGAGGATGAAGCCATCCCAGATAGTGAGCAAGATATCAAACCTCGCTTTCATAAATCACGCACAGTTACTCTGCAGCACGAAGAGGAGCGGTTGCAGGATGAGGAAGATGGCGAGGATGAGGATGATGACGATGACACACTGTCTGACTGGAATCTGAGTGCGTAGGGGATTAGTATCAAGCCATGCTCTAGGGATTGAGAGGAGTAAAATGCCAGGGTTATGGATTATGGCAAGTAGTGCACCTGGGTCAAATGGAGAGAGTGCTATAGCTTGACCATTTTTGAATTTGAAATTATAGTCCTGTGTATGTGAAATGGTTTATGCTTTTTCTACTCAGCTGTTGTATAGAATTAGATGATAATTAGATATTGAAAACAAGTTTTACTGGGAACTAGTTGTTACTCTTCTATGTTGCTATTTTTTTATCACTAATTTTACATCATCTTGGTGGGGGCTTGAGACAAGAACGTATAACTTTATTCAATTTTCCATTATGCATATTGTTGAAATAATAAATGAATTGCTGAAGTAACAGGTTTTAGTGGAGAAGTTGATGTAAAAAGTTTCTCTCCTTTCAGAATTTGTGCCATTTCTGTGACATGGCCCCATTTCTTTTACAGGGAAGTGTTCTGCTGCTGCCCTTGATGTGTTGGCAAATGTCTTTCGAGATGAGCTCCTCCCACATCTGCTCCCGCTACTCAAGGGGCTGCTTTTCCATCCTGAGTGGGTCATCAAGGAGTCTGGAATCCTTGTCCTAGGGGCCATTGCTGAAGGTGAATCCTGAAATTATTAACTTAAACCAGCATTTGCTTCTGCTAAGGGTCAAGCACATTGGTGACCACTTTAAAAAAAAATGGACTTGACAGTTTTAATAAGTTTGCCTGAGTAAGTCTAGATCATATGCTAAAGACATCTTTTGCATTTCTAGGATGCATGCAGGGCATGGTTCCTTATCTTCCTGAGCTGATTCCCCACTTGATCCAATGTCTGTCTGACAAGAAGGCCCTTGTGCGTTCCATTGCCTGCTGGACCCTGAGCCGCTATGCACATTGGGTTGTCAGCCAACCCCCAGACATGTATCTCAAGCCTCTGATGACAGAGTTGCTCAAAAGGATTCTTGACAGTAACAAAAGAGTTCAGGAGGCTGCTTGCAGGTAATCTGCTCCTGGAATGCTTCAGTTATCTGTGAAGGACAGCACTGGAGACTTAAGATGTTTTTTTTTCCCCATTGGCACAAATATATTTCTCATTTATTTATTTGTCTCTTACCTTTCTATTAAATTGTAATCAAACTGGCTAATAATTAAAATTCAGAATGGAACATTGATTATTCTTTGCCACTTACAGTTCTCTCTGCTTAAATGTAGAAATGCCTTTGTAGAGTCCCAGCTGATTATTGTTATCTGCTAGGCTCGAAGGGGAGATTAGAAATGCTTAAGAAGGGTATGTTCATACCTTAAGGCACCATTTGTAGCCTTGAACAAAACTAGGGTCTGTAGCATGAATTGATTTTTTTGGGACCCTGAATACTGCATATGGTGCTATATATTCTAATGCCCATTATTTCTGGCATTTTTGGAACAGATCATGACTCCCACTTGCCATTGTCTGCAGGAAAGTAGCAATCTTATGGTGGGTTCTTGGAAGAGAATAGCCTCATTTTGCCTGCCTCTTACCAATCCTGAGAAGGAAGCCCTGGGGAAATGATAATTGTTCCATTGCCAGGATGCATCCAGAACTTAAGGGCTGTGTAGGTTGGTCACCCATATTCTAAAGCATGTCTAAGCTATAGAACTATCTTTGTTAGGCTTTTTCCTATCATCTTAGGGCTTTCTTTGGATATGATGAAGAATTTGATGGTTGAGCTCTATCATGTGATGAGTCCTGTATTCGTACTATGTGATCCAGAGAAATGCCGTTATATTTCAGATCAAAGATAGTAATTAGGCTGGTACAATACAACTAATCGTTTCTCCAAACAGGAACAGGTATTGCGTTGATTTTTCATTTCTACCTGTTCACTTCCTGGTGCTGTTCTCCTTTTGGTTTGTACTCCCCACTTACTGTCTTATATTTTTCATTTTAGTGCTTTTGCCACCCTTGAGGAAGAAGCTTGCACAGAACTGGTTCCATACCTCAGTTTCATTCTGGATACTTTGGTTTTTGCTTTTGGAAAATACCAGCACAAGAACTTGCTGATCCTGTACGATGCAATTGGCACTCTGGCTGATTCTGTTGGACACCACCTCAACCAGCCGGTTAGTGCTTTTTTTCCTATTGGCAGCAGTGTCAGGAGAAACTGCTAGCATTTAATGACTGTGATTAGTTGTCCTGTCTCCCTGTTTCTTCTCACTTGAATAAAAATACCATTAGTGCCAGGATTCTTGAATATAGGCAAATCCAGGCTGTAATTTTTTGTTTTCTGCTCAAAAGCATAACATTAGGGGAAAACAGACCTGCTACTTAAGTCTGTTTTCTTTAAAACAGAAATCCTTAAGTTAAATGTAATCTTCCATGATAAACTTTTGGTGGTAGTATAGGTAGGCATCTGACTCAACCAAAAGAGGGTAAACCATAGTGGGGTGCCTCTTTTACAGTTCATGGGTTTCCACCAAACCTGTTTCCTTAATGCTAATGTCCCACAGGTGGGATTTCTGGAAAAGAAAAGCAGAAAAATATTCAGTTCACGACTGTTGACGCTGCAGATAAAACAAGGAGATTTCCTAGTGACTGGAAGAACTTGATGGAAAGGGGAAATAGCTCAATGGAAGAGATCTTACCCTGTGTGCAGAAAATCCCACACTCTGTCTTTGGCATCTTCAGTTAAAGGATCTCAAGGTAGTCCAGGTTCTAAGGTAGAGTAGACCAGGATTACGCAGAGTCTGAGGTAAAAGATACATATTTAGAAAAAAAAATCCCCTCTTGAATCCAGGAATCTTTTTGGAACCAGGATAGAATGAACTTCATAGTTCTTCCATACAAAAAAATCACTTATGATGAGCTTTTTTTATAGTTACGCTGAGTTTAGAGCAAGAGAGGAGCAATGTTATTGCCAATGTTAAATAAGTGGAAGTTGGAAATCCTTGCTGTTCTATTGCAAATCATTCAGAGATCTGTTAATAGGTCAAAGTTTACCTTGTGCCCATGCTGAAATACAGGTAGTCCTCGACTTACGACAGCAATTGGGACCAGAATTTCCATTGCAAAGTGATGCAGTCATAAAGCATGACTGCATCACTTAGCGACAGCAATCCGTGCAGTCCCGGTTGCCATCGTTAACCAAATTCCACGGTCATTAGGCGAGGCAACTTCCTGCCAGCTTCCCACAACCAAAGTCAGCAGAGAAGCTGGCAGGAAGTTGCAAGTCCCAGGCCGGCAGGCAGGTAAGTGGCTGCTGCCGGGTGGGGGAGGGAGTGAGGGGGTATGCAGGAACGTGGGGGAGGGTTGGGGAGGGGGTGCAGGGGCCTGCGCAAGAGGTGGAGGTCGGGGAGGGGGTGCAAGAGATGTGGCATGGGTTGGGGAAGGTATGCAGGGATGCAAAGGTGTGTGTGAGAGGCATGGAATAGGTTGGGGAAGGTGCGCAAGGGTGCAAGGGGGGTATGCAAGAGTTGCAGGTTGGGGAAGGTGCGTGGGGGTGCGCAAGTGGCTTGGGTTGAGAGTGCACAAGAGACATAGCATGGGTTGGGAAGGGGGTGCGAGAGGCATGGTGTAGGTCAGAGAGAGTGCATGGGGGTGCGCAAGTGATGGTGTGGCATGAGCACAGAGGGACTGGGGGAGGGCATGTAGGTGGGGGAGACTTTCCCCAGCAACTTGCAACCTTCCCTGCCGGCTTCGGGGGTTGACTTTTTGGGGAAGCCAGCAGGAAGGGTTGCAAATGGTGATCACGTGATTGCAGGGGGCTGCAACTGGTTGCAAGTGCAAACCAGTTGCCAAGTGCCCAGATTGCAATCATGTGACTATGGGGGTGCTGGGATGGCCAGAACTCTGAGGACCGGTCGTAACCACCATTCATTCAGCGCCATTGTAACTTCAAATGGTCGCTAAACGAATGGTTGTAGATCGAGGACTACCTGTAGACTATATTGAATAGGCTGGTGGTCTGACTCTGTATAAAGTGCATCAGGAACCTGTGGCCTTCCAGATGTTACTGAACTGCAGTTCAAAACATCTTTCTATGGTGATTGTGGAGGGGTCACTGTCATTAGAAACAACTGAGGGGCTATAGATTCCCACTTCAGGTATATATGATGAAAGGTAACAGCAACTTTCAGTTGCTTGGATCCTTCCTGGACAGTTGCTTAATCACTTCTCTTTTAATTTATTTATTATAATCAAAATCTCAAAAGTGAGATGCTAAGAGTAAGAACTGAAATTTCTCTAGACCTTACTGTTTTCTGTCTGCTACTCATATTTTTGTGAAAAGATTCCCCTATCAATGCGATTAGTACCATTTGCAAGTCTGGTAAACATTCATTTAAACTGGAATTCTAGCAGAAATCCTAACACCAGAAACATTTATGACAAATTAAAATATAGGCCATTTGAATCCATAATATATTGAATGATTTTCAGTTCTAAAGATTCTGGGCTGGTTCCAACTGAAATGTGGTTGTAAGTTATCTTATCTTCCCCAGGAATATATCCAAAAATTGATGCCTCCATTGATCCAGAAATGGAATGAGCTGAAGGATGAGGATAAGGATCTTTTTCCTCTCCTAGAAGTAAGTAGCCAGTCAACTACTAATTATATCTGGGTGGGCTTTAGTGCCTCAGATGTCATGATTAATGTCCATGTGTGTAAAAAACTGGCTTATCTGATTTTCTGTTTAACTTTAAAGGTGTCTTACCCTTGCCTGTAGGTCCTATTCTCTGTGGAACTACATCTTGAGAGCAAACTGATGCTATATTTATTTACTTTCATGTTTGAACTCAAATTCCTGAACTCATGATTTAAGTACAGAAATGTACATGCAACATGATCTTTCATGCATGTCTTTTCAGTCACTATCTGTTCACTTCTACAGTGTTTGTCATCTGTAGCAACTGCTCTGCAAAGTGGCTTCCTTCCATACTGTGAACCTGTCTACCAGCGCTGTGTAACACTTGTGCAGAAGACCCTGGCTCAAGCAATGGTATGGTAGTACTTTACTATACATAGAACAAACTTCTCAGACACTGCTCTAAGTTCCTAAAACTTGTTTATGCTTTGGCACTGGGGCTTGCTAGTGGACGCAAAGTAATGATAGCAGACTAATTCATCATAAAAAATCTTTGATCAATTAGTTGCCTGAATCTTAACTTCCCAGTCTGTTGCTTTAATGTGTGGGTGCGCAGACTTTTTCAGGCCAAGGACTGTTTGGTTTTGAGAGTGATGGTGTGGGCTGCATTCTGTAGTGGAACTAGGAGAAAATTCAAGTATGAGTTCATTTAGATTTAATTGAAATTAAGCTAAATACACTGAATATTACTGTATTTTTACTAATTTTCTACGTCTGTCATGTCAAAAATTACAATTCAGGGGAAATTTCTGGAGGGCCTCTGGGAGCTGCAAATGGTACACCCCTTTTAGTAGCAGAGCTATTCTTTCCAGTCTGTTCAAGAAAACCTGAAGTCTAGTTAAGGTGTCACATTTTCTTTGCAGTAAATGATTTTTTCCCCCCTCCAACTTAGATGTACAGTCAACACCCTGATCAGTATGAAGCGCCTGATAAAGACTTCATGATAGTTGCTCTTGATCTGCTGAGTGGTTTAGCTGAAGGTCTTGGATGTCATGTTGAGCAGCTTGTGGCCCGCAGCAATATCATGACTCTTCTGTTCCAGTGTATGCAAGTGGGTGAAAGTCTTACCTGTTTGGCTGTTTAGGCCAGAACATAGTTTCTCAGGGCTGAAGAAAATCACAAGGCTTCAATATCAGTCTAAATCTTGCAATAGAAATAGTGAACTGGTAGTTATGAAGTCCTTTAACATGATTGCAAGACTGACATGTAGGTAGTTCAGAGGAATATTGAAACACGTTACAGTATAATAAGTGAAGACTTATAAAATATTATCCAGTAACGGGAAGGAAGCATTTTGAGGGTTTGGGTGAAAATATTTAGCATAACATGTTTTGTAATTATTTGCTTTATAAAAGCATTCTAAAAAATGGAATCTCTAAATACTTTGGAATATCTACCACGTCATGACAATTTTGAAAGCATATTAAAGTTATTAGAGATGTGCATGTATGTCTGTAGAAAAATGTCATTATTACATTGAAGAAACAAAGAATGGATTAGAATTACCAGGCAATGCTTTGAAGGTGGGGAAAGCAGTGTACATTGAATCGTAAAAGCCAAGTTGAATAGCAGAGGCGAGTTAAAATTAATAATTTTTAAAAGCTGAGAAAATTACTTCATCTGATGGCATTTTGAGTAGGTTAAAAAACTAATTTAGAAATACACATAAATGTTTATAATTAGGTGAATCCAAAAGAACCTTAACAAAATCGGGTCATAAAAAGGGGGATTTAGAATGAATAGCTACAGGTATTTCTCCTAATCTTAGTTCAGCTTTTAATATGAACATGGCAGTTTTTTATGTAAGAAAAAATCAGCACTTATATGGTAATACCAATAAAGCAAAGAGCTTGTGGCAGGGCTTAAGCAAAGCTGGCACAGGCAGGTCCTATTTCTGTGTTCGAAATAAAATTTAGTTGACAGCCATACTGAATAATATCTATTGTTGATTTATGGTTTTATTTTATTTTTTATTCTTTTTTACTCTCTTTTTGCATGTTTATAAATGTCCTTGAAAGTGGATTGTATAAATAAAATAATACTTTTTGAAAAGGATGGTTTCTTCCTACTTTGTATGAGAAACTTGTTGGCTTTGTGTATCCAAGAAAAGTCTGCTGGAGTAGGCTGCTGTAACAAAAATAAATAAATAATGAAATAATCTTATAGCTGATAATTTCACACATATAGTTTATCCATCATATTGGATCTCGTACTTTTATTCTTTTGATCACTTTATAGATAATACTGTGGTTAAGATAAGAAAACAGAACTTGTTTTTCTCATGCTTCTCCATCTCCTTATAGGATACTATGCCGGAGGTTCGGCAGAGCTCCTTTGCACTCCTAGGAGATCTTACCAAAGCCTGTTTTATGCATGTCAAGCCATGCATAGGTAGGTATCCTTTTGCCCTGAGGCCTGCAGATGTTTGTTATGATCAGTCTTAGTATTGATGCTTTTTAAAATCCAGGTAAGAAGAGCATCAAATGAACATTGGTGGGAGAGGTCAGAAGGATATTATGCTAATTACTAACATTGACTTGTATCTGGTTTGTGTTCTTACACTGTTAAATGGTTTTTGATCCATCAGAATCTTCTGATAAAAGGTGATGTTTGACATTTTTCTCTCCCCTCCTCCTAATTCATAGTTGTTGGGACATTTTGGAAAGTACAGATTCCAAAAATTTCCCTTACCGTTCCACTGAAAAGAAGCCTCCATTAGATAAAAGAAAGTTCCACTGAATGCAGTATGTTAACAGCTAGCTAGGGAGTTTCCTGCTTCAGTGGGAAAAAAAGATTAGAAAGAAAATAATAGCCCTCCCAGCCACTTTTGTGTGGGCTAAGGACTAAAACATGGCAGACATATGACTGATTTCTGTTCTGGCTTGTGTGCTGCTAGTGCACAGAAGTAATTTAGTTTCTCTAACCTAAATAACATGTTGTTAGAAAGGGATGATTTGATCAGCTAAGTCATATTAGCTTTTAACAAGTAATATAGAGGGAAGAAGGAGGTCTGCTAAATCAAAGAGTAAGACTTTGGTAAAGATGTTGAAGTTATATGTTAGAGACTTTAAAGGGAGATGTTAAAGACAGTTGTTTTTAAAGGCTAAAATGGAGCCCTTTATAGAAGTCCAGTTATTGGAATTTGGCAAAAATGATTTTAAAAATGTACTGCTTCCAGATGAGTGCTAGGAAATCAATGATTGGATTCCAAATATTATAAATGTGTTATATTAATTCTAATATTTGCATTTGAATACAGGTTCAAAATTAATGTTCTATACTGATCTTTTAGAACTAAGGCTAAGATTTCTTAAAATAAAAGGCAAAATAATGTGACATCCGAATTTTTCTGGAGTCCAAACCCAGAGCTGCCTTACTAAATTAAGATCGAAAGACTTAACACTCTGATGAGATTGTTGATTCTGTCTGTACAGTTCCTTTAATAATAGCTAGTTCCATTCTCAATGTTCTTCAGTATAGTGCTGATCAGTGCTGACTAAACATATTTTCTCTTTAGCTGAATTCATGCCTATCTTAGGGACCAACCTGAATCCAGAATTCATTTCTGTGTGCAATAATGCTACTTGGGCTATTGGAGAAATATGCATGCAAATGGGTGAGTATAAAAAAGTGCCTACACAAACACAAGTGGGTAGACTACCATGGCACTTTGGAGTTGTATTCCTTTCTGGTTTTTATATGAGAAGAATGTCTCTGGCATTTTAGGGTGATAGACTTCTTGTTGCTTAGGTGATGTATTACTTCATGAAAGCTTTATTTAAGTTGTAGTTCTTGATGTTTAATTCTGTTAGTCCCCCAATGAGATATTCAGTCTCACAATCTTGAGCTATTGATGCAACTGTTGTTAATGATGGCTGTGATATATTTTGAAAATATAATTTGTTGAGGTGCTGTCCCAGTGCCTGGAGGCTGCGTGGGCCTTGATGGGAAGAAACCAACTCCCACTTAATGCTGCCAAGACTAAGTGGCTGTAGATGTTGGGGCCACCTAGATCTGGGGATCTTACATCTTTACTCTTGGATGGAGTTGCACTTCTCCATTCAAGAGTGGTGCACAATCTGGGGGTCTTCTTGCCCAGCTCCATCTGGTTTGGGAGGCCCTTCAGACAGTCACTGGTGCCGTTGTCATCTCAAGGCTCAACCATAGCAATGTGTTCTACAAGGGTCTGCCCTTGAAGACCACTTGGAAACTTCAACTGGTCCAGAATGCAGTGGCACAGGCAGTGGTGGGCATGCTTCAGTATGCCTATGTGATACCTCTATGTCACGAGCTATGGTGATTGCCGGTATGCCTATGGGTACAATTCAAGGTGCTGATGATTGCCTATAAAGCCCTAAATGGCATAGGGCTTGGTTATTTGAGGAACCACCTCATGGTTTCTGCCCAGTTGGTAAGAGCTGACAGTGGGCATTCTCCAGGTCCCCTTGATAAACAGTGCCATCTGTCAGGAAGCATGCCTTCTCTGTCTTGGTGCCTGCCATCTGGAATGAGGTCCCCCCTGAAATCTGGGTGGCTGCCACCCTGATAGCATTCTGGAAGTCCTTAAAGATCAGGCTGTTTTCCCAGGCTTGGGTTAGGGTGGTGGAGCCCCTTGCTGGATGTATTTACATGTTTTTTGATGGTGTGTATCCAGATTCCCTATCCTGTTCATTTGTTTTTATTTGTATTATTTTATCTTGTTTTGTTTACCTTGTGAGTCGGAGTTGAGTAGTGCCAAAATCAAATAAATACATAAATAATAGTATCAGTTTCTATTTTACCTGTAGTTGTGGCCTACCCATAATTGTAACAAGAGCCTTTTCTCTTCTTATATTTGATTTTTAGCCTTGAATGATGTTTTTAAGACTGACACAAGTTTTTCTGGCCAATGGATCAAAAGTTAGTTTTGTTTCATGCCTGAAGAAGTAGCAAAATATTAAATTGGAAGACATTCAAGTATAGAATCTAGATTTCTGGAACTAGTCATGACTTAGTTAACTAATTTCTTTTTACCAGGGGCTGAAATGCAGCCATATGTTCAGATGGTGCTGAATAACCTTGTGGAGATCATCAACAGGCCAAATACCCCCAAAACTCTTCTGGAAAACACAGGTGAGATGGAATTCTGATTCTTGTCCTACATGTATTTGCTATCCTTATGATAGCTATGATTGTTTACTAACTTATAAATACAGGCTTCTTAATGTCAATTAGACTTCATGGACAACCCTTTAATATGATGATCATTCAAGTGTATGCTCCAACCACCAATGCAGAAGAAAAGGAGGTTAATGAGTTTTATGATCAAGTCCAATTTGAAATTGACAGAACATGCAAGCAAGATGTGCTGCTTGTGATTGGAGACTGGAATGCCAAAGTTGGAAACATGAAAGAAGAAAATGTAGTTGGATTGTATGCCTTAGGAAACTGAAATGAAGCAGGACTGACTTATCAATTTCTGCCAGTCCAATGATTTCTTCATAGCTAACACTGTTTTCAAACAACTAAAATGACGCCTCTAGAGAGTATATAGAAATACAATTGACAATATTAGTGCTAAAAGGAGGTGGAAGAGTTCAATTATAGCATCAGAGATATCGCCAGGTGCTGACTGTGGAACAGATCACAAACTGCTCATGTGCAAACTCCATGCTAAAGAAGAAGAAAGCCAGTCAGTTTCCACAGTAAGACCTTGAACATATACCCACCATTTTCAAGGAGGACATCAGGAATTACTTTGAAGTCCTGAACTTCATTGACAGAGAACCAGAGGAATTATAGAATGAACATAAAGAAATTGTTACGGGTGAATGTGAAAACAGACTGCCAAAAATTATGAAAAAGCAAACTGGATGTTAGAACAAACCATGGAAATTGGCAAGAAGAGAAGCCAAAGCCAAGACAGACAAAAATCTCAGAAGGGAACTTATAAGAGTTTCAGAGAGCTGTTAGAAGAGACAAGAAGCAGTATTACAATAACATCTATAAAGATACTGAAGATGGAAACAGACATGGAAAAGCAAGGAATGTCTTTCAAAAGATCTCTGAACTCAGAAGGAGGTTCCAAACATAAATTGGCATGCTAAAGGACACATTGTGCGAAGACCCAGCTCTCTGGAAAAGGCTCTAATGCTGGGAAAGATGGAAGGAAAGAAAAAGAGGACGACCAGCAGCGAGGTAGATGGACTCAGTTACAGTGGCAATGAGTGCACCATTGGAAGAGTTGAAAGATCAGGTTAGGGATAGATAGTCATGGAGGAAATCTATCTATGTGGTTGTTCAGAGTCGAAAACAACTTAATGGTACATCATCATCAAATACAGGCTTTATGTGCACATTTTCATGTGCTTTGAGTATACTATATAATGGGACCATGTAATCATCAGGTGAAAATTCATTTAAATCTTGGGGTTCTGTGGCTGTTCCTTCACTAACATTTCACCAATTTCAAACGATCTATGAGGTTCCATTGACTTGCTAAAAGTTTAATAGAATTAAAAACCGATACGCATTTATCAGGAAGTTTCTTCTGGTTTTTTTTTATGTGAAATAGCTAATTAACCTGGCTGTTGAGTATTGATATCATTTATTGGGGTGAAACCATCTTTACTACTATACTATGTGCTGCAGTACGATATGGCTAAGGTGGTGCACTGCCATATACCTTACACTGATCCTGTCTATCCCTATCTTGTTACTTCAGACTGATAAGATGCTGCTTTGCTTTTGTGACAGACTTGTTTCTCTCTCTTTTCTAGCCATCACAATTGGACGCTTGGGCTATGTCTGTCCTCAGGAAGTAGCGCCAATGCTGCAGCAGTTTATCAGACCTTGGTTAGTGTTTATGATGAGAAAGGTAGAACAGTCTTTTGGGCTTGCTTTTCAGGGGTTAGTACAGACTGGGGAAATCTTAACTTGCCAAGCATTTGGTCCTCTAGAATGAATATATGTACATCTTAGAGCATTTCTGTTCACTTGTTTTTTTACCAGTTGGTGAATATTTCTCAGTTCATTGTCCTCAATGTTGTGGTATTCCTGCAAAAGAAAAACATTTCTGAGCATTGCATGCAATTCTTTATATATTGAAAATAACTCATTGATTGCCATTGTAGTGGCACAAGGTGGATAGGCATCCATGGAATCTCTGTCTGAAGCAGCAGAACTTTTGCCATCTATCTTGCTGTCCTTCCTCTTTTCCTGCACTCCCACCACTGGTACCTGGCATTCAGCTACATTCTCCGCTTGCACAATGAGGAATATTCAGCAGTGTTTTTAAAGTCTATTGTTGAAATACATTTAAGGTCACAGTTTTTCTTATGGGATGATTTATAACATATTCTGTCTTTCTGTTTCTTGGTATTAACTCTTAAAAGTTTTTAGAAACAGTGTTGGGGAAGGATTTGTGGTCTAGCTCCAAATAAAGATCAGAGTTTAAATTGAACCATAAGCCCTACATAAAGAAGGGTGCT
This sequence comes from Python bivittatus, assembly GCF_059951505.1. NCBI lineage: Eukaryota > Metazoa > Chordata > Lepidosauria > Squamata > Pythonidae > Python > Python bivittatus. The sequence goes on along the minus strand of NW_028277035.1, from coordinate 14,093,913 downwards.
AAGTGAAGACTTATATGCAAATATATAATTAGTGAAGGAATACAGACTTGGCAGAAATTGTGTAAAAAATCTCTTATTTGGCTCTGTAATAAATCTGATAATTTATTTCTGCTAAAAGCATCAAGGGTGATCTTCTATATGGGCTCAGTCTTACTGCATGGTTTGGGGAAAAGCTTTATGATGGAATACATTGTTTCTGGTCTTCTCTGCCTTCTTAAGATATGAAAGATGTATTCTGGTTCATAGGTGTACGTCTCTGAGGAACATTCGTGATAATGAAGAGAAGGACTCTGCTTTCCGTGGCATCTGTATGATGATTGGAGTAAATCCTGGTGGAGTTGTACAAGTAAAGAAGCTTTAAAGTTTAAATTCTTGTGCATTGTTATGTATGCTATCCCAGAGGTATGGGACGTTGAGCTGCCCTTTGGAAGAAGACAGTGGCAAACCACTTCTCTATCCTGTTAAGAAAACTGCACGGATGAAGTCAGACTACATGGGTGGGGTCAGACTTAACTTGAAGGCAGCTTTACTTTAAACTGAGGTTTACAACAATTCAGAATCAGTCTCAAAATAAAGTTTTTGGATTAAGTGCAGCAGCATCTTTAGGTGGTGGGTATCAAATTACACCTAGTCTTCAGGGATACAGGAAATTATTTCTTCTTCCAGCTCTGTCTCCAGTAATCTAAGTTAATTAAGCTGATTTATTTTAGTATTACATAATGTTTGGAGAGAATTAAACCTGCAACAAGTTATCTTTGCATTATATAAAATCCTCTTTCCATGAATCACTATGATTGATTTTTATGTACAGTAAAGTTAATGCACCAATAATAATATTGTCTATTGTCCAGTTGGACTATGTCAGAAGGATTATAGCAAAACAAGGTAAAATATAAAGGATAGGGAAGTGTTAATGAATGGAACAGGAATATTGCTGATACACACCAGTGAACCATGAGTTTTTATATTGAAATTGACTGTTAACAAGTGTAAAATAATGAAGTGCTCAAAATCTTTGGAACTGTGACAAGATTTGATAAATGATTAAATACATATATATGGAATGTCATTAAAGGTTAGCCCTTACAACAGGAACAATTACCAGATGTTGGGTGATGATTTTCATATTTGAACATTTCTTGCAACATCTGTCTCTAACCCCAGTCAGAATGTTGAGCTAGATAGACAATTGCTCAGTCCTGTGTTTAGTTTCCATCTCTTATCATTCTGCATCGCTCATTATATGATGTTAGAGTTGGCTGTTCCATTTTCTGCAGTATTTTCAGATGCTCATTAATATGTAGAAAACTAGTCAAAAATATCCAGTATATTACATATAGTAGTTGCACAAGATCTTCCTTAGCTTGAGGCAGGCTTGCCAGCTTTCTTAGCTTCATACTGGTGATTTCATGCCCTATACCTTCATAGAATGATAAGAAATTTGATTTTGTTGGCTTGAACTATAATTTGTAGTGTTCTCTGAAGAATTCTCATACTTTTGTAGGATTTTATTTTCTTCTGTGATGCTGTTGCTTCGTGGGTGAGCCCAAAGGATGACCTGAGAGATATGTTTTATAAGGTATGTCATCACCATAGGAAGAGGTTTGTTTGGCAATATTTTTAAAAGCGGTGTTCATTATTTTAGAATTTGCTTTAGTTTAGTAAGTTGATAGTGTTTGTTTGTATACATATGTTGGTTCCTAACATAAATTAGTAGGTAACAGAGCATGAAGTTCCAATTGTCAGCCAGTAAGGGAACTATATCTGTTGGATGGGATTGATCTTCTTTGAAGTAGTGCTACATTTGGGCAGTTCCTAAAAATAAAACTGTAAGCAATTATAGTGAGGAAAAACATGGAGAGCAGCAGGAAAAGCCAATGTGGCTGCATGAATAGCTTACTGAAGATCTGATGACAAAACGATCTTCTTCAGAAATGTTACTAAAAAGAAAATAAATAGAAAAGAATCAGCTGCTCAGTGAAGGCAGAAAGATATTAAGAAAGAAATAGCCAAATTATTTGATCCCTACCTATTTTGATTCTACATTATCATGGAAAACCTATTTCCTATGAGTTTAAAGCTACAGGGTTAGATGAATCACTTCCTAGGGTATTAATGGAACATGCTCATGGTTTGACCAAGCCTTTATTTTCCGTGGGAGATCCTGGAGAATTGGGGAGGGAAAATGTCACTATTTTCAAAAAGGTGAAGAAAAAAAAAATTCAGGGAACAATTGACTAGTCAGTCTGACACTGAGGAAGAGTCTAATGCAGTGTTGTCCAAACTTGGCCACTTTAAGATGAGTGGACTTCAACTCCCAGAATTCCCCAGCCAGCCATGCTGGCTAGGGAGTTCTGGGAGTTGAAGTCCACTCATCTTAAAGTGGCCAAGTTTGGACAACACTGGTCTAATGCAAATCATGAAGTGATGGATTTGTATGGACCTTAATGCAGTAATTACCAGAAGTAAGGCTTTATCAAAAATGGCAGATTAACCTTGCCTAATTTTTTGATCAGGTAATTTAATAAATTACGAGAATGCTGTAGATGTAATATATCTGGATTTTAGAAAACCATTTCATAAAATTAATATGTTCTGATTAGCAAATAAATTAAAGGTGGGCTAGATAGCAAGATAATTAATAGCAAGATAATTAAGTGGATATATAACTGACTCAAACCATTTTTGTGAGTTATGTCAAGGTTTAGTCCTGGAACCTATACTCTTTAGTATTTGGATGAAGAGATATAGGGAATGCTTATCAGTTTTTCAGATGACACAAAATTGGATGTGGTAGCTAATGCCCTAGAAAATAGAGATAAAATTCAGAACAATCTTGATAGGTTACATAAATGGGTAAAAAAAATAACAGAATGATAGACAAATGCAGTGTTTTCCACTTAGGAAACAGAAAGTAAATGTATATACATAAAAGTTCTGTGAAAAAGTACTTAACCACTTTCAGTTTCTGAATTTATGTTTATCTTTCCTACTGAAATTTATCCTGGGAGTTTCCTGGGAGCCCTCCTGGCATATAAAGGCAGTATAAGTAGCACAAAGTTTGATGCTTGTTTCATTTTATTTCATAAGTAGAGTCATCCAACATACGATGTCCATTGTGAAAAATTGTGCTGCTCCAGTTCAGTCTATTCAAATAAAGGAATAAGTGTGGCCAATTGTGGGAGTACTTCATTAAACAATGAGGGCTGATTTGAATCAGTACTAACCTATATAACTTTCAGAAATTTAGTCTCACTTCCTCACATTGAAGCTCTCACTACACTGATAGAGACACATCATGCCCTGCTCAAAAGAATTTCTGAAGAACTGGGGTGGGGGGAAAAAGCAATTGACATCAGTTTAGAAATGGTTATAAAACCATTTCTAAAACTTTGGGCACCATCAGTTCATAGTCAGAGATGTATCATTGAAATGGAGAAGATTTGGAACAATAGCAGATCTTCCCAAGAGCACAGCATGATATCCAGAAAATCGTAAAGAACCACAGCTATAGCCTGGGATCTGCAGGCTTTCTTTGCCTTGTGTAAAGCCAATGTTCATGGTTCCACCATCAGAAAAACACTGAGAAAAATAGAATTCATGGAAGTGCAGCAAGAGGGAAACCATTGCTCACGATGAACATTGATGCTCATGTCAGGTTTGCTGGAAAGCACTTGGATGACCCTCTAGGCTTCTGAAGTAATGTTCTATAGACAAATGAATAAGAAATGAAACCTTTGGGGATATATGGGTGTCGTTTTAACCTGGTGGAGACAAAATATTGCATTCTATACAGATAGTCCTCAGCTTCCATCCATTCATTCAGTGACCGTTCAAAGTTATGGCGGTGCTGAAAATTGGACATATGACCAGTCCCTGAAGTTCTGGCTCTTGCAGCACCCCTGTGGTCACATGATCACAATCTGGGCACTCGGGTGCCTGACTCACATTTATGACATTGCAGGGAGCTGCAGTCACATGATCGATTTGCGGCTTTCCCTGCCAGCTTCCCACAAGCAAAGTCAATGGGGAAGCTAGCAGGGAAGGTCACATATCACCCTGGTAAGTCACTCTTGCCCGTAGCACCCATGTGTGGCCTGTGCCGGGCCTCCCAGGGTTTCCCCTGGCCTTCCTTGATTCTCATCCAGCCTGCACCAGCCCTCCTACACACACCCTCCACAGCACCCCTACGGTCGTTACCCAGGACTCCCGCCACTTCCCGCTTAACGACCCGCATGTCTTGGGGTTACGATGGCAACTGGGATTGTCGTCATGCTTTATGACCACATTGCTTAGCAGTGACAATCCTGGTCCCAATTGCCATCATAACCTGAGGACTACCTGTAATAAGAACTTCATACTGTATGGAGATGATAATGTCATGGTTTGTGTTTGCTGCCCTAGGATTTGAATGACTTGCAAAGGAAGCATAAATTCTTTATATCAAAGAATTCAGTGAGAGAATCTTTGGCCATCTCTTTCATCAGTTGGTATGCAAGTGGGTCACACAAGTGAGCAGTGATCCCAAACTAACATGCTAGTCTACAAGAGAACAGATGATAATGCATTTAATATTTTAGAATAGTTAAATCAAACTCCAGGCTTAAGCCTCATAGAAATGTTGTACAACCTGAATCAAGTAGTTCCTGTTAGAACACTCTGAAATGTTATGAGTTAAAGCAGTTTGCCATGGAGGAATGGACCAAAAATTCTACATGGTGATCTGAAAGGTTGATCATCAATTACAGGAAGTAGTTGATTGCAGTTATTCCAATAGAGGTGGTTCAATCCATTACTGATTTCCAGTGGGGTGATTCCTGTGCATTGGTATGCCATGTTGGATACATTTGCATATTAAAACATGAAACAAGGACTAGACTGTGTTATTTGTTCTGTCAGACTGTTTTTAAGTATCAGTAAGACCTATAGGAAGCTCCAGTAACTTGCATAATTTCAAAAGGTGGGAATTGTAGGAATGCAGCATATGTGGCTTGATAACAGAACTCATGAAAAAAATCTTAAAATAGTGGTTGACTACTTACTGAATATGACTGCGTAATGTGATGTGATTGCAAAAATGACAAATTCCATTTTAGACTGCATCAACAGAAGTATGATTTCTAAATCATGAGAAGTTTTTGTTCTGCATTGGTCAGACCCTATTTGGTTCTAGGCACTACCCTTTCTCCAGGTGCCCCATCAAACAATGTAAAACCAGGGGAGAGGTCTGACCACCAAGGGAAGGAAGTTCTGATTATGAAGTGACCTTTTTATTGAAGAGGAGCAGTGCCTTGTTTACAGATTACCTGAATCGAAAATACTTGTGTGGTACCAGCTTTATAAGAGAGCCAGTTTGGTGTAATGGTTAAGGCATCAGGCTAGAAAATGGGAGACTGTGAATTCCAGTCCTGCCTTAGGCACAAAGCCAGCTGGATGACCTTGGGCCAGTCACTCTGTCAGCCCTAGGGAGAAGGCAATGGCAAACCACTTCTGAAATCTTGCTGAGAAAACTGCAGGGACTTGTCCAGGCGGTTGCCAAGAGTCAAAAACTGACTTGAAGGCACCAAAAAAAAACAAAACCCATCCAGCTTCATAATATTTTTAGTGTATAATATCTCTGGCCTAGACTCTCCAAGTCTTTGGAGGATGTAGTTTATAAGCAGCTTTATGTGGGAGGTAGGGTTGTACCTCGTGTGGTTGTAATGAGTGCCTTTTTCTTTTCCCCCCTTCCCCCTCCATTTGTGATCATGTATTTTTTTCAGATTCTCCATGGTTTCAAAGATCAAGTTGGGGAAGATAACTGGCAGCAGTTCTCAGAGCAGTTTCCTCCACTTCTGAAGGAGAGGCTTGCTGCGTTCTATGGGGTTTAGGCGAAGCAGCAAAACCATACTTGGTGAGTCCCAAGAATGTTGAGTAAATTACATCCCCACAGTTAAAGGGAGAAAGAGGAACTAAGAAAGGAGAAAAGCATTTTTAAAAAAATCTTCAGTCTCTCAAGTGAGAGATTGAAAAGAAAGGGATAGTTCTTCCAACTCTAATCTCTAATCCATCCTGATGTTGAAGGTCCAGCCTTTTCATTTTACTATTTGCATTAGGAGAAAGAAATATGTCAATAAGAATTTAAAGTCCACCATAACCAGTGGAATGGATTTTGATTGTACCTGAGTTGTGGCCAATTTGCACCTCTAATTGTGGTTGTATTAATTTAACTTAATTTATTCAATTCAATTAAATGTATTAATTTAATTGTGGACTGCATGATGAGCGTTAGATGCCTTTGATAAAATGAGTTGTGGAAAGTGGTTCAGTCTTGTAAATTCAAAGTCTGTTATTGGCTACTTTTTTTAATTCTGACATTCTGTTTCTTTCCTCAGGTTCCTGTGTGCGCTGGGAGGGATACTGGGAACTCGTCCACAACCCAGTGTTGCAGATCCCTGTTAATGGGGGGTTAGGGAGGACGGGAAGAGCATTGTGGGACATAAAATGACCGCTCCCCATCTCCTGAAATTTACAAAGTTTGGGGGGGGAGGGTGGGCCTCCATGACCAATTGAAACAAAAATCAGGGTATCTCACTGGCAGAAGGAAAGACCTCTTTATTCAGAGGCCATCACAGGTGGAATGGGGTGGGGTGGGACTCGGCCCTGTGCTGAGAAAAGGGAGCAAACTTAAACTGCAACACTCTTGAGAAGGGGATCTAACTAGGGGCCATCATAAAGAACTAGCTAAAAATAATAAAGGATAGGTTTAAGATGTTAAAAAGGAATTAAAAGCTACAGTGGTTTAAAACCAGCTGATGAAGAGGGAAGGGTTAAAATGTAATCCAAGGGGGTTATACTACTGTATATTTCCAGTCACTGGGATTCAAGAGATCAGCTATTCTTCACCTTTTCAAGACTGCATGGTGACCAAGAAGTAGATTAGCAAATCTGTGAGTAGCCCATAATGACTAAGTGTAAGCATTTTCATCTAGGAATCTTAAGGAAACCCACAAAATCTTTTTGCCATAATTGCCATGGCACTGTGTGCTAGAAGTGATGCTCAGTGCAAAGGCAGCCTCTGACCTTGCAGGGACCTGCTGGCTATCTAGGGAGCAGTCTTTTTCATAAGAAATACTGTTGGAGAAGCATGTCTTTATTTTTTAAGATGCCACAGTGCAGTGAGTCTGTTACCCTGTTGTTCAGCTGTTACTTTGTGACACTGTTATTACATTACTTCAGCTGCGGGAGGCAGGAAGGAGCAGAGGGAAACTGAATTTCACCTGGGAATGACTACATGGGCCAAAGAGCAGAAAACAATGTGTATTTGTTTTTTGAATGGCTCATGGCATACCATGTTCTGCACTCTTCTGATCAGAGTGGTATTTTACATAAAGGCAATTTACATTTTCTGTCTTAAGGGACTTCTATACCACATTCACCACTCTGGCTTACAAAAGAAATAGTAAACACAACAAAGTATAGAAGAATGATTAAACAACGACCCTCCATGCATGATCAGTGGAAGCTTGTAGCTTTTGCTGCATACTTAATGGAGTTGCTGTCTTAAAAAATTCTCATTAGATCCAATTAGATTATTCTCTGGAAATGGGGGATTGCTGAATGCTTTTAACTTAGTTAAAGCCATAGCTTTTTAATAGGAAATGAAAAGGTTGTGGAGTAGAAGCCTATTTTCCCAAAGGCAGCTAGGATATGGGGAAAAGGGAATACTGCTTCACTTAATGAAATACACTTTTGGAAAAATGAGGAATGCTTGAGGAGAGGAAATACTCAAAAGGAACATTCTGCAGAGTAAACAAAAACAGGATTTGTGCAAAGCAGTGTTTGCCTACAGACAGCATGGCGACAAGGAACAGTGAGCTGGGCCACATCTCCAACTTTCTTAGCAGATTCCAGTGGAACTTTGGCAACATCAGGATTAATAGCCAGACAACTAGGTTGAACTGTGCCTTGTGTCCTGCGTTGCCTCTGGTGGTGGTAAACAAAAGTGGTGAGACTACTTAGATGTTGAAGATGATTTATGTGACAAAAAGGACATCCTTTTCTGGGTTAAAGATATACTTTTTGACAGTAACTGAAGGTGACATTCTGGGTACTGTTGTATGCCTTTTTAAAAGTGTATTTGTGAGATTGCCCAGTAACTTAAGCTTCACTGATATACCTATCTATATTTTTCTTTATATCTCTGGCCTCTGTTTCATATGTTAATAGTGCTTGCAGTTCTTAGAATTTTGACAGAACTTGCTGGGGCATTACCATACAGGCCATTGTGCCAGGAAACCATTTCAGTTTGGAGATGGCACATACCCAAGTGAAAGGTGCTGTTCTCAGTTTTGGATCTGATTGCTGGGGGTGGGGGAAGGACACAGCCTTGCATCTCCGCATCTCCTCAAATAGCAGGTCAAAGAAACAATAGTAAACTTACAGATAGTAAACTTCCTGAACTCATCTTTTTAATAGTGTCAAACGTGAGCAGGTCTCTGAAAGCAATCGGCTAGTTCTTTGCATTTTAATTGTTTTATTACAAGCATTCCTCCTCGTGCTGTATTCTCCTTGTCCTGGGGGAGGAGGGAAGCAGAAATTCTATTTGGGTAGCAATTGGTTTTTAAATGCATGGGCAAGAAATATGCATACATGGCAGGTGGAGTCCTGGCTTGTGCTTTGGAACCAAGTGCCCAGGAATATGAAAAGAAGGCTGTGAACTCTTCATCCAGTGAAGTTTAAGCTACTTGGCCTGACTGCCTCTTGAAATGGAATTCGTCTTTTGTACAAGTGCTTCTAGTATTGCCTCCTGTTTGTTAATCCTGGATTTGTATATTTGTAAATGTGCCGTAATGTTTCCAATGGTGGAACTGCAGTGTACCTAGTGTTGAAGCAGCTGCTTGCACCTTGCTCAAATGAGATTTTTCTCATTTTTATGTATAATTTTTTGTCAACTAAAAAAATTCCTGTGACTCCAGTTTTCCTGTTTCTGACCACTTTCTTTGTCTTAACTTAAATGTTTTTCATTGTACTTTTCAGTGTAGTGATTCCGAGTGTTCAAAAAATTCAGCTGGACTGAAGATTCCTGAGTTCTGTATTTCCTAATGCTCAATCTTTATGAATTTTTCCTTTGCCCTGCCTTGTTAAGGATAGTACTACCATTGTGGAAGGGGAAGCTGTTTCTTCAAGTAACTTTGGTTTGTTGGTAAAAAGATTTGCCTTTTCAAATTATCATAATGCAGTTTTTTGGTAGAATGAAGCACTCTTTTTGTAAAGGTGCACCAGGGTAATGTGGAATTGGAATTCTAAACAACATATAAACCCAAGATTATGTACTTTCTAATACAGATTTAAGTGGTATTGGAGCTGCTGGAGCCCCTCTAGCATTGAAAAACAGCACCTTGCACTGAGCTCAGAAGATAACTGGGTTAATGCAATCCTTAAGCTTTCAGAAGAGAGGAAAGTTAGAGGTGGCAATAACTGCCACCCTCATGGCATGCTGTGCCCTTAAAATGAGATGGTTGTAGCAACTCTCTTGTTACTTGGACATACATGAGGTATTAAATGTGCCTAGCTTGGCTAATACAGTACACACCAGAACTGAAAGTAGCCTCTAGTCAATTTGCTGAGAAGACTGTTTAATCATCACCTAACCACATTATGAAGACTTGCTATTACATATGTGCACAATTCAACACAGGATCTTACTAATTGTACCTTTCTGAGCAAGTGTTTATGTCCAGTAAATTAGTTTTTCATATTGGAGGGCCTTTGAAACTAGATGGTACTCATGCATGTGTAATGTTTGGTTACCAAAACATTATTTCAATTGTATAGTTCGTTTAAACAAAAGTAAAATGATTGTATTCTTTATGCATACATTTGCAGAATGTAGATTTATACTACATACTTGAATATGCATATTGTCTTGCCCGTTTATTCATTCATGTATTCTAAAACCTTACAAAATAGCCCCGTCCTCCTGAGTTCCTGCTTCCTCGACTGTCTGACTTAATCCTCATCAAGATGTTAAACTGCAGTCCTTTTTGCCAACAGAAACTTTAAAAGAATGTTTTTAAACTACCATGAGCCAGATAATAAATACTACAACTAGGTTTCGCTAGTGGAGTATGGTTGAGGCTGCCAGAGCGGAACTGCTACTCAATTCAGCGAGCCATGCTTTCGCAAACCCCGGAGGACCACAGTCTAGACGCCCCCTACTTGGCGTCCAGAAACCGGGGGCCTGCCGCAGAAGAGCGACCTGAAAAGACTGAGCTTTGCATCATCAGTTGGCGCCGGAAGTGGTGGCTCCTTGGAGACGGGACGCGCGAAGGCGTTGCGATGGGGGCCGGAGCGACCTATCAGGAAGAAGCAGTCCTAAATCGATGGTGCTGGTTCTTCCCTTCAGAGAAAGCGGCTGAGGCAGGTTGGCGCGAGGATTAGGTGCGCTAGTTCACTGCTGTAATCAAGGGGCCGGGAAACAGGAGGCGGAGCTGGGATTAAGCTTTTACCGTGCCGCACTCCGCATTTTCAGAACGGAAACCTTTCCCTCGCTTCCAACATCGGTAAGGCGGGCGTGACCGCTGCTCCTATGCTGTTCCTGCCTGAACGGAGGAGTCACATTCGACAGCAGAGTTGGATTGTTCACTCGCTGCATTTCCCGGACAGCTACACGAGAAGCGTGTATGGGGGAAGGAAACGAAAGGAGGGTAGCAAAAGCGCAGCCCTTTTTAGAATCGCCTTTTGGGTGTATGCGTGGGAAGAGAAAATTCGGCTTTAAGTTTTTGTTTGCAGTAGTGACAAAAAGTGAGAGAAAAGCAGTTGCTTTTGTGAGATTTGCACTCTGCCTCTGTGGTGTCAAAGGATAAGCTTTCCTTCTTTCCGGAATCTGTTCCAGGAAGCTGTTAGGATACTTCTGGTTTTATTCATTAGGAAAAATAATAGCCATTTCAGAATACATTTTCCTCCCTGAACTGTGCTTTGCACATAGGACCTGTATGAATAGAATATTTCTGATGTAGTTGGGAACCATAGCATTGTGATCTGATCGTGCAACAGTTTTATTTGCATGGACTTTGTTCTCATTTTCAGATGAAAAGTTGGAAGTTAGAATTGAAACAACTTACGTAATCCTATTCTTTTGTCTACTGATGAACACCATCATTTGAAAAGAGATAAAACCAAATAAGATTTTTTTACATTTGTCTTTCAGGAGTTCATCTTCTTGTTGATTATCTTTTTTGAATGTCCAATAGATAATTTGTTTTTACATCTTGCACCTTGAGCATCATTTAAAAATATTCACCCGTAATGTTGAGGCTTAAGTTAAAAGTACCTATAATTCATATACTCGAAATTTCTCTGTTGTGCATAAAACTTTTGTATTATTAATTGAAATACATATTTATAATAAAATAATGTATGACTTAGGTTTTTATTGTTCCTTATCTCAGCTCTTTGCTTCTTGTCTTCTTACAGCAATGGAAACTGTCCCAAGTTCTTCTACTGAACAGCAAGGCTCTGACAATGACTCAGATGCAGAGAGCAAAGCAGATCCAGATACCCAGGCCCTGGAGTACATTGAACGTGTTCTTGGAACTTCAAGACAGTCCAGGCAGGCAACCCAGTGTCTCCCTCCAGAGTCTCTCTCAATCGGTGGTAGAGCCCGAACATCAGACCTCAGATCACCTCTAGAACTAAAAAAATCTTCTGTTATTGATGAAACTGCTTCAGGGCTATTATCTCTTCCTCTAGAGTTGATCTTAGAAATCTGTTCCTACCTACAAGCCAGGTTTGTTTTGCGTGTCCTTCCTTTAGTCTGCAGGACACTGAGGGACATTGTGCAAGATGAAGTCACTTGGAGAATTCGCCTGTTAAAAAGAATTGGCAACTGCTATCCAGTTGTAGAAGGTGGGTGGGTTTTCTTTCTGGCTGTGGTGACCTATATTTTAGCTTTTCCAAAGCAGCTTCTCGCATGATTAACTTTTAGGGAGGGGTGGAACTGGTGTTTTGAATATGGATGGTGTTGGGAGGAAGAAAGAAGCTAAAAAGAGTTTTCCTTTTCTTTGTCTGAAAAGTAAGAGGGAATATCACTAGCTAAAATGAATAGAAGATTACACTCATGAGCTACTTTTCAAATGCTGTAATTTGTAAATATGGCTGTAAATATTGCTGTAAATATTCTGGATGGAATATTGGTAAATATCTTTCTAGCCTTTACTGGGATTTTGCTTTTCTCATTTTTGGACTGTTGCAGGTAAGCTCAATAATATTGTTTCTGAACTGATAGTACTGAGTCCTTTATGGTTTAAAAATAACAACTTGTCAGTTCCCAGATTGAATTATTAGAAATGGTCATAAGCCACTTTTGCAGTGTTACAACTCCTGCTTCGTGTATGTAGAACTTCTGTGTCTTAGTATCTGTCTTTTTTTGGTGTAAACCATTTAATGCTTATATAAAAAAGCACCATAAAACATAAATAAAACATAAACTTCTCTACATTGCTTTTTATACACTTATATATATTGGCAGGTGATGATTTTAACTGGCCAACTGCTTGTATTGAACTAGAGGAACACCTCCAACAATGGGCAGAGGATGGCAGGAACACAGAGTATTTTTCCCTTACTGAAGGGCACTTTGCCTCTGTTGATTCTGTACTGCTCCTTCAGGTAAAAGCTTTTCTCTCTTTGCTGCTTTTATTGATAATGATATTGTTTTGACAAAGTATATCCTTCAACATCTGAAGTTTAATTAGAATGTTGTAAAATGTTCTGCATTTGTTTTGTTTTTCTGTCAAAACTTTGAGAAGTAACTTGCAAAATTCATCTGGCCAAATAGGAGAGAGCTCTCGATGTTGTGTTCCATTAGAATTCCAGATCTCATAATAGGGGCTGGTTGTGGATTTGTTACCATTTTACATGAAATGATTCTTAGACCTAAATGCTGAGTAGAGGGTTAACTGTGGCCCCTTTTAAAAAAAATATTTTAAAAAATTAACCCTCATTAGCGTATCCATTTTAAAAAGTATTCATTGTTTGCTACTGTTTCCCTTCCATCATTCTCATTCTTGATTGTTTACTGCTAAAGTATTTGTCAAACCATTCTGGGTACTGTCTTCACAATGGCTTTTTAGTTTGTTTGTTTATTTAGTTGTTTGTTTCCATTTATATAGCCACCTATCTCACTTGCATGACTCTGGGTGTCATACAAATAACAACAGCAAAAAGCAAACTTGAATAAATAAAATTAGAAACAGTTAAAACAATAATTCACAAACATAAAAGTGCGGGAGAGTGCCAACCAAAGCTCACAACCAATGCAGCCATCTTGCAGGCTTTCCACATCCAGATCCCTATACCTGATGGCACAGCCATGTCTTAAGGGATTTCCTAAAGGCCAAGAAGATTGGGGCCAATCTGACCTCAGGGAACATGGTGTTTCAGAGGGTGGGCGCCATGGCAGAAAGGACTCTCCTCCTCCTAGGTCCTGTCAGATAGAACTCCTTCGTAGATGGGACCTGCAACATGCCCCTTCTGCCAGGTCTGATGGAATGGGCAGATATAAATGGAGGGAAGACAATCCCTCAAATAACCCAGCACCATGCTTTATAGGGCTTTATAGGTCATAACCAGCACCCTGAATTGAACCCGGAAGCAAATTGGCAATGAGTGCAGCTCAGAGAGCAAAGGTGTAACGTGCGCCAATCTTGGAGTGCACATAACTGCCCATACCACCACATTTTGCACTAGTTGTAGCTTCTGGATGTCTTCAAGGGCAGCCTCATGCAGAGCACATTACAGTAATCCATTAAGGAGTGAGTGAGAGAGTATGCATAAGAAGTTATTTTTTCTTTTTACTGAAAAAAAGTTGGATGTTTGCTTGCTGACTTTGTGAAACTACTCTGCAAAAGGAAGGGCACTGACTTGCGGCTTTTGATTAGCATTTATTTTTGTTATCTTATCCAGGGTGGGGAGCTCTGTATTTCTGGCTCTCGAGACCGAAATGTCAACTTGTGGGACCTAAGGCAGCTGGGCAAGGCACCAGAAAAAGTTCTAGTGAAGGCGCTGGGGACAGAACGCAATGGAACACACAAGGTATCTGGAGATTCTGAAGCAGATCAATGTATTAAGCATGGAAAATAAGGTTAAAAATTATTAGCAGAAATCCTGTATTATCAACCCCCAAATTTCTACCTGTCTAAGATCCAACCCCCATTCCATTGTTTAAACCAGAATATTTTGCAATGGCTTTCTCTGTGTGTGACGTGTATATGTGTATGACATCTCTCATCATGATTTAAGAATTTTCTACATTCTCTCTCTTTTGAACATTAACGCTTCCCCCTTTACAATCTTCATTGTTCCCTGATACCTTCTTTGTCTTTTACTGTGAACAAAATTAAAGTGGCCCATGCTTTTTTAACCAGTAGTAATGTATGGCTGTGAGAGCTGGACCATAAAGAAGGCCGAGCGCCGAAGAATTGATGCCTTTGAACTGTGGTGCTGGAGAAGACTCTTGAGAGTCCCCTGGACTGCTAGGAGGTCAAACCAGTCAATCTTAAAGGAAATCAACCCTGATTGCTCATTGGAAGGATCGATAATGAAGCTCAAGCTCAGATACTTTGGTCACCTAATGCGAAGAGAGATCTTGTTGGAGAAGACCCTGATGCTGGGAAAGATTGAAGGCAAAAGGAGAAGAGGACGGCAGAGGATGAGATGGTTAGATAGCATCACTGAAGCAATGAGCATGAAACTGAGCAAACTCAGGGAGGCAGTGAAGGATCGGAAGGCCTGGCGCAATATGGTTCATGGGGTCACGAAGAGTCGGACACAACTTAACGACTAAACAACAATGCTTTTTTATGGCTGGCTACAAAGGAAATTGTTCCTATGAAGACGTGAGGTGTATGCTATCCTGGCAGAAATATGGCCTGTCCCTTCAAGGAAAGAGATGGTATTTGGAAGACCTTGTAGTCCTCTCTAACTTCAGAACAGGGAGTGACTGTTCCCAGTGAAATGGAGGGGAATGCTTCATCACCTCTACTATTGTGATGATTCAGTGCAGTGTCTTCTAGGCCAAAGGATTATGATACAGGATTGAACCTTTGTTTCTGTTCTAAAATTATGTCTGTTTATTAAACTGCTATATCTTATCTCATATACAGTATAGCGGAAGGTTGGTTGTCTCCAGAGAATGAAAGCCCAGAGTCTTTCCCAGTTATAGGTTTTGCTATATAAAGCAATATGAGGAAACAGCAGAAAGAGATATTTCTACAGTTAATCTGGAAAGGTTAATTTGACCTAACAGTAAGCATAAGAGGGTTGTTGTAGTTTTGTTGTTGTTATTGCAGTGTGTAGTCATTGAAAAAGATTAGCTGGAGTTATCATATGTATATATGCCACCACAGTGTTGTTAAAAACTGAAGGATGGTGATGTATCTTGTCCTGCCTTTTTTTTTACTGCCTAGGGGTGGGTATGGTCCCTGGCTGCAAGAGATAACTGTGTATGCTCAGGCTCCTGGGACAGCACAGTGAAGTTATGGGACATAGCTGCTGATGGGAAACAGTTTGGCGAAATCAGGTACTGTTGCTCCTTATCCTCTTATGTTATGTTCATTTAGAAAACTAAATGGCAAAAGGCAAAATTAGATTCAAAGAAACAGAATTACATCAGTGATGATGACCAGGGAGGAAAAACACTGGCTTCCGTCCTTAATCAGGGGCCTAGGAATATAGATAAATGTAACATCCTGCTTCGGAAAAATAGCATCAAATCATGGTAAAAGACATAAAATACTACAGTCTTGAGTTATACTGGATGTCAGAGAACTTCATCTATCTTTTTCTTCTATTATTTCACAAGGATTTATTAAAAATAAATCTAGACAAATAATCTCCAATTAACATTGCATAGTAATCACCATATTGAAACAATCTAATGTATAATGTATCAAGATCTATAGCAATGTAATAAAAAGAAAAAAAAGACTAGACAAAGGGTTTTGAAGGAGTATTGGAGGGTGAGTAAGGATAGGAACTGATGCAGACCTACACAGAGCCAAAAGATCAACTAAGGTGTTATTTATTGCAGTTCACGTTTACAATAATGTAAATGTTGTACAATAATGTACACTAAGCCTTCTCAGCTTCTTTCCTCTTCACCTTATATACCTTATCTCTGATGTGCATATGTACCAGTTTGCAGGTGCTTCCAGAAAGTTTAGAATTTGTTTCTCCCTGTGTGCCCATCCCCTTGTTCTTGGCTGTGAGATGTTTCAGGAAAAAAAATCTTTAACCTGGATAGGTACAATTCTACAAAGAAAATTCCAATTCCATACATAGCAGCTCACTTTGCCACAGGGAGAGAGGTTATTGTACATACATATATTGTATCTATAAATACCACATTGTGTAAAAACAGTGCAACCTTCTCTGATCTTACATTTCTAGAATTCCCACGTTGCATGACCCACGTGGTTTGGAATTCAGAGAGTTGGAGGTTGCCTATTTAATTCAAACTGACGTAGTGGACCATTGGAACATACTTGATTTGCCAGATCTTAGTGCATTGGATGTTTCATACAACAAACTAATTTCTATGGTGACTTAGATCACTATGCAGATGGTGCAGATTGCATCATCTGCATCTATTTATGGCATTTGAGTGGGGTCATTATGCAAATGCCACAAATCACCAAGATGACATTCTTGTCTATTAAAAAAGTTTCATATTTAATGGACATTCATATATATATTTGTATTTAATGAGTACTTATGAATAACATAACCTTTTTCCTCAGTTAGTTCATTAAAGTGAAGATTTTATATAATTTAGCATATAAATAAGTCCTCTATACAATCCTCTGATTTTCAGACACAGGGAGTGAGGTTAGGCACGCAGAATGCTGCAGCAGGTTTCAGAGTGAAGCTTTTTCTGTTGCTTTCCCACTTGTCTGTTCTAGTAGATGATGTTAAATAGATAGCTGGTTCCCATTTTGCTGCTTTCAATGGCTAATTCCTGTTCTAAATTGTGCCCATCTAGAAATGATGGAAAGCCTAAGGCTGAGCAAAGATATACTGACCTGAATGTGTGAATGTGAAAAATGCTTTCTGACACATCACTTGATTATTTTCTTTTGGATTCTAGGGGGAAGGCAGCTGTGTTGTGCCTTTCTTATCTGCCTGACATTCTGGTCACAGGAACTTATGACAAGAAGGTGACAGTCTATGATCCACGAGGTTAGTATTAGTTGTTCGTTTGAATTCTGGAGACTTAACTTGCCACTGCCTGCTTTCAAACAACCATTGTCACTGGAGTTAAGACATATAAGTCAGCATCTTCTTATCTCTGTGGAGCAAGAGCAAGCAGTCAGAAAAAAAAGATTATTCCATCCATCTAAACATTTGATGTTTTCTGTTGCAGAGCTTGGCAGCCATGTTGTGGGTTCTCGCAAATAATTACTGCCACATAGAAGGCTTGCCCATTCGTAAAATGTCTAACATACAGACCAGTCACAAAACACTCATTTACCAGAAAGCAAACTATTGAGGTTGTTCCCATCATTCTCACTAGCCACCCAGGATGTTTTCCACTCATTTAGCATACAGTTATCTTTTTCTAGAAAGAAAGGTCCATTTCTGGACATGGTTGCAGTCATCCACCATTTTTATTTTTCCTGGGGCCAATGTAAAGCCTGGAGGTGCAGTATTCTTGTAAATAACTACCTTGCTTTGTAGCATACCAGTTTCCCATTTATTTATTGTTTGAATTAGTAAAATCTTGTTAAAATTAAATTAGGTGGGGGCAGTAAATTAACCAGCATCAAGAGGCATATTGGTATCCCTGAGCACCACGTTCCCTCTCTACAGCTACAGTTCAATTTCTGAAGACTGCCGTCTCAGTCAGAAAGCTTTATGCAAAAAAATCGTGGTTCCCAACTCTGGTTGCTTGGGTTATAATGATAAGGTGAATTGTTCTAGTGGGTAACACCTGCTACTTTTCTGTATATACAGTGGGGCAAAAAAGTATTTAGTCAGCCACCAATTGTGCAAGTTCTCCCACTTAAAAAGATGAGAGAGGCCTGTAATTTTCATCATAGGTATACCTCAACTATGAGAGACAAAATGAGAAAAAAAATCCAGAAAATCACATTGTCTGACTTTTAAAGAATTTATTTGCAAATCATGGTGGAAAATAAGTATTTGGTCACCTACAAACAAGCAAGATGTCTGGCTCTCACAGACCTGTAACTACTTCTTTAAGAGGCTCCTCTGTCCTCCACTTGTTACCTGTAGTAATGGCACCTGTTTGACCTTGTTATCAGTATAAAAGACACCTGTCCACAACCTCAAACAGTCACACTCCAAACTCCAATATGGCCAAGACCAAAGAGCTGTTGAAGGACACCAGAAACAAAATTGTAGACCTGCACCAGGCTGGGAAGACTGAATCTGCAATAGGCAAGCAGCTTGGTGTGAAGAAATCAATTATGGGAGCAATAATTAGAAAATGGAAGACATATAAGACCACTGATAATCTCCCTTGATCTGGGGCTCCATGCAAGATCTCACCCCGTGGGATCAAAATGATCACAAGAACGGTGAGCAAAAATCCCAGAACCACACGGGGGGACCTAGTGAATGACCTGCAGAGAGCTGGGACCAAAGTAACAAAGGCTACCATCAGTAACACACTATGCTGCCAGGACTCAAATCCTGCAGTGCCAAATATGTCCCCCTGCTTAAGCCAGTACATGTCCAGGCCCGTCTGAAGTTTGCTAGAGAGCATTTGGATGATCCAGAAGAGGATTGGGAGAATGTCATATGGTCAGATGAAACCAAAGTAGAATGTTTTGGTCTAAACTCAACTTGTTGTGTTTGGAGGAGAGAGAATGCTGAGTTGCATCCAAAGAACACCATACCTACTGTGAAGCATGGGGGTAGAAACATCATGCTTTGGGGCTGTTTTTCTGCAAAGGGACCAGGACGACTGATCTGTGTAAAGGAAAGAATGAATGGGGCCATGCATCGTGAGATTTTGAGTGAACACCTCCTTCCATCAGCAAGGGCATTGAAGATGAAACATGGCTGGGTCTTTCAGCATGACAATGGTCCCAAACACACTGCCCGGGCAACAAAGGAGTGGCTTCGTAAGAAGCATTTCAAGGTCCTGGAGTGGCCTCGCCAGTCTCCAGATCTCAACCCCATGGAAAACCTTTGGAGGGAGTTGAAAGTCCGTGTTGCCCAGCGACAGCCTCAAAACATCACTGCTCTAGAGGAGATCTGCATGGGGGAATGGGCCAAAATACCAGCAACAGTGTGTGAAAACCTTGTGAAGACTTACAGAAAACATTTGACCTCTGTCATTGCCAACAAAGGATATATAACAGTATTGAGATGAACTTTTGATATTGACCAAATACTTATTTTCCACCATGATTTGCAAATAAATTCTTTAAAAATCAGACAATGTGATTTTCTGGATTTTTCCCCCCATTTTGTCTCTCATAGTTGAGGTATACCTATGATGAAAATTACAGGCCTCTCTCATCTTTTTAAGTGGGAGAACTTGCACAATTGGTGGCTGACTAAATACTTTTTTGCCCCACTGTAATAGAGGTCCCCAGATTTGTCAGGAGGGGCTGGCCAAAGAGTTCCTAGAGGAAGCTTTACCTTTTCTCTTGCTTTCAGTTATCCTGACAATGAAAGGGCAAATCTCAATGTGGAGAAAGCATGTGTGCGTGATTATAGTTGAGCAAGCCACCAATTTTATAGGATTTATCTTGTGCAGGTGACTGGGCTCTTGTGATGCATCTCTTGGCCCTCTCTCACAGCTGCTCATGCCCTAGTGAAGAGCCGCAAGCTTCACTCCAGTGCAGTCCTATCCCTTGTAGCTGATGAACACTTCATTATCTCTGGCAGTGAGGATCGAACGCTGGTATGTTTTGACAGGCGGACCAATAGTGTGCTTCAAAGGCTACAGGTGAGCTACTTAGCTTCGATCTCTTTTTCCTGGTAAAACTACCCAACAGTTATATGGAAAAAACAAGAAAAATGGAATCCTTAACCTTTCCATACAATTGTTTGTGTTTTTTTCCCCCTAGATTGGCAGAATGCCTGTAATTGTAATCCTGGCTCATGATGTGTGTACACAGATGTGTGTACGCAGATGCCCAATAGTGTTGAAAACTATTTTATTCAATAAGCCAATTTTTTTTAGCAAAGAGGCTTACTAGGGCCTGTATTTAACTGTTTCCTACTAGTGTCAGATTTCTTTAGGGGTTTTTTTTGTCCTGAATGTATCATTTATCATAATATCATTTATATTTAGACATGACATGGATTTCCTGTCCAAACCATCCTTTTGCATTGTAATTGAATGATCCTGTTAAAAACCTGTCATTTGCTTTAAGTCAACCATCTGTGATCTGATACTGTAGACTAAAGTTGGTTTCCAAATTGCAGCTTATGCTACATATAGCTTGGCAATTATATCTCAGTTCATAAATAATTGTCCACTATAGTTTTGCTCATCCCCAGAAGGTTGATACGTAAAGGAAATGGGAATTGCTGTACCTCAAGGGGCTGCTCAAGAGTTGATTCAAGGTGCCAAAACTGCTATCAAGTCACTGAATTTACAAAGCTCAATGATAAACACCTAGCAGATAAACAGATAGTTCACTTGAAACTTATTTCTGTTCTTATTTCTGACCCTGTTGTAGGTCTAGAAATACAAATTGTGGTGCGGATTCTAAACTATGTTCCATCTAAGCCATCTAAGCAGACAGACAAGTCATGATGTCTTCTGAGTGGCACTTGGGTTGGCCTGGGCAACTCTCCAGGGGGGTGGGGGGGGCAGCAATTTCCAAAAAAAGTGTGTAACTTATATTTATAAGCACCCAAAATCATTATTTTTAAAATAGAAGTTACTTCTTTCTCTCTCTCCTTAGCTTTCCCCTTTAGTTCACTTTTTCTTTCCCACTGCTCTGTTCCTTCTTTGGCTGGAGTCCAGCAGAAGATGCCCAGGCTTTGGCTTAGCTTCTGGGTGAGAAGCCTCCAAGTGGGCTTTCTCTTTTTTGCTTTCCCCTTTGCTTCCCTGCTGCCGTTCAGTCCCTCCTTTGGCCTGGAGCTCAGCAGCAGGTCTATGAGCTTCGGCCTAACTCCTGGACCAGAAGCCTCTCCCTCTCCCTCTCTCTCTCCCCCCACTTTTTAAAATGTTTCTCTCTCTCTCTCCCCCTTTCTCTCCTTCCTTTGCTTACTCCTTTGCAAAAACACGTTTTGTTAGCATGTTGCTTTTGACAGCGAGCAGGAGATGTAGTCTTGCGTGCAGACATGCGACAGTCACATGTGCACGCAGTTTAGAGGGAATATTGATTGCAATTCAGATTACATATCAAACTAATCCCAAATCTTGTGGATTTCATATTTAGGTTGGAAAATATTTTGCCCCGCCCTCTAATTGTATTCGCAGTTGGCTCAAGATAACTTTCCAAAGTAGGATAGTTGATTTAAACTACTTACTTGAGTTACTAAAGAAATCCTTTCCTGACAGCTTCTTCTTTGTTTCTGATTGTGGTAATTGTGGAAGGAAGAGTGCACAGCTGGGAAAATGCCCGTGTCTGCTCTTCTCCTTTCTTTATCCTTTTGAAGGACCCCCTGCAAACTGTGGTGAGCACGCCTTTAAAAAATGGCTGGCTGTGACACAGAGGTGGGGGTCATTGTTGGCAGACAGAGAGCTGGAAAGGAAGCCAGAGAACACTGAGGAATGAAACAGCTGAAGGCTATGGAGGATGTTAGAGGCACAGAACAGAGATGTCAGAGATGTTTGGCAGTGATCGACTGCCAAATATACATATAGGTGGTGTAACCGTAAGAAAGAGGTTGTATTGATAGAGCTGAGGAGCAAGCAACTGAGCAGTCCAGAAAGAACACCTATCAGTTAGAAAGTGCAGTGGTGGCAGAGAACATTGGAGGCAGTAGCAATTGCTACAGGGAGGCCCAGAATGTTTGAGGAGATGCAGGACACTCTGGACACCAGCCTGAAAAACAGAACAAGTCTGATAGAAGGAGATAGACATCAGAGTGCAGGAATACAGTAAGAATATAGGAAGTTAGATAAGAAGTAAGCAAGCTAGTGTAAAGCTATAGAACTAGAGTATATTAGTAAGATAATAGATAATGCAAAGCTAACAAATAGTACTAGGATAAGATAGGAGATGGAACATAAGGGTTTAACAATAGGAAATAGGATAGAATTAGATTTCACATATATTTTTCTAATAACAATAAGGAAGAAGAAAATTGTAGAATTTAATATTTACCTGAGACAAAATTAATATGAAAGCTTACTTTTGTATAAAGGTTTTATAATTAACCTCCTGAGCATGGGAATTGTGATGCTTCATGCCTGTGTCTGGTGTCATGCAGAACTGAACCCATGGCAATATTTATCTCTTTTCCCAGTTGGACACATATCTACTTGCCATGTCGTACCAGGGTTCTCAACTATGGGCTGGAGACAATCATGGAATGCTATATGTCTTTGAGAACAATGGAGGGCATTTCCAGCACATTCGGGTATGATAGTGATGCTAGATCATGGAGAGATAGAGAATATTGGTTCTTCTCTAATTTCCATACATAAAACAATTATCCTGTTTATTCAAAGTCTCACTGCTTTTTCTTTCCTCAGTATTTTGATGTGGGTCATCGCTCTCAGATCACTGGAGTCCAACACTCATTGGGTGCACTGTATACAACTTCCACTGACAAGACATTCCGTGTAAGAGTTGTGGTGGTATCTAAGTTGTCCACTAGGAATGAACAGCTCAGTAAATTTCCAGTCTACATCTATTTCACATGACTTCATCAAAAAGTCAATTCTCTTCTGTTTCTGCACTGATTTTTTAAAAATCTGCACAAGAAGTCATATGAAATATATTTGAAAATATGTATTTTCTCACAAAATATGCATTTTTCAAACATATTTAGTTCCTAAAAATGCTGGTGGGTGGTCTCTTTGGACTGAGAAATAAAATAAAATCTAAAGAATAACTGAATTATTTTTTGCCTGGAAGAATTGTTCACGTAGAGTTGTGACTGAGGAGCAAAACAAAACAGAACAAAAAGCCATACCACTGTAGACATAATCAGTGGGAGCAAAATTAAATCTCTCCACTATCTTTTTAAAATATTTGACTGAAAAGTAAAGTAGGAACAAGACCCTTGTGGCCATGAAGTTTCAGCTATACTCCAAAACTTTTGGACTATTTCACCAGCACTAGGGTAGTATTAATGGTTTCAGATAAGGATGATGAAATTCAGTAAAGGCTATTTCATGGTCTTTTCACACTTTGCTTCCAAATCACTGTGTACAGATGAGCTCCTTCACTGCACACTTCCTGGCTTTATCAGTCTCATAGACCATTGTTTTGAGGAGTTGCAGATAATTGCATTGGCATAAATGTTTGGGGACTTTAAATTTTACACAGAGCAAAGTAAAATAAGTTTTTTTTTTCAATTTGTTAAATATGTCTTTTAGGCTTAAAACTCTTGGATTTTTCTTTCAGATTCATGTTCCTACAGATCCACCAAAGGTCATCTGCTCACAGACACACAGCTGTGTGCTAAATGGGGTAAGGACAACAGGATGGAGATGCTGGTAGATGGTGTTCTAGGAAAGGGATGCTGCAGCTGTAAAGGGGAAGGATCCATTCACTGTTGTCATTGTTATTTGGGGTCAAGTGGAATTTTATTCTGGTCTTATTGAGACTGGCTCTGTTTATCATCAATTTATTATTTCTTTTATTTGCAGGTCAGTGTTGAAGGAAATATGGCAGTAGCTGCCTCAGGTGGTTTGTCCTTGGAGGTTTGGAAACTCAGTGTTTGATGACAAGCTGCATACTGATCCATGCTCACCAGTACAGGATCATCAAGTACAGTGCGTTGGATGATTTCCTCACGGGTTCTGGTGTCCTGATGTCTGTTGAGTTGTTGGGGTTTTTAATATGTTCTTTGGGGCTGAGTAGTCAAATGTTGAAGCTTCAGCCTTGCTTGCCCCAGTAGATGTAACAGAGAGGTTTGCACAGAGGCTAGTGTATCACCATATGATTCGCACTTGAACCCTAACCTTAACCTAACCTTTCCTTTTTGGCCACCTCTCTCATTTCATCTTGTGGGGCTGAAACACACATGTGTGTGTACCCTTTGCACCCTCTAGTCCCTTAGACAGGTCTGCCCCACTCAACTTATAGGAGCAGCATCTTCTCTATGGCTTGATGTCTGAGAACTCACTGGCTTATCAGGTGAATAGATGTGTCTGTATAAGCACAGCTCTAAGTATGAAGGGGTGAATTATGGGCTGAGGGGAGGGTGAAGGTTAAAAAGACTATCCAGCTACCCTGGTCTGATGAATGTCTACATTTAATTAAAAATATTCTGCCATAATGGCTGATCAAGAGTTATGTTGCCTTTTTTTCCCCTCTCTTAGCAAGCTAATCTTGTCTTGAAGTATAGTTCTTTATGGGATTTGATTTAGAATTAAGAAATGGAACCCACTAAGCAAGATCATATGGCTAATTTTGACTGTACAACCATTCTCTCAGCTTTGTCACTATTAAATTATAACAAAGACATGCTTTGAGCAAGGTGAACTATCTCTTCAATGACATATGGCTAGGTTCACATATTGTACTAAGCCACATGGCTTCCTTGGTTTTGTTTTAGTGTTGTGTATGAACCATATCACAGTTTTTTATAAAGCTTGGTTTATAGTCTGGCATTATTGCATTAGCCCCTAAGGTTTGTTCAGTTTAACATGATTAAAGTAAACCAAGGGTTAGCATAATGTGGGAATCCAAAATATAGACTGGGATGCCACACAAAATGTCAATTGTTGTATTTGTCATTCATTCATTTATTTGCCAGCTCTTTGGCATTTTATAAGCAAAAATCTAAGGATTGGTTAAATCTTAATGAATCTGAATATATGCATGTAAACGTGCTTTTGAATTATCTAACAAAAGCAAATCGATAAGCTAAAATCCTTCCCTCGTATTTTTGTTGTCTCTGTACTACAGCCAGAATTAGAAATGTCACTAACTCTGAGCTGGACAGTGTCATTCTTTTTCTCCTATATAATAGGGACATTATAATCTGCAGGATAGATAGCAGGAATAATTGCAGTAATAAATATAAAATAAAAATAAAAATAAAAATATATAATTCTATAATAAAACACCTTTGGTTTCATGTGAGTGTCTCAGACTCTACTTTTGCATCAAAAACCCAGCAACTTCAGCACTTAATTTCCAGTTTGTTGGTTTTTGGAAGCAGGAGTGAATATTAGAATGTATAGTCAGAAAACAATCCAAAAGGCTTATTCCTTCAGAAATATGTACAGGACATAATATGATCTGCAGTACTTATAAGGCCCAGCTGGAATTATTGTTGAGTAAGCAGATTGAAAAGCACGCTGTTTGAATCCCACCTTTCACAAGAACCACCCAGAATTGGTGTGGGGATAAAAGGTAGCCCCCGCCCCCCATACACACACTGGTTTGGAGTTGGGTAGCACCTAAATTGAAATAAATAATAAAGACAAGATAAAGACCAGACTTTCCTCCAGAAAGTACCCCAAGACTTTTTAAATATTTTGTCTACAAGATGTAACCATTTCTTGACTTCTGGGTGAGGAATGGTGAACTAGTGTGTCTCCAATTGAGCGGAGATGACTGGTTAGGGTCATCTTCAGCAAAGATTGAAGGACCAGCAAGTGGACCAGTCCCACAGAACTGCTCTGGATAAGGAGAGGATGGGAAGTTGCCCACTTGTGCTCTGAATGGCAGCTCCGTGCGAGAAAACCTCAGGACAGCGGTTTCCCATGGATTTGAGCACTGGAAGACAAAGGGAATCATTAAGCTCTCAGATGCGGTGGAGCTTTTTAAAGGACACTGAGTTTGCTAACCTCACTTTTTAATCTTTTGAAAATTACCTATTGAACTATATTAAGGATATTGGACATCTTCAGAACAAGAAGTTTTAAAAGCCAAAAGCTTTTGGTGAGTTTACCTTCATTCTTGAACAAAAGAAAAATTAACTATAAGCTTAAGAACTAAGAAATAGAAAGAAATGGCAAATAGCTAAATAAGAATTTAATTTCAGAAAGATACAGGATAAATGGACTAATGGGCCAGAAAAAATTGGAACCTTAGGACTTTTGCTAAAAGATTTGGGGGAAAAGTAAATTAATTAATAATACCTTTGTGGGAATACCTTTTTGTTTTGTCTATCAAACTAACAACAGAGATTCGAGCCTTTATGATTTCAGAAATTAGACACTAGAGGGGACTAAAGACTCCAGGCAGGAAAACAAAAAGTCTACCTCTCATTTTTGAACTGGAGAATAAGCATTGGATTGTACAAAATGACAGATAATGCTGTGAAATTTGAGTCATTTCAAGACACTTTTGAAGAATGGGGACAGAGACTTGTAGGTATAATGTCAGATACAATGTTTACTTATATGAATGTATTATTTACAAAAGAAGAAAGGAAAGTCATCAAAGAAAATGCTTTGAAAGACCTACAGGATGAAGAGGTAAAACAAGCTTATGCAGATTTACTAGAAAATAAAGAAATTGTGGATTACAAGATAGAGACAGCAGTTAAAGTGGAAATACAAATGACCAGTCAAGATAATAACCTGGATAATAACTTCTTGATGGATTTACAAAAGAGGGTTGTTAAAGCCCTGCAGCAACATCAGTGATGGGAAAAAGAAAGGAAGGAAGATCAAAACGTACGACAGCATTTAAATGGGTCAAAGACTAAGATTGTTAGAAGCAAAAGCAAGGAATGTAAAGCCAGTTCATTTGCCCAGAGTTAAAACAAGGTATAATTTGATAAAGTTCTGGAATCTCTTTACAGACTTTTTGCTGACAACTGGACTGAAACATTAATGATTTATGGATTTGCAAATGGATAAGGGATAAGGGATATATGCATGCAGCCTTATAAGGGGGAAAGAAATATTAAGTTTGCCTGTACTTGTGACGAAGATCAGAGTCATTTCTTTAACTATTTTATTTTTTCTTTAATCTCTTTCTTTTCTTTCCTTCCTTGCACTTTCTATTCTTTTTCTTTCATTTTCTCTCTTCTGAATTTGGCAAAAGGATATTTCTCTTTGTATTTGTATTATTTTGTATTTGGTTTATATTATTTTTTATTATTTTTTAAAATTTCAATAACAATTATTTTTTAAAAAAAGATTAAACCAATTCTCCTATCAACAGATTTTGGGGGGGGGAGGGAAGAAACATACAGTATGTTAGGTCCAAAGAGAATGTTAATTCATTTATTTGTGGCCACCGTATTGCTTCTTAAAATATAGTCATTAAGAATAATTTTTGCACAGAACTTTGGCTGTGTTCATAAGTATACAGAATTTGCCGAAATGATTGAAAAACTGCAAAATGGGGATCTGACTGGTAGGATAGATTCCAGACAGTAAGCAACAAACATTCCCCAAATTGGCAGATTCTGGTTTTTTACAGTGGGACTTGGCTGAAAGTATATTGAATGTTTAATGTTTAATAGAAGATTAATTAACAAGAAATATCCCTTTGCCAAATTCATTTGCCAACTAGAATTCCTGTCCCAATAGAAGAGAATGTAAAATTCCTGTTCCCCCCACCACCACTTCCTAGATCTAAGGTTTTGTCATTGTTTACACTTCCATGTTTGAGTCAAATTTCATCCAGTCTTTAAGCATGCTGTGTTTTAGAAATGACATGGGGCTACATTCATGCACTAAATTCATTTTATTTAATGAACAGTATGATATAATAGAATACTCGGGGAGGAAAAAAATGGGTATGTACAGTTCACGCTTATTGTTCTCCTAAATATAGTGGAGAATCAATTATGGTAATAAACTATCTCTGACCTGGCACATTTATGTGATCTTCATATTGTTTTACATTCATGGAAAAAAACTGTGTTCTATTAAATTCAGAAAGCAGCATATAAAGATCAGAAAGGTATGTTTGAATTAGCGTGAACCTGGAACTGAATTTTCCCATGAGGAAGCACATTTTTTTTTTCTTGAAGAGAAACTAGAGGCTCAATGACACTAAAGGGTGGATCATACTTGGCATAACCCAGACAATATTGTAGCAAGTAACCAGCTAATTTGGAGAATTGTAAGGAGAGCAAGAAAAGTGAGTTATGCTACCCTTAGGTTGGAGTAAGAAAACCCATTCTTGGTTGGAGAAATGGGTGCATGTTGAAATCCTCCATTACTTTAGAGTGAGGGATCTTAAAAGCCTCATAGTCATCTTTCATTCTGAGCTTTCATCAAATAATTCAAAGTACCATAGTCTAGAGCAGATTAGAACTAGAAGTTTATACTACAATTCAAGAATCTTTGGGTCAGATCTTCCATGGGTTATTAGGTCTAGTGCAGTGTGAAGATAATGCCTGCTTTATAGAATTGTTAAAATGAATATGAATATTATCCTTATTACAAATAGGATAGATCTGAGAGAAGAGAGACATATTAAGCAGCAGAACATATTAACCAGAATTTTAGAGAAAATAAACTAATCATTATTAGTGATGTGTCTTAAGCATGCCCCTCTTTTCTCCCTCTTTCTGATTAATAGGTCTGTCTGGAAGAAAAAAATGTTTGGTATAGTTACACTTGTTTCTTCAATGCCACAATCTTTTTTTTCCCCCCTGGGCATCATTCTACCTTGACAGTATTTTTACTTCTTCCAAAAAGGAAAAAGTATTTTTCAACCAACCAAACCAAGCAAACATAAGAAAATAAACTCAGCATTTCTATCCATGAAGTCTTTGCCTGCTTCCTAGTCCACATTTTATAATGGCCAGTGTTTCTTTCATGTGGGTCTTGATGAGAAATCTATTGTTTCTCTCAAACCTTCATTCCTAGAAGGCTTATGATAATGTGTAATTACCTGCATGTTCTGCAGTCCATCCTCAGCCAGCAGCTGTTCTGATACTTGGCACTTCCAACTGCAATTGGTTAAGCTCCCTGCTGATATCAAAGCACTCCTCAGTGGAACAGAAATCCTGGCACAGCAGCAGAAGTTAATGGCATTAAGGCATTTTAGACACCATCTTGGTTGTCAGATGAAAGAAGCCATATCTTGACTAGGAATGGGCAGTTCTGAACTGGTGTCTTCTGAAAAACAAATGTATTGCTTTTCTTTCTCTCAATAATCTTATCTGCAGATCAAGCATTTAACTCAGCTTAAAGCTTACCTCTATAGCAAGACTTAGCACAGTGTGACAGAATTGGTCCTGGAATCCTAATGTTCTAGACTCTAGTCTACTGACAATCTAAAATACATTGCTGCCTGTGGTAGAATGTCAGATGGCATTTCTCCCTAAATCAAGGTACTGTTATTCAAGGTTAGATGAGTAATTTTCATAGGAGGCAGAAAATACTACAAGAATTTCTCCTTCAGAGTTGAAATAAATTTCTAATAACAATTTTCTGCCCTAACCTGACAGCCCAAACCTGCTACAACCTAACTGTAGTGCATTCCCTATTTTTGATCAGTAAATCAAAAAAACTTATAGTACATACCTCTGTTGTAACCTTTTGAAAACCCATTTGTTTGCTACTAGTATAGGTGGAGCAATAGTTGCAATGCAGGCATTCCTATTACTGTCACTCAGTTTAATGAAGTAAAGTTTGATTCCTCCAGACTTCACTATTGGAAGGTCAATTATATAGACACCTCATTTTTCTATAGATATCTTGTATCTTAGTAGGATGTTGAGAGCTGCAGGCTGGGATAAAAGACTACTTTTAGGTAAATGGCCTTATATTCTCTGTATTTTCTGATTTTGGAGAACAGGACAAGTTTAGGTCTAGTTACTTCCGTAATTAACTAGAGGAAAAGATTGGTTCATTCACCTTTTGAGTATGAATGGCAACCCCCGGTCTTTTGAAACGATTCATCTTTCCTAACTTTCTACATCTTAGAACGATACTTCTTTCTAAACTAAAACCACCACCACTGCTCCATTTTCATCTTTGCTTCTACTTTGTTTCATCTCTGCAATGATCTTGGATTCCTTTGAGTGCTGTTAGCATGTACATATCAAAATGTCTGCATGAAAATAGCATTTACTGAGCGTGTGAACAGAAGACCTATCTCATAATAATGAATTGATACCCTGCTCCTAATCACTTTATTCACCTGGTATTAAATGAAGAGTCAAAGTAGAAGGACCTGAATTAGATATGGTTCCCTACTTTCCAGAGACTAGAGACAAAATCTTTACTGATACCAGTTTTCATTTTATGGGAATCTTGGCCAAGGTGACTTTAGAAGGTCCACTGCTCCTGAGGACAGTTGCCATTAACTATTGCTTATATTATTTGAGCCATAGTGCAGCAGTAGGGGCCCAAAGCATGGAGATACTACCTGAATTCAGTCCTGCCAGAGGATACTAAGGGCTAATTATGTCACTGTTCTCTGTCATTTTCTTGACATGAGAAACTGTTGACTTCATCCCATTTCTATGCTTAGAAACTGGTTAGTCTGAGATATCAAAACAGTATAGTTCTGCCACCATACCTATGCAGTAGTCTTTAAAACTAATAGAATGCCAGTTGTCCCTGCCACGCCTTCTACTATCCTGTGTTCCAATTAATCCTTTGTGTATTACATACTGACTCAGCAACAGAGAGTTTTGGTTTCCAACCTGTAAGGCTGGTTTAAACAATATGGGAGAACACATGATCCTACAGGACATGATGCAATAACTAAACTGCCCGGTTGGGTAACTAATTGCATTCCATCCCCCTCTCTGTGTCCAAGTAGCTATTAGTATTTATAAGAACCAACTTGTGGCATTAACTTCAGAAATTAAGTAATAATGAGCAACCCAGAGATGGATCCCTACAGAAATGTGAAGCTTATTTGCTTTAAGCAAGTAACCATTTAAAAAAATGTAGAGGTGCAAAAGATATTCCATATAAAACAATTTCAAGAGAACAGCTTTGGAGGGCATTTAGTATTTTCTACACAGTAATGTTATGAAATAAGAGAACCACATGATAGAATTTTCTTTCTCACCCAGAGCCACAGTTGATTGCTGCAGATTGTTCAACTTATCAGGAGTAGAGTCATCTATAAATCTTATTTAGCATTAAAATACCTAGATACAATAGTGATGCATACTTTTGCATTTTGCATTTTTTCTCTATCAGCCTTCCTCAACTGGTGCCTTTCAGATTAGTCATGCTTTCTGGGGATAGTAACAGCTGTAAATTCAATGGATTTTAAAGGCATGAGATTAAGGAAGGCTTATTCCTTGAATGTTAGGTACTTCAACTCTTTTTTTACTACAGCAACCACAATAGCTGAAACCGAAATACCATATTGACCTTAAGTAGCTTGTTTCTGGACTGGTTTCTTTGAGATCAGTTCTCTTTCTAATTACTTTTTGAGCAGCAGAGAATAGCATGAATATGAGATTTGAACAATAAAAATACATCTGTTTCTTATAATTTTATTATTCTTCCTATAGAAAAGCATCTTGGAGCAGTTTGGAAGATATAAAATACACAACAAAAGTAAAAAAAAGTATATACAAAAAGGAAAACAAAAGCAGAAAAAAAAACCCAACCAACTTTAATGCAGAGGCAGCCTAGGTAAAGAGATCCATCTTCTCAAAAGCACGTCAAATATATAACAGTAGTTTAAGATCTGAATTAAACATCTGAGTGGGGTGTTAAAATGTATTTTTAAATGCAGGTAGCCACAGGGCATCTTGAAGTCACAGGAGGAGATACCTCTTGATGCTATGTCATACGTTCCTACAATAAAAAAAGATGTTTCTACTTAATTTACATAACGGGTGAAGTCTTGAAATGTAGTAATTCTGAGAGGAGAGTTTAAATTTATTTAGCATTTATACAATTTGGCTTCAGTTGTTTGAATCCAAAGGCAGCAAATACACTCCTGGGAAAACAGTAGCTTGAACTATTCACACCATTCTCTTTCATTTCTGGAATTCAGCCTGAATTCCACACTGCCCCCCAGTATGTAACCTTTTTCATTTCTTCTAATCCAGAAACGCCCAATTTAAAAATCGCTATACTGCTATTGAAGGAGGATGGGCTTCCTAGAAAAGTTCAAGCTATGTTCCACCTGATCCACCCCTTTCCTGGACAACAGCCTTTTAAAAACATTTTCTTCAATAACTGTCATTAACAATCTGTGACATCAAGACACTTTTTCCAGTTCAGATGCAAAGTTAAAAAGACATTATGTGATAGTTGACTAACCAAGCAGATATAACTAACAGCACCGAGCACTTCTGAACATTAGCAATCAAAATATTTTTTCCTGTTCATCTTTAAACAGGTAAACATCTAAAGGTCAGGAAGAAAACTGATCCTCTCTTTTTGAGATTACTTTATTTTCTTACAGTGACACTTTCAATTAATGCATTTGTCCAAGTGAAGAATCAGGACTAGTGCTTGCTTATATAGTTCAAATACATGAACCACAGAAGCTTACAATAAACAATACCCATACATCATTTAAACTGTATTTTCATTTCTTGTAATCCAGAAACACCCAATTTTTAAAAAGGAACATTTTACTTGGACACATGGCTATAATATACAGACTGAATTAAAAAATACTGTCACCCAAAGCAAGGAAACTTTTAAGTCCTGAAAGCTCAAGGATTTTCCATAGGATGAGATCCTGTCTTACAGATTGCTTCTTCTGTATAACCAGCCTGACTGAATGCTGAGTCTAAATTATGTCCCATCCTTCCTCCTGAAGGCAAAGTACATAGAACTGTAGTGTTCCGTGCATCAGAGAGGCCCATCATCCCGCATCTGCAATCCTGCTCAAATGAAAGCAATGCTAGTCAGGCAGGCGCCCCTTCCTCAGCTATGTAAGATTCTTCCCTCCAACACTGGACAAGACCCTCTGCGGCTGTGAGCAGGCAGGTTTCAGCTGGGTGGAAGGACAGTGACTGGACAGCAGTATTGCACACTGGCAAGGCCAGAACAAGGGAGCCCTGTGGGGAAAAAAAGGACAAACTGTAGCTACATGGGTCACAAAACTCACAGAGGACAGAAATTACATACAGATATATTATCTGCACAACTATTATCACCGCATAGGCAAGTATGGGGAAAATCTGACTTTCAGGGCTGTAGGAGGTTTGCTTCAACTGCTTGTGACAATGTCTTCTCATTAACTGGCATGAGTTTAGAGAAGAGGGTTGGACTAGGGACTAGGACAGATAAATCACTAGCCTTTTCTCCAGCACATTCTGGTGAACAGAGCAAGGCCAGTTATTTTAAATGAATAATATTAAGAAGAAATTGTCCATGTTTGATAATCAACTAAATGGAAAGAAATGCTACATGGCTCAAGAATTTCACCAGGCAGGAGAGAAAAACCTGTATTGATTCTGCTACTCTCCTGCTTATAAGTAGTTCCATTTAAACAACTAAGACCAAATGAAACAAACACCCAAAACAACAACAACAGATATTCCTGCTCTCAATTTAGATGTTTGATGTTTCCTATTGATCATTACTGGGTGCTGGGGAAAGAAGGTGGCTGCCTGCTTTGTTTCCAGAAAAAAAACAGTCCTCTCCAACCAAGTAGAATTCTGGTTCTGCCTCAATGACTGGCTCATTGAAAAGTCACATGGCTACCTCAGAAGAAAGTCCTTGATTTTCCCAACCAATCCCATTCACCTCAACCAGATCCCAGAAATAGACTTTCCCATCCTCTGAGCAGCTCCCAATATGTGTGTCTCTTTCACTCAGGCAGCAGTCCATCTTGTAAGTTACATTCTTGTGGCCGGTAAAGCTGGAGATACAATTGGGAGAACAAGGAGATTATTCCTGCCCATCTTAGAACCCTTTTCCCCATCAAGCTACCTGAAGCTGCTACCAATCCTTCAGTGAGTAGGACATTAATTAAAAAAAGGACAGAGTTACCAAATTTGAAACAAACTGATTCATAGCCACAGAAGATCTTTACTATATACATAAAAATCTATTGTATAAATACATCTTTTTCTCTAACTTAATAATTAAGGGGAAATGTCTATGCATTTTTAAAATACGTGTATTTAAAGCAACAACATCCTGCTCTTCAGCACACATTCATACTTCTGTACTGGGAATAGCTGGATTCAACCTTAATCCAACTGCTAAAGGAAGCACCACAGTTAAGAATGAAAAGTGTTTGCTTACTCTCCTAGTAGTTCGCCTGTATCCTTGTCCAGCAATCGCAGTGTAGAATCCAAGCTAGCAGCCAATGTACATTGCCCATCCTTACTGAAACATATACAGGTAATGGGGCCTATAATGAAAACATGGCAATGCTGGATGTTATTGCTTCAAGCAGTGGACATAAGGGTCTATGTGCATAAAGAGGAGAGAAACTTGGTAAAATCCTTCAGAACCTACTCAAAAAGAAAAAGGGAGGAATAGTGACTTGCAGGGATTATGCCAAGTATGCGCTAACTATTGTCTTGAGAGTATGTGGATGCATCACAGAGAAAATCTATGAGTTGACAGTGACAATGATTATGGGACTTGATGGCACATAATCATCAAATGTGGATGCAAGCCTGAAGATACAATTCATATCCTTGCAGACGCTTTTCAGTTTGAACCTAATGGAAATCTACTGAAGAGAAGATGAAAAAACATGAGCTACATGTCAAGCACAAGACAGGTAAAGGCACCATATCCCACCATAGAGTGACAACTTGGAAAATGTTCTTACTTCACCAGATTAGCTGATATTCCATATATGAAACTCACTTCCAATGTAGTCTGAGTAGAGCTCTCCAGCACGGAGGTCATAGCGTCGGACACGTCCATCCACAGAACTGGGAAAGAACAGAGCAACATTGTTAAAAGAATACTCTGACCCTGAAATCTCAAATGATGCACTTCAAAAATATTTGTTCGCAAACCAAAACATGTATGTCCTTGTACCATAAGACTTGCTATGAGGAAGCTTGGATTATGGAACTGTTAAAGTTCCCAATACAATAGTCTACAGTTTCATCTTCTCATCCTTTAGCAGAAACTTTATTTTAGTTTCTGTTCCAAAAGGAAGAAAGTTATTTTTAAAAAATAAAAGCACACATGGAAAGGTTGAGAATATTTAACATGTTCTCTAAAAGGATCTACTCTGGGCTTAGCAGAGCACCAAATTTGCCCTTTCCAATTCAAACTTCATCCTATTCTTCTTTACCCTGTAAGAATTTCATAGTCTGAGACTTTCAGGCTGGAGATGCCATCTTTGGCTTCATCCAAAATTTGGATGGGATCTGGTCTGCGTGAGCGGCAATCCCAGCAACGGACACTGGAGTCTATGGAACCTGCAGGAAAGCAAGATGCATACTAAATAAAGCTAGGATGAATAATTTAGAAGCAACATGGAAGGCAAGGCAAGATTTCTTACCTGAAAGAATTACAGTGGCCTCCTCATTGAACTGGACACAATTTACCTTCTGTCCATTAAAAAGAAAGTATAAAAAGATTAGGGATTGCTATTGTTCCCAAGTTATATCTAACTTTCCATTCTTGGGAGTGGAACAGTGCGTACAAGTCTGCATTCTCTTTTCCCATTCCCCAGTGTCCTTCAACACTTCAAGTACAGTGGTACCTCAGGTCACGAACACTTCTGTTCACGACCAATTCAGGTCACGAACACCACCGTTCGCAAAATTTTGCTTCTGTTCGCGAATGCCAGATCGGGTGACGAACAGGATCCGCGGCCATTTTCCCTGCCATGACACATGGTCGTGGCTTCCTGTAGGGAGGACGACTCTCCCTCCAAGCAATAACCGCCTCCCCACCCGCCTTCCTGTCCTCCACGCCAGAAGTCGCGTCGAGCAAGGTTAGCGTTCTCTCTCTTCGTACTGTACTTTGTGTCATATTTTTGTGGTTTAAAAAAAAAAAAAATGGTTCAGAACGGATTAACTGTAATTACATTGAACCTTATGGGAAAATTTGATTCGGGTCACAACCAAAATCGGTTGGGGACCAAATTCGTAGGGGTCAGAACGGATTAACGGTATTTACATTGAACCTTATGGGAAAATTTGATTCAGGTCGCGACCAGAGTCGCGGAACGAATTAAGTTCGTGAACCGAGGTACCACTGCATTGCAAACTTTTGCAGTAGCTGGAATTCCAAACATTGCTCTCCATTATTATTTCATCTACAGCTTTACAAAGCATTTGAGGGCAAAATGCATTAGTGTGAAGCATCCTTTTTCAAACTGCTGAGGCAACCATATCCACCAGGAAGCTCAGCATGACCACTTCAATATCTTTCCCTGGTTGTCACTGCATGCATATGGATTCAGAGCTACTCTGCTTTGCCAACTGACCCAGTAGAACTTTTGTCTGTATATGCTCACAGACAACTTCAAGGAGAGATGCCTGGTTCACACCTATGTACCTTTGCAAAGCATCTTTCAAATGTTTTCACAGCTGTAATTCCATCCCTCACCCCAGCTAGTCAAACCTCCTACATAGTTTCATAACTATTAGGTATTATGCTTTTCTTTAACTACTCCCTTCATCAGATACTGTAGGTTTTTTACCACTCCTACTTATTACCCACCCACTATAATCCTTGGCCAGTGACCCCAGTATCAGGCATATACATGTATATGGTTTACATTTTTCCAGTAAGACACAAACACAAGTATACTGAACAGAAATATATTAAAAGTATTATTCCATTTAACTAGCTCATGAAAAGAACAATAGTCTGTCAAAATCATATTCCCAAGTTAAAATACCACAGCAGACCAAAGACTGCTGCATGCACATGACAAAGACTTTTGTGCACAGAGGACCTAATCATCCAACTAGAGTACACTGGGTGAACAGATGAACCCTTTGTAAGTCTTGAAAAGACTTGTATATTCCTTAAGTGAATATACCCGCATAATCCAAGGATTAGGAACTCCATTACTGGGCATCTGCCTATGTGTCTCAGAGCAGATGTGCTACTGAACTCCCCATTTCTTATTTAGAACCTGAACTTAAACCCAGTCTCCCCTCAAATAGTGCAAGACAACTGAATCTATTTGTGAAAAAAACCTTAGGTCATGCTCATACTGAATCCTACAGACCATGCTGAGGCTTACACTTTATAGCATTGGCTTATCATTGTATGACAGCACATATAAGTAGATACAGGTGCAGTTTATGGTGTGCATAACTGCTGAGCAAGCAAAAGACTGCATTTTATAAAGGTTCCTCTTTTTGTAAGGTTTCTTTTTCTATAAGTACAGTACAAAGCTTAAGAAAATAAAATGATGCAATGGCTGAAGAAATACATAAAGGCCCAATGATTAAAGCAAAAAGTGAAACATTATGTGCTAGAAAATACTGATTACAATGATCCACATTTCTAAAAAGCCAATTAAAGATCACAACCGGTTATAAATCAATATCATCAGATTTAAATCATGGAGGTGCTTATGGAAAAATATGTTGAAATGCTGAAGCTATTGCAGCAAATATTCTAAGCAAATTCACTATTAGACTTAGACTCTTTTTCATCCATTTCTTATGTATAAGACCAATAATTCCTTGTTCAGCAAGCCAACTGGGGTCTTGTACTTTCCTCATTTGAGACCTCCAATTCCCTGTTCCTATAAACTTGTTTTCTTTATTCATGTCTCTACTAAAATTTCTGACTTATCCCAGAAAGAGTTATGTTAATTTTAAATTCCATCCAGCCTGTGTCTCCCATTATAAACTTCTTGTCTTTCATAGGGTTTTCTGCCAACCAGAAAAAACATCAGACATTCTGAGGCTCTCAGAAGCAGAACACATTACTGCTATCCTCTAAAATGGAAACTCGGAGGAATTCAAGTTTCAAAAAGACATGAATCTTCCCATTTTCCAGACATCCCAAAAGACAAAACACGTCTTACCCCTGCATGGCCACGGAACTTGCGAATCACTTGGCCTGTGGCAACATCCCACAGCACAACTGTTTTATCTGCTCCACATGAACAAAGTTGGCTGTTATCAAATGACCTATGGAAAACAGAGGTAGATAAAGAAGGGAATGGGAAAACCAAGAGAAATAACTTTCCTTAACCATCTAAATCAATAGAGTAGTTTTCTTTTTAAGAGCTGTATATGCAAGTCTTTCACTGTAATGTGTGAGTGCAGAACATATACTGAGGTTCTCAAGTTTTTTAAATGCAAGTTTCCTATCACTTTGACAGTAAAAAAAGGTTTGAATGAGTGGGCAAGATTTTAAAAATATGGCTAATGAATATAATTTCCTTGACAATTACTGTATCATTTTTTTCATTGCCCAAACTTCACAGAAAGAGTTTTATATAAGAGTAGTAACTTAAATTGTTTAATTTCATACTGAATGTTTGAGATAAACTAGCTTTGTTAATTACATTATGGAGTAGTTATTGTCATGTTTATTTTTAGTTTATTTTTATTTCACTATGGAATTTTACATTGTATTTTGCAAAATAATAACTTTTGTAGACCCCCATCCCCATCACCTAATCCATTTATCTTAAACTCTCTTAAGGCATTTCACAGCAACATGCCTCCTTTTTTTAATCAAGCAGATCCGTCTCCCCTAGCTCTTACCCTGCAGCATCTAGGACTTCGTAGCCATGGCCACTGTATGTCTTGAGGAGAGTTCCTTTGTGCGGGTTCCAAAGCTTGAGTGACTTGTCACTGCCACAGGTGAGACAGTAATTTCCATCCACTGGTAAAAAGAAAAGTCAAGTCTCATTAAACATTAGTTGAGCAAATTCCAGGGAATCCCTGGAAGACAGTCTGTTTAATTTCTTCTTGAATGATGCAGATTCTACTGTTCATTTTGCAGTTTCAAACTTTCTTACCCAACAAGCAAGATGCATCTCTCACCGAGCTTTCTTTTCACAATCATTATGTCTGTTTTCTTGGTCTGTTCACGAGTTACTAACATTTTACAGTTGTACACTATTATTTTTACATAAATTTGCGTCTCAGTTTTCCCTAGTTCTAATAACTCAAAACTACTATTCCTATTTTATGGAATCAAAAATACACTCACCGTTGAATCTCACTGCTCTTATAGCTCCTTGCTTACATTCTAGTGTACCAAGCAATTTTTGGGGAAGCTCAGGCTTCTTGGGTTTGGGTTCTGGAAAGGCCATAACACAAACGTAGCTTGATTGCTAAAAAGATCTTTCTATGTGCAAAATACTGAACACCCACACCAAAACCTCTAGAATATGGAATATCCTAAGGCAGACTGATGTGTTAGAACTATGTTGCTTCTGGAATTTGTTGCCTCTGGGATTACACTGCTGCATTAGAAAATAAGAGACACAAAGAAAACATTTATCAGTTGCAATCATGATTTGAGCAACCAGATTTGTTTCAACAGATAACATATCAAAATAGATTATTTTAATCAGTGGCTATCTAGTAAACAAAGTCAAACATCTAGTATACATTTGCTACACAGAAGCAATATGAATATCCCCATGTTGTAAAACAGATTTGGGAAGTTGCTGAATAACAACATGCCAGTCCTCTTGAGAAGCCTGTTGGCATTGTCTCATTTCACACTCCTTGTTATCTTTACAAGTCTATCTTGCTGAAGTGTATCTAGGGCACCTTAAACTTTCAGAAAAGTCTGCTGAGAATGCTCTTCTTTCAAATTCTTTGCAGGTTTACTTCTCTAGACATTATACCAACATTTCATTGTTATTTTTGGTGCCTTCTAATATAGTAGCTGTATCAGGGGTGGGGGTGGGGGAACCAAGGATTGAAACAATTTTTTATTAGACCAACTGAAGATTCACAGAATAGATACAAGCTTTTAAATGTCCAAAAAATATCAGGCAAGATGACTAAAAATTCAGGATAAAGCAGGGAGGGGAAGAAACATTGCGGTTGATATTTGACTAGGGTTACAAA
Organism: Python bivittatus; assembly: GCF_059951505.1. Classification (NCBI taxonomy): domain Eukaryota; kingdom Metazoa; phylum Chordata; class Lepidosauria; order Squamata; family Pythonidae; genus Python; species Python bivittatus. The sequence goes on along the minus strand of NW_028277035.1, from coordinate 14,053,929 downwards.
CATCCGGACAACCACTAGGTGGCAGCAATGAGCGAGCCAAATCTTTTTTGGCTGCCATCGAATGATGGTCCGGACTTTCGCAGCCCAGATCTGCAGCCCTCGTTTGGTCTGTAGCAGACGATGCTGTTAGATAGAAAGTCTCCGGACATTAAATTCCGGAGTTTTATCAGGTAGAAAATTTGGGGGTGGGGGGTAGGCTGTACCAGGGATCCTTTCAAAGCTCGATTTTTGGAAATATAAGCAAAGCCAGCTATTGAAATCAAATCTGTTTCCTACACAGCTGCCGCCTCCTTGAACCACGGAACTATTCATGTGGGAAAATAGTTCACATTTCTTAGTAACCTCTTGCAGCTTTTACTTACGAAATAGCAAAAAGAAAGATTATAGGAAAATACAGGCGTCAACTCGTCAATTTACTCCTCCAGTCTAGTTTCATTAGTTCCACCCTTTCAGCATAGTTTCTCCAGGCGAGAAAGGAAAGCTTCGACATTCCTCCTCCTCCCACCTCTTCCTCGTTCAGAAATTTTAGTTTCAAGGCCTTTCGAGTCAACACCAGCGTGGACTTATAGGCCGGAACTAAAATGCCTAAACTCGAGGGTGTTACACTCTTAATCACCCCCCCGCGGCACTGAAGGAAGCGGAAGTTGCTGCAGCCCGAAGAAAGTCGGTCTCAGTAGCCCGCGGCAAAGTGGGATGTCTAGCAACAATATGGCAGATCCGCGGCGTCCGAACCGCATTCTCAGGTCAGCTGTAGTGTGGGATTGGGAGTTGGCATGGTAACGTCACGAATTGGCCCCGGAGTAGCTGTAGCACGGAAGGATATGGAACGGACAAGTCACGAATGATGGCGAGTGACTTGCCTGGGGTCACTATGGCAACATCATAGCGAAGTCGTGAGAGGGGCCTGGCTACTGTCATTTTAGGGATAGCGATGGATAAAATACCTGCCATGGTAGAAAAGGGGGACTAGGGGCAAATATTGCGAAAGGGCAGATAGTTTCAAACGATTAAAGTAGGCCCTGATTGTACGCCAATACCGTAATACCCATGTGTAACCTGGTGAGAGCGAGAGGTTATTTACATATTGGTTCGATTTTGAAAGGTCAGGAAGACTTTGGCCTTGCTAGTTATAGGTGGGTTTGCACAGGGCTGATATTATTATTATTTTTTAAATAAAGAATAATAAAGTACTGGGTAAGGGTAAAAAAGCATACAAAATGGCATGAGCAGTCTGCCTCGGTAGAGTCGTGAGTCCTGTTCAAAAGGTGCAGTGATGCTGTAATTTGCATAATCACATTTCACACATCATATTTACAACTCATGCCAGTGGAAGACTGGAACTTTTCCTGAAAAACGGAATGCTTTGAAGTGTGAAAGTATGATTTACTTTCAAGAACTAAGTCTGTATGCCCTGTAGTAAATTAGTAGCTAACTTAACTCCCAGTTCCAGATACAAAAATCCAGCAACTATTAAATGACAACAAAAGAGTTAGGGTTTTCTCTTTCTTTGTAGCCCAGTGCCTTTAACTCTAGCCTAACTGCTTATAGTAGTTGTACTAAATGGTGATTATCTAGAAAGGCCCAAGGATACTTAATAGTGCAACTTCAAAGTGAGGATAAATTGATACCTGAATAAAGCCTGAGAAAACCATCACATTGTTTGATATGGCTATTTCAGACTAAAGCTTCAGTTCAGAGAAAACTATATTGATGTATTGAAATAAGACAGGCATGGCTGTAGTCCATTTATTTTAATAGTGCATTATTAAAATATGAGTGGCTTTCCATTTGGTTGAGGCCTTATTATATTACCTGAATGTACATGAGGGAAGAGACAATATATTTTCCTTACATACCATTTTGGAAGTGTTAGTTTCCTGAATTATAGAATACATGCAATGAAATTTAGTAAAAACAAACAGTAGTAGTAATTATGGCTTGAGTTTCAGGAAATAAGTTGGAAAACAGAATGAAGAAATAAAGTGGAGTGGTTGCTTGAGTATGAATCTCTAAAGTAGAACTACTGAACTGTCAAATACATTTTTCATGGCTAGATTTTTTAAAATGCCATTATTTTTTATAAATTTTGTTATTGCTTTTTAATTATTAACAAAAAAGAAAAACAAAACACAGAAATAATAATACACTGTCAAGAAGAAAAACATTAAAAAGTGCTATTACAAAAAAGTGACAAAAATACAATAAAAGAAATAAAAACCATTATACCATTATAACAGTAAATAGTTACAAATCTATATATGCTTATCTAACGCAAATATTATTCAGATGCATATATTTTTCCAATACATTTATGTATCATTTTTTTTAACCTGTATTTTGTATAAATGAGTTCCGTATTTCATTATATTTCTCCATACAAAGTCTATGTCTACAGGCAATCTGCTTGTAAGTAGCAAGTGCAATCAGGTCTTCAGTCCGTTGAGTGAATGAATGAATGGGGCCATGCATTTATCTTTCCAATGCTGCAGTATCAGTCTTTTGGCCATATTAAGGGAACAGCAATTCCATTTATGTTGTCCAGATGTCAAATTCCATGTACTAGATATATAGTTCAAAAGAATATTATCCTCTGAAAATTTTAGCTTTTGTTGCACAATCATATTTATATAGTCCACTATGTTCTCCCAAAAAGTAGTAAGTATAGGACACTGAAAAAACGTATGCTTTAAAGAGGCATTGTCCTTATTACATCTCCAAGAAAATGCTGTTTTTGACAATCTTTTTCTATACAAACGTAGTGGAGTCCAGTAAATTCTAAATATTATTTTTTGTTGTATAAGTCATAGTTTAAAGTTTACAACTATCTGGGATTAGATGTCCAGAGTACAAAACAAACTAAATTTTTCTCTTTACTTTAGTTTCCTGCCTGTATCTGTATCTACTTTGCTTATATCTATAAAGAACAATTCCAAAAATATGTGGAAGGAGGGAGAAAAGAGCCCTATAATTTTTGTATGTTTTTTACTTATGGAAGCCCCTTTTGTCAAGGGAATCCAATAAAAAAAGTTAATTCATCTTGATTTCGGTCTTAAATGTCAGCTTTGCCTACACAGGTAGTCCTTGGCTTACACCCATTTGTTCAGCGACTGTTCAGTGTTATGGCGGTGTTGAAAAAATGGACTTACAACCGGCCCTTGAAGTTGCAGCCGTCGCAGCATCCCCACGGTCACATGATTGCAATCGGGGCACTCAGGTGCCTGGCTCATGATTACAACATTGCAGCAAGCCATGTCACGTAATTGCCATTTGCAACCTTCCCTGCCAGCTTCCCACAAGCAAAGTCAATGGGGAAGCCGGCAGGGAAGGTCACAAGTCACCCCAGTAAGTTGCTCCTGCCACTTTTTCTCCTGAGGAGCTTGCTTCAGAATACAAATCTCTCATATTCCTTAGCAACCCCCACCTGTACTCCATAGCACTCACCTGCCCGCAGCACCTCTCTGCCCTCCTGCAGCCTCCGCCAACCCATCTGAGGCCTTCGCTGGTCCTCCCGCAGCTTCCACTGACCCGCCCAAGGCCTCTGCCGGCCATCCCACAGCCCCTGCCAACCTACCCGCACTCCCTAGTGCCCGCAGCACCCTCCCACCCCCCGTGGCAGCCACACAAACCCCTTGCACTCCTTATCTGGGACTTCCGCCTCTTCCCACTTAATGATCCGCGTGACCTGGGGTTACAACAGCAATTGGGACCGCAAGGATTGCCATAGTTAAATGATGTGGTCATGTGATATCATGCTTTACGATCACATTGCTTATTGAAGGCAATCCCAGTCCCAATTGCTGTTGTAACCAAAAGGGCTACCTCTATGAGGCTTATATTTTGAAGAGTTATAGGTAGTCCTTGCTTAATGACCATTCATTCAACAACTGTTATGGTGGTACTGAACAAAGGGTCCCCAAAGTTATTGCCATTTTAGTGTCCCAACGGTCACATGATCAGAATTTGGATGCTTGGCATCCCACCTGCACTTATGACTGCAGGGGTGCTTCAACTCACCCCAACCCCTTATCTCCCCCCTATCTATGCCCTTTTGGTCCCTTGCATTCCATGGCCCCTGCCACCCTATCTGACCTTCTCCAACTTCTTACTCCCACTGTTGACCAAGCATGCCCTGCCTGGCCCTTTGTGAGGCAGCTGCTGGCTGCATGAGGCTTTCTTCCCCAGGTCACACATGGCAGTTACCTCACGAGATTTGGGGAAGATGGCCTCATGTGGCCAGCATCTGCTTTGTGAAGGGCCAGGGCAGGCATGCTTTGTCAGCAGCGGCAGCAAGAAGACAGCAATGGTCAGCTGAGGCGGTGGAGCACAGGGCAGCAGGGGCCTTGGAGTGCAGGGTGGTGAGGGCGACTGCGGCTGGGACTAGGTTGGAGTGGCTGGGGCTTCCCATGGCAGCTGGGGCTTCACATCACGCCACAATGCTGGGCTGGGAGGGCTGAGGCTTCCAGGGGAAGCTGCAGCTTCACACTGTGCTGTGGCTCAGGGGCTTCTTGCAGCTCCAGAGCTGCAGCACACCAAGAAGCTCCTGAGTTGCAGCGTGGTATGCAGTCCCAGAGCCGCGCAGTTCTGGGGCTGTTTGCCACCCTGCAAGATAGAGTGCAGGGTGGCCAAAAGGGCAGAGATGGAGGGGAATAGGCAGTTGGGGGAGGCAGTCCCTTACCTTGGAAGAACTGAGGCTTGGGACTGGGAGGGATCAAGCCTGGAATGGCTTGGATTGGGGTGGGTCCTCAGTTGCTTTACAGACCTGCGAAGGTCATAAATGTGAGGATTGTTCATAAAGTTACTTTTTCATCACTGTTGTAACTACAAATTCTCACTAAACAAGGCAGTCGCTAAACAAGGACTACCTGCACACAAATTTTATAGAACTTAACCTACAAAGCTTAGCTCAAAATCTTGGCTTTCTTTTTTGACCATATTAAAAAAAGACTCCTCTCCTATTGTTTGGCTTTTTTTATTTGGTTGAAACAGAACAGCCTTCATTATAATTTGGAGAGATCTTTTTGCAGCGTGATGAGGTATAACTTGGTGGAGAAAGATACTGAACATTGATGCCATTGCTTTTTTCAAGCTGTTGACTTTGAACTTGCATGAAATTTTATTTTTTGCAGGGAAAGTACAGTTTATGTTTTGCTCCTCAGTTTGAAATTGTAGATAGAATATAATGTAATACTTTTGCTTTTCCCTCTAATGAGTTTTCATTTGCAGATACAAACCTCCAACTACAGAAAACAATCCTACCTTGGAAGATCCCACACCAGATTATATGAATCTGCTAGGAATGATTTTCAGCATGTGTGGCTTAATGCTGAAAGTGAGTATTAGAATAACCAGCTTTTGACCTAAAGACATCAAGAGCACTATCTGAACAGATCAAGTAAAATGTTATCTATTTTCATATTATAACTACTGCATTGCTGTTGGATGGTATAATCCCACCATTTTGCAATAAGAATTGGATTATTTTTTATAAGCTCCAATTTTCCTTCTTCCCTGGGTTGAATTGGATTAACTACACAATATCTCAGTTTTTTGTCTGGAGGTTGAGCCATGGTAACTGGACTTCTTTTCTTTTTGGTAGAGAGGTTTCCCTACTTGTCCAAGCAGCTTCAGTCTAAAAAAGTTGGTTAGGGGAACCCCATAAAAGTCTTCCAGGGTGGCTGTGTTTCTTACTAGCATGATGGGCTCATTGAGGGACAATAGGAGATGTGATTAGTAGAGTCTTTGAGATGTAGATATTTTACTCCTAATCCCTCACTCATCCCCAGGGGGATGTTGATTGTTGCCTTCCTGGTGAACTTTTGAGCTGTTCTTAATTTTCTTGAGGACTGTAGAAGTCCCACTCTTCTAAAAATGGAGAAGAAAGCTCTCAGCTCTTTCCAGGGAATAACACCAACCCATTGGTTCGGGTTTGTGGATGACACCTGGGTTAAAATCAGAGTCCAGGAGGTACAGGCTTTCACAGACCATATAAACACCATAGACCCAAACATTAAGTTCACCAGGGAGGATACCAAGGACAACAGGCTGGCATTTCTAGTCTGTGAGGTTTCAGTTGGGATCTGTGGTAAGTTAGAAATAGGGATATACATGAAACCCACACACACAGACCAATACCTGCAGTTTGACTCCCAACATCCACTGCAACACAAACTAGGAGTCATCAGGACATTATACCACAGGGCTGAAAACATCCCCACCACCATAGATGCAAAAAAGAAAGAAAACAGACACATGAGGACAGCCCTTAAGGCCTGTGGGTATTCATATTGGGCCTTTATTAAATTTACTTCTAGATACAACAAAAAAAACAGCAGACAGAGCTGAGAACCAGAGAAAAAGGAAAAATCTTGTCATTCCTTACATGGCTGGGGTGTCTGAGAAGATAAAACGGATTTTTGGAAAACACCACATACCTGTGTTTTTCAAACCCACTAACACACTGAGACAGAGGCTTGTACACTCTAAAGATCGAACACCAAAACATAAGAAGAGCAATGTAGCAATGTAGGTATCAATGCTCAGAGATCTACATTGGGGGAACCAAACAGCCGTTACACAAGAGGATAGCCCAGCACAGAAGGAGCAACAACACAGGACCAGAATCAGCAATTTACCTTCATCTAAAAGAAAAAGGACACTAATTTGAGGACAATAATGTTCACATTTTGGACAGAGAAGATAGATGGTTTGAGAGAGGAGTGAAGGAATCCATTTATGCCAAAGTGGAAATAGAGGTGGAGACCTCAGACACAACTTGTCCCTCATTTTCCAGGCTGTCCTTTCTACAGTCCCCAAGAAAATTAAGAACAGCTCAAAAGTTCACCAGGAAGGCAACAATCAACATCCCCCTGGGGATGAGTGAGGGATTAGGAGTAAGACATCTACATCTCAAAGACTCTACTAATCACATCTCCTGTTGTCCCTCTTAGTAAGAAACACAGCCACCCTGGAAGACTTTTGTGGGGTTCCCCTAACCAACTTTTTTAGACTGAAGAAGCTGCTTGGACAAGTAGGGAAACCTCTCTACCAAAAAGAAAAGAAGTCCAGTTGCCATGACTCAACCTCCAGACAATTCCACCTGGATGACTGAGAATCTTCATAAAAATACTCAGTTTAGACATTTTCCTGCCAACCTCCAAAGGCTGACCAGTTACTATTTAACTCTCAGCAGTGAATTAATAGCTTAATGTTTCAAATTCATATTAATGGAGTTTATTTAAACTTCACTTGAACTACTAAAAATAGACTGTTGAAGATGTATTAGTGTAAATGATTGCAGAAGAAATCAAGACTGACTCTAAGATCTGTGTAAACATTATGGAGCATTATAGTTAAAATGAAGTTCCTTTCATTGGATGAATGGTTCACTCTATATCCATGCTTCAGGGAGTACATAAAGGTATATGCTGTACAAGGGTACCTTTCATTAATTTCAATTTGATTCTGCCTGATCTGAATTGTACCTAGAAGATAACATCACTTCTCCTCTAAGTAAAAGTGGTAACACCCATCAACTGGTAATAGTAGCATCATATATAAACATCTTTGAAAATATATGTCAGTCACTTTACAACAACTCATATTATTCAGATTTCAATTCTAGGTTAAAACATCTAAGAGTTTAATATCAGATCTCTGATAATATTAAGAGACAAATACACTAACAGTAATTCAACTGTATGTTCTGAATGGATGGTCTGTATGAAATAGCAATTACAGTTATATAACGTAGAAGCCATCATCAGGTTAGTATATGTAAAAGTGCAGCTTAATTATGAGATATATATAAGCGTTACTCAGTGCCATTTATTTGATCCTCAGTCATCAGCATCTTTCTTTTTACAGATGGCCAAGGCTTTATTCAAATAATAGTGCACACCTACAATGTCAATTTTTTAAACTCTTTAGCTGAAATAATCTAAAAAAATAGATAGCTTTGCGTGAGTTTCTGTTTGGGAGTGACAGCATACGAAGTTTAGGAAAAATCCAGAAAGACCTACTCTGTAATAACAGTATGTTATTGTATGTTGAGATCTGCATGGTGGTATTTCACAAATAATAAAATCTCTACCTGAATATGTTAACAAAATGTTGAAGGAACATTGATGTGTTTTTTTTCTGATCCTCCTTATAGGTTCTGCAGAACTAATTGTCAACATATACATTTTTCTTGTTAAGATTATTAAAGCACACAACTTTGTATGTCATATATATCTCTTTTGAAGTTAGAATTTTCAGATCATATTTCTCATTGAACAATGGCATTCAATTTAGCGGAACCAACTGAAAAAGTCTGAATTCATTAATATGGCTTAATTTTTTTTTAATTATATGTGTTTTATAAATAACGGCCATGAATATGCTTCAGCAATATTTATTAGTTTTTAAAACTGAAGACTGTTCCTGAGCTTGCGGGAAGAACCAAGTGGAATGTTTATAATATTGTTAAACTTGAATAACTCCGATGGATCTTTGTGACCCCATGAGGCTCTCACCATATTTTTCTGTGGTGTTTGCAGCTAAAGTGGTGTGCTTGGATTGCTGTCTACTGCTCGTTTATCAGCTTTGCCAACTCTAGGAGCTCAGAAGACACCAAACAGATGATGAGCAGTTTCATGTGAGCCATGTTCTTTTACTTCTTTCAGACTTGTATTGTGCCCTAGTTTTCCATGGCAGTCATTTCTGAATACGTAGGTCTTGCCCTGGAAATTATTTTTCAGGAATGCTAATAACAAAGTTCTCAAAATTCCAAATATGCTCACCAGCCCCAAAAGCTTACTGATTCTTGTCTTTGATTTGATTTGAGTAGCTTTCCAGCTGATAGGGACCCCTTCTATAATAGTGCTGTTCAAAATAAGAGCTGTTTCTCCTCTCATCAAAATGAAGCCTTCATGCTTCTATGATAGATTGATAATTGAAGTTGCCTTCTCTTCCTTGTGTTGGCTTTTCTGCTGAGTTTATACTCCTGGAAAAGCAGTGTGGTACGTCATCACTGACAAGAAAAGTTGCCAAATAATGGAATCTAGAAAACTAGCTTTGTGGTAAATCTTTATTAGCTTCTGTTGCCTGAGCATTTTGCCTTTTTACCTTTAACATGTAAAGTATGTAAAGGATCCAGGCACACCTGCCTCATTGTCCACCCTCTCAAAGGGTCTTTCCATTGGAATTGAGATAGATGCTATATTTACAGAATAGAAGGGATGTTACTTTAAGAAGCAGACACTATTGAAAGGGAGCAATAAGTTCTGCCTCACTGTAAATAAGGACTCTAGAAAATGGATCTAGAGTCCATCAGTGGAGAGGCAAAAGCAATGATAGTGTATTCCTTTGCCTCATTACAGACATTCACACTCTACATGTGGAGAGCAAACAGCCTAGGATTAAAAGTCACCACAAGCTCCAAGTCACCTCAGTGATCTGATATTCAGAGGGTTTCATGTTTACATCCACAGTGAGGAAATGCCTGAAAATATCAATGCCTTTGAAAATTAGATCACTTGGGAGACTTGAGTGGGGTGGGGCTCACCTCTGTTTGCTTGGTGAATTTAAACTCTTCGTAAAGCCTTAACAGAGCTGCTTTTTCTTTTTTTTTCCTGCTCAATAAATTCTTATCTTATCTCATCCTTATTCAGTTTCCTTCAATCTTTTCTCTTCCCTTCCCCTTACAGTACAACTACCTCCTACCTGTATTTCCATTTTTCTTCATTTTTCTTCATTTTTGCTCTTTTATTGAAAAGAAATGGATTGTGTATGTTTGTACTTCTATATTTGTATGATAATGTTTTCTATATACGAGAGTGGTATGTATATGTACGTTCAGATAGGAACCAATTATGGGATGTGTAATTTTAGGGACAATTCATTTTAATCCATAGTTATTCAATTTATTTTTGTTGCTGCTTTGTTCTTTTATGGATATGTCTTTTATACATTTATCTATACAGTAAACAAGTTAACACATGCACAAATTTATTGAGGGGAGCAAATCTCCAGGATTGGTTGGCAACCTTGGGTTTATAAGACAATGAAGTTGGGCAGTACATGGGATTTTTTTATTTATGGGGTGGGATTTTTTATTTATGGGGGCTTTCCCCCTCTTTACTCTTTCTTTTTTGAGGAGAGAGGGGGATTGTCTTGAATTCATGATCACCCATAAGAGTTCCTGGAGGAAAGTGAGTGACGAAACATACATCATGATGTCATAATGCAAACCCTATGGCTTAAATACATCTGTCTGATGTCGGAATGCAAGTACAAAGGGACAGGTTTTGCCCCATGATGTCACTGCACTTATCATATTTTCATTATTGAAGCTATCAGCAGATGCCTATGGAATCATCTTCCTTTCTGATAAATATGGTTATTGCCTTAGATTTTTATACTGTGAAAGCAACTCTGCTGACAGTTTTAGGGGCCCATTACAGTTTTGGAACCCTGTGTGTGCACTGTCCAGTGGATGTGGAAATGCTTGGTTTTTACATTTTTGAGGATTTAGCCTATAAGTAATTGTTTCCCCTTTCTCTACTTGTGTCGGCAGCTTAGGTCATAAACTAGCTCTTTTCCCTTTCTAGTTTCTCCTCTTGTTCATTGACCTTTTCTTTTTCAGACTGTTCTGTTCCTTTTGGGATTATAATGCTTGAATCTAACAAGAAAGTATTTGTAAATTTATATTATTCTGCTTTTCTCCTATAAAACTCTATTTTCTTGATTAAATTCTAAAGTTTCAGTTCTTTTCTGCCTAAAAAAAATCATTCAGTTAATTTCAGTAAAGCTAATGATTCTAAATTAAATCACCTCTTGTTAATTTGGTAGAAGGTATTTATTTTGTGAGCCACCAGTAGTAGACATATAGTTGAGGCTTCAATGGCAAGAAGTGTTTTAGTTTCTCAGTTGTTAATTGTTCCTGAAGAAAGCGCTTGCAGTAAATAAATTCAGACTGAATATTCCTGAGTGAATGTAGATATTTTAAATTTGACTACCTATTTTGGAATGTTGGGATAATTGTAATTAATTTTGATATTACTGTGGATAAAATGTTAAGGATTCTACATTAATTCTGTCACTACTATCCTTTCTCCAGGTTGTCCATCTCTGCTGTAGTGATGTCCTATCTTCAAAATCCCCAGCCCATGTCTCCTCCTTGGTGAAAAGATAATACCTTTCTTTAAAACTCCTTGCCAAGTAGAGGTGCGATCCTGTTGGATGTGGAACATTTTCTTAGATAACATAAACTTAATTGCACAAGTATACCATTGCAACATATTGGGAATATTTACTTTGCTATCAATAAAGTAATTATTATTAAAGATGCATTGGCTATGCTGCCAAATTTTGTTAACATGTTAAGAATGTATTTTATTTGATCACCAGTATGACTCTTAGCCAAGCCAATATGCACAATGAATTCTCAACGTATTTCCTGGACTATTAGGAGGGTCTATCCCATAGAAAAAGGAATCAATGTGGTCCAGAAACAAGTTTATCATCAATCAATTAAAAGAAACATCTGTCTTCCACATCGGTACTTGTAGCCAATTAGCATGCAACAGAAATAATGTCTTGGGAAACATAACGCTTTGTATATCTATAGAAGTAGGCAGCTTCTCATATAGCTTATAATCAAAATAGGGCTGTTGTAGAGGCATGTTACTAGCTTTTAATTTCTAGCACTATTATCTGATATATGAGGTATATGAGACAGGGATCTTTCCAAGTAGAGTTTTTAAGAATTCCAAAATTCTGAAAAGGTATCCCTCAATTATATCAAAAATTAGATGAATCCAAACAGGAGAATTGTATCCATTCTCTATGCAGTACAACTACTAATTTTTTATAGGGACATCTATCTGTGTAGTTTAATAACATTCTTCTCATTTGTATGCTGGGTGTGAAAGGGTTCAAATTTGTATTAGAGGACAAGCATAGAATGGAGAGGACATAATACTCCTTTAATTTTTGAAAAATTAATTAGAAGCACCTTTACTCAGGGACTCAAGGGTATTTTTATCTTTTTTACTCAAACAAGAATGAACAAATAATAAGTGAAAGAATGGAGGCTGTAGACCTTTTGGTTGCTTCAAAGCAGGGCTCTTTGGCTAACTTCCAAAGACTGGAATGCAGCTGTTGATTCATCACTGCTCGCACTCTCGCTCTCCCCCCCCCCCCCCGTCTTCCCTTTCACTCCATGCCTGCAGCCTTCCTAGCTTCCAGACAATGCTGAATGGCCTGAGGAAATGGCACAGCTGGAATATTGAGGAAAGGGGAACAGATCAGGATGGAGAGGAGATGGTGTGGCACCCGGTAGGAAGGAAGCATGCCCTGAATTTTTGGGGAGTTGGGTGGACTGTCTGTTATTGGTGTCTTTGCCAATAACAGAACATAGGGAACAAAATTAATTACATTGGGCACATCTGCAAAAAAGACAGAGTGTTTAAGGCCAGGTAGATACTGTATGCTTTCTTCCTTCTTGGGGATTTCTATTCAAATCCATTCAATATGGATTCATTCTGGAATGCTGACTGACTCCACAGCCAGCCACAGCATTGTCAAAAATGCAAATTACCTCTGTGGCTTGGGAAATACCGTATTTCCTTGATTCAGACTACTAAAACAGTCTCAGCAAGAAGAAAAGGAGGCAAAATCTTTAGCATTCTATTATGCTCACAGTTCTCAAGGAGAACTGAACATATTTCTTCAGCATTGTGAGGCTTGTTTATGGGTGAGGGAGTGATTATTCTTACACTATGCATTGTGTTGACAGAGCTAGGAATTGGCACCTTATTCGAAAGTAAAGCTGTTTGATGCATTTTTTTTCTTTCTGTACAGCCATGGGCCACCTACAGTCTTGTCCTAAATTGCTCCCATGCAATGCAACACTTTGAATGGGCTAATGAGGAGGGGAAAAAAACTGTGTTGTGGGGCAAGCCCATTTGCAATGGGTGTGTTGATGGGAGAGCAAAGAGAAACCGTGCCCCTCCCTGAATGCTCATCCATCTGCTTTGAATAAATTTACTTCCTTTTGGGCCTATGGATAATCCTGTGCCTTTAAGAGACAAGCACTCCCCCTCCTTTTCTTCCCATCCCCAATCTATTTTGGCTTGCCGCTGTTTTCATTTCCGCTTTCCTGTTCCGCATCTGGTGCCAGGAAATTCCCCACTTCCGCACTTGCTGGCCAGGAGATGGGGGTGGATTGGAGGCCGCGTAGTCAGTGTGGAATGCAGCCGGAGGGAGTATCAGCATCTCCTTTTAATCACTCACCACCCAGACAGCTTAATGAAACCGAGTTGGAGTGCATTCATCCACCCTGACGTATATTTCCTCTGCTTCTTAGCTAGTTTGTGGAGCAGGTGGCTGAACAGCTCGATTTAGGCCTCATTTAATTGTGATGCTGCCGAAGGAGCAAGGAAAAAGCTCTTCAGCCTTTGCACATATGTATCACTGTTTGCTTAAATCAAGTCTCCTGTTCATACACCATACTGGGAGGCTAATCTGTAGCTCAGCAACAAAGGCACTGCTATGGCACACAAACATTGCACCATAGCAGCTGAGGGCTAAGTTTAAATGACACGGCAAATTGTTGCCACATTCAAGTACTTAAATCAAGCTGAAGTGCTGGGAGTTTTAATTCTGCCTGATAACTTTTGCCTGACTTGTAAGCTTTTATCCTTTAACCTCACATGCTTGATTGGTAAAGGAAGAATACACATTTGTAGTGACACTGGTTGATGTCATTTTGAGCCTTCTTGGGCTGAAATCTTAATATAAAAACTACAGATGATGGTCTTTCTTAGAGGGGCTGAAAGAGCCAGGAGATTTCTCTATCCAGTCCTTGTTGAAAGAAAGCCCCAAGAATGGCCCTGAAATAAAGGGGGGGTGGTTAGTTAGTATTACTAAGGAATACTTTTTTATTGTTTGATTTTAGAGAGAGAACTGGGTTTAAAATATGTGATGCAGGGAAGCAGAGAAATTTCTGGCCACCACAATAGATGAATCCCTTTCCTTCCCCTTCCTCTTCCCCTTCCTTCCTCTCCCTCAGATAGCAGAGGAGTGCATCCTGTTTGATAACTGCAGTCTGAACTCTAGTACAGATGGTAGATCTTTTGCCCAGCAGGACTTGCTGAACAAAGTTGTGTTCTCACCTAAAGCACCACAGTTTGGGGGTGGATTACTAACCTAACAACCAGGAAGGCCTAGTAGGACTAGCTAATTAATTAATTAGTTATATCTTGCCTTTCATCCAGGAGCTTAAAACAGCATGCATATTCTCCTCTTGCTTTTTTTCCACAACAACAACAATAACCCTGAAAGATAGGTTGGGCTGTGAGAAAGCAACTGCCCCCAAGTCACCCTGTAATCTTCTGTGGCTGATAATATTTTGACCCTGCCACTACTGCCTCCACTTAGTATCTTAACTGATACTACTAATATACCAGTTAATGTAATATGGTGCTATTGAGTGTGGTAAAGTACACCAGATAAACAGAGTGCTATTACAATAATGAGAGCCAGCTTGGTGTAGTGGTTAAGACACCAGGCTAGAAACCAGGAGACTGTCAGTTCTAGTCCCACCTTAGGCGCAAAACCAGCTGGGTGACTTTGGGCCAGTCACTTTCTCTCAGCCCCAGGAAGTAAGCAATGGCAAACCACTTCTGGAATCTTGCCAAGAAAACTTCAGGGAATTGTCCAGGCAGTTCCCAAGAGTCAAAAACTGACTCAAAGGTGTGCGCATGCGCGCACACACACACACTACAATAATAGCCTCTGTATTATAGTTCAAAGGACATGGAAAATGTATTTTAGGAGGGAGCAACTATTGTTAAGAGCTGCCATTCTCCTCTCACTTCCCAGTTTCCTAACAGCAGAAAGTAGCCATAGGTCACCAGTACTGCCTGCACAGGGAAAGAAAAGAGAGGTTCCTTTTGAGATCCAGGTGCAAACAGCTGTTGTTTTGTACAGGAAGGATGGCATCTCCTGCCCTGTAAAGGTCACCATTATCTTTCATGTTACCTGTAGCTGACAGAATGGAAATTATCAGCTTTACTGATTTGCATGCACAGATACACTGATGATTAGGGTTGTCTCAGCACTTTTGAGGTCAATTCCACAAAGAGAGTTTGGAGCAAGCAGGAGTGTAAATATAGGACCTGCCTGGAATTCTTGAAAGCATCCCAGGATTGGAAAAGAGGCAGCTGCTTTAAATAGTGGCAGGCAGTACTACATTTATATCCCACATGTTCTGAAGCACCTTTTTGAAATCAATTCTGAAACACTGCACACCCACACTTTTATACAGGCATAATCTCACATTCAGCACAACAGACTTCTCCATATACATATGTCAGCTTCTCTCCTTCGTGTAAATTCCATATGTTTGAATTATGTATGCTTTTGCTTCAGGAACACTGGAACAGTATGTTTAGTGAGCAACTAGTTATGCTAAAGATCCACTTTGAGAAGGAATGGGGTTGAGACCACAGTCCCATTCCCTGATCCTAGTGATACATTTTGCTATCCCAGCTTTTTATCTCTTGCTTAGGGACTTTCAATAACCCCTTGTACTATGTTGTCCATAAGTTTCTCTTCATTAAAAAAACAAAGTGTTGGTCTTCCAAATAAACCCAGAAATGTGCTACACAATTAGTAGCATATATACATAAAGGTAATTAGCTTCTATAAAAGTAAGCTTAATTTATATTATTTTGAGAGACAAGAATGACATGGGCTTTACATTCCATGTATTTGGGAAAGAGGATAAACTATTTTTGTGTGGTCTTTGGATAGGAAAAACTTTCCCCACTAGTTACCAAAGATTTGGTCTTGCCAGCCATCCTGTTGTTATTTCAACCTGACTGGCAGCATGCCACGGGCAAATTTGCAAAGGCCATCCTGCTGAAGTGAGGGATAAGGAATAGCCAGAGTGTTCCCAAGGTTCCTCCCTAAGCCTGCACCCATGAGATCCAGCATGTGCAGTCAGACAGTGGGCGGAACAAAATATTAAGTTGTAGGAGGATAAATGGTCTCAGTAGTCTTGAGGCAGCAGGAGTATCACCTAAGGTGGAAAAGAAGGCCCAGTCTAATCAAAGAACTTTATACCATTCTTACACTCCATGCCTCTAGAGAAATCAGTGGGTTCCCATGGAATCAGGAATATCTGGGCAAGAGAGAATTAAGAACCCTTTCACTTCATACAGTTTTAGTGCATAACTTTTTCCCATTTAACTCTAAGTCTGATGGTGAAAGGAGGCATCACATTCTGACAAAAAGGCTCCAGAGATACTATTAGTCCAAGATTGGACTATCTTAAAAAGAGGAGGAAAGCTTACTCATCCGCCTTTCTTTTCTTTGGTTCTCAATATTTTTTCAACCCTCCCCACCCCAACATCTCAGCATGCTTATAATGCTTTATCCCAGCACAGAATGATAAGAGGTCCAAGGCTAGAATGCCATGCCAGTATCTGTTAAAAATATGACAAGACAAAGAAATATCATATTGATCTCATCTGTTTTCTGAAAAGAAGCTCCAGGAAGAAAATCTGGAATTTCTTTTCTTTTCTTTAACTGAAATAAGGCTAAATAATGACAAATCCTGTCTGTTCCCAAAAGGTTAGCTCCCTCACAAGCACTGATTCTCTCATTGATTTGGAATCAGTTCCAAAAGAGTCTGGTTCCAAATCAAATATTGAAAACTTGTAAACAAGCTTTGGGTGCAGAATATCAACCATTTCTACCCTGTGATTAAAAAAAAAAAGGAGAACAATTTTCTACTTTGCTTAAAGTTGGCTTAAGTTGTCACTAACACTCCAGTTGGTTGCAGTGAGTATAAATACCCAAACTGCATAAATTACAGCCTTTGGAATTATTCTATAAGGAAGTAAGAAACATGCAGGAATATATGAACGTTGCAAGTTTACACTTAACTACAACTTGAAAGAATTTTTTTTATAAAATGATGTACCATTGATATTTAACACCAAATAAATTATCTAAGATGTATAAAGAGATGTCAAATGTATGTTGGAAATGCAATCAATGTGAAGGTATTTTTTAATCATCTCTGGTGGACTTGTAAGAAAGCTACGAAATATTGGGATATGATACGTACTTTAATTCAGAAAATGTTAAAAATGGATGTACAATTGAAACCAGAGGTTTTCCTTTTAGGTATGATGGACAAACAGACAGAAAGAAAACATGGGAATTTATTTCTCTATATGATAACAGCAGCAAGACTTTTATATGCACAGAAATGGAAAGATTTACAGCTGAAGAATGGATAGTGAAATCCATGGAATTGGCGGAAATGGTGAAATTGACTACTTTGATTAAAGAAAAGACTTTGGCTTTGTTTCTATTTGGAAACCACTTCTGGACTTTTTGTTTGAGACGGAAAGAAATTAAACTTTAATTTTGGGGTTTGATAACTGATATATTTCATAATTATAGAAATACTTTGTATTAGTTTTTCTTATATCTTCTATTGATATAATTTATTTTGTATTATTTTAAACATTAGAGTAAGAGGTGAATGTATGTATGTCTATGTCTGTACCAAAGAAAGTCGAAAGTTATCTCTTTTTTTCTCTTCCTACTTTTTCTTTTTTGTATTCTTTTCTGGTCTTTCCTCTTTTTCTATTCTCTTTTTTTCTTAATTTTCTGACATTTTATTCTTTGTTGAAATTTAATAAAGTTAAAAAAAAAAGAGTACATGACCTTTGCCTCATTCTGCTAGCTGCTTTGTAACTTTTTAAATTTATTTTTATTGCTTTTTAATTAATAACATAAAAAGAGCAAAACACATTGATAATAATGATGGAGATACATTGTCAAAGAGAAAAAAACAATAACATAAAAAGTGCTTTATAAAAAAGTGAAAGAAGTACGACAAAGAAAAAAATAGTATGATATGTCATAACAGTAAAATTGCAATTCTATATATATCTAATGCAAATATTAGTCAAGTATGTATATATTTCTAATATATTTATATGACTATCATGTTTTTTTTTAACCTACTATATTTTGTATAAATGAGTCCCATATTTCATTATACTAGTCCATACAAAGTCTATGTCTATAGGCAATCTGCTGATAAGTGGCAAGTGCAATCAGGTCTTCAATCCATTGAGTAAATGGGGCCATACATTTATCTTTCCAATGCTGCAATATCAGTCTTTTGGCCACAGTAAGAGGACGGAGAATCCATTTACGTTGTCCACTTGTCAAGTTCCATGTACTAGGTATGTAATTCAAGAGAATAATATCCTCTGAAAATGTTAGCTTCTGTTGCACAGTCACATTTATATGTTCTACTACTTTCTCCCAAAACTTACTTAGTAGGTATAGGACATTGTAAAAATATGTGTTTTAAAGAAGCATTGTCCTTATTACATCTCCAGCAAAATGCTGTCTTGACAATCCTTTTTGATGCAAATGTAATGGAATCTAATAAATTCTAAATATTATTTTTTGTTGTACAAGTCATAGTTTAAGGTCCATTAACGCTCTTGCTAGCTGTTTTGTAACTTGATAATTTTGTTGGATACATAAATGTTATTGTATTATTAATACAATTTATTAATAAATTATTGTAATTTTGTAATTTTAATTGATTTTGGCTATTTTGAAAACCACCCAGAGTCGTTCGAGATGGGCGGTGACAATTTCGATAAATAAATAAATAAATAAATAAATAAATAAATAGACAGACATTCATAAGTCATACAGAGTAGCATGTGGCAGGCAATATTGAAGAGGTATTGCTTTTGCTTTTGTTTTGCTGCTGCAGTCCTTCAGCTTTACAACATTTGGTAAGTTCAACTCTGCATGTCTACCAGTTATTAAAGGCTGCACTAAAGCTCATAGAAGACAGGTATCATTTATATCCTTAAAACAGTCTGGATTCCAGGTTCCTTCCCTATTCTCACCAACTAGTTTTTGTTGCTTTCTTTTTGGGAGGAGGGTGGGAACATGACGACATCAGGAATCCTAGCTACTAGCATAACCTGCTCTAGCTGTTAGCTTATGCAGCCTGTCTACCAAGCAGTTTCCCATGGATACTAATTATTCTGAGGTGGGGCCCATAATTGCCCTGGTTGGAGCAATTTAATGAGGCTGTCTGGCTACTCCCTGCCCATGATCATATTCAATAGACATTCCACATGCTAAGGAGTGTTCTGTAATTGTAGGATCCCTGTCTTCTCCAACAATGGGGCAGTGCACAAGTGGACTGGTAAAGGCATACCTGTTCTGCTTAAGAGAAGCTGGCTTGAACAAAACCATTCTGAGGAAGGCTTAAGAAATTCCAATAAGCAACATGCCTTTTCTGCAACTTTCCAACTAGACTGACGCATGTGTCATGAGAAGCAAGGATTGAGGGATGAAGAGGGGATGCCTGGTCTATGCTCAGAAAAAAGAATTCTAAAGATAAGGGGAAAAAACTACAGGCACAATTTATTTAGGCTGAGAACTGTTGGTTAAGATGGATGGAAAGAAGGAAATTAATGAAGGATTTTAGCCTCCAGCCAAAGTGTGGGTGTACTAGTAAATGCTAGGAGTCTGGAAATTGGGTATATTTGCCAGCTTTGTAACCAGAACACACCTCTTTATATCCACTAAAGTAACTCAAGAATTTTTAAACAGCTGGTACTAATATAAATCTACAATGTGAGTGTATGCAGAGATGCATGTGGCACAATTTGTACATCCAGCTAATGCACATGAAAGTCTTTCCCTTATGCCTGACTAAGAGTTGCTGCAAACCATTTCTTTTCTTCTATTTTGATGCAATAATATTTTTCTCTGCAAGTTACATGTATATTCTGAAACTAGAGATACTGGGCATTCTTTCTCTTACCACTATTTAAAAAAGACCAGGGGAAATTCTGTGAAACCAGAAAAGGGAAAAGTAAAATTCCACACCAGTTTAAATAAAATTTTCTATCAGAATTACCTGGTCCAAGAGGAGTGTGGTTATCAGACTCCAAATCTAATCCAATAGAAGGTGTAACAGTGTTTATGGTGCTGCCCCCTTCCCACACTCCCGTGGGAACAGGAACTTCAGCAGGTGCCGGATGCAGCCTGTCTTATGGCAAGGCAGAACAAGCCATCCGCTCCAGTATCCTGTCTCCAGTAGTAGCTGGTGCACAGGAAACCACCCTGACTGCATTTAGCATGCTAAGCCTTCCTCACTGTGCAACCCCATAGCCTCGCTTAAGTGTGTGTGTGTTTGTGTGTGTGTGAGAGAGGGAGGGAGGGAGGGAGGGAGACAGAGACAGAGACAGTCAGAGAGACAGTGTGTGTGTGTGATTGAGGGGGGTTCCTGTCCTTCAGCCTGTGCCTTTAGGGGGTGGAGGGAATTCAGATTCCTGGCAGTCATACTGTGTGAGTGAGAGCCATTAGTTATGCTGCCTTTGTTCTGCTGGAGATGTGCTTGGGGCATTATCAAAGACCCCTCTGTCTATTCACAGAGGGAGTGTCTTGCACAGGCAATGGCATGACAGGGCCCCTAGGTGCAATGCAGAATTAGCTAGGCTGTCAGGATTTCCTACAAACATAAAGGAGCTACGAGAGCAAAAATGGTCATGTTCATACTAATCTTAAATAAATACAAACTAAAATTATACTGCATTCTGGGAAAAAGAAGGAAATGTGTAATTCTTAAATCTCCAGTTACTTTGCATTCAACAAAAGCAAGACTGGGCAGATGTTCTACTCAGATTACATGACAGACAATGACAGTGACATGGGCAAAGGGGCCCACTGCTGGGGCACAAGATATTTTGGTTACTGAGCTTGGAAGGAGCAACTTTCTGCTGAGAAAGATCATGATCCAGAAGTATCTACTTTGACTGGGAGTTACTCTTCAAGATAGAAGGCAGGGAGAGGACTTTCCTCATATTCCTAGGACCTATAAATATAAGATAATGTTAAGATGCACGTGTATTTAGGGATCCTGGGGACTCCCATAGAGGCTCCCTATAATTTTCAGAAGAACATCATTAAAATCACACATTAAAAGAAATGCTTCAGCCACATTCTAAAATATAACATATAAGGATGAAAAGGATGAAACATATTTCAATTACTTAGAAAATCCTCTCTCTACCAGAAAAGAAAATCCAAGGCAGTATTAGAAGACAAGCATAGAAAACTCTTTATTATCTATAGCCAAAATGGGAAAGCTTGCAGCTTTCTTAAGTCTGTCACAACAAAGACCGCACGGATCAGAAAGCATGCCTGATCTTGACCTTGAGAAAGATGCTTGTACACCTTTTCTCCCTTACTCCTTGAAGCTGTTAACAATGGATCCTGGACCTGACATTATTCTGTCACAACAGTGCTGAAAAGACTAGTGTAATAGGTAGTGTCATGGGAATTCTGCCCTTGGCATAGAAAGGCCGAGGAATCAGATGCACAAAATAGGCAACATTCTTTCACTGGACATATGTCTGAATGAATCATAGCATCATAGGGCTGGAAGGGACCTTGGAGGTCCCTTGAAATTAGACTTTAGGTTTGTGACTTATGGTCAAGTACTTCTGCACATTTATGCAGCTAAGCAGGTTACTGAGTGATACTCAGTAGGATCGTATTTCAGCAGATCAGCATCATATATTGAAATGCTTAGCAATTCCATTTTAAAAAATACAGAACTATGAAAGATCTGTCACAGAATCATAAAAATGGATCATCTTTAGCATTTTGCTACACCTGAATGTCTACAAAATAGCAGTAAATTGTAATCTTAAAACCAGATGCTGTGCTTTGCTTCTCAGTTCTTTCTGCACTACCTATCTGCTTGAGTTCAAATCCCTCCTTAATTATAGGACAATATTCTTCAAGGTGCCTTCCAGCTGTGTTAGATTTCTAAGCAATTAAAGTTTAATAGGAACTGTACTGTAGTCCAGCACAAGCAGAAGGTATGAGGAAAGCTACTTAGAAGTTTTCCTGTCTTAACTTGTCCCCTACTTAAGTGTGTTCCCCCGATAGTTCAGAACAATGAATACTGTACTGTACAGGAAAATGTGAGGCCTTCTACAAGCACCTCTGACTAAAAGCAATACAAATAGTGGAGATCTATGTACATGTAGTAATGGTTTCTAATTCTAGCCAGATTTCTTAGGTTGTATTCACCCCAAATGTACTATAAAGAGAGAGATAGCAAAGACTGTGTAGACCCAGGATCACAGTATGCTTCAAACTAAATAAACAAAGGTGTGCAAATTTTGTTGTCATTGCAACATCCAGGAGTCTCAGGTAACATGACCAGTGGTAAGGGATGCCAAGAGCTGCAGTTTCAACAACATCTGGAAGCCCACAGGTTTGTAGCTTGCTTTTATGTATGCATGCAATGCTTAGCAGTCTTACAAAAGTAGGTCATAGTCCATTACTAGTGCCAAACCACTTGTTTTTGCGCCCACAGTTAAAGCAGCCAAGCTATGACAGAGAGTGACTTTTGGACTGACTCACCAACAGGCGGGGCAGCTTTTGTGAGAAGAACTAGGCTTAGTCTTAACTTGAAATCTAGCTCTTACTAGCCTATAGAAGAAATGACACATTGTACTAAACCATATTTTGTTAGCCCCTTCTGTGACCCCAGCCAATTATGGTTTATTTAATCTGGTTTAGTAGAATGTTTGATCCCAATCAGAGTTTTCTGTGTACTGGGAATTGTGTACAGTGGGAAGCATTTGGTCACGCATGATTTTTGAAGCAGAAGTAATCGCATTTAAGCATCCATAAGAATTTGACTTGAAATTCTTGTGTCCAGCCTCTGGAAATCTCTTAATTCACAGAAAAAAACAAGAGCTAGACTACCTTGTATCACTCATTTGCATTTCAGAAACCTCAAGCACTTGAGGCCACCTGAGGAATTAATTCTATAGGATGGGGACAATCACAAGATTGTTATGGAGGAAAATTACCAGGTTACGGTCTCTCAGCTGGAAGCAGCTCAGAATACAGGGAGTAAATTCCTGAGCACTGAATCACAGCAGAGTTCCTTCAGCCCCTGGGGCCCCATCATCATTGATCTCATCTTACCTGCTTGCTCAGCTATTTCATGGCATATCCACTCAAATCAGGGAGTGTTGAGGAAGATGCTTTAAAATGTCAAGGGGAATTTGCATAGCATTTATTAAATACCAAAGCTAAATACCTGATTTTGTCCCAAAGCATACATTTTGCATGTATAGCATGAAACTAACTTGTATTAGGCTATTTAGTATTAAAACTGGCTAAATTAACTGTGTGTATGTCTAAATGGTCATTAATTCTTTCTTGTTCCGAGTCTTGTCTCATTGAACTATGGAATTATCAGCACCTTGCTGATAGAAGCCAACGCTCACCTGGCTAGAGCATGCAGGCCATGCTGGTTAAAGGTTCCCATTGAAGGAAAACAGCTTTTCTTGGTTGTTTGCAGTGTGCTCATGCCCAACCTGGCAATCTATATTGCACCAGTGAATCCTTTCAGAAAGGGTTCAGATACACAATCCAGGTACTGCAGATGCTGTTTTGGAGATTACTTCAAGATACTGCAACAGCAAATATTTTGAAAAGCTCATCCAAGGTCTTGCCTGCCAACCCCGACCAGCTGGCTACTGGCCCATATTTATGGAAAGGTTATTTTTGTTCATCATAAACAAGTTTACAAGCTTCAGTTCCTGGAGTTCCAAATATAAACCTCCCATGCACTCACATTCATCCTGGAATCAGGTATTGTTATACAAGTTGAGCTACCTGAGGTGGAAAAACATAATCCCATATGTCTTAAGGGCCCCATGCAGGAATTCCTTCTTGGAGACAGGTGTAATAGTTGTATTACAGGTGTAATAATTGATTCAGACAGATTTCTAAACTGAACTTTAAAAAAAATTGATTCCACATGCTCTAATTCAGGCATTAAGCTAATTAACTCATGTATAAGAGCCTGCAATGTTCCTTTATATGTGCTTTTGAGAGATTAGAATGTTTTGCTTTGGATTTGCAGTTCCATTAGTGTAGAACTGCACTAATTTGCAGTTCCAATTTGAATCACATTTTTATTACCTTCTATGTTTTTTAATAGCATAAGAGATCTCGTATATTTGGTCACAGATCTCACAAACTGATCATTTTCCCCTCCCACATCCTGTTATAACCCTGTATGATGGTCTACTTTATTTTTAGCAAAATCAAACACTACAGGAATTTTTAAAAAATCATAATTTTTATTTCACCAATCAAAATATTAATACCATGAGGGTAAGAAACAGAAGCCCGTGTTTTTGCCCTCTTCAAGGCAAAAGAAAAAATGTAAGATACATACATGTAACATTACAAAGTACCATAACAGTGAACAATCTACTGCTAGTTTTAAAAAACTAGCATTTCAGGAACACATTCTAACATTTCTGTTCCTAACTGTATAGCTAGATTGCACACACATTCCTCATAACACACTAAGTCCAGTACAATAGGAACTGCTTCAAACATTTGTGCAAACAAAGCAGCAGTTCTTGAACAACAACAAAAAGTGGTATGGAGTTCCACAGAATCACTTGTTTTTTTTTAATTTTTAGGAAAAAAAAGACCTTACAAAACACTTCAATATAAAGCATCAAAGTACAGTTCAGGTTTCACTGCTTCTATTTAGGTATAAAATAATCAAGCTGGATGATGAGGAAAAACATGTTTTATGAATATCACATTATTCCTCATCACTGTCCAACAAATCAACAGTGTCAGTCACCTAGGAAAACCACTAGCAAGTTTTTGAGATGACATCTTACAAAAAATGCCACTCATCTTCCTCCCCTCTGATCATGAGCTCCACCCACACCGTAAAAAAACACAGCCATAAAAATACACACACACTGCTAAGGCAACATGAACAGGAAATCCCCTGCACTCCTGGACCCAGTGTAATGCAAATGCTCATCATATGAGAGATGTGTCATACTAGTATGACTGGTCCGTTTTTTTCCCTCTTCTTCCTGCTCCCTCCATGTATGAACTGGCAAGACTGAGCAGGTTGAGAGAGCATTTCTGGCACAAAGAAACAGGCCACTCGATCATTCTTAATTACTAGGTAAGAAAAAAAGGGATGGCCCTGAGGAAAAGAATGCTGGGTAGTCTCTCCCCCCCCCCCCCATATCTAAGGAGTGAAGCTGACAAAAGCTCTTTTCTTCAAAAGCTCTCAGCAGGACTGTTTAACCCTTGAGGGCAACAGCCCCGGCTGCCTAAGAAAGCCTCTTTCAGAAAGAAGGGGGAATCCTCTACCTAGAACTGGCAATAACTTTAGTTAACGAAAAGCAGGACAAACGCTTCGTTATTCTTGACTAGCACCAAAAGTAAAAGTGCACGCAGCAGATAGTGGTTGCTTTCCACCCAGCTCAGGATCTGAAAGGCCCGACTGGTTTCCAAGTCTCTCCCCTTTTCATGGAGGCGACTTCATCCCTCCCCCCAGTTATCAGACTCTCTTCCAGGAACAGCGACGTTCGCGCTGGCGTGACCAGTTCCGCTTTCGGCGCGCAGCCACCGCGCCCCAGTCCGAGGGAGCGCCTCCTTGGCCAGCCGTCGCTCGGCCTTTGTCTTGCCTTCTTCCCGAGTCACCAGAGCGTCTCTCGCCCAAACCCGCAGGGGGAAGGACAGGCGGAAGGCCTCACTCGGGCTCCCGCGCCGCCGCCGCCGCCACCAGCCTCCCGCCGTCCTAACCGCCAAGGTCCCGCCACCGAGGAGAGGCGCGGTACCGAGCTCCTCTGCACAGAGAGGGGCTTCCGCAGGCTCCGCTTCTCCGCAGGGAGAAGTTTCCAGCTACGAGTCCCTGGCGGGGGCGCTTTAAAAGGCTACCACGGCCCTCACCATTATGCTCAGCACGCCGTCGCCTTGCCTGCAGCTCGCTTTGGGCTCCTCGGCGCCTTTGGCTGGCGGAGGCTGGAGGATCAAGCCAGAGAACCGGTCCTGCAGGATTCGGGCCAAGCTCGGGAAAGGCCCTTCTTGCCGCTGGGGCTGCCGCTCGCCTTCCTCCTCCGCCAGCTTCGCCTTTTTGCTAGGCACCAGGCCGGCTTCGGCGGCCCCAATCTTGCCCAGGCTGCTGCTGCGGCGCTTGCGGCTCGGTTTCCCACCGACCGGCAGAGGCCCCGAGGCGCCTCGGCTCCACGCCGTCTGGGGCACGGAATGCGCGGGGAAGGTGCTGCCGGGCTCCTCCTGGGTTTCCATGGGTTCCGGATCCGGGCTGCCGCAGGGCTGCGGCGTGGGTGGAGGCACCTCCTGCTGGGCTTGGGGGAAGAGGATTGCCGGAGGACCCTCCAGATGCTGCGGACTGGGCGCCGCTCCTTGTAGGTCTAGTTGCGGCTGCCGTCCAGTAAAATTCTCCTCGGTTCCTCCGCCCATCTCGTCCTCTTCTTCCAGCTTGGCGGAGAGGTAGAGGTCGCGGGCGTTCCTCATCACAAGGGACAGCTGCAGGCTGCGGTGTAGTCGGAGGCCGCCGCGCTGCATGCGCGAGTGGTACATCTTCCATACCGACATCGTCATAATGCGCTGCGCTTCCTTCTGCACCTCCATGCTGGCGGGCGCTCCGAGTCTCGGTTCGGACCCTTTGACGCTGTGCTGCTGAGTCGGAAGAGAAACGCCTGCACTCCCCCCCAAAGGCGAAAGTGGCGCGCCCTGGCCTTTCCGTTCCAAAAGCGACCCCACCCCCAGACAGCCCGCTTTGGAGACGTCCGCTCCGACTAAGCGGGGCCGCGCCCAGAGCGCTGGTTTTTATACTCCCGGTGATCTCAGCGCCCGGGCCGCCTCCGCCCACTCCGCGAGCCGCATCCGGCCTTGTGCTGCGCGCCACTGGCCGCCCTTCCCGAAAGGGGGAAGGGCAGGCGGAAATGTCAGAGAGGGAGGAGAAAAGAGCCAAGAATGGCGTCGCCGAAGGAGACGGGGCTCGCGGACGGCGGCTTCTCCTGCTAACAAAAGAACTGGACGTTGGCCCTTATGCCGAAGTGGCGTACCGCGGTTGAGAAACTGAGCACCTGGGAAATGCTATGGAGCACTAGGCTGTGTAAGCGGAGTGCACAAGCAGTGGCTAGCTGCAGATTCCTTAGTTCAGTGCTTCCCAGACCTGGGTAAACTACCCAAAATCGGCTTAAAAGTGGTTTTTCTTTGGGTAACGACACACGAACCCGTTACCCATCACAACAGGGACATTTAAATTGACTTAAGTAAAAAGGACTTTCTGATAAGCAGTTTTGGGTAATGAAGGAAAGTTTGGGAAGCAGTTGATTTCAGGGTAAAGCTGTTCGTTTCCTTAGGATGGGAATACATTTTATGAGGTAAACCTAAAGGAGATCTGATTGAATGCAAGAAACTACAGAGGTTGTTAAACTCTTACCAACCTTAGACATCATATGCAAAGTGAAGAATTTGGGGAGTTGTATGTAGTTCACTACCTGAAGGCCACAGGCTCCCTATCTCTGGGAAAATTGTTTAACTGAAATCAACAGGATTTGCTTCCATGCATGTTTAAGGCTGAGAAAGGCTTCTGCGCTTGCAATCCTTGTGTTAGATTCAGTGACTGGCAACTGACAAGGAGCAGCTTTGGTGGCTGAGGCAGAACAGCAAATAATACTGTTCATCTAAATAGAGCCCAAACACGGCCAAGTTATTTTGGCATAAAAGGCAATCCGTGTTATGTCTTATTTGATTTTGACTTAGTGTGTTGTGAAAATGCAATGATGGCATTTTAAATGAAGCATGGATTAGGAAGATTTGTGAACAGATGTTCATACCGATTAAGTCAGGCCTGGTTCCAACCCACTTGAAATAAGGGTGACATAAAACTTGTTGCTATTCACAAGCTATTTATGCAAACAAGTCATCACTAGCAGGGCAACACATTAAGCGATAAATTTAAACGAACATTTTATTTAGTAAGGCTATCAGATCTGGCCTGCAAAAATCCAAATGACCAGTAGACATCAGGGATGATACAGAATAGTTTTAACTCATTGCTCCCATCTGGTGTGTGTGTGTTTTCTAGCCCTAATTATAGCCAAACAGGTTGCATGAGTACAGCTAGTGTGGTTTGTTAGGAGTACAGTAATATTCCAGATATATCCTTTAAGTAATATATGTTGTTACTTACAACAGAATCTCTAGGATAGAGCAAAAGACAAAATATTGATTTACTGAGTTTTAATTTAATTTACAGAGGTATTTAAAACTTCTTTAAATCACTGTGGTTGCAAGTTGGTACTTGCAATCTTCATATTTCACATAATGCTGGTTAAGCCTCCAGGCTTAATGACAAAGATGTTTGAATAGGAAGGATATTCAATCTGTTGTACTATCAGCAACATTAAAGGAAATTAGGATAAAAGATTTGTGCAATTTCAGGACCAAAGCAATGCAAATGCTTTAAAAAAAATACATTGTGAGCAATCTTGTTTGTACTCCCATGTAAAATTATATGAATGCAGAAGACTGATTGCAAGAAATGTTAAGCTCGCCCTAGAGATATGTTTATGAAGATTCTCAGTCATCCAGGTGGAATTGTCTGGAGGCTGAATCATGGCAACTGGACTTTTCTTTTTGGTTAGAGATGTTTCGCTACTTGTCCAAGCAGCTTCTTCAGTCTAAAAAACTTGGTTGGGGGACCCCATAAAAGTCTTCCAGGGTGGCTGTGTTTTTTACTAGCATGATAGGCTCATTGAAGGGACAATAGGAGATGTGATTAGTACAGTCTTTCAACAGTCCCCAGGAAGATTAAGTACAGTTCAAAAGTTCAGCAGGAAGGCAACACTTAACATCCCCCTGGGGATGAGTGAGGGACTAGGAGTAAGACATCTACATCTCAAAGACTCTACTAATCACATCTCCTATTGTCCCTCTTAGTAAGAAACACAGCCACCCTGGAAGACTTTTATGGGGTCCCCCAACCAACTTTTTTAGACTGAAGAAGCTGCTTGGACAAGTAGTGAAATGTCTCTAACCAAAAAGAAAAGAAGTCCAATTGCCATGACTCAACCTCCAGACACCCTAGAGATAGTGTATTTTGAACTCCAGATCTTGTTCTAACTGAACCACAACAGTTGTTTTGCAAAATGTATGATCAGCTCTGCTCTATTTTCTCTATCAAGCTAAGAATGTAGAATTGATTTCTATGCCCCCTAAAAATGTAGCTAGATATATATATTTCTAAGAATCCCGGTCTTTCTACAAGATAGTTTTGCTCTCCTGTGCACTAATATATAAAAATTGAGGGTTATTGTGTACAATCTAACAGTTTGCAGGCAAGATGGTTTCAAACAAAGTTACAAGCAGAAGGATGTGGCCTTCTTGCTCTAAATGCTCAGCCAGAAGAAAAAACTCCCACAGGATTTCAGGCTCGTATGCTTTTCCCAATAGTAGCACTTAAAGGAAAGAGATTCCTTCTTCCTTCTCTGTTGTGTTGATTTCAGTTGTTTCTCCCTATAGCTGCCCCTGTCACCCAAACAAGGGTTTGAAATCCTGTTGTCATAAACAGAACCTATGCAGACCGGACGTGGGGCTAAATTCTCTTGCAGCATTTCCCAATCTGGCAGTTTTAGCCAAGGTGGTCCAGAATTCCAGAACTTCCAGTGCAGCCAAAGGGAGCGCCAGTTCAGGCAAAGCCTTCAATGGAGCTTGCTCCCAGCTTGCATCCTTACATTCCCTCACATCCAACTGCATTTGTGGCTCCCTGCTTCTTAATAACCCTGTTATACTACACAGTGGGTTTTTTGGGGGGGGAGAAGCATCACTGTTTATGCTTGAGCCACCCACGTTCACACACATTTGCTTACCAAATCTTACTGGTTGGGAAAAACCAAACGCCCTGATTAGCAGGATGGAAGGCACGCTCACGCCTACCTCCCTATCCGTTTTTCTCCCAGAGCTGGGCTCCTCCCTCTATTTAGGTCACCCCTCCCCCCGCCTCCGGGGTTACCGCATGTATTATTGGAGACTGACGACAAGGGGTGGGAGGAGGGAGTCGAGGTTACGTTCACCAATGTTCCGAAAGCGCTTACGTTTGTAGTAGCTCTGCTTCCTGTGTCCATAAATGGGTAACGCGACGAAAGGCTCAATTGAGTTTCCGGGCCTTCACCAAGGGATCCGTCTGCCTTGTCAGCCATGTGTCTACGTATAACGGAGTGTGGGGTAACACAATACTTTATACACTTTGGTGGCGTATCTCCTCCTGAATCCTGCCACTAAGGGATCTAAATTTACAGCTCACATCGCACACTTTTTATTTGTAAGCAATTTCTCTTCGTAAATGCCAAGTACGAGCATCATGCTCTCTAAACCAAATACAAACTATGTTTTCTCTCCTAGTCTTCCTAATTCCTGCAGCCTTTCCAGTACTGTATTTTGATCTGACTATACTCGCCTTGGGTGTGGCTGTGTAAACCCTTATCACAAAACTCCCACGCGACCTAAACGTATTCCTTCACTGTTTCACTGAGGCTCAGGTACGCCAAGAAATACTACACTGAAATGCATATGCTGTAGTTTGCACACACACTAAATTTCTGTCTTGATCCAGAATCAGAGGTAAAATAAAATCTTTTATTTGGCTGGCGTAACACCGTTGCAAGCTTTGAAATTGCGGAAAATTGATGAGGAAATAAAATGAGATCGTGGACTTACGCGCATTACGAAATTATGATGGTCAGATGGGCTACTACAGAGTTTTCAGACGTATAACTGGGTTTTAACAGGTGCACAGCAATGTTATCTTGGGAACAGGGCTCTCCCCAAATTGCTGGGAGAAAAGGAGCAAGAAAAACTTGATACATTTTCAATTTTGGGAAATATAAATGTTCATCGAGCCTGTTTCCATTTTATCTGAAATACACAGGTTCATGGTTCCTGCAACAAATAACTCAACTAGGCAACTGAACAGAGTTGGGCTTAATGGGCCGTCAGCACCAATGTAAGAAGCTAGTAATTTCTGGTTTTAGCCAGATCGGTTTCTCGTCTCGCAAGGATCAGCCGATCCCTCATTATTGCGTCATCTCCACACTCAGACCACGAGACCCGTTTCCTCTCCCTGGCGGGTCCCTCCCAAGACACGAGCGTTCGCCATGCCAGCTATTACTAATAAAATTTAAAAATACGAAGAAGCCTGTCTTCTATGCCCCTTTGTCCTGTGTTAAGATACGGTCTTGTTTTCTTCTTATACGTAATTGCCATCAGGAATGACAGAGTCACTCTCAAACTGTAATAAAAGATTACTAGAAACACACAGTCCACTCTGAAGCTATTCAGTCGTTTCGCCGGGCGATTAAAGGGAAGCCGAGAACCGTTGCGGTTGGGGTGGAAAACCTGAGAAGTGAAGATCTCAAACGTGAGGCGGAAAAAGAACGGCTCGGAACCCAGCAAAGAAGAGCGCGTGTGTGCAAACAAAGCCGCGAAGATTCAGGCCACGTCTTCCTTCTTTAGGAAATTTGGGAATGGAAGAAGGGAAACAACCACAACAAAAATCGCGGAAGGTAGGAAATTCCAAGGGAGATTTCTCATTTCTTCAGCCCGCCCACTAACCTCAGAACCTCTTCCCGATTTTGGCTCCTCCCCTAGAAAAGACTTGTTCCCTTTCCGTATTGAAAAGCAAAGCCAAGCCAAGCCAAGCCCACGGGAGCTGCAGTATAGCGTTGTGAAAGAGGGGCCCGTAACAAACATGGCTGCCTTGACAGCTTCAGTTCCGTGGAAGGAAGAAGGCGGGGACGTGCGTATACCTATGGCTTCGCCCATGCACGTTGCTATTGGCTGGCTAGACTTCTCCTGAAGGCCACTTGAACAGCCAAGGATGTCTCTGGAGGACCCGTTCTTCGTGGTGAAGGGGTGAGTGACAGTCCCCGGTGGGGATCCTTTCAAACAAAGGAGAACTCTTCCCTTTGGAAAGAGCCAGGAAAGGCCGGTTGAAGCCACGCGGGGTGAGGAGTGTGAAAAGATCGGGGGATCCGAGAATCTAGAGGCAGAGAGACAGCGGACAGATTTCCCCAGCTCTGATGGGAAGTCCCGTTCAAGTATTAAAACCACCACCGGGACTTCTTAGAAAGAACCCTCCCCGGAGGAGCTGCTGCATTGCTGTGGGCTTGGAGAAGAGCCCGCCTTCCTCAAGGAGCGGCCCTCGCGCGCTCTTCCGAAATGCTCCTATTTGGGAAGTGGCAGTAAACTAACGTGTCGGTGGACAAGGTCTGAGCGCAGTTTCTCTAATGCGGTACCACGTCGGTCGAGTATGATTTTTTGTACAGCACAACATAGGCAACAAGGAGTATTAATCAGAGGTTTCGTTGTGTTGTTCCTCCTTGCTATTTCAGATCTGTAGCAACTCTTTGGATTTAGTTATGCTTTACAGATCTGTATTTTAATTCATTATTAACAGAAATCCCTGAATGCACTTGGTCGAAATACACCTACTGATACCCTATTCATTTTGTCTTACGGATCTGATAAAGGCTAAAACTGGCTGTGGAGTGCCCTGATGCAGGAATGCCATTTTGTTCTGCTTTCTCCCATACATAAACAGGAAGACTCACATGGTCGCTTTTTGCACTCTCTTCAGACTTAGATTACAAATCAGCATATATCTCCATTTATGTCATTTATCTGGATCTTTTCATTTATGATTATGTTTTTATAGGGGAGAAGTGGCTTCGCAGACCTTGAGGCAAAAGTAACAGCACCTTCTTCTGGTGCAACTGCCTTGATCCCTTACAAGTATCAGTTGATCCAAATAAATTGGATGCTATGGCACGCACTGCCGCTTCTCAGAAGAGCTCCTCTACTTGCTCTTCTGCAGGAAGTTTGGTTATGCTGAAATGCCTGTCTTGCTTCAGAGCTGTAGCAGTTATCTCGAAGGAAGGAAATCTGTCTTGGGTGACTTGCAATCAGGTAGATAAGAACTGAATTAGTGATGCATTTTGCCCGCATATGACCTGTCAATCATGTCCTACCAGGAGTTCATTTTCTAGACTTGTCACCAGCAGTGCAAAAACCAAGGCATTGTCATATACCTGGCAGGCCACATTAGGAGGCTAGGGGATTGCAAACTTGAAGTGAGGAAACAGCACCTTCTCCTGGTGCAGCTGCCTCGTGGTTCCTCCCTCCCTTTCAGCCACTTTCTCTTTGGCTCTGCAGAGAAGTTCAGAAAGCGGTGAATACAGCCTGGGGCCTCTATCAGCGCTGGCGCCAGCTTCTCCAGGAGACCCAAGTTGTGAACAAGGAGGAGCTTAACTGGACTACAAATGAATTACGCAACACCTTGCGCAGCATTGAATGGGACTTGGAGGATTTGGAAGAAACCATTTATATCCTTTTGAGGCTGAGGTTGAAATTAGGTTGGGATACTTCTCTCAGTAATGCTATTATATTCTTTTTTACAAACACTGCCTGCTGCTAAGACAGCCCTAGCAGCATTTTGCTCCTGCACTGCTGCTATAAATCCCTTTTGTCACCTTGGAAGGGGAAAAAACAAGAGAGGTCTGCCACAGGCTGAATTTCTGGTGACTGAACACCAAGTAGGACCCAGGTGTTGGAATCCAGTCCCGTCTAGTTTTTAAACTCAGTACTGTACCTCCAAATCCTTTGCACTTAACCCATAATCACGCATTGTAGAATCAAACCCACACAAGTTTACAATTACGCCATCTGAGGTTGCAGCACGACGTTCTTTTGTCACAGAGATGCGGGCGTCAGTTAAGGTGAGTTTTCCTCAACATACACCCTACCGTGCAACAGGGGATAGGGGGATGCAATGAGTAAAAATCCTTAACTGTTGCTATTGAGAAGCCACTTGAGACATCAATATTCAGGTGAAGATTCAAGAATATTTCCAGATTTTGCTTTGTTTTGAGCAAAAAAGTTAGATGTTGTGAAATTCCTTTTCTATCAAAGAGGTTGAATTATACAAATTGAAAAGACTACGAATTCTGGCTGTTATCTCACCTCTTGGGGACCTTATGCTTCTTTATTTGTAGGTTTGGTAAGGACTGAATGTAAATGCTATGACTTCCGTAACAAACCATGATAATATCAAAATTATGGTGTGCATCATGTCATTGCATACATGATGCAGGTATGTGATTTGCATCAGTTGTGTCACGATGTCTGATGTAAGTATGCAGGTGTGTGTCACTTGTGCAATGATTACATGACATATGTCATTGTTTGCCACCTCTTAACCCCCCCTTTTCTCCTCTACAGATGTCCATGAACGAATTTTGTTTATAGTATATCACTTTGGTTTTTATTTCTGCACGTTCAGGTGACCGCAATAATGGGATCTCTCTTACTCCATTTATTTCTGTTTATACTCACTGTGCCCTTATAGTTAAAGTGGTTACCAGGAGAAACTATTTACCTGGGGGCCTATGGAAGAAAACACACCGTTATTTCTACTGATATGTCCTCAGAGGGCACAGTCTTTATTGCTTCCTTTCCTTGCCTGTAGGTAATGCAGGATCACATGTCTGACCCAGCAGCACAGTCCTTTGTGGAGAGGAACAACAGAGAAGTAAGCATCTTCTGCTCCTTATTTTAGCACTTTGCTTGGAATTCCTTTAGGGAAGGAAGAGTCATAATTTGACAGCGGCTATGGTAGCCTCTTTGCTTGCCCACCTTCTTTGCCACAAAGGAAATTCTTGCCCACAGATCTCCAGGCACTTTTTTTGCTTGGCCAAATTCCCTAGTTTCTTATCATCTCTTTCCCTGCAATATAGCTTGTGCATTTTTTTCTCTAGAAGCATGACTCTGTATAATCATAGGTCTGATTTGTTGCATTAGCTTCCCATATTTCAAAGCCACTAAGAAAAAAATTGTTTCTAAAATAGGTTAAAATATCAGAAGCAAACTATCCCCCACAACATATAACAATTGAAAAGGAAGCGCTAATCTATGTATGGTTAATATATTATATAGAATGTAAATTGAAGGTTTTATATTGTGAGATCATCAAAACTGTAGTCTTGAAAGGCAACTAATAAATTAGTAAGTTAAATAACTGTTAAGAGCCAAGGATTTTATTACCTATAACTCATTTCATTCAGGAAATGTTCTTATCTTGAAACAGCCTTTCCTACAGAGAGACCATGAGCTTAGTTCTTAATTCTGCCACTCCATTCCAGTTCACCATTGCCACTTAGGTGTCTCATTGCATTTTTTCCTGGGAGCAGTTGGAATTGACTTGCTCAGAGATTTCTTTTTTTTTCTTCCTCTTTCTCTGTGGAAGCTGGTG
Organism: Python bivittatus; assembly: GCF_059951505.1. Lineage (NCBI taxonomy): Eukaryota > Metazoa > Chordata > Lepidosauria > Squamata > Pythonidae > Python > Python bivittatus. Next base: position 14,018,687 of record NW_028277035.1, on the reverse strand, counting down.
AATGGCAGGGAATGCTGTGGGCTGTTGAGTGCAGAGAAGGTGTCAGCAGCTGATTCACACATTTTGGAAGAGCAGCAGCTGCACCAGAAGGTGAGAAGATGAACACCATCCCAATCAAGCTCATAGTTTTCACAAATCAGCCCCATTTCTACAGAGACTAAAGGTGCTCTCCACCTTTATACTTGTAGAGGTAAAGAATATAGCATAGACTTGTAGAGGTATGAGCCCTAACATAAACAATGCTTGTTGGCCTTCTCCATCCATGCAACCCTGCTTGACTGTATATCTTGACATTGTTTTTCTCTTCCTTTCTTGTCAAACAACCAATAGTAAAGTTCCTTGAATGGAGGTAATGACAAATCTTTCTGGGCTCTTTTTTAAATTGGAGTTCTGGGTTCAAACCCTAGTTTATGAGCCTGTTCAGAATATCAGTTCCCCATCAGTAGAACAGGAATAGTAATGGTCAGCTCAATAAAAGACAAGTGAGATACAGAAGCACATTTGTAGTTTTGAAATTTGCCCTATCAATCTAAAAAAAAAAAATCATGTTTCAGTACCAGAATTGGCTGCTTGCCTGCTTTCTTTATTTTTCTTCCAAACTCTTGTTTTAGCATAGTGAACAAGTAGCAAGAGCCCTAGTATTTTGATTGAACTAAGAAAGGCCAGTATACACAGCCATTTTTCAACAGCCCTTTGAAAAAGAAATGTGATGGGCAAGATTCAAACTGTTGGGTGAAGTACTATTATAAATAATAATTCCTTTCCATTTTTTCTGAATTGTCTTTATGAAGACTTTTGCCTAAAAGGGTGCAAAAATGAATAAGACATTGGGCACATCACACTGTTGCATTTTTGACAGGAGATCTCTCTGTTATCTGAAACTTCTGTAGGTCCCACATGTTTCCTGTGGATGTTGCTGCTGTCTTTTTTTTCTGCAAAAATTGCTCTGATGCCTTCTTTTCTCCCTGATAGTTGATCATTGAGGAGCAGGACGAGCAGTTGGAGCTGGTCTCTGGCAGCATTTCTGTGCTGAAGCACATGTCAGGGCGGGTTGGAGAGGAACTTGATGAACAAACTATGTGAGTCCAGGTAGCAAAGGTGGGGTGGTAGAGTCGATTGGATTTGCTTTGATCCTTTTTCAGATGACACCTCCTAGCAGTGCTGAAACAGTTGAAACAGTTCATTCAGAGATTGGGCACAAAGCCCTTGCCTTGGTGAGTATAGATGGCAACAGAATAATGCTGGGAACATTTATCTTAAGTGGATCAAAGATTAGATTCCAGAATGGTTGCCAATCTAGAACCTTATTTAAATTAATGATTCTTTTGAGTTCAACAATGGCTGAAGGACCGACAGTATGCAAACCTGGCAACTCCCATAGTAAAGACCAAGGCAAAAAAATGCTATCCTCTCTCTTACTATCTGCTACCACCAGCATGAACAGCAGAAATTCTGCTACAGTGTTCTTCAGCTTAATTGCTACATCTCCGCTTATACCCAAGAATAAGCAGATCAACCTTGGTTGATATTCGTATTGGCAATAAGGGAGTCAAGAATAATTTATTGGTTTTATAAAAAAGCTCTTACTGTTATCTGGGATGATATTGGAGACCAAATTGGTCAGTTTGGGCCCCTAGCTCCCTAATGTGGAATATGTTACTTTGATGTACGATTTCATCAATTGGATCCCAAACTTTGTTAGTAGGAAAAATACTCTCAAGAGAAAATTCCCAGCAACAGAGGGAATTATTGTTAGCTGTTATCTTCATGCTTTGTGATGGAGTGGGAGGGGAACAAGGTTTACAAGCTTTAAATATGCCACATGATGATACATTTGCTGACTTTCTAGAATGCTAGAAGACTTTGCTCACGAGATGGACAGCACTCAGAGTCGCCTAGATGGGGTGCTCAAAAAGATGGGCAGAATCTCCCACATGGCCAGAGGTAAGAGGCAGGGCTTTATGGTTCATCATGAGCTGTCTATTTGCATAGAGTAAAAGACAGTTTCCACCTCATTCCAACTCACTGGGTTTTCATTTCCATTCTAGAACTGTTTGGACAATGAGCTGTTGAATCCTCAGCCTGTGGAGTCCTTGGGGTTCTCTGAGCTTGGTTGTTTTCTTGCAGATGTTTCATTGCCTGACTAGGTAATCCCAGGCAAGCTACTCTATATAAACAGTGAGCAAACCCCATTCACTTCTAGCACTGAAGATATTACCTAATTGGGTAATGAAATTTCTGCAAGAAAACACCAAGGATTCTACAGGTCAACCCTGAGCTACAGATATTCTCTTCTACTGAATCCTCATCCTGTCTGGTATTACTTAATTCCCAGTTTTCCTATTGTTTTTCTTTCCTACTAGAAATAGGCAACCTGCTGCATTCCAGTTGTTTTGGATAAACTCCCATTAATTCCAGTCAGTGTGAACAAGGGCCAAGGAATGTGAGAGTTACAGTCCAAAATATCTGGAGTGTAGATTGCCTAGACCTACTTTATATCCATCAAATTTGAGCAGATTTAGGTATCAAAGGTTTACAGAGATACTGGCCTTCATAAATTCATAGCAACTCTTGCTCTTTATATACTCTGGCAAACATTGATTGATTGATTTGCTTTATATCCTGGCTTTTGTTCAGGAGCTCAAGGTGTAGAGAGTGTTCTTCCAACAACTCTGTGAAGTAGGTTGGACTGAGAGAGTATGTGACTGTTCCAAGGTCAGCCTGATGGTGAGCTTCCATGGCTGATGGTACATTAGAACCTGGGTCTCATTTTATGAATTAGGGGAGTGATTATTTTTAGGCCTGCTACCAAAGAATCATGTTCAGTATTTTGTTAGCTGTCCTTTTTCTGGCAGCTTCCCCAAGATTACCAGCACAATCATCTCCACAAGATTGTTTCTCTCCCTGCCTCCAGCAAATGGGCCAGTCATTCTAACCTGGGATCAGCATTCATTTTGGGATAATGTTTTTATCACCTTAGGCCTCCTGTCAAAGGACAGCTATAAGAAAACTGGATCACTATTTGGACTCAGCAAAAGGAAGAGATAAGGGAATAGAAAAGCAACAGGCTTATAACATTACATAAACTGATGACTGTTCCACTTAGGCCAGTACTGCATTTTCATTTGGGCTGATCATTCTTTTATTCTCAGTTCAAATCCTGGATCAGTGATAGCTAGCTTTTATTTATTTATTTTTATTTTGTACAAGTCAGGCATAAATTAATAGTGGCAATTAGTGCATGCTGTAATATATACACACAATCCTTGAGCTTTTATCCCTCTACATCTACAAAAAAAGTCTGACCAGCAATGCCCCTTCTCATCCTCTATGCCATAATCTTGCTACCTATGACACCTGAATTGCAGGTTAACTCACCTGCCCCCCCCCCGCAATATGTTAATACTCAAGTAACCAAATTCCTTTGAACAGGATTGTTTCTGGAGGAGTTTAATGCCAAGATAGTAGTTTCCTTACTACTTGCCTAATATGTAGACCACTTCACTGAAATACTGCTAAATGCCTAAAGATCCACTCTTTAACTGGGACTGTGTTTAGCACTGAATTAGGGTCAAAGAATGGTGCATAGACATTTGTATATGTAACCCATTGGCATATGTTTTTAAGGTTCAACATGAATGCAGCTTTCCATGTGTTTTAAATGAGTTTTAAGACTACTCCCATTCCCCATTTTTGTGCTTATTTCCATACATCACTCCCGTGTTCCCCATGGTGATTGGTTATTTTCCAGCTGGGTTGGCCTTCCTGCACTTAGACCACCTCTCTTTGTTCTTTCTCCATCAGAAAGACGTCAGTGGTGCATCATCTGCCTGTTGGTCATCACTGGTGCGGTGGTGCTGATCCTTCTTTTTGCTCTGATCAACTGACAGATGGACATAGGGAAAATGGAAAAGATACCACCAATCCCATTCTTTTTGTGCGTAAAACCTGAAGCCACCATGGCTTTGTGTTCTATATGGAGTGAGGGATGGTGAAGAAATAGGACAAGAATGTTGGATTTCTAACTGGGCTCTTTTCCCTTGTATTCATACTGTTGGCCCTAACTATTAGAGGCTAGAGGTTTGTGACAAGGGAGGATTCTGCAGGTTGGTACTTGTCAAGCCTTTGAGGTAGTCCAGACCAGGAAACCAAAATAATAAATGCTACTACTACTGTTACTGTAAGGTTACAGCAACAGAATCTTGTAAGTCTGAAAGCACTTCCCCCCTCCCCTGCCTTTACTTTCCAGAGAGCTAGGGAGGGGCAATCCTGAGATGCTTTCTCAAATTACATTTCTAATTTGGGCTCAGATTTCATTTATCGGACTGTTCTCTAGGTTCTTCCTCCTGTTCCTCAAGGCTCTTCTCACAGTCCATTATGGCACTTTACAGTGCGAATCCGTGGATTTTCTTTTTCACCATACTTGGGAAACTTCAGATTTGAATACCTGTGCTTCTTAAATGTGAAGACCATGCCCCACCCATTCTTCGTATCACCAACTTTGCAATGACAAGCACTAATGTTTATTTTCCTAATCTTATGCCTGTTAAAAGATTCAGTTCCTTCCTACCAGCTCTCTGAATGGGTGTAAATTACCTCTGTATTAAATGCATCTGCTGATGAAGCACAATTGACTTAAATGGTTATCTATTTTCAGTTGAGTAGGACCAACTAAGAATGGTGGCAGCTTTAGATAGGACACTATGTCTTGCTTCTTGAGTTGGTGGAGTGCTTGGTGAAATTACTAAGGTTGAGGATGATCTGAAGCTGCCTTTCTATTTAAATGAAACCAAACACCAGCCACCAATCCCCCACCCCTCCGGTTAGCTCCTTTCTAGAAATTGGGAGCAAAGAACATTGTCATCATGTAAATATAGACTACAGCACTGTGCACTAGGATGCAACTGATGGTGATGCTTCTGGGCTAGGCCAAAAAACACGACTTGCCAATGTACCTGCTGAGTCTCTTCTCATCTCACGCCTTTGGTAGAACACAGTGGATAGATCATCTCAGTATTGGCTAAGTGGATTCTGCCATGAAAATAAGATAGTGGCTATTTTCAGGGAAGTCCAAGTGACTCATAGTTTACTATGAGAAATATCTCTATGGGACAGTTCAGTTGTCACAGGCACTCAGCCATTCCATTCCATTTATATTATGTGGCGTTATACAGCAGAGATTGACAGACGTCAGACTTGTGAAATGATCACCAAAGCTTGGTGCAAAAGACATAGTCAGAATTAAAGAATACTTAGCCTTGGAATTTGATTAGAAAGAATAGAAAGATGCTTACGGGGCTTTTGTAGGATGAAAAATACGCTTCTGGTTAGTTCAAGCTTTAGAATTATATGGGTGAGGAGAAAGTTTTGGCTGCTGCTATTCTAAATCCTTGTGAATTAGGGATCCTTGCTAAGCTGCCGAAACTACCTAGGGATCTGCCAAGTAAATCTGGATCTATCCTCTGCTAATCCCTTTTATAAAACATTGTTAAAGCAACTTTTTTAAAACAATAAATATTTTATACTTGTATTTAAGGCACCTGTTTTAGACTATTAATGTGGGAAGGAATGGGTGAGATCCTTATACTTCAAAGAATATGAAAATTGTATGGCTTGGTCTGATATAATTGGTTTCATTTTGTCTTCAACTTGTCTACAAATGCTGGATACAAAGGTGGTAAGAAAATGTTGAAGAATTGAATATGGAGACCTGATTTAGCCATCTTAGCCAATATCCATAGGTCCTCTGATAATTCCATAATTTAATGTCATATGTCTTGAGTCCACCACTGTTTTATTGTAAACCAGCCAGAGCGCTTCAGCTATTGGGTGATTCAATTTTTTAAATAAATAAATACTTTGTTTAATAGCTATTCTGCTAGACCCCAAGCAGTGAACAGAAGATAGCAAATTAAAGAATATTTCTATTTAATCCCTATCACTTGCAGAAAGAGTGGGTAACCTGCAACTCTTCAGATGCTAGTTAACCTGAAACTTGCAATGTCCCTTAGTGCTGGCCATGCAACTGGGAGATGCAGTTGGGCATTCACTGATGGGTCACATGTTGACTCCCACAATTCATAACAATAGAAACTTTTCATATATTTGCTCCTCATAGCCAAACGTAGGATGTTTTTCTTACACAACATTCAGCCAAAACATGTATTTATTTGTAAATACTGTATAGGTAGTCCTCACTTAACGACTGCTTGTTTAATGATGGCTCGAAGTTACGATGGCCTTGGAAAAAGTGCTTTACAAACTGTACACACACTTATGACTGTTGCAAACTGTCACACCACCCCCTGTGGGCATGTGATTGTGATTTGCAACTTTTATGTCATTAAGCAAATCACCATGGTCATGTGGTCGCTAAGCAAATCATGTGGTCGTTAACAAAATTCTTGCAAAAAAAACCATTGGGGAAGCTGGATTCACTTAACGACCATGTGATTTGCTTAATGACCTTTGCGAAAATGGTTGTAAAAGCGGGTCTGGTCACATGGTGACTCAATGACCTCTCCGCTTAATGACCAATTTTCCAGTCCCTATTGTTGTCAGTAAGCAAGGACTACCTGTATATGCCAGTTTTTCAGTGGGGCTTTCCACCAAGTATGTACAAGACTATAGTCTTAGCTCCTATTTTTAGCACAGTAACCATACCAGAGTAACCAGAATAACCAAGGACGGCCAGTTTGGTGTAGTGGTTAAGGCATCAGGCTAGAAACCAAGGGACCATGAGTTCCAGTCCCGCCAGCTGGGTGACTTTGGGCCAGTCAGTCACTCTCAGCCCTAGGAAGCAGGCAATGGCAAACCACTTCTGAAAAACCTTGCCAAGAAAACTGCAGGGACTAGTCCAGGAAGTTGCCAGGAGTCAAAAACTGACTTGAAGGCACATCCACATCCACCCCCACCCCCACCATACATCACATTTTGCAAAACTTTTACAAAATAAAAGATTGTAGGCAAGGAACGTTCCTGAAGAAATACTTCTAGAGGTTTTTGCCAGTATGGCAGGGGAGATGACTTCAGGGCACTTTCCCATACTGTTTCAAAGAACCTTCCAAGCAGGGATTAGGGTAAAGCAGATGCTAAAAATGGCTTCTTCCCTCTCCATTTTATAGAGGGAGGCCTCCATTGGATCAAAGGATCCATGTCCATTTTAACAAGTGTCACAGGTTTGTCCTGACAATTTGAAGAATATGATATAAAATTGTTATTAATGCTGCATCTTTGATTGTACTAATTTTATTCTGTAGAGTTATGATGCTCAGAAATAAGATGTTCCAAGGTATAGATCCATCTTTAACTGAATCCGGTCTGTAACTTCCAGCAAAGATGTTCCATGACATCTCAGAGCAATAATGAATTTAATGAAATAGCCAGGCACACAATTGTTACAAACTTTTTTTATTAACATTTCTGAATTCCTTTTTTTTTTTTTAATCTTTACAGTAGTTAATGTGCAATTCTTGATACTCTCAGGTCACAGGGATGAGGAGTCACAAAATTTTTCTTGGCACTTATAACACAGAACAAATACTGGCATTATCTGGGGGCAAAGGAGGAAGTTTAGAGGTAAAAGCATGGGGTGCTGAGGGACTTGGGATGGGCTGAATGGGTGGGAAAAGGGAGGCTTGCCTTTGTTATTTTGTATTTTAAAGGATCGGTTTTCCTCTCTGAAAGGATTTTACAAGGGGCAGGGGAGGGGAGAGGGACTGATATTGGAGTAGCTGCTTGCATTAACCCAAAGCGCCTGGAAGGGGTAAAAGTCCATGCTGCATCTGCACAGAGGTTACATAATCAGGCTTTGTTAGTGCTTTCTGTATACATTTTTGTCCTTTTAAAAAAGATTGTTTGCTTTAGTTTAGGAAAAAAAATGTCAAATCAAATATTTATTACAGTCCCAGACCAGCATATAAATGTCAGAAGGAAAATAAAAGATGACAAAAATGGATACAACAAAAGACAGAAGGCCTCCCACCCCCTCCACAATCTGTTCTTTCCATTTGTAATAGAAAGCATATCCAAGATGCAAATATGCCATTAGAGGAAATTCCTAAGTCGGTGGGAAAGAGACTCAACAAAGAGGAGTCCAGTTGAACCTTCTGAGATCCTCTGGGGTTTAAATTTGGGCATCAGATTTTTCCTAAGTATGCCAAGTGGGTGAAGATATTTTCTGTTCCAGAATGTGGATGCTGAACGTCCTCTTTTGGCTACAACCTCAGCTATCATCCATGAGACCAGACAGTGGATATGAATTGCACTGAGTTGGACCTATTAGGCTTGTTACAGACTACAGTACCAGAGGCCACTGGTCTGCCCAGACTTCAGAACTCCTCCCCCCATATTTCACTGTTTTAGAAATCGAGCTCTGGCAGCCCTTGTCTTGGAAGAAAGATCAGCTCGCAACAGTTGCAATGGCAACTCTTCGAAGGCAGCCAAGCCTCCTGGTGAGAAAATCGAGCAATGTATGACTCGGTTCCTTTTGTCCTAGAAGGTTCCCAAGTCGATCACACCTGCTGCTTATAAAAGTCCATCACATGTGAAGCATGCATGGCAAGATGCTGTTCAAATTGTCTTCCAGTGTAAACAGAATTACTAGCTTATGTTCCACCAGAATCATTCTACCAGTTTCTATGGACCCCCTTGGCACCTTTCCAAGGGCCCTAATGGCCTCTGAAGTATGTAAACAGGGAAGGAGTAGTGTATGCTCTTCCTTTGTCACTTAAAATCAGTGCCTTCCTTTTCTTTTCTTAGAATAAGTCAGGCAACCCAAGAATCACAGCAAGAAATGGCTGCCCCTCCTCAGCAGGTGCCGCTAGTATTGCACAATTCCACCCCCCCACATCAGAAAAATTGGTCTTCACTCTAAGATTAAAAAAATGCCAAAGCTAACATGCAATATACACTTCTCTTGCCGTCTCTCTCTCTCTCTCTCTCTCTCTGAACTCAAAACATTTTTCAGAGTTCTCCCAAAGTATAATTTTGAAGTCAGTGCAAAATTTGTTGGACAAAAGGAGTAGGATAGAAAAGGCTGACCTGTACTTCATTTTATCAAGAGACTTGCCAAAAAGGTCAAGCTCCTAAAGCAGATTCTGCCACCTTGTCACTGATTCTCAAAGGCTGGGCCCAGATCAAATTACTGGTGCCTCCTGAGTCACACTGAGTGCGCCTCACCCCAAACCATCAAACTCTTTCCCAGTTCAAAGTGGAAGTACCAAGGACTGCAGAGTACTTGTTCTACCAGTGTGTGATACCGTGATGCACGTGGCACTACAAAACATGCCTAAACAGCTCTATCTAAAGACTGAGAAACAATTGGTTCTGGATGCCCCTGAATATGTATTACAGTTATACTTGCACTGCACTGACAGATACATGAATGCAATTTTATTTCCATTGTGGATTCCTCTGACCTTGGAGGCTCCATAAGCTTTAATGTTTTGTTGACAAGAGGCCAATGTAACCAAGGGGGAAACATAGATCTCTTCATCCTCTCCTTAGTTTGCCCCCAAAACTGGTTTCATCCCAGTGCAAGTTGCTCTGCTTTTTTTAATCTAAATTTTCCTTCCTGTTTGGAGCCACGATAGAAGGTCAGGAGACTGATCTAGCCAGTCAAAGGCCTTTCTTGTCCAAACCTTATAACTCTTCCTTTTTGGGCTTTCCCAACATCAGACATAGCTGCTTTGGAGGCTGGGGAAAGTGGGAGGAAGCTACAGACACTAGAAACCTCTCTCAGAAGGTATCTAATGAATCTTATGGATAAAATTGTATTCTTCACAAATTTCATTTCTTTAATGTAGGACAAACAACTATGGTAGAAGAAGCCCTCCCTATATTTCCTGCTTGCTAGTTGTTCAATCTGATCATGTGGCTCACAGGAAACAAATAGCTGTTTCTTGATGCTATTAGTAGTAAGAAGTCAGTCATCTACATACAGGATTATTGAGAAAAGCCAAATTGTTGAAAGGGAGACTAATCTTCCCACTCACTCCCAACACCATAACAGTTTGTCAAAACTGAAAACTAATAATCTTACTGTTTGCCTCTAAGTAACTCTGCTCAAAGTTATTGAGAAGGGGATGAATGCATGATGCGCATTTATGTTGTGTGACTGCTTGGTTCACACTCACCTGAAAAGGTAATGGTAACCTTAGACTTAGCTTTTAATACAACCTGAGCAATGGCTAGGAGATAGAGGAGTTCAGTGGAGATTAGAGAAGACTGATCTAACATACTTTTATAGGGAAAAACTCTTAAGGGAGGATGATTAGGAAGAATAAATTCTGATCAGAGTCACACATCAGTGAAATACACTTGTCATTTCAATAATTTTTGCTTTAAAAACTAACATGGGGGGAAGGAATTTGGGTTTTATTCCACTGTTTTATGTGATCACTTTATCCCCTTAAGACAATATGTTGTGGTAAAGTTATATCTGCTGGTTCAACTAGAGATGTCCCCAACTCAGAGTGGAATTTAAAGAATAAGTCTTCCAGTTTTAGTTTGGAATCAAGATGGTAGAAAGAGGTATGCACATTCATGCATTTTTATGCAAAGAAAGGTCTATGCCATTACAATCTCTTGGTTCCTCTGCATTTCCAAATCAAAAAATTTCCATTATGTGGTTAGGAAAGGGAAGAGTACCTATTGGAAATACTGTGCCAAGGAGAACAGTAGGGAAAAAAGCACAAAGGAATAGAATTTTAAGAGCCTGCTGTGCAGCACAACTGGAAGCATGTCAACCAGAGTTCAGGAACTGGAGTGGCACTGGTAGAAAATGGCAAGACTAGGATTAAGGCAGATTGAGGAAAAAGCTGGCATGATTTTTGTCTGGGGAAGAGTGCTTTAAGAGCATACTAACACAGCTGCTTCATCACAGAGTTTGTGAGAATCATATTCATGTTCATGAAAGGGTAGCTGGTAACTATAATTGGTATTACATGCAAGAATGTGGGTGCCAACATGAGTGAGAGATGGAGACAAGCATTAGATGATAAAAGGAACTTGTGTGCATGCAATTGTTCTATATCAGTTGTTCCTATAAAAACTGGTGACCTGGATATGTATATCTATTCATACTGGAATATTCATCCCAATAATTCCATGTATGACTTAGAGAAGCATTGTGATGTAGGTGGGCATCCTTCTCGACAATGCGCATGCATCCTTGATTAGACACCTAGATTCTTGTACTTGCAATCCAGCTATATACAATTTTTGTTCAATGCTCATATTCTTTCCATGATTTAAACAAGGCCAATTTTCAAAAGTGACAGCTGATTAATTTTTTCTCCGAAAACCGTTTGAGAATCCAGGTGAAAACAATTACTACAACTCTCTCTCTCACACACATACCATACCAACAAAATTTTATATGATTTATCTTCCTTTTAAACACTATCCATTACCTACTCTTTTCTCAACTAGAACACAATTAAAGATTATTCAGTGTAAGAAAATAATAAGCTATACACATACCCCTATTTGGTTTCTAGAAAATGTATATGATTTTTAAAAAGTTAACTTCTGTCTCTTCCATTTCTTCAGGAAAAATACTGATCCGACTTGAGGTGAATGGGTTTAGTTATATCACTGAGCATAACACCATAGAAACACTGGGTAGATTGCTGCCTGGGTAACAAATGAATCTCTCCTGCATAAAATAAAATAGTAGGAAAGGAGAAAAGAGGACCTGGAAGAAAGTGAAAACAGTGAAGTATGAAGCGGCGTTAATGTTAATAGTTAAGTTTCGAGATCTTGGAGGAGCCATTTCTTCACTGTAAAGCAAATGCTGACAGAATTACTAGGCAGGGCATGCATTGGGACACTACAAAGTTTGCCCACTTCATCATGGATTTCTATAAATAGCGGCACCTCAATTAGAATTCTGAGAAAGGCAGACAAAACAGAACTATCTGAAAATTCACAACACTTATCTCAGGGTTCCTTAATGGAATTGTAAGAAGGAAATCAGTATAATACCACCTTAGATTTATAAGGCAGATTATCTACAGTGGGCAAAAAAGTATTTAGTCAGCCACCAATTGTGCAAGTTCTCCCACTTAAAAAGATGAGAGAGGCCTGTAATTTTCATCATAGGTATACCTCAACTATGAGAGACAAAATGGGGGGGGGGGAAATCCAGAAAATCACATTGTCTGATTTTTAAAGTATTTGCAAATGATGGTGGAAAATAAGTATTTGGTCACCTACAAACAAGCAAGATGTCTGGCTCTCACAGACCTGTAACTACTTCTTTAAGAGGCTCCTCTGTCCTCCACTCGTTACCTGTAGTAATGGCACCTGTTTGACCTTGTTATCAGTATAAAAGACACCTGTCCACAACCTCAAACAGTCACACTCCAAACTCCACTATGGCCAAGACCAAAGAGCTGTTGAAGGACACCAGAAACAAAATTGTAGACCTGCACCAGGCTGGGAAGACTGAATCTGCAATAGGCAAGCAGCTTGGTGTGAAGAAATCAACTGTGGGAGCAATAATTAGAAAATGGAAGACATACAAGACCACTGATAATCTCCCTCGATCTGGGGCTCCACGCAAGACCTCACCCCGTGGGGTCAAAATGATCACAAGAATGGTGAGCAAAAATCCCAGAACCACACGGGGGGACCTAGTGAATGACTTGCAGAGAGCTGGGACCAAAGTAACAAAGGCTACCATCAGTAACACACTACGCTGCCAGGGACTCAAATCCTGCAGTGCCAGATGTGTCCCCCTGCTGAAGCCAGTACATGTCTGGGCCCATCTGAAGTTTGCTAGAGAGCATTTGGATGATCCAGAAGAGGATTGGGAGAATGTCATATGGTCAGATGAAACCAAAGTAGAACGTTTTGGTCTAAACTCAACTTGTTGTGTTTGGAGGAGAGAGAATGCTGAGTTGCATCCAAAGAACACCATACCTACTGTGAAGCATGGGGGTGGAAACATCATGCTTTGGGGCTGTTTTTCTGCAAAGGGACCAGGACGACTGATCCGTGTAAAGGAAAGAATGAATGGGGCCATGCATCGTGAGATTTTGAGTGAACACCTCCTTCCATTAGCAAGGGCATTGAAGATGAAACGTGGCTGGGTCTTTCAGCATGACAATGGTCCCAAACACACCGCCCGGGCAATGAAGGAGTGGCTTCGTAAGAAGCATTTCAAGGTCCTGGAGTGGCCTAGCCAGTCTCCACATCTCAACCCCATGGAAAACCTTTGGAGGGAGTTGAAAGTCCGTGTTGCCCAGCGACAGCCCCAAAACATCACTGCTCTGGAGGAGATCTGCATGGAGGAATGGGCCAAAATACCAGCAACAGTGTGTGAAAACCTTGTGAAGACTTACAGAAAACGTTTGACCTCTGTCATTGCCAGCAAAGGATATATAACAAAGTACTGAGATGAACTTTTGATATTGACCAAATACTTATTTTCTACCATGATTTGCAAATAAATTCTTTAAAAATCAGACAATGTGATTTTCTGGATTTTTTTTCCCATTTTGTCTCTCATAGTTGAGGTATACCTATGATGAAAATTACAGGCCTCTCTCATCTTTTTAAGTGGGAGAACTTGCACAATTGGTGGCTGACTAAATACTTTTTTGCCCCACTGTACATTTAAACTGGGACAATCACTTTTCTGAAAACATGTCAGATCAACTGCAATCTCCTGGACCAGCACTCCAGTAATCCATCCAACCTGGCTGCTTGAGCTCAAAAATCTCTCAACTATCTCCCTGCAAAATTAGTATTACTTTATACCTCTTTAGGTACAGTAGTCATCTTTCTCTTTGCCCCTCCCCACAGTGTTAGAAAACGTCCTGAACTTACTAAAGTCAGCAACGAACAAGAATGCCTATTCTGACCAAAGAAAATCAGCAACATGCCTTGAAGTACAAAGCAACTATTTTCTGAGCAAAGTAGGACATGCACATGAAGCATATTAAAGTGGGGGGGGGGGAATCCACCCACATTACTTCTCAGGCAAGACTGGTACATTCACATTCACACAGGTAGTGGGCGAGTGTTCCATCAAGGTATGCAAAAAAGGTTTCATTACGCTCAATCAGCAGCACTATTCACACTTATTCCCAGCTAAGTGGGCTCAATATGGCATTCTTAGTGTTCAACACTGGTGAAATTAATCTAGATTTGTATCAATTTGTGAAACCATTTAGAAATGTGTTCCTCCCCAGTTACAAAAATAAATGTACCAAGGGGTACTCTGGAGCTAGATGATGGTATGAAAACTATCTCCCCTTGTCAACCAGGACCTAATTGTCAGAATGTGTATATCTCTCAGACAGAGAACTGGGTTGATTTTGAGCCCCCCTCATATAGAGAAGATACACACATATATATGTATGCAAAGTAAATGTACATCCCCCTAGCCTAAAACTGGTTGAATCTAAAGTTTGCAACCCCTGCTGAAATACAACCAGTACAGTTAGGTGGTTTAATTGTTTATAAAAGATTTACACCTTAACTTGTTTCTCTTTGCAAACAGACAATTATTGAGACTCAGTTATAACTGTTGAGTTTTCTTTGGAAAAGGAAAACTTTTTCCAGGCCAGTTTTGGTTCAGTTTACAGACAAATTCATTTGAGACATTACTGACACTGGTTAATACCTTCATGTGAAATCAGATACCAGTGAAACTGGTGTCTGCCCCAAACTGCGTCTGTCCAACATGTTAGAACTGCAACTCTCAGAATGCTGGGCAGACTGGAATCCTGGGTGCTGTCATCTCATCTTATTTGGAAGAATCCTAGATTGTGGGGTTAAGGTGCCCCAGCATTTGTAATCTTTTTCAGAGAGAGATGTAACATTACCCATGCCTTGGAATTTGTCTTCATGGAAGTTCAAGAACAAGGATTTCCAGCTTTAAGTTCCTTTATTAAAAAGATTGACAACCCCCACCCCCCGCTTGCCTTTCCCAATTGGGGAGATTGGTTTTAATTGGCTCAAAGGAAGGCTTAGGAAGTGTCTGGCAACAACTAACATGAATGCACAAAGGATAATTTAAGGACTGTTAATGGGAGGAATAAAGGGTCTAATTGCCAACAAGAATAACTAGTTCAGTATCCCAAGGTTTCCAAGGAAGAGAGAGATTCGTTCAATATGATTATGACTTACAGGTAGTCCTCACTTAATGACCACAATAGGGACTGGAAAATTGGTTGTTAAGCAAGTCGCCACGTGACCGGACCTGATTTTATGACCATTTTATAACAGTTGTTAAGTGAATCACAAGGTCATTAAATGAATCCAGCTTCTCCAATGGACTTTTTTGCTGGAATTCACTTCATGGGTACATGATTCGCTTAACGACTGCAGTGATTCGCTTAATGACTGTCGTAAAATGGTTGCAAATCACAATCATGTGACTGTGGAGGGTGGTGCGATGGTCATAAGTGTGAGTACAGGTTGTAAAGCACTTTTTCCAGGGCTGCTGTAACTTTGAACCATCATTAAACGAACAGTCATTAAGTGAGGACTACCTGTATTGCCTTAATCATGCCAACAAAACTATGAAAAGTCAAAATTTCCTGCTTTGCCCACTTACTTACTTTCTATCTCAAGATGGAATCCAACCAGAAGTCCTTTACTCTAGGTTAAACATAACTCAGGAGCCGCATTAATATGAAATTGGCCTTTAGTGGGGAAAAACAAAAGGTAAGGTTTCATATTGTGGTTAGTTACTTTTTGGAGACTTTCAACCATTTGGTAAAGATTCTTCCTAGCTGTCTGGAGCTGGGGATTGGTCTGAAACATCCACACATGTTGGTGAACATGTAGCACTGGTTGGATTAAGGAAGTGATGCTTTCTTCCTTGGCTCTGTCTTCCATCAAAATCTGCTTTGTAAACCTCATGATGTTTGCCTCTGGCAAACTATCTGAAGCGGAAGAAAGGGTTGGTATTTAAATCCATAGCATTACTATTCTGTTCCCTAATCCACAAGCACATACTGGAGGGGAATGACCCTTTAATGAAAACTATTTTAAAAGCAAATTCTAAGAACATTTCTAGCTATGACAGCAGAACTAGACAGATAAATTTGCCTTTTACGATTAACTCCTAGAGAGATAGCCCTTCTGGTCACTGTATAGACTGCATGGATATGTCCAATACTGCAAACTGGCTGAAAACTGAGTAACATGCAGACACATTCTGTGTTAAAAATAACCACTTCATAGAAAAAGCTGGCTTAGAAGAAATGGAGACTGTGTTAGAGGATAATACCAATCTCAGCATCCGAGTTTAGGGAAGGTTCTTGTTTTCTGTACTGGCTCTGTGCTAATAAAAAGGCAACAAGGATAGTGCCCTGCATGATATATTAATTCAGGAGATTAGAATGGTCTAAACTACAGGACAAATCAGTGTGTGCCACAGCTAGAGAAAGTGCATAGGTTCAGAGGCATGAAAGCAGATGAGAGTGTGCATGCGTGCAAGTATACTTATGTTGTGAGGACATCAAGAATGGCAGGAGAGGAAAGGAACTGTCTCCCTGCCTAAGACCTAAATGTACCTAAGCAAAAATGGAAGGGGCAGGACTGGAACTGAGAAGAGCAAAGGCGACAGCCCAAGAATGCTGGGATCAGTCCTTTTCCTGCTTGTGTTTGTTGTAACACCAACATTTCCCCATTCTCTAGAATGGAAAGACTTACTAATGGTTAGTCCAAGTTACTGTACAGCCCTAATCTGGAGACAACACACATCTGATGGGGGAACAGGCAGTGCTCTGGACATTACTTCCTTGGATCATGGCCTGTATTTGCAAGTGGATTTAGTTGTTCTTCCTCCCACTAAAATATCTTTATCAAAGCAGTAACAAAAGGAGGGGGTGAGAGAGGAGAAATGCCAGTTGGAACTGCCAGTGCAGTAGCAACAGCAGCAGGATCTCTCCTCTGAACTCAAACTACCTGTGGTGCCTGAGGAAGTAAGGTCAATATTTTAGAATCTTTGTTTTAAAAAAGGAGACGGCACAATGCTTTCTTTCCCCTCTGCCAAAACAAAAAACAAACCAACAACAACGAAAAGAAAATGAGAAAAGGTGGAAAACGATTCTACAAAAAAATCAAATTAGGAAATAAAAACCATCGCCTGGAAAAAGAGGTGGGCACACTTCACTGGAGGCCCTCGGCTGAGGTGCCTGCATCCCCATCATGGCTGCTGGTCTCAAAGTTGTGCTCCACACCCATGATGTCTGGCTCCATCTTGCCAGTGTCATTGATGAAGGTTGTGTAGGTGTCGCCTTCAGCCATCAGTAGTTTCAGTTTAGGGATCCAGCTCTTACGGACAACACGTCGTGCATTTGTGCACATATCAGCAGCAATTGCATTCATCTCACTCTCCTTGAAGTTCGGGGCAAAGTTCTGGCAATAAACTGAAGAAAGAAAATGAAGGTCCACCTTGATCACAGTTGCTATAGGGACAATTGGGAACATTCCCATGGCTCTTTGCCTCTCTCTGTTTCTAGCCTCAAGACCTACTCAAGCTTGAAGAGTCAGAGCCAAGTTTACAACTGCAGCAGCAACTGGGAGAAAGGACTAACTTCCAAGCTTTTAAATACAGCACTACATTTATCTGTGGTGTAAGCATTATAGATTTCAGTAACTCAAAGGGATTAAGTACAATGGACTAGCTAGATTTCCCGGGCTCCCCCATCTTTCCAGAGGGAAGTACTAGTTTACTCCTGTATTTTCTTCACTCTCCCACCAAAAATATTTTGAAGAGACACTCACACTTCACAGCATGCAGCACTCGGCTGTCAAGGGGTTTCCGGCTGGGGTCATTGGTGGAGGAGCGGATTCCAGTGCCACAACTGTTGGCAAGGGTGTTCCTAGCAATGGTTCAAAAGAAAGCAATTAAAACTTTATTACATGCTGTGTCTCAATGTGCTCTTCCTCTAAATGGCCAATTCTGTCCATTTGTATTCTATCTGTCTTTAGCTGAGTTCTTGTCTTGCTCCTTGAGCCCAGGACTACACCTCCAAAGCAGAAAGGCACACTAGGATGAGGAGGAGAAAACAGGAGGAAGAGACACACACACATACATACATACACTCCTTTCTCTATAACACAGCAGATCATTTACTCACCGGTCAAAGAAGGATGCTAGTAGCCGCCTGAGAAGCACTTTGTGCCGCGTCCCAGCACTAACATGGCAATTCATCAGCTGTGCCCGAGTGATGTACACATTAGTACCTGAGTAGAAACAAAGCCTGCTGTGTACATTTAAACTGGGTATAGACCAATGAACCATCTTATAAGCATCACCACAATATCAAATGCTTTATGTAATGGACAAGAGATAATGAGGTTAGGATGAGATTCATCCCATTTCTTGCTGCTTCCAATATTGTGATGCAGTACAATGGGCTGGCAAATAGGCTTCATTTGGTGGCTTTGATCCAGCTGCCAAGTCAGCTACACAAATGGCCTTTGTAATACTGAACATGAGCTGTTTGGGAGCCATATTTGTGGCTAGCAATTTTGGTGGCTTGCAGATGTCAGAGGACAAAGTCAAACCTAAGCAAGACAAGAGCTGTGAAATTCTATACATGTGGAATTGCTTGCAAAAAAGATTATTTTGCTGGATTGGAAGAGGCTTGTATCTTTAGCGACTCAGATCAGACAGAGTAAAAAAGATTTTGGCATGTGCACAGAGGCAGGAGCTGCTAAATATGACTGACTGAACTGAGGCACTGAACAGTTTCTTCTTTTTCTACTCAGTGCTGGCCACCAATCAGTAGGTGGTGTGTTAGTCCCTTGCAGGACAGGGGAAGCCCATAAAGACCAATTACCTATATGCCATATTCAGAAACTATACTCACCAAAAAGTCATAGGACATGATGGAGTCCTTTTCAGATCATTTTAACTGCTGCCATTGAGCAAAACTACAAGGATGAAACGTGGATCTGCTTTGGGCAAGCAATCCCCACAACAAATTGGACTCCAAATCTATACCCACGTGTAATGCCACACCCACTTCAGTGGAAAAAGGCATGCATAACGTTACTTTGTTATTCATTTTCCTCAGATCTCTTTTCCATGGCTCAGTATTCTGAGAGCTACAAAGTGTCATAACAGGCAATGCTAATACTCTTTCCTTTATAATTTTGGGAGCTAATTTTGGGGCATCTTTAAGTTATGTTGCCCAGAATAAGTAGACTTCCCAAAATCTCCTATAACGTAACAATCAGGATTGCTCTTCCCTTAGACACAACATTAACCCCAAAAAGAACAGAATTAATCTCAGGTAAGAGGTAAGCAAGATTTTTCTTATTTACTGAACTCAGTTTCAACACTAAGCAGGCCTACCTATCACAAGTTCCAGTTTCTCAGCTGGGTCACCCTCGTCATACAGCTTCGGATGGCATCGGTTTCCTATCTGGTTGATGAGCTCTGCAGGCAGTGAAGCTAAGTCCTGCCGCACTCGTATCCGGTTGCGAGACTCTGACTGCACCTGATCTGGCAGTGCTTCTACTTTTTCTGCTGGGAAAAGAAGAAAAGGAAGGACAGGAGGAAAATTGGAGAAAGAATGTGGTGAGTAGGTATGAAATGAAGGTACCAAGACTATTCTTCTCTTTGAAATGTTTAAACTCTGCAACTACATTTTCAATGCACTCTTGAAGAGTATTCTTAAGCAAGTCATTCAAATTCACAGATCCTCTTGAACTCAGAAATTACTGCCTTTTTTTTTAAATGGAATCACAACAACTATCTCCCAGGCACAGAATGTCATTTATGAGCTTATGTTTCAGTCCTTTTCCATAAAAATGTTGTAGTCTGGCTGTATTTCCTCACTATAACAAACAAAGGAAGCAAAGATGTGCAATGCTGACAGGTGGAGAAAATCCACTAGCGCTGGATTTGTTTATGTCATCTCATGCAGAAGATTGCTATTCCTCCTCCTCGTCCATATTTATAGGGCACATTCCCAAAATGTTTCACAAAAACTTCAGCCACCAGGGAAATATAGTCTGGGAAGCAATCTGAGAGGCTGAAAATTGCAGCTTTTCTAAAGTGATCGAATCCTCAATACTTATTTTTTCTTTATTTTTTAAAAACAAGCCATACACTATTTTTTTCAGCAGATTCAGCGATAGAATGCAATGCTTTAAAACTATCTACAACAAACAAACTAACGAAAAACAAAGGACATATGGTGCAGCAGACGTGAAGCAAAAAGAATTTGTCAAAGGCTGAAAAAAAGAAAAGTCCTCAGTTGCCTCTTACAAGGATGGCATGGAGTGCTTAAAGCACCTCTGATGGGATGCAATCCCAAAATATTAAAGTTAAAATAGAGAAAGACTCACTGGTTGTGGAGGTCAAGCTGGCCCAACCTCAGGTGAAACCTTCAGTAAGGTCTCCTCAGTCAATCCCTGAGACTAGGCTGTTGGGCTGTTGAGCCTTTTAGGTAAAAAAGAAACAACTGCTTGGATTTGGGTAGTATATGAACAAGCAATTTGTGAATGGCCTAAATGTACATATTACAGAAGAATGCTAGCTCAGGCCTGTCAGTAGGTGACAGGAACATTCTGCACTATACCATTTCCAGTATTTCTGAACTTTCTTTGAGGACAGCACCAGTAGCCCTGTTTAGAAGTCACCAAGGCAGAAATGACAACTCTTGATTTTGCTAAGCTTAAACATCTTGCTATGATTGTACTTTCCAATGTACATTTTTATTGGTTGTATTTCAGAAGATCTCCCAATCCTTGAGCAGAAAAGACATGAAAAGGTCCAGAAGACACAAGTTCCCATCATCTCTACTGTAGCATCCCAGGTTGACATTCAAAGTCGCAGTTACCCCCGCCCCTTACTTTATGTGTTCAGGTAGAGGCTGACAGCCATCTGTCATGGATATTGGTTTCCTGCATTGAGCAGGGAGTTCAACTTGATGATTTAAATTGTCCCCTCCTATTTTACTTCTATGAGCAAGAGAACAAAAGTCACCTGCAGAAAAAACATCTAGCCAATGCAGGCTCTCCCATTGTTGCTTGGCCTCAGAGTATGGACTCAAAGCCTTGGTCAGCCAGCTACTTACAAGTATAATACCACTCTATAAATATTATTCATACTACTCCTCTAGGGTGCCATTATTATTAATATTTAGACATTTATTTCCAATCATTCCTAGTTTAAAGTCCTTCTCAGCATTGCTTCACACATTATAACAGAAGCATCTCTCTTTCTCTCTCTCACTCTCTCTCTCTCTCTCACATACACACACACACCCATGAAATATATCAGAATGCATCCATTTCTATTTCATATTGGTCAACTGCAATGTTGTATACATTCTGCACAAACAAATGGAAGCTCATATCAGGAATCAAAGTCAACTGTGGATACCTACTGCATATTTCTGTGAATCAAAGAGAGGCATAGCCATCTCACTTTTTAAACAGAAATGAACATATTCAACGTGTATCTGTTTCTGCAATAAATGTAAAGCTAAGCAGCCAATATGCAAAGGTGAGATTCAAGGATTGTGTTGTCATGCTTACTGCCCAACCTCCAAGATCTCCCTTGTATCTCATCTCTGCACTTGACTGAATGTTTTCATCAAAACAGAGGTAGAGTGAGATACACTCCCTTTCCTTTGTTTAAAGCAAACAGAACACAGCCACAATACTTGTTAACAGTCCACATGGGACACTCACCCGTCTGCCCTACATTCATCATGCTGTACATTGTGTACATGTTGCAGATTTGTCGGTACTGTTCATCGGAGCCTTCCTCAGGTGCATCTTCCTCTTCATCTTCTTCATTATGATAAGAACTGGGGCTGTCACTGGTGTAGGCACTGGAGGTGCCAGGACTTGTCTGGTCTGAAGTACTGGGGCCACTGACCACGCCTGCCCCTCCACCTCCCCCCGTTAGTGCTGCCTGTTGCTGTTGCTGGCCCTGTTGTGGTTGCTGCTGCTGGGCCTGTTGCTGTTGTTGCACTTGTTGCTGAGCCTGCCGGCTCCCCCCGCTCAACTCCTGCTGGGAGGAGATCTTGGCCATTTTGCGGCTGCCATTACTGCCACCACCACCCCCTTCCTTCTGGCTGCTCTCCCAGAGCCGCTTAACCACAAACGTGCATTGGACGGAGTCCGAGTCCTGTTGCTCTGTCTTTACACGAGAGACCAGGGGTAAGGGCGTATTGCCAGAAGGCCAGGTAGATGTCTGTGCCACAGGGCTCTGTGGCTCAGAGGAAGGTGCCTCCTCAGTGTGCAAGCCTTGTGAGTCACAGCTGGGTGAGCTGACCTTCAGGAAGAACTCAGTCCCCTTTTCCATAATCTCCTGGATCTGCAGGAATCCTGCTGTGTACATGAGCAGAAACTGGTCACCCACATTCATGCTTAGGCGGCCAGTGTAGCAGAAACTAAGGATCTGCTGAAAGGACTGAGGTTGCACAGCAGCAGGAAGCTCCACCACCGTACTCTTGCTGTTGTTGAAAAGGTCCCGGAAGTAGCAGCTACTTGCAGCCAGCACGGCCCGGTGTGCCTTGAAAGCATGGCCTTTCACTACCACTGAGACATCACAATACAGCCCCTGTAACCGCTGCTCATTCAGGCATTCCAAGATGCTATTACCAAAGTTGGGGATCTCCATCTGGAGAATTTGAGCCATCCTCTTCTTCTCCTCCTCACCCAGATGAGTGCACTGGAAAAGGAATAAGGAGCCAGAGAAGTTAAATGTGGAATGAACACGGAAAAAGAACAAAGGGAGGAGACTAGGCCAAAGAGAGAGATCAGCTAGAAGTGGGCAATCTTTTGGCAGCCTGGTCCCACACTTTTTTTTTAACTCAACAGCTGAGGGCTACAGTGGGCAAGGCCTTGAAGTGGTGATGTCATGCAAACAGGAGAGGTAGGGTTTGATAGGGCATTTTTAAAAGGTGCTTTTAAATGTTTAAATCAATCTGACAGCTTATACCTCTTTCTTTGGTTTTCTGTTCTTCTTTCTTTCCATCTCCACAATTTGGTACTTAGTTGCCAAATTTTGATAGTGTGATCTCCAGGGCCTCTGTAGACCACAAAAAAAGGGGTTCATAGGCCATATGAACCCTGTGGACCACACCTTCTATTAGGGAGGCAGTAGAAATGAAGTAGTCCACACAATCAACCATTTTACATACTCTCTCGAGAAATGGAAGCATCAGCATTATATTTTAGTTCTTCCTCCAGTTTACAGTAGCACTAATCCATTCATTTAAAGACTTGGTGTATCATAAACCCAAACCTTTGACAAAATGTAGTTAAGGTCCTTTGCTTTAACCAGACTTGTACCCAAGGTTAGTCATCAGTTTACTTACCTTGTCCTTATCCAGAGGAGAGAGTTAATTTGAGATTAGCCTGCATTTCTAGCCTCCAGCAAAGAGATGGGGAGACTAGAGCAGCTGTAAAATGAAACTTCTTCTTCTGTACCATAGCCATTCCTCCTGTCCCTCGGAATGTGCAAGGGTGAATGGTGTTGAAGTGGGGAGAGAAAAGGAATGGGGGAAGACCACCACATATTTTCCCTTCTTACTGTAAAGAAGCAAACAAACTAGAAACTGATAGCATGCCAGCTACTGCAAAGTGGGCTGAGATGCTATCAAAAGATGGCTGCACCCTATATAACTAGGGCAATCATTGGTTTTCTTAGTCATTTGGGGCCAAAGCACTAGGTAAATCATTTAGCTTAATAAGCACCAGATTGAGTGAGGTACGTTGTGCAAACATGGCCAAAATCATTTCACATCCAATTCACACAAGGAGGAGGAGGAGGAAGATGCAATTTAGATCAAGAGAGGTATGAAAGGTCAACCAATATCCTTGCAGAGAGTTGCATCTTTCTTATCCAATATAAAATGTATCCTCTTTCTTGAAGTGTTTCTCAACCCTTTTGTTGCATTTCATTGTCTTACTTTCTTCTCTTGGATCTTGAAAGAACCCAAAAGCCATTGCTTTCAGCTAAACTGAAATGCTTGTAAAAAATCAGTCCACTTTACGATTGACACACACACACACACACACACTTTAAATACTGTTTTATTAGTAGCTTTTATTGCTAACTTAATTTATTTTTCTTTTTATAAGACATCTGGACCTGAGGTAATTGTTTAATAAATATTATAAATGAATCAATATATAAATAAATAATATAAGAGCTACATTGGATTTGTCTGCAAGCATGAAAGTTAAGATGGTTCTGCTACACTTGGGCACTTTTTAGACTTCTGGATGTCTGTGGCAATTAAGCAACCAAAATGACAGTATCTGTAGTCCGTTCTTATTATGTGATTTTCACCTTTTTATACTATTCTGGTGTTACTCAAACAGATAACAGTATGTGAAACTTCAGAGCTGAAGTTTCTTTGATACTAATGAACACTGCTGGAGTTATGGAAAAGTAAAGATTTAATGTAGCTTTTTATTAATCTTGGTTAAAAATAATCCTATGTGACAGCATTAGGATCGCACTGAAAGCAATTCAAGGGAGACAATAAGTATGGCAGCTTTGCCACTATAAAATACTATGTATGATAAACAAGTTGTAATCCAGCAGCAATGGTGATCTGTAAACCCACTGAAGCTTCCTACCTGCTAGGTCTAAAAAGGGACAGGCTCTTATGAGCATATCGATCTTCCCTGATAATAGCTCAGAGTACTCTGAATCATGGCACTGTCTTTTAAGGACAAACAATATGTGTGTCAGAGATAAGATACACCATGAATGTAAATGAAAGCTCAGGCTAAAAAAGACAAAAGTGTGTTTTTTATTCCCTTACACCACTTGCAACTGGGGGGGGGGGCAGATTAATGCTGGGTGGAATATTAAATACTAAAAAATTAATGGTGGTTGTTGTTGTCTGTTATTCTTTTACCAGAGAGACACTATGACCCACTAGGGATATTGCTTGCTCAAAAGTTAGCTTTAAAATGTTCCTGCTACAAATCACACAGAGGAGAGATTATTCTGCAAGGAATGACAATGCAAGGCTGAGGACACAGAATAGGAACACAATGGGCTGTTGCTTTTAAAAATTCCCAATTCTACAAAAGGCTTGGGTGTGAGACAGTGCTTTACAGTTATTTGGAGATGGTTGGAACAGAACAATACAACAAGATAATCTTCCCATATAGTTACGCTGAGTTTATTCAGAACTGTGACATTGGGAGTATCTAAGATTTCTGCTCCATGTTTCAGATACCATCAGGTAAATTTCCCCCTCCTTCCCCCAAAATTTTAAAAACTGCTAACAATTTTTTTTGGGGGGGAGTGGGAAGATAGGGAGGGAAAAAGCAAAAATCTTTTATGCAGCTTTTCACATAGCAGTACTGAAACATCCTCAATATGTATTTGTAATGGAATAGACTTTCAGTTGTTTTCAATGGAACTTTTATCAGAATGGACCAACATTCACAAATTTTGAACTCTGATCATTCAATTTCTTAAAAGTTCACAGTTTTAATTTACTACAGTAGAAGTTACTGAGATGAAAATTTGTTGAGGAATCTCAACATCTCTTCTAGAAAATACAGGACACCCACCAGAAGCGTAAGCATGGTCTGCAAATAGAAGATCCTGATAACTATTCAGTAAACTTCTGATCTTTACCCTTTTTTCATCTGATAAAAATGTCTAATAATAAATACAAGGCATAAAGACTGAGGGCTACACGTGGGATGAAAGGCAGGCCTAACTCTTCCCTTCCCAAAGGTACCTTTGTGCTATTTGTATGACAGGAGAAAAATCTTGGTGGGAAGAAGGAAAATTGAGGATCATCTGCAGCATTACTTCAATCACCTAATAATGTTCTCAAGTGATGATAATGATGATGATTCTAAACCCCAAATAGATGCCCTTGGAAACATGGACTTCAGCTGCTAGGATTCTCAGGAATGACCATGCTGGCTCTGGGTTGAAGTCCACGCTTCTAGAGGGGACCAAACTGGGGAAAGCAGGCCTAAGTATTTTCCAAGAGGGTAGCTGTGATGGAATGGACTTATGAAGGCCAGGCTCAGAGAGATAAGTGTGTTCTTAGCCCCCAACAGGAGCGTGGGAAATTCAAGAAGATGAGGGGTGAGATTGATGTCAGGTTCAGCTCAAAGAACTCTGAGAGACAATGCAAATACAGTTCTGTTGCATTTATTAGCTTCAACCTCAAGACAGAAATCTCACCAGACTGAACTCTAGTTCCCAAGCCAGCCAGCCAGCCACAACACCGTGAATTCCTTAGGGAGGTGCCAGCCTCATCTTCTTGAACTTCCCACGCTCCTGTTGGGGACTAAGAACACACTTATCTCCCTGAGCATGGCCTTCCTAAGTCCATTCCATCACAGTAGCAGTGTTTGTCTATTACAGCAAAAGCACCCATGTATCTTTCACCTTAAAAATTAAGAAGTTTGCACAATAACTTTACGATCCATAAAAACATACTCAATAGTAAATCTATCAAACTTTAACATGCCACAGAACACTATTTCTACTACAGATGCATAAGCCACAATTCAGTTTCCTTCACAGCTCTGAAAGTAGTCAGAATTTAAGTATATTCTTTATATTTAGTTAAGCATTCTATGTTAACAAGTAGTTAAACATGGTGTGCACTTACGTATGTATTTCCCAGAAGGAACAAATACATTTGTTAAGACACTATTACAAGAAAAATTTGAAATATTTAAGACTGTGTTTGAAGCACAATGACTTCAGAACTACTATGTTTAAAATGAGGAAATTTTCAGTAGAAGAAAATATTGAGAAATGATTATTTATACATTGAGAAATAAGTTATTTTATACAGTCAAAACTATTATTGACATCTGATTTGGGTGGAATGAATAATTTCAACAGTCCTCTTATTTGCATAGTTTTCTTTACTAGCAATTTTTATTTACCTCATTCTGCCCCATCCTTTCTTCTAGCCACCAGCATCACTTTTCCTTACCTTTCCAAAAGCATTTAAACTCTTAGAATTTGACATGGGAAAGGGGATGGAGGGAGGAATTGATAATCTTTTCTTGGGCTCCCTAACTGGAAGTGTGTCATTGGCTTAGAAGCTTTCCACTGAGGAAAGGCAATCATGGATCCAAATGGCTATTATTACATTACAAATGATCATTATTTACAACCTATGCTAATCATGACAGTATTTGCTGATGCATGAGTATTATGCATGAGTATTAAAATGCATTGTTACCCTGCATATCTGTATATAGTGTTTTTTAAATGATTTTATCCTGGATGTTTGACTTTCAATGATTTTCAAGACAACATGAACATGCTATTCTAATAGTATCATTAAAGGGGCTATCAATAAGAGAACATAGAAACTATCATGGACTTCTTTAGTTAAGAGATCTCTTCACACAGCTCAAACATTAAAATACTACTCCCATTAAAGCTGACAAAGTTCACTGTCTATTCTTAAGTAAACACAATGAATTGGATGACCAACATTCACATCTTGGTCAGAGATCTGACACTGTGACATTTTCACACCACTTTCTACTTCACAAGTTTTAAGGATGAATGTCTAAATAAGCCCAATGAAGAAAAAATATAGGGACACAGCAGTTTTGTTACCTGAGTATGATATACTATTTTGGGTTTCAGAAAAAGTGCACTAGAATAAAGCCTCTTAGACCACAACAACAAATATATACGTCAATTTTATCTGTTTAAACAACTGCCTCACACTTTCTATGTTAATTTATTTAATGGCCTACAGACTTATATCTAAACTTTCAAGAAGACAGTATAGTCTTTAGAGTGCTGCCTGTCAAAATTTTCTGGCTACAGATGATTGTTGTTGTTCTGCTGAGAAGAATATAAATAATAATGGAAGGGGGTAGGGGATGGAACCAAACCATTAAAAAATCCAGAAATTCTTATTTTGGGGTGGAGGAATTCCCTCCAACCTAAGCCACTGTTTTCTCAGAATTGTAAAAATGGAGCCAAGTAGTCAAGTATTCCACCTTTCCTGCACCTCTGTTATTATTAAGTTTAAACAGCATTTTTCACTGTGACGGAAATCTAAGCATTTCAGCTGTACTATTCAGCTGCTACTTTCTGAAATTGTCTTATTGGAGGCAGGATACACAGTGTGGAGGACAATTAGTGCCAAGTCACAATATGCACATGGGAGGTGGTAAAACAGATTACATGTTACAATTATTTGCTTGATCCTGGTTCCCCAACCCTGTTCTTGTAAAAACCACTGCTGTCTCAGAGTTCAACTGAATCAGTAAATATTTTGTTGTCTATGAAGATACAAAGATAAAGCCTTTGACTTAGAAACAATGCCTCAGTTTCTGCCATAGACTGCTTGAAGCCTGAAGACAACTCAGTTTCTTCATGAATCATATGCCCGGTCATGTAAACAATTACACATGTGAGGATACACAGAATAAACGCACCCATGAATTATATAACATTAGAAGAATTAGGATGTTATTTAAATTTATGAGTATGCAAAACACCTCAAATGCAAAACAAAATGGCCCATTTTGAGTTCAAACAGTTTCATAATGAAAGAAACTGTTATTTTGCATTCAATACAATGGCTCTAGGCTCAAAATGGAGCGCTTTGAATTCAAAACAGTTCACAATTCAAAATGCTTTGGGTGCCACTACTTTCCAAATGATATATAGGAAGCGACAGGTTCTTCAAGTACCTTGTAGCAGGAACTTTTGCTGTCTTTATTAAAGATACTTTTTTTTAAAATCTGGAGTACTCTCTTTGGAGAGCTGCCCCAACTTACGGAATTTTCTATGGGAGCAATAGTTTCTTCTTCCATCATTTTCATCCATTTCAGAAAAAGTGGAGGTAGAACCTATTTTAGAAGAATGAAAGATATTAAGAAGGACAGCACTACTCTTCGCTAACTCTGAGCTGACGAGTTAAATGGCACCAAATAACATTTATCTAGGAATAGACAGAATTATGGTATATTGATTATTTCAAATGTAAGCTGCAACTAGTTTGCACAGGTCATCCCTTGCCTTTACCTTAAAATATTACTAATGCTCACATTATTTAGCAATAATGTCATTTATTTGACTGTGGCTTAAATAGTTGAGCAAACCTAGACACATGGCTTGTAGCTTATGATTTAACATTACATGTTTATGCAGCCACTGTGTCTTATTCAACGAAACATGATTCAGACAAATTATAACTCAGTGCACTGTGTGAAGCCAGTCAGTAAGAGATATAGGGTTTTAAAACTTTTGTATTAGGTCTCTATAGCACTTATATTTAATCTCTAAAAAGCGCTTTGATATACCCAGGAACAGAAATGTAGAACTCTCTGCAACACCTTAGAACAGCTGCATCTTTTCCCAGAACCTCTGAAATACTTTTTGGTGATCAAAACCAAACCTGGTCCTTCAGCTCTTCCAGCTGCCCCCATCACCACTGTAACTGAGTGCATCCACCTTGCTGCTGGTTGTCCTCTTCTTATCTTTCCTTCCACCTTTCTCAGCATTAGAGCCTTCCCCAGAGAGCTAGGTCTCCCCATAATGTGTTCGAAGTAGGATAATTTGAGTCCAGTCATTTGCACCTTGAATTGTTTGATGATCCATTTGTTTGTTTTCTTGGCTATCCACAGTATTCTCCCAGAAGTCTTCTCCAACACCAAAATTCAAAAGTGTCAATACTCTTCCTGTCTTGCTTCTTCAAAGTCCAATTTTCACTTCCATACAGTGTCACAGGGAACACCATAGCTTACATGATTCTGACCTTTGTAGGTATAGACACATCATGGCCTTTGAATATATTTTCCAAGGCCTTCATGGCTGCTCTACCAAGTGGTAGTCTGTGGCATATTTCTTGACTGGTTGTTCCTTTACTGTTGATGGTTGATGCGAAACGGCAGAAGCTATCCACCAATATTTTTATTGTCAATTCTAAGGCTGGTTGTTCTATCTGTTATTGCTAGTCTATATTTATTTTTAGTCCCATTTTTTTTTACTGTGCTCCTTGATTTTTATTACTAGGGCTTGCAGATCTGGTCCTAATGCTTCTGGCTGTCCCGTCCTTCTTTTAATCTATTATTCCTAGTTAGACTATGAACGGTTTTCTTTCCCAAGCTGCTATAAGTGAGCTTTCAGTGAACTTCAGTTATGCCATCTAGATTAGCTCTAGACTGACTTAGCCTCAATACTGTGGAATAGCAGGTTATCTCAGGTTTTGGTCTCCTTATGCACACTGGCTGAATGATGGCCTTTATTGTTCTAAACAAGGATTACAAACTACAATAGTTAAATCAAAACCAAGGAAACCATGTTCTTGTCTGAATCATGCCATCATAGTAAACCATAATGTGATCTGCTTTGGCTTGGAATGTTGTGTGAACAAACCAGTATGGTCTTAGCTATGATTTACAGTTTTACATGTTATATGAACATCATGCAATTTCATTTTAGTGATATGGGAACCTGCCATTGTGGTTTGTAAACCAAGGTGCATGATTTACTGTGAGACATAAACTCAGGCACTATGACCTATTCAACAAGCTATGATTAAAACAATCCATGGCTTTACAATATTAAGCCCAGTCAGCATGACAAATATTGCCATAAATAATAGTAGGAAAATTGTACATTTCATTGCTTCCACTTCAACTGAAGGGTCAGAATTCTTCTACCAGTGCTTGACCAACAGCTGTCAAGTAGTCCCAATTACAAGTAATCCCAGAATAGCCTATCAATATAAGAAAACTCTTCCCTCCCTTCCTTTGTTCTACTGTCATTCTGGAAACCTCTGCTCTTTTATACCCTTCATGCCAACCACCTGGCTCAGACATTTGATACCACCCATTTCTCAGAAAGGAAGGTATAATGAAACCAGTGAATGAAGGATGATTTATGCATTTGAGCAAAACCAAACCAAAATACAGCAGAATAGAGACTGCCAGAAAAAATCCCTGTAGATCATTCCCTATGTTTGATCTTATTCCAATATGATCAAGTCTTCCATGTCTAGCAGGCTCAGGTATCAAGCTCGTCTGCAAGAATGCCACCCTCAAACTTTGGAGGCTATTGCTCTACGTTTCATTAGCCAAAAAACTACTGAAATAACTCCTAATGAGAGGAAAAACCTGCCTCATAAGGGTCGCTGAGGCACAAGATAATACAACAGGAATAGCTAAGAATAGGGAGCAGCCTGGAAATTGTATTTATTTATGTGATTCATGCACCAGCCTTCTACTCTGGAGAATATTCAAAACAGCTAACAAAATTTAAGACCGCACAAAGGAAGAATTACCTAGATTGTGTCCTTCCTATAATCTATCTGCCAAAGACCTCCATAAATTTTAAATATTAGATTGGCCTTTTCTGCATTTGCGCAGAGCAGCTGTCCTCTGTGTGTATACAGTATTATGTTTCTATGTTTCCTTCCTTCCTTCCTTCCTTCCTTCCTTCCTTCCTTCCTTCCTTCCTTCCTTCCTTCCTTCCTTCCTTCCTCCCTCCCTCCCTCCCTCCCTCCCTCCCATTTTTGTCTACGGGAGCACACTTTCTTCTGCTCTTTTACCTGAGCAACCTGCTGAGAGGTTAACTGACATTTAGCAATGATCAAGATCATCAAGTGAGCTTTGTAGTACAACATGCCCAGTGTGAATCAGCCTTGGCTGGCTGTTCATTGGTTCATAATACACACAATATCAATCCTGCTGTTCAGAATAGGGGTACACATCATGTCAAACTTCAGCTAGTGACACAAACTGAAAAATGAAGGAAGAATATCTGTAATATATCTCATTACAGGAAATTGGGGTAAAAAAAGTGGCAGACTTGAACTGATCTCAGAGAGGACTGAAGGGATTTCCTTATCAGTTCATTGATGCATCCTGTGTTTATATCAATATGCTGCATATGCTAACTAACAGTGGCAAAAGCATGTCGGCTTGCAAGGTAGTCTTTAGATCAGAGATCCTACCTTGCACTAAATCATATGAGTATGCCAGGATAAAACTGGATTTTGGTTGTGCTTCTAGCATACTGGACCAAAACTGGCTGCTGCTAACTTCATTGTTAGAAAATGTAACTGTAAAATGTAACCAATTACATTGGTTACAATGTAACAATAACCCATTGGGGGAGATGGGGGGACAAGTTTAATAAATAAATAAATAAATAAAATAAAATAAATAAATAAATAAATAAAATGCTGCATGTGGCATGGGGGTGATCAAGGCTAGTAATCTCATTTATACATTTTCTACATTACTAAAGAAAGTTATGTGGAAGTCTCAACTGATCAAGTAGATGCTGGAGGTCAATATCGATAGAACCATCTGCTAATGACCACAGCATATGGAAGACTGCAACTTGTAATTTAAGAGGAGCATATGATTAAGAACAAGAATTAACAAGTGGAATGGAATGGAGTCGAAAAATATGTTGTGTATGAAATTAAGAGAAAGGGAAAGGAAAAATATACCTAACATATGATTGATTTGTCTGCTTATGATGAAGGATTGAGATAATTACTGAATGGTAAAAGGATGAAGAGAGGTTCTGAATGTAAGAGACACCAATTTTGGTAATGTAATTTGAAAACAATGGACATAGAAGAAATAATAGTAAATGGAGAATAAAGTAGGAAGACACTGTCTTGGATGAAAAAATATTAGAATATAGCTTAATCTCCAAACAGAATGAATGAAAATGAATGTAAGAAAAGACATGGAAGCTGATTAGAACAGGGTAAAAAGAATGTCTGTATGTTATAGAGTATACAGTGGGGCAAAAAAGTATTTAGTCAGCCACCAATTGTGCAAGTTCTCCCACTTAAAAAGATGAGAGAGGCCTGTAATTTTCATCATAGGTATACCTCAACTATGAGAGACAAAATGAGAAAAAAAATCCAGAAAATCACATTGTCTGATTTTTAAAGAATTTATTTGCAAATGATGATGGAAAATAAGTATTTGGTCACCTACAAACAAGCAAGATGTCTGGCTCTCACAGACCTGTAACTACTTCTTTAAGAGGCTCCTCTGTCCTCCACTCGTTACCTGTAGTAATGGCACCTGTTTGACCTTGTTATCAGTATAAAAGACACCTGTCCACAACCTCAAACAGTCACACTCCAAACTCCACTATGGCCAAGACCAAAGAGCTGTTGAAGGACACCAGAAACAAAATTGTAGACCTGCACCAGGCTGGGAAGACTGAATCTGCAATAGGCAAGCAGCTTGGGGTGAAGAAATCAACTGTGGGAGCAATAATTAGAAAATGGAAGACATACAAGACCACTGATAATCTCCCTTGATCTGGGGCTCCACGCAAGATCTCACCCCGTGGGGTCAAAATGATCACAAGAACGGTGAGCAAAAATCCCAGAACCACACGGGGGGACCTAGTGAATGACCTGCAGAGAGCTGGGACCAAAGTAACAAAGGCTACCATCAGTAACACACTACGCTGCAGGGACTCAAATCCTGCAGTGCCAGATGTGTCCCCCTGCTGAAGCCAGTACATGTCTGGCCCCGTCTGAAGTTTGCTAGAGAGCATTTGGATGATCCAGAAGAGGATTGGGAGAATGTCATATGGTCAGATGAAACCAAAGTAGAACGTTTTGGTCTAAACTCGTCGTGTTTGGAGGAGAGAGAATGCTGAGTTGCATCCAAAGAACACCATACCTACTGTGAAGCATGGGGGTGGAAACATCATGCTTTGGGGCTGTTTTTCTGCAAAGGGACCAGGACGACTGATCCGTGTAAAGGAAAGAATGAATGGGGCCATGCATCGTGAGATTTTGAGTGAACACCTCCTTCCATCAGCAAGGGCATTGAAGATGAAACGTGGCTGGGTCTTTCAGCATGACAATGGTCCCAAACACACCGCCCGGGCAACGAAGGAGTGGCTTCGTAAGAAGCATTTCAAGGTCCTGGAGTGGCCTAGCCAGTCTCCAGATCTCAACCCCATGGAAAACCTTTGGAGGGAGTTGAAAGTCCGTGTTGCCCAGCGACAGCCCCAAAACATCACTGCTCTAGAGGAGATCTGCATGGAGGAATGGGCCAAAATACCAGCAACAGTGTGTGAAAACCTTGTGAAGACTTACAGAAAACGTTTGACCTCTGTCATTGCCAGCAAAGGATATATAACAAAGTATTGAGATGAACTTTTGATATTGACCAAATACTTATTTTCCACCATGATTTGCAAATAAATTCTTTAAAAATCAGACAATGTGATTTTCTGGATTTTCCCCCCCATTTTGTCTCTCATACTTGAGGTATACCTATGATGAAAATTACAGGCCTCTCTCATCTTTTTAAGTGGGAGAACTTGCACAATTGGTGGCTGACTAAATACTTTTTTGCCCCACTGTACATGGAATTACACTAATGGGAAATATGAAAAAGGATGCTTGGTAGAATGATACAATTAAATAGGATGTGGATGAGAACAATGCATATAAAAGAACAATTGCTGCTAAAAATGAGGAAAGGTATTGTATAATGAATACATAGTGAAAATCTGTAATTGGTGTAATTGACAGCCAGTTTGGTGCAGTGGTTAAAGCACTAGATTAGAAACAAGGAGACCATGAGTTCTAATCCCGCCTTAGGCACAAAGCAATCTGAGTAACTTTGGGCCAGTCACTCTTTCTCAGTCCTAGGAAGCAGGCAATGGCAACCACTTCTGAAATATTGCCAAGAAAATTGCAGGGACTTATCCAGGCAGTCATTAGGCGTCAACACTGACTTGAAGACTGACCAAAAAAAAAGTAATCAAAGAGATGAAGGAACAGTTGAGATTAAAAGAGGCAAGGAAATAAAAATTATGTTGATGAAAATAATTGTTCTGGAAGTAGGTGACAAGGGCTAAACAAGGAGCCTCCAACAGAGTGAGTTAAATTAAAGATAAAAGCAACGAAATAATTTTGGATTAAATAGAAGTATGAGAATGCTGGAAGGACTATTTCAGAGGTTCATATAGAAATTATAGTGATAATACAAGGAATTGAAATGAATGCTATAAATGTTAGTGTTTTAGAAAAAAATGATGAAAAGGAAGTATTAAGTACTGAGAAGACACTGAATAATAACGCTAGAGTACAAATGGTGTCACTGGGGAAATGTTAAAAAAAATAAATGTGATTTGCCTAGGGTGTGGCTATGCAACCTGTTTAACATTTATTTGAAGATGGCATTAAAGAATGTCATTATTGTTCCCCTATACATGAGGAAAGGTAGCAAGAGTGAGCGCAAAAACTACAGGGGGATTAGTTTTTAAGTGTGCCTGGGGAGGCGTTTGGCAGAATTCTGACTGAAAGGAAATGAGCAACATTTAGAAAGTGTGGTATGGCATTATGCTGAGCAGAATGTCAGCTCTTCAGGTCACTGAGAAATATATGAATGTTAGATGTATTGTATGATTACTGATTTATAGAAAGCATATGATAAAATCAATATGGAATATTTTGCACAAATATAAGACTACTTACTGAATGTAGTAAGAGTGGTACATGGTGAAAGCAAAGATGCATGAAAATAAAGATAATGCTTTGGGAATGGTTCAACATTAAGCAAGGAGTAAGACAGATATGTTTGGCTAATTAATGTATTTATGGATAAATATATAAGGAATGGCATATGAGGTATACTAGATGGGGACATGAATAAAAATATATATCTATTTTTGTCTGGAGATGATACAGCATTGTTAGCTGAGAATCTAAATGATTTGTAGCAAATGTTAGATAGATTGTATTATGCAATGTGGAGTACAGATCTTAAAATTAATGTTTCAAAGACCAAGGTAGTTGTCTAAGTCTTAGCATCTCTTAGTCACTTTGTAACATTACAAAACTCACTGTGGCCATTTGATTGCATAGACTCTGAAACTCAGAGTGGAATAATTTCAGGTGACACAAATTCCCAACTTCTTTGCATCCATAGGCTAGGCCTATCACAAGGATTATAGTTACAACTAGGCTTTCAGAGAAATACCATTTACTTTACAACGAATAAAAAGCCTGATCAGCCTGCTTATATCCATATGCATCTGGATGGCTTGAGTAGCAAGTCTGCCCAGTTGCGTCTCAGAAAGGACTTGCCCTAAATGGACTGTGAACTGTGCCATTTTCAGACATAGTAGTCCTTTCAGTTATTATAAGCCTGAGCTGGGAATATAAAATCAAAGATCCCAATCCCACAGAGTATTGTACCAACCAAAGCTGAATGTAATCCCCATCTCCCACTCATGCTTACCCCTGAACATGTGAAGTCTATATCTCCAGTTACTACTGCTGTGGGAAAATATTAGGGGCTGGCCTTCTCTATTATGCTCTTGCCTGAATTTTGCACAGAAAAACATGGCTCTCTGTTGCTATAAAAAGTTGGCAACCATTTGCTGTCTAATCTAACAATGGGAATATAATGTAATTCAGTGGAGCCTACTTCTGAGTAAACATTCAAAGAACTAAACAAAACTGATTAATTTTAATTACAAGAAGAGACCTTTACATGTTGATTAGATTTTTGTTTTAAAAAATATTATCTTCAGTCCTAAATTGTCAAAGGTTCTTGAGATCCTTTCAGCATGTTTAACTGAGGATTATACATTTCCTTAAATCTGGGTTTCCTCTCTTATGCAATCAGCCTCGATAGTGTAAAGCTGAAAACTTGTTGTGCTCTGATACTATGGTGACAGCAATCTAAGCAAAGCTCAGAAGGAAGAGAGAATCTCTGCTTCTTCCAAGATTCAGAAGCTATTATTTAAAATCCTTCATTTCCTTGTTACCAACATTAACCAGAGAATAGATGCTGTCCAGAAGAACAAGGTGGGTTGGTGCTTAATTTTGTAATATGAGAGCTCCAGCCTTCATCCTCATAACATTGTCTCCACCCAAGACTGGGAAACTAATTTAGTCATTAATAACACCTAGCTTCCTGTTCCAAGTTTTGTATGTACAACTCAAGTCTATCCCAGCAGCAAAATGATATCTCCCCTTTATATGAAGATAATACAATGACCCACTGTTTTACAGACTAAAACATTTTCTACTTCTATTTCTTCCTGGCAGTTAGTAGGAACTGAATTGATTAGTGGGCCTTTGTCACTTCCTTTTATATTTGGATGAAGAGAAGAATCAAACAAATCAGTTGCACAAGCACAGAATCAGAAAAGATAATCAAAGAGACCTTGATAGTACTATTTATTAATTTGGAGCATTAACATTGCAACTACTAGCAGTTCCTTGAGATAACTTAAAATTGAGAAAAACAAAACTGTATGGATGTCTTTCTCCACACATTAGATATTCTTGTTTCCAATTTCCTTCTGAATTTCTGGATCATAATAAAGGAAATGCCTATTATATTCACCAGATATTAATCTTTCACAATCTACCAGATATTAATCTTTCAGAAGGCATTATTTCTAAAATGTTGTTTTCTCTTCTCTTTTTTAGTTTTGAGCCCAATAGTACATGGAAAAGGAAGAGAGGGAGCAAAGGTATTAATAAGCCTCTCCTAGCCCTCAGAAATTTTAATTACTACCAACCTTTCTCTCACCTTATTCATACAGCAGAGACAATCCTGTCCCATGATTCACCTTGAGCTCTTACTGAGACAATAAGAACGGACTGAACTGAGAACTGATATGGAGAGGCTCTTGTCTCTGGAAATATAAAAATACAGAGTACTAGCTAATGCTAAAAAGTCTATCAAATATACTCCTTCGCCAGCAGCTTACTATGTTTTCTTGCTGCCCATGAAGGAAGTCTTCCTCCTGTAGCTCGCTCACTCACCCACAAAGAATTCTATTGCATTGATTTCCTTGAAATTCTTTGCCTATTATGACCAGAGAAGTCAAAACACTGCTCTTTTTTCACATTAGATTTTGACATTCCTCCTCTCTCATTTTGTCTCAGGATATGTATGGCTGACTTTCTATCAGAGTACAAATCTACTATAGAAAATCATCCTGCTTAACTTATCAATAGGAAACTATTTCCTGTTCCCCTCTTGCAGCTTCTAGCAATTTTAGGACTAGAAGCACTTTTAGCAAAATATCCTAATCATCTTACCCAATATGTTGATATTTCTGTCATTTATAAAACTGCCTGAGTCTTCTTTTAACTTATTTATACAGTGTTGGTCATCCCTTTCCCAGTGGCAAGTAATATCAAATGCAAAGTGTACTGTGTGAAAAAGGTGTCAATTTAAATCAGTAAACCATTATTTGTAATATAAAAGAATAAAGAGTTCCCCCCATTTATCCATGATGTGTATACATTACTCATATATTTAATTAGATTTAGTTACAATGGTTATCAATAGTTTTGCTTTCTCCTCATATGAAAAACCCAACCCCACATCTGTTTCAGTTCTGTGATATTAAGATGAGTTTACAGTATTGAATGTTATATTCAGCTACAATGTCCTTCAGTAAATTTTATCATCAAGCATATTTCCACACCCACATTCTCTATGTCAGTTAATGACAAAGACAGTAAGCCAAGATTTAAATATCAGACTACCCAAATATCACTATGGATGCTGGTTAAAGTTGAAAACTGAAGCTTTACTGACCTGTGAATGAAATTAGATACTAACCAAC
Organism: Python bivittatus; assembly: GCF_059951505.1. Classification (NCBI taxonomy): domain Eukaryota; kingdom Metazoa; phylum Chordata; class Lepidosauria; order Squamata; family Pythonidae; genus Python; species Python bivittatus. Next base: position 13,980,121 of record NW_028277035.1, on the reverse strand, counting down.
CCTTTACTGACTGCTTCTTAACAGCCTAAACAGAATGCATAAACTCCCACAGTCCAAGTAAATAGTTAAGGAATAAGGACAGATGGAGTGGTTCTGGAGTTTACTAACCTGGATTAATCATTAATAAATGAAATAAATATCTTGGAGGAAATTATACATGTTTTTAAAATAAAAACAGGAGGCAGCATAGACACTATTATTTTAAACCTGCAATCCAGAATGGAACAAAATGTGAAAATAACCACATGATGGAGGAAAGCAAAAAGAAGAGGGCAGGTTTCTGAACTGCAGGATGCAAAATGCTTCCCCCATGGCTGAACAACCCCTGTATTTCTAAAGGCGCCAAAACTGTTTCTAGGGGCCTTTGGTTTATAATAACTCAGTGAAGAATCCAGCAGTCTCTCAATATTTTATTTCTGAAGTGGATGCCTCCACTTCTAGAGGTTCTAGAGACATGGGACTTAGTGGGGTAAAAATTAGCATGAGAACTGAATATTCTTAAAAAATATTTCTCACTTTTCTGTCACATTACATCTTTTAAGTTAAATAAATAATTCTTCCGCACTAATTTCATATTCTTCAAACTCTTCCTATCTTCTCCTATGACCATATACTAAATTGAGTAAGTTTTCATGTGATTCATTTCTACCAAACCACTTAACAGATCTTTACCTACCTAAACCAGAACCACCATCACAGGTAAACATGACCCCAGGCCAAAGGTGAGAGGGAATAATGATTAGGCACCCACACTTCAATTTTCTTTTTTAGCATGGTGAACTACTTGAAGTTTTTAGGCCTATAATTCAAAATATTTATTTCTCTGAGTAAACAATGCAAAGGGTTCAAATATACAAAGAATATTCTTCTAACACAGCAGAAAATGATCTGGACTGTCACACTCTACAAAGCAACCGACAGAAACTATAGAAATACTAGTAGTACATGGGATCAGCACTGCAATCCTGCACATGCTTGCTTCCAAATCCCACATCTTAATAGGAATTATTATTCATGCATTCCATTATCAGTTTAGCTCAAATTCATTTTCAACAGAACTAGGTTTCGGCTCTGACATCACAATATAAAAAGCATTGCTGGCTCTAATATGTAACTACAAGCATCTGATAAGAAACTCTTCAGAGCAGAGCTTGATCAGCAGAGCACTGACTTTGTTTTCAGTATCACCCCAATTTATGTAGCACATTTAATGTAATCTAAGTACAGACTAATTTCTAGAGACACATTGAGAAAACTGAAGGAAGAATTTTGACAGTCTGATTTTCTCACTGCAAAATCCAAATTGCCACATGTTATTTTCATAGACCTCTCTTTCATACAAAAAATAATCCTAGGATTCTTTGCTATGTAATCCTAAATTACAAGGCAGTAACTGTATCATATGACAATAAACTTGGCAGATAGAGCAAACTGGAATTCAGCAAGAAAAGGATAAAGTACATAAACATGATGATCAACTCAGCAGGAAATTGTTTAATGTTACTCGTTCATCAGACACTTACTGCCCCATTTCCAGAAAAAAAAGCATCCTCAACTTAAATTGATATTATTAATTATCTATTCTTACCACCATAAGTGGAATTATAAACCAAACAGCTCTCATCCCATCTCCTGCCAAAATAACCCTAAACTGCAGTTTTTAGTCTCCCCTAATCGCCATTGCAAATACTGTAGGAAGCTGCAAATCAAGCCTTCAACTTCAAGCCCACTTGTTTAAGAGTAAATCTCATGAATCCCGGCGGGTTTTCTTTTCGAAAAACCACGCCAACCGCGGAGTGCCACCGCTCCAGTCTTTTCAGGTCCGCATCAATCTTAGCTTTACCCCAACTTCCTGCCTCTAGTGAAACTTCCGAAGTCCTGCTTCTCTTGCGCGTCGAGCCCCCCCACTTTTTTTCTCCTGATCCGGATTTTAACGCCGAAAGCTCCCGCTGAAGCGAAGCGAGCCCTTCCCGTTGGAAGCGAGGGAAGGGAGGCGAACCACCCCACCCGGTTTATTTCCGCGCCCCTCCCCAGCCAGGGCCAAAGCATCCCCCCCGCGCGCCCTCGAATCCCCGGTTTCCAAGCCAACCTCCCGGCCGGGCCTTCCTCTAGAAAGGCCAAGGGGCTCCACCGAAAGTTTTCCTTGCGCTCGCTCGCTCGCACCCCCTCAGCCGCCAGGTGCGAAGGGAACGAGCAGGAAGGAGGACAAAGCCCCCGTAGAGAAACTCGGGGAATTTCGGACAGGCCTACTTGGAGGTGAAGCCCGCACCGTCCAGGCCGGCGGATACAGCCACGGGGAGAGGGAATAGGCTCCTCCATGTTATTGGCTCCGCGTGAGGGCGGAGGACGGGGGCTGGGGCGAGCGAAATTTCCCCCCTCTTTTAGAGAGGGGAGGTTGAGACTGCCGGGCGGCCTAGCCCAGGCAGCAGCGGCGCAGAGCTCCGGCCAGCCGGCCTGCTCCTCGCGCCGCATCGCATCCCTCCGGGCGGCACTCCGGCGGGCGCAGCGGAGGTAGAAGGAAGGGGTGCTGGCCATCTCGGGGGAGGGGAGAGAAAGGAGGGCGAAGGAGCAGCGAAAGGTGGCCTCTCCCGCGCAGGAAAATGGGTGCCGGGAGCAGCTGTTATCGCCGGGATACGGTTCTCGCCTCCTTCGGCAGAGGACCGGGCAGTTTGGGGGACTGTTTCGGGGGGAGGGAAAAAGTTTAAAGACCCAGAATAATGGGGGAGGGTCCCTACGTTTGGAGGAGGGGGACAAGACCGGGCGGGCTCCGCGCTGCAGCCGCCGGGACGCGGAGCGACGGGATCTTTCGGAAAGGGGGCACCGGACCTCTCACCTGTGCAAAGAGAAGGGGGGAGGGAAGATCTCGCTCAATGGAGGGGCTCTGCTCCCCTCGCCCTCCGAGCAGCACTAGCAGCAGCCATTCATTGTCACCCTAGGCAAGCTCAGCGGAGAGCAGCGCACTCGATCGAGCCGGGGGAGCGCCGCGCGCCGCCGAGCCGAGCCGAGCCGAGCCTCCAGCTCTCTGCTCCCGAAGACCTGGCTAGTGGAGCTCCGAAGCAGCTGCTGACTCGCTCGCGCTCTCCACTCCAGCGATCGGCACCTTCTTTTCCCTGGAAACGGAGGAGTATTTGCTTTGAACTCGCCAGCCAGCCAGGCCAGCCCGATTTTTTATCAGACTTGGAAACAAGTTTCCATGCCGGAGGGAGGGGGGGATATGAGAGCGCCTAGGAGGAAAAGAGTCTAATCTGAAGGATCTGCAATTATGGAATATCAGAATATTTAAGGAAAGACTGTGTAAATGACGGTCCAGATTCTCCCTAATATGTTCCTATATCTATTAGATTTACAACGTTGAATCCTTCCTCCCCAACAAAGTAAACACAAGGTTTTCCCCTCCCTACCCTGACGATACCGAGGTTTCCTGTAAATCCAAGGCTAAATCACTCCGTTTCTCTTGAGTGTAACTAAAGAACTGTCCTTTACAAACCTCACAACTCAGTTAAGGTTGCAATTAAACAGTCAGAGCTGGAAAGTGATAAGTTTGGGCTTTTTACTAGAATTGGGGAACAAATATTCAGAGTGCTTAGCAACCTCCAAACTTGGATGTACTGCCTTGAACTCCTGGCCCACATATCTACAAGTGCCAAATTTAGTTAGAGATAATGGTAGGTTAGTATGCTGAATCTATTTGATTGGAAATACAATTTTCTGATTTCAAGGGAGTATATTACTAAGCAAGAAGATAAAGCATTAGAATATTTTCTAGACAATGTTCCTAGAATGAGGCAAGAAATAATCAGTATTTCTTTAGCTGAAGTTGCAATTCAGCCTTCCCACTAATTTCAGTGAAAAGCTAAGCACAGCCTGTATCTAAATTGCTAATTCTTTTGAGTTCTGATGCTCTAATTGGGCTATATATTTTGCTTCTGTTATAAAAACCTATGTATATAAGGATTTAAATGAGAATAACAGAAAAGCTAATAAAATGTAAGTCTCATCCTTTGTAGATAAATTTAAAAAGGGTCTTTTGCAAATTGTGACTGCAGTTTATTCTGAACTCTCTGACAATTAAAGATTGGTGATTAGTATCACCTTCATTGTCTGTATTGCATTTTATCATTACTCTAGTCTCAACTCCATTTGAAATGAAAATGAAAATCTCATTTGAAAATTAAATCTCATTTTCAAACCATTTGAAAATGAGATTTCATGAGATTATACCCATCTATTGCTACACCTTTGCCTTAACTAAATGTGTATTCTTGGGTCTGAAACTTCTCTTTGCTAATGTTAGAGCATCGTGAATGTTGATTATGCTATATTAGGAGTAACAGTATCATATATAAGTTCAAAAGGAAGCAAACTTTCAGAAATATTGGGGTTTTCCTAACCTATATATTTAAAATATGTGTACTGCTTTAGTTTTTGATTTTGATTTTTTGATTTAGTCTATCCTAGGCTTGTTGACAAAAAATGGAGAAGGGCAAGGATATCTTCAGGGGCTGTTTGTTAATAGTTGGATTCACATATTGCACTAACCCCAAACTAAAAAAGCATATTATGGCTTAGCCTGGTGTATAAAAACCCAGCCAGCATGATGTCACTAAAGTTGCCAAAACAGAATGTTGCCTGGAGTGATTCTGTGCTTTAAAAGGGAGCTTAAACTTCAGACCTTTCATAACATGCAACTGAACATTTTCTTCTGTTAATTCTTGCTGGACAAACTGCAGTTAGGCAGAGGAAGAGACAGAGGGGGGAAGGGCAACCAAGTAGTAACTAAAACAATATCACGACCTTAGATTCAAATCCCCAATGTGATCAGTACATTTTTAGTGCCTGGAGTTTTTTAGAAGATGGAGGCAATAAACATACAATAAACAAAATAGTTGTTCAGGCTCCTGTATGTTTATAAAAGAGGGGATTCTAGTAGGTGCAGTTTTTTCACCTCTTTGAAAAACTGTATGTTACCATATTCCCTGTCCTACAGAGATGCAGGGATTTCTGCTGCTGTTCGTCCTAATTTAATACATTTAATAGTATTTCTGCACACTTTGAAACCATTTAAAATTAATAATAACTTGATTAACCACAGCTATCAAATCTAAATGTCATTTATTTTGCTGTAAGACCAGAACTCTTTGTAGTCCAGTAAGTGAACACATGCTTGTTTGAAACACAGCTCATCCTAAGGCAAGAATATCAGATCTTCTCCTAAAGGCAGTTACTGAATTTATTCACCATGTTAAACCATAATGTGGTCTGTCTGGTTTTGGCTTAATATGATGTGTGAACCAGGAACTGTCTGCAGTGATCTGGACATTGCGCTGAGAAGATGTAAATATAGACAAAATGTGACCTTGTTGAATTGCTGTTATCATCCTTTACTAAGGTTGGTGAGAGCTGAGGGGCAGAAATTGTCAATTCCTGCATTAAATATTAAAGCCTATTACCTGGTGATTTCTGCATCACTGTACTCATATAAGAAAAGACTCTTCCACTTAACTTTTCAATGTGAGACTAAAGGATTAAAGTCAAAAGAAAGATGGTGGTTTTAGTTATCAAAAAATACAGGGTAATGTTGCTTTATAAGAGCAACATATTTTTTGAATTCATGGTAAGACACATACACTCTAAGTCATCTTTTGCACCTATTAAGGCAGATATCCTTTATGAGCTTACATGGCCAAATAGGCTCTATTGATAGGGCAGGAGGTTGCTCCTATATGGGTGTATGAAGAATAATTCTGTAATGGAATCAGTTTCTTTTTTTCATCTTGGTATTCTGGCTGATAGAGATTTTGTGATATCTTTAAGAAATACACGATGCTATTTGACAAAAAGCTGCCAAGCTTGAAATTAAGATTTTAAATTTTGTTAGGCTATGGAGTCATGTTTTTAAGTCAGCTGGGACAAATCTATTTTTGTCAGCATTAAAATATAGATAACTTTTTTCACTTGGTTTGATGGAGATTGTACAAAACCAAAACATAATTTCACTAGCTCCATTCCAAAATATTAATGTGTCTTGATTCTTTTAAAACACTGATAAGAATGTCTTCTTTATTTTGGAAAATTAAGGATTGGTGTCTTTTAAGCTTTATTTAAGTAACAATCTTAACGGTGAAGGGAGTTTTAAACTTTCTAAGATTGCAAAAGCATTTGGGTTAATTTCTCTGTATCCTCTCTTCTGATAATGTAGCATATTTCTGTAATATATGCAGTGGGGCACACATAGGTAAGAAATAGGACCATGTCCATATTCATGCATACAGCTAGTTCTTTAGACATTGAGACTAATGCATGTATATTTGGGGGTGGGGTGGAATAATGGAATGAGGCTAAGTAATGTATCTCTGCTCTTTGCATTACATGTGAATAGCCTGTGCAAGTATAATGCATAAAGAAGTCTTACACTAATTACATAGGAGTATATTGTCAAATACCTTCTAGGCAGAGTTCCTATTCTTGGAATCTTTTTTATGCACATTTCAGGGGATCAGAAATCTAAATCATTCACCTATAATTTTGAACCACTGATTTCTATCAAAGCATTGGCTTTTATTGCCTGAGGGACATTCCCTGAATTTTGTGGTTTTTTTTTTTACTCCCAGCCTTGCCTATGTACAGGATATGGCTACAGGGTGTAAGAAATTCTGAATTTGTAATTGCTGAGAAAGATGTTTGTATGTTCTATATGCATTTCGGAAACCTGCAATTTTACAGTAGTTAAGTCAGAGGGTTATGAAAGCTCATTTATGTTGACTATGTTTGCAAGATATGCTTACTTATGGTTTAGTGAACATAGTTTATATAACCAGTGTTCTGGGTTTATACCATATACTTAGCTATAAATTAATCATACTAGGTTGCACAACATGCTAGACTATAATATTGTTGAGTAGTTCATGGTTCAGAGTGTTGTGAAAATATAGCCTATTCACACTAAAATGTTTCTTTCTCTGTGTTCAAGAGAAGAACCTATCTTGAGCATTGCCTGTATTTTCTAGAAATATACAAATCAGCTGAGTTTGCACAACACATTAAGCCATAAATCAGGGCATACAAAAAACAATATTTAGACTCATACAATATGCTAAACAGGTGGCAAGCAACCACATTTTGGCTTAGTGTGATGAGTGAATCAAACCACGGAATCACACAAATGGTCCATCTAGCTCAGTGTTATTTGTGCTCACATGACATACTTATCTATACTCATGTTTTATTCAACTTTATGGATTTATATAATATGTTGAACCACAGACAAGCCATAGCTTCATAAAACATACTAGGCTGAAATGTAGTTGTCTATGGTACGATGCATTACACATACAGAATCAGTGACTGGCTGAGTTTTGAGGATGAAACTAAATTTTTTTAATGCAAAGCGTGTTCAGTTGCTAATCTGGTATTGATTAGCTCCAGCAAATCTCATGTTAGTCATACGTAATAAGCAACCCTGAAAATCTTTATATATTTACTTTGAAAGATGCATTCAATGCTTATATTGAAGAGTAGAACATATTTAATGTAAATATACATAGGAATCAAACATTTCCATAAACATCTTCAAATATGAACTATACATAATTATTACATTGTAAATTCCACAGGGATATCAGGTCTGCTTATATTCTGCCCCTAATATGTAAATTTCCAGAAGGTCAGACAATTTCTCTGTGAACCATCTTCTAAAAGATTTGAAATCCTTTATCATTTGTGCAGTACCCAAATTCTGTGTTGCCACAATGAAAATAATTGGTCACAGAAATAACCACTTCTGTTTTATTTATCACTTTAGGTTTAATACATGCTATCTCATTTTAGGTGATATATATTTTTACTTCATAGATTGTAATATTTTAAATCTACACTTGCACAGGTAATTAAAACACCATTATAGTAATGTATATTACATTTTTATTTGTTATTTTATCTTTGTTATGCTAGTATTTTATCTCATCTATCTGATTTTACTTTGGTGTATGTTTTCAAGTTTTGTTGGTCATTGACCGAATAAACAGTATTTCAATTTCGAACTATAGGTATCTTCCTTGGGCTCATTGACTTAATGACTGATCCATACCCCAGACTGAAATGAGAAGAACAACCTTTTGACAATCATAGAGATATTTTCCAAATAATCAGAATTCTTGAAAAACATATAGGTCAGGAAACCAGTTCTTACTGCTTTCATATCTTTTGCTGCAAGAGTTCGCAGCGATGCTACACTGAATTCTTTCAAACTACGTAAGCCCACATAGGTTTACTCAGAAGTTAAGCGTAAATAAGGTTCAATCCTATACACATTTACTTGGGAAGAAGTGATCCTAAAAACAGAGGAGCTTGTTTTTGAATCGACAGGCATAAGAAACCCAATACAGTACATAAACTTTCTGAAAATGAATTAAGAGTCAATTTTATTCTCTCCAATGAAGAATCGTGCACAACTTCTCCAATGTACTTGAATCTTAATCCTACCGCTGTTTATCGCCGTTTAATGCAGTTGTTTGTAGGCATAAAACAACAGACCGCGGTGGGCGTTCAGATCCGATTCGAGGAGCCCTTTTCGAACAGGCGAGCGACTTTGGAGAACGCTCGATTTTCCTACCTGCTACATTAGGAAGAACTTTTCTTCCCTTTTTTGACTGTCTAGGCGACCCGTCTGCTGCCACGGTTCTATTGGCTAGCAGGATATCAGCTGATTCTTTCCCAGTCACTTTCAATATGGCGCTGACGGTGTAATCTAGGCTGAGAAACGTGGACATTAATTCTGGTTGGTTGTGCTATACATAGGGGAGCTTACATCGTGGGACTTCCTTTAATTTTTTTCCCCCCTCCCTGATTCCTTGGGAGAGATTTTACAATTCAGCTCCGTGTCCTTTGTCTGAGGCATGGCCTGATCCAGACAACAGCAAAAACAGAAACGTTGCTCGAGGTCGATGTTACCTCCCTCAGAGAACCCAGATTTCAGTCTTCAAACCGCGTCACCCCCGCGTGTCTGCAGTTGCATGCAAAGACTTGTAGGAGCGTAATGGTAGTCTACAGTTAACTGAAAATTACAGATTGGCTGTGCAGTAAGTGTAAAATGATAGAGTTAAAATTATTTTGCTTCTCTTATTTGGTATGCTGTTCCTGTTACAGTTAAGAAGGTTCCTGATGTTTAGATAAAATCTACTGTTTCTTAAAAGATGGCTCTTAAATGTGCAGGCCTCATCTCTGAGATGGGGGGGTGGGGTTGTGTGCCTCCAGTAATTTTCTGTTGGTCATTACTGTTTCTCATATCAAGTACTGATAATATTTCTCCAGACTGTAATTCAGAAATAGTTTTGCAGGAATAAGTTTAAGGCCATATATCTGTACAAGAAGAGGCACAAACAAAATATGTGTCCTTATTTTGTATGAAAATCACAAAATCAGTGAGAAGGTTTGCCACTGTACATTCCCTTTCTCCACCCCTGCACCAAATTCTCTACTGCAGGGATTTTCAAGCTTGTTCAGATCATAGAACCTGTTAGTTAAAAAAAAAAAACCCACTGGAACTCTTGATCAAGAGGCAAAGTAATGAGTTGTCACGAGTACAAAACCCCTTGAAGAGAGCTTCTATATATCAGCCCATAAGCCCCACATTTCTGTTTTACCTTAGAAAAATTGCTATGTATGCCCCTGCTGAGTGTACTTTTTTTTGCCCTTAGTCTCTCACAGAACCCTAGGGTTCCATGGAATAGTTTGCAAAACCTTGTTTTACCTGACATGGCTGTGTAAGGCTCTGTGTACATGATACATAGAACCAGGGATTAGCCATTTTAGCCTATGTGTTGCAGGATCTAGACGGTAAAATTAGTTTATTGTTCAGTGTATCATGCAAACCCAGAAAATTGGATTAAGCTGTGGTTAAACAAACCATGGTTAGGTTCATTGGGATAAGTGTTATGTGAATATAGTCTGAGATACTCTGTCCTTGAAAGCTGAATCTAAATACAGAATAGGCGTGCTGATTTATAAATGTTTGGAAATTCAGGGCTCATATAGTATAAATAGTATTTCTTTACTTTTCAGAAAATAGTTGGAAGAAATTGATGACAAATAAATGTCTCTGAGGATTTGGCTGAGACTTACCTTGGCTCCGTATAGAAATGAAGCAACTCTAACTGCAATTTCAGTCAGAAATAATTCTTTTAACAAAGGCATGGAGGGTAATCAGAGTCAAGACATGGTAACAGAAAGCTGTAATCTGGAGCAAAACATGGCTCAGTCACCTACAGTGAGCACAAGTGGTGGCAGTGAGCCAACAGAAAATGGTGGGAAAATAATCACAGAAGGAAAAGCAAAAGTGATTTTCCCAAATGCCAATGAAGTGTTTTACAACCCTGTCCAGGAGTTCAACAGAGACCTTACGTAAGTAGGGAGTGGGATGACTTCACAAACTGTTTTCTGTTGGATTTTTCAGAAGTTGGAATGAGTGATGATGGAAGAGGATATCCCTTTGGTTTAGGGGAGAAATAGGATATAGTTGGAATAGCAAGTTGGAATTCCTGAATTAAAGTAAGCTTTGGAGTTAGTTTTATAACTGAAAATATTATCTATACCTGAGAAGGAAGAGATATTCTCCTATGATAAGGTTCAGAGGGTATATTTCTTTGGGTTCTATCTTCCTTGTCTTGAGATAATTTTCATTAGCAAAAAGATTCTGTCTATACCTTTTCACTTTCTAAAGGCCCTTGGGGAAGAACTGCCACTTATTCCTTGTAAGGACTGGCTATGTATTTGAAGGAATGAGGAATTGAATGAGGAATGTATTTGAAGGAATATGGAATCCTCATAAGGACAGGCTATGTATTTGAAGAACATATGCCAGAGCATATCTACTCTAGCTTTTCCCCACTTCAAGATCTGTTTTGTAAAGGTGATTTGGTGCCCCATTTCATGGAATGATCAGGCTGCGGGGGTCGTTGGTATTTATTTTTATTTTTATTTTTCTTTGTATTCCTTTTTTGAAGGGCAGGCCCCAATTGCTATCAAATAGTAGATAAGTGTTTGCTTAGATATTGTCATAGTGCATAGGTTTAGCAAGTCCCAAATACGATGTTGTCTTACGTTAATTTTTTTTCAGTTTTCAATCTGATACATTAATTTTTGTTAATATGACAGTCTATAATCATAGAAAACCATAATTAATGTAAGAGGAACAGTGAGGGAAAATGTTCATTTAGTAAATATTTTTTCAAATAAATAATTTGCTGCATATGTAGAACTTTAACGTGAGCAATGCACTGAGGAGATTCAAAGTCAGTTCTTTTAGATTAGATCCCAAGAGCCCTGGACTGATGTGCTGAGCAAATGATGATTTCAACATATAAGTGTAAAATTGGAAGGTAGAACAACCAATCTTTTTTTAAATTATTGTATTACTTATGGAAATTTTGGTTCATTGTAGAAGCAATTTCATAAGTATTTAGTTGTTACATATCAGGCAAATGGATCTTTCATGCTGTATAACAAGGAAAAAGTTTGTGTTATATTAGTAGAGATAAGCAAATAATAGATCAGAAATCAATTTCTGGTGGACTACATAGCATCTGATGCTTATGTGCATTCTACAAAAATTCCTGGGATTTGGTCTGATTTAGCAATTATGATGCAAATTACATATTTTGAGGTATTTAATACAGAATAAATATGTATTCAGCTACAAAAAGATCTGCCTCTCTGCACTCTTACTGTTAAAAGCTGTTGGTGTAGCATAGATACAATGTTAATAATAATAATTTATTAAAATTATATGCCACCCAACTCCCAGCAATATGAAAACAGTAGTTGTAGGAGGGAAGATGTATATACAGTTGAAGTTAATTTACTTTGAATCTAAGAAGTGTTATTGATTTGTCACTTTACTTGAAAGATTTTCTGAAATGATTGATAGTTTTGGATGCTGAACTGTGTAATCATCCTTTGTAAAATCAGACATTCTTGCAAGTACTGTATGCATGTAGATATTTAATCTTTAATATATATTTGGGCACTTATTAAAGTTTGTAATATGTACTTTTTTCCTCACATTTAGGTGTGCAGTCATTACAGAATTTGCTCGTCTGCAGCTCTCATCAAAAGGAATTAGTAGTGAGTGGCAATGCTTTCATCACTATTCCATCTAAGGTCCATCAGGTGAAAAACAGTGATATATAAGAAGCAAAATATGGATATCTTCTCTCTGATTATTGTTTCTTAGTAATTCAGGTGGTGGCATTTTTTCCTGCCTGCCTGCAGAGAAAGAATGTGTGTGCATTTTTAATAAAAAGCTTAATTAGAACTTAAGGCAGTATTTAATTTCTTCTGTCAGGGTATTGGAAAAGTGATTTTTAGCAGCTGTGAAGAGAAGTAAGCAGACCCACTTTTAATTCTTAGGAATTGTCCCTAGAATAACAACATAGAATGTTTTAATCTTCTGTAATTTGTTCTTGTTGCTTTTTAGCTAAGATCCTGTTTTATAGTGTAAAAAAGAAAGAGCAGCTGCAGTTTACTTGCATATTATGAGTAACTTTTTTTGACAGCGTAGCTCTCCATACCCCTATCAAAATGTTGAAGGATATTTGCAAGCTTTCACTAGGGGTAAAATTAAACAGAAGAGGCAGCTTTGTAGTTATCCTTATAGTTGGTTACTCTCTGATCAGGAGAAATATCATTTAACGGAGCTGAATATTGAATAATGATCTATATGATGTAATTGTATAAAAGATGTAGGGACTGAGCATTTGTTCAGGCAGGATACCAAGCGTGGGTTCATTTCTTCTGTCTTTTTTATCCAGTTGCAGTCCCTGGGGAAGAAAATGCCTCTAAAGTGATTGTTGATCTCTCTGAAAAGGGAAAAGATGACGAGTTGGAACAACTGAGTGATAGAGATATTTCAGATAAGGAGGCTGCCACAGTTGCAGAAGTGGGTGAAGTATGCCAGGTACTGTATCTCTATATCCACATTGGGGTTTTGAGGGTGGACTGGATGAATCAACGGATTGACCATTACCAACCTGTTGTTGCCCAAATATATTTGGCTTAAAGTTTCTATCATTCGCAGCCATCATGATCTTTGGCTGTTCTTGGTGGAAGCTTGCTTTGCTTGCTTGCTTGCTCATTCAGTCATTCATTCATTGTTTACACTTCCACCCTCCCACAATCCAGAGATTCTCAGCAGCTTACATAAAGTATAAAACCAAATAAAACATCAATGCAATAATAAAACAACCCAACCCAAACAAAAACTTTTTTTGTGCCTTCAAGTCAGTTTTTGACTCCTGGCAAATGCCTGGACTAGTCCCTGCATTTTCCTGGTAAGATTTTTTGGAAGTGGTTTGTGTAGTGCAAAAAGGGAGCACTGTAAGCTGTTTGTGTAGCGTGCCCACGGCTCCCAGCCGCAGGCTGCCAGCGTGATCACATTGCTTTCGATGTGTAGAAGAACAAACAGTTATGCTCTTGCAATCCCTTCCTCTCCAATCTCTCTGCTCTGCAAGGGGAAAAAAAAAGAAAAAAACACAGATCGGGCACAGGAGAACACGTACTGACTGTAATGGCAATCATGTGACTGAGGGACACTGCAAAGGTCATAAATGGTCATAAATTGGCCATAAAGTTATTTTTTCAGCACCATCATAACTTTGAATGGTTGTTGAATGAGTGGTCAGTAAGCGAGGACTACCTGTATTATATAGTCAAAATATGTTCTGTCTTTTCCCTGTAGGGAGCTTAGGATGGCATACAGCTTTCTCTTACATAGAACACAATATGGGTATAACAAAATAAAATAAAGGTATTTATAAAAATATCTCATCCTCCCAAATTGCATACGTTCCCCCACACTTTTGGTGAGATTTCACATGAAAACATTGAACTCTCATGATTTAGTGAGCTCATGATTATATGACAATTTTCACTTTTTTTAAAAAACATTTAATTTCGTTTCAGGAGATCATTAGAGGATTTTGCAAATGTCACCTTGTTGAACCTCTCTCTACACAATGCTGACTATCATGCTTTACATTCTAAGCTCTATGTTTATTATATTGTATCCCATATTTCAATACTACCACAATTAAGATATACATTTTAAAATATAAAAATAAAAAGAATACAGTTAATATCAGTATAATTCATATCAGATGAGCTTAACAAAAACATGATGGAAAAGATGGGGTGCCATTTTCCTGAATCCTGGGAGGATGGTGGCTTACCACATCTCCTTGGGAGGTGCCTTGGATAACCTGAGAACCACACAAGAGAAGGCCTTTCCCTCATGCCAAATAGATGGCCTGGCTGTGCTGTGCTGGGATCTTCAGAGCAGCTATTTGAGGCAGTGACATATCTCTGTCTACTGAGTAATATAACACAAGTCCTGTCTGTTTCAGAGGCCTTCTTCTCTATCATGGCATATCATTGTATCATGTGTTATATAAATATGAAATATATAAATATGAAATAACCCACTCCCTACAACTTCTGTTATAGCCCAACTGATCACCCTCTGTTGGGCTATAACAGTTATTTTCCAGTAAAGAATCTAGGACTTCGGAATAGTTGCTCATTTGAGCATAAGTTGAAGCATTCAAAAGGGTCTGCTTCAAGATATGATGCAAACTTTTGTATTGATTTGAGCATGGACAGTCATCCGGCACCATAAAGCACATAGGAAAGACACATTCTGATAATTGCTGCTTGATATTCTTGAAACTCCAGGGCTGGGCTGGAGGTTGAGTCAGCGGTGATCCACATAGTTTTGAGTCAAATACTGACTTGAAATGATGTGGATTAGCTTAGTTCCAAGATCTCTTTCAGGTTTTTTTTGGTTTAACTTTTTTTCTGCCTTTTACAGGAGGGACTCCAAGTGCTGGAGGCCCTGGCTGCTTCAGGACTGCGTTCTATCCGGTTTGCCAAGGAAGTGCCTGGCATTTGCAGTGTAGTGGCTAATGATAATTCTTCTAAGGCTGTTGAGTTCATCACCCAAAACATTAAGCTCAATGGCGTGGAACACCTGGTGACGCCAAGCTTGTCAGATGCTCGGTCAGTAGACTTCTATGCAAGATGGGGTTGCCAATTACTTCTTTTGATTCCCTTGGCCATTTAATATCTTGAAACCTAGCAGATAAACTCTTGCTTTGCAAAAGAAATAGAACTGTTGTTTCTAATAATAATAGCGGAAGTATCTTAAAAGAAGGAAAAGCAGATTAGATTTCATGCAAACTCTGTTGGGCATTTTGTAATAGTTGCCTGATTTGTGTTCTTCTTTGTTAGGGAATAGCAAGCAAATTTATTTCAGTAAACCTCGGGGCATGATAATATTAATTGTTGTTCTTTGATATCTTGAGCTAATTCTGATTATGAAAAAAACATTTAGAAAAATCTGTTTGTTGTATTCAGAATAGTTTGTACTGTTCTGTTGTTTTGGTATGATCAGGTACCTGTTGTACAAAATGAGGTGGAGAGAATTTGTAAGTTTGAATACTGTTTAGCCCTTGATGCTTTTCTGTACAGCCATAGTTGAAGAATATGTGGTGCTGTTAAGTTAGTTTTCTGACAGCTAACACAGATGATAACAAACCTCATGATAATAAATGAGGAAGCCAATGTTACGTGCACACTCTGTGAACCCTGGCTCCAAAAAGGGCCAGTGAGGTATGTGCTACTCTTAAAATCAAGAAGGTTATCATGACTTGGTGCAGAACTGCCACTTGTGTAGGTATGGGAAATACAGCTGAATCAGTGGTGCATAGAGATGACATGTGGGCCCTGTAGTTCAGCTGTGTTTCTAATTGTCCCATTCTTCAGTTCTGTTACCAGCACATACTGTCTGTACTGCTGAAAAAGTAACAATACATGAAGGAGTTAATTTGCAGAATTTCCATCTCTTTCTGTTCTTGTGCCAGTAACTAATGGCTCTACAGGCTAAAAACAGCCTCCCTATATTAGGCAAGTTATCCATCTCCTCCCCCTTCTTCTGTGGAATTAGGTTGCAGAAACTCTTTGACTTGCATCTGATACGTACAGTGGGGCAAAAAAGTATTTAGTCAGCCACCAATTGTGCAAGTTCTCCCACTTAAAAAGATGAGAGAGGCCTGTAATTTTCATCATAGGTATACCTCAACTATGAGAGACAAAATGGGGAAAAAAATCAGAAAATTGTCTGATTTTTAAAGAATTTATTTGCAAATCATGGTGGAAAATAAGTATTTGGTCAATATCAAAAGTTCATCTCAATACTTTGTTATATATCCTTTGCTGGCAATGACAGAGGTCAAACGTTTTCTGTAAGTCTTCACAAGGTTTTCACACACTGTTGCTGGTATTTTGGCCCATTCCTCCATGCAGATCTCCTCTAGAGCAGTGATATTTTGGGGCTGTCACTGGGCAACACGGACTTTCAACTCCCTCCAAAGGTTTTCCATGGGGTTGAGATCTGGAGACTGGCTAGGCCACTCCAGGACCTTGAAATGCTTCTTACAAAGCCACTCCTTCGTTGCCCGGGCGGTGTGTTTGGGACCATTGTCATGCTGAAAGACCCAGCCACGTTTCATCTTCAATGCCCTTGCTGATGGAAGGAGGTGTTCACTCAAAATCTCACGATGCATGGCCCCATTCATTCTTTCCTTTACACGGATCAGTCATCCTGGTCCCTTTGCAGAAAAACAGCCCCAAAGCATGATGTTTCCACCCCCATGCTTCACAGTAGGTATGGTGTTCTTTGGATGCAACTCAGCATTCTCTCTCCTCCAAACATGACGGGTTTAGACCAAAACATTCTACTTTGGTTTCATCTGACCATATGACATTCTCCCAATCCTCTTCTGGATCATCCAAATGCTCTCTAGCAAACTTCAGACGGGCCCAGACATGTACTGGCTTAAGCAGGGGGACACATCTGGCACTGCAGGATTTGAGTCCCTGCAGCGTAGTGTGTTACTGATGGTAGCCTTTGTTACTTTGGTCCTAGCTCTCTGCAGGTCATTCACTAGGTCCCCCCGTGTGGTTCTGGGATTTTTGCTCACCGTTCTTGTGATCATTTTGACCCCACGGGGTGAGATCTTGCGTGGAGCCCCAGATCAAGGGAGATTATCAGTGGTCTTGTATGTCTTCCATTTTCTAATTATTGCTCCCACAGTTGATTTCTTCACCCCAAGCTGCTTGCCTATTGCAGATTCAGTCTTCCCAGCCTGGTGCAGGTCTACAATTTTGTTTCTGGTGTCCTTCAACAGCTCTTTGGTCTTGGCCATAGTGGAGTTTGGAGTGTGACTGTTTGAGGTTGTGGACAGGTGTCTTTTATACTGATAACAAGGTCAAACAGGTGCCATTACTACAGGTAACGAGTGGAGGACAGAGGAGCCTCTCAAAGAAGTAGTTACAGGTCTGTGAGAGCCAGACATCTTGCTTGTTTGTAGGTGACCAAATACTTATTTTCCATCATCATTTGCAAATAAATTCTTTAAAAATCAGACAATGTGATTTTCTGGATTTTTTTCCCCATTTTGTCTCTCATAGTTGAGGTATACCTATGATGAAAATTACAGGCCTCTCTCATCTTTTTAAGTGGGAGAACTTGCACAATTGGTGGCTGACTAAATACTTTTTTGCCCCACTGTATTTCATTGGCCTAACCTTTTGCTGGTGTGTATTCAGATTATGAGTGTGCCCCATAGTGAAAACAATCTCTACATGAACAACCAGCCTGCTAGGAAAGATAGTAGATCCTCCATTCTGGCACAGTTTTCCATGTACATCAAATGCTTTAGCATAGAGAAGGATTACTTGAGCTTCATTTTCAACTGAAGCCCACATTTACTATTTCATAGAAGTTCCTGCTTCCTCCTTTCTAGCCATGAAATGTAGCACTCCTGATCATGTCTGTCTCTCTCTCTTGTGCAGGATGCTGCTGTATCGCAGAATGGCAGCTAGAGAGTTATTTGATGTTATTGATCTCGACCCATACGGCAGCCCTTCTGGTTTCTTGGATGCTGTGGTGCAGAGTGTGCGTGATGGAGGTGAGCTGGTAGCCTCTTTCAGTCTAGGTATTGCTACTGATAGTGGAAAAGGGCTGCTTAGAATACTGGCCTTTTCAGGGAGTTTTGTTGGTAAAGTTTCCTGCCTTTTTTTAATGGCAAGCTGAAATAACAGGTTCCCATGGATTTCAAACTGGAACCCTTGTTTTCTACAACAGATGTATCTGTAGCCATATCATGACTCCTAGTGGGTAGGAAATTGCAGTGATGTTCCAAAGATTGCAAAGTGTTCAAGAATGATTGAGGTATTACACAGTGAAGGGAAGAAAATACAGGGAGCCAGGACTCTAGAGTTTGGAATCAGGCCCCAGGCTTTTCATACTGGCAAATAACATGGCTGACTGGCCATGTATGTTCCTAAAAGTTTCTGAATACAACAGACTGTAAGGTAAATTGGCTAATCTCATTTGTGCCCCCTCTTGACACTTCTGTGCCTCGTAGTGCAGGAAGAGCAGTCCTTTTTTGTAGAGAAGGAAGTAGAAACGCACTGGCTTAGCTGCAGGCAGGTCTGGAATGAAGCCTTTGGCACACACTCACTGACTCTTTTGGTCTGTTACCCCTTAGTTCCTTAGGTATGTTTGGGAGAAGTGTTGGTTTGCATTTTTCTACAATTTGCCTTCATTTGAAGGGTGCTCTTACAGGTCTGCTGTGTGTCACATGCACTGACATGGCTGTATTGGCTGGGAAATTGGGGGAAACCTGTTACAGCAAATATGGAGGCACGTCTATAAGCACCACCTGCTGTCATGAGATGGTGAGTAGGAGGGAGTGCCAGGCAATGAGATGCCCGAGCTTATATTCCATTGCCATGTTTTTCTTCCTGTTATTCTGCTCCAAAGGAAATAGATATTTCCTGAATTGGTTGTTCTGCAAGGACAGATAGTAGTAACTGGTAGAGCCTTACAAGTACTATAGTACTGGTACTCCCAGCTTATCTGTTCTCTATTGTACTCAGCTGCCCTGTTAAATAGTTACAGAGAACAAAGAATGTAATGGAAACATCACATGCTGTGAATAATTCGCAAAGGTCCTATATACCCTCTGAAAACATAGCTGATTCATGCCAATGCCCAGAGGGAAAAAGAACCCTCACTGCACTGCCCTTTCTCTCCCAGGCCCTGCGGATTATCCTGCACAGCCTGGATCTCCGTGCCAACTGCTACCAGCGCTATATCGTTCCACTGTTATCTGTCAGTGTTGACTTTTACATTCGTGTGTTTGTTCGAGTCTTCAGTGGACCATCCAAGGTCAAAGCTTCTGCTAGGTAAGCACCTGTTCCAGATGATGTTTCACTTTTTCTGCTGGGCTTCCCCCATGGAGGAAAGGAGTCCAGATCTCCTGTTTGCTTTCCAATTGCTCCCAACTGGTTGCGTTAAGAAGCAGGATGTCCACTGCAGCCGATATGGCTCAAGGCTGCTACCTGGGCATTTCCTTCTTTGTCCCTTCTTTGCCGCCTAGCAGCTCTTCCTTTCTTTCTCTTGGCAGCAAACAGGCCTTGGTTTATAACTGTGTGGGCTGTGGATCATTTCACATCCAGAGGCTTGGCAAGATGGTTAGCGACGGAAAAAAGTAAGAGTTCTTTGTAGTTTTGGCAGCGTAGCGGCGATTCCCTTTATCCTGCTGCCTAAATCATTTTGGTGGGTAAAATTTTTTCCTGCTAGGTGTTCTCTACTGCATTGATCATAGCGTAAAACTAATTTCCTGTTTTAATGGGTCTTGCTTTCTTAATTGGAGTTGCTGGTTACTTCCTATCTTCTCTGAGTTTTTTTTTTCCTTTTGGATTTTAAAATAAAAAAGTATTTGCAGACATCTGAAGCTCATGAGCTGGGAAAGGAAAATGGGAAAGTGTTTCTACATAGAAAGGAGGTACCTGTTTATTGGGAGTTGTAAGCCCCAACACTATTAAGTACTTTATTTATCCAAGAGAAAGATGATTTCAAACAGAAAATTACATACATAAAACATTCCTATTGGAAAATATGACCTGTCGTTTACTGCCTCTTAGCATTAGAAATTGCCTACTCTTTCCCCAGTAGAAACATTGCTGCTGAGGATTCAAAGGCTTAACCCTGAGCAGGTGCTGTACGTGTGTTTCTGATGCTTAATATATACTGTGTTGGTGAAGAGAGACACGTGGGCCGTTGGTTTTCAGTCTCTTGGACTTTTAGACGGTGTATAGTTGTAACATAACTAATGGCTGTTCCCAGGAAACATTTGATAAACAGGGAGGAAACAAAATCCATACATTGTTTTGATTTACAGTAGTTTAATGGCATCTGTTTCTCTTCTGTGTAACCCCACAGCTTCAACTATAAGCCTGCTTGTGGCCCCCCCGTGGGACCATCCTGTGAACATTGCCACCAGCACCACCAGGTGAGCTGGGAGAATATGAAGCCTCATGGTTTGCATGCTGTTAGAGAAGTGATTTGCCCAAGCTGATTCTTCCTCCTTCTCCTTGCCTTGCAGCTGGCTGGCCCAATGTGGGCAGCACCGCTTCACGATTTGGGTTTTGTCCAGCGAGTCTTGTCAGCAGTTGAGTGTAACCCAGGGCGCTTTCAGACAAATCAACGGATTCAGGGCATCCTGAGCATGGTGATGGAGGTGAGGATGATGGCTATTGGCAGAGTAGATAGGATGGTTCTCCTTTCAGATAACTTCCAGAAGCAAAGACATGTCATCAAGTAGTAAAGTAGCAGAGAGCTAGCCAGAAGACCGCCAAGTTTTGCAGGTGGCATTGCTCTGCTCAACTTAAGACAGCCTTCCCCAACTTGGTGCCCTCCAGATTGCAGCTCTAAACTCCATCCCACGTGAGTAAAACTAGGAGGTGGAATCCCAGTGTAGTGGGATTGCTGACCATGCGGAGGAAGGCTGACCTAAGAGGTATAAGCTAAATAATGTATGCAGTGTCCTATTGGAATTGTTTATTCAACTTGAGAATGGCAAAGGTGGGGGGAATGCATTATTGCAAGGCACCAATGATCTAGCCATGTTCTGCATTCCCTGCACAGTTATTGGCATCTTTCTAACGAGATAATTGTAATAGTGAATAAGCTTACCTAAAAGGGAACCTGTTTTAGCAAGCCTGGAAAGTGCCTTGTGAACGGAGCATTTGCTGAAAGCAGAATGTGACTAAAACACGGTTACAATAGCAGATACGCCTCTTCTGTAACCTCACTAGAATAACTTTCCTATGTAATTAGAATCTGCTTTCCTCTGCATGTAGGAACTCAGTGACGTCCCTCTCTATTATACCCTTGATAAACTCAGTAAAACCATCCATTCTAACAGTCCTTCTCTACTGCAGTTCAGGTAAGATGAACTTACTAATTTGCACCCAGAACTTGTATTTAACCTAAAAGAGGAATGTCCTGAGATTTCCTGTGTATGTGGTGATAGACAGGATTTCCTCGCAGTTGCTGGCAAAGCCAGGATTTGAACACCGTTATGAATCCATATTGAGGAGATAATGTATTTTTTTTCTCTGGCAGTCCTACCAATAGTGATGTATTAATCAGGAGTTCTGCTAAGAGACTTGGTGTTTCTTAGCAAGTTAACTGGTCTTGTGAATCTCTGAATCTTTGTTCAAACACAAGTGGGATAGTCATCATGTGGAGATGGCTCAGGCCCCATTGCCTGACAAAACATGCTGTTTGAAAGATTCCTCCTCCAGGGCTGTGGTTGACTCAAGGCTAAATTTTGCCTGATTTGGAAACACAGCTGCTGGGGTGTCAGCATGATATGTCATGTGATTTTAAGGATATGCAAAGAGTACATGTTATAGGGTAGTTGGGAAGAAGTTGCAAGTTCCAGTGTTATGGCAGAAACAGACAGTTTTTAAATTTGTAGTATAGAAAAAAAATCTAATTTGACCAAATTGGAGTCTCATGTTCAGATTATTGTACCCATTTTTCTGCTTTCCCAACCAATGCTGACTTGTCTCAAGTGTTGCTGGGGCTTCTGCTAATCTTTTTCCTTAAGGAAGCCAGGGAATGTTTTAATATAAGTCTTCTCTGGATTCTTTTCCAGATCAGCTCTTCTTCACGCTGGCTATCAAGTGTCACTTTCTCATGCCTGCAAGAATGCTATCAAGACAGATGCACCATCATCTGTACTTTGGGACATCATGCGTTGCTGGGTGAGCATGCTCTTCCTTTCATATAAGGGAGCTTTCTTTTCTGGCTTTCTTAAAAACTGTTGGCACTAAATAACATCTGTGGAGATCTCCCAGTTTTGAGGCTGATCTGGGCATCAAGATTCTCACTGAAGAGATTTCTGGTTTCTCCTCTACTTTAGTTTTTAGGGAAAACCAGTCACCTTTAAACTGCTTTCTTTCTGCATGTATGTCCTGTGCTTTTTTGTTTAAGCTTTAATGAATATTCAGTGCAATGCAGCCCTAAAAGATTTATAAAGAAACAATTCCGAGCCATCCCTTCTCCTGTAGTTGGTTGCTTTTGCTCTTGCCTGCTCTCTTTCTCTTAGGCCTTTTTTAGATTAAATTGCTGTTCCTTCTCTTCCTTCTGCCCATCCCCGCCTATAGGAGCAGCTCAATCCTGTGAAACGAGAGCGCCTTTCAGAGAGCAGCCCGGCTGCTCACATCCTTTCCGTGGAACCCAAGTAGGTGATGGTCACATGGTAGGACCGGGCTTGAGATGAACAAATGTGGATTTTGAGCTGAGAAACAAATTGGTTTAGGTGCAGGATATTAAAGACTTAGATGTCCTGACGGCAGAAATCTAAAGTTTCTGAAGGCAAAAGGGAAACAAACAAAAAACAGAAGGGGGAGGTTGGCAGTAGAGGCTTGGAGGAGAATATGCATCTCCCAAGTGTGTGGTTTTATTTTGAAGCTGTTTCTTTGCAAGAGAAGATCATAAGATACTGTCCTCTCTTACCACTGGCAGAGCCTATTAAAAGGTTCTTAGAGGTTACATTTCTGTCACAAGTTTTAATCTGCCCCTTATCTGGACTTCCTATAAATTGTACAGGCTGCAGGCATCCTTCACTGTCCGAGCAGATGCTAATCCTAAATCGCGAAAGCAGAGACTCAAACGGTTCCAGATGAATCCTGAACCCTTCTGGGGGCCCAAAGCAAGAGCAAAAGCAGGGTAAGATTGATTTAAAGGGAATCGTGGGGTGCTGGGAGGAAACCAGAATACCCAGATATAAAACTCTTCTGGGATTACAAATAAATCTGTGATATTTGGAGGAAACAAGAACTCTGTTCCTTCATTGTAAAACTGCTGCCAGATGTATTGTTACGGCTGTGAATTAGAAAGTTTTTAATAGGATGTTTGTCTTTAGAAGATTGTGTGGTGAAGGGAAGAGCATGATTAGCATCTTCCTCTGCACCCTGAGTTCCTTTTCTTCCCAGAAAATAAAAATGCACATATCACAGCTACAGCTCAGGCCCTTGGTCAATGTGGCCGCTACTTCTCTTTGCTGGGTGCAGCCTAGCCATAGAAGGAAAGTAGATGAGCCCTCTCGGGTGCAGAAACAGGTGGGCATCTTCCCACTCATACCTCAATGTTTTTACAGGGTTGGCTACAGCTTTCCATTATGAGCCTTTGTATGAGCCCCACATCAAAACAAAAGGGAGCTGCCCTGATTCATGCCTAATTATTTTTCTGGGTCAGGGGTGGGATTTCTTCTTGTCTGCAGGAAAAGCGAAAGTTACACCAGAACAAGAGGAAAGTGTGTGTGGTGGGGAGTGATGGTGCTCACCTAAAAAACTTCCCATGCAAAAGGTTCCGGCAGGTAAGTAGCCACAGTTACTGTGCATGGTAAGAAATTATTAAAAGCCTGTGAAAGGAGGTGGGCAGCATATTTCTGGATTGAGTTTATTGTGACAGCACAGGTCCAGGAAGAAATGTGCTTGGCGTGTGATAGAGAAGGATCATGGCACACTACTCCACTTGGTTTCTATAACATTTGATCTCTCTTCTATGGATTGGATCATTGGGTCGATATAGTTGGGTCATGGCACAGATGGAGACATCTGGATCTAAAGGAAATGGGGAGGTGATGACGTCTTACTAGAGCAGCTTTTCAGGTGACTGCACTAATTTAGATCCAGTGCAGGGTCTAAGCTTCCTGGGAAATAGAAAAAAATGGATTAAGGGCTCCCTTCTCCATGCAGGGGGTCTGTTACGATGCAGGAGCATGCAGTTTGCCTCCTAGAAACAGAGAAAACATTCACAAACGTATTTAGTTTTGGTTTCTTTAGCTGCAGATAAGTAAAGGTTCTAATGAGTAAGAAGTATCTGCTCTAGCTTAAGAGTGGCAGCCAGAAACAATAATCCTTCATGCCTAGCCACACTCCATTTTAACCAATGTTACGGGTGATAACTCCAATTAAATGTCAGGACATTCTCTGAAAAGTAGATTCGGCAGCTCTTGATTTTAACATGGTCCACCAAGCCAGAGTGCTGCTTGCTTGATATTTTACCAAACTGCTCTGCTTTGGCAGACCTAGGGTAGCAGCAAAGATTTAAATCCTTATGGTGGAGGCACCATTCAGACTATAGGCACACTGTGAAAGTCTCCTTGAAGACCTGCTATGTTTGACTTACATTTAAAAATGCTAATGATAAGGGATGGTGAAGCAGCCTATGTAAAAAGTCCATTCTCCAGAGCTGCTTAGTCAGGTAGTTTCTTTTTGTTAGCAATCGGCCACTTGTATGAATGACATAGGCTGGACTGGGGGCAAGGATATGAATGTCTTGTTTAAGTTGTTCCAACGAATGCCATTTTCTTTCCCAGGGCGACTGTTCACTAGGGGACAAGTGCTGCTACTCCCATGAGACACAGAAAGAGTGAAGCACCACAACAGCAGTGCAGTGAAAGAGTCCTGACTGCCTGGTGTGATTTTTATTTTTGCATTTACAGGCAATCTTTATATTTCAATGACTGTCAAGATGTGCATGCCAATTAAATAATATTATCTTTTGATGATGCTTGGGTTTGTGACTGTTTAATAGTGATGATGGCATCTTTTTGTTTCGTTAGCATTTCTGTATGCATGGGATAGCAATATCTACGAACCAGTTCAGTTTCTAATAGAACAGCAGGAAGGAAATTTACCTGTGGCCCCCTTTCCACTTTCTGATTGTTTTTTTTTTTTTAATCTTCCTGGCCATCTAAAACAAAGCACCAATCTGCTTGCAGAAAGTCCCAGGGTGGGACTAAACGGCTAAGACACTTTCTGTGAAACATTTATTGCTACTGGCAGGCAAGATGGGTAACACTGGGTTAGACAGAGCAATGATATGACTTGGCGTAACGCAGCTTCCTATGGCTGGCAGAAGTATTAAGTTTCAGACTGTATGGTATTCTTCCATCATACATGTAATTCTGGTCAAAAGCTCAGGGTAAAAGTCCCACAATTATTCCCCCCCCGCCCAAAAAAAGCCCCATCTAGAATGCGAGTTGCTTATCTGAGCACATTCATTGCTCTTTTCAAGCTGACAGTACTCCTCCTCCCAATAACATTAGAATGAAGTAGCAAGTTACCTAGAAAAAGCACTTCCAAAATACCATTTTAATGTTCTAAGTACTTAGCCACCTTCAACTGTCTCTATTCGCCAAATCGATTCATCACTGGTTGGTTTTCAGTTGTCCACTTCTGCATTTTTTCTGAAAATTGGTGCAAGTACTTTAATGCAAGGCTCAGCTTAATACTGAGGTGTTATGGATGTGAACAAAAGTTGAATAAGACATTGTAAAACAAATCTAAGTTAGTGGTTTACAAGGCATAGGCTTATTTTCCAGCCTATACAACTTATTCCACATTAGCCCTTGAGTCTGCACTGTCTGAATTTTATTATCCATGCTGGTGGAAACTGATAAGATGTGTGAGAGCCTGAGTTTAATTGCCTTTCCAACTTTTAACAGATTAAGAAAAAGTGAAGCAATATGCAAAATAGTTATATGTATTTAAGAGGTTTATTAAAAAGATGATTGTACTTAAGATAGTCCAAATATTCCAGCACTTCCAAAACCCTTTGTAAGGATGGTCATTTTTTTGTTTGTTATGGATGTGCTTTGAGGACATGGAGGCAGGACCAGAATGGCCTTTTAACAGTGATCCCTTTTTCATTTGCAAAAGAAAAAAAATCCAAGAAAATTTCTAAAGGTAGTCCTACTACCTATACCATCAGGAATCAAGCAGCTTAAGGGCATCCTCTTTCCACAGAGCAAGATAATGCCTGGCCCAGAGAGGAACCACTTCCTCTATCTTGTGCAGGTTCCTGAGGGAAGGCTCCAGCGTCCTGCTGTACCTTGAGACAATGCGTCACTCTGCTTGGACCAAATGGCAGGTTGAACTCTTCCTTACATTTCTTGCCTAGGCTTGTCTTGGTACCTAATCTGTAGCAAGAAGGTTCGGATCTCCATGGGAAATAATTCAATGTGTGCTGGGTCTAGGCCAGTGCCTGATCGCTGTTCTGCTGCTACCCCTGTGGACAGAAGGATTTTGAGAAACAGTGATGGTAGAATACCAGAGTGAGATTTGCAAGGAACAAGAAAGGCACCCGTTATTGTGACACAATGGGATTCACAATGGGATTCCAGCCCAACAGAGCTTATGCCAGGATCTGTAATTGTGGGAATGAACTTATATTAATGGCCAAATTTTGCCCAGTCATACGAAATGCAGGCTTTGGGGTTAGGATACAGAGGCCACTTGGTCCCTGGAAAGGTTGCCAGGCACAAAGTTTGAAGAAAGATAGTTGTCAGCCTATGGAGGACAAATTGCAGGTTACAGAGAGGTGTTTTAGAGCAGCCCACTGGAGTGGCTTTCAATGTGACTCAATTATGCTAAATCCGTTGGGATAAAAGGGACTGAAAGCATCATGCAACAGACACTGCTGCTGTGCAGACAGATCTGCAATTCCACTTCAACCCTCACCTTCAGCTGGCTGCCAGAGGAGCCTGCTCACATCCTCCCGCTTCTGGTTTGCTGACAAGTTCATTTCTTGCACGGTGACGATGTTGAAGGAAGAGAACAAATTCTGACAAAGTGGAAAGACAGAAGAATCTATGAATCTCAAGTTGAACCTCAGTGCTAGAATCACTTTGATCAGGTTCTCCCCACTTTGTTAAGATCTGACCCACCCAATCCTGTCCTTCAGTTTTGGTCTTCAACCAGCATCAACTCAAATCTTTATATCTTCTGTCCCATATACTGAATACTATGTGTCCCATCAATCTAATAAAAATGTGAGAGGCTAGCCAGGAAATCATTCATTCGGATCCAAACTGGGCTGTGAAATCCACAAGCGATTTTGGCTATTATCTGCAGGATGGAGATACTAATGCTTCCCTACCTGATAGGTCTGGTGGAATTCAGGTAAAACACTAAGGACAGAATACTGAACATTTAAAAAATTACCCATTTTATTGATACCCTAGCCCAGCTAAATTACAGAGAACAGTTCATGCCTTTATTGATAACATTGTCTCTAGCAAGAAACCTACCAGCAAATTAATGACGACAGGCAAGGAGCCATTGACCGCCTCCCCATGTTCAAACTGGTGCTCTAGACGGATGAGAACGGCATCAGGCTCCCACTGGGCCAGTGTGAGCAAGTGGATGTTCGATGGAAGGGCATGGTGGAGAGCGGAGAACTGAGGATTGGGAGAGAAAGTATCGGGCAAACAAAGATATGGTCAGATTACTATCACTGAAGAGCCACAATGTTGGAGAATGTCACTGGCATATAAAATATAAAAATAAAAAAGGAAAGTCATTAGATACTAAACAATATACAAGTTATGAAAAGCAGAAGTGGTTCATTGGCTTAAGAAGTTAAACTGCATTTACAAATCACCAGAGGTGGGCAGAACTTTGAAAAATACTTTGGAAGCATGCAGGCAGCACCTGTCCGTAATTCTTTAAAAAAGCCATGTATTTTCCTGAGATTGTGTAACTATACTCTGCAGCTGCCACACAGTCCCTAGAAAAGGTGCAGCTACTTTTAAACAGTTGCAGAAAGTGCTGTGCTCAGATGTACTTCTTGGAATGCTCTGGATTCTAAGGCCCTCAAAAATAAAATAATCTTACAACAGTAATAGTTTCTTCTTAGACATGCCATCCATCATTTGCTGAAACGAATCTGTGACTATTAATAAATAAGGCTTGAGACATCTGATGACTGCTTGTCTATTTTCTACCTTTCCCTCACCTCTTTGACAATGCCCTGACCAGGCTGGTATGGGGGTCCTCCCCCTGGTGCCAGCACCAGCTGTGGTGCCATGTACTCTTGCTGGGCCCGCAGGCGGTGCTGCTCAGCTGATGATTCCACTGTATCTAGGAAGACAAGGTGACGACCTCGCACCACTAATCCATTGTGATAATCGCCAGGTTCTAGTAATGGCTCCCCTACGCCCCGGTTGTCATCATGTAGCAGCCTTCGATGTACCTGAAGTGACATGCCAAAAATAAAAGAAAAGGAAAAAAAGTGGAAGTCAGAAGAAGAATGGCAGGACAAGTACTGTAATTCAGTCTGTTAATGTCTTAAAATGCCTAGTGCTGTGGGATGGATATGTCTTTTCAGGATGCTGAAGAACAAGTGATTCCTAAAACACAAGTCACTGACTTTATACCAGTTCATCTAAGCATTGGTCTTGCTACAATTTGACACAGACTTTTCCTTCTGATTGTAGAATTCTCACCACTTTGGCTGCTGATAGTTCTCCCTTGCCTCAATTTTCTAGCCTTATGTCCTTCCATCTACTGAAACTGATTCTTCTGTTTTCGGGGTGAACATTTTAGACAAGGAGCTCAGGTCCCACGAATATAAAGGAGAGAAGCTGGTTCCCACAGTTTCAGCTGGAAGCAATTACAGAAAGCACTTCTCTTCCTTGTTGCTCCACCAACCTGCTATGCATACCATAAGTTCAAGAGAGCCATCAGTGAGGCTACTGCCACCCTGCGAGCGATCTGTCAGCACTGTTAGCTGGGTCTTTCGGTCCTGGAATGAAAGAAGTAAAAAGGCTACACCTGGCTGCATGCATAAACAAACCTCACACTAGGGAGCTGCTGCAGAGTTACAGGTGATCCCACCACACTGGAGCATCCAGATAACCACGTTGCCACCTCAACCTACACCAGACAGAAACCTACCCATATTATCCCATAACTCTGCTTGTGTGGGCAGCTAGTCCTACAGGAGAGTATCCTCGGAACAGCCAAGCCTGCCAGGAACCAGGGGATATTATTACCTTGATGTAGATGCGACTGTTCACGGGGTAGTAGTTGCCTGCCACAGGCTCAGTCTGGCTCAGATTCCATGTGACTCTGTAATCCCGCCTTCCCAGGAAATGAAAGAGCAAATGAGCTTCCTGACTTCCTTCAGTCAGCTAAACCTTGTGAAATTGAGGGCTACCCCCCCCAGCTGTTGTAAATGGAAGGGAGGGTCAGTGAGGGTCAGAGAAGAGTGAACAAAAAGGCAACATCTACAGCTGTGACTGATATTTAAGTTCTCATAAATTATTTTTGAAAATTTCAGCTTGGCATGTTGGATAAATTCAGCCCTTGTATAAGCCTTGCCCAGCCTGGGCACTCTCCCCATGTATGGATTTCAACTCCCAACAGGGTCATTGCTGAGAATTGGGAGAGTTGAAGTCCAGTGGCCTGCAGGGAGCCCAGAATAGAAAGGCTGCATTGTAGTTTGTAAGCCAGGGTTTGTAGCTTTCAGAGGCTGGCTAAAAATGCTAGCAGTAGTTTCAATGAGTCTGGAGGCCATTGCTTTGGGGAATGCTGGTGTAGAGTAAACCAGTTTTATACAGATCTACTGGGAATGAGCACTAAATGTAGAAACACTGAAATCTAATAGCTTGCTTAAGGTTATCGAGTTTATTGTGACCAAGCATTTTAAAACCAGACATTTCTAGCGAATGGTTTGTGCTCTAAGCCACTGCATAGTTCTGGCTGCAGGCCAAGAGGGTTGGGTCTTCCTGCTCCTAACCCAATACCTTCTCTCCAGGATCTCGCGTCCATTGGAGTCTGTGTAAAAAAGGCCTTCAGTCTGCAGGTTTGTCTCAAATCGGCTGATGATCTCCTTGCCGCGATGATCCCTGTGGCAAAGCATAGAAGCCAGAACCAAAGGTCGATGAAGGCCTCCCCCACCCCCCAACAAGGCTCTGATGCTCACCATATAGGAATGGGTCCCACTGTCCATTCCAGTTCAACATATGGCTGCCCAGCATAGAGGCGCACCACTTGGGAGCACCAGTCGGAGAAGTTCTGGTACAGCTCTTGCACCACCTGGGTCTGCCAAAGAGAGACAGAAGGCCGCTATGATCCTTACTTGGCTTCAAAAGTGCAGCTGCCCCTTTAGCAATAGAATGGCACAAACGAGTTTCGAGAGCAGCTACACACACAAAGAAATACGAGGCACATTAAGGAGACTGCTTATGGCTCCCTTAAATCCAAAGGCAGAGCGCTATAGGATGCTTCAAATCATACAACAGATGAAGCCTTCTATCAATGAGAGGAACCTTAAGAAAACATCGTAAGAAATGAGATCACACCTATTAGACACCTCAGCTCCTGGAAAGTGGAAATTCTCCTTCCCCGCTCATCACTGAAGAACAAAACCTGATTTTATACTAAACTTTGGTGAGCTCAACCCTGCCAGCACAGGTAGTATTTGTTGCAAATGGCAAAGTATCAGAGCCCGAAAGCAATTCCCACAAGGCTCCACTCATGAAATGGGACCGGGTACAGTAAAAGCTTAACATCTCTTTCTTACCAGTTCTTAAAACCCAGGAAATCAGGGCTGGCATCCCTTTGTCTGCCAAAAAGTACATTCTCTCAAAGAGAAACCTGTTGAGAGCTACACTCTATGCCAAGAGGGCTGAGTGAGAGAAGATCGGCCATTTTCTTTCTGGCGTCCTCTTTTCTCTCTTCTTCATACATCTTGAGGTAGGACAGCACTGAGCGCTGATCAGCATTGCAAATTAGATCGAGGAGGGCATAAAAATCAACTGAGGGCCTCAAGCTCTCTACTGTAAACAAGCACATATTTGTGCTCAAAATTCCTGCAATTCTAGTATTGCCCTGCCCTATAAAATGTTTCTGCCACCCCCTGAGCCCACAACAAATATTACTTTAGATTCCCAAACAAGGCAAGGCAGCTTTTGTGGGAGCAACTGTACATCAATCCTAGCACAGCTCTAGGATGTAGAGCCCAGCAAGTTCTGTTTACAGAATATGATACCTACCAGTTTATTTTATTTTATTTATTTACCAAACTTATATAGCTGCCCATCTCACAGAATGTAATTTATGGGATGTGATTTGAAAGTACAAATAATCCGGGGAGGCTACAAGATAAGAGCTATCAACCTTTTAATGACTGAAACTCCCTCTCTTCAGGGGCTCTGGACAAGTTACTCCAGTAATTGTGCTCTATGCAACTAACTAGCTAGCTTTATTTGTTTGTTTCCATACTGTTCCATTCCAACTGGCTCTGAGTGGCATGCAATAAAACCAACAAGGACAAAGTACAATATTGCAATAGTGGCATAATCCATCAAGGGCAAGCCTGAATTTAACACTTCTCAAATATTTTATCAGAGCCACATTTTTACAGTTTGGTAGAAACTCAGCAGGGAGGTGGCAGTCAATACATACAAGGCAAGCTGTTCCCCAGAAGGGGCGGGGGGGGGGTTGGCAGCTCCCTTGATAAGGCCCAACTACAGGGCACCTGCACGTCAAAAGCTTTTGGGGATGGGACCTCCAGCAGGACTTCTCTCCTGGATCACTGGGCAGGCAGGTCATTTTGGAGCAGATGGTCTTGAGCGTTCCCTACCTTCATTTGATATATACGAGCTTCCTGGGCAATGGGAAAGGGCTTAGAGGTGTCAGGACGGAAGATGTAGGCTCCAGACGGCTGTGAATGTTCTTCATTTCCAACACTGGCATTGTACCTGGAGAAGTAAGCCAAGAAAGGACATGAAGACCGTCATGTCTATAGGATCAGAACAATAATCCGTGTAACGCCAATCCCAGCAGAGTATAAGGACTGCCAAGCCATCCTAAAAATCCACATGCCACCGGCCACAGGAGCAAGTAGAGCAGACATTCAGTTCTCCAAGCATAAAATAACCTTAACTGTGACCCACCATAAGAAGCTCTGAAGAAGTGGTAAGGAGATGTTCTTGTCCAAATTTCGAATCTCCTTCATCAGTCCTGTTCTGGGGTCAAATAGAACTTGCAGATGCTGGGGCAGAAGCACACAAAAAACATGGGAGACACCATCAGGGATATGAGGAACAGCTATTTGGATCTTTAGTCTGAATGGTAGCAAGTGAAGATTATTTAATCCAGGGAAGTTTGTTTTCAGGAAACTTGTTTGCCACTTCCCTATCTTTAGAATAAGAACATTTTGAGCATCTCATTTTATTCAGTATCTAATCTTTGACAAGATAAGTTTTGCTATTTGGCATTTCCCCTTCTTTTACTTTAAGAACTGTTTCAGTCTCACAGCACGAGGGCAGGAAATGGGCAGGAAAAATACACCAGTCAACCAAATGACAGAAGGAAAGATCAGCCTGTACCTCATTCTCAATTGCCAACATCAGATACTCTGCAGCAGGTTGAGGGCGCAGCCTTTTCAGTAGCCTGGAGCGTACAGGATCCCTGGCAGACAGCCGGGAAATGGAATAGGTACTGTAGCCCAATGGTGGGAGAGATGCCTGAAATACCAGTTCATTGATGGCACTGCCCTGATTATGCCGCACGGCACGGGTAAAACTTGATACAGGGATGATCTGGCAAGGAAAAAGTAAGATGCCTAATTGATTATTGGCACAGTCCAGGATCCACCCAAGAGAATGCCCCCCCCCGCCCAAGTCTTGTTCACAGCAGAGTAATGCTGCATGCATTTCCTTTCACTCCCAGGATACAATGGTTCAGGGAGGCCAACAGGAGCCTGGATCCTCAATGATATTACAGGCACTTTTTCCAAGGTTTTCATTATATACTAAGGTAGATTAACACTTTAACTAGCACAGGACAGTGTGCAGGCAAGACCTTATCCACCTGACCTATAAGAATTTATTTTCTATTGACCAATTATTACAAAAAGCTTTGGCTACAGGGTGGTCTAAACATTTTAATAAATATGGTCTAAAAATTTTAATAAATAAATAAATGAATACAATACAAAGGCACTGTGATAACAAACAAGCCATTGATTCATAAATACTTTCTTGTGGATCCTTAGGAATTGAAATATTTTGTTACTGGCTTCCATGCAACACCTGAGGGTTGGGAGAGTGGCCCACTTAGGTTCACAGTGATGCCAAAAGATTTCCAACCAGCACCTCCTACCTCATTCAAAACATTCTGACCGTCAGGAGCTACAACTGAATAATGACTTCCATTCACAGGCAGTCGGACATTCCAATCCACAGAACGGGCCAGAGGGTTATAGATGATCACTGTGAACTGCAAAGGTAATAAAGAAGCATGTTGGGAAAAGGAAGACCTAACTGGGGATGCTAAGGAGTCTGGTTATTATTACCAGAACTTATATACCATCTCAGT
Source organism: Python bivittatus (assembly GCF_059951505.1). NCBI lineage: Eukaryota > Metazoa > Chordata > Lepidosauria > Squamata > Pythonidae > Python > Python bivittatus. The sequence goes on along the minus strand of NW_028277035.1, from coordinate 13,946,533 downwards.
TTAATGACTCCAAGCTCAGTTAGAGGCAGCCTTCTCCACAGCCCAAGCACATTTCTTAAGGCTGAGGAATGAACTGGGAGGCTCCAGATTTTAAGCCTTGTATGAGGTGAAAGATGAGGAAATTGTATGGTCCCTTACAGTGGGGGCAGCTTCAGTTAGTGGGCAGACGCTGATGTTGAGGTAGGTGCAATAGATGAAGTTTTCCTTGCTGCCAACAAGACTGGCAAGGGCATTACTCATCACAATCTGCCAAGTCAGAAAAAAACAACAGTAAGTTCCCTACTCCTGCAAGAAAGTTATGAGAGGACAGAGGCACAGCTGGTGGAGAACTGGTGAAGATCCCATGCAAAGTCCTGGAGTCAAAGCCGCTTTGAGAGTTACACAGACATGGACAAGAGGAAAACTACAAGTTACTTGCATTTCCCTCTTTGTCATGGGCAGTCAGGCTACAAAAGCCAAACCAGTGTCCACTGCAAAAAACAGCTGTGATATCTCAGAAATATGCTCTCTTTGGAGTCAATGTATATAGGAGGATCCCGTGGCAAGATTACAGGATGCTGCATTCTTAAGAACATGGAAGAAAAGAGGAGGACTCCTTTAAACAACACGCAGCGGCTACCACAATACAGGGAATGGTGGTTCATGCACAAACCTGGCAGGCATCCCAACCAACAGACAACTGTTTGGCATAGTCATTGGTCACATGCTGCTTTGCTGTGCCACTCACTGCATCATGATGCTGAGCAACTCCCATAGCCTGGCCTACAAGAAAAAGACCACAGGTATCATACAGTAAAAGCATGGGGTCCCTAGAGACTAGGGCCCTGTGGGAATGGCCATCGTTTTTATTCTTGGCTTGCTGTACCCCCCGTACAGGCACCATTGCCCAGAGCGCCTCTTCCTAATTTCATGCATAAATTAGGTCTGATCCCAAGGAAGCTGTGCGATGGTCATTGTGGCAACTGCCACCACGATCACTCTCTTATTAAAAGCTCAGGATGAAAGCCCCTGTCAACTCTCAGGAGTTCACATACATACGCAGCACAGAACTGTTAGCACTGCCATAAGGCCCGAGGTTTGCTTTTGGGCCAACTAACACTTCCAGCTGGTTGCAGATCTGCAAAAGAAGAAACCAAGTATCAGAGTGCCACAAAGCACAAGGATACATTCTACCTAGAAAACATGAAGGCTACTAACCTGCAGGAAATTGTTGCTGAGCCGTTCATAGCGTTTCAAAGCTGGTCGGCTGGTGAAATAGCCTGTCCAGAACTGATGGGGGCCATCGGCATATGGGAAGAAGTCATCATATTTCACAGACCTGTCCAAAAGAAGATCAGTCAGCCAAAATCCACATCTGAATCTGGAATGCCACCTTCTCCTAGCCTCAGAATAATCTGAGCTGATGAGTAGTAGAAACAAGCAGCAACATCACCTTGGGTGAAATTCATCTTCAGTGATTTCTGTATCATAATACTTAAGAGGAAAAAAAAAAGGTTAAGAGACCTAATGTGCTTCTTAATCTCTTTTTTTCTTCCTTAATATTATGGAAATTAATAATTATTGCAATGGCATTGGATGGATAAATAAAATCATATGGATACGTAAACTGATTTCACTCTTTCAAACATACCCTGAGTAACTAGAGCATAGATTGATTGGTATGGAGTGAATTTACCAAGCCAGATATGCAGGTTGACCTAGATCTAGGTTGAGGTAGGCAACTTTTACTTTAAATATTTTAGATTTCAATTACAATTCCCATAATCCAAAAGCATTGCTAAGCAGCAAATACTTTGGGGAACTAAGTCAGTGAGGACTTTATGTTGCCCATCCTTAAGCTAACTGCTAGATGTGTAGTAAAGTTTCAATCTGTGAGAAAGGATTTCCGCTTCTCAACTGTTTAATGACAGCTGCAGAAAAATGACTTCCTTCAATTCCCAATTGAAGATGCCTGAAGAAGGGGCAGACCAAGAGCTTGCCCCAAGGGGACCACTAAGCTGTTCTGCTCTTTTGTCAGAAGTGCTATGATGCTTCATGGTCCCAACATGGCATAGGGGAAAGGGAAAGCATAATAGATTAGAGCAGGGTTCCTCAACCTTGGCAACTTTAAGATGGGTGGGCTTCAACCCAGAAGGCTGGCTGGGGAATTCTGGGAGTTGAAGCCCACCCGTCTTAAAGTTGCCAAGATTGAGGAACCCTGAAGTGGGGGATAGGTGGATCAAGAATGACAGTTCACAAGAAGCAAAGAAACAAAGGAGTTTGAACCAAACTAAGAAGAGATGCCCCTCTGCTGCTATGGCTACTTGCCAGGCCCATCAAATGTCAATTCTTGCCACTTATCAATCCTTTTGCTAACATTGACAGGATATCTTACAAGGTGGATCCAAATTAAGCACCTGCTCAGAAAAGAGAGGAGTGAAGACAGTCCCATAGAACAAACTCCTACTGCAATGAGCGGCTCTGAAGCCCAGCCAGCCCACCAGCCTTCCTGTCCTAGCCCTCTCACCATGACATGTTGGCTTTATTCAGCTCCCAAAGATAGCAGCTTGGAGTTGAGTAGAATACATTGATGCGGCTGCCCCTCAGTTGCTGGAAGAAAGAAACAAGATTACCAGACAACCATATTTCAAGGAAAGGGAAATGTTCATTTGCATTTGCTGTTGGCAAATTTACCATCTCCCTTTACCAATTTGACTCTGGGCATCTTTTGATATGCCTCAGATCTCCTCTCTGTGAAGTGCAGCAATCAGAGACAGAAATTGGTGTGATTCCAACTTTGCTTCTGTGAGAAAAGCAGAGGGAAGTTTCTTTTGCCTCTCAGCCCTTGAAGGACCACTCTTATCTAAATCGAGTGGAGCTCGCTGACACAAAAGGAGGAATCAGCAGATGGTCCAAGCTGCCGTTGTAAAGTAAATGCGCATGACTGCAGTTGGCAGATGGAGAACAGTAATACTCTGACAAGGCAAACTTGAAGACCAGGAGCAGCTACCTTGGGACACAAAAGATTCCACCAGCTGGAACTTAATCTCTACCTTAACTCTCAGCATGGAAATGTTGCTGCTGGACAGAGAAAAGTGCTCCTCAATTCCCTGGTTGTCTGCTGGAGAAGTGGGCAAAGAGGGAGGCAGGCAGAAGCTTTACCTGTCCTGGCTTTTTTTACAGCTTGTACTGGCAAGGTATGTGAGAGGGCCGAAAGGGCTTTCAGTTTTCCCATGTGAGAAAAGAGGATGCATAAGCATGCATTTTTCTTTCCTGGATCAAGCCCCTGAGTCAACTAAAGAACAATAAAAATAAAGCAATGACTCCCTTGAGTTGAGCTTGACTCCTGGTGATTACATGGATATGTCCATGCAATTTGCCACTGCCTTCTTCCTGGAAGTTTTTTGACTTCCCAGCTAAACCTACAGCTCTATTCCTCCCCTTCAGGTACCAACTAGGCCTGACCCAGCTTAGTTTCCAAAACCAGCCAGAGTTGGTTAGATGCTGCCCCTTGTTAAGACAAAGCAATTATCCCATTCCAAATGAGCTGACTATTTTCCTTACTATATCAGAGATCCACAGGTTCCTCTTCATTTTTGGAAGATTCATCTGGCATTTTAGCAGAACTGCTTTTGTGGGAAACAGTTCATGTCTTGCACCAGCATCCCTCAGAAGGCCTGACTCTGTTGTGCTCCTTCCCAGCTAAATTAACTGAGGCCTCAAACTCTGAGACCTAGTGCTGGGAAAAATGGCTTCTTTCCGAGGAGACAGGCTGATGGCCCACCCCAGGGTACCTGTGCATTAACATGATGGATCAACTTGTCCATGTTCTTGTACCACAGCAAGGCATTTTCGTACTGGAAATCAGATCCCATGGTCATGACAATGTGGTTTGTGCGATAGTGTTTGGCCTGAAGGGAACATTGAAAGCTAGTAAACAGGTCTACTTGTCACATAGCCACTTCCCTCCCATCCCCAAGAGTACTGTTAGTAACAAATACGACATGTAAAAAAATGTTCAAAAGGCTCAAGTGCTTAAGAATCTAGAAAGTCTATTACAGATGTGGTGAGCAGGGGGAAACAAGAAAGAGCAGACAGCTTAAGTTTACAGTAATAATCTGATATAGTGCGAATACCTTGATTCAGCATTTAGTTCTTTGCTATAATACATGGCCAATACTCAGTTAATGACAACATCTTTAGAAATGATCCACAGATCGTACATAGTTTAGTTTTACTCCCAGCCAAAGATGGATGTCTTCCCTGAAACCATCCCTTGTTTTCACCTGGGCAGTTGCAGTTCCCAGAAAATAAGCCACTATATTTTCCACGTTGTTCTCATCACTGTCATCATCCACAATAGGATTGTCAGAGCAGATCTGATCCCAGCAGAGAGACACAGGGGGGTTATAAACATTTGGCAGGATACCTATCAAGAAACAGGAAAAATGAGAGGGACAAATACATTCTAGGAATCAGATTCTAGTTGTTAAATGCAGAATGATGAAGCAGCAAAGGACCAACATTCCACACCAAATTGATGTCCTTCAGATGTGTTAGAATACAACTCCTATAAGCCTAGGCCAGCATAACAAATAATCGGTGGTTAGAGCAGATGCAGTCCCATGCTTTTGAACGTCCTGGACTGCCTTCTCCTGCTCCATCTATCAACAGTTGGATAAAAAATAACTTCCTACAGCAAAATTTCAACACATCACACCTGGAGTGTTCCAAGTTGGTGAACTCTGCTATCATATGCAGTCATGTGAAAAGGTAAGTATATCCCATTGAAATTTTTGATCTTTTTGAACTTATTCAATATAAAGATATTTGATCTTCATTTCAATAACATTGATAGATAAAGAGGATATAATATAGCAAATACCATGTGCTACAGTATTTACATTTTGTAGTCCATTGTGTAATTTAAATAAATATAATTTTGCATGTGGAAAAAGTAAGTACTCCCCTACGTTTATCACTACCGAAAATACCTAAAATTAGAATCAGGAGCATCAGATCAGGTACAAATGATTAGAACATTGTTAGAGAGGATCTGGGAGGAACCTGTCTTATTTAAATCTTCAGACATTTAGTTTGATTTGCTCTTTGTTGTTGAAGTGTGTGGTCTCATCAGGCCTAAATCAAAAGAGCGCTGTGAGGCCTTTAGAAAGAAGGTTAGAAATGCCTCTGAGTCTGGGAGGGATTTAAAAAGATCACCAAACAATTGGACATCAATCATTCCACTGTCTGGAAGATCATCTACAAGTGAAGATTACATACAACTGCCAACTTGCTCAGGCTTGGCTCTCCCAGCAGTTTCAGTGCAAGAGCAGAATGCAAGACACTGAAAGAAGTTGCTAAGAACTCCAGAATTTCATCATGTGACCAACAAATAGCTCTCATACATTGAATCTACCATTGGAAGGAAGTTGCACAAATTAGATCTACATGGGAGGTGTGCCAGGAGGAAACCTTTGCTGTCCAGAAAAAACATCAGGGCAAGACTAATTGCTCATGAACATGTAGACAAAGATCAGGACTTCTGAAACAATGTGCTCTGGTCAAATGAGGCAAAGATTAAGAGTTATTTGGCCACAGTACCAGAAGACATGTTTGGCAAAAATCAAATACAACATTTCACCAGAAGAACCTGATACCAACTGTAAAGCATGGTGGTGGAAATGTTATGGTTTAGGGCTGCTTTGCTGTATTCAGGGTCTGGGCAGTTCACCATCATAGAATCCACTATGAATTCTTCATTGTACCAGAGGATAACATGAGACCATCTATCAGAAGATTGAAGCTCAACCAAAAGTGGACGTTGCAACATGATAATGACCCTCAACAGTCTAGTCAATTCACCAAGGAATGGCTGGAAAAAAAAAAAAGAACTGGAGGGTTCTGCAATGGCCAAGTCAAAGCCCGGATCTAAATCCCACCAAGACGCTGTGGAGTGATTTGAAATGGGCTGTACATGCAAGAACCACTCCAACATTGCACAGCTGAAAAAATTCTTCCCAGTTGATGTCAGAGACTGGTAGACAGAATGCCTACTTCCTGTTTGGGATGCTGCTATGAGTGCAGGTCTCTCACCTCTCTCCTGATTAAAGTGCTTTCAAACTTCTGAATTATTGGACTGTGTGGACAAATACTTTGATCACTGGTAAATAAAACTTTTTAGTACATATTATCTTGTTCTTAATGAGCGATTGGGATGGCAACTAGTTCTCAATGTTCAATAGCAGGCTCAAGATGGCAGAGGAAGATTCTTCTACTAATTTGTTAAATTTGTTAAATGCTAGATCCTGGCTTAAGTACAAGTCTTGAAGCCAATCCAACAAGATCTGGCAGAGCTTAAATATGATTCAAAACTGATGCAAGAAAAAATGGCTTGTTATGCGGATCGCTTAAATGCCCATGATACTATTACTCAAGCCAGTCATAATATTTTAGGTAAACAAATTACTTATTTAGAGTCACAATTGTGTAAGAAAAATCTATGTGCGATTAGTATTGAAAACCCTCCAAGTCACTCAAACCTGGCTGAAATCATGGAGGATTTTTTCAGAAAGCTCCTTCCTTTGGGAATGGATTTTCCACTCAAGATTGATCACATGATTAAAATTCCTTTAATAAGAAGGAAGACTGAAACTAGTTCCAATATTATTATTGCACAATTCCTCCATGTTACCACAAGAGTTGATTTTTATGTATATTTCACCAGGAATCAGTTAAGTCTTCTCTGAAGTGGGATTCTAGTCAAAGCAAGATATCAATTTATCCTGATTTTACTAAAGAAGTTTCAGAAAAGAGAAGGACATTTACAAAAGCTCAAAGCAAGATATCAATTTATCCTGATTTTACTACAGAAGTTTCAGAAAAGAGAAGGACATTTACAAAAGCTCGAAGTCTTGCCAGGTCAATGCAACTTCAATATTCCACACATTTTCAACTACAGCCTGTGCTAATCATCAAGATCAGATTCACAGATTCCATAATCCTTTGAATGCAAAGGCCTTTATTCTATCTTTAAAGTCTTAATTTTAATTTTAAAATCTGCTGATGGACAAGCCTCATTGTGTTTCACTCCATAGAATCTGCTGCAGTAGAAGTCTGAGTTGCCTACAACTCTGCTGTAAAAGCCTTGTTTTAAAAGCCTCTATGCCTGCATTTTTTTCCTGTTCTCTTTTTGTTTATGTTTTGGTTAATTTCAAGATAGAAAGTCTGGCCATACTGCCCACTCTGCCATCTATTTTTAGCACACAGTATATTTCCTTCAACTAGTAATGTCTGAAACTTTTGTAATTTACTGTAAACTGCCCAGAGTTGCTTTCTAGTGAGATGGGCAGTGACCAAACTTGAAATATAAATATAAATTAGACAGGATAGAGATCAGGTATGCAGGCTTAAGCTGGCCAAGTGGTATTGTATTTTTAAAAATTGGCAAGGAATGTCATATTACTTACAGTATTCCATACCCCAGTCCCTGAGACAAGCTTTTACAGAACTTCATTTTCAAACAATGTCAACAGCCTATTTTGATGGAAGATATAGAGGGTTAACAACTACACACCATTTATGTATTTGTAATACCTCACAGGTAGAAGATCTGACTCATTATTTATTACATTGCAGATTATATCAAGAACCAAGAGTTAGATTTATTATGCCTTTGCTAAGTCAGTTGAATCAGACTAATCTATAAAAAATTTATTTTTTGTGGTCTGATGAAAATGAATATGTAACTAATCAAGTTGCATTGTTCGCAATGGCTGCAAGAAAGATACAGAGGCAAATGTTGACAAATAGTGTGGCAAATACTAGAGGGGATGGACTGAATTGATATGGATTGCTGTAATTTTAAATGAATTTTGCTAAAACCTATGGTTGCAAATAAACGTATGAAATATATATATATAAATAAATAAATATTCATTGTAGAAGAGAGATGAAACTACCATGCCATTCCCTTTGGGAAGTTGTCAAATTCTGTGATTTTCTTTTTCTTTTTTAGGATTCTTTTTAATCTCTTTAATAATATTACTTGCTGCTTCTTCTTTTTCTTTTTTTTGCAAATAATCACTTTTCTTCTTTTAAATATAAATTCTATATATATGTAACAGAATGGTATTTGAATGCTAAATTGAGTCTTTATGGAGGTTCCATGTCTGTGAGCAATACTAGAAAATATTTTAAATATTTAAACATAGAAAAGTTTATTATTAGATATTTGTTAAATGGTACAGGGATAAAATGAATTGCTATTGGGAGAATATTGATGTGGGCCAAAATAAAATTAAGATAGGGCAATGATTCCAATTATTAGAGGTGAAAGAAATATATAAAACTTTAATGGATATAAACTGTCAATTTTTTAAATGTTATTCAGCAAACCAGAGAATGTATTGAATGAAGATATAGAGGCCTTTTAAAATAAAAATAAGTATCGCATTTAGAAAATTCTTAAAGAGATGGGAGTACCAGACCACCTTACCTGTCTCCTGAGAAATCTGTATGCGGGCCAAGAAGCAACAGTCAGAACCGGTCATGGAACAACCGATTGGTTCAAAATAGGGAAAGGTGTACGACAAGGCTGTATACTGTCACCCTGCTTATTTAACCTATATGCAGAGTACATCATGAGAAATGCCAGGCTGGAAGAATCACAAGCCGGAATCAAGATTGCAGGGAGAATCAACAACCTCAGATATGCGGACGATACCACCCTAATGGCAGAAAGTGAAGAAGAACTAAAGAGCCTCTTGATGAGGGTGAAAGAGGAGAGTGCAAAAGCTGGCTTGAAACTCAACATTAAAAAAACTAAGATCATGGCATCTGGACCCATCAATTCCTGGCAAATAGAAGGGGTAGAAATGGAAGCAGTAACAGACTTCATTTATTTGGGCTCCAAGATCACTGCAGACGGAGACTGCAGCCATGAAATTAAAAGACGGTTGCTCCTTGGGAGGAAAGCTATGGCAAGCCTAGATAGCATATTAAAAAGCAGAGACGTCACCTTGCCGACAAAGATCCGCATAGTCAAAGCTATGGTTTTTCTAGTAGTAATGTATGGCTGTGAGAGCTGGACCATAAAAAAGGCCGAGCGCCGAAGAATTTATGCCTTTGAACTGTGGTGCTGGAGAAGACTCTTGAGAGTCCCCTGGACTGCTAGGAGGTCAAACCAGTCAATCCTAAAGGAAATCAACCCTGATTGCTCATTGGAAGGATCGATAATGAAGCTCAAGCTCAGATATTTTGGTCACCTAATGCAAAGAGAGATCTCTTTGGAGAAGACCCTGATGCTGGGAAAGATTGAAGGCAAAAGGAGAAGAGGACGGCAGAGGATGAGATGGTTAGATAGCATCACTGAAGCAATGAGCATGAAACTGAGCAAACTCAGGGAGGCAGTGAAGGACAGGAAGGCCTGGCGCAATATGGTTCATGGGGTCACGAAGAGTCGGACACGACTTAACGACTAAACAACAAAATCGCATTTAGATGATACATAAAAACAACTTTTATTTTCTCCACTATTTGAGGCAGAGGTTAAAGAAATAATTTTAAAAATGACAAGTGGTAAAACACCAGGGTTAGCCCTATCTAGGGGTATAAAACATTTATAGATTTTTTGGTGCCAAAACTTTGTCAAGTGTATGAAGAGATATTTGATCAGGGAATTTTATCACCGGCATTTAATCAGGCTTATATTACAGTCATACCAAAAGCAGGTAAAGATCACACTCAGTGTGCTAATTATCGTCCAATCTCATTGATTTATGTTGATACAAAGATTTTAACAGCAGTGTTAGCAAGTAGATTACAGCAAGTGATATTGTTCATTATTAAGAATAAAGCAGGGTTTAAAAAAACTAGGTAAGCATCAAACAATATTAGGTTAGTTGTTGATCAAATAGACTTGAATAAAAATAAAGATAAATTTGTAATTTTATCATAAGATGCTGAAAAAGTCTTTGACAAAATATATACAGTAAACAATACGTTTGCCGTACTAAACAGATTCAAATTTCCTTTGGAATTCATAAAAAGGATCAAGATATATAAGTTGCCCATATCTAAAGTAAAGGTTAATGGCATGTTTCCTCCTCCTTTCCCACTATTTAGAGGAACTACACAAGGATGTCCACTTTCACCCTTGCTTTTTAATACTTGCGTGGAACCCTTGGCTTGTGCTATTCGACAACATAGGGAGATCTATGGATTAGTACATAACTCAGCTGAACACAAATTGGTTTTATTTGCCGACATTTTTTTGTTTATTTCTAAACCTCATACTACTATCCCAGTGTTGATGCCAAAGATAGATGCCTTTAGTAAAATAGCAGGATACTCCATTAACTGGTCCAAATAGGAATTGATGCCAATAGATGAAAATTTAATTACCCATCCATTTAAGGAATATCAATTCCGTATTTGTACCAAATCCATTCAACATCCAGGTATGTGTATTCCAAAGGATATAATTCAGTTAGTAACATTAATATAACTAAAATATATAGAGAGGTTTCTTGAGATATCAATAGTTGGGAGTCATTAAACCTCACCCTTTGGGGAAAGGTGAACGCTCTCAAAAAGAATATTATTCCCAGATTTATTTATATTCTGAGAGGAACTCCAGTTTATATATCTGGAAAATATTTTCAGAAAATAAATTTGTTTAGAAAATTCCTATGGGGTTCTTCGATTCTGAGAATATTACCAATTACCAATTAATGAGGGAAGATTCGGTTTTCCACATCTGGAGCTATATCATCAAGCTTACCTATTGTCAACTATTACTTACTGGAAGCCAACAATTAGTGTTAACTTTCTGATTTGGGTAGCTTTGGAATATACACATATAACACCTTTGGCTGGATGGACAGTATTAGGATCTAAATATACTAAAACTCTAGTATGCCTGGAAACAGTTACATCAGTTAGAAAGTTATGGAATGGAATGTCTAATAAAAAAAGATTTGACCCTTTTTCCCATGCCAAACTGACTTCATGGGGAAATCCAACTTTAAAAATTGGAAAAAAGATGGTGATATGGAAAAACTGGATGGAAGTGGGAATATTGACTTTGGACCAATTGATAGATGATGAAGTTGAATTTTTAACATACTCTGTGTTAAGAGATAAATATCATCTATCAGATGTAACCCAATGGCAATATTTACAGTTACAACATTTGTTAACAACATTGTTTGGACCAGCACCATTTTGAGCTTCTGAGATACCTGAGACACTAAAACAAATTAAAAATTAAAAAAAAAAACCCTACTATTAGTTTTTATAGATATTTGATAGCAATAAATCAATTTGATATGCAGATGTTAAGAAATGTGTGGAATAAAGAATTAGGGGTTCCTATATTGTCTAGACAATGAGAGAGTGCCTTAACTTCTATAGCAAGAGTGTCAATGGACCTGAAATTACATCTTACACAACTAAAACTAGTATTTAGAATTTACTGGACTCCATTATGTTTGTATAGAAAAGGACTGTCAAAAACAGCAATTTTTTTTGGAGATGTAATAAGGATAATGCTTCTTTGAAACAAACATTTCTACAATGTCCTATACTTACTAAATTTTGGGAGAAAGTAGTTGATTATATAAATATGACTGTGTGACAAAAGCTAAAATTTTCAGAGAATAATATTCTCTTGAACTTTATACCTGGTTGCATTAAGCCAGTGTAGTCCAAACTTGGCCACTTTAAGATAAGTGGACTTCAACTCCCAGAATGCCCCAGCCAGCCATGCTGGCTGGGGAATTCTGGGAGTTGAAGTCCACTCATCTTAAAGTGGCCAAGTTTGGACAACACTGCATTAAGCGATTTGCTGGGTCATTAACTTTTCACTTTTTCACTTTGTCCTCTTTCCCCTCCCCTCTCTCAGCAGTGAACGGAACACCTGAAGATCTGAGGTCCATAATTGCCCAGCACTGAAAGGAGAGGGGAAACCTCGCAGTGGTGTGAAGGCAGGGACCTCAAATCCCAAAGATTTGAGCTTCGTAACCGCCCACTGCCATATCTCCTCTGCTTGCAACCTTCCCTGCCAGCTTCCAATGGGGAAGCCAGCAGAGAAGATTGCAAATGGTGATCACATGATCACGGGGTGCTTGGCAACTGGTTGCAAATGTGAGCCAGTTAGGGTTAGTGCCTGAAATGCAGCCATGTGACCGTGGGGGGGGGGCAGCATGACGTTTTACGACGGCTGGAAGTGCTTTACCAGCCGTAAAGCACCCTTTCCGAGGCCGCTGTAATTTCAAATCGTTAAATGAATGGTTATTAAGCAAGGACTACCTGTACATGGAACTGACAACTGGACAACGTAAATGGATTCCCCATGCCATTGTTATGGCCAAAAGACTGATATTGCAGCATTGGAAAGACAAATGTATGGCCCTATTTACTCAATGGATTGAAGACCTGATTGCACTTGCCACTTATGACCGGATTGCCTATAGACGTAGACTTTTATACAAAATACAGTAGGTTAAAAAAAAACATGATAGCCATATAAGTATATTAGAAATATATATGTACTCGAATAATATTCACATTAGATAAGTATACCTAGAATTTTAACTGTTTACTGTTATAATGACATATCATATTATGGCTTTTTTCTTTGTCGTATTTCTTTCACTTTTTTGTTAAAGCAATTTTTATGTGTTTTTTTCCCTTCTTTTTGACAATGTATGTATTTCCATCATAATTATCTTTGTGCTTTGTTCCTTTTCTTTTTCTGTTATTATTTTAAAAGAAAAAAAGAAAAATGTCTACTTGAGGTTGTTTCTGCCAAAGGGGGCAATGCCAGGTATTAGAGCAAAGGGTATACTTATTTTTTCCATAGAAGAAAATGGCATATCTGTTAATATTTGTTGAATAAATTATTGCCAAGTTAATTTTTCATGGTTTCTTTGTTCAATTACAACACCTTTATCTTTATATAACATTTGAATGAAGATGCAATATTGATATATCTATATACCATATTTATCGGCGTATAACACACACAAGCGTATGACACGCACTTTAATTTTAAGAAGGAAGTTTGAGTAAAAAAACTTAAATTTAAAATAAATGAAAGCAAAATAAAGGGAGCTCTGAACTTTTTGTTTATTAATATTTATACCACTTATAAGGTAAATATGTAATATGAAAGAAAAAGCACCTCTTTGAACAAATGTGGCAGCGTGAGTGATGGGCGGCGGCGGTTTTTGCTCAGGCACCCGCCGCTCACCTCCTGCTCTGTGGAGCTCAGGCGGCAGCGCGAGCGATGGGGAGCGGAGGTTTTCGCTTGTGCACCCACTGCTCACCTCCTGTTCTGCGGCCCGGTTCCTAACAGGCCACAGACCAGTACCGGTCCACAGCCCGGGGGTTGGGGACCCCTGTACTAAACGCTTTCGTCCTGATTCCATTAGGGATACCGGTAGTTTTAAGAAACTGAAACAAGTAGCGTTTCACATCACCCGCGCGGTCCGGCACTCAGCGTCAGAGCAAAGTGCCGGTGCTTTGCTCTGACTATTAGATGCTGGAACGATGCAAAGAGAGGAGGGAAGCTCGTGGTACTTTAGTGACATCACCCACACGGTCCAGCGTGTAGTAATGAGTCACTGAGTGCCGGACCGCGTGGGTGATGTTACTAAAGACTGCAAACAGAGGAGGCATAGTGCCATCAATCAGAGGAGGAGGTGGGAAGTGCGTGGTTCCAGCCCCGGTTCCAGCCCTGACTCAAATGAAGGCTCTACTCTCCCAGCCCTGCCGCTTGAGTATATAACACGCAACTTAGGATTTCAGCCCCAAATTTTAGGGGAAAAAGTGCGTGTTATACACTGATAAATACAGTATGTTAAAAAAGAAAAAAAAATTACATGGAGTATACTTACTTTTTTGCATGCCTACATGCATTTCTTTCATAAAGCTGATCTGCCCTCCATTTCGTAAAAATGATGCAACCCCAGCAATTATACACACACAACTCATGCCAACATGGTTGTGCTCATGTCCATCAGGATATCTATAAAATTGACAAGGCCAATTCACACCCAATTCTGTTAGCTTGGCCACTGAAATGAATCAATGTATTCGCCCAGGTAGGCAACCAGATCCTCTGCCAAAGCTTAGGACCAATTCCCAAATACACAACCACTATTGTCAAGGCAAGATTTGACAAGAATTGTGGGCAAAAATATCTGCAGAGTACCAGGATATCTACAGTACTAGACCTAATCTGCTGTTTCTCAACTTGATGGGCAGTTAATTACACTGGCAACACTACAACTCAATTCTTTTACATTTCCAGATATCTTCCAAGTCAGCCTTGCTCACCAGTAAAGAGATCAGCCACAGGTGGATCCAGGTTTCTGCTTGCACGCCACAACTGCTCCATTTCACGCAGCGACTCACGGTGGGATTTATCCTGGTAATCAATGCGGCCCAAGAAGAAACCATCATAGCCCATCTGGGGAGAATGGCAAGTGAGGGAATATAAGTAACCTGAACTTGGAGGAGGCCTCCCACAGGCAGGCTTCAGATAATAATATCCATACTGCTTGGGGTGGTAGGGGAGAGGGCGATAGTTAAAAATTCTGGCAACTGTAGAAGTTTGCAAGACCTGAGCAAACAGAGAAGCCTGCTCCCGACTGTGCCCAAAAGGATCAATGTGCCAGGCTACACGGGGCCGACCACATTCTCCAAATGTCTCTTTCAGGAAATGGAGCCCGAGACTCATCTGATCAATGACAGCATTGTAATGTACCGACGCCTCATCATTCATGCACCAACCGCCATTCACAAACTCCAGGCGCCCTATTGAGGAGTGGAGAGAGAGAAAAACAGAGAACATCAAAATTAGGGCAGCACTTGGGCCTCCTTCACTGCAGAGCAACAGAAACCTTCCCCAGCCTGCCATCATTTTCCATTAGATATTAGGTATAATCCCTGGGGGAAAATGCTGTGCTCTGTTCTCTTCAGCTCCTCCCTCCTGCCCAAGACAAGGTATCTCTAGGCCTTCCTCCAAAGAAATGGATCCATGTCACACGTGGCTGAGAGGCCAACAGCTGGCCAAAAAACAAGCGCTCAGTCCCTCTTGCTCACCTTCAGCAACCAGTTGCCGCACAGCCTGGCGCATGGCTTCCGTCTGCAGCCCCCACCAGCGGGCAAAGAATGCTACTTCCACGTAGATGAAACGCTTGCTGGGGTCAGCCAGCAGCTGAGGAATGACAGAGTCGAGGATGTACTGGACCCCGGCATGTTGGATGTCATTGCGGACTGCAAGGCAAGAAGCAAAAGGTGGCTGGGTCTTCTTTTGTTGCACTTGCAGGCCAACAGTATTTCCTAGACTGAAGAGAGCCTGGCTTCTTTTCACCTGCCCTCCATCAGCCATAAAGCCACCCTCCTGGCCTCAGCATTCCCAATCAACACAGCAATGGCCTTGCTGGCCGGCAATGAGAATTTCATGAAACCATCTCTGGAAGGACATGAGCTTCAGAAAAGCTAATGAATATTTCCACCTGGGACTCTCTACTTCACCCTTATCTGTAACTAGAGGATAAAATGCTTTGGAACATTTCTGTTTCCAGTGACTCTATTCCGGCCTTGGGAGGCAGAGCGCAGAGCCCACCCACGCAAGCAGGGCCTCCAAACAGGATGCTGCAATCTGGAGGAGCAACAGAAATCTTAGCAGCCAAGGCCTGACAGATTTTGCTGAAAGAGAATGGGTGTCGGGGAAAGGGAAGCTGGAAAACGCAAGGGCTGGACAGCAGATTGCGGCATAGAGCCAGTGGCCTGGCTAACATTATGGCTAAAAGCACAAGCCCCTCCTGGTTAAAAATGCCCCTCATGAGTTCTCCACATAGTCTTGGCACTGCTCCTGATGTCTGAACCTTGGCCCCCGGTATCTATTGAGAGAACACTGCTGGAGTGCAATAGCAAACTGCTCTAAAAGATTAGAGAGAAAATATTATACAAAACACTGAGGATTGTTATTATCTGCTAGGAATTACTATTATTTTATTTTTAAGATTTGTGTGCTGCCTTTCAAAACCAAGTTCCCCTAAGGCAGCGGACAAAACTTGGTGTCCAGTTTTGCTTCTTTCACACCATTCTCTTCAAAAAGAGAATCAAGACATCTTTTTCATTATAATACTCATAATCTCTGCTAGCTTTTATAGCAGCTTGCTAGTGGGAGCCAAAGACCAAAATACCTGGAAGATCTCAAGCTCCCTCCTTCAGGACTGGTCGCTTACTTCAAACAGGGAAGGCAATCTGAAGATGCGCTTTCCTGGGGTCAAGGTTGGCCAGCAGTTACAACTTCAGCTTCAGCACCAAACTCCAAGGGCCAGAAAGAAAGGCTGATGCTAATTTTAAAGCATGAAGCACAAAACTTTCTTTTCCTTTCCAGGACTTTGCTAGATCTTGCTGTGGGGCCTCTTGCTAGCCCATCTGGCAGCTTCAACTCACCTCCAAAGAAATATTGATCCACTGTCTTTAGCCAGCCCACATCATCATGTGTGTGAGGGATAAGGTGAATGTTGAGCATGTCAGGTTCCGTCACTGGGCAGGACTAACAAGAGGAGAGGGGGAAGGGAAAAACAAGAAACACCTGAGCAGAGAGACTTGATGCACCAGGCAATGAAGCCCCTCAAGACCGTGCCTCCCTCCCCCCCCCCCCCCGCAACAGTCAGTAAAAATCGAAAGGTAAAGATGGATTTGAGTTGAGCTCAATTCCTGATCACTGCATCCACAGGATTCCTTTGGCAAAAGGACAGAAGTGATTTGCCACTGTCATCTTCTACGATGTCCTTTGGACTTCCTGATCCAGGCAGCAGTCCTGGTATTCCTGGGGGTGGGTGGGGGGCAACCAAGAACTAACTAGGTGCAATCCTGCTTTGGAGATCAGTCAATGTCAGCTGGGTGCTATCCCTGCTCAGGCTAGATCTTGATATAGAGGTGGAATGCTATCATCACTTATTGGAAGAGCCACTACCAACTTTTGGGCCAAGGAAAATATTCCTGTTTGCTAAGTATGTTCAATATCCTACCAATTGGAGGCTAAATATTCAAATAAAATATAAAAGTTTGGCTCACAACTGCTGGGCTAATTCAAAATATTTCTAGACACCAGAAAACAAGAACTAATACCTTCCTGTCTCCATCAAACGTTTTGGTATGAGACTTCCGTGATGGTTAACAATACAATAGTTCCAAAGTGGATAGAGGAGGCAGAGGGAAGCAACTGATAAAATCTTTAAAGTAATTAAAAAATAGAGCAAAACTGAAACATTGTCCATTAAATACAGTACTGTATTTAAAGTACTGTACAGTACTCTCATCTACTTGAATGCAAAGCTCTGAGAACAGGACAGATTTTAGGAGAGCCTGGACTCTGCAGATCCACATTCCAACTTCCACCAGTCCCAGACAACAATGAGGGATACAGGGAAAGGCTTGCCTAGGGATGGGTACATATGGGAACAAGGGTTAAGAATATTACAGAGAGTAAGACTAATGCTTCATAGCCATTAACTCCTCCCCCTTCCCCAGTTCTAGGAAACTGTAGGATAATAAAAGCAAAAGCTACTTTCCCCAAGTTGTTGCAAGAATAATTAAGGCCCAAGTTCTCACACTTATTCTGCTATCATAATTTCAAACTTCTCTGGCTGGGCTTGCTCAACAGGCTAGATTAAGCTAAAACAAGGACAGTTGGACAGTTTGTGGTTCATGGTGTTGTGGCAACCCAGCCAAATCTCCCTCAATTGTGCAGCTTGTTTCTGACATAAAGCTATGTGCTCATTGTCCTAACTGAATCAATCATTATTATTTTGTGTATTGTATTATGGCAATGTATAGTGAGATTGGAAGATGAAATAAAGGAGAGTTGGTGGAGATAGAAGTTGAGATTTAGAGAGAAAGAGTAGAGAGAGATAGGAGAGGTTCAAGTGGACAGGGAGAAGACTGGTGAGAAAGCAGGTGAAACCTGCAAGAGGCTGTACCTCATCAGGGGAGTGCAGGCCAACATTGTTCCCTGGAGAGACTGGAGGTTGAGGATTATGGGCCCTTATGCAGGAGAACAAGAGTTCCAGTGTAAGCAATCATTTTACATCCAGCTGTTTGCTGTGGAGGAAGATCTACTGAGGAGCAGTGGAGATGGCAACAGCATGGCGACAGAGCAGCTGCTAATGACACTCTGGTTAAAAGTTAAAAGATGAGACAGGCAATTGGAAGAAAAGATTGAGAAATAAGCAGACATTGGGAGTAAAAAGGAATGAAAAAGAGAAAGAAGGAAAGTTAGTAGGATGAAGCAGGGTGGAAGAACTGGAAATTTACAAACTGTACCAACCACAGAAGATACCAGGTGAGTCTGGCAGAGGAAGACTGGTCTCATCCCTGCTTTGTCCTGGATGTATCTGTAAAACTTTAGAGGGACGGAAGACTGTGGGAGAAAGGTGGGAAAAAAGGAAGAAGTGTCCTGCTCCCTGAGTGAAGGAGTGATGGAGAAAAGGATAATCATAGTAATGGGCAGGAGAAAGTGTGGTGGGAGAAAGGGGACCAGGCATTCCAGGGGAAAGGAGATTAGACATGTGTTACCAATTTCTACTTCAGGCCCCCCAATCTCAACTCATGTGTGAGTAGAGAATTGAATTGCTGGTAGCCTCAGGCTCAAGCTGATGCTTCTGAACATCAGGTTGTCTGCAACAAATCTAATATTTTCTATGGTTTGACCTAGCATGTATAACATGACCTACCCTGCTGGTCACACCCCAGACCCGTCCTTCATCTCAGAACAGACATGATCTGGTTCTGGGGGATATTTCCATCAGTTTCTTGTCATGGGCAGATCACGACAATGAGGTTAACTAGAGCCACCACCATCTGCAGGGGGCTGGGCCGATTAGGATGACTGTCCTAGGCACCTAATGGAGGTTTTCCAAATGGTGTTCCAGCAATTCTTTTGGTCTGGGGAGGCCATCAGTTGATTGGAATGAGGTAACGTGAAGATGCTCATGATACCCAATTAAATATCATCCCAAGTGGAGCAGAAGTCCTAACCAAGTGTCTGAAGACTGTCAGGGCCTGGGTAGAGAGAAACAGTTTCAGTCTCAACCCAAGCAAGACAGAGTGGTTATTGATTCAGAAATTGACTGGTTCTGAAGCAATACAAACTTTAGATCTTAATGGAGTTGTGCTCCTCTTAAAAGAGCAAGCCTGAAATCTGGGATCCTTTTGGACTCAAGGTTTCTGCTGGAAGAGCAGGTACACACCATGGCCAGGAGCGCTTTTGTTCCACTTCATCTGGTGCACCAGTTGCCACCTTACCTAGAACAGAATGTACTGAGGGTGGTCATTCACACCTGGGCCACCTCTTGTCTAGATAATATCTATTCACTCTACATGAGGCTGCCCTTGAAGACTACCAGGAAATTTTGACTAGACTAAAGCTGCCTGTGTGCTTACTAGGCAATCAAAATATTGATATCTAACACCACTGCTATTAGAGCTACACTGACTACCAATTTGTTCCTGTGTGAAATTCAAGGTATTGGTTCTCACCTATAAAGTTTGGGGCCTGACTATCTCGAAGACTGCCGATTTCAGGTAAATACTGCCTGCCCAATCCGGGCAAACAGAGAATGCCTGTTGAAGGTCGCCTCATATCATAAAGTACAGTAGAGGGGTCCTGAAGGCAGGCATTCTTGGTGGCAGCTCCACTCTTGATTCCATTAGGCAACAGTGGCCTCCATTTTCATGAGAGATGAGTTAAGACCTGGCTCTTCTGGAAGGCCTCCAGGGACCGAAGAGTTGGAGTGAGATTGGTGCCGACTGTATTCACTGACCCTATTATTGTTTTAGACACTGTTTCAAGTTCTTTGCAGTAAAACAAAATGATGTTTTTTTAATGCAATTAAAAATATTTCCCTTCCTTACTAATGGCAATTAGCACATGGCGGAGGATCAGGCTACATAATGGAATAATGCTAAGTTGGAAAGAACAAGCCTTGCAGCAAGCAAAGGACAAAAGTGAAGATACAGTTTCTGATTTCTTTATTTTCTAAGAATTCCTCAGAGTTAATCTAGAGCAGAAGGGCTCATCCTGAAGCCCCAAGGCAGACTGCGCCCCGTGAGAGCTTTGTGGCCAGCCCACACAGACTTCCCAAATTGTGACCAAAGGGTAATCTTTAAGGAGAAAGAAGAGACAAAATATTAAATACATAACTGGAGAACAATCACATTAACTACATTTAATAGTAGCTGAAATTACCTTTAAGATGAATGAAATACTTTGTTTTCTCTTTATTTGCTCCTGTTTGTAGTACAGTTTCTGGCTTGTTATTCAAAGGCCAAGGACAGAAAAAAATAATATACCACTGAATGGGAAGGCCACACAGTCTCCTGACAAGAAATGTGTCCTTCGCTCTTTTGCAGTGGTTCTGCTTTATGCAGCAGCAAAAGGGACTTTCCCAGGGGCCAATGCAAAACAAAGCAACTAAAACCTAAACTTTTCAAATCTCAGCAACGGAAGTGCAGAGACATTTTTGCTTCCAGGCCTCTCTGGCCTTTCCTGCAGAGAGGACCTCTTACTGACCAGAAAAGCCTACTCCTGCCCCTTGTCTGGCCCCAAGAGCTTAGCCCTGCCACCTCACCTATGTTTCTGAGTACCACTTTTCTGATCCACAAGAAAAGTTTGAGCTTGTTCCTACAAATCTATTCATTATTCACAACTCCAAATGTTCCTGGGGCAGCTTACCTAATAATGAAACCTGGATAGTTCCAAACAGAAACAACACAGAGCCAAAAAGAAAACTCAGGCACCCGTTTCTTGGTACTTCATCATGCCTCTCAGTATCTGTTATGGCTGCTCAAGGCTTCCTGCTTTAGCTGGAGACCACAAGATGCTATTAGATTTCCAGAGGCAACAAGAGAACTCAAACTGGATGGCTTCCACACTGGCCTGTGCTGCTGCTGAAATGCTTCCTGGTCTTGACAACAACTCAGTTTGGCTGGATTTAACTCCAGCTTTCCCCAGTCAGGTGCTCTCCAGATGGGATTGACTATAACTTCAATCATTCCCAGCCAGCATTAGCCATGCTGCCCAGGGATTATGACAGTTACTCCAACACAACCTGAGAGCATCAGGTTGGGGAAGGTCAAGCTATCTGCAACAGCATTCACATCCCCACACCATGTGAACAATTTGCCTTTAAACTGCCTTTTCATCTCATACCTACTGCACATGAGACTTTCCCAAATAGGTGCCACCCTCAGGCCTGGTTGTGAATTTTGGGAGTTGTACTAACAAACTAGAGGCTACCAGGTGGGAAAGACTAGCTTATGCCATCTGGTGGGGATGGATGCAGAGGGGCTCTGTATGTGCCAAGGGAGGAGCAGGAAAAATAGACAAGCAGATGCAGGTGAACTCTAAGCCAGAATGCAGTAAAGTAAGCCAGGTGACCTTCAATAAAGCAGTTTTTCAGAACACAGAGACGAGAAGGATCTGTTGCCCAAAATGAAATTAGCCAGATTTTCAGACTTAGAGATCTCCATGGAGAAACAGAAGGTAACAGGAAAACAAAACAGCAAAATATAGAGCAGTTTATTGAGAAATGTCCTGTGATAGAGCCACTGCCTCCCCTTTCTAAGGGATACTGCTCTTCGGTCCACTGATATTTGCAGCTCCTTCCCCTGTATTCCATAAGGCTCCTTAATCATCTAGACAATTTACATGAGGAAAGAGCAAGGAGAAGATAAGCAGATTCCATTCCAAGAAACCTGGAAACAGAAGTGGAAGACTTTATCATACTGCCACTTCTTTTTAGTCATGCTTGCATGCATGCACCCCCCTCCCCCCATTATTCACTGCCACAAAATATGGCAATGGCTTCCAATATATATGGCTTTAAAACAGAACAGTGTGGAAAAACGATGGGCTTTCCCTGCTTGCACCTATCTACAGACATGTGCCAGGGATATATTTTTTATGCCATGTCCCCATAATCTTGCTTTCTGCTCATCTCCTTTAGGAAGCTTAAGTCACCCTGAGCTGAACTGGTACTAAAGTGGAGTCTTCCTCCATAGTCTGACACCATCCTAGGGCAGTCACATGATGTGTAAAATCATCATCCTGGAGGGAAGTCAGGTGACTGTGGTCATTTGAAAGAGAGGCAAAAAGAAAAAAGAAAAAAAAAGCAGGATAGAGATTGGCAATGGGGACGGCCAGTTTCACACCAGTATAGTTTTCTGTGGAGTCAAGGCTGGATGGAGAGCGCTTCATCTCAGCTATGAGGAAAAGCCCTACATTCAAGAAAAAGTTCTTCCTGGGACTTTCAAGCAGTATTTAGGTAGGATTTGCTAGGGACAATTTGCTCCAAAGGGACTATTTGAAAGCCAAATCTGAATCATGCACTTCTGCCTAACTGAGAAAGAAAGCAAACTTTGGCATTCTTAATGAATTGTCATGGGAAAGGTAGGAGTTCTAATAATTTATAGTCACGGTTGTGACAGCATGATCAAGCACCCACACCTATATGAAACAAAGTAAAGCCAGCTCATGAACTTTATTTCTCAGTGCGAATACCTATGCAAAAGGTATTGCCATACTTCATTTCAGTGAGTGGCTTTCCCACCCTTCCTTTGAAGAATTTCTTGGCAATACTGTATAGGAAATTTTATTTATTGTATTTACAACCCACCTTTTCTGCAGGAGCTCAAGGTAGCAGAGTCTCCTCTGAAAAATCCTGCGAGGTAGATCTGACTGACAAATTATGATTGGACCCAAGTCCCCCAGTGAACTCCACGATGGACAGGGACTTTCTCTCTCCTCAGTCCAAGTCCCCTATTTTAAACTGGTAGACCTATACATCTCTACGTAATAAGCCGATCCTTAACTTTGAATTAATTCTTCTGCTGTGCTCCGCAGAACATTACCGGCTGTTTCCCGCATCTTGCTCTACATATCAGACGCCCAACTCTTCATTTTAAATTATACTGATCCCTCTTTATGCAGATACCCACTAACCTACTTCTTTACTAATCGGCTCAGACTTTTTGCTCAACAGACTCTAACAGGTCCCCCAGTTTCCCCCTTACCCTCCACGCCCCGAATCCTTACCTGGTAGCCGCATCTGACTGCAGCTCCCCGCAGCACCGCTCCCCCAAGGAAAAACACCAAAGCCACCGGGAACCCCATAGCTCCAGCTCCGGTCCAGCAGTTGCCCTGCGGCGGTCAGATGACCAGGCGCTCACGTGACAACTAGCTCAGTGTTCCGGAAAAGCTGCGCCTCCTGGGGGCGTGGCTGAGACCGAAACCAAAAGGAATAGGGGGCGGGGCCGCTGGGGCGGGACTGCTTTGCCCGGTAGAGGTTTGTGTACTGTACTGGGCTCGCCTGCCAGTTTTAATTGGCTGGTGGGCGCTAGGGGCGTCCGCTGTTGTAACAGACGGGGCGCCTAGCCTATAGGCATCAAGAAAACGGGAGGAGCGGAGAAAACGCGTGGAAGTTATTCTCTTTACGCAGGCGGTGAGATTCAAAAGGGCTTGTAGCTGCCGGCTGAGTCGTGGTGTGGTTGCCTTTCGGAAGGTGACTGTATTTATTTGGCGCCCGAGGAGCTGGAAGGGCCGAACCTCAGCGCTGAATGCTCTCCAGCGGAACTGCTGGCTCGGCCCGGGGAGCCCCGCTTTCAGACTCTGGAGAGCTCTCCCTCTCAAGCCCTGAGCAGGATGGCTCTCCTTAGCTCCATCCCCGGACCTAGGGCCAGCCTTCCGGGGCTCGACCCTGCTGTCGCCGGCCTTGGCTGCCCCCACCTTGCTGCGACTCCTCCCCTGCCATGCGTCCTTCCCTGCCCCCTGCCCCCGGGCAGCCACAGTCGCTTGGCAAGCAGCCAGGAGGCCTGGCGGCGAGATGGCTGTTCGCGGTCTTTTCCCAACGAGCTGAAGAAGCTTGGGTGCTACTTTGCCGCCCCCCCCCCCAGCTCTCCTTTTTCGCTTACCGACCTCCTCGCGACGAGTGGGAAGGGCATCTTCACACTCCGGGTCTTGCCTTTGAGAGTCCTGCTTGTTCCTGCAGACGGCCAGCTCGTCTGTTGCGAGGTCACAGCCACTGGGGTTGGTTTATTCACTGTTCTTTTATGATCCCCCCCATCGGAATAATTCAGGAAGTTGTGGTTCGACTGAACATGGGTTTGGCCTGCTGGGCGGGCATAGACTTCTCACAGATTGAGAGAAACTCCTCTAAGCCTGGAGGAAAATTGCATTCACAATTCACAGAAAGATGGCCAGCCCCTAATAACACCTTGCAATGGGAGGGTATTGATGTTAGATCTGCTGGATGACACAGAAAATTATAGGTTTTCTGTTGAATGAAAAGTTATTTTGTAAAGTCATGATAGTATTGGACTTCTAAAAGATAAATCATTGTGGGCATGGAATGGTCAAGGATATGGCTGCCCTTTGACTTGTCATCAGTTAGGAGTTGGGGAATGCTTTTTTGGGAAAGTTGAGAACTCTGTACTTTTGTAATTGCTTCTTTGAGATCTGGAAGTATATGGCTTTTCATGTCAATCAAGATTAAAAGCATCTTCTTGAAGTACAATACATTTTTCATAAGAATAATACAAATGTTCTTTGGCATTGGCAGAATCTTAAGGGGAAAAACCTTCAATAAAGCATTTTTCTCTGAGTACTGGACTGATGGCTATATTAATAACTTTAAACACAAATGCTTCCTACGTTTTTCACAATTTTGGGGGGGGCAGTGCTTTGGGATTGTTTTTAATGATAAGCAGTTTAAAGATGTCTTGGCAGGTGGCAACATCTGGTTCATCTTGGCAGTTAAGCAGAGTAAGCCTGGTTAGTACTTGGATCTGTAGGAAATGTCAGGACTGGGAAGTTTAAAGAGACCTAAGAAGATGATAGTGGCAAAGTATTATTGCCAAGAAACCTACATGAAAAGTCCATGGAGTCAGGAGCTGAGCTTTACTTGACATAGAGCTTACCTTTTGGTTTAGAAATATTTTAATAAGGTTCCTATTAATAGTGTCATTTTGTATGTTTGCTACCATAAGGTGATTTGTGAAGTATCATATGTTCTAGAATGTATTCATTTCTGCAATACAGATAAAATACTAATGAATAACTGGAAAGTCTTGGAAGGAAAAGGAAGAAGAGGACTGCTAGCAGCAAGATAGATTGACTCAGTTACAGTGGCAATGGGTGCACCATTGGGAGATCTGAAGGACCAAGTTGGGAGCATAGGGTCCTGGAGAAAATCTATGTGGTTGCTAAGAGCTGACATTGACTTGATGGCACATAATACATCAATTATCAAGTCTGCAGGGAGCATTCTTTGCGAGGGAAGAAAAATATAGACGTTTAATCAGCCTGGGGTGTTCCATTTTCTTTTTCCATTGTTTTTAGCCAGTTTCATAACATCTAACAAAATACAACTCTTGCAGGGCTTGACTTTCTGAAATGCAAAAATATCTTTTAGAATTGCCCACTTTTTTTTTCTGATTGCCTATAGTCGGAGTTAAAAAAAAAAAAAAAGCTTAAATCACTTCCAATGGTAAATTCAATCTGCTGGGAAATATTAGAAATTCAGGCCTCGTGGCCTGAACAAGATGAGACTGTCAAGGGGGAGAATTTTGTAATTTCTGCTCATGAGAAATCCTTTTCACAAGTCCCTGTCTAGCACATTCCCTCTTTCTGAGTATGTGGTTTGTATTGTTGTAACTGAAACAAATACTCTTGACACTTCCATATTGATGGCTATACTTCCATCACTGTCATAGTAACTAATTATTTGTATAATTAATTCAGAGTAGTTTACATTAGTGATATACTTTAAGTATCAGTAACCTAGATGAGTTAAAGAATAGTGAGATGTGTTTTTCATGCTATCACTTAATATCTAAATACATGTGTTCATGATTCCAAATGTAAACTACAAGTGATGTTGAATACACTTTTAGTTTTTTTAATCAACCAGCTAGTGTTTGTTCTTCCTCATTTCTCACTAAGTATAATCCATGGAGATAAGCTGTAGTTCTATAGCTTGCTGTATGAAAATCAAGATAGAATCATAGTTGGGGAACAAATAAAAAGTGTTTTCTAAACTTTAATGCAATCAAATGAAAACCTACAGAAAAATACAGGTTTCTTAACACTACTAAATTTACCCAAATGCAGAGTCCTAAAATTCAATACAATTCCTCTCCCCCAATCCCCAGAAAAAAAAAAACCTTGTGTGATTCTTTTTTTCTATTCTCAGTTAATCTAAGGCAATTCAAAGTAAATGATCTGGGGAAAACTCTTCCTTATCAACAGTATTGCAGTACACCTCTATAAATTGATAGGATCAAAATATTAATCCATAACTTAAAAACATGGTCTTGAGTGACCTGGGCATTCCATGTCTAGGGAAAAAAGCTCTACATTTAATTAGGATTATATTATATCTTACAGTACTCAAATTCATGGTCATCAAGAAGTTCTGCTAGGTTCATTGAGGTTAAGTAAGTGGATGTAAGATTATGGTGATTTGCATCTGCACTAATTCCAAGACATCATTTGTCATACTTTCAATATATGATTTATTTTAAAAATAATTGTATAGCATTTAAGAGAGATCCATTTGGAAGTTGCTTTGTTTTTGTAGAAGAGTCTGATGATGTCCACTCCCATGCTTTACCTTCTGGAGACAACAGATGTGTACTTTCTAGCTGGGTTTGCTTGCTTATTTGTGCTGCTAGCATTGATCCTCTTTATTCTGGGTTATGATGTAATGGAGCCTTCTTTACTCCTGACTTAGCTTTCAGTTTTGAGATCTGTTTTGATAGCAAGGCAGTTGTCAATGACGACACTAGTTGGCAATTGACACGAACAGTTTCAGAGTATCGACAAAGCCATATGATCTGCATGAATTGATAATTTTGGGAATGGACTTGCTCATATGAATGTTTCAACATGTGTCCAGATTGCGACTCATGTTTAGACAGATCTCCCAAAGTAGATAAGCATTACAGTGATTTACAAGGTGGGAATGTGCTGAAGAAGGATTGTCATGTGGTTGCTATAACTGACGGCATCCCAACCTTATGTGAGCTTAAAGACTTAAAAGACAGTTCAGAGCTCTATAGCCATTATGCCAAGTTATTGGTTCTATTTTTCTTCCATGTACCATGTAAAACCATTCATGTTACTGATTTGACAGTGATATAAGGAGAGATGCATACACTCTGCATTTATTTTCAACTCATCATGTAGTTGGGATTCCTGAGATACATCCCTCCTGTTAGCTTACAAAATTATTGCATAAAAAGGTTGTTCCTTGATTTAAAATACAGACATGCTGGAGGCCAGATAAATTGGCTTTTAGTCTTGTTGGGACTTGACCCTTAATTTTAATTCTGACCCTGGTGATAATATCCCTTAGTTGCAGTTCTCACTCTTGTGGTAATGTTGTAGATTCCACTAGAGTTTACCTAGTTTACATCAACTGATGTTTCAAGGCCATTAACCTTTCTTGTTATTGGGATACTGTTCTTGTATAAGTCTTTAAGATTAGTAATACACTGGGCCATACTGTGGGAATGGCCTCATAAGATAAGATGTTTTATCAGTGTTCCAAATGGCCCCCAAGGATTGCAGTATATGTATATGTATATATAAACAAGTGCAATGTTTATATGTGAACAGTATGGGTTTGCAGTAGGGCTGTGCAGCAATCTGGATTCAAAGAGGAAAAAATTGAGTAGGAACGCATGTGAGCACATATGTTACATCTTTTGGCAACACCCTAAAGAAGCATTATCTTTTCCTGGGTTCCTACACAAGCCCACTTAATCATTTTCCCTTCCTTTCAGATCATTGCACAGTCCTAGGTTGCACACAGGTGAACATACCACAAAATCATGATAGGCCTTGATTTGCATATATACATGTATACACATATTCACATTATAGCAAATATCCATTGGCCACTGCATACCATGTAAAAGGATAAATGGGGTTGTATTAGCTTTTGATTTTTTGTAGTCTAGTGTTGATTACTCCTAATATAAAAAATTAGGTTGACACAACAAATGGTGGCTATATGAGTACTTTCTGATTATATGTTCACTAGTGAATTTCATTCATCTATCCTTGCTATGTACCTAGTTGTTCTTTGGCCCTTTAAACAGTAATCTGGATGCTGATTCTGATTTTAGAGGCTTTGGGTATGGAATAAAAATATACAGTGAAATCTCGATTTACTGGACTTGATGCAGCCGGGCTTCATGTGCAACAGACCAAATTTCCTTAGCGATTTATGTAATTTGCTTAATGACATCATCATGCATGTGGCATTATATTTGTAATATAACTTAATTAGATTATCTGTTGGACCAGTCATAATATAGTACCATTTTTAAAAAAATATTTTTGTTCATTATGTGTACTTTTAAAGAACATTGCAATAAAAAGAAAAAGAACATCATGCAAATGATGTAAAATGACACAAATTACATAATTTCATATTTAATGGGCATTCATAAATAAGGGACACCCCCTCAGCTAAAACGAGGTTTCACTGTATTTAGGAATCTGCTAGGCTTTGGCAGGATAAACCAGTTGATACCCAATCTTGTTGTGGCTAAATGGTAATATATAGGCAAATGAGGAAATTGTTATATATAGATATATAGATATATATATATATTTAAAAAGAATATCTAATCCAAGGCTCTCATTGACCAGCTTCTGCTTAACAACTTGTTCATACTCTTCATAGAAAGCAGTAAAAGAACAATGATTATCAGTCAT
Organism: Python bivittatus; assembly: GCF_059951505.1. NCBI lineage: Eukaryota > Metazoa > Chordata > Lepidosauria > Squamata > Pythonidae > Python > Python bivittatus. Next base: position 13,917,744 of record NW_028277035.1, on the reverse strand, counting down.
GCATTCCAATACATATCCTTTCATACAGCATTATATCATCATAAAAGAAAGGGGTGAGAGGAGGAATGAGAATAAAGTATGGGGAAATTAACAATAAAGCACATTTCAATCAAAAATTCATTTTTTAATATTTTTGTTTTTTTAAAGGATTTTAGAGATTTTTTTTTCATTTGTCTTTTTACTTTGTTTCATGCAATATTTCACAGTCCCAATCCCACAGGTTTTTTTTTCAACTTTTTTTTCCAAACAAGTAGGAAAAAAGAAATAAAGAAGCTGAGGAATTATTATTCTGATGTCATTTCTTTGTCAAGCAGGACCAAAATATCAGAAGAAAATGCTTAATTTTTATCAATTATTTTTGTCCTTTTTTGTTTTTTTGTTTTATTATTATTTCTTTTTATCTCTGCAGGCAGTAATATTAGGGATTGGTATAACCAGCAAGCACTCCTCTGTGTGTGTGTGTGTGTGTGTGTGTTATATGTGTGTGTGTGTTGGGGATGTGTATTTGTGTGCATATCTCCCTCTTAAAATATCAGGTCACAAACTTTTTTTAAAACATTAAGTTAATCAGGTAATTGAGATGATAAAACTCATCAATAGAAGCCCAGGGTTGTCCTTTTGTTTACTTTTGCATCTTTTTAAAAGGTTTTTGTTTCTTAAACATTTCCAGAATGTCTTCGACAGACTCCTTCCTGCCTCTCCCATCTGCCCAGAGGAAAGTGGCTTCTGGTCTTGGTTCGCAGAGGCGTACAGTAAGTTAGGTGAAGCCCGGGGCTCTTGGGCGGCCCAATTTCCCCACACCTGAGTGCGTTTTCTGTTGTAAATTCTGAGTGACGCCCCTCCCTCCCTCCCACCCTCAAATCACTCACCACACACAACTTGATCTGTAAAAGATAAGCATGCTCTGATCTCCCAGACCCTCGCGTCCCTAGCCTCCCCCCAACCCCTTGCTCCCTCCCGACCCCAGATTCCCCGAACAAAAGATAAAAAGTTTCTTCCCACAACTGCAGGGTTCTCCTCCGCGACACCTTCCGCAATCAGCTGGCAGTTCGTTTGCTTTTCATTCTTCCCCTCGCCTTCCCCCCAAGCTGGGGATCTCCTCCCTTCTGGGTACGTGTGTGGAGTGCGTGTGTGGCGCGTGCGCGCACGTGTAAGGTGAAGCCACTGGTAGGTTAGCAGCAGTCGTCCTCGTCAGTTTCGCTATAAGGTTCGTGCAGTCCTTTGCGTGGCCCTGTCCCGCGCGACTTGGCTGGTCCGTGTGAGTGGTAGTATCCGTTGGGGAGCCGCCGCCCGTGCCTGTAGGGGGAGAGAGAGGACGAGCCGCCGCCCACCCGGGAAGTTCTGGGCGAGCGTCCTGAGCCGCTCCCCTGCTGCTGCTGCTGCTGCTGCTGCGCGGCCTCGTAGGGGAAGGCTTCCTCGCCGGCGGGGCTGCCGTAGTCCCGACTCCGGTAGTAGCCGCTGCCGTGGCGAGGCCCCGGCGAGGGCTCAGAGACCTGTGGGGCTGACCACCGGCTACTGGCGTGGCGGTAGCCGCGAGGCGAATCATTTCGCGGCGGGACAGTGTGTCGCTCCATAGCCGGAGACCTGCTGCGCCGCTCGGAGACGTGGTGCTCAGCAGGCAGCGAGGGGTAGCGCCGAGGGGCCGGGCTGGCTATTCGGCTGGGGTGCACAGACGGCGGTTGCTGCTGGGCCCCCGTGTTGATGGTCTTACGGACCACGGGGGAGTAGGAGATATGTGGCCGGGGTGTAGAAGGGGTCTGTGGGAGCTGGCGGCGTCCTCGCCTCGGGGTGCTGGTGCCAGACGTTGAGAGGACTGGACTCCCACTTACGGAACTACTGCCCTACACGAAAATTGAAACAAAGGAAATCAAAAAGAAAAAATATACAAGGAAAATCAACCAAGAAGAGACAGAAGGAAAAGGGGGCCGGATTGGAGGTGGGCGGGGATGCGGTTTGGGTGACACAGAGACAAGGACAAAGGAGGGGGGGAGGAAGGCAAGGAATAAAAATAAATGAATGGGAAAGTAATTAAAGCAACAGCCACATCAGGGTGGATTAGAAATTGAGGATAGGAAGGCAAGGGAAACACAAAGGACAATAATTATTCATAATTTAAAAAAAATCCAAAGGAAACCAAAAGCAAAAAAGAGAAATGGAATTTTTGTAAGTTCCAAGGATTAAAAAGTAGTAAAAAGCTTTTAAATGTATTTGTGTTCTTCCAAAAGAAAGAAAGAAAGAAAGAAAGAAACAAGGGGTGGGGGATAGCAATTTATTAAATAGAAAAGAAACAAAATTTTTGGAAGGAGAGAGGTGGGGTAGGATGTATTTGCAAAGCATGTTATCAAAAAATGAATAGCGGGGAAAAAAGAGAAAAGATTTGAAGTTGAAAAAGGAAGTGGTAAGTTGGGATAAATAGGGACAGAATTTAGGAAATAACAGGAAGTGGGAGAGAGGATTTAACAGGAAAGATGAGGGAAATCTGGAATAATTTTGTAACAGCCAAACTCTTCAAGGAGATTGCAGAGTGTTGATATCCTGCACCTGAGATATGTCTGATCGTCAGTCTTCTGTTCATGTTGCTTACATGCTAATGGTAAGATCATGCATTGTTCTCATTGCATACACACTACTTTAATCCAACATACAGCCCCACCTCAGATTTCCTAAAAGGCAATGAAGTCCATGAAAAAAAAGTTCTTTGCCTCTGTTATACAGCTTGCCTTTGCTAAAAAAATGTTAGGGAGTAATAGCAATAGTATTGCTGTTCTTTCAGTTATAATGGGGAGCAAAAGCTCTGGGTAATCTGGACTACAGCTGGTAGAGTCAAGTACCTGTGATGCATTTAGGGGACCATCAAGAGCCATCAGTTTAACTTTCACTTTTTATGACTCCCATCAAAAGTGTGTGTGAAGTAAGGCAGCAGCCTATCCATGGTAAGGCCTTTGGGTAAGGCATGTTCTCAGGCATGTCTGAATAGGTTGAAAGCAATGTGTGCCTCCTTTGACATAACAGAGCCCAGAGCCAACTAACAGTCCATCTTCAGTAGCAATTCCCAGTTAGCTACATTTTGATCTATACTGTTTCCTCCAAATAAGATAAATTTCTATCCAGCTCATCACAGCATATCTGAAAATAAGGTATGTTGTGAGAGACATCAATTCTGAGAAACGTTCAAGGCTCAGACTGTTAGATTCATGGATATCAACATTATTAATATATATGTAACAATTGGTTGACTGGAGTTTTCAAGGTAAGGGCTCGTGTAGGCTCTTCATGATCTGTGACTTACACCTGCAAATGTTCTAATCCTTTTTTCTTTACTCTTAATCAACTATTGAGTTCACAGAGGTCATTCAAAACATTTGAGCTTATTTCTTACTATGTGGATGCTGTTAATATAAATTAACCCAAAAATCAAATATGCACTCCAAGCAAGATATATTTTACAATTATAAACAGAATAATCCACAACTAACTAGTTCTCTTGACATCCTTCATCTGAAACAGTCTTTCATCAACGAATTCCAAGTCTTTGAACTGAATAAGGAAAACAGTAGGCCTGACAAACAGGCACCCACAGTACCTGCCATGGTTTTAGAAGCAGAGACAAGAGGATGCTTGACCACAGTAATCTGTTGGCATGATAGATGCACTGCCACTGTGTGGAAAAGCTGCTCAGTATCTTATTCACTGTCATCTGGTTAATGATGAAGCATGGACTCTTCAAAATAATTGATAGTGACCAATCAATGCTTGGTAGTTTGCTATTTCGAGAGACAAAGTACTAGCTGAGTACAGTGTACACTTTATTCCATTTAATTTCCTGCCCTCTTGATCTACAGGGATGAATTGCAGCTCCACAATAACAGGCTGCAAGTAATCTGCTCAAAACAAGAGGTAATCAAGATGAACCATACAAAGACTGTTTAATGTAAATTAATTGTATTTAATGGTTTTGTTTTTCATTGTTTTGATTGTTTGGTTTCTGGTATTTTCATTGTGTATACTGCCCAGAGTCACAAGTGTGAGATGGGCAGCTCTATAAATTTAAATATCCATAGGGTTGATGGTACGGATCAATTATTTCTGCAAGAATCTTTAGTGGCCTGTGACAATACATTAGAAGACATTGGAATGCCAAGCCATGTTAAAGCATCTTATTGTATGGCCTGGAAAATTGGGCCATCATCAGCAGGGAAGCCCTGGGCCTATCATGCCAAATAAGTCTTACTCTCAATACTTATTTAGTATAATGCTAGATGCCTTCTGAAGGAGATATGCTACCCTTGGAATTCACAATGGCCTGATCCAAGGAGGACAGAGATGGAGATACCCATACATCTGAGACTGGGTAAGACTCAGCCTTTGTCTGATGCCTAAACAGAGGGCAAATATCATTAATGATGATAAGATCAGCCAAAAGGTCTGTTGTACTTGGCTAGATTCTGTAGGAAGTACGGGCTTTGGTCTAGACTGAATCATGCTGTCTGTAGAAGAGTATGTTTCCTCAGACATTGGGCCCAAAGTAAAAACTCTGATGACACATGTATATATTTCTATGGATGAAGAAGTGACATGGGTTCACATACAGGAAATACTATCTCTCAGATAAAAAACAGTGCTGCTGGTACTGATCCTTCATAGAACTCTGGCAGCAATGGCATGAGTTAGCCACCCTCATCAAAGATATAAGAATGCCTGTCAAAAGATAGGAGTTTAGTACTTAGTATTTCTATTTGGTATGTGCATATTAAGCACAGATAAGACCTATTTTTCTCCTGGTGAGGTAAGTTGGGCTGAGAGAAAGTGATTGTCCCTAAATTACTGAGTGAGCTTTTCATGACTAGAATCTGGATCACCCCATTCCAACCGTTTAATTACTACATCACACTGGCTTTCACTTACTACCACATTTTATACATTTATGGGGTATAAATCTAATAAAGAAATAGAATTTCAGAAGAGATCTTCAAAGGTATAAAAATGGCAAATCACTACGGTGATTCTACGTGTCAATGTTTTCTAATCTCGCTTCATATATGTGCATATAGTGTATGTGGGCATTGATGATTATGTGCCATCATGTTGGCATCACCTCTTAGCAATCACACAGATAGAATTTCTCCAGGAGGATCTGTCCCCAACTTGTTCCTTTATGGCTTCCAACAGTGCACCCATTGCAACTGCTATTGAGTCCATCCATCTTGCTGCTGTTCTTTCCTTCCACCTTTCCCACCATTATAGACTTCTCCAGAGAGCTAGGTTTTCACATGTGTGCATACTATGATAATTTGAACCTGGTCATTTGTGCCTCAAGTGAGAACTTCAGGTAGATTTGTACAATAGTACCTTTGTTTGTTTGCTTGGTTATCCATGATATTCTCAGGATTTTCTCCAACCCCGAAGTTGAAAACTATCAATACTCTTTCTATTCTGCTTCTTTAAAGTCCAACTTTCACTTCCAAAGAGCATCACAGGGAAAACTATTTCCTACGTGATTCTGATTTTTGTAGATACAGACACATCCCAGCATCTGCATATTTTTTCCAAGGCCTTCACTTCTACCAAGTGCTAGTCTGCAGCATATTCCTTTTACTGTTGATAATTGACCCTAAAAGACAGAAGCTATTCACCACTTCAGTATCTTCATTATTAATTCTAAGGCTGGTTGTTATATCTGTTGTCATTAGTATGGTCTACTTTAGATTTAATCTCAGTCCCATTTCTTTCACTGTGTTCCTTGACTTTCATTACTAGAGCTTGCAGATAATTCGCATTTTCAGCTAGTAGGGTAGTGTCATAAACATAGCAGAGGTTATTGATGTTTCTTCATCCAATTTTAAAACCACACTTGTCTTCCAATCCAGCTTCCCTTAGTATATATTCCACTTACTGGTTGAGTAAGTAAGTGGAAAGTATACAACCTTGTCTCTCTCCTTTGCTAAATAGGAGCCAGCCTATTTTGCTCTGTTCTGTCCTTACTATGGGCTCCTGACCTGTGTATAGGTTTCACATAAAGACAATGAGATGTTCTGGGATTCCCATTTTGATGAATTCCCATAAATGAAGCTTCTTTTTGGTATTCTTTGGTTTTCTCAATTATCCAGCATGCATCAGCAATAATGTCTCATGTTCCTTGGCCTTTTCTAAAGCCACCTTGAACGTCTGGCATCTCCCTTTCCATGCAGAGCTCTAATCTGCATTGGATGATCCTAGGTACAGTATTTATTTGCTAGCATGTGAAATTAAGGGTATTGTGTGATAGTTTGCACACTGTTAAGTCTCCTTTCTTTGTATTGGTATGTAGATTGACCTCTTCCAATCAGTTGATTGTTCTCTGTATTTGTTGGCATACTTGGTTATAACCTTTACTGATTCTTCTGTTGCTTATCATATTTCTGTAGACATTTCATCAATTCCTGTAGCTTTCTGGCTTGGTAATTATCAGAGTGCTGATCTAACTTCACCATCTAATACTAGAGGTAAGTAAGGAATATTTTCTAAGGTTTCTTGGATGTTGACATCTCTATTGTACAATATTTCAGTATACTCCTTCCATCTTTATCTTCTTTGAATCAGTTTCTATTTGTCCATTGGCATTCTTTAGCATACCAATTCGAGGTTGGAACTCCTTCTGAGTTTAGAGATCTTTTGGAAGACCTTCCTTTTTCCATCTCTGTTTCCATCTTCAGTGTCTTTACAGATGCTGTTGTAATAGATGCTTGTTGTCTCTTCTAGCAGCTCTTGAATTTTTTTGTTAAGTTTCTTCCTGAGAATATTGTCTTTATTGTCTTTGGCTTCTGTTCCCTTTATAGCAATTTCCGTCATTTGCTCTGACATCCAGTTTGCTTTTTTCTGTTTCTTGATCTTTGGCAGTCTCTTTTCAGATTCATCCTTAACAATGTCTTTAAGTTCATTCCCAATTAATGAGATTCAGGACTTCAGAGAGCGATTCCTGCTATTATCCTAAAAAATTGTGGGTAGGTGCTGAAGATCATAGTGTGGAAGCTGGCTGGCTTTCTTCTTCCACTTTGAACTTATTTATTTATTTGGCAGATTTATATAGCTGCCCATCTCACAGAATGTGACTCTGGGCGGCATACAAACTTGCACATGAGCAATTCATAATCTTTTCCATAGTCAGCCCCTGGCTACTTTGCTGTTATACTTGAGCTCTTCCACCTCCTTCCACCAATAATATAGGCAATTTGATTTCTGTATGGTTTATCTGGTGATGTCCATGTATATAAGTATTGTTTTGGTGTTTGAAGACTGTGTTAGCAACACATACATCACTGGAGTGGTGGAAATTGATAATCATTCTCCTAATTCATTTTGGTTTCCTAGACCACACAGTCAAACTACATTTTCCTCAGTATTTCCACCTTTGGCATTCCAGTCTCCAACTACAAGCAGCACATCATGTTTGCATGTTCTGTTGATTTAAAATTAAACTTGATCATAAAACTTATCAACTTCTTCTTCTTCTGTGTCAGTGGCTGGAGCATAAACTTGAATAATCGTCATATTAAAGGGTTCTCCATGAAGATTAATTGATATTATTTGGTCAATACTTGGTATGGCCAAGTACTGTTCTTGCTATACCCTTCCTAACTATGAAAGCAATGCCATTCCTTCTTTGTCTTTCATAGCCTGAGTTATAAACAGTGAGATCTTCTAAGTGAAAGTTTCCAGTTCCATTCCATCCCATCTCAATTTGCTGATGGCTAAGATGTCAAATGTTGATTTATTTCATCTTTCATTCCATTTCTCATATTCATGCTTCTTACATTTCCTGTTCTCATTGTAATTCTTTCCTTGCAGCTTCAGATATTCTTTTCTCACATGGCAACATCAGCAACTAAACATCCTGAAGGCTTTTATTTAGCCATGTCATAAATACTGTTAGTACTATGAAAGATCCTCAGTTCTTCCTCAGTAACATGCTGAGTGCCATCTGACCTAAGGAGCCAATAGTCTGGCATACAGTATATTGTCAATCATTTTATATTTCCTGTCTATGTGGTTTTCTTGGTAAAATACAGGAATGGTTTATCATTGTCTTCTCCTATGCAATATGAAATGATGCCTTTGCTGTTGTCACTAAAGTAATTTTCTACCTCCACCATCTTCTATATCACTGCTGCCCAATATAGATGCCCACTTGCTTTAGTTGGGCATCTGGGATGATCTTCAAATCTTGGGTGACCCTGTTGGGATTATATGCTCTTGGCATAAACTCCCAGCTTTTTTTACTTATCCCTCCCAGGAACACTTCCACAATGAAGCAGCACAGAAGGGTTTGGGGAGGGGGATTATATGGGCATACAAAAGTTAGTGTGTACATGTACTATATATATATAGATATATGAGGACAGTTTAGAAGACACATTCTCATTAGACAAACTTTGTCAATAATCAATGTTCATCTAATAAAAGTTTAACAGATTAACAGCTCAGATCACAGATTCCAACATATAGAAGAAAAAAAAGAAAAGAAAAGAAAAGAAAAGAAAAGTGAACATTCCTTGACTCAACAGCATAAAAGAAACCTGAGGCAAATAACTTTAAGTCCTATATGCCTTGGAGGCTTGGCAAAAGGCAGCTCAGCTCTAGCATATTTCAACACCGTCTGTGTAGTATAAGCCAGTGTGGTGGTATAGTTAAGGTGTTAGACTAGGATTGCAGAGGTCAAGTGACAGAATGTGACAAGAAGCTTCAGTGGTTCAGTTCTGCATCCCCAGACACTCTGCATGTGTCAAAAAATGGAATGACTCCACTAATGTTTGATAGAAGGAGCCTGAGCAAGGGGAAGCAGGATTTCCTGAACCACCACAAATTGTGGAATATTAGGGTGTACAGAGTATAGCAAGGAAGGTTCCTAAAATTTATCCCTAAAATGGGATGCTAGAGGTCACAGATGCCCACTACAGCATATCTGCAAATTGCTCAAGGGACAAAATTGCTCCTCTCTATGCCAGTTCTCTAGCACTGATGACAATGAGGTTAGGACCTCAATTTCCAGCATTGGCACCGATTCTGTTTGGCCAGGAACCTGCAGCTGCTCTTGAATTGCGCATGGATCTTTCCCCATAGCCCATCACCACTAAGTCCTAATAAGGTATTCAGTGAACTGCCTGGCCCAACATCATGGGATCAGTTTCGTGTTTTGAAGACAAAAGTTGTAGATAAGATATTTTAAATGTTTAAATGTTTCATCCAGCCATAAATCCTCTCAATCTAGCTGGAAAGAATTGAATGAGTCAAAGTTTGTGTAAACATTCTATTCTCTCTGATACTTATATCTATAGGAGGATGCCATTAGGAGGTTTGTCATCAATATTCTAATGCAATCAACCTCTATATCTTGGTATTATCTTAGTCAAGGAAGACTGGGTGCATCCTTAAATAGTACTGGATACACGGATGGTTAGATAAGAGCCAACAAACTGAAACCCAACAAGCTGAAGCCACAGTGAGTAGACTGTTCCCTTATCCAGGAATAGAAAGGTTCTAAGTTCTGAGCAAGGTTATACTTCTTTCTAAAGAAGAATACACATAATATGCAAGTGCTCCTAGAGGCATCAATAATTTATGTAACAAGGAATGCCTTTTTCTAGTTTCAACAGGTTCATCAGCTACAACCATTCCCTTACTTCCAATGGGCCTTCAGAAAGTTTTTTTTTTTTTTGAAACATGATTTATTCCATTTTAATATGATCTCTTGCTTACATAATACTAAGAAGCCCAAATTGAGGGAACAAAGAAAGACCAATACAGGGGAAACTAATTATTTGAGCTCACTTACTCAACTGGTTCAGTCCAACTTGTTATTCTCTCTATGTCTCTCTCTCTCAACACTTTCTCCTTTATCCTCTGCCCAGTGTCTACTTCTGTCAAATTAATGTTCCTGTAGGAAGAAGCATGGGATCTTTCATAATTCAACTCTAAATCCTAGAAAGGGAAATGGCTGATATTATTATTACTCAGCCATATTCTGTCTTTCCCTCAGAAGTTCCAGGCAGCATATACACGATTTCCTTCTCCAATATTATCCTCACAACAACTAAAACTACAGCCAGGTAGAGCTGAGAGATAGTTGTTAGCTTAAGTCACTCCCCCCGCCAACTTCTGTGGATTATCTCAGTGTCAAAGCTTGTGGCGCCTAGCGACCTATGAAACATAAGCCTCAGCAGAAGGAACCAGGATAGCCCCTCTTCCACATGCCACTACAAATATCAGCTTCTTGTGAAAATGAAAAAATCTGCTGTTTTTGCTCCACTTTATTTATTTATTTATTTACTAGATTTCTACCCTGCCTGTTTCTTCAACTATCAAGGTAGCTTTCAATGAGAAAAATACAAAATATAAACATTAATGCAATTAAAATCAGAATTAAAATTAAGGAACATTTCAAACTCTGAACAGGCTTCCTTTGGGGCAGTACAATCCCATCCACAGCAAGCCTCACTTCAATTCCAGAGTCAAATTTTTCTTTAACAAAAGCATCTGCACCTTGTCTGGATTTAGTTTCAGCTTGTTTTTCCTTATCTAGCCCTTTATCAAAATTAAGCCACATTCAAAAGTTTGACTGAGTCATTGGAATCAGAAGATAAAGAATTATAGAGCTCATTGTCATCAGTATACTGATATCACCCCACTTCAAAACTGTAAATGTTGAATAATATAAGAGACAAGATGGAATCCACAGCTCAGAGATCTGTGTTGAGGAGTAGTCCTCCAGTACCATGCTTTGGATACGTCATGACTGAAAGGACTGGAATCACTGCAAAATAGTGCCCCTAAGGCCCACCCCAGCTAAAGGCATCAAAAGCCACTGAGATATACTGGAGAAGTTGTAGGGATGTTCTTCCTCATCTAACACAGGTCATCAACAGAGACAACCAAAGCAATCTTACTACCATAACCTGGAGGAAATCCCTACTGAAATGGGCCCAGATGCAGCTGGAGTTGAAGGTCCCCACTTTCTCCATCACTTTGTCCAACTATGGAATATTTAAGACAGCCTATAATTCCAGGAATATTCCAGGTCAAGGAAGGATCTTTTCAGCAAAGATTTTATAAAAGCCTCATTTAAGCAAGCAGAGACATATGTCCCCTACCATGAAGCCAATCTCAACCTGGCTGATTTAATCAGCCAGGAAGAGTATGAGTTGAGCAGACAAATGGTAGTCCTTATTTCTTCACACACTCTTTCCACATCCTTGAAATCTACAAATTGAAAAGAATCCATGAACCTGATAAATATTACCAAGATTACCTCCCTATGAACTGCTGCAAAATTGGAGTCCAAATTGAGGTGAATCCAGTTGATTTTGTCTGAAAAAGCAATGAAAATTGCTCACAGCCTGGCCCCCTAAATTTGAAAACTGCAATATTGGCTCAAGATAATTATATCAGCTCAAGTAGTCAGTGTGAATGCTAGGAAGATTGTCATTTTAAAGCTAGCCTAAGAGATTATTTAAACTGATTTTCTTAGTCAGTCATAGTTTATTTGTTTATTTGGCAAGATTAGGCAAGAGAATCTCACTGGCTCCATCTGTTCCTGTTCAGGGTCAATCACTATGTTTCCTGTTTGCTCACAGAATAAAACAAATTCTGAACAAAAAATAAATACATAGACCCACAATTTGAGATACAGGCCATTTGGACAGACATTTGGCAGTTGGGATATCACAAGCCCTGTCTTGCAATACTCCAAATGTCATTTTATGAATCCATTTTAAAACAGCATTTAGAATACTGTAAACTTATAGGATATCCTGCTGTAAAAAAAAATAAAATAACATGGGAAAAGTACACAAATAGCAACTAAAACTCTTAGTGTACTGAAGCATACTACCTAGGAAGATAACTTAAATTAATTGAATATATTTCGTTTAAGAAAAGCAAAAAACAAAAATGAATACTATATTTGAAGGAGAGGAATATGTGGCCTGAAGAAACACAAAGATTAACCAGGTTCATATCTATCAAGAATTATTAGCTATGGTAGCTAAATGGAAATCCTGTGCTGTTTAGGGAGAAAGACAAAATAATCCCCTTGCTCCCATTTTATGTACAGAAGCTCAGCACACTGACAGACTGTCATATTTCAAAACTGGCAATAGAATTGTGATCTGCAGGAACCTAAAGGGTGCAGGTGGTCAGGCAGTATATCTCAGAGAGATCTTTATGCCAACACCTTGTCCATTTCTCTCTCTGACTTCTACCATTGAGAAAGGAGCATTAATTTACCTTATGGTAAGGCTGGCCTTATCTCCATGTCCTGAAAATGTACTTCTCTGAGTGCCTGATGCTGAAGAGGAGAAGTGGCAGGGAGAGTTACCATTGTAAAAAGTGGCTGTGGTCTTTCAGAAGCAACTGATTGGCTAAAGAACTAGATACTTAATCCTACAAGGCAATTATTACATTTTCAGACTGAATCAAAATTATGCTTACGACAATGCAGACTAATCAGTGTAAGCATGTTTACATGAGTAGATGGATAACTGGAGTTTGATACTCTTGAAGCATACAGACATTCTTTTAGTACTAAAGGCACTTATATTAGTCCCTAGAAGCACAACATGGAATGGAAAGCCACACCAACCTGCCTATGAGGCACATGTTCTCGGCCTTCACTGGGTGAACGGGACCAGCGTCGATCTCTGGATCGAGGCCGGCTATATTCATGCCTCTCTTGTGAATACCGCTCCTTGTCAGAAGATGTGTGATGGTGATGATGGTGGTGGTGATGGTGGTGGTGCTTCCGATCCTTAGGCCTGCCTCGCTCTTGGTCTCTTTCTTTGGGAGGTAGGTCAGCTGACTGTGTAGTCAGACTGAAGTCTGTACCCAGACCTGCCAGTGAGAAAAAGAAAAACAATTTGAAGTCCAATGCATTCATTCTAAATGAATGATATGGAAGATACTAAAAGAGCAAAAACAAGGAAAGTATCTATGACAAAATACTAAAAATATTGAAGGCATATTTTACTTGACTTGGATAGTCAAACAGGTGACCAATATATACCGTATTTTTCCATCTATAAGACACCCCCATGTATAAGATGACTCCCACTTTTCCAACCCAAAATTAAGAAATCAATATTTTAAAGATAAAGCAGAACACATTTTTATTTAGTAATTAGGTAACATTTACATGATACACTCAGTGGGAGGAGGTCCAAACTGTCTCTCTGCAGCTCTATTTCCATGCTCTTTCGCATAACTGATTACATTCAGTCACGAGTGAAACTGCTGATAGCTTGTCTCTGCAAACAGACTTCCTCCAATTGGTTTGTTCAGCATCAGCTGACATCAGTTACATAAGGCTCGTGATTGGAGGAAGTCTGTTTGCAGAGACAAGCTATTTCACCCGTGATTGGAGGCTAGTGATAGGAGGAAGCCTATCTGCAGAAACAAAGTATGGGCAGTTTCGCAACCACGCAGTTCTCTCCTTGGCTTACTTCCTTGCATAAGACGCCCTTCAATTTTTAGTGTAACGGTTTTAGAAAAAAGTATCGTCTTATAGATGGAAAAATATGGTACTTTGATGCCAGGACTCAGACTCCAAAGTATATATTACTTTTTACAAAGTAAATTGCTTTTCTGGCCTATCTTCTCCCAAGTGAGCATTTAGATCAAACAAAAGTGACTAAGAAGAACAATTCAATAAATTGATGTAATGTCTGAACTTGGATCTCTATGCAGCCCAATTAAGATTGGTTTCCAGTGAATCTTCAACTCAGATGCTCGGCTGATGAGATATTTGAAAGATGCTTGTAGGCTGTATGCATATCCATTGGCTAGGTTCATACAACACACTAATCCTAAATTGGGATTAACAAAACATATTAACTGTGTTTGCATAATATTTATTTTATTGGACTACATGACTCCCAGGAACTCTGGGTAGCTTACATCTCTAACAGTAGGAAACAGAAAAATGAAAGAAAGAAAGAAAAAACCCGTACATCTTATGCAGTGTCCAAACAAATGAGGCCATATTATAGTTTAACATGATGGCCTGATTCACACAACATCGTCAAATAATGGTTGGGTTCTAACAAAATGCTGAACTTTAATTCTCCTTCCCTCCTTTTTAGCCATTTTAGTGGGTTCATGGTGTTATGTGACCCAGTCTCTAGGTCAGCATTTGGGGAAGACTGGCTTCCTCCCACCCCAAAAAGAATAAAGATTCTTGAGGGATAGTTTCTGTCTCTGCACATTCAGACATCTTAGGTGGAGTTAATTATACAAGAGAAGGGTAGCTAGTATATTCAAAACAGGATTATTCTCAAGCATAATTTTTTCTTTCCAAAATTATGCATGAGCCTCATAGGCTTTCTTAGAAAAAAAAAATTGTGGGAGGCTAACACCCAGTGTTTTCTTTGAAATTATGTCCACCTGAGAAGATGATGAGAAACAACTTTCTGGAAAACCACAGGCTTCCCATTCCCTTCCCTAGGATTGATTTCCATTTGTCTTGAATTTTTTGTTACCTGTGTCCACATCTGTGTATCGACTCAGTGAACGTTCTGATGTACGGTGGGTCCGCTCCCGTCGGCGGTGATGTCGCTGGCTGTCCTCTGGGATTACTCTTTCCAGAGAATAATCATCCAAGCGTGTGCCTTTGGAGCGTGAGTGGCCCAACATGGAGGCAGAGCGTTTCATGGGACTTGTATCGGCAATGGTCTGGAGAGGGATAGAAACCCAGTATAATAATATCAGTGGAGCCTTACAAGAAAACAAAAGCCAATGGATTTTGTGAAGTGTGGGATAAAGTTACAGAAATAGGCTATTATTCAGCCTAAATGTACTTCAGCCAGAGAAATAGAAATATACCCCATCAGAGTGATTATCCTGTACATCTTTCTACAACACCTAAAAAACTATGGGATATACAAAACTGTTGATACATATACCACTCTCTTCTTGCATTTACTCTGTGCCTAAATTATGGATTAGAAATATCTTGTTCCTAACAGCTGACACTCCCTCCTTTTCCAATAAGGTCAGGAATACATTATGAATGTAGCTAAGAAGAACGTGGTTGCCATGTTGCATTCCCCTCTTGAATGAGCTAGAAAAGGAGCATCAATTCAGCAGAAGCTTTTTTGGCTATGGATGCTATTAAATGGAGATAAAAGCATACATTACTTTCTCTGGTCAATGTCATGAAAGAGCTTTGGCCAAAGGAAATACCTATGAAGAGATTACCTACCCCAAGAGAAAGAAAACTTATTTACAACCTCAGATTAAACAAATTAAATAGTATTCCATAAACCCTGTAATGCAGTTCAAACTCCCAGAGATAGAAATATTGGAGGGAAGAGGCAGCAATGAAATGAGCTTTGTACCAATGCAACCCAGGCTCTGCCCCTTTTGTACATGTGTTGCTTGCATTGTCGTGTTGCAATGTTTGTTTCATCACTCTGATGAAACCATCAGATTCTGTGATGCCTCTGACCACAGACTGCCATTGTGTTGCTCTTTCCATGTTTTTCTTTGCCTCTATAATTCCTTTGCGTCATAAATCACATCATCTCTTTCATGAATCTGGGTAGAATCTTAATCACAATGAGGAAAATTAGGTTTAAAAATCTTGACCAATCTGTCTGAAGTCTCTTTTTAAATGAGTATGAATATATGCTTATATTCTGGATGCCAATATGTTCATTCATTATGCTACTGAGTGTAATTGCTCCATAAGAAGAAATACTAATAGCTATTAATTCTGCTGCATGGTTTGTTGAATTCTAGCTATCATTATTTTGTTCCAGGACCTGTAAACTCACCACAGGATAACAATTTAGTCCAAATTTCGTAGTACTTTAAGACTGGAACCAGCAACAATCACATAGATTTTTTCCTTCCCTCCTCACTCTTGTCTAACTACTGACTTTTAATTCATTTCAGGAATATGACACAGAAAATCTGGTTTGAAGGGTCTTTCCCCTGTTTCACCTAACCATTATAGAAACATATTCTGGCAACATCCTTTTTCTGCCTATTCCCCAGGATGTTACCTTCACCTCCTCCTCTGTCCATGAATGAGATTGGCTTAAATCATCCTCAGTTGTGCTCTTGTAGCTTTTCCATTCTCTGATGCTTTCTATCAGTTCAGCTTATCTCCACATTTTTTCTTGAATGATGGGCACATTTTTGAACAACACACTATGTTTGACTACTCCCCATTTTAACTTTCTAAGAGCATCTATAGGGCCTATGTAGAATTCAGAGGAATTTTTGTAAATAAAGATTATGCTGGAGACTGGTGCTTCACAGCTTGCCAATTTCTTAAGTAATGTTTTTCCATTCAAAGTATATAAAAAATAGGTGGAGCTGGAAGTTTGGCATGTTTCAAATGGAGAGAGTGTCTCCAGAAACACATGAGAACCACTTTGCCTCCCATGGTCTCAGACCAAAGATGTCAGAAGGCGATCTTGTAACCCAAAAACAATAAATGCAAGACAATAATTTAACAGAAAAAGAAACATGGAAAATTCTGTACAGGGGAAGTTTCCACCCACATACACATAGCCACATATTGTCTTTTATTTATGTTTACTGCTCTTCATGTCACATATATCAATCTCAAAAATTGTCAGGTTGGGCTCAGCCTGACACTTTGATGCATTTACTCTCAGAGGAGCAGTTCACTATGCTTCAGAACTGCTCACCAGAAACACTCAAAAAGTTTATACAAAAGTAAGCCTTAGCAAGGAAAAGGAAAGAGCAAAACCTTGTAATCATTGTAGGATTTATGCTCTCTTTTATTCATGGAAGGCTTTTGACAATGCTGAAGCTTTGGGAATGGGAGGGAAATGATCTTGCAAATTCCTTTTTTTTTTTCTAATTCCCCATTTCCCAACCTCCTGGAGAAGATTTAGGAGGAAGGTACAAGGAAAATGTCATCCTTGCTTCCAGTCACAGAAACCTTCACAAGATGATCAAAGACTCTTTTCTAAATAAAGGATGTACAAAATCTTGAGTACAAAACAGAGTGTTATTTTAAAATATCATAATGTGAAAAGTATTGCATTCTACTAATGTGAATTAGGTTTAGATTTAAAGTACATTTAGAAATTACAAATCTATATAGATAAAATGCAACATGCATTAGTCATTGGTAGGTTAATAAAGACAAAAGCAACAGCATATAAGAATGTACTGTATTTCTGTTGTACACTGAGTTGAGATTTGTAAATCTAAAATTGACCAAATAATATTTGCATATAGTAATCTGTAACACTGTTTATCTAAAGTTTTATAATATACAGATAAGGCTAGGTGATTTGAGGGGTGGGTGGAATCATCTGAAATTATGTTGTCACATTCTCACAAAATAGCTGCAGTGTGGAAGCTTACTTATTCATGAGAAGACTGCCAAGATAGATGTGGTCAGCCCTAAACACCTATTTACCAGAAGACAGAATGCCAAGATTGTCTCTTATCATCCTTCTAGTCATCCCACTTCCCACCCATCCCTACTATCTTCTCATTTCAATTTATCTTTTTTCTTTCTGCGCAAGAGGCATACTTCCAAGTCAAACACTGTCTTGCACCCGTTCACATAAAAAACCCAAACCATCTAAGAATGCCTATGAAGTCATTCTGGTACATAAGGTTGATGATGGCAGCTGATGCTTTACAGCATTGGAAAATATTAAAATAATCCTGTAAAAGATGAAGTCAGGTGGGTGGGATGAAAAACTGGTGGCTGCCAAAGAAAATACCTTAGCCAAACTGCCTTCTCTGTGTTATGGATTTATATATTTTTAATGTTTTTCTTTTTGTGAATGTGTCCATTGTGTTCCAAGCAAGAAGTGCATTTAGGCTTTACTGCCTAGTTAAAATTAAGACTTGCAAGTCTCAACCTAATAGTGGAATATTTTCCTAAAAAAAAAATCTGTTTTGATCAAAATATGTTTGAGATTGCAAAATGCAGAAAAAGGACAAAATAGAAAAGTAAAAGTGGAACCCTGGAATTTTTAACAAATCTTGAATATTTTTTTCTTTATTTTTAATGCTTTATTGTAATTTCTTTGTTTGATTGTTGTGAGACACCCGGAATTGTTGAAAGTTGGGCAGCATACAAGTTTAATAAATTATTATTATTATCACTCATGAATTCAAGCATCCATAGACAGTAAATCTGTAGAGTCTAGAATACCATTCAGTGATATGTTCAAGTTGCTCCCACTCTTTTTGCTTCTAGGAAAGGAGTTGAAATCTTTCTCCTTACCCAGGATTGTTCGGCTTGAATTATTAATTGTGATTTTGACTGTTTTTTATTTTATTTTTTTATCATTAGCCATCTTGACTGTCCTATGAACAGAAAGATTCATACAAATTGTATTATCATCATCCTCATTTGCATCACCTTGCCTGCATAACTTTTGTATTATCTGCCATATTATGAGTATGGCTGTTCCAGAACTGACATAATATGATTTTCTACACTATCTTAAACAACGTCCAATATAGTTCACCACATTTCTTCTAGAAAGGAATGGCAGACCTGACTGGGTATATAAGTAATAATATTTCTTTGAGATAATTCATCTCAAAAAAAAAAAAATGGGAACCAAAGGCTTTATAAGCTAAAAAGTAAAGGGTGCTCATATGAAATATGCCCCCAAGTGGCGGGGCAATACAAAGCAGCTATCATTATCTTGAGCTGTATTTATAAATCCCTCAAACATGAATTGGTCAGTTAACAGTTGCTTAAATGCTATTCTCCGGGCAAAGCATTCCTTTAATTTGATAATAGGAGAAAATGGCATTTTCTTCCCATTAGCATATATCTCAATCAAAACAGTCCAGAAATATCAGAGAAGACTGGACTTACTATGCCTGTTGCTATATTTCTGTTGTTGTTTTAAGTTTTCAGCATAGTCTAGCTAAACTTTAGGGAAAGAAAATATACTATTTTTCATACATAATCAACCATGTTTCTTAATCAATTGTAAACAGTGTGTTCCATTCATTATGTTTGTCCAGAGCAACTGGACAATCAACCGTCACCTTGGAAAAGCTAACACTGCTTCACTATATTATACAGGGAAACGAAGGGTTTGCTCAGACATGATTGCGCTTGAAATACCAGAGAAAAGAAACCAGTTTCCTGATTCCCTATACTGTTTTGAACAAGTAATACAGGCTTGGAAATAGAAACTTGATGTTCTAGTTTCAGCTCTTTCTGAAACCCCAAATTATCAGCCTTGTTCATAATCCCTCCTTACTATTCGACTGTTTCTGATCCACAGAGGAAGAGAGAAAGAGAGAGAAATTACTCACTTGTAACTGGTGTGCTTTCTGATGTCTTTCCCCTTTTCCCACCTAGAGGACAGATGCATATGCAACCAGAAGCCTCTTCCCAGTAGAAAACTGTTGGAGTTGCCTCCTGAACATGGGACTGCATGTGCATGGTGAACCACAATTGTAACCAAACAAAGATTGCAGAGTTGCTAAAGACCCTTTTGTCTTCATAATCCCATTAGGATCAATTTATTTTGGATAGTTTTCTGAGACAGATGGGAAGACATGATTATGGAGATCTGGGGCTGAGAATGGACAGAGATAATCTTAAAGAACATCAGCTACAAGTGAACAAGCTTTTCTTCTTCAAAATGTGTTGCCCATTCCTAATGGGGCATAGGAAATGAGAACAGCAGTATCTCTTCCAAAATGGCAATTTCATGGGTAAACTTAATGAAAAAGACAGTATGTGACAGAACTTTACAACTGTATTAAAGAGGTAATGCAGAATGGCAAAATAAACTAATAAGGTAAAGACAGCAAATAGAGATTATTGCAATATTATCAATATCTAATCTGTTTTATATTGCATTTGCTTAAAAGAGTCTTTCAGTGGCACATCCTAAGATCTAAATGTTGACTTCTTTCCAGGAATTAAGGACTAAGATATAAGTGAGAAAGGATTGTCATGTCCAGAGGTTTCTGATGGATTGCTTGCTTGTTTGGTGGGTTGTTCTTGGGTAATTAATTTACAAAATGGTCATTCTTCCACAAATGTTAGTAAGCATGTATAGCAGAATTAAAACTAACTGCCCCTTTTTCATAGTTAAATTTTTCAACCCAACAAATCTAGCTTTTAATTTCATTCTGTTTTTATATTAGGACAGCTAAAATATTAACTATAATTTTCTGTGCAGGATTCATCAAATTAACCTAGCAACATCAATACCAGTAAGTCTAAATCATTTTTCCCTGAGATATTCAACATTATCTCAGAAAAAAAAAACTGTAACTAGTGTAGATTATCTCACATTCCTTTTTAATCTTACACTATCTTTTTAATATGCATGGTATAATATATAATCTCATCCTGAAGTCACTCTAAAACTGTTATTTTATACCCGATTGTTCTTTTCTGCAGTAGGTTATGGTTACTTATAGAATAGCTTGTGGTTCTTGAATTAGAATAGGCATGCTATCCATCCTAAATTCACCTGAAGAAAATGTTTAAGTAAACTTGTAAGTTTTGCCCCTGTTAGTATGATATTTGGTACCTGTATGTCAGAAATACTGCAGCATTTCTTTTGTATTAAAGTCATAGTAATAAGGAATAAAATTAGTTGGAAGAACTCTAATCTATGAACCCACTGCACAGAATTATTTTGAAGTCTGATGTTTAGTGGTCATGTCATATCTACTATACCTGTCAATTCACCAAGTCAAGGCAACGTAAGCCAAGCATTAACTGCATAGTTTATACATGAGAAAGAGAGATCAAAAACTCAGTGCTGCATCTTGATTTCCTTTGGCAGTTCTATCTTCCATGTTCCATCATTGTAATAGAAACCAAGGGAAACTTTCATTATACTTAAATGCTCTCTCACTTTTGCATTTAGAGCTAATGCTGTGAAGAAAGAAACAAAGTCTGCTTGGTGACTGAGTACAGTAGACTGTTCTGGAAGGCATGGCTAAATGCACTTCTGATTCCTCAACTACAAATGCACAGCTAATCATCTTGCAGAAGAAAGAAAGGAGACTATTGGATCTAGAATCCAGGGTTTATTGGAAAAATGTGAGAAGAGAGAATAGGTTTTGTTTGAGGTATAACTCTTTCTTCTCCAAATCAAAACAGAGAAAATGGTAAGAGCTGATAGAACAAAAATAAACAAAAGGACATCTTATGGCATCTTAAAGTTAAATAGATATACAGCAACATCATATGGCTATCCACTGAAAAAAGAAGTTCCAAGGGATTTATTGGGGTAATTTTTGGAAAAGTGGATTTAGTGTATCTTACTGCTGTGCAGACATGTATGTGATTGTGTTACTACTGCCAACTGAAGATGTGTGTAATGAAGTGGGTTCTGAACTATAAAATCTTTAAGATGCCACAAGCTGGTCACTAGTAAGATTATTCATAAGGGGAGGAAAATCTGGCTGGTAGAATTGTTGGTTTCTTCATGCCCTCTAAGGAGGTAGCAAATTGAGGAAGGAACAGAACCTTAGTTAGAATACCTGAAGTATTAAGGGATGAGATGGTACAATAAGCAAACAAAAACTAGAACTGGCTTAGAAGCTCCCTTGCCCAATAGCAAGTTCCATTAAAGTACAGTAGTGGTAGAAAACTCATTTGCCATTGAGCTAGAGGGTTTACAGAATATTTAGTGACCACTGAAACTAGCATGGCAGACAACAGAGGCAGGAATTGAATAATGAGCATGGTTTAAAAGCAGAGAGAATGGAAGAGGGAAGGAACAGAGAATAAGATAGTAACTGATGAGAAAGCCTAATGTAGACAAAAGGACAACAGAATCATGAACAGGAGAGAAAGATGTGCCCATACAGCACTTAATGTAGCAAAAACAATGGGGAAAGTCACCATGTGGGCTTCAGGTTGAAAGATTAGAAAAGAAAGCTGTGTGTAAGACTAGATGGACACATACAATTGACAGCTTGCTACTTTAAGGAGCTCAGGGGAAGGGAACTGGAGGCAGTGAGCGCACAGAGCCAGGAGCCCAGGCTGCAGTACATACACTGAGATTATTCCCTCGCGGTCGTGCCTTCCTCCTCTGTCGCAGCCATACAAGACGGTGCACACAGAAACGGGAAAGAAAGAGAGAGAAGGAAATAAATATAAAAGCAAAGGGAGGTATAGGACCAAGGGGAAGGGAGGAGGAACCAGAATATAGAAAAGGGATGGGGGGGGGGAGTGTAAGGAGAGAATAGTCAAGTTAATGTCAGTTATTTATGCATAAGACCAGTCCAGCCCACTGCTGGAAGCTCATCTCCTCCTTTGGTTGTTTCAACCAAAACTGACAAAGTTGGACAATACCACAAAGGGACAGGCAGTTCTCAGAAGGGATGAGTTGAGCTGAGCTGAGCTGAGCTGAGCTGAGCTGAGCTGAGCTGAG
Source organism: Python bivittatus (assembly GCF_059951505.1). Classification (NCBI taxonomy): domain Eukaryota; kingdom Metazoa; phylum Chordata; class Lepidosauria; order Squamata; family Pythonidae; genus Python; species Python bivittatus. The sequence goes on along the minus strand of NW_028277035.1, from coordinate 13,895,347 downwards.
CTGAGCTGAGCAGAGCAGAGCTGAGCTGAGCTGAGCAGAGCAGAGCTGAGCAGAGCTGAGCAGAGCAGAGCAGCAGAGATAACAGCAAGGCCCCATATCTTCCCCCAAACATGCCGCAACAAGCCCAAGCCATTGGAACCTTCAGCCACTGTTAAAAGCTGCAACATTATGCACAAACCAAACACAGACAAATACCCCAGGCCATACATTTGTGAATTTTCCCATTTCCTCTATTCTAGTCTTTCCAGTCCAACCCAAGAGAAGCAGATACTTGCTTCAGGAACTACAGAAGAATTTGTAAGTAGGGCTTGGTCAATGGAAAAATGAAGAACATTTATAAAATTGGAAAGAGGAAAGATGTTGAAAAATTCAAGATATGGAAATCCATTGCATGTATACTATTTATTTGGATTTGAAATGTTATTTGTAACCTGTCTCTCAGATCTAATGAGAATACTAAAAATACTGATAGACTGATGAAAGAGCCACTGTTTGGTGGAAGTAGACTAATAAGTAAAGTATGAATGATTATGCTACTTTGTTTATCTAGTAGGCAAGGTTGGTAGGGTCTGCTGCCATGAATATTTTTTTGGTGACCTAATTCTTGAGTTGTCTCTAACCAACAAAAAGGATGTCTTGTCTATTAGAACTGTATCAGTCCCCACTTTCCTTTGAAAGGTTACTAAACCTATATAAAGTAGCACTTGCATAACCCCTTCCTCCAAAAAGGAGAAATAAAGATATATACAAATTTGCATAAAGATGTGTTTATGCTAATTTTACTATAAAGATGCAGATTTGAATACCATCATTGCAGCATACTTTGAAAAAAAAAAGACTTGCCATGATAGAAAAGACTGTGACCAAGTGATCTAGTGATTGTTGAGTTTGCTGTTTTGGCCAAGACATTTTCACAGTACAAGCATGAGGTGATGGTGGTATAAAATAGGAAGAAAGTTAAGAAACAGACTTCTTCCAGGTGGTCACAAAGCTGAGAAAACAGGAAATATATGCTTTATCTTCTTCACTGGTAATTGCATTTTAATTAATCATCCCTGCTTTTTCTGCTACTGTTATCAATCAGCTTGACCAGTGGAAGTGCCCTCATAACTACCTCCACTAAGTGGATTTTTCAGAGTGCTTTATTTTGCATATTTAGAGCTATAAAACAGGAGACATCCACAAGCTTTCAGAGATGAATTAAACTTCCCCGAGCTGGGAATTGTTATACTGTATGTAGGAAGACTTGAAGCTCATTTTGAACTTTGTGGTGACCACTGTGACAAAATTAAAGAAACCCTCCCCCTCATAGAAACTACTAAAATGGCATCATCCCAACATACCAAAGACAAAATGATGTTCTAGAGCAACTTAAGACCACTAAAACAGTGTAGCCTCTTCAGGGCTTATCTGTAGCCACTTCTTAAAGAAATATCCCTATCAGCTTGTAAAACTTGAATAGTTTGAATTATTTCAAAGACCTACAAAGACCAAGGTAGGAAGAACATATGCAAGGGCTTCTTGAGCCCTCCAGCCTCTACTATTTTTCTGAAGTTGAAATAGTGGCAGAAGTATTTGAGCAAGTATCTTCTCATCTTCTTGTCTGCCAGATGGTGTTCCAGAGGGCACTAAAGCCCAGCTGCAAACAGTACACCCAATGTGACTTGTGCCTTCGGTGGAACGCTTCAAAAGCTACCCAATTTGGAACAGAAAAGTAATGATATAACTAATGATGTATATCTGTGAGGAGAATTTATAAACGCAGCCCCCAAAAGTACTTCCTGAGGCAAAAGTTGGGATAAATGAGTTAAATAAGATAGTAACAGAAACTTGACAAGAGTCTAAAGTTGTATGCATCTGATTACTATCAGCTCCTTCAAGACATAGTTTTTGTATGGACACTATCATGGAATTGTTTGCAAAGTGTCAGTTCAACAGAACTAAATTACGAGTCAACCCTAAATTATATATTAGATGCTGGATAGGTATTTACCTCCAGTAACTATTTATTTTCCTTTAATTCTTACAAAAAAGACCCAAAGAACAATAGCAGAAGCAACAATTCTATAGCAATGTCCAGGACTCATCTCAGCCAGACAAGGGGTAGGGCTGTCATGGAGTTCTTATTGTTTCTTGAAGCCACAGAGTAAGAGGAAAGGCAGTACTACCAAATGGTCGAGAACTCTATTTGCCAGCAGTGGGCAAGGCAAATATGTACACACATTTGTTATTAATGAAATAGAATTACCAAACTTGGAAAGATAAAATACAGGCAGTGTGGTGGTTATCACAGAGTATTACATTTACTTAGAAATGCTATGACCTGCCTCAAATGTGTGCAGACATAAAGGACTACGTATCTTCAAATATATCTACAGAATACAAGTATAAGTAGCAGAATTTTGTTTCTTGCTTAGACAGATAAGCTATAGTGACAAGAGAAAGAACTGAGAGAGTATAGCAAAGGAAACTGATAGACTGTCTTCCATTCCACTTTTTCCTATTGGTCAGATCCTCCTTTTCACGTGGAGGAGCTGGACATGGTGACAGAGAAGAAGGGTTGTCTGAGGTGTCTTGGCTGGGCCTTACTTTGAGCTGTCACTGTGTAACATTTAGCAGATTCATCCCTCTATCCCCTTAATGCTCTCTGTTTCTTTGAGATTTGGTAAACAGAAACAAAGCTCATGCAAAAGGGTAAAGGAGAATCAACACCATTTGCTGCCTTCCTTACAAACAGGACCCCTTGTTTTGCACCATAGTTTCCATGATTAGGCTGTGTAGAAAGCAACACTTTCCTCTAGGAGCTGTTGGATAAGACTACATTGCAGGCATTATTAATCCAGCACCAGTACTGAATCAAAACATTAACTTTTTGTCCGGTATTTTCTTGAAAATGCAGTGTTATTATTAGTGAGGTACCCTCTGCTGAGAATACTGAAAACCAATGTATACTCTAAGTTAAAATGCAGCTTGCCCAAGATAACTTTCTTCATCATGGAGAGAAACCTTCATGTCTAATATATATCAAAGGCAACTGCAGGAGTGGGCAAATGATGCAACAGGTGCCATGTCATTGGAACACAAGCTCCTTTCCTTTAATATCTGTGTTGTGATGTCACAAGCACATATATAAGGGGAGGAGCTTGCATGGCAATACTGTGACACTCATTTTGTCATTTTGATGAAGCTGTTGAATTCTGTGAATACCTCTGTGCAAATCAGGTGTACTGGGTAATAATTCCTATTATATTCAGCCAGTATGACCAGTGACTATGATGACTAGGGATTGTGTGAACTACAGTCCAGATTCCAAAACATCTGGAGAGTATCAGGTTGGGGAATGCTGTTGTACGTTCATTATGCTTGTGCTATAAAGGCAAGGTCAGTGTTTTGCAATTAGGTTGCTGTAGCTGAAATTTTCACCAGATTCTGACTCTAGAGGTTCTTGTAAATTAAGATATAGGCCCTGCTACCAGAAGAGAGAAGTGTAGTTGTGCAAGAAATGTTGCAGATGGTACACTTACTTTGTGCAATTTCTTCAAATCACAGTATGCCCAAGCTCTCACTTGCACACATAAACACAGAAACATGAATATGCTTAGCCTGTTGGTACAACAGTAAATGCTTCTACATAGCAGAGCATGCTAAGAGCGACTGCTGCTTGGCACATGCTTAGCAAAAGAGCCCCCACACTCAAGCACATTGTTTCATCCCCCCATTCCCCAATCTAGCACAACACTGATTGCTGAGATTGCATCCCATAGTCCTAGAAAATTTGCTATTGTAACACATGCTGCATGCTGGATCAGGAACTGAACATTGTTAGCTGGACAGTAGCTGCTTAAGGTCAGAGCCTTTACTTTGATAGGAGCTGTGCTGTGACAGGCCATACCGAGGTAGCTGCTCAAACTTGACAGCTTTTTGACAGCTTTAGCTTTTTCCTCCACTCACCATTAGAGATGCAGAGAGGGGACATGACTAGCATAACAAAACAACCCTCTACAAACCAACAGAATAAAATAAATTTCTATTTTGCCCATAGCACCATTATAGTAGAATTTGTGTATCCAACCAAGGATACCAAAGGGAACAAAAAGTATTCCTGAGGCATTGAACATGTGTCTAACCATCATGGGGTAGTAGTGGAGCAGGTATATGAGCCAAGGGAAAGCTAATTTGCAGTTCCTGGGTGTTGTAGGGAGCTCCATTGGACATTAGGTAAAAAGAAAAAAGAAAAAGACAGCCCACAAGAGCTCTTGTAAGATAATAGGAGAAAGGAGTATTGTGAATGCTGCCTTGAGCTTCTGGGTAGAAGGCAGGAGATAAGTTTAATAAATAAATATATAAACTCCCTTATTCTTCTCCTGACAGAGGTTTGTTATTTTTTTCCCTTGGATTGCACTAATATCTCTTGAAGTAGGATTTGTTTCTTTATTTTGTTCAGTTAGTAATTTTTTTTTTTTTACATTTTTTAAGAGACACAGCTTGTCCCCATCCTTTAATGTTTTAAATCTTGGCTACAAAACGAGCTTAGCCTGCTACTAGAGAGCTCACATATATGGTTTCGAATAAATGTTACCTACTTCTGAGCACTAGTTACTGATGCAAATTGAAAGCAATGTGTACCAACTTCTCAGTGCCTACAGACTGTTAATGCATCATAGTGATACTTAGTCAGACAGGCAACAGTAGCTTGGAGTGCAGGCAGGGCAAAGTGCCTGCAGTTCTATACTTCCTCTCATCATGCCCTTCTGTTTGCCAAGACTGAGAATAAACATTCATCTCTATCTCTGCTGGACCTTCTGGATTGCTTGATCTTTTTACATCGATTGCCAGCTTAAGACCAGAAGGCTGTAAAAGTATCCAAGAACTTCCCTACCTAAAATACCTGATGACATCTTGGTATATTGGGAGTGGAGTAGAGGTGCAGGCAGTGGTAGCACTAAGAATATAAGGGAATGCTGATTCTGTGATATTAATAGGAGTGCATGTTGGTTTTTCCATCATCTGTGGATAAATACATTGGGATAGAGTTAACTTCTGATGCATGTAAGGCACTCTTTCAGTTATATTTTTAGAAAAGCTTACATCTATGCTGCAATACCACAAAGCCCCTAGCTTAGGAGAAATAAGTATCTTCCATGAATTTAATGAGATTAAGATGAGGGGTGGAGTCCAAGGCTGAAGTCATGAAGAAGAAGTATTGATATCTGGACATCTTCAGTCACAGAATGGAGAAAACAACCTATACCCTGCCCCTCAACCCTCTCACTTTTCCAGTGTGCTGCCTATGACTAAGTGGGATGGGAGAATCCTAAAAGATAACAGATGCTGTGATGTGTAATGGCCAGTGTATTTCATGTACCCTTTTCTAAATGGGTAACTGAATTATTAATTATAAAAAACCAGAAGAAAATTTTTTCAGTGTGATATTTATGTTATGATACCATTTCCTTTTCAAGTGTAATTGAAATGAAATATCATATTGAAAAGTAACCCTGCCCTTTTTTGGATATGAGTAACATACGATGTTGATTGTCTTTTGTGAAACATTTGTTTGGCTCAGAGCTAGAAAGATGTTTTCATTTTATTTGTGATGTGAAAGCAAAGCCTTCACAGCATGATAATTCTTGGAAAGATTGTGCAGTCCTTATATGAAGAATAGATTGAAACATTATTTCATTTTGCATCAGTACAGGCCCTAACATCACTGTCTCCTTATGTGAGTGAATACATGTCAAAGAGAATGAGGGAAGCTGTTATCTTAGAAGCAAGAGGATGCTGAGATGAGGAAGTTACCATAGGTTTCAAGTTCAAAGAAGGCCAAATTAAAAAAAAACCCTCACCTGGTTTTCAGCAGGCAATCGTGGCATGGAGGCAGCCCGTCCATGACCCTCCATGGGTAAATACTGGTCACTATCTGAGTAGCCATCTTTTGCCATCTCCCGCATCTCTACAGACTTAATTAGACAAGGAAGATATTAGGATTAGAAGCATAAGAAGCCAGATAGAAGAAATGTTATTCTTTTCAACAGCTAGGGCAATTGGGAGAAACAGAAATAATAAACTGCAAAGATGAAGAAATACTACAACTTTCAAAAATTACTTAGTCATTGCTAAATAATTTAAGTGCTTTTTCTAGCAGAGTGAATTTCATTGTTCACTAGCTCTTACAAAGCTTTCCACCCAAGATCAGAGGGAATGAACATTTGGTTCCAATACATGCATCTCTATCTCCCAAGGAACTTTAAAGACAAAACCAAAACATTGAGATATCCTTGGAGCTCCCAGAATACAGCAGGAGCTTATTGGTACAAGAAAAATTATCCCCAAAATGCTTCAGCACTGGAACATATATAAGCAATAGAGGCACTATATTCTATTGATATGATAAAATCTGGAAAGGCCCTTAGGCAAGATGGGATAATCATAGACTGGTATAAAAAAAATAAGGAGAAGTATCTTCTATACATCTGGAGATATTTCAGGTATCTTATGAAAATAAAGCCCTGTCAGTTTTATATATGAACCTTACATCACTAATTTTGAAGTCAGTTATGGATCCTACCCATGTATTTCATCTGAAAGCTATGTTAAACGTTGATGCTAAGATTCTGCAGCTACATTGGTGAAATTTCAGTTGTTATTACCTGCAATAACTCATCCTGCATAATATGGTTACATGAAAGGGCATCAAGCTTCAGATAATATATGGCTTCCATTTGATATAATAGTGTTGTATGTTGATACACATTAATCTATGCTGCTAGCTTCTTTGGATGTGGAAATTTTTTTTCATATAGTTCAAATCAAACTTTTATCCAAGTGTTGCAGAAGTTTAAATTTCCTATAGAATTTATTTCTTTTATTACAATTTATTACCTTAATCTATCCACTCACATAACTACTAATGTGGTTATTTCATTAATAATTAAAATGCAACATGGAACTCATCAGGAATGTTCCTCAGCTCTAATTTTTAATGTTATGTTGAAACTCTGGTATGCCTAATAAGACAAGCTAATGAAGTTAAAGGAATTAGCTTAGATGAATATGACTAAATATGTTATTTTATGCAAATTATATTTAATTTTTTTGCAATGATTACCAACTATCTTTATGTAAATTTGTAGAAGTGGTACATTTATATGGGAAATATTCTGAGTATGCAAAAAATTGGAGTAAGTCAAATATTATGCCAGTCAGCAAGAAAGTTCAGGTTATAGAGAGAATTGGATTTGTATATAATTGTCCAACAGCTATTACTTTCCCCAGTAAAATATCCAATTTAATGGATAAGAGCAGTTCAAAATTTATCATGCAGGTAAAAAACAAAATTAAGAGGTGGATGAAAATACTGTTAAGTTTGTGAGGAAGAATTAATGTTGTGACTAAATTTTGCATCAAGACTGATACATACTTTAAGAGCAATGCCTATGTTGGTTCCATTAAAATATTTAAAATAAATTGATAAATTAATGATTAATTTTTTCATGGAAGTTACAAATACCCAGGATCTCCTTGTTAATAGTCTATCTTTCTTATGATGATGGTAGTTTTAATTTGCCTAATTTTAAACAATACAGTTGGATTTATCGGTTAATTTCAATCAGGATGGAATTGATATTGATTAGTTAACATTGTGGGTTCAGCTTGAGAGTTATTACTTACTACTCTTGCAGTCCTTGAAAGTTCTTGGTTTTAATTATATTTGATTACCTTTCCAGCACTGAAGGTGCTTAAATATATCTGTCCCCAAAGTGCACCCATTGCTGCTATAATTGAGTCCTTGCTGCTAGTCATCCCCTTTTTCTTGTTTCTTCTACCTTTCCCAGCATTAGAGACTTCTAAAGAGAGCTAGGTCTTTGCATAACATGTCCAAAATATGATAATTTGATCCTGATCATTTGTGTCTCCAGTGAGAGCTCTGGATTGATTTGTTCTCTGATCCATTTGTTTGTTTTCTTAGCTATCCGTGCTATCCTCAGGACTCTTTTCCAACACCAAAGTTTCTATACTGCTTCTTCAAGGTTCAACAGTCACTTCCACAGAGTGTCGCAGGGAAACCCATTGCCTGCGTGATTCTGGTCTTTGTAAGTATAGATACATCCTGGCATCTGCATATCTTTTCCAGGACCTTCATTGTGACTCTACCAAGTGCTAGTCTGCGGTGTATTTCTTGACTGCTAGTTCCTTTACTGTTGATAGTCAATCCTAAAAGGCAAAAGCTATCTACCACTTCAGTATCTTCATTGTCAGTTCTAAGGCTGATACCACCCTAATGGCTGAAAGTGAAGAAGAACTAAAGAGCCTCTTGATGAGGGTGAAAGAGGAGAGTGCGAAAGCTGGCTTGAAACTCAACATTAAAAAAACTAAGTCCATGGCATCTGGACCCATCAGTTCCTGGCAAATAGAAGGGGTAGAAATGGAAGCAGTAACAGACTTCATTTATTTGGGCTCCAAGATCACCGCAGACAGAGACTGCAGCCATGAAATTAAAAGACACTTGCTCCTTGGGAGGAAAGCTATGGCAAACCTAGATAGCATATTAAAAAGCAGAGACGTCACCTTGCCGACAAAGATCCACATAGTCAAAGCTATGGTTTTTCCAGTAGTAATGTATGGCTGTGAGAGCTGGACCATAAAGAAGACTGAGCGCCGAAGAATTGATGCCTTTGAACTGTGGTGCTGGAGAAGACTCTTAAGAGTCCCCTGGACTGCTAGGAGGTCAAACCAGTCAATCTTAAAGGAAATCAACCCTGATTGCTCATTGGAAGGATTGATAATGAAGCTCAAGCTCAGATACTTTGGTCATCTAATGCGAAGAGAGGACTCTTTGGAAAAGACCCTGATGCTGGGAAAGATTGAAGGCAAAAAGAGAAAAGGACGGCAGAGGATGAGATAGTTAAATAGCATCACTGAAGCAATGAGCATGAAACTGAGCAAACTCAGGGAGGCAGTGAAGGACAGGAAGGCCTGGCGCAATATGGTTCATGGGGTCACGAAGAGTCAGACCCGACTTAACGACTGAACAACAACAACAAAGGCTGGTTGCTGTACCTGTTGTCATTAGTTTGGTCTTTATTTTTAATCTAAGTTCCGTTTTTTTAACTGTGCCCCTTGACTTTCATTACTAGAACCTGCAGATCATTTGCATTTTCTGCTATCAGAGTAGTGTCATCAACATAGTGTAGGTAATCGATGTTTCTTCCTTCAGTTTGAAACTGAACGTTAGTGAAATATACATGTAATTTCTCAGAATAAAACTTATGAAGTGCACATAATTTGAGTGTTGTGATTGTGAAGGCTTGCTTTATTTCTGGAGTCCTGTTTTTTCTTTAAAAACACGAAAACAGGGAGATGAATTTAAACAACATTAGTCGAGTCAAAAGGAAAGATTAACACAGTCTGCCAATCCTTCACCACAAACACAATTTGCAACTCAACTTACACTTATTGTACTATCAAAGCCTCATAAAGTAGTTAGAATGGTGATGCAATAAACTGTGGTTATGTGTCACAAACAAATATCCAGTCCATATTAGCTTAATCAATTTCTATCTTTTGGTCCTATGATCTGATGGAAAATAGAATTTCTCATTTCATAGTGTTTATTTTTCTGAAAAATTCTGCTATATAGCTGGCTTTATAGGAGCATAGTTGAGCAGGGATAAGAGAAAGAAAAAGTAAAGAGACAGGTAACTGCCAGTTCAAACACCTTGCTGGCATACAAACCACCTGAGAATTGGTCCGACTATTTGGCATTTCCTCTAAGCGCCCCCGCTCTGGGCTCCAGGTTCCTGTCTTTTGGAACATCTCCTGTGCTCTTTGTGTGACCCATGACTCACTTTCCTTCATTCCTCCTTCCTGTATACACCTGGAAACAGACAGAAAAGTCATATTCCAACCATGTCTCTTCCGAACTGTTATGAATCAATGCGCACAATCATAATCCATTAATCTGTCCCTTCCCCAAGCATCTATAACCCATGTTTAAATAAAACAAAAACACTTTTAAGTTATCCTTACTTTTCCAGATCTGTGCTGATATTCCAGCAATATAATTATGGGTTTATCTATATTTTTGCTAGTCTAGAAGAAGAGTGATCATTGTTCACTTTAGCTGCTGCCAAGCTGGCCAACAATCTACTGCAGGTGTTCTCCAGTGCATTGTACCATCACATTTTCTTCACAAAAAGGGCTGGAAGACTGGGGAGCAGCATAGCAAGACTTCCTTCCAATGGAAAACAGAACACCCATATTGGCTACAAAAGTGCATCTCTGAGCTTCTTGATGTTAATAGTAATGCGATTGTGGTGATAATATGGTGTCAGTTGCCATGCTCCTTGTGGCTTTTGAAGGCTAAATAATATTACAAAATGAAATGTAGCTCCCAGCCACAAAAGGTTCCCATTCTCTGGCCTAGAGTGATTGGTAATGTCTCTACAGAATTTCATGATGTCATCTGTCAAGTCCTTTTTGTAGATGTCATGAATGGAATCTTTTGCCCTCAAAGTAGGGCATAATGTACTGACTGTGGCCCTGTTCCCAGTGATAGTGAGTTTCTAATGAATTGTAGTGGCAATGGTTCAGTGAAGTGCCTCATCTGAAGTACTCTAAGTTTCTGTGTAGATGGAATTGTCCTATATAAACTGGGACTCACATTCCACCTCCTTGATCCAGTTGAGAGGAAGGAAGGGCATTCTGTCCTTGGCCACCTTCTTGGGATGGAGAAGGTGGTTCCATGCGCTGGAACATAAGTGGTGTCCGATTCTAAAGGGAATAGGATAATACAAATATTAATGTTAAAACAGCTGGAGCTATTTTCTAGACATCATCACATCACCTCTTTTCTTTCAGTAAAGTTCAGACCATTTGAAAAACTGTTTGAACACACTATTTGCCCCCCCACATTAACCTGCCAACTTCATAAACTTCAGGGTATAAAAATCACAGTTCTAATGAAATCTTGCTCACAGATTGCAAAAAGGAAACCACAATTATTATTATAGCGTTTCTAAGAACAAATAAATGTTGGAAAAACTTGGCAACTGCTCCTTTATTATCTTGAGTGTCTGACTGTCATTCAGTCTACTACCCATAATTCAGTCCTCAAAACAATGACATCTGCAGGAATGAACATCCTTTTTATTTCTGCTTTTGCTTCAGACTTTTTCAGGTAAAAAATTATTTGTAAAAAAGTACGAAGTAAATGGAGTAGATTACTGGCTGGGGTCATTTTCAAAGACTCTGCTTCCAAGTATATACAGTCTGTTTTATTCTGTGAATGGCTCTGATTAATCACACTTACAATGTAGTGAAAATAATGTGTCTGCTGATAAGATTGGCCAAAGAATTTCAAAAATAAGTACTTTTAAATTATTTTTATATTGTGCATCTATTCCTTATTGTTGGGGTCTCTTGGCTTTCTAGCAACATATAAATAAAGGAGAATGTAAAATTATATGGATTTGCACACACATGCACACATACACACAAAATTATGGAATTTTCTAGCCAGGCCATAGCACTTTGTGAAGCATAATATGGTCTGCTGTCAATGTGTCCAGGACTTTTTGTACTCTAGAAATGCTGAATTAACTTCATTCAATGGGTTGAGTTGTAGTCCCTAACACATGTATAACAAGAATTAATTAGGAGTAATCACCAAAAAGAAAAAAAAGCCTTTTAAAATCTTAACATTATTTTAAAGTACACACGATTTGCTGTAAATGAAAAGCATAGAAAAAAATCATTCACACAACATTTTCAGATTGGGGAACAATGGGATATTTTTTGACATTTACAATCCTCATGTACCTGCTCCTCCCGCATGGCCTGCAGCTTCTTAGCCTTACTCTGGCGGTAATATTCCATGATCATCATGGCTGCATAGATTTTCCCCACTGTCAAGTCAGTAGCTGCAGGGTAAATAAAACAGAACAGAAATCAAACATCATTCTCCAACTGGGTGCTTCCTTAGTATTACCTATAGGTGGCTCTATGGTCTTTAGCCCCAAAATGTTTGACCAGAGAGGCATTCTCTCAACTAGGTCTATACAAGGATACTACATCTGCCACCCCCATGGCCATTTGGAAGGGGAAGGGAAGTTCAGCGATTCACACTTCTAATATAAACCATCACACAATGAGGTATAGTCAGTATGCCCTTGTATGGTGAATCAAGTGGGAATTATTTTTCTGAAACAGTAAACTGCAGGGAGTTGCCAGGAGTCAACACTGATTTGAAGGTGAAGGTGAAGGAGGAGGGGGAGGGGGAGGAGGAAGAGGAAGAACAGCAATAGTGATACTGAATTAGAAATGTGTTTTTAAAATAACTTTTTTCATTAGTTTTCTGAAAAGGTTTTGAGGGATTTTTGCTTAAAATAATTTTCTCATGTGTTCTTAGTTATTATGGTAGGATTATAAAGTAGTATTTGTATACTGAGAAAATGATAGAAAGGTAGAGATAGATAGGGTTGACATGGCTTAAGGTTGACATTGATAGTAATGATTAAAAAGTTGCTCTTACATTTATGAGGGGTGACCAGAAGATCTAGAGTTTTCTGGGATAGGTTGGGCCAGATTGCCATCATCTCTTTTCTCAACTCAGCATCCATCTGCTGTTTGTCAGCCCCCCCTGGAAGATGCAAACCAGGAATGAGAAGTAAATAACAAATGACTAGAATCTGAACTCTACCCCTTCCCATGGAAATGTTAAACATTTACTGTTTATCAACATTAATCCTAATTTTGCTTTTAAAATGTTCAAATTTGATGACTATCCTTCAAAAAAATGTTCAGTCGTTTAATGATAACACTTCAAATTATGGGTGAAAGGTAGCATATCTGATTGTTCCTGATCTGAAATATTTCTATAATTATCTGGCAAGTCAGAGAAATGGATTCTAGCATCATTTTTTGCCTCATATTTCTAATTTTCTAAATGCAGGGAGAAATCTTATTGAGATGTAGGAATGCACTGTGATAAAAGAAGAAAAACTGAAGCAAATTACTAGAAGTCCCAACAGAACTCTAACGTAGGAATCAAAGAAAAAAAGAGGGGGGATTTAGAGGTCACGTAATTAATCATTAATTAATCAAGGAATTAATAATACACATTGTGAAGACAGTTTTTTTAAAAAACTCAATGCTCTCCTGCCTTCCTGTAGCTGTTGTTAACATTGCAATAATTGGGCAATCTGAGAAGCAGAGTACTTATTCTACGTCACTTCCCCCTATATGTATAAGGCATTTTCTTACTGTCATAAGCAGTGTTTGTGTCCAACATTATCTCATTTATATTATTAGTATTAGTATCTGAAAATGTGCTTTATATTGTATTCGGTCTCATTTCGCAAAATACTTTTATTTTTCAGGAAAATAACTGGGTCTATGGAAGTGGCACTTGCCTTTGGCAATCTTGATGTCAAGGGCAGTCCTGATCAATGCCATAAGGGTAGAATTGAAATGGACCGTGTTGTCGTCTGCCACAGGTAAGTCCATACGAAGTAATCTCTGGAGAAATTCAAGCAGAAATGTGTGAATCTTTGACCTCCTTCACTTTCCAGCTTGTCATGCATGGAAGAATATAAGAGCCTTGGGGAGAACTCTGAGCTCAGAGATTTTTCCCTGTGTTGTCTCTATTATTCAAATGTTTTATCCATACTGATGAAATACTTGCAATTGTTCTATCTCATTTTTCTTTCACCCAACATTTTCTATGCATAGATGCTATGGATTTTGCATCAGCCATTAGGAAATTTGGTTAAAAATAATTCAACATAATAATTACATAAAAGTTCAATTGAATGCTGCTGCTGCTTGGAAGTTCATCCCACAAAAATAATTGGAACCTATTCTCACATTAATGTGACTAGGATTGTCTATTAGACTGTAAAACCTTTGGGGAGAACCAATGATTATTGCTAATTATTGTTCTCCAAAAATCTATTACGTTGTTTTTAGCAGAGTTGAAATTGTTTTTAGAGTCCTGTTCTAACCTTTAGATTCTGCTGATATAGATTATACAGTCACAGCTCTGGCCTCTATACTATTCCCACAGTTGTTGACAAAACTCAGGAATCCTATTCAGAATCCCTACTAGGTTTCACATGATGTTTTACTTCCATTCTCAAATGAATCCCATCTTTCAACTCCCACAGAGTTCTCCCCAGAGAGCTCATGTTTTGTCTGTATTTTAAAGTAAAAATTGTAAAGTAACACAAAGTTCCATCTTTTCAAGATAGCAGCAGACAGCAGCAGTAAAGGGATGGGTTCAAGGAGAATGCACTCAACCATTGAACAAGAGCAAGTTTTGTCAAATGTGCAAGATTAGAAGCATGCAAAAGGAGCATGCAGCATGCATCACAGCACTGCACAGTGTAAAGGCATTCACAGAATACATGTTGAGACTCATTCATAGCTCTGATATAGATTGATCTATAGGGAGAGATCCGGACTGTGGGCTCTTGGTGCAAAAAATGGGTGTGTCCTTAACGCAGAAAAGAAAGAAATGAAACTGACAGATCATAGGCCATGTGCCATTCCTCTGAGCCAAGGCTGTGGGCTGGAGATCACACAAGATGCTCAGGGTGGGGCTTGATTAGCTAGTGCATTAGCTGAGATAGGCTGCGGACTAATGGAAATGGGGGTTAGACAATAACGGGTTTGGGGGTTTGTTAAGTAAATGTCACTGAACAGAGGTGCACAGGATGATGATAGGTAAGATCAAAACAGGGAAGGAAGAAAGCAAGAGAGAAAGTGGGAGGCACACATACAAGTGATGATGACACATTCAGCAGAAGATCCCTCAGGAACCTCATGTCCAGAAAACCTGTAGATCTTGAAGACCAGCCTGCATTGGAGGCCTACCAAAAAAAAGCTTACCCAGGGTTTTGTGCTTCTGCATTCAGTATTCCCTCTTTGGCAATTTGTTAAGAATGCTGCCTGTTCCCTTACATTCCTTTGTATTTTTGAACTGTTCATCAACAGGCTACAAGCTGGTGTGTCAACTCCAGTTCTGTCATATAATTCAATCCAATCTGTCAGAGATAATCCTTTGCTTCTGGCCACATGCAAAGTCTTGTGTGGAGGCGAATGGCGAGTCATTTTCTAGATAGGATGAGGTAATAATGTTCCCAACCCCATCATTTAGATCATTCCTTTGTACTGTATTTTGAAAATTAATTCACTGAGGATTGTGGGATGGTACTTCAGATATTTTGGCAGTTCATCTAGAATAGTTGTAGAAATTATAATTTTATTGTGCAGCCAAGATCAAATAACTACACAACATAGGAGGATTCAGTAATTATTACTCACTAGTTAGTTCCAGAACGTTTGCAGTCTCCAGGACTTCATACGTTAACAAGAGTTACTCCTGCAACTGCTCTATGATTATTTCCCTATAATAGTAATGCTTTAATCTGAGAGCCAGCAGTACAGTCCTGGAATAGAAAAATCACTAACTTGCTGCTGCCACTCACATGATTAGCTTTCGCTCAAAGGTTACCACATTAAAGCATTCCCATTCTGCCATCAAAAATGTATGGATAAGGCTTTGGTGTAGCAGTAGGTTGTGAATTGTTTTTCTTGCTTCTGTTCCAACTTAACAAACGTTTTTTCCAACTTCATTTGTGCCCTTTTTGTTCTACTCAATAAACATCCCAAAGATGTTTTTATACTGGCCCAAATAATCTCAGTGCCCACTAAAGCATAACCCCCCCTCAGATTATGTATAGATATTCATACATGCTTGTACTTTGCATAAATAATTTCATTCATACAATCTTCAGCTCCTGCTTACTGAATTTAAATTTTCTTGTGCTTTTTTTTTTAAAAAATTTTTGTGGTACAGAATGCACAGGAACAGCAGCTTAAATTCTCATGCATTGGAGCAAGATGGTTTAGCAAGTTAAGGGAGATGAAAGCATCAAATTGGGTCAGCCAGAGTGTGCAGGCTATTGAATATGAGAATGCCAAGTTATGTGTAGACTCCAATTCTGTAGGGGGCTGATTCTCTAAGATTGCTATCTGATACAGAAGAAAGTTTATATGCTACGAAATAATCACAGCAGAAATAAAAATGGGGAATGATGGATGGATACAGGCAGCAATTCTCCATCAGGTCAGATAAGGCACTCAGAAACTGTCATTCCTTCCCCCACAGTCAAGGATTTGCAGAATCATTCTCTCTCTCAGTAGTTTTCTGGACAGCCAATGGCATATATAAGTGAATCTAGGGATGCATAATGACAACTAATCATAAGGGGATGAAATCATAAACAGAGGGATTAATCAACTGTAGAGGAGGGAGGGAAATTACTGTAGGGTATTATATCTAGGACACCTTGTTTACTCAAAGGATGTATAGCTGAGAAATAGAAGCACAGATATGGAAATAGTACAGCTAGGAAATGAACCTGTGCATCTTGATACTGAAGCCTCTAACCCAAAGCTTATTTATCATAAGTTTCATATAACAGGTTAACCTAGTATGCCCAAAATAAATCAGTTTACACTAAATAATAAATCTATGGGTTGAAACCAATTGCTCTACTTCTCTTGAATATATAGACTGTTCTGTGACTTTTAGTCTCCTTATATAAAGACAAGAAGCCAGGCTTGTTTACTGATCTATTTATGCAATTCTGGCCTTGTGAGCCAACTTTATTTGAAAACTACTTTAATGCTTCAAGCTCTATCAAAAGCTACATTTGCAGAAACTATCTGCATGTTGTATTCAGACTGGTCTTCTAGAACATGATCCTTTTATTGATGGGAGGTGCAAGCTGCAGTGTGATTGAGTTCATATCCTCTTCTGAACCCTTACAATTTGGGTTTAGAGCTCATTATTTGATAAGAGAACATAATCGTAGCATTTTCAAAACATGGATGTTTCAAAACATGGATATGTGTGCCTCCTCTTTGAAGCACTGTTCAGTTAGAAGAGCAGGTTTTCTGTTAAATGCAGCTTTTAAAAGCATTTGAATTTTCCACTTTTAATGGGTATCTTCTTAAGATGAGTAGCTGTTACTGGGACAGAAAAGAATATCTTCTTCTGTGTCTCCTTCTGCTCCTAACTTGCATTGCTTTGTTTGAGTGTCTTCATACACTGAAATGTAGCAAGTAGGTACATGGAAGTGGGTTTGTTTTCAATACAGTAGTAGTTTACAGCATAGATGTTTCCCCAGTCCTTACACTGCTACTTTTTCAGCACCAGCAATCTTTTTATCCTCTCAGTTATTTAATCTTCCTATGTTAGACTCTATAGTGTTTCAATAATTTTATTACTCATATGGTATTTTTTAGAATTTCTGTTTTTAACAGAATTTTAATTCATTTGTATACTTTACGTTTTGTATGAATTTGTGTTTTTACTATGCGTCACCCACAGAACTTTGAACCACACAGAG
Organism: Python bivittatus; assembly: GCF_059951505.1. Lineage (NCBI taxonomy): Eukaryota > Metazoa > Chordata > Lepidosauria > Squamata > Pythonidae > Python > Python bivittatus. Next base: position 13,877,930 of record NW_028277035.1, on the reverse strand, counting down.
ATGAGTAAATAAGAAAGAAAAATAAAATACATAAACAAAAGTTATTTCTAGACAGAAACACTATAGGATAATATTAAAATAACCATTTGCCAGTGGAAGATTTTGAGTTCAATCAGTAGCGTCCCCTTAGAACCTGAGAAGGTTCACAGTTGGAAAACAACTGAAATGTGAGTGGATAAAGTAACACTGCTTGGTTTAAAGCAATTTTGTATATTCATTTGGCAGTTGTCATGATTGCTACTATTAATTTCAGTGGAGTGGGGCAACTCTTCCACAAGCAAATAAGGGCAATGTAGCTTGAGCCTCTTCTTTTGCTCAAGCCAAAGCTTTTGCTCAAGAGAAGCTTTTCCTTCTCTTTTTTTATCTTAACTTTATTTACAAAAGCTATCTTTATGTGTTTGTGATTGTATACAATTATGAAAACTTTTAATTAATATTTATATTATCCCTTTCCCTTGTACTATATTTAGACAGTAAGAGTCCTTTGAAATAGAAGGTTCCTAGTGCTACCAGTCAAAAGGTATTATAGACGTATTCCATCTTTTCCTCCTTAAGAAACTTCTCTGAAAAAAAATTACATAAGAAATGGTGGGAAAAGACTAAGCATTACAAATGGAAAAGGTAGACTGTATGTGTTATAAAATGTGGTTAAACTCCAAGAAAGGATTATTAGTTACTTCAAGTGGTCGAGGATATTGCTTAAGTTTCCAAATGTGCCTGAATAATTACCATCCGGTGTTAAGTTCTCCAAAATACTTGTTGCTTGTGTTGTTCTATCTCCTTGTCTTGTTCATTCAAGAGAAGTGGGAATTTTTAATTTAAATGTTTATTCTCTGAGTCCGCCAGAGGGCATTTTCTACCTCAGGATGTTATATCTCCTGGAGCTAGTAGGCAGGGTCCACAATTAAACTTGCCTTTCCAGAGAGGATGAGGAGCCATATTGTCTCCCAGATTGTCCTGGAAAAGCAAGACCAGTCTTTCATACTGTAGCTAACTAAACAGGAAAAAAAAAAAACCACTATACTTTAAGTGCATTTACTTCAGTTTCATAAAAAAAGACAACCTACTACTATTACAATCCACTGTTGCTATAGTAGTGGATTCCTGCACTGGGCAGAGGGCTGGATTAGATGTTCTCCAAGGTCTCTTCCAATCCTTACATTCTATGATTCAATGATCCGAAAGGTCAAACAGAAGGAAATCCACAGAGTACTGCCTACCACTCCCCACATATGATGAAGCAAAAGCATTAATGGAATTATGCATGTCAGTTTCCTGAACTAGAGACAGGTTGAATGCCCCCCATTGGCTTCAAAGAATAGACAATCATGGTAAGAATTCTGATTTTCTCCTAAGCCCACGGAGGGCATTCTCCACCTTGGGATATGTCAGAGCAACACAAATTCATGGAAGGAATTCTGAAATCAGCAAATCATCAACTCAATACTTTCGAAGAACATGACTTTTCAAAGCTCTGAGGCACATATATCTATTTTGTACTTTTTAGAAAATTTCTGCACAGAGGGCCATGTACAACCCTGCATCTCTCTCATACGATAATTGCCTTGGAAAGTTACAGTCCTGGCTACATACTCATCCTACTGAGCAAGCAAGCTGTTACATTCCCTTGCAATTTTTTCTACTATACATTCTGAAACCAATATGAAATAATGAATTTATTAAATTGTTCCTTGTTTATCTACTATGGAAGGATAAAAATAATTTCTGATTTTCAAAACTCTAAAATTCTGTAAAACTAAGAGCTGTACATACATTTAATTTAGGCCATGCATACTCCTTAGGATATAACCACATCAGAAAGAACAACTGAAGGGACTTCTGGGAGAGTAATGATGGATTGAAGATGGCTCCATTTTTTTTGCAGAGCTGATGGCCACAGCAGATAAGAGGAGCCGGCACAGGGTCTGGCTCTTTGGAACCATCTCTGGATAAAAGAGATGACTGGATCACCCACAAGTATTCCTTACAGAGGCTCCCTGTGATGATATTGCAAAATGGTGATCTCCAGCGGTTTGAGCACTCTGGGAGTCACAGGAAACATCGAGCCCAAGCCACAGTTTGGAGCCTTCAAAAGAATACTAGATTTGCATACACTTCCTCTTTTAATTGATAACGGAAATGACTTATTATCAATTTATTCAGAAATTAAAAACCTTCTGAAGGGCAAGTTGCTGCACACCGGGAGTATTTCCTTTTATCCTTGAAGAAAGAAGACTTAAATAAGTTTAAAGATTAAAAAGAAAAATTTTAACATTGGGAAAACAGCAAAAGGGAGTTTAGAATGTTGATTGTGGACAGTTAAGGGACCAGATGGATTTGAAAGAGCAGTTCTTATGGACTGTTTCAAATTTTATAAAAATACAGCTGATGATTTTGGAATTAATTGTAAGAAACCTTACTGTAGGAAAGTTTTGACTGAAAATAAAAGATAAGACTGGGCTTTGAAGGTTAACTAGAGGGAAAGGAGAGCAATTAAAGGAGAAGATACCTACTACCATAATGGAGGAATATTATTTTACTATAGAAGAAATAAAGTCTGTTTAGGAACAACATACTCAGGACTCACTTTTAAAATTTTCTGATACTTTCAAAGTGAATCTAATAGAGGTTATAGAAGAAGAAAAGATTCTATTGGATAAAACAGAGGCTGAGGATGATTTGAATAGAAATCTTAAAATGGACTTTAAAAAACTGCCAGATTATAAAAGTGATATGGAAGATATGGAAAAAGATGTGGTAGATTTGAAAATGGACTTAAACGTGTTTGACTATGAGTGATATGGAAAAAGAAGTTACATCAGACCTACAAAGTATATTGGTTGATGTTTTAACAATTAAAGGGGGCATTAAAATTATAAATTAGAACAGTGACTTTGAGAGTTATCTTATTTTGGATTCACAAAAGGGAAGTACTAAATCTCTGAAGTTGTTCCTGAAAACAGTAAGGGGGAAAATGATAACAGATCAACATGTGGGACTTTATTTGAAGAAGGGATTGAAGTTCAAGCCTCTTAAAAATAAGAAACAGGAGTTTAAAATGGACTTATTTAATCAGGGTTAAATTGTATAAATTGTGATTTGGGGTTGTTACTATTGGAATCTTTTTTTTTTTAACCAGGATTGTAAGATGAGGATTTAAAGATATTTTCATACGGGGATAAGTTTTTTATATCTTATTGTTACAGAAAGTTATAGGTTAGAATGTAAAAGGGACCTATTTGATTTAATTTAAAACATATATGTTATTATTATTGGTATTCTTTACGCCTGTGGGGATAAATCTTTTATGTTTTGCTTATTAGAGAATGTTATAAGTCAAAATGTAAAATGGACTTATTTAAGGTTAAAACATAAACATTATTACTAGTACTCTTAATGCTTTTGCTGAGTAAGATTGATGATTTTTTAAAAAAATAATTTGGCTATTGCTAAGGGATGAGAAGGTGCTAAGTTACTGCAAACGTTTATACTTGTTTGGAGTAAAGGGGGAGTCACTTTTTATGTCTCTCTCTTTTCTCTTTCTTCCTCTTTTTTCTTTTTTGTTTGTATGTCTTTTTTAGTTATAAATTATAACTAATTTATAAAGCTAATTATAATTAGCTTTTATTTGTGTAAAACTTTAATAAAAATATTATTAAAAAAGAAAGAACAACTGAAGGAAATTTTCTTCCAACCAAGAAATTAATATTGGACCAAATGTAGAATTTGTGTAGAAAATAAATTGCTGGGGGGTTGTTGAAAAGAAATCTCTAATTTTGAATCTTATGAGCTGATAACTATCAAGAAATTGGTTTTGAGAGACAACAGCTTAAAAGATCATATAACCATGGGCTTAAAGGGTGCCTCATACGTACTTTCACTCTGTAAGCATCCAATCAAACTTCCATGAGAGAAATCCATGGAACATTAATTAACTGTACCATCCTTTAAAAAATGGCTTTTAGTATGATGAAATATGATTTTTACTTCAACTCAGGGTGCTATTTTATGGTAGCAATATGATGTATAATAATGTTGGTGCTCAAGCAATTATCTAAATCAATGTGAAGGAAGTCAAGAATATCAACAGTTTCCAAAGACAGGGGATTTTTCCTCTCTAGTTTATCAGGATAAAAAGTTCTTTCTATATACTCTCGGAGTTGAAGACTTAAAGAAAGCAAAGATTTTCAACATCTTATTTGAATAACTTAATTTATAGACAGTGCTGTGCAGCTGTTATTGAATATTATTGAAAGAGCCTCTGAACTGAGCTTGGACAGAAAATCCTGGATATAAAACAAGACACGTTAGCATTTTTTAAAGTCAAAGACATCCAGGACTGGACCAAATCAGAGTACTATTTATTGAAAATCTGGGCATTCAAAATCTGTTCTGATGCCTGGATTATCTTCCTGAGGAACCAATGACTTGCATTGTTGCATGTCCCATGAAAAGTTTTTTTTTTATGGAGTGCAAATATTTCTTAGTTCAGGAGAGACATTGTAGCTTTTGCTGAAACAATCCGATCCTGATCCATCCTAATTGTTCAGGTAATCTTTAGTGGGGATGCTCTCTATTTTGACCAGCAGATATTGGCATATGCTACGTGAGCTTAATTCTGATGGAACTAGTTTTACACTTTATTCATGCAAGTTCATCAATTTCCAGGTTCCAATGATCAATTTTTCTCCCAGGTGGGTTACCAACCAACAGGCTGTCTGGTATTTTCAAGGAAATATCCATTATTAATCTGTATGTATGTATGTAGCCGCTACTCCAATTTCTGGTGAAATATAATAGATGTTCATAATTATTTATAAAGGAAAGCTATTAAGTTTTGGAAATATAGTAAGGTCTTTGAAGTTGATAATGGTATCAAAAATCAGAGGACAAGGTCCTCCCCACAAGTATTATCATGCAGAGAATTGGCTAATGAGATTACTGTAGAGGTCTGTTTTGATCAATTAAATTTTACTGAGTTTCATGATTTTTCATTTTCTTTCTGGAATATGAAAAACTTGGGCCAGATAGTGTGAGACTAGGCTGAAGCTGCCATAACTAAAAGATGAAGCAGGCACGTAAGCAGGGAAGACAAAAGGCCAGGAATCGTATCTAAAAGATCCTTTTGAGGAGGTAGATAAGAAGGAAACAAGTAATTAAGGAAACAAACAAAAAAAAGTCACCTGAACCTAACAAAGGAAGTTGGGCCTGAGCACATGGAAACCCTACCCCCAATCCCATCAACAGCTACCAGACTTGTAAATTAACAAGGCAAGACTAGCTGCCAGTCTTGTGAATCAACAATGCAAGGACTTTGGGGGATAAAAGGGGTCCTGAAGCCCCCCCACTCCTTGAGTCACCTTTGGATCCAGACTTGGTGGCTTCTGTCCCTCTAGCTAGTGCCTGGTAGTCTAGTTGAGAAGGACTTGGGTAAGTGTGGATGAGTGTGTGTGCGCATATCTGTCACTGTTCCTAATTTCAGACTGTAAAACAAGGCATTATTTTCCCAAATTAGGATAATGCTATGTTGTGGATGATTCTCTACAGTGGCTTGCATATATGTTAGAGACATTGCTTCCTGAATTCCAATTAAATCAGGATTATATCTAGACAAGGTATAGGAAGATTCCCTGGGTCCAGAGACATGCAAGTAGTGAAGCCATGAATGACTGCTTGAGTTGTTGAGCTTATGTTGGAATTAAGGGTCTAGTATTGAAAATAGTGATGATTGTAGCAACATAGCTCATTAACTTCCTGTGATTTAGTTCTCTGAGTGATCATTTCTACATTCAGATATAAGGATTGGCACCTGTACAAAACAAAGCTCAAAGCATATTCTAGCTGATTTTTTTGAAAAAACACTGCCCTCTGCAATTGCCTAAAGTACCTGGCCATCCTGGACCTCCCAATTCCTAGACCAACATTATACCCAAAGAAGAAGGTACACCTGCAATGGGAAAAGAGGGTGGGTCATGTGAATGCATAGACAATCACTTGAAGAACTTCAGCTACAGATAAGCAACTGTTTTATTCTTCATTGACTCTGTGCATCACACATAGTATAACTAGCTTACCCTCAGAAGACAGGACAGATATCATCGTGATAAAATAAATAACAGTACTACATGGTCAAAATTGGCATCCACCCTAATCCAGACATCAAGTTGATGATACTTCACAAATATGGATAACATGGCTGAAGTGGAAGATCTCCAGGTATCAAGAAAGTGAATGGCTGTATGAATGCTCATGTTGCCATTGCCCTGCTGGAATATCTATGAATGACTGATGGTACTAGTTAGGTGAACTAACTGGTAAACCACCAGAATATATCAATAACCCAGTGCAAAAAATGTTGAGAAGTAACTGATAAAATATGATGCTTCCATTCATAGTTAACTAACAGCCAGACCAAAAAAAAAATGTCAATCAAGTTAAAAGACAAGATAGCTTTGGACATTTAAACAATATAAGGAAGATGCTATACTACAGTGCCATCAGGATGTGAGGAAAAATTGATAGGATAGTGTTCTGTCTCAAGTGGAAATTATTTTTATTTATTCATTTTATTTTTTATTAGGCATGACTTTGGGGACAAAGTAGAATTAGAACATAAAGTTACCTCTTTATATTGTACCATGCCTTGGTTCAATTTGGAGCATAAATGCAACAAATACTAGCAAAGTCATTTTAGGGGTTACAAACAATGAGAAATGGTAGCTAAAATTTCAAAGGCTTGGAGACAGTTTGAGTCACTATTACAGAAAGACTTCACTTGGAGTTAGTCTTAGTACTGGGAGACAAAGATTCATGTTGTGAAGCAGAGAGCTTGCAATCCCAATTCACTCAGAACTGGAGATCAGTCATGAGCAAGAAATCCCCAGCAGAAGCTAATGGTCCATGTACAGAAAGATGTTGATACCTTCTTTCATGAAATATGGATGTACCATTGCTATACATTCTGTAAATATCCATGGTGCTGTTGGTAGTCCAAAGCATGGAACCAGATATTGGTAAAGCTGAAGCTAATTAGGAATGGAAGGAAGCAGCAACTGTTGTCTCTGATGGTATATGAAAGTAAGCATCATTGAGATCCAGTGTCATGAATCAATTTCCCAAATGAAGGAGGGGAACCATGTTTATTACCATGCAGAATTTAAAGCTGATAAAAAAAAGTTGAGATCATATAGAAGAGAATCAATCTCAGACCAAGACAGAATGAGAACAAAAACACTTTTTACAGAGAGGTTGTGGTATTGGTTCTATAATCAAAAGTTAGCTACTTTTTGATGAGAGTAACAGATAGCACACTAGGCATTTGAGAGGGGATAATGTCAAGCTCTATGACATAGACTTTTGTGATGAAAAGATACAGTCCACTAGTCCAACATGATCTGCCAAACTTGGTGGAAAAAACGGTCTGTCTACAAGCTGCATAGCACAGTTTGGAACTGATGGAGGCAAACCAGATAGGCAAAACCAGTGCTTGCATTTGTCTGCAGACCATATGTTGAAAAGGCTAATACCTCTGTATCTCAAAGAAACACCTTTGAAAATACTTTGCTGCAGTTTGGAATTCAGAGTAAGACTGGTAATTGTATTTTGAGTAGGAGCTCTGATCCCATCCTTGGTACTACAAGTAGGACAGACGCTGAAGAACCCAAGTGGAACAATCACTATGGAGTATTTTTCATATATCGAAATTTGCCCAAGTACCATTGATTTTGAAGAGAAAGTTCTCTATATGGAATTCAGCCTTTAGTGAAAGTTCTGAGGATCTCACAAGCCTGCCCAGTGAAATAGCACTTGCCATAGATTTTGCTGCATAGTTCACATTATGCCACAAAATGTTGCTCTGTTGCTTTGATAGTCTCTTTATCTCAATACATGCTGAAAAACTCCCAAAATAAAAAATAAAAAAAATAATTGCCCACAGAAGCATGGTAGTTGGTAATCCTGAGGTCCAAAGTTGCTGTGAAGTAAAAACTGTGACCAAAACCATCACGTTTATGGCTCTTCTTACTGGTGGGAGGTGCCTCTATTATGATGAAATATGGTGATGGGTATATGAAAAATGCAGTTCTTCCCCTGAACCCTGTAAAATTTCTCCAGTCTCTTAAAAGTTGGAGGAATGGATGACAGCCATTCCCAGAGTTCCTTAGTATCATATAACAGGGTTTGTAATATTGATATAACTGAAGGTATTGGAAGAGTAATTTTGAATCAACAAAACACTGGATTCTCTATTAGCACACTTATGTCTAGCTCTAAAGCTTGAATCATCTAAAGTAGTTGCTCTGCACAAAGGCAAATGTCTTCTGTAGGTAAAATGGGAGTGGTGGTGGTGGCATCCATCATCATTAGATCCGATGAGGTAGTAGAAAGGTATACTGACAATGTGAATTCTATTGTCTGGATCCAAGAATACTAAAGGAGTAGGAGGTGCCAATGGAACATTTCAGGATATAGTACTGAGGTTTAAGTGGCTGCCAAGCTAGTAACTTCTATGGAGATATCATGGCAGATGTTAGATATAATGGCAATAAATCTCTATTCCAAGAACCTCAATCCTGCATTCAGGAATTAAATACCAGCAGAGATTTGATACAGTAGGTACGTTGTTTTATTGCAGAGAATGATGAAACAGTGCAGATCACAAATATCATGACATATCTTGGATTTTTGGCTATTCTTTTCCCAGTTCTGGGACTGGAAATCCCCTGCACCATGTTTATATAACTTTTTTATCCAATCTGAGCAGCACTGGATTCTGATTCACCAGGTTCAGCCCTAATATCAGATGGGAACTGTTGAATGGTGAGAAGAAATATTTATTGATTGTACTACCAAATTGGTCAGAATACAGCCTGCAGGATGGAACCTGAGAAAGGAATGATTGGCAACATTGAAAGCATTGAGCTAAAAGTTTAGCTGGATAAAAACTGGAACTACAGTCGTGAGCACCAGTATTTCTGTCATGATGAAAGTAGCTAGGTCAGAAACAATCTATGCAGCAACATGCATAAACAAAATGAAGAGATAAGGGTGGTCTACTAAACTGTCCTCAGGACTTTAATCATGATGACAAAAGTTATGTAATTTATATTATAAGAAGGGGAAAACTTTGACATTAATGGGAAAACCAGTTCTGTGTTGGGGAACAAAATCTTTGACAGGGCATCAGATCCTTATATCAAGCAATGTGTAGAAAGAAACACTGGAGACTTCTGTGATAACCGGTGAGAAGGTCATTTTAAGAATGTATCCATATTCTAGAATGCCAAGACAAGACTCAAGGATTTTGCATTCCAAAGTAGAACTCAATAAATGTGGTTCATTTTTCAGCTGCTATGGTCATGCCATCAGAGACTGAAGCAGAAGTAGGAAAAAAGGTGAAGGGGATCTTTTTGTTACCATGAAGGGATGACACATTTCTTTTTTTGGAAGGATTATAGACATCTGTCTTTTCTTCAGTCTGTAAGGTCTTGGATTTTGCCTTCTAAGAGCAAGCAGCCTGCTATCAGAGGTAACATAAGGTCCAATGTCAAAGTTGGTACCAGTGAGATCAGTCTTGGGATTGAAAAAAAATCAAAGTTGACACTAGTGCCATTGTTGTAGAGTTCTGTAAAACTGATGGTAATAGTGCCATCAATGGAACAAGATTTTGCAAAGGTTAAGCCCAATTTCTTACTACTCCTTTTCTGAAGGCACAGTTGCCTGAAGAATTTGTTCTGCTACTCATGGTAGAAAGAAATAGTAGCCAGAGAAAATAAAAAAGAAATTTAAGTTAATGACACAAAGGCGAAGGGTGTTCAAGATATTGCTTCACTGGTGGTCGGAAAGGAATTATGGGAAATTGGTGTGACCAGGCAAGGTAACCAGACACTTAGAGAAATGAGTGTGCCTGCATGTGGGGGTGATCCTCAGCTAGGGAATTTTCCAGAACATTCTTTTGTACAGGTACCACCTCATACATGTGGTCCACAAATACCACAAAGTATAACTACAGATATCTTCAATGCTCTTTTTTGATGAGCACATGACGATATATCTTGACAACTTGACAGGAACTATAAAATCCTGTTGGTTGCTAGATGCTTGGATGGATTTGAGAGCTTCCAATCATGATATGCTTTTTGCTGAGATACTTGGTTATTTATTTGAGGTACAAAATGACTTTATTATTTCATTCTTTTTGGCATTAAAAAATTAAAATAAACTTCAAATCTGATCAGAGATGTGCTACAGCTCTGCTCTTAAATGAGTAAGAGGTGGCCGTAACACAATTTTCATGTTCATGGGACCCTTTAATTGTAAGGAAAAATAAACCTATTTCCTTGAAGATGCATGAACCAACAGATCAGTGACAATTTGTGACCAATGCATTGGCAAAGTCCAGAAGGCAATCACAGTCCAGACAGGCTTGCTATCACACGTACTGATGGTTCTTGTAGAATTTGGAAGATACATAGTTTGAGACTGAGACCTGGGAAGAATTCTTAGATATTTGCTTCCATTAATATAAGTGGTAGACAACATTTTTGCAGCAGGGAACTGCACTTACTTTTTAAAAAGAAAAAGGACTATAAGGAGCATGACTAAAATGGTGACATTGCTAGAGTAGGTGGAGATGAAATTTTCAGCTACAATTTTTTTTTTAATTTGGGAGGGAAGTTCTATGTGGACTCAACCTAAACTATGTGATTAACAAGACTTACGAATTTTTGCTATTTTAACAAAAAAAAAAAGGAGGGGGGAGATCGTATTGCTTAATTTCTGCAGCACAATCTTAGGAGTATTTCAGAGATTGTAAAAATGGAGCTGTGGATACATGTGGATTAATACAGTATTCATCTTTGATTTGTATCTTAATTCTTCAGAAGGTTTAGACATGATAGTTCATCAGGTAGAATGAAAGGGTTGGTTTGTTCTCGACCTATGTCCATTTCCTCCTGGCTAGTGAAAGAGCTTTCTTTTTATCATTGGTTTTTCCTATTATGGTATCCTAAGGCTCCTGAAAAAAAGGAACCGATTAAACCAATCTAAGGACATTGATCCTTCTCCCAGGTTCTTAACTACTGCATGTGTCTTCTTGCAGCAAAATTAGTTCCAATGTCTGAACCTCTGAAATAGATAGTACCCAGAGTTGAGTAATGAAAAAGAGCTCCTGTGTATGCAAGTTTCTGTAAGCCATTCTTGACAGGCTTAGGGTTGAAATCCAAAGATGCCATCTTTTATGTTGTTTTTATATTGGCAGAAGCTCTAATTAACATTGTAGAGGCTTCAAAGTTTTTGTGCACATCTCACCTTTTCCCACATGCGGGATTAGGACTCTACCTCACAATAGGAAACTAATGCTGCAACAGAGGTATCAGTGGTAGGAAATTTGAGCAGCTCTGAAACCTGAGTGGGAAATGCACAGAGCTTTTTCGCTAATTTCAACATCTATTTCTGGTGGCATGGGACAGCCTGCTTTTCAAAGGTTATTATTGTGGTTTGAAGACAATAACTACAGACCTGGTAAGAAAGAAAATGGCTTAGGAGAAGCAAGTACTCAAGTTCACTGAATAGAAGAGACTTATAGCATGCTACATGTTTTGGCCAATGAAGTTGTGAAAAGTTCAACCTGGAATAAACAAGTCCATGTAGAGGTAGGTTCAAGTTTTTCTGAAAGGGCAACTTCCACTTTCAAAATAGCATCCAGAGCTTTCCAAGAAGCTGAAAGACAGCAAGGAGGAAATACTAATGGATATTTTTTGCATGTCCTTTGGAATTTCCCCACTTTTAAAGGGTCTTCTTTTGAAGTTTGAGAGTAAGCTATCAGCCTTGAATGGGAAACAGATGAAGAAAGGTGAAAGTATGTTCAGATAACACTGAATCCCAGTGAGGTAAATGGGACTTCCCCTTATGGGGACAGATTCTTTTGATAGGCCAAAAGCCCTCATTTTGTTTGCCCTTTAACCACCCAACCAGATAACATTGACCCTATTTTTAGGAGCAGTTTGGTAATGTTAAGGGGTGATTTCCACCTCTTAAATCCTCAAACTGCCCTTCAAAATAGGTCTAAAACTTTAGGTTCTATATTATGGGAGGAGTCATGATCAATCAAAATGAATTGTTGGAGGCCATAACTGGCCCACAGATTTCCACCCTTGAATTAGAAAGGATCTAGATCTGCCCCTTAGCCCTAATGTCCCTAAAATTTCTTGGGTTTCTTCTCTGGATAACTCTGAGTTGGAGCAAATGGGAGATTTATTACTCACCCCCACCTCTGACATCCACCCAGAAGGTCTTGGAGCCAAAATGGAAAGCTGCCCTGAGGGATGGAATGTTGGCCCTCTTCCAAGCTGTTGCCCTCAGAAGCCTCCATTCGTTGAGTTCGAAGAAGTGGGCTCGGTGACTGTGTCCCCGCCCTGCCCTGTAGGAAAGTGGAGGGCAATGGGATGGAACTCAGCACTTAGGAATGGAAGAGGTTGCATCTTGTGGGTCTTTGGTGGATGATGGAACCTAATGGCGGTACAAGAGTTGTGGTCTCCAGTGATAATGAGTGCCATAGATCCTACAGTACTGCATTCCCATGGTTACAAAGAAATGTCAGGAACAGCCAGATATACCCTCCGGTTCCTGGTTCCCCATTTCTTTAGGTAGGAGGCAGATCAGCAAGAAGGCAGAGAATATCCCACCCAATCCCAGTGCCTCCCCACTTGCCAATTTTTTAGGTAGGCAAGTAGTTACAAGGGCTGGAAAGGGGAATGGAATGCTAGGTAAGTAATAAAAATAAAAACAACATTCTTCTATATATGATGTATACTGAACGGGCTATTAAAGAATTCCAGTTAGACCAATCACTCTACTCTCTAGGCAGGACCAGTTTAAGAGGCAGAGGCAAATGTACTTGTGAACCCTATTAGCTCCAGGAAGTCGTGCCATCCTGAGGTGGATAATGCCCTCCATAGGACACAAGGGAAGTACAACCCCTTTTATTTCTTAACTCAGACAAATCATAGGAAAATGAATCTACCAAGAGGCAGAAAGACTAGGCATGTTTGATTCAATGGCAAGAGGCAGTTAAGGATGGTTTCACATTTCTATGATGACTTCTACTCAGTAATTCAGAAATGTAGGAACCATATGGGAGATATGGAATTGCATGTCAAGGACTATTAGCAACCAAGTGACTCCAGCATATTCGGACACAATAACTTCTCCTACATGACTCCTCCATTAATAAAACAACTGGACAAGACAACTGTTTTACCTCCCTCAACTCTCAGGTTATCTCAGAAACTTTAAGTCTAGGGATTGACATAATGCACTTTTTATTACTGTTTGAATCAGAATACTTGGACAAATAGGCCAACATAAAAAAGTGTAATACAATACTTCATCTGAAGAATCTCATTCACAAATTTTGACTCCTACTTGAGTATCATTTTGAAGCATTAAATCATTTCCTTGCTGTTCTTGCTTGAACTGATGTGACTGCCCTCTCCTAGAGCATTCCATCATATAGTGGTATATTTGTTACATAATTTACATGGCATCAGACTGTACTGCAGCCCAATCAACTCATTGTGCCTCAGCCTAACAGGTAGAGAAAAGACCTTTCCATTCAAGTGAGAGTGAACATTTCAATAGCTGTGCCATGAACCAGTAACAGAAATCTAAAGGATGAGGTGAAGGAAAGATCTTTGTCTCACTCACACACATTGAAAATGTCACAAGAACTGTGGTTGCTGAATTGGGAATTGGAAGAGAAAGAAGACACACTCTGGATCAGCTACTGAATTGTACAGAGGATTTGGGTTAGATTATGGAAATACTGAGGGACAAAAGGGGAAAAAATTCTGACAGAACTGTATTGACAGAGGAGGAGGCATGAAATAAGAGAGGAAAGGGGGCAGAAAAAAGGGGTAATTAATTTGCTTCTTGTTAATAGTAACTCCTTTTTCTAAGATTATGTTCCTTCATAGGAAGATACAATGTCATGGAGACAGAAGCAATGAAGAGACATGGGCATCTGCTTCTGTTTTAAGAATTAGAAAAATTGTGAGAAAATTAACTCTGCTTCATAGATTCAACCTTTCAGCTGGCTTGTTAATAGCAGGATGGAGCTCAGTGCTTAAGCCAAACAACCCGCTCTTAAACAGAAGGAATTCTACCAGTGTACATGTCCCATGGCTTGTACTGCATGTGTGTAAGAGAATAAAAATAGCTCTACATTTCTAGGTGCTGGTTAACGGCAGTCACAGTGAAGTTGCTCGTTTTGCTAGTCTGTAGAAATGTATGCCTTTTTATATTAAACAAACCTATTTGTAGGTTGACTGGTATAATTTTATTTAAAGCAACATAGACTTCAAACTAATTTATATTTTGCCAAGGTACTATGAGAATGAGTACCAAGCAATCCAATATAATTCCATTTAATTTTTAGTTCATGTCCAAATGGAAAATTTCTCAGGTCAAGCAAATTAATACCTGAAATTCATGTGACATGGTGCCAATTTCCTTGTTAATCCTCAATCATAGTTGGATGAACTAACATGGAGAATACATGGGGGGGGGGTGTTCTCCAGATGTGTGGACTTCAACTTCCATGGTTCTCAGTGATGGTGGTGCTGGCTGGGGAATTTTGCAGATTGTCCAAACTTCTGAAGACTGCTAAGTTGGGGAAGGTTGGTCTAAGTGAGGGGTTGAAGGAAGATTGTTGTACATGATTCTACACAATTTTATTCCCCTTTTTTCTGTAGTGTTCTTTCTTGCAGCACTGTTTATCTGCTCAACTGCATAGCCAGGAGGTGTCATCTGGATGCTTGAAGTGATTTTTGCCTGTCCTATTGTTCTAAAGTGTTATGTGGATTTAAAGTAGAGAAAAATTATTCACTTAAGCCTTTTTAGAATATGGAGCCTGATGATAAAAAAAAACACAAAGCCAGCTTGGATTTTAACTGCATACTGATTAAATACACTGTTCAGAATAAGCATTTATTAAATAATGCCAGGGTCAAATTGGACAGTGTTATTCATATTTTTAACTGGGGTGTATATTTATGCATGTATTGCTGAGGAGAGGCCCAATAGGAGCTTTTCTTCTAATGCAAACAGCAAGTCTGGGAGTTGATCCTGACTGGAACTATGTCATACATATACCCTGATTTTGATGTGGCATGGCCTGATGGCATTACTTTCATCTAATCACTATCCCACAGCAGAGACAGATTGCATCTATTTTTAGCTATTCCAGTTTTAAAATAGAATTTTCCCTTTTCTCCTGACACCATCATTTTTGTTGTGGCCATGAACTAGCATACTTCATTGATAATGTGGTTGATGATGCAGTCTGCCCAGGATCACTTTAGGCTGCTGAGGATAACTCTCCCTTCTGGTCCCTGGGAACTGTTTTCTATGTCCACTCTACTATTGGCAGCAGGAAAATCTGGTTCATTCAAACTAGGCTATCCACTAAGTCTCTTGATCGATTCCTGGCTTGGAGATCTGCATCAGCCAAAACAGAAGCTGACTAGTGGGGGAGTGAGGGGTGTTGCACTGAGAAATAAAAGAAATACAGATATCTCCCTGTCACTTCAGAGTGCAACCATCCTACCACACCTGACAGCTATTAATATGAAATGTATTAATATTTACCCAACATGTATTTGATTACAAGAGAATCTGGAAGAGGT
The DNA here is from genome assembly GCF_059951505.1 of Python bivittatus. NCBI lineage: Eukaryota > Metazoa > Chordata > Lepidosauria > Squamata > Pythonidae > Python > Python bivittatus. The sequence goes on along the minus strand of NW_028277035.1, from coordinate 13,862,247 downwards.
AGCTTATCACTTGCCAGGTCACCAGTTGGATGGATCAGCTCTGTGGGGTCAGAGACCAGTAGGGTAAAGAGCTGGCTCCTCTCTCTGTCTACTTCTCCTGCAATTGCAGCCGTGGAAGGTAAAGAACTGACTATCCATCTCTATCAATCAGCCTGAAAAACAGCTGAAAGGAGCTGCAATGTCCACCCAAGATGTGTCTACTTTTTTTTGTTTTACACAGAAATAAGAGTTTAGCACTCTTTCAGAAAGAAGAGTTAAAAATAGCTTGAAAAACAGCTGACAGGCAAGGGTGGCAGTTGCAAAGGGAAGTGGGAAGCTCTGCCACTACACTACACCAATGTCAGCTGTTATCCAAGCTATTTTTAACCGAAAGAGCACTAAACCCATATTTAAAAGCAGACAAACATGGTCTAGTGATCTTTCACTGGATCCATGTCTAGCACTAAACTTGTGTTTAAAAATAGCCTCCCCCACACCTGACCTGTTAGCTGTTTTCTGACAGGCTGACTCCCTGCTCCTGCTCCTTCCAGCTTTTCAGTCTGGGCTAAGAGAGGGGTGGGAGAATTTGGGACAGACTGCTCTTCATCCATCTTCAGTGGATCTCTAAGAGAAGGGTGGGCAGGATGTGCACTAAAGTAGGAAAGCCACATTTTGGCAAAAGGCTAAAATCATGGGTCTAGCCAACTATCAACATTCTCCTTCTCTCCTCTCCCCACCCTTCCACCCCAGTTCATTAGGGAGAACACTTGGTGGTTGTATTTTCAACTGGCAGGTCCCTTTCCTTAAATTTGTCCCACATCATTCCTACAATAAGGAAAGACTCACTTGCTAGCATTTTTACTGAGGCAGAATAAAGCTTGGCAGTTAAGGTAGGAATTTCACATCAGCATGCTTCTCTGCTGGTTCAGGGGCTGTGGGATCGCACATTACCCCAGCCATGAAGAAATAAACAATAAGATATTTAGTTTTGTCACCTGGCTGGAAACAATCAGGAGAATGAACTTCTTGCTGCTTTATTTGTATTTTCCTGCTTTCAAACATAGTGAAAATTACAAAGCATGAAAAATCATATAAATGTGCTCCATTTATTGTGACAGACATAAAATTATTTTGGCCCTGAATACTGTTGCATATATGTTCTGCATTCAGAGAAGATGGGAACTACAGAAGCATGATTTCATTTGGAGAAACTGACAAAGATTAGTGTAAGTTTTAGTTACAGGTTATATTGTTTAATTGCACAAATGGTTGGCTTATATGTGGATATGCTCTATGAAAATATACTGTCACTGAGTGGAGATAATACTTTATCTTCGAACTTTCTTATTTAGACATCAAAGGCATGCTCATATATAGTATTCATTGTGTTGTATAGCTTGTCATTGCAATGTAGTTAACTAGATTTTAATATCAAAATGATGTTTTTATTTGTTACTTTCACATTTTAAAGTCATATAACTTTATACAATAGGTTTGGATCTTTGCTCTCTCTTCTTTGTTATTCTTAATGTATTGGGGACTGGGGTTAGGGTTAGGGAATCTATATCAATTTAGGTAGTCTTAAAGCAATCTCGACTTTTTAGTTTATTTGGAGAGTTCTAAGGGAATGATAAACTAAACAATGTTTCTTTGCTAGATGCAGGACAGGCTGGTGGTACTTTGATGAGATATTCGAGTAGGAGCATGCACCTCAGATTTGTTTCTTACCCACCCCCTATCTATTGGCCATAATGGAGTCTCTGAAACATGAAACGCTAACAGAACTGAACGGACACACTGTAATTGCTCAAAAAATTGGAATGGGGAAGGGGAAGAAATGTACAAAAATTATAGGTCTGTTTTTGTTCAATTAAAAATAATTAAAAATGAAGCTAACTTGAAATATTGTTTCTTTCTTTTAAAAAAATAATACACACACATATATATATATTCTACCTTATAAGCAACACGGGCTGGGCATTTCTTCCCTAACCCCAGGGGTGGAGACATATGTCTCAGCATCTCATACATGTCCATGAAAGTCATCCGGCCCCTGGGAGCAAAAAATAAAAAATAAAAAATAACCAATAATAACCAATAGTAATAATTTTTTAAAAAGGAAAATACACGGAAAAATAGAATAGAGAAAAAGAATTACAAAGAAGAAAAATATTGAAAATCAATTAGAAAAGAAAGAAGATAAAAATGAAAAGATTACTGTGCTGCTTGTCAGCAAGGAGTATGAATATACTTGATCTTCATGGATGATTATGAGTAGGAAGATTGTTCCTAATCTAATTGTGGTCCAGCAAAATACTGGTCTATACATTCAAAGTTTGTGTCCCTGTCACAAGAGGTCAGATTTCACTTAAGCATGTGTCATCATCTGCCTTGCTCACTGTGAGGTTAAAATGCAGATCACAATCCTTATATTCTTAATTGATCAAAAAATACAGAGTCAGGTCTTCTTAGAAAGAAAGAGAGAAAGAGAGAGTGAGATAAGAAAGCCCCTCTTTGCCAATATCGGAGAAGGGAGGACTACAGGGAGAAAAGGTGGTGGGAAAAAAAGGCTGGAAAGAATTGGGGAGAGGGGGAGGGAAGGAGAAATGGTAGAGTGTTGATGGAGTCTCTGTCCTCCCCAGATGAAGTATTAATGTGCAGAAAGTGGCAGTGGTGGGTATAGAGAGACTCATAAAACCTTCCAGGCCTAGCTCCAGCTAACAGCAAGCAGAGATGGTTCAAGGTAATTGATATGCTCCATGCGTTACTGGTCTGGGTGGCAGCATCATTTCACGCATTCTGTTGGCTAATTACATTACTAAATTACTTTTGAAAGTGCAATATATAGATAGGTATGTGTACAGATATATATATATACACACATATATATATATATATATGAAAGATATATATTAAAAAAACCATAAGCAACATTCATTCCGTTGATGCTAGCAGGTTTTAGTGTAAGTCAAACCTTGCAAGCAACCCTATGAGGGCATTTCTTGCCTAAGCCCAGGGGGGGAGATATTACACGTAATAAACTGTACATATCCTTATAATGAATTCGGCCACTGCAAGAAGAATACACGGGGGTTAGTGCAGACGCTACAGGGCAAAAGAAACACATACACTGTTATGTACACACAGAACATAGCAGAACTAATGGCTAGAGACCTTGAGTCCAGCAATACCATTTCCCTCTGCTTATACGAAGGAGCTGAACTTTCCCATTGGCTGCAGTAGGAAGAAAGGGGCTTCTTAGAGCCATGCACATCAGTTTTTACTGATGCTTCCCATCAACATTGTGAGAAGGGAAGTGAGCCAGTATAAATTACAATAGGAGTGGGCAATCTGTGGCCCTCCAGATGTTGGTCAGTGACTTAATCCTTTACTATGGCCATGTATGCTAGGGCTTATGGAATTTGGAGTTCAAGAACAGCTGGAGGGTGACATGTTGACCATCCTTGGTTTACATTCATATACTAGGTAGGTGTGATGTAACAGAAGCCTTATACAATAAGAGATAATGTAGCTGAGATTTACATCAAATCAGAACTTATCAGAGCTTCCTGATTCTTGGGTACTAATTTGTTTATCTTTCATGTGGTTTAGTTGTTTTTTCAGAACTCAAAATGAACTTGTTAAAATCAATCACTGTCGCTATGCGCTTTTATATCAATATTTTATTTCTTTTCACTGGTTTTATTAATAAATATACAGCGACTTGTACTTAAGTGGGGGCAGAACTAGATTTTCAGATAATAAATAATATCCAGATAGTGCTGGGTGGATCTTCTGCTAGGTACCAATTACAACTTTGATAATTGTGCCTGCTTATAGTAGCATTGTGGCTGGCTTCTCTCCAGCAAACCATAGACAAATTTACAAGAACAATTGTACAATAGAATGGAAGGCCAGACCCTGGCAGATAGACATACATACACGCACACACATAAAGTCACTTTTAGACTGAAATAATAAGAGTATGTCATCTATTGCTACCAGAGCTACTAAGCATCCTTCCCTGATTGATCAACAGTACATAATATCTGTGAGTTTTATGCAGGATGCAAAACTAGTAGCTCAATAGTTTTTCTTTGGCTCACATGTTGTGAAGTGGGCACAAAATATTAAGCATTATCACCACCAGGATCTCAATTTAGACTAATTTTTTGGCTCAAATGTTCTTAGCATTGTTACCCGTTTGTCCTATGGAAAGGGCTATAAAGCCCGCAACTCAGATTAAAGGAATGGCATGGGTATATCCCTGGCCACAAAGGGACGTATATCATGTTCTTTTGAACATTATGGGTTAAAGTGAAGGTGTGTGTGTGTGGACTTGACAGAATCCAGCCGCAAAAACCTAAAATTAAAAAAGGAAATGTTAAACAGTGATTAACTCCCACATCTATTTCTTTCAGTCAGTTTTTTATAGTAAGACCCAGAGAAATTAGCCAACAGGAATGGAAATGGGAATAGCAGAAGGTCAGTGGCCACAGCTCCACAGTGACTGGAGCTCTGCTAGAGTGCGTGACTCACAATGGAGCACATGCAAACAGAGGCAGTAGCTCCACTTCTGTCTCAGCTTAATATCTGTCTTTCTCTCACAACACAGCAGTTGATGCTGTACCTATCAAGACCTACTATAGCCCAACTCTGTTAAAATAAACAAGATAAACTCCTAGCCTTCCTTGTGAAGAGAATTCTATTCTTCTATTCATCTTCTTGCTCTAGCTGGTCTGCCTTCCATTTTGGAATGAGTCCAAAAGCTTCTACCAGCCAAATACCCCTCCTGTGTAAAGGTAATAAAATAAACTTAAGTGGACTGGCGCTCACTTCTTCACTACTTCTAATTTTTAGCTCTCACTTTTCTACCAAAGTTGAAATCAGAATACACAAATATTGGGTTCCTGCCTCTCTGTTCATATTGAACTACTCCCTCCCCCTGCCATGGTCCTACTTATTAAGGAGCCTATCCCCAGGCATGAATCAATCAAATCCACTTCCTTAAACACTTGCTTCAGATGGACAATGGGTCTGGGTTTCATATTGGAAGAGGCAAGATAGATGTGTCCTTACCAGGCAGCAGGGTCATACTCAGCCCACACACGAACATACTCATCCAGGTGGTGGGGCCCCAAAATGGAGGAATCACGGGTCAGATATTCAAAATTGTCCATGATGACAGCCACGAAAAGGTTCAACATCTGCAATATCAAAATTGTAGTGAAAGATAGAAATATAAAATAACTAGAAATTCCAGAAAAAAGATGGATTTCTTTCTTGTTTCACATTGAGGCCTGGCAAGAACCTAAATCCATGTCTGCTCAAGCAGCTAATGAGAAGGGCCAACATAATACTAAGCAATATATTTTACACTCTTTCTTACACACAAGGATATACATTTTTAGATAGACGGATATACAGACTTACATAAATGCATACATAAAAGCAACAAAACAACTCAGTGAGGACTGAGCTTGTTCAGTGGATATGGACTACTGGTGGATTTTAGGGTAATCACAGGATAGAGCAAATAGAATAAGCTTTCTTGGAAGGGAGCACAATATGGAATCCTGTACAGAATCACTGCACACTGAAGCATATCACCAAAAATCAGTTCTTAATTTGTACAAAGATACTGGGTTAGATTATGTTGATCCAGATACTCACAAAGCCTCTCCTATTAGTTCCTGCAATAAAACAAGGAAACAGAAGCAACTAATACTAGAGGCATCTTTTAAACTGGGCTTAACAACCATAAAGAGAAATTAGGCAATTCCAGAGGTGCATAAATTTTCTGTAAATGTAAATGTTTTAGAAAGAGAGTCATTGCTTGAGATGCAAGTAGGCAGTTCAGTAGGTTATTGATATGGCCAGTATTGTACAGTTTGATGCCTTCCAGATTATTGGATTATCATGAACCCTTAACCAATGGAGGTAACAGAGGCTGGGGAAGTTTGACTAAAAGTAATACCTCCTTTTCAGGCACATACTGTAACCTACTTATCCCCATTAGTTGCCCTTTGCAGTTACAAAAATTAGGAAGTGATTAAATGACAGACATTAGAAATGAAAAATGAAAAAGTATATTGGTCACATTTAAAATATTTTAATCTCCTGGTGTTTATTTCTCCTCACTATTTTTTTTAAAGTTGAGTGCTGTTGTTGAATTGACAACACTTTCAATCTGCTTAACATCAGGAATGAAAAGTCACTACTCAATTAAAATATGCCATCTAGTTTTCCATACTGGTTTTCCATATTTTATCACAGAGAAAATGCAACTTTTTCTTTGAGATAATATATTTATTTATATTTCAAATTTGGACACCACCCATCTCATGAGGAAGTGACTCTAATATAATATAATCTCATGAGGAAGTGACTTTAATATAATATAATTTGAATACTGGGGGGAGGGGGAAAATATCTTCCTCGATAAACTGTGTGTTTACAGTACTATTTGGAATGTCTTCCCTGCTACCTATGATAGTTAAAATGTGTTTGCAAACATCTGTTTGCCTTGCAATAACCAATATATAGAAGTTTTATCCTTCCCTCTCTTATTTCTTTTATTGTATGTTTGATAATAATTTGAAACATTTGATTTTTAAAAACTATTCTGAAACATAACATCTCTTGGATAAAGACTGACAGTCCTACAACTGCCTGTTAAATCATACTGAAATATTATCTTAGAAAGATAGTCTACTGACATTTTAACCAGTAATATTCATACTCTCCTATAGCCCAAATGCATGCTGTATCCACCCATTTAATACTTTGTGTATCCTTTACTCACCAGGAAAGAACATAGGAAAATGAAGGAAACAAAATAGAAGTATGCAAACTCATTGCCACACTGATATCCTTTGAGATCTGCTTTTTCATCACAGAGTTTTCCACTTAGACAAGAGAGCATGATCTCATGCCAAGCCTCACCTGTGGCACTTCTGGGAAAGGGAGATGAAATAAGAACAGAGAGTGAGCACTGGAAACTTAGCACAGAGGGAACAGTCATATCTCCATCTGATGAGAATTGTGATACTAGTAATCAGAAGCCAGAAACTTGTGGGCTCAGACAGTATGGAATCATTGCTAGAACAGAATATAAACTATGATAATTACAAAATCACTTGTTGTCCATGGTGGACAATCTTGGAAATAAAAGAATTATTTTTTCTTACACAGAACTGACTCAGCCACTTTTTGGTGGAAGTAAGAAATAATGTCCGTTACATTGCTTGTTGAGCTACCAATATACAACTAATTTAGCTGAGAAAATGTCTAGTTTTATTTAGCAGAAGAAACTAATTTTTGCATTAGATGTAGGCTTGGCAAGCCTAAGAGGGTCAGTGCTCTTGATATCACAGCACATTAAAATGGTTTCCCTAGTGAAGTATAATGGCTGAGCCTCACCTAAAAAGAAGCATCAAAGCTTGAAAGAATGTGCGAAAATTATTGTGCTCAGTGATGGCAGGCATGTCATCCTCAGACATATCCTCGTCATGTTTAATGCTAATATTACCAAAGACCTGAAGAAACAAACAAAGATACATACACATAAAAAAGCCATAAAATGTAACTGAGAAAAAAATTGAACATTTTGGAAAAAGTAGGCATCATCGTCTTATGGGAAAATCAGTGCTTGAATACAAGCACTTCAGTGATAGAAGCTTGGAGTGCTTCTTCAGCAAGAGTTTGAAATGACCTATGGCAATTCAGCAACCAAGTAATTGTTCCAAGGGAAACACTAAGGGCCTGTGCCTTTAAAGAGGAGCCAGCTGCAGCGGGGCTAGAATGCCTTCTCTTGCCATTGATTAGAAGCAGTAGTGGAGCAGTAACTACCTGCCTGAACTCCAGGTGTTTCTTGGGACATGTTCACTGAATCAAAGGATAAAAACAGAACTACTTCTCAGGCACACAGAATGAGGGTATCACTGCTCTCTGGACCTTCCCTATGTAGGAAACTGGCAGATAATTACGACAGAGGTTCTCTTTCAGTCCTTCCCATCCTTCCTCTCTAATAGAAAAGGATTGGAGAGATAAGGTCTAAGTCCAGAGCTGTGGTAAAAGGACAGTCCAGTGGAACACTGAAGTCAGATGATTATGTGAAACTTTTAAGCAATCAGGCTATTTCATAACAGCTACACATCACTACTTAAACATTGCTTTAAAACAGAAACAAAAGATATGAAACTAAACATCTCCAGGCTGTACTGGAATATACACAGCAAGTATTAACATGTTGCAAAGAAGGAGGTGGTTGTGGTGGTAGCAATAATGTCACTGATTCTTCAGGGTTTTCCACACTTGCCCAGGACAGCACAGCCCCCTACTAGGTGAGGTCTCACAAATTCAAAAGCCCTAAAATAAAACCAATAGTGCTACCAACCCTAAGCCATCACAGTGCTCCTATAGCAAGCATAATAATACCCAGCATGAGATAGAGGCTTACATGTACTTACCTGCATTCCAATAATGGCGTAGATAAAAAACAGCATTGCAATCAGCAAACACACATATGGAAGGGCCTAATAGAATGAAATAGAAGCATATATTTTCTAAATTCATTTTTTTAAACATAACCACACCAGTTTTACTGGGAATATGGCACTTTGCTTCTCATATACTTTAGTTGTTCCCAAAGGCTCACAGCTGGTTTTTGTTCTATGGACTAATAATAAACTTATTCTTACTAATACCTATTACATACTACCATGACTACAACAATCTTGCTATGACTGCTTGTACGTAAAAAGATGAACTCTTAGAAAAATACTCATGCGACTAATTCCACTGGCACCATGACAAAGAAGATCATGTTTCAAAGTTACAGTTAATAACTAGAGAATGAACAGAAATGAAAGAGGCAGAGCGGTAAGGATGCCAGCTCTAAGTCCTTAGCCTTTACAACTTTGTATTTTTACTCTCTGTCCCAAACACTTTAAATTAGTAATTCAGTATCTCTGATCATTACCTTAAAAGATTGGACAAAGGTCCAGAGCAGGATGCGGATGGTATAGCCCTGTCGGAGCAGCTTAATGAGACGAGCAGCTCGGAACAGCCTAAGGAAACTCAGGTTGATGAAGTTGTTCTGGGGAAATGAAGGGAAAATGGCACAAGCAAGATCAGAATGGGATGCAGAAACTGAAGATCCAGGGACTAGTTAAGAAAATAGATTCAAACCAACACTGCACCAGTTAGTAAAATTAGTAAGGGTGACTAAATAGCAAAGAAAGGAAGAGAGTCATCCAAAGGTTAGTTGTTAACATTACGATTGGTTCTGATTGGTTCTCATTTCTATTGTTTTAAATCTTATTTTACCAGAATCTTTTAGCAATTAAAAGTCCTTGGACTGAAATGGAATAGAAAGGAAAGGAATAGATAAGAGGGTCAACCCAACCCCCAAATAATCTAACTGGAAAATCAGTGATAACTCATCAATACAAGTATGTATTTTTGTTAAATTATCCATAACCAAATGCTCTGACATTTTTTTTTTTTTATACAAGTAGGTAGAGTTTTACTATCTGGCTTCAAATTACATGTGTTTAGTATATATAAACCTGGAGAAAAGGAAAAGGAAGACAAGTATCCCTGAGAAAGAGAATTGCAATTAAATATATAAGGCTCTGGATGTAAAATGCATCTGTTAGCCAATGAAGGAGTAGGTACTAGCAAGTAATCTGCAGCTAAACGTTTTTTTTTCCTTCTGGCAAAGTAGAAAACAAAATACAGCAGTTGCGTTTACCAGGATGCATTTTTACTTGTTTCCTTCTTCAGAAATGGAAAATAAGCTTTTGATGTAGAACACAACATAGTAATATATATTCTTTATATTGAGAAATGCTCTTCAGACAGAGACCCAGAGCCATTGAGAGCTGTAAATATCCAAGGGATATGAGGGTTAAGTTCAAGAACCTTTGTTTTAGATTTACTAGAGATGGTTAAATATTTGATTCACATCTTTGCTTGATTCACCATAGACACTTGCTGGCTCACAAACTAATTACATGGGTACTAGTCTTGCTGCATTAGATACAAAGAAATATATAATGTGGCTTCAGTGATTATGATCATGGTTGACAACCTGGCTGGTTCTAATTGTTCAAAAATCTTCTATGATGTCACTTCATCATGGGATATTATTGTATGTACCTCTGGGTTTCTATGAAATGTACATCACAGGACTAAATGTAGCTTCACTAACAGGTGCTTCAGGACCCATTATTACACAAACAAACTTCCAATAAAACTGTACACAAAAGAAAAAGACTCAGACACTACATATGCCAAGAACTGATGTGAATGCTCAATATATACCTGACTTTGACTTTGAACAAAGATTAAAGAGTTGCCATGCAAATTACACAGTAGACATTATAAGACACCTAATATTTCAGCTAAAAATCTCTATGTAGGTAAGCTTTACTACTTCTTCTCAAGAATCTACTTGCAATATATTGTGTCTCTGTGTGATTTTCAAGAAGCGATAAGGTCTTCCATCTCTAACCCACTGAGTAATGGGATTTTTGCAATTATGCAAGATGTAAGAATGGTGGCTGTATGACAGGATATAAAGGGGGTGACAGTGAAATATTTTAAACTATCAGACTAGCATCAGTTGGCCTTCATGCAGAGGGAATGAGAGATAGGCAGAGAAAGTGCCAAGTATGCTTATCAAGGAAAAGCGAGGCTCACTCTGCTGATGAGAAATAATATAACGCATCCTTCTCCTCCAGCTGGTTACTCTTTGCTGTGTTCTGAGACTCACTCCCAGCCCTATATTTTAAACACATTTTGTGCCCTGCCCTTTCTTTCTGACCTACATTGAGTTTCCAGGTTACAGTGCTGCCATGACAGCTACAGTCACTATTCAATAAGAAGGCTAGAATGGATGGTGCATACTCATTCCTCGTAACACTCCCAAAATACACTGCTAGTCTCACTCACTCACACATAACAGATTTCCTGACCAGGCCTCCAAGATAATGCCTTCAAAATCTGATTTTATACACCTTGAAGCTGTTATGGGATAATGTCAGCTTAAGCGGGAGATACTACATTTAAAACAATAGAGATGAAGACTTAAAACTGTCTCATTTATTGGGTGGAAGCACAAGATGAGGGCCATGGGAGAAAATAAGTGTTGTCAGAGTATTATTGTGCTACTCTTAAGCACAAATGGGTACAGGGTCAAACTGTGGTCCACATCAAAGAGCCCACATTTATTCATATTGGAACTTTGATATTGTCTATGGTGGATTTTTTTAGATGTTATCTGCCACATAGCTAAAAATCAAATAGGTTAGCTGAAATCAATAGTGCTTCCTTCATGACTTTTAAAACCTGTTCTATAATTTAAAAAATTACTTTTAGAAAACAACTGACATGAAGACAGCGACAAACCAAATCATAAACCACATCTGAACATTAGTATCTCAAATTATTTTTTCACTATAGGAATCATTTTAATAATTTTAGTGACACTTGCATTAAATTACAACAGTGTTCACTAGAAAATTAATTCAATCAATAGAATGCAGTTTTTTTAAAAAAATGTTTAGTTGGGCACTTTAGCAAACTTGCTTGAATTCCTCAGAATATTCCTCTGGAAACATGGAGTGGGCACTTCTTAGACTTCCACACATTAAGTAGAGCAAGAAATACCTCAAACTGCAATAACTACCCCTTGCAAGGTATGTATATATGTGTGTATATATTTATTAGATTTATAAACTGCCTCACTTCAGAGGCTCTAGGCAGGACACAAAGTGATGAATGAGGGAGAGATGAGGCTATGTTTTGCCATACATTTTGTACTAAGACTTTGTTTGGGACAGATGACCACTTGACACAGAGCAGACTTATTAACTTTCCTATCTTATGCAGGGAAGGACAGTCTGTTCTCCAAATCTGATGTATCCAAACGTGTATTTAGAGGGATAGGCATCTTGTGGAACTTTTAATATTTTTATCATGATATAAGCTTTTAATTGGCTACCATCCACTTCATTGTAAGTGTGAAGTGCAATTCTAAAAGGCAGACACATGTACCCAGAAGGAACATACAGATTAGGGATTTTCCTGTCACCAAGAGAAAGAAATATTTGATGTCTGGAAAAGGAAAGATGACCTATAAGATAATAGCACAAATTTAAAAGGGAAACAAAGGCAACAAAATATCCTCCAATTGGTCATTGTGCTGATACTGGCAAGGTCTCCCCTCTGAGAACGTCTGGAGGATAAAAGGATGGTGGTAAGGCTGGGCACTTCTCAGGAGCTGGAATCAGGCAAGAATTTATTACAGCTCCAAAGGAAATGTTGCAAAATTATTTTTGCAGCTCAGCTCAGCTCAGCTAATAGTTAAGTGGCTCAACTACCCAATCATCACAGTTCTACCAACAAGTCTTACCTGCTTTAATCAGGTAAGATTAATAAAAATCAGGAGAGAAAGTAGTTAATCATGAACTTGCAGAGATCCTGTCCCTGTCTTCAGGATACCCAAGGTGAAAAGCATTAATAAGTGAGGATAAATCTATTCTGAAAACTCTTCCATATCGATAGCAATTCTATCTTTCTATTTATCCTAGCTGATCAAAGCAGGTATGATTTGTGGGTAGAACTGTGAATACTTCCCTGAAAGAAAATCTAGTAAATAATCTATATTAGAACATTTTGAAACAAGTCCACAGAGAGTTTCACATTTTGTAGTGCAGCATGAAACAACAACTCCACTAGTTTGTGATTCTTTTCAATCTAGCTTTCTACTGGTTTAGGGACAAAAAGTAATATAACTGTCCTTGTGGATTACCTATGCTACAAACTAGAGGGGGAAGCATCTCTGGGAGATCTTTCAGAAGACCAGAAAGAAGGAATGTAGTACCCCTCTGAGCTAGCTGAGCAGGACAAGATTTGGCAGTGCTTTTTACTTCCAGACATACAGTACACAGACTTTAGATGATGGTACGTAGAAACTACTCTCTCTTTAGCCTATGGCTAGTAGCCTATATTACAATGTTTTACTCAACGGTATTTATGTAATGGCTTAGGCATGGCTCAGATACTTGAGCTGATTTGTCACCAGTATGCGGATGATAGCTAGCTATATTTGATAGTTATATCAAAGTATTCTTTATTATTTAATTTTGATATTTTAAAATATGCTGCTTTGAAAGCCTTTTTGGCTAGAAATGAGCAATAAGTACATTTTCAGGAATAGTTATATTCACTATTATTGCTGAATAGTGAAGTAAAGCTGTCTGAATTTTACTTTGTAAGAATCAGCTAAATTTCTAGAAAGGTCTGTGTCCTCAAAATCTGAAGGAAACAGATATTGGGTTTTTCACTAGCTTTCAATTGCATCTTTGTATCAGATGAAAGATAATTATGTTTTAATTAATTCTAATAAGTATTATTCTATACAAATCACATTCTGTTGTAAAGATTCAGATAATTCCAGTATTAACTATAAAAGAAAATGGCTTTTACAGAAGGTTATTAAAAGTCCTTTAGAGAAATACAGTTTTTCATAAACTTATTATTCCTTGGTGGTTTGACTTGGCTTTGATAACACTTTCAAGACCAATGCCAGCTTCTGCAATTTCTTATAGCATTCTGAATTCTAGGTTAACTAAGGCAGTACTTTCCTCTGTAATTTCTTCCTTCTTTTGCAAAGTGTGTTGAAATAACCCTTTCAATGCTAAAGAAATGAATCATTATATCAAACTGAGAAATCTAGATTATTTTTTTTTAAAATATTGTTCCTATATAGTGTAGCTGTTTCCTCACTCCTGCTAATCAGGCACATTCATTATCTTTAGAATAGGGCTGGAGATTAAACAGGGAAATGAGAAAGCTTCTCACTCCTGCTGATTTGAAAGAAACAGTTACAGGAAGATCTGGGTACAAGTCTCCTCACCAATGTAGTCTGATTTTAAAATTGCTGCAAACCAGTTGCTGCACTGGTTAACAATACGTTTCTGTGTCCAATTCAAAGTGCTGATTGTTAACTATAAAGCCATATACTGTGCAGCAATGAATTACATCAGCCACTGCCTTGCCAAAACTGATTTTGCCTATTTGGTCAAAACATCTTAAGAGGGCCTGCTGAGAATCCCTCTTCTTCAGGAAGCATATGGGACTTGAGTCAGGCAGCAGCCCTCAGTAGGGGCCTTCCTGCTCTGGAACATGCTTCTGCTAGAATTTGTGTAGAATTCTCTCTCCTTGCATTCTGCAAAACAGTGAAAATGTATTCCACTGTGCTTTTGGCCCAGAGTGATTGTGGGTGTTCTTACTTAGATAGCATGTCTTGTTCTGTTTTATCTTGTTTTATTTTTCTTTCTTTGTTGTACACCACTAAGAGTTTCATTATTGTGACAGTTTACAAATACAGCAAATAAATAAACTCAAAATTATCCACAGGGCTATGTTCCATACAGATCACTGTTCTGATCATGCTACCTTATTGGGAGGGTGGAAACCTAGAATAATGGCTTGTCAGATATATAGCTTGTTATCTGTATTGATGGTTGATAATTCTGTTGTACAGGTAGTCCTCATTTAGCAACTGCCTCATACAGTGACCGTTCACAGTTACGACAGTGATGAAAAAGTAACTTTGCAACCAATCATTGCATTTATGACCTTCACAAGTCTGTAAAGCAAAGGAAAGCTGAAGTAAGATCATAAGCGCTGTCACAATTTCACTTAATGACTGAGTTGCCAGTCCCAATTGTTGTTGCTAAACAAGGACTACCTGTACCTCTACACTCAGGAGTAACTGAATGACCCAACCACATCTGATGTAGATATCTAATAAAATATGCCCAGCAGTTGATTGGAAAAAAGCAACACCAGAACAATCCTATTAATGAGGGTTACATTAATCAGCTTCATCTATAAGTAAATATTTTGCATTCTCAGGAAATTTAATTTCTAGCACTATATTAGTAGTTCTTGTCTCGTCTGTTAGGATGTCCTAGATGCTAATTGCTAAGCATTAATTCTTGATATATATACACATCTTTTGGAAAGTGCAAACTGGCCCTTAATCTGCTCTTTGATTTCAATTGATGGTAAACTGCATACTAAAAGGACTTAACAATTAATAGTAATCACATTGAAGAGTCAGATTAATATTGGTATAAGCACCTCCCTAGATGGACATTGGCATCTTTATTCCAATGTAAACTGCCTCACTTGAGTTCTTCTGATCTTCTGCCAAAATAAAGGGCTTCAATAAAATGAGTACTCATAAATGTTACAAAGAGTAGGACCTGCACACACATAAACCTTTTAATGAAGAACTGAAATGTGGAATTGATGATATTTTAAATTTATTTGTGGAGAAAGGGAAAACTATTCACTGGTGAAAAAATAAGTCTAATAGGATTATCCTTGTACTACTCCTCTCTGGATTTTCTAATGTCTATCCTGTTATGATCTCAGTTTAATATGGTGAACTTCTTGTGTTTCAATTCTTATTCCCCACTCCTTGCAGAATGCCTCCCCCGCCCAGAATGTAATGCCCACCAGTTTTGAACTTACCCCAAACTCTGTCACTAAGATGTCTGTGATGCTACCCAGAACTGTGACAAAATCAAAGATATTCCAGGCATCACGGAAATAATTCTATAAAGAAAGAACAAAACAAAGGACGAAAAGGAACAGCCACACAGCAGCAAACAGGTGACAACATTCAGTCACGACGTAAGCAACAATAACAAGAACAGAGAAATTTCCACTAAACCCTCTCCCCTAATCAGCTCTGGGTTATCTTTTCAGTGCACTCCAATTCTTATGATTCAAATTACAAAGGAACTTTAATTACTAAGGATTCCTTGTTTATATCATCCTCTCTTTTTTTTTCTGAAATAGGGGTAGTAGGGCCTGTCTCACACACTCAGGTCAATGAAAGCACCTGTGTTCCCATTCTCAGAGACCCATGGTATCCTCCCATGGTCATAAATTTGGCTCCCACACACGAGAGTAGGGAAATGTTTGCTTACAAGATGTGCTGGGTGAGCACCTGAGGCAATGCTATTACCCAGTGAGGCCAAGGTACATATGCCTGTCTTGCAAGCAACCAGCAACTATGTACACCTTTCCTTAACTCCACTACATTTATCTGTAGGACGGTCACATGAACATCTATAAAATAAATACAACACACATGAGCTTAATAGTATGATTGCACCTGAGGGGACATTCTACTAACGAATTAGGCTTCTCTAAAGAAAGAAAACTAAAGGTTTCTAAAGCTTGACTAAGTAATGGCAAAGCTGCTGATAAGTGTAATTTAACCCATGAAAACAGCAAATAGCAAAAAAAGATGCTAGGATGAGTAAAATCTTAAACCAAGTACTTTTATTGGGGACAACAGCTTTAAATGGCTGTGAGGAATAGGAAGGCCATTTTCTAACAATCAAAAATATAATACTGTTAACTATCATTGCTCCAGATACTATTTATTTATAAGCATCTGTTGCCTGAAGGGTTGGCAACCATGAAGGTAAGGAATGGGAAAGATTTAAGATCCAGAGTTATCAAATATTGATCCTAATGCAGCAAGGAATACTTTGTGCACTGACAGTCTAAAGCATGTATTTTTGTTTGTTTAAAGGTAAGTTGTCTTGTGGAGTGACATTTCCATTATGCAGTTATTCTCACAATATTGACTGTAACAAATTATTGTTTCTATAAAACTTGTGGTTTTGTTTTCCCTTTAAATATCCAGAGACACTAATGAAATTTTTGGTCCAAGATCTGTCTGACTATAAAGTTTTTCAACCGAGAGCCAAGATCTTTACCATGGACTCAACAATGGAAATACATACTATTTTTCTTAGTTTGTGTGCTTAAGTGGGAGGGCCAACTCTTTCATCAAGAACAGGCTAACAAGCTACTGACATTTGCCCAGAATGTTTTCAGTTTTCAGATGACTATTCTTTCTGAGAAGTTATCTGGAAATCACTTAGCAATAATTATCTCTGAGTCATGGAGCTGCTTCTGTCAAACAAATTTTATATTAAAACTGATTATTTTAAATAATATTAGCATATCTTAAAATGTTAATTTTAATTAAAAGTTTAAAAGCCAGAATATTAACTTTGATACATGAAGTGAACATAATTAGTTCTGCAGCAAGAGAAGCCAATCTCTAGTCTGCTTTCTATACTCCTAGTAAATTACAGATTATTCCAATGACCTTCAGTGGCCAATTCCTGACAATCTATAACATTATATAGAAACAATGCATGAGAATCCTGAGAATTGTACGGTGGGATACATGTTTTAAACAGTTACAAATATTTTTTTAAATAATACACATAATGTATTTTTCCCTGTTTCATATGGTAAAGAATGTTTCTTATATTTTACAGTGGGGGCCTTATTATTATTCCTTGTGAATTCTAGCAAGAATGATACTTACCAACAATCCAAAGGCAATGATTTTCAGAATACATTCCAAGGAGAACAGGGCAGTGAAGACAATGTTGAACATCCTTAGTAAATTATCGTAAAGATTTGTTGCATTGTAGAACTATTGAGGAGGGGTATGAGGGAGACAGAAGAGAGAAAATACAATCATGAATTAAACTACAGTTAGGATAAGTGTAAAATATTGGTGTGATCAGAACAATGGTCCAGAAGGCCATGACCAAAGTAAGATTTCTGCTGTTAAGACTCAGGTTAGTCCATAGTTTAAGGATTAGTCTGCAGAATTAAGAAGAGATCAACAGGGTAAGATTAACAGGAGCTCAAATAATTATTCTGTAATATGCTTTTAGATAGATATAGATATAAAATATATATAGATATAAACAAGGCATTGTGTAGTTCAGGCCTATATAATTCACACAGGTATACAATACAGTATTTGTATTGTTCCATGATATATAGACAAGTCAAAACCCATATGATATATATTTGATGTAGATATTACCAATTCATAGCAATTTCTCTTCTACTTACTTTCATCATTAAGACAATGGTGTTTAGGGCAATCATGGCCATAATGGTGTATTCAAAGGGAGGTGAAACCACAAACTGCCACATACGGTACTGAAAGCTCTGCTTGTTCTGAGGCATGTGTCGGGTTAGTGGCTTGGCGCTGATAGCAAAATCAATGCAGGCTCGCTGTGAAAAGAGGAAGGAACAACAGTCAGGAACCTGTTAGTCTCTTTCAAGCAAAAAGATGCTAAGGAAAGTGTATATAGCTAGAGGTCCAAGGATGTACGTAATATTGAAAGCTGTGGGTGCAGCTCCAAGAACATATCCTAATTTTTTTGCCAAATTGTATTAATGATTTAGTTTGTATCCCCCCACCCCCTCCCCTCATGCTGTTGTCTTAACTCAGTCACTGTTTTTGAGTATGGCCTTTGGCACTCATTCAAATGTAATGTCCACCCTGGGCAAAAAAGGAAGTGCACATCCCTGTATTAAAGAAAAAAAAAGCTTAAATAATTCCTATCCTAGAAGAATCTAACTCTAAACAAATTGTATTATAGTCTGTTCGGCAAAAAAACAACCCACCTTCTTGCTCCCCAATCTTTGCTTTTACTGGTTAAGGAGATATAATAACGCCTTTCATCAGAATAGATAGTAATATGTGCAAATACTATGGACTCTTCCTCATGACTTTATAAATGTGCTTTCCTCCAGTTTCTGATATAGCACATATATACGACCATACTTTTTGCTGCCCTCACTGTTAGTTCTGCCTCAGCAGTGAAGTCAGCAACTGGTGCTTTCCCCACAGATGTAATGCAGAACAAATTAAGAAGAGATTGGTGGATACCTTGCCAGTAGGAGAAACAACAACAACATTTTCTCATTAAAGGAGGAGGCAAGTTTCAAAAGATGGCTAGACCTTTTGCCAAAACCTGGTCCTAGCTAGCTGGTCTACAGTCAAGGGAGCATACTTGCTTTACTGGAGAGAAACACCCCCCCTCCACCCCCACTCCCATTCCACATATATCAGGGTCTGTTTTAATCAGCCAGAATCTCCTCCTGATCTTTTGGGGGATGATAGTTCTCCCTGGTAAACCAATGATGCTGTCCTGCATTACTGAGTAATACTCTTCCCTTGCAGATTAGGTTTAAGATCTGATCCATGTGGTGTGGTGCTGCCCAGTAAAGTACTTTACCCACAGGCAGAGGTATTGGCAACTTTACAGAAAAACTCACTGTTCTTCACCTGCTTCTCCTGCCATCCCTCCAAGTCCTGGGAGGGCTAGCAACATATGTGTGGAGGGGTGGGTGGCTCTTAAGACATCAATTCCATGGATCATTTGTAGGACCAGAGAACTGGCAGCTACATAACTGCTTCCTCCCCCAATTCTCTTGTAGCCTTTTTGACACAAGATCTGTGTTTAAAAGTAGCTCTCTCCACTTCTCCTGCTAGCCTAAGAAAAAAGTGCCAGTCCAAGGATGGGTAGAATCATAGGGAGGAGGTGTGGGGAGCTGACAGGCAAGGTGGGAAGAGGATTTAAATTGTTCCCTTTTCATCTGTTACCCATTTTTCAGAGCAGATGTTAAACACAGATCTTGTTGTCTTGAGTACATCATGTGGGTTTAAAAATAGTGCTCCCCTCTTCTCCTCCTGCCCTGAAAATGGGTGTGTAGCTATTTGGAAGCTAGCTCTGTAAAAGCCATTCACTCCTGCAGTCTGAGCCAAAAATGCTCATGGAGAGCAATGCAGAATGACCAGAGGGAAGGGACATGCCAACAGCAGCCTAAAGTGGCCAACAGGAACTGGACAGATTCCGGCATCACCAGCATCATGGAGGAATCATTTGTCATTTAGAAAGATTTGTGTCTGAAGAGGGAAAAAAGCTCTCACCTCCTGAACATCTAAATCCTACTTTCAGTTGCCTCTGTGGTGGGCTAGAAATGACACATAAACATAGTGAGGATATGTTATTTAACAATGGTTGTGCCACAGGCAGTGAACCTTGAGCAGCTCTGTATTACACCTGGGGACAATACACCATCATGGAGCCACAAAATTCACTTAACACTGATTGATTTGTTAGATTTACAGGCTGACTTTGCTCCAAGAATTCAAGGCAGATTCACTGCACTCCTCCTTCCTATTTTTTCCAGCAAAACAACTGTGATGTAGATTTTACTGAGAGGGAACAACTCAAAATCACCCAGTGAGCTTCTTTGGTTGAGGGTGGACTAAAATCTTTGGTTTCTTAATCCTAGTCCATCATCACAACCACCACACCCCTTGGGCTTTTACATCAAATGTTATATTTGATATTTTGAGAACAAGATTATGCACATCAACGAGTTAAAGTGCCTACAAAAGTAATGCGAGAAAGCATAAACAAGGATATCTTAAAAACAACAGAAGTGTCTGGATCAATTTCCAGTGTTTTCTAACCAAGAATCTTTCACAGAAAATAAGGGCATGTATGTTTTCTACATACAGCTGGTTCTAAAATATCTGAATTTGTCACAAACTCTTTGGACTCTGAGAAAAACCTGATGGACTGCCAGCCTAAGGAGACTAAAGAGGTAGACTCAGTATATGGTGATAACTATGAGTGAAAGTCAGATTCAGACCTTGACTAAGTGCCAAGCCCTAAAATAAGGTGGCAGTTGAAAAGAACCAAGCAATGAAGGTTTGTGCAACTCCTCAAAAGGACAGGTTGTCAACTTCTCTAAGTAGTTAAGGCCAGTAATTCTTGCTACAGATGAACATGCCCCAGGCCTCTTTCGTTGCTCTTCCACTTTTTGACCTGTATCCCATGACACAAAGTTTCCTATACCTCTATTCTGTGGACTGAAAACCAGTTTTAGATCCCTGGACAGGTTCCCATGAAGTCCAGGCTCTGGACTTTTGGACCAATGACTAAAATAGCAGATTTTCTCAGCTGTTATCACAAACTGGTTTACAGACACTCATTGTTACAGCATTTAGGCTTTCTAATGTTTGCACATTACTGCCTCCTTTACAACCTATAACCTATATTATCCCTGTCTATGCTATAGCATTGTAGTGATTTACAGCTAAGATAATGACATTCTAAGAACTAATTGTCATTTATTCTTGCCTTCTCTCCATTGTAGTATCCAAGTCTTCAAAACATAATGTGAAAAAATGGCCCTTAAGATGAAGCCTCTTTGTCATCAAGAAGGTAGAACTATTTAGCATCAATAAAGTCTCATCCTAGCCCAAAGTCCTTGTCCCTACTTGCACCTAACTAAAGCACAAGCATGCCCTGGTAGCATCCTTTTTCTGTCCCTTCATTTTGTTTCCCAGCCATGAGTGAGTCAGGTTGAAGTTGTCCTTAGCTATACTGTTATTAAGCTGGCAGCATCCAAAGACAGTGTCAGGGTTCTCTTTGCAAATACTATAACTGGGATGGCACAGGCAGGAATTTAAGGATGCACATATCTGATAAGTAAGGCTATTGCATAAACTAATGTAGATATTATGAAATATGTAACTGCTATGTATCAAATGAAAGTCCTATTTATAGTAAAATCAAGGTTCAAACTCTTGTGCCCCTCTCTCTTGCACATACAGTGCAACAGGCTTGAGGATTCTCCCTTTTGATCAGAAAGGATGGTTTCCTCTCATTTCTCATGTTATGGAAATGGAACTGTCTAGTTTTAGGCTATTTGCCTCTCACCATGCCAGAACTAGTTTTCTCACTGCCTCACCCTTCAAGTTCTCCTTTCCCCACTCCCTGTTCCTGGAAGAGCTTGGTGCTTCTCCCCTCCTTTCCCCCAGAATGAGTGGCCCAGGAATGATCCAGGACTCTTCCATTGGTCCTCTTTGTCTGCTGAGCTGAAGAATTCTCCCCCATCCAGAAAGCTGAAGGATAAGGATTTGTCTCCTTCCTCCCTCAGGAAACCTGAAGGAGACAACAGGCAGAGGGAAGAATCCAATACTGTAACCTCCTGTTTAGGCACTTTCCTGGGTCCAGAAATCATCCCCCCAAGAAAGAGATGAGGAAGTATCCAAAATGTCCTGACAACCAACAGCTGATGGGGAAGTAATTCCTGTGTCATGCCTCTTGACTCCAGTAGAACTTCCCAATCCAGAACTTGTTCTCCCAGGTTCAGATGGAGGTGGGATAAGAAGTGGAAGCGTGTCCATCCCATTCTGAGGATCAGAGCCAGGTAGGACAGGAACGGTTATCTTTTTTACAGATCTGCCCATTACCCCCATCCAGAAATCTGCTGGTAGATGTAGGTGCGGTTCAGGTTCTTTCTTGGCAAAAATCCCTTCCCTGTTCTTCAGAACTCCCCCCTCCCCCTCAAGAGTCCAAGTTGATAGATGCTGTAGCCAGATTACAAGGGCAGAGAAGATTGGGCTTGTACAGACATGCAGTCTCCAGCAGTAATGGGGTGATGGTGATGGTGGTCAGCAGTTTGTAGTAGGAAGCCCTGGCAAAATCCAGCTGTTCTTTAAGGAGCTGGTGTACTGCCTGAAGTTCTTGTAGAAAGTACAAGACCTCAGGATGGGAGAGAGCGAGCTATGTCAGGCAACAGGCTTGCACAGAAGGCTTGAAACAGTGAAATGTGAACAGAAGAACAAACCAAGTTGTTACATGTGAACTCAGCCACAGGCAATAGTACAGACCAATTGTTTTGCTGGTAGCTTACATAGCAATGATGGTATTGCTCTAAGGTGGCATTTGTCCTCTCTGTCTCAGAAGTGAATTGTGGGTGATGCACTGAGGAAAAATTGAGTTTAATATCTAATATTGAAAAAGAGCTTCCAAAAATAGACTGTGAATAGAATACTTCTGTTAAAAATGAGATGATTGAGCAAGCCTCAATGCCAGAACATGTGGTAGAGAATCAGCTTTTGAAGAGGTGGGAAGACTTGCAGGGGATGGAATGAACCATCTTGGAAAACACTGATGAAAACCATTATAGTGTTCATGCCCTGTAGGTGGCTGATCAGTCATCCAAGGAAACTGTGACCCAAGGCTCCTTTGGAAAGGGGAGGGGATGTAACAGGCCAGCTAGTTTGTAGTTAAAGTCCTGGCATAGTAGCAGCGGAGGCAAGAAGATCCATAGGCCTTAACATCTGCTTGGACAAGAGAAAATCAAAAATCTTGGAGCAGAAAGTGTGTGGCGTTAAATAGTCCAAAATGCCCAGATGGACAGCTGTCATGACAAAGCCGTAAAATCTTCTCAAGAACGGATGAATATATAATCAACCATTGTGGCACAATTCTCCCCATTCCCAAGAAAAGGAAGGGTGAATTGGAGGTCTCCCTGAAGATCATCTATCCAAGCCCCTATATGTGGGACATGCCACCGTGGTGTGTGAATTTGTTCGGTGAAGTGAGGAGTGTGCCACTGGCTCCCAGAGACTCAGACTGAGGCCACTGTTGGAAATGGGAAGGCAAAATTTTCAGACTGCAGAACAGAATTGGGAGGGGGGTGTCATATGGAACAAACTATTCAGACTTGTGTGAAAAAGCATCAGCCTGCTTGTTGTGCAAGCTAGGAACATAGGTGGTATGAAAATTAAATTGGGAGAATTGTGCCCACCTGAGCGTATGAAAAGACTGTAGATACTCCAGGATCTTGTGGTCTGTTTGGACTTCAGTGGGGTGTGAAGCTTCTTATAAGAGGTGGCGCCAGTGTTGAAAAGCATCTCTGATCACTAAGAGTTCCTTGTTCAAAACATCACAGTTCCCTTCTGGCTTCAGTAGCTGTCTAGAATAAAAGGTGCAAGGCAAAAGTCTTTGTTCAAAATCCTCAGCTGTCTGGAGAATGATTGCCCTTAAATCAAAATCAGAAGCATCTGTTTGAACAACAAAGGAACATGATGGCAGAGGATAGGCTGGGAGGCAAAAGTCTGTTTGAATGAGGAAAAGGCTTGTTGAGCATCAGAATCCCACTTCAAATTATGTATGATGCTTGAAAATCCCATTCTTAGTAAGATGGGTCAAAGCTTTTATATATGCTGCAAAATCAGGGATAAACTGGTAACAAAAGTTAAGAAATCCTCCAAATTGCTGCACCTCCTTGACACTGTGGATGTGTGGATGTGCACCAGGAGAGAACTGAATCCATTTTGTGAGATCCATTGTGATGCCCTCAGGAAAGAGGTGGTACTGTTGATAATCCAAGAGACACAGGTCAAAGGTACATTTCTCTATCTTAGCATATACATTGTGTAGGTAGAGCTGGTCAAGCACAGTATGGACCTTTTTAGTGTGAGTAGTTGATCTTCAGAATAAATTAACAGGTCAACCAAATAAACTTTCAGATAACAGTCCACTATCTCATGAAAAATATGAGATATTTATAAACTCATTGATAAACTAAACCATAGGATGTGTCTGTTCAAACTTTCCACAATGCATGTCAAAGGGAGTTAAATATATGCACCCCACCTTCTTGCAAATTAAACTGTAGTCCCTTCTGGGATCTAAACTGGCAAAAATGCATGCCTTCTATACTGTTTCTAGAAGTTCAGAAATGAGAGGAAGGAGCTAATGATCCTTAACGATTATAGAATTTAGAAGCAGTAATCATGAAAGATACTCAAAGAATTATTCTCCTTTTTGAAAAAAAAATGGAGTGATGGCTGGGGATGCTAAGGGGGAAATAAACCCCATTCTGAAAATTGTCATCAAGATTTCCATTTCTCTGATGCATGGGCAAGCAGGTAATCTCTACAGCAGCTCTCCTCCTTTGGAAGAGGACCTGCATGTGGTTTGGCATTTTGGAGAGTCAAATGCAGTATTTTCTTGGTCTCAGGAATATGTAGGTTATGGATCTGAAGCTAATGCATCCCCAAAGCTATAGGGGCATGTATAGTAGAAGCTAAAATGAATTGCAAAGTTTCTTGTTGGTCAGAAATGATGGTCCTGAGTGCAGGAGTCTACCATCAATAGTTTCCATCCTCAATAGTGGGTCTACTGGCTAAACAGCAAGGCATATTTGTATGCAATCGCAGTCTGCAAAATTGCCCATAGCTCTAGAATTTATCAGGGTCTGAGAGAGCCACATTGTATGTGAGAAGTAAGAGAAAGGAGATCCTATGAGTATTGTACATCCCATTTAATTGTTGCAATTTCTTTCTCTCAAGCTCCTGGAGTTTGGTGGGTTGGTTCCTCATAAGCCAAGCTTAGAACATTTAGGGCATTTGCTTGCAAAATGTTTCCCTTTTTTACATATATAATACTTAGCTGTTGTCTCAGAGTGGAGAATTTTAGGAGGGCAATCTAGTCAAAATGCCCCAAAGTCCTACAACATAAACAAAGACCCTGTGTACATTAACATTACTTTTCTGCAGCCAACAATGGAGCCCTGCTGGCTCCCAAATGCATGCATTTAACTTCTGAAGATTCTGATAAGCAGATGGGTGTGGGGGAAGGAAGGATGGAAAGGGAGAGTAATGTCATCACTCCTTCTTGCCCATATTCTGCTGCTATTCCATGAGTCTTCCATCTGTAACAACACAACATTTGATTAACACTTCCAAGGTACTTGGAGTGCTTTTTCAAATTAGTTTGTTGCATAATTCATCAGACAAGCACTCTTTAAACTGGTTGATCAAAGGTAGCTCATTCCAGCCCACATCCTGAACAAAAAGTTGAAAGTCAGCCACATATGTGCGTACATGATGTTCACTTTGTAAGCATCAGATCTCATCATTGTCTGTAGCCTGTCTGATGGAATCATCAAAGGCAGCTCTCAGTCTGGTCATTAAATGAATATAATTGTCTATATCATGAATGTTTCAGGAAGTGGGGGTTGTCCATTTTTCAGTTTCTCCCATTTAAAGATCAATTATAAATACTACTTGGGATGATCTGTGGAAAATTCTCCTATTCTCAAGGAGAGGTATAATTTTAGTTGAATGGTAAAGATCATAAACATCTTGAGATTCCACTGTCAAGCAAAGAACTGGGGGACTGTAGCAGCATGTTGCCACCAGTAGTCCTTGATCAGACCCATCTATTACTCTAGTTAGTTCATTGTCTGGTTTGAATGGTCCCTCTGGGCCATCCTCTAATTCTAATGCTATGCCATTTGGTTCTGAAACAGGAGAAGGGTGTTAGCAACCTAGTCAATGGTTAATGATATTGCAAGAGTTTTGGCCATTTTGATCTGGTTCTACAAACTCAAAGGGATTCTTTTCTTCCATAAGAAAAGGGATTTAAGGGAGTGCTGCAATTGCTGTCAGGCTTCTATCATCAAACACTAGAACTGGAAGCAGCGTAGGCAGACATTCAAGGATGCAGACTTCTGATAAATGTATTACAAGAATTAACAAAGACTTTATAAAATAAATCCAATGACTGTTATGTATCAAATGCAAGCCCTATTTATAGTTGAAATCAAATCTAAGAGTTCTTATGCCTGTGAGATAAAATGAGCTTGAGGCTTCTCTCTTTTGGGCAGAAATGATTTTCACTTGTACCAAATGTTATGGTAACAGACTAACCTGGTTTTAGGCTTCTTTTGACCTTGCCAAAACTAGCTCTCACAGACAGTCATAAGATAGGCAAAAACTGTTATTACACTTCATCACCCGAAATGCTGGTGCAAAGTGATATAACAGTGGTAGGTGAGATCAGAGCATTGGTTGATTCAGGCTATTGTACATGCCCTCTTCCCTCTCATCCCCAGCCAGTCTAATCTGCCGCTGTCTCCCTAAAGACTGACATAGCAATGCTATGCCATTTTCTGTCAGAATCATACAACAACACTAGACTGCTTAGCCTGCAATACTGTAAGTGTTTTAACTTGCTTTTTTAGTAAAGTCTGAAATACCATAATTGTGGAATGACAGGAATCCCTCATTCCACCTCCTGAACCAATACTGAGGAATCTAGAAGTTGGCATATGTTGCCTATTAAGAAAAGATGGGGGAGAGAAATCCCCAGTAAAACTATTTTGAATGATTCAGCTCCTTCATGACTCCAATCTAGTTTTTAAAATTTTATTCAGCTCAGCTTACAACAGAATGGGGTATAGAAAGAAAGGCACAAGAAGAAGCCTAGATTTGATGGACAATCAGGAACACCCCATTTGTATTACACCACAGTGACTGGTAATATTTTTCCTGTTGACTGGTGATGTACAGAAGAGAGAAGGAGCAAAGGTATAGGAATCTATCTCTTTGGTTATCAAGTGTTGCATATGCATAATTAGGACAGCATCATTTAGCAGTGAGTCAGAACAGAGACTATGGAGGCAGCAAATTTTACACTGGTATAGTTTTCTGCTGATTCAGAGATGGATGGGTACATTAATTCAGCAGTGGAGAAAGGCTGTGGCCCTCAGATTAGTTTTAAAAGCCCTTTGTAACTTCAAACTTTGCATGACTGATTTATTTTTCCTCTGCTAGCCTGTGGGAAGGAGGAAAAGGGGAAGATGGTAGAAGAAAGAGAAAGGAAGATGAGAGAAAAAAAGGGGGAGCAGGCCCATCTAATAATAGATTAATGTAAGAGAATGTGACCCTTAATAGAAAAAAAAATCCATATTTTTTATTTTAAAGCATTTTCCCCCCACAGGCAGATAACTCTCTTAACTGGGAGAAAGAGAGAGAAGGGGAACAGTCCCATCTGCTAATAAAGCACCCTTGAGAGAATGTGGCTTTTAATGGAAAAAAGGTTCTGTACTTTGGATTTTAAGCCATTTTCCCATGGGCAGCTAGTTAATGGAGGTTACGATTATTTGTAGAGAAAAGAAACAAAGAGGATTATCAGTGTGCCACAGAATAAGGAGCAGAGTCTTTTCTCTTTTGTAAGGAAGAACAGCCTAATGCAAGAAGTGAAGCAGCAATAATCTCAACTCTACGCTAGCTAAAATGCCAGCAGTAGAGGACACTAATATACCTACATGATGTTGATAGACAATATATATTGATCAAAGTAGTATTATTTAGGGCAGTTTCCCCCCAGAGTTAGCCATGTTTATGTCTATGGGAATTGTACTTCTATGTAGCTAGAAGGTACCATGTACTTACTGCTGTCCTATGTTATAATCTTCTCTGTAAATAAACCTGGTTCCCTGATTTTATTGTTGTTTTATATATTTTAGAGTTATACTGCATATGAGATTGTCTTTATATATTATAAGTATTTTAATTTTTCAGACTTTATCATGATGAGAACATGGATGCAGCTTCTTCTTCTTCTTTTCTATAAGAAACCTGCCCTTGCAGTCTTTCTGGTATCAAACTTCCTTTGGTACCAGTCACAGACTCAGTAAAACTAGAAGATTTCCAATTCCTCCTTTCACCCTGCAAAATATTTTTGTACCACATTGAAGCTTTCAAACTGCCAAAGGTGAGAGAGAGAGAGAGAGAGGAATTTCTAAAAGTCTTTGTAATATTCTGTCAAAGCAACATTTTCACTGGATTTTCTAATGCATGCTGTACCTCATTCTTCTCCAAGCTGTATTCCTCCATCATCTTGTCCCCTTGCTCTTGGAAGGTGATGATGATTAAGGCCACAAAAATGTTGACAAAAAAAAATGGGAAGACCACAAAGTAAACCACATAGAAGATGGACATTTCCATGCGATAACCAGGGCTGGGCCCCCGATTCTCATATGTAGCATCCACTGAATGTTTAAGAACACTGCAAAAAAAGTATTAGTTTTTGTTTTTTATATATACACACACACACACATTATATTTTATATTAGTGTATTATTATTTTGGTATTTTATTATATATGTTGTAAACTGCCTAGAGTGCAGTTGGATTGAGGCACTATATAAACAAATAAAGAAAATAAAACATTATTAATATTATACTAAGCCTTTTATGCAAGCTCATATAAGATTGTATAATATAATGCATATTAATATAAGGTTCAACTGAGTCTGCAGGCATCCCTTTCTTAAAACTAATAAATAAACAATTTGATCTTTTTAAAAATGCTTCTTGGGGAGGGGAAACAACTTATTAACATGGAACCTTTCCAATACAGTACTCTCTGGATGTCTTGAACTTCATTTCCCACAATCCTCAGCAAACATGGTAAAATTAGACATCTGGAGAGTTCCAGAGTAAAAGAGGTAGCCTTAAAACCCCAATTTTATAGTAAAAAATGTCAGAACTGAATATCGTATTTTTCCATCTATAAGATGCCCCCATGTATAAGACAACCCCCACTTTCCCAACCCAAAATTAAGAAATCAATATTTTAAAGATAAAGCAGAACACATTTTTATTTAGTAATTAGGTAACATTTACATGATACACTCAGTGGGAGGAGGTCCAAACTGTCTCTCTGCAGCTCTATTTCCATGCTCTTTCGCATAACTGATTACATTCAATCATGAGTGAAACTGCCGATAGCTTGTTTCTGCAAACAGACTTCCTCCAATTGGTTTGTTCAGCATCAGCTGATGTCAGTTACATAAGGCTTGTGATTGGAGGAAGTCTGTTTGCAGAGACAAACTATTTCACTCATGATTGGAGGCTAGTGATAGGAGGAAGCCTGTTTGCAGAGATGAAGTATGGGCAGTTTCGCAACCGTGCGGTTCTCTCCTCGGCTTACTTCCTTGCATAAGACGCCCTTCAATTTTTAGTGTAATGATTTTAGAAAAAAGTATTGTCTTACAGAAGGAAAAATACGGTAGCTATTGGTTACAAAAAGGAAATAGTATTTCTAGTTCAGTTGTATTTGTGATTTTTCCCTTCACTATCCCAAAGTGTTAGAATTCAATATTCAAGGCCCAGCATAATAGTTAGGATGAAGATAATGAGAACTGCAGTCTAAATCAACACTCTCCCCTTGGTAGTCATAAAGAAGAAGCTTAAGAAAATTCCTTATGAGGCCAGCCTTTGACTTTGAGGTGCTGGAACCACTGAAACCACAGCCCATGTTGCTTTATATTGTTAATTTTACAAGGAAAGCCACTTTTTCCTCATAACCCATTTAATAACAACATTCTCAGATTTGTTAGACCAGAATGATGTATTATATAACAAAAATACATCCATTTCCCTCTACACTGTAAAATTTTCTTTTATAGTCTATAAAATTTTGAAAAAGTTAAACCAATGTCAGAGTATGTGTCATTTTACTATTCTGTTGTCTGCCCCATGTACTTTGTTGTTTTATGTTGGTTGGTCAATGACTGTAAGAATAGGGAATTTTTAATGTTCTGTGCCATTATAAAGAATTTATCTACCTGAGGTCGTGTTTTCATATGATAAGAGTAAACTTGTTGGATAAGCCTAGACAAAAGCAGCATAATGATGAAGGGACTACATCCACATAATTTATGTAATTCAGATCAAGGATTAGCTTAGTCCAACATTCTTATCTAATAATAACCAGCTAGATGCCCAAGGTACCTATCATACCAGAACATCCTTATTTTCTTCAATAACTTACTCTGGCCAGCCTTCTCCCGTAGACACAGTGAAAAGAGTAAGCAGTGCCCATAGCACATTGTCATAATGGAAATCATATTTCTTCCACTCTCGTCTCTCAGCCTTCACTTCATTGTTCTTCTCATAGACTAAATACTCCCCTCTAAGGAAGGAGATCAACAAAAGTGTTCAGAGACATGTTTACACAATGGAATTTAGGCAATTTAATAAGAATCTTCTTAGATGCAAGTGGTCTCTTTGACAACACTAACATTCAAATGAAAATGTGAGAAGAGCCTTTATTATTTACTCATGCTTTAAGATTGACTGAAAGGTTAATCAAGCAAACTCCACTATTGTATAACTATTAATCTGAGGTTAGTCTTCCCTAGCAAACAGCTAATTATGAGAGAATCAATTAGTATAACATAGTTACTTCATTAAGACTTTGATCCTATAATGCTTAACTGGGGATGAGCCCCAATAAATTCATTAGGGTAATTTTCAGTACATTTGCATTATTTTGAATTACTCCATATATTTTCCAAATTTCCCCCAATAAAGTTGCAAACTTGCAAACAAAACTGTTAAGAGACTAATTATTTAGCAATTTAAAGAATCTAAAGCTACTGGTTTGAAAAGTTTTTTGCAATGTTCAGAATATAGATTGATTTGTTTTAAAATGTTTTTCCCATACAAAATTCTGAAAAACAAGCTAAATACGTCTTTAATGTCTTCACTTAATGTTAGGTTTTTGAGTAGTAGGAGTTTAATGCTTCCTTTCATGGTTTTCAGTACAGAAAAAAAATGATTCCAAGGCACATCTCAGATAAGTGTATGGCTCAGGACTCTATGGTTGCCATGACAATAGGGTTGTCACCCCTCTATAAAGGTGATGGAGCAATTAAAATGACTAGTGGTGATGGATTCCTAAGGGATTTGGGCATGCCTGGTGTTTGGTCATAGCCAAGATGTTTTGAACAGCAAAGGACTGATTTGTGCCATTGCCTTGAACACTCCCAAATAGCTCTCCCCTGAACAGAGCTTGTTTGGCTCCTTGATATACTGGGGCATTGAGCACAGAAACAGATGGGATGGTAGCCTGAATACAAATGGGAAAAAACTCAGGTCAAAATTAATCAACACAAGTGAGAGTTCATCAGAGTATATTCTCTGATAGCATTGATGACAAAGACATAATCCCTATCTCAATTATGTCTTTGAAGCTCTAGAATCTAGAGAAATGTTTCAACTTCCTTTGAGTCATTCTCTAGTTACACCATAGACTGATATTATGGGATCCTTGTAGCCTATTGTTACCTATTTGCTAAGATGTTTTAAGACAAATCAATTCAATTCAATAAGTGAACCTATTCAGAGCATCATTATTGATAGTTTAGTAGCAATGGTCCAGGAATATTGATTGGGAAACTAAGGAAACCAAGCTATCTAAATTGCACTAAATGATTTAAATTCTGCATGTCTGTTAATACTACACAGAGAGTGAATCAAGTCATGCTGGAAAATGGCAGAATGCCAAGGCAGATTATCCTTTATATAAGATAGCCACTAGAGAGATATTAACCTTGGGAGTGAGGTAAGAGGAGCTGGGTACTAAAACCTCTGATTTAAAAATATACTTGTGTTGTTTTCCTTCCTTTTTAATACAGTTAACCCAATATATAACATACTGAATATATGACAAAATTAAAGAATTCCAGTACTGCAGCTGTGCTTTCCATAGCCTCTCTTGATCTCTTTTAAATCCAGAAGCTTTAACCACCTCCCCTTACTAGCATTTGCAATTCTGTACAGAAATGCAGTTTTATCTCTGCATACTTGTAGTCAATCATCATGACTTCAAGTGAGTAGAAATTCAAAAACTGCAAATATTTCCTTTTTCTACTGTTCCTTTAAGGTTCTGTAGTTTTACCACAAGAATCCTGGATATTTCAATTTACAATATAGCTCACTGCTACCAACTTCTTGTAGTGATGTTTTTCTGTGAACCTTTAAAACCATGATAATCATACATTTAAAATGACACCATGATAACCACTTGATTAGAAATAATCACAAAAGAAAAAAGGGCCAGGTTCATCAGAGCAGCAACTGCTCATATTGCTTTAAACTGGATGCACCAATTTAAAATGGATAGCATAATAGAGAGAAATGTAAGAATAAAAGATTTTTTAAAGTGTCTTGTTGTTTTGTGGACATAGAAAACTGATGCAATGTATTTTGATGCAGGCAAGCTATAAAATCTGTACTATTAATGGAGAAAAAAAACTAATCAGGTCATATTTTAGTCTAATATTTCAAGATGTTGGTAGCCACTTATAAAGCCGTTTATGGAATGAGGCTGGGTTATTTGTAGGACTGTCTTTCTCTGGTTGCTTCTACCTGTTGCACCAGGTCTGATAGGAGGGGCACACTCCAGATCCCCTCAATTAACTAATACCATCCAATGAAACCCTTGAAGTGGGCCTTCCTTTTCTGTTGCAGTGTCTACCTTCTGGAACACCATACCTCCTGAGATTAGATTGGCCCTGTCCCTGTTGGCCTTTCACAGAGCACTGAAAACCTGGATGCGCTCCAGAGCATGGTGGTTGGGAAGTTAGATGGCCTTTGAGACATTATTGCTCTGTTGTTTATTGGCTTTGTTCTCAGCAACCATCATAGGTTTTTTGTTTGATATTGTTGATATTGTTCTTTGTTTTGTTTTAATGAGTTGTTAGCCAGCCAGAGTTACATCTGCAAGATGAGCAGCTATATAAATTGAATGAATAAATAAATATCAGAAAATAATGCATTGGAAGTCATTGGCCTGCCCTGAATGTAATGGCAATGTGACACAAGGAATATAAGCTTTGAGCCTATAACTTTATGGAAGAGTCATATAGTTTCTTATAAGCTTCAAGGTTGGCCATATAAGAGAAAAGAATTAAATTAAAAACTGAATGGGAGGAGGCCACATACCTGCAGTCCTTTTCAAATTCCTTGGATTCATCAGTGCAGTAGAAGAACCTGCCCTTAAACAGCTGGACAGCGACCACAGCAAAGATGAACATGAAGAGCATGTATACAATGAGAATATTGAGGACATTTTTGAGTGAGTTCACCACACAGTCAAAGACAGCCTGGGAAAAACAGATACTCTGGTAAGATTTGACTAGGTTATGTTTATCTGTATTCTAATTTTCTGTAAAACTGTCCCTCCCCCTTAAGAAGTATGTGTATGTGAGAGAGAAATACCATCATAGGTACAATAAAATAAAACTAAAGCAACAAGAAACTCTAAAATACCAGCCCTTAAAAGTAAATGAAAAACAGCTTTAAAATAGGCAACTGTAAAGTTCATTAATATAGAAATTAAAACCTTATTAAAAATTTAAAATGTATTCAAAAGCCATACAAACACAGTGAAAGAGTCCAACTGATTTCCAGAATGTATTTTGCAATCCTGCTGTCGCCACCAAAGTTTCTGTCTCTTGAATTTGCCCATTTAAGCTCACTTAACAAAAAGGACAGTGCACAGTTTCTGATACCTCTTGCAAGAACCTAGAAAATTAATGTTGAAATAGACTGTTCCTCAAGTAAATTTGTCCTAAGGAGGACAACTTGTTTTCTAAAAAATCATCACTGCCACCCCAAATATCTTCCAGTCCTGCATGAGATTTAGAGTTCTTAGAATAGAGTAATAATTTGTCCTTCCAAACAGGAAATCTACTTCTCAGCTATTTCCAGTATACTAGTCACTGAATCTGTTGTAGCAAAAACAACAGTCTTGTGGCATGATAATAACCTTTAAAAAAAGTTAACTTCAGTGGGCAGGTAAATACATCTATGGGTGTGGAGGAAATATTTATTTTTTTAAAAAATGTGGAATCAGGGAGAAATGAAAACAAGAATATACTAACCATAGCAATTAAATTACAGTTACAAAAATTTAAAATTAATACAATGGCCATTCATAAATCAGCATTTCATAAACTAGAGACCATTAGGTGCATGAAGCATTAAAGTCAGCAGATTTTCATCCATTCTTCATGCACAGGCATCCAGTACAAACTATGATGACGAAATATAATACTTGTGTCATATCATGACGCAAATCCCAGCCTTTTCTACTTGCATTGCAATGTCAGATGAAAGTACATAATTTACATGATTTGTGTTGTGAACTACAGGTAGTCCTTGACTTACGACCACAATAAGGACTGGAAAATTCATCGTTAAGTGGTGCAGTCATTAAGTGAGGCATCATGTGACTGCACCCAATTTTATGACCTTTTTTCCCGCAGGTGTTAAGCGAATCTAGCTTCTCTCATTGATTTTGCTTGTTGGAAGCTAGCTGGGAAGGTCACAAATAGTGATCACATGACCCCGGGATGCTGCAACCATCATAAATACATGCTGGTTGCCAAGCACCCAAATTTTGATCATGTGACTGCGGGGATGCTGCGATGGCCGTAAGTGCAAGGACCGGTTGTAAGTAACTTTTTTCAGTACCATTGTAACTTTGAACGGTCATAAAATGAATGGTTGTAAGTTGAGGACTACCTGTATATTTTGTCATTTGCCCCCTTTGTCCTTCCTGCAGACATTTATGTGCACAGGGTAGAAAATTTAATGGACAAAAACGTATACTATAATAAACGC
Source organism: Python bivittatus (assembly GCF_059951505.1). Classification (NCBI taxonomy): domain Eukaryota; kingdom Metazoa; phylum Chordata; class Lepidosauria; order Squamata; family Pythonidae; genus Python; species Python bivittatus. Next base: position 13,827,269 of record NW_028277035.1, on the reverse strand, counting down.
TCTAGTCCTTAAAATGCTGCAATACTCTTTGATGACTCTTTAGCTGCATGATAAACAAAAATGAATAAGTTTATCCTGTTGTGGAGATTGGGGGAATTGTCTAGTTTCCAATTATCCAAAACACAAAAGTCCTTCAAGGAAAAATAAGTGTAATTATAATATCTTTTCTTTAGATGACATTGTGCATGAAATATGTGCAAGAGAGCCAATAAAAAAACCCTAGTTCATGCCTTTTCATGAAATAGCATGAAGACTGACTTCAGCCTTCTTGCTCTATCTTTTTTTCAAATTACTGTGGATTATATACATTCCCAATATAGAACCAAAGTTTCCAGGGTGAGTTTTTTGTTTGTTTCCTTTTTATACTTCCATCCCAAACATACCTTGAGCTTTGGCAACCGCTTGATAGTTTTGAGGGGTCTGAGGACACGAAGGACACGCAAGGATTTAATGGTATTGATGTCTTTCCCTTTACTGCCTCTGTAGAGAGATGTTGGATGGGGGCAGAAAAGCAGGAAAAAAACAATGAAGCTGTGTCTTTATAGTGATCCAGACAGAGAATTTCCAAACACACAGATACAATCTATTTTGTAACCAGGATGCCAGTGATATTCTATGAATACTATCCTTTTTGGCCATCCAAACACCTTTTGTTGATCCTTTCTTAAATAAAATATTGCCCTATAAACTGTTTTGATTTACCAGTTATACCACATGTCTGTTTCAGACATCAATTCATTCCCTCCATTATTCCAGTATGTTTTTGATTTCATCTATCTCTTTATCCATTAGGGTGCTCTTTCAATATCTCTCCATTAACCTGTTTTCTTAAACCCCTTTAAGAACGGCTTTAACCTGCAGATGTCTAAGGATTTAGTATCCTTGTTGGAGTTAGAGCGATAGCACATAAACTTCCATGGAATATATCCTTCATATTAGAAAAAAAAAAGTTTTGTGTAACTGAGTTCTCACAGAAAATGTTTGCTATAAAAAGTCTCCAGCTCCTCATGACTTCATAGACACATCTGTGCAGTTTCCTTGACAACAGCTGGGAAGAGGTTTGCCACTGCCTTCTTCCATTCTTCCAATATGTTTCTTCCTGATTTCTCAGCCTAGCATAGAATTCCTTGATAGTCTCCCATTCAAATACAAACCAGAGCTGAACCCAGAGTAAGTCAATCAGGTGCTTGCTGCATTAGATCCGATGTCCTACTGGATGTAATTGCACTGGGATGTAAAGAGTAATGTGTTTCTACCTTGGATATTCATTAATACTAGCTGATAAGCAGACAAAGAATTCCATTTCTACCAAACTCCCAAGTCTTGCCAAGATTCACTAATTCTGCAACTGTGACAATATGCAGTCTGTCTTTCTATGCTGCACTGCATTACCTCCTGTGTTGATAGGTTCACTTTGCAGTCCCACCAAGCTTTGAAATATACACATAAATACACACAACTTAGATCACAGCCTCACTTAAGTTTTTTTATGCCACATTTAAGAAACTCTTATTTTCAGTCGGCTGTGCATCTAAGTGTATTGTCACATCAAAACAAAAAAGATTCCTTTTTCATTTTACTCTGGATTTTGTGACAGAACAAGCATAAAGAAAAGGAAGAAGTTGCACTCTTCAAGCAATGCTTGAAAATATTTGGTAATATTTCTGCAGAGAAACCTACACCTAACTGTAAAGGAATATTCTGTCCTTTATAGGGACATATTCTAGGGATTTGGGAGCCCAGTTTTGCAGATAACTTACATACAGTTACTGCCAAAACAACAACATGAATCTTATTTCCAGATCTGTTATAAAGAGAAAAACCATTTGTAGTATAAAGTATCTCTCTGGAACAATTGTATTCTTTATGCATTACAAAACTAATTCATCTATAAGGCACTGCATATTTTGGCTATCTGCTTAAAGTTACAACTCACATGGCTTGATTTTTTTGCCCTGTATCACTTCAAAATGCGCAGAGAGGAGAAATATGGCAGATGTTATTGTTTTCTGGGTCAAAATTTGCTTGCATGTGAAAACTAATATATATCTAACCTAGTTTGCTGCATGCCCAGAAAAGATTTTGCACTAGGGAGAATTGAGAGGGTTTTTTTTAAACATCTATTTGCTCTGTATACAGTGATACTTTAAGGCCCATTTAGGAAACATATTTAGGTCACTGGAGGGGGTGTGCTGGTGATAAGCACATGGTGAAAACTTACTGACTCTCCAATTATCCTTGTGGTTGCTAGTTTTAGTCCCAAACAAACCTAAATAAACTTCCCAGTCAATAATACACTCATGTTATATGAACTGCTTTCCTAAGGGTTAACTGTCCCTCCTGATGTTTGCGACTGAAGTACTACAGCTTATGAAAACAGGCCCTCTCTAGGCATTCTGACTCTGGGCTGCTTCAATTTGCATCTTCTCACAGTCACATAGGAGAGCTAAACGCAGGCCAAAAAGGGTGGACTGTGGGTACCACCCCCCTTACCTTGCGCTAACCCCAATCATGCCACCATAAATTTTGAATTTCCTCTCTTGAGCTGGAGGAGACAAGAAATGTGGAGGGAAATGACAGTCTCCCAATTTCCTTTGCAGCACCTGGGACAATTGAAACCATGGCCATTGGTGAACCAAACTAGTCATCCCAGGTGATGTTCTGTTGGCACATGATGAGCGAATTTGACTGGGGGAGGGCATCACGGGGTTGGTTATGTTGTGCAAGTGGGCCCTTGCAGAGCCTTCTCTCCAGCGCTGAACTATATGAGGAAATTTCAGCAAGCCCATCTGAGCACACGTTGAGATAAGAGTTTCACACATAAAATATATGGACCCAGGGGATGAAAGACAAAAAGCATAAATTATATGGATCCAATCAAATTGCCTTGATTCCATCCAACAGTCAATTTTACTCCAAGGTTGGAGAAACTACTCTCCCTTTCTTTAATGGCCTGTCAGCCCAACAAACTAAATACATCTTCCAAAGCTTCTGAAAAGCTGGCAGAAATTGGCCAAAGAGTGACAAAATAAATTTACCAATTACTCATTACCATCTAAAAACACATAAAAAAGGTGTAAACCAAGAATAGTTTAATGGGGATATTGCGCTCATTTCCATTCATTTTAAACACAAGCCCTGAGGAGGCTTAGGCTAATGAGTTGCTTCCTCCCTCACATGCCACTTTAGACTTCATCTTTCAACAAATTATACTTCAGCTGCTTTGGATGGCCAAGTTACTTTTTGTACTTCCCTGTAAACAGGGCTGACACAGAATGTGTTCACAGAAGAACTGGAACTTCTTCAAATGTTTCTAAATTTTAACAGGCTCCCCGAGCTCTAATTCCCCTGCAAGCATAATTGCTTTGCTAGATATCACAATATTTCAAAGCCATCTAAACACTGATGCTTAAAGATGTAGGACTTTTATTTGAAGGTCACTGTCATTCCTTTCATTATCCAACAGGTTGGCAAGTGTTCAAGAGATTGGAAATGAAGAGCTATCACTAAAGAAAGGAGTATTTGCTATATGTAATGAAGCAGCGCTTAAAACCTCAACAGAATAAAGATACATTTAAAGCCTGCAAGCCATTTTTGCTAGTACTGGACTGACTTGAGAAATGAAAATAACTACATTATAGATGTAGATTAAGAAAATGTCCAAGCAACATAACCATACAGAGAGCAGTTATGTATATAACTGTTTCCCTGACTCGATTATCTAACTTACATTGCTGAACAGTGATGAAGATGACAATAATGAAGATTTTACATTTCTGCCAACACCAAAGAGCAGCCTGATAATACAAAGTAGCTGGTTCTCGGAAAATCTATTTTCAGGAAATCACTGATGGACAGATGGTTTTCAAATGTTTGATTAAACACATATTCACTCTCAGCATCAGTGCTGCCATGGCAGCCTTTTAAAGAACTTGTGTTTGTAATCCTTCTATAGGAGAGAGACAAACAACTGGTTCTAGATAGTGACATTGTAATGAATTTTATACCAGTTCTAACTAATGAACCATACTGTAAGAATAAAGATGCAGATATCATGACATATTCCAGGCTGTTTCTTTTAGCAGCCTCACAGCATGCCTTCTTTCTACATTGTTCTTTTCCAGCATACATATTTAGTGCTTGTAGAAAAAACAGTCTTCAGAACAGAGAATAAAATGTTTGATAGCAGAACAAAGGGCTATCTCTGCCACAATTCCTACCAGCCAGGACTTTTTGACCAGAATCAACAATGTTCCAGCCATCATGTTTGTCCTCAGGTTAACTGGAATGCTGCTTTCAGTGGCCCAACATGGCAAACACACACAGTACCATACCTAGTTCAAGGATATACAAAGAAACTGATTCCTAGAAAGTGTAAACTGACAGGAAGGCACACTAATCCTAACTTACTGTGAGATGGAACAGAATCAATGAAATGTCTGATGTTTGGAGAGAGATAGAAAGAGCTCCAGTTTGTTTTCCATTCCTATTAGTCACACACAGTGATGCATAACCAGGATCACATAAATAAATAGAATGTAAACCAGAGAGTGTTTGAGAAAGAGAGGCAGACAGACAGAAAGACTTTACCGTGAGCTGCTCCTGTTGTGAAGTGGCAGTGAAAGGGAAGAGACAAAGAAAGTGAGTAACAATCAGAAAGAGAACATACAACACAAAATCTAATGACTCCATACTATGTAATGCCCTTTTCTGTGGAAATCATTGTACCAATTCTTATTCTTTGCCTGCAACAGACAGGACATTTATTTGTTCTTCAGCTACTGCCTCGAAATAGAGGTAAGGAGTTTACGTCAGTGGTTTATCTACACATGTACAGGTTAGCAAGATGAGTCTTCTACTGTTGAGACAATCCTCCACTTGATGTATCCAACATCACTGAAGTCTTTCATATCCTATATCAAAGACAAACCTGTCTATTCTCTCTCTGTCTAAAATTTCTGATTAAAAATAAAATGATGGCAAAGGGCAGCATCCAGGTATCTTTCTTGTTCATCCCTTAACTGATATTCACAGATTAATTTTTATTTGAAATATTACCTTAAATCTTTTTCTTGGAAGATTTTCACTAAAATGTAGGGCAATTTCATAATTCCTTCATCACTAACCAAAAAATAAATCTTGACTGTGGAAGGAAGTTCAGTTGAAAGACTCTAAATTCCTAAGCATACTTAATAGAACAACCGTTACCAACTTGGCATCTTCCAGATGTGTTGGATTACAAGTCCCATAGTGGCTTTTCCTATTTGGACTTAATTGTGTTACAAACACATCCTGACCACATTCTTCTCTGCCGTGTCCCCATGCATGAGATAGCCTTAAGGTATCCTTAGCTGTACCAGCGTTAAAGTAGTGTTTTCCCCCCATTCCAATATTGTTTAAGGGGAGAATCAAGGTATATAAAATCTGTAAACCTTTCTTACTCATTACCTTGTAGGGAATTCAGGTGACTGTAGTGACTTGAAATAGAGACAATGGAAGCAAGGTAGGGATTAGTGATGGAGACATTAAATTTCATGCTGGCATAGCTTTCTGCTGATTGAAGGATGGGCACAAAGCACATCAATTCAGGAAAGGGGTAAGCCCTATATTCTCAAGGCCGCATGTCCATTTGTTATGCTGGTTAGAGATTGTGAGAATTATACATACATTGGGAAGGCAACAGGCTGGGGAAAGATATACTTGAGATTGGCAAAACACAGTGAGTCTTGATCCCAATAAATATGGAAAGATCAGGCTGCATGTTTTGCCCTGATGAAGGAAGCTGACAAACTTGTATAGTTTAGAACTCTGTATAAAATGTGCTTGATACATTCACCAATAGTGGTGGAAATCCAACTTTTTCATACAGTTCTGCTAATTTTCTCTATCAAAATAATATGTTTTTATCCCAACACAGATTGTGATAGCATCATACTTATAGGGTGAGGTTAAGCTTTTATTAGCACAACTGATTCAGCGATTATATACAGGAAGAAAATCAGCAGTACAGCACTAATCTCTTCTCAGGGCTAAAAAGAGATTATTGAGATTCTCAGATCAAACCTGGAAAATAGCCATGAGAGGTGTCTTATATTCCAGAAACTAACCATTGAGGGATGGGCAATAGTATGAAGTATGACACAGCACAATACACAATAGTATATATAGTCAGGTGATAACAACACAGCAGAAAAGTAGTATAGACCCTCATTCAGTTAACTGAAGCTAGCCTGATTGACCAAAAAAGCAATTTCTCACAGCTGATAAATTCTGATGAAGTTGATGAGAGACAAGACAGAAAAATAACCATATCATCAGTGATCAAGGGAGCATGAAGGAGAAGAGGTAAAAAAAGGAAAGTTAAGGAAAGATAATCTATTGTTTGAAATTTAACCATATTCTATCACGCTTCCAAGTTTGCAGATCTCAGAAGATAATATGAAAACAAGATCTATTTCCATTTGCATGTTACTTCTCTCCCAGAGCCCCACATTTCTGATCAATCAATACAATTTCTGTCATCTACAATTGTACAGACCGTATACCTGATTCACCCCTGCTGCTTTTGAAACAGAAATATTACAGATCACCAAAAGAAATGCAAATTTCTTGCAGACTGGATTCATAGCTCACCTTCTTCTATCCAGGAAGTATTAGGGTCAAGTTTTATTGTGCTAAAGGGAAGGTGTTTCAAACTAAGCAGCTGCTACTGCTACCATTCAAAACATATCATGAAGTTATCCATCCTTTTAACAAATTTTTCATGGTAAGAAAAAATTAGAAGAAGCAGTGGGAACATGGAGGAATAAAAATATAAGATGTTGTCAGTTTTACTCACTCCATGAATGACACTGTGAATATAGAATAACAACTCATTTGGAAGCACCTTAAGTTCAAAAGAAGAAATATCTGTAAGAGTTTGTTAGAACCAACTGAACTCTCACCATGCTATGTTAGGTAGCTGCAAGGGCATTCATTCCCTTACAAACTTACTGGAGCTTGCTTATTATACAAACTTTGGCATTTACCCACAATTCTTCCTCCTATGGCTCTTCTACAGCAGAGCAAGCAAGAAATATGCTACTTGTAGAATGTTCTGTTCCAATTGCCTTATGTTATTCTGCATGTCTTTTAATTTATCCTGATCCAAATAGAACCTAAAGTTTGCCATAGATACAACACACTAGGGAATCCTCGCTTAAAAGATGTGATTGTCAGGCATCAGCAGCATTTCAGAGCAGCAGAAAACCACAACTCTTTTCATCTTACCATTTCTTGCCATTCCATCATTTACACCATTCTCTGCACCCAGCACCTGTTTTGAACTGAAAGTATCTCCATTTCTATTTCTACTTTATTTTGAGTTAACCACCCATTTAGCTTATCCTTCTTTAGAAACTATAAATTTATTTTGGACTATAGGAAACTCTGAAATCGTATGAGTCAAGCTGCTGTTAAATGGGTTTCAAGTGTATTATTTCTCAAGAAAATAGAACAGTAAAAGGAGTTACATGCAAAAGCCTCAGCTCGCTTCTCCCAGTTGATCTTGGTGCTTCTATTTATATGCTGATCAAGCCTGCAAGTAGCAGAGCTAGCTTCCTTGCCTAACTGAATACCTCTGGCAAGTGTGGGTAAAAAGTTGTCTTCCTTGCCCAGGCAATGCCACTGACTTACAAGGATAAGAATTTTAAGAATGCTAGCTACGCTTTATTAGATTTCAGTTTGGTGTAATGTTTGAACCCATCCACTGTGATTTAGCAATAATGCTAGCTTAAATCATGTTGAAGTAATGCACCCAAAGTACGACTGCTTTTCCAAAGTCCTTGTTGCTGTTGTGAGGTAAACAAGATGCCCTCTAGTGCCCAGACTGAACAGCAACCCTAGATGTCTTCTAGTGCAGGGATCAACAAATCATGCAGGATACTATAAAAACTTCATGGAGGAAAAGCAAGTGACCTCCAGATCAAATTCATCAGTGGCAGCATCAGTTTCCCTCTACCAATTCTGATAGATTGTCACAGCATATTGGACAACAGTGAAGAAATTCCCACACCAGAAGTTGCATTACACTAGTCCCAATTACTATTAATAGTGAGACATATCACTTGATCCAAATGCTCTTACTAGGAAGAGATGTCATGTGAGTGTATAAGAATACATGACTGGCTGCATCATTGTAGATGTCTATGTAGACAGAATCTGCAGGCCAGACAACATGCATGTCTACAAAACAAGGGTGCTAGAGAATGGCTGGATTTCCTACTTCCAAGCATCAACCAAAGTGCTATGAAAGAACTCTCTGTAACCAGACTTGCCTTAATATCAAAGAAAACCATCCCTTAAGCACCACAGAGCCAATCAGACAGAATCCAAAAGTCAGCTCTTGTAAATAGTGGCCCAACTTGTCTACTGAGCAAAATCTTCCCACCATCTTCTGGACAATACTAAAGAATGTCACTTGTAGCACTTATGCACCAAACCCACTACGCCAGAAGAAAGAGTCCAGGCAAAATAGGTGATCTTGCAAAGCGTAAAAAGTGTACCCAAAGGAGATCAAGTATGCCAAGAAAGGAGAGAACATTTCTTGCAACAGCACAAGAACTTCCCAGTGTTGATAGAAAAGTTTACAAAGTTGAAGTCAGAATTATAAGATGGCACAAAAACCAGACCAATAATGGAGATGGTGCTTCTTGTAACCATTGAAAAAGCCTAACCTTGATGAAGTGCCTTACATTAATATGAAATATATTTACCTTTAATTTTAGTAGTATATGCTCCTCGTGTCAGATTGTAACCACCATAGCATGTTGGTGTAGAAGTATATGAGTGATGGAACTTACTCTACATTCCAGACAAGAGTATTGTGCCCCAAATGTCTTGTGTATTTAGGATATCACTTCAGCTCTTTTAATCTATCCTCCCATGTTTAGCATTAGCTGCCCTGTTCATGTTAATGGCTATAACCATTTAAATCCTAAAATTTTCTGGATCTTAGCCAAGCTTGTGTATGGTCTGACCAACAAGCTTCCAGAATTCTCTGCAGGGACCAGATTTTATTTTATTTATATATCAAATTTGTCACCACCCATCTTGTTGAAATGACTTTGTCGATGTTTGGGAAATCCTCCAAGATGTGATTGCTAAGCATCAGCAGACTGTTAGAACAGTGAAAAATCACAAGTCTTTTTATCTTACAATTTCTTAATGCTTTATCATTCTCTACAACCAGCATTTGCTTTGAACTGAAAATATCTCAATTTGCATTTCTACTGGATTTTAAGTCAACCATCCCTTTAGCTACTGCTATGAAACAATGAAAAATTATTTTGGACTATAAGGACCTCTGGAATGGTATGAGGTTTTTTTTTTTATTGGTTATGTGCCATCAAATCGGTGTCGACTCTTAGCAAACACATAGATAATTTTTTTTCATGATGATGTGTCCCTAACCTGATCCTTCATAGATTAGATTCTTTGGAAATTATTGCTATGAAAAAATCAGCCTAATTTATGAAAGTCACAGTATCTAAATCTGGACACATTTTCTCTCAACTCTCATAAAACCAAGAGAACTTATATGATTCATATTATATTACATTTCGTATTAATCTAAGTACTGTACAATTTTTCTCTCACTCTTTAGGATACCACTGTGAATCCAAGTCAGATTTTAACTGCTCACTCTGTATTCAGTCAGCACCCAAATACTGATAAAAATGTGAAGTATCACTCTACTATAGTTGCACACAATGTGGAAAAATAAGCTCAAAATCTCTTGATTATATTTTATTTGGGCATGACTGGCCCTAATAACTCTTATTTGTTTACAGTGGAGGAGTGTTTCCTGAAAACAGAGTTGTTCCTCCCACTTGCCTCAATACTAAGATTAACAATTTGAAACATTCCTTAGGAGGGTAACCCCTTCCTGCCTAACTCTAGTTGATAGCATTTGCTGAGATCTCCACTGCTTTTTCAACCTTTACCTCTCTTCAATTGCTTTCCTTTATTTATTTATTTATTATTAAACTTGTATGCCGCCCATCTCCAACGGGTGACTCTGGGTGGCTCACAATAACAAAAAAGGAAAAAGCACCAATCCTTCCAACAATGGCTAAAATCCATAAATAATTAAAAATAGAAACATGCATTAAAAATATCCTAAAACCCCCTATAAATTCTAGCCCTAAAACCTTCAAGATGCTGGGGGCGGGGCAACCCATCACCCCACCAGCCATCTCCACAGATGCAAGCCCCCATCCGGGCCCCAGGCCTTCTGGCAGAGCCAGGATTTAACCCCTTTTCTGAAGGGCATGAGGGAGGGGGCACACCAGACCTCAGGAGGCAAGATGTTCCATAGAGCGGGAGCCACAGCAGAAAAGGCTCTCTGCCTAGACCCCACCAATCAAAATTCCTTGACTGGTGGGGTCTGCAACCTGCCCTTTCTGCTGGACCGAGTGGGGCGGGCTGAAATAGCCGGGGCGAGGCGGTTCCTCAGATAACCTGGTCCTGTGCCATGAAGGGCTCTAAAGGTGATGACCAACACCTTGAATTGGACCCGGAAACAAACTGGTAACGAACGCAGCTCCCGCCACAGTGGTGTTATATGTGCCCTCCTACAGGCATTGAGGACGGTCTGCGCCGCCGCATTCTGCACCAGCTGTAGCTTCTGGATACTCTTCAAGGGTAGCCCCATGTAAAGCGCGTTACAGTAGTCCAACCCAGAGGTGACCAAGGCATGAGTGACTGTGTGGAGGGCCTCCTGGGAAACATACGGTGAACCCAGCACTATCATCAGATGCTCTGAAGACTTTCTTCCAGATATGGGAGTCACTGTTGGAGTTTAGCTCCAGACTTTAGAAGACTAAGTGGTGCTACCACATGTATGAGTGGGTCTTCCTCCTCTCCCTCAATCCAGGAACTATCAATTCCTGCCCGGGAAGTAAAGGAAGCCTCCTCTACTACTACTACTTCAGGGAGCTGAGTGGTCTCGGCAATAGACAGCACAGAGCCTAATGGGGAGTCAATCCTTCTACTGCTAATCATTAATATTTTTTTCTCTTGAACTTTCTTTGGATCTCACTTTTTAGTTCAGTAATTGGAAGAATCATTTCTCCCACTCTAAGGATGATTGCAAATGTTTTAGTATTGCCTTCCATCAACTATAGAAAAATAACCTTCAGAGTTTTCTTGGAGTTGGGTGGCCTTAACAAACCGAATACAATAAATTAAAATAATATTCTGATCTGCACAACACATTTCTGTAAGAAAATAAACAGTTCTACAGAGATACAGTAGTATCACTTTTCCTGATCTAGGCAGACACTCTTCCACACAAAAAATGCAGATGACATTTGCTATAATTTGAAAGAGCTTGGAAATGAAATGTAGAACAATCAGGTAGGGTGAAAAGTAAGATGAATATTTCAGGGGAAGTGCTGACTGCACCAATCCAGTTAATTTCTGGATTTCTGGGTCATATTTTAATTTTATGATATGTTGTTAAAAAAGGGAATAAATAGGAATTAACAGATATGTACATGTTTTGTTTTCTCAAGTACTGTAAAAACTTGATGGTGAACAATTAAATAATCTATGGCTGGTGTGGGTCTTCCGGGCTGTGTGGCCATGTTCTGGAAGTTTTGTTTCCTAACGTTTCGCCAGCATCTGTGACCGGCATCTTCAGAGAGCAGGAGCACTTGTTGTATTTTTCTGAATCTTCCAAACAATCTTCAGACCCTCCAGAAAAATACAAGTGCTAAAATCAGCAAAAGACAAAAGGGATCCCCTCACCGCCGTAGGAGTATACCGCATACCATGCAGCTGCGGGCAAGTATACATCGGGACCACAAAACGCAGCATCCAGACCAGGATAAAAGAACATGAAAGACACTGCAGACTACAGCACCCAGAAAAATCTGCAGTAGCTGAACATGCTCTCAAGCACACTGGACACAAAATCCTATTTGAAAACACAGAGATACTGGACAACACCAACAGCCACTATACCAGGCTATACCGGGAAGCCATTGAGATTCACAAACACCAGCACAGCTTCAATAAAAAAGAGGAGAGTCTAAAAATCAACAAAACCTGGCTACCAATCCTGAAAAATACAGCCTCCAAAAGGTCAACGAACTCAGCTCAACCACCAGGACGTGTGAGCAGCTCACACAATGAATATACTAATCACCCCCAGCAGCCACTCGTTAACAACTCAATAGAAGAAAAAACCCTGCCTAATCCCCAGGAAGATACACACGTATTTTGACACCAAAACAAGCAGCCACTCGTTAACCCAAACCCCACACACCCCCTAACCCCCCTCACCACACCCCCCCCCGATCTCTATAAATACCCACAAAAGGGTCACTTCATCCTGGGCACAGAGAGAACTGCTCCTGCCTGTGCTCCTGCTCTCTGAAGATGCCAGTCACAGATGCTGGCGAAACGTTAGGAAACAAAACTTCCAGAACACGGCCACACAGCCCGGAAGACCCACACCAGCCATCGTATTCCGGCTGTGAAAGCCTTCGACAATACAATTAAATAATCAGTACTAAAAAAATAAAAGCAAACTCTGGGCAAGATCTCTGTTTTTTCTAAATACTGCAATAAAGAAACCAATACATATAGGTCTTCACCTGCTAAGATAATATTATTCCAACCTTACTGAACTTCCCTCCTCTTTCCGTGCTCTTTCTATCTTCCATAGTTATTAAAATGCAAACAGTAAACTACTCAGCAACTATATGTTTAAAATGACATTTATCTCTAAAGACCTATCTTTTGATTTCACAATTTGGCTCGGATGCATTAGCAACTAAAACTCCTGAATTACTATCAACAGTGAAATGTTTTTGATTATTATAAATCTACAGTATTTTATAGACAATTGAAGAGTACTAAGGTTCATGACAGTTGCTTGAAAGAATTTCAGAATAAAAAGTTACAGTATTCCATATTAGCTAATCAATAGCTAAGGGTCTTAAAGAACATTGTTTCTTAGTATCTTAAGACTAATTCTACAGTTTCCCCCCCATGTTTATTGGAGACCTCACAGAATGTTTAAAAAAGGCTGACTATCAGCTTTGTTATGCTCAAAGCAAAAAATGGTAGAGGAGACACTTAAACATATGACATAGGTTTTCCCACTACTTTTCTGTTTTGGTTTAATATCTATAAGTTTGCTAATATAATGTTATATAAATTTGATAAATAAAATGAATAAAAATAATGCTGGGAAGAGTATTATGATTTAAATATATGTTATTTTGAATTATAGACCAGCATTTTGGAATTGATCAATACTGTTTATGAAAACCAATGGATTTATTGGTCATGGAGCATAGCAAAAAAGATTACTCTTTTACAATGGAAAAATCCATCCTGGATTTATAGACGTAGATTGATGACATGTGTTCTCCCTCGGCTCATGAATTGGTTCTTTAATGATGCAATGAAAAGACTGATCAATATTAGATTACAAGGTGTGTGTTAAAACAGTGTGTTATACATTAGATGCAGAAGATTTGATCTACAATGGACTTTTCTATTGTAAAAGAACAATCTTTTTTGCTTTCATGTGGTCATGTAATATTTTATTTAAAAATTGAGATGGCTTTTATATACAGTACTGTGCAAAAGTTTTAGGCAGGTGTGAAAAAATGCTGTAAAGAAAGAATGCTTTCAAAAATATATATTGTAATTGTGTTTATCAATTTACAAAATGCAAAGTGAGCGAACAGAAGAGAAATCCAAACCCAAATTTAGTGTGACTACCCTTCAAAACAGCATAAATTCTTCTAGGTATACTTGCACACAGTTTTTGAAGAAACTCGGCAGGTAGGTTGTTCCAAACATCTTGGAGAACTAACCACAGATCTCCTGTGGATGTAGGCTGTCTCAAATCCTTCTGTCTCTTCATGTAATCCCAGAAAGACTTGATGATGTTGAGATCAGGGCTCTGTGGGGGCCAAACCATCACTTCCAGGACTCCTTGTTCTTCTTTACACTAAAGACAGTTCTTCATGACATTGGCTGTATGTTTGGGGTTGTTGTCCTGCTGCAGAATAAATTTGGGGCCAATCACACGCCTCCCTGATGGTATGGCATAACGGATAAGTATCTGCCTGTTTTATTCAGCATTGAGGACACCATTGATCCTGACCAAATCTCCAACTCCATTTGCAGAAATGCAGCCCCTAACTTGCAAGGAACCTCCACCATGCTTCACTGTTGCCCGCACACACTCATTATTGTACCGCTCTCCAGTCCTTCGGCGAACAAACTGACTCCTGCTACAGCCAAATATTTCAAATTTTCACTCATCAGTCCAGAGCACCTGCTGCCATCTTTCTGCATCCCAGTTCCTATGTTTTCATGCAGAGTTGAGTTGCATAGCCTTGTTTCCACATTGGAGGTATGGCTTTTTGGCCACAATTCTTCCATAAAGACCACTTCTGGCCAGACCTCTTTGGACAGTAGATGGGTGTACCTGGGTTCCACTGGTTTCCACCAGTTCTGTGCTGATGGCACTGCTGGACATCTTCCAGTGTCAAAGGGAAGTAAGCATGATGTATCTTTCATCTGCTGCATTAAGTTTCCTTGGCCAACCACTGCATCTATGGTCCTCAACGTTGCCCATTTCTTTGTGCTTCTTCAAAAGAGCTTAAACAGCACATCTTGAAACCCCAGTCTGCTTTGAAATTTTTGCCTGAGAGAGACTTTGCTGATGCAGTATAACTACCTTGTGTCTTGTTGCTATGCTCAGTCTTGCCATGGTGTATGACCTGTGACATGAAACTGTCTTCCACAGCCTCACCTTACTAGCAGAGTTTGGCTGTTCCTCACCCAGTTTTAAGCCTCCTACACAGCTGTTTCTGTTTCAGTTAATGCCTGTGTTTCAACCTACATATGAAATTGATGATCATTAGCACCTACTTGGTATAATTGGTTAATCATACACCTGACTCTAATCCTACAAGATCCCTGACTTTGTGCAAGTGTACAAAGTGTGCAAGTGTAAGAATTGATGCTGGTTTGAAGCCAAAGGGTAGTCACACCAAATATTGATTTGATTTAGATTTCTCTTCTGTTTGCTCACTTTGCATTTTGTAAATTGATAAACATAAACAATTACAATATATATTTTTGAAAGCATTCTTACTTTATGGCATTTTTTCACACCTGCCTAAAACTTTTCCACAGTACTGTATATCTGTGTTTTTTGTTTTCTTTGGCTTGTTTTTATATTTTTTTTCTTAGTATCTTTTAAAAATTCTTTGGGTCTTTTTCTTTTTATATTCTAAAGCAATATTTTTTTAAATGTTATATAAATTGGTAATTACTTTATCTAATAAAAAGCTGTTAGATTAGCCTCCCCCAACTTGGTATTTTCAGATACACTAGACTAGTTGCTACTAGTTGGTGGGCCTTACAGGGCAACACATCTGGAGGGCATGAGACTAGAGATTATTATGTGAGATAATTCTTTCAATTTCTATTCTAAATTGGTCCAAAATTATTTCTATAGAGAAAATAAATGTGTGCTAATTTGTCCTTTAGAACTTGTCACTATAGGAACAAGTACAGATTCAATTCATGTCAAAGTTATAGTGTACCTTCAGAGTCAGCAGTATAAATTATACATAGCAGTTTCCATCTGCACTATTCATATTCACTATAGTGCCCTTGCATATTTTTCTCTTTGGCTTCATTGTTTGGCAAAATAAATAAGGAATTAGGACCAGTTTATATGGCCTCTAATGAACTCATGGTAATGCAGAGAAAATAATAGGCTTGCTGAAACTGCTAGCTGAGAAAGAAACCAACTATTTAATTTCTTGGTTTCTGTCGTAGTATCCTCACATACTATATTTTCTTATAACCAGAAGATTCCTCGTTGTAATCCATGACATCTCTATTCATTGAAAAACTGAAGATCAAATCTTTTACATCTAATGTATAACACTCTGTTTTAACACACACCTTGTAATCTAATAAGTTTGAAGGAGAAGCTGAAAATCAGTTGGAAAGTTCTAGCTGCTTCAATGTGACCTAGAATAACCTGAATTTTGTAATAAACATTGAGTATTATATTTACTATCTAGTAGTTAAGGTCAGCAAGCTTTGATGGTGCTAATTGTGATTTTTTTGTTTTCAAAGTCACTGATATACAATATGTGGATTACCAAGAGCAGACTACATCAACTTCTCACACTATTCTTGATGATGATGATGATGATGATGATGATGATGATTACAACTACTGTTGTTACTACTTTGATGATGGATTGTGAGAAATGAACTGAAACAGACATACCCTAAATGTAATATTCATAAATACAGGTTGGTTCTATATTTGATAAACTATTTCTACTGACCTGAAAAGAAAATAGTAGAACTATAAATAGATTTACTCTAAGTTTTCACTCAGAATATCTATCTCGTCAATGTTTAGCCCTGTAGTCACACAAAGCAGCATCACAGCATATTTACTGAATGCAATATAGGAACTTATTCTGACAGCTAAGTTGCCTCAAACTTTGTTAAGTAGGAGGGAGAGTCGACTGTTCTACTAACAGTCTATCAGTGAAAAGCTCCTCATGCAAGGGGCATCCCAAACCAAATGGGGGGCACACACAACTGAGTATCCATGCTCTATGATGACTTAAGCTGGCATTGGAAGAGGCAGCATGATGAGGGAAAACAGTGGGCAAGTTATATAAATGTTAAAAATTATAAACAATCCATCATGCATCAAACTTCAACAAGAAATTCTTCCAGTTGAAGGAAAAGCAGCTATGCTTGTTAAAAAAAGCAGAAAAAGAAAGCAAGCACTATAACTGTAGGGAATTAACTCTAGAAACTTACGTGAAGGCAAATGCCACCAATGCTCCACTGACCACAATGAAATCCAAGATGTTCCACAGGTCCCGAAAATAAGAGCCCCGATGAAGGATCAGTCCTAAGTCAATCATCTGTAAAATCAGATAAAGCAAAGAAATGCAGGATTTGCAAATCAATATGCATGATTCTGATTAACTGCAGCCCTGAAATTTTCAGTCTAAACATTAATCTAACTGGACCCACTTTACAAAGAAGGAGATGAAGGGCATAAAAAGGAACTTTCTTTCAAGAAAATAAAAATACTAAAAATAGATTTATAAGTACAATTCTATTATTTATGTCCAGTCCAAAATAATAATAATAATAATAATAATAATAATAATAATAATAATAATAATACATCTAGTTCAGAGATCAAAGCCTGACTTAAAGGATTTTAGGATACATGAACTGGTATACCTGAGAATTGGTATGCTAGTATGTAAGAGTCTAAAATACTGGGTTTTTTTCCTGGATACATATATAACGTTCACAGTCATAATATTCCCTCCCATATATTTTATGGTGTTGGTGCTTCAAAATGGCATTTGAAGAGAAATGAATCTGTCTAGGATTTATGATTACTTCTCTTAAGCTCTGTCACATAGGAGCTATCATCACACTCTACAACTAGAATCGATATAGTGCTATGAAAATATTCTTCAAGAGCTGTGCTCATTTTTGTGCTGCTAAATGCATCACTATAATAATCTGGAAAATAGCCTTTAAATTCAGAGCCATTTCAAATGCTATTGTAAAAAAAAAAAAAATACTGGTACAAGTGTTTTCATGATATATTGACTCTCCCCTTCTTATTATCTTGGGAATGTATTGTCACATGATAATTTTAGACAGCACGCACTTGAAAGAATCAAGAAAGTGAAACCTATGATCCACAAAGCAGCCCATAAAGAATAAGATTCAACAAACAAATGCCTGGAGAAGCCACTGAGTTAGAAAGTGAGACTGCAGTCCAGTTAAATGCATTTAGAATTACACTGCTAACTTATAAGGTATGATAGTATTATCTTGTGGTCATCAGTCACAACTATAAGAAAACCACAAAGAAAATATCTTGAGATATTGCATATATGTAATGAGAAAACCAAGAAGAAAAGCATACTTAGGGCTATCAATCAAATAAGAAACATGTTTTAATAAAAGAATGTTGGGAGTTATGAGAAGGATATAGATCAGTCATAAACTCAGTCTAACATTCAGCCTTTGAGTCTAATTTTTGGTTGGTTACCACACTACTATTGCTATTGTGAATGACCTGAATTAGATGTCTGTCCAGGTCACCAATATTTACATTTGTACATTTCCCTATAGACAAGGCTGAAAGTTGATCAAGATCTGAGGGTAGGAGACAAAAGCATACTCAAAGGCAGGTTGGAGTTGAGCTCCAAGGCAACAAGCCAGGTAAAAATGCTACTAGCAACATTCATAAGACCAAAATAAGACATAGGCCACAATCCAAGATAAAGCAAAGTTTAGCAACATTTGAGGCTAGATTTTTATCAGACCTAGCAACTAGAAGGGACAGTTCATAGTCTGGTGATACAACTTAGTCGGCAACCCTTGAACCATGGCAAATACCTGCTAGGTTCACTGAAGAATCAGAGCACTGGTGATGTTGAAAGTAAAGTGAACAGAGCATGACTGCTGAAAGCCCTAATTTGACACATGTCTCTTCTCCTGCAGTACATACAGCTTAAATATTCATAAATTTCCATCTCTATTTATTTTGTGAATAAGAGCAAGGGCCTTGTTATGTCTTAAAAATGTATTATATTGCCAGATAAGACTATCATAACCATAACTTTACTTGTATGGCAATATTCCTGGCTAAGTAAGAAAAGATCCACAATACCTGTTGGAATAGTCTGAAAGTGGAGAGATGAAGTGAGTCCAGAAGAAAACACACCAGAGCTTGCTTTTTAGTTCCTATTCCCAAAGAGCTAGCTGTGGTTAATTACTCTGGAATCAAATTATCCTCAAAACTACATTTAGTAATGAGAAACAAAGTCTGATTACCTGTGTATGAGAAACAGTGAATTCAAATAGTTGAGCATTCAAATCTGGTTCACTACATTGTACTCATTTACTGAAGTTATCTTTGCTTACACTTCTTTTTAGATCTGAGATGAAATAGTGATGGTGGTTTGTGAATGCTTTTGTAAACACATCAGAACAGTTTCATCTTTCAGTGATTATTCAGGAAGAGAGTTGAAAGGATTGTTTACTGGATGAGAAAAATATGTTTTTGTTCCCAAGACATCATGCCTGCAGTGAAACTATGCTAATAATATTAGTCCCCCCGACCAACAGATTTTCCAGTTACTAACCTTAACAACCATTTCAAAGGTGAAGACACCTGTGAAGACATAATCAAAGTAACGAAGAACCTATAGGGAGAAGAGAGAGTAATAAAAATATACAGTTCAAGACTTGCTAACTCCTTTGAAATAAATGATCCCAACTGATCTTGCAATCAAGCCAAACCTCATTGCCTCTTTTTAAGCCAATGTGAAGTGAGCAAATCTTGAGGAAGGGTTCAGAGTTTCAGGTAGCAAAGGAAAGACTCTACCGGTAACCAGAATCGCTGAAGCAACGAAATCAGTTTAACTGTACTTTGTTTGGTCAGGAAGAATCAGCTTCCTTGTAGAACATGAACTAATAATCCCTGCAGCCAAGGTGAAAAACATGATGATGGTGAATGGGAAAAAAGGGTTTTAAAATAGAGCTTTTCCACGTGGCTTCCAGCTTCAAATACATGTAAACAGCATGTTCACACCACTGAGTGGCAGTTGGAAGCTGTCCTCATCTTTCCCTTCTTGAGTTGGCTAGTTACTCTCCAGTTGGTTGGTGAGGGAGCACTAAAAATATTTTTTATAAAGACTATTATGTTTGGGGAGCAGCAAAGCCTCGCCTCAATGTGAATGCAGAGGGATGCAGTGTGTGTGGCAAAGGGTAACAGTGCCAGGCTACCTGGCAGAAGGGGAGAAACTGCATGAGGTGAGAACTGGTCTTCTCTGCAGCTCCAGAAGAAACACTGCAAAATTGTTTTCACAGCATTTTCTCTGGAGTAGGAGCCAAGCTGATAGTTGTTAGTCCCATGTGAGCTCACAACATTGTGGAGACATAGGGAGGAGGAGTGACCTGAAATAGCTGCCATCTCCACATGTGGAAAAGGCCTCAGATTTAAACAGAGCCTGGACTGAGAGTGTCGAGAAGAACCATATTTAAAGAGAAAAGAATAGTTGTCTATTAGTAAAAATAAAGAAACAAAATAGTAAATAGTAATAAAAACTAAGGAAAGAATGAGAAAGCTTTACTTATAAATTTGGTGATACCCACATAGTGAGAAATAACTTTTTTTTCTGTAAAAAAGTAAGCAAATGGACTGACTTATTATTAGGCACATGGGGTAATATATTACATTAAAAATAAAAGTCCCTTGTTCTACTGAAGAGTAGCATGTAACTTGATTTAAATTCTTTCCTCTCCATCTAAAATCCCATGTTATCACAACAAGAGAAAGAAAAAGCATTTATGTATTTCCTCTGAACGACAACAGTTGTCATATTTTAGTAAATGATTTGAAATGATGGCAGTGAATTAAAAAGTTATGTTATAAAGAAAAGTGTTCATCCTATCATATATAGTAGCAAAAGGATGGGAGCAGCAAATTAGTGGTGTGCATCTTCAAAGCCTGCATTTTTCCTTATGATAGTATTGAATTTTACACTGTACTTTGATTCAACAGCACTTCAAATATAGCATTTCTTCAAACAGAGAATTATCACTTCTAAACAGGACACTATATCTACTGCTGTCCCTTGATTTTTGAAGTTGCTAGGAAAAAGATGAATCTGAGGGGGAAACAGCAAGATGATCAGTACACATCAGTACACATGAAATTGACAAATCAACATTTATTGAGAAGGTCTGCAAAACAACAGGGTCAAGGATATCAAATAAAGCAATGGAATGATAATCTTTAGGCTGAGTTTAACACAAATTGGCTGCTCCCACAGCAGAGAGCATCTGCACTTTTGCCAAATTAAAATTTAAGTATGCTGTTCAGTATAAGATCAAGTGAATAAAAAAGATATAACTAAAATCTCTTGCAGTCATTTTTAAATTCACCCTGAGCCTTGAACTGATTCCCTGAGACTGTTTCTTAAGGCTACAAGCAGGTTTATGTCACACTGATAATTTATTACACACACACGCACAAAAAGTGAAAGGAGAGACTTCAAAAGGGAAGTGAAAGCAAAAGCAAAAGAGAGACAATTAGAGGCAGGAAAACTGCTTTCCACCTATGGAAGGGAGCAGCAACTATCAGCAGCTATCAGGACATTTTAAAGATGAGAAGGCAACAGGAATTGTATTGACATAGGCAGGAAGAAGTCTGCATGGGCTTAAAAATCTCACTGGAACCAGTCCCAAAGGAGACACATCAGGCTGAGCTGCAGACAAGCAAACAGCTCAGCCAAACAAAATAAACATGAACATCCAAAATTGGCACTGAATGTAAGGGTTATAATCCTCATTCTCCAGTATTTTTTAAAAAACATGTTTTCAAAATTCAATTGTTTTATGTTACTAAAACATCAACGATGCAAATTCGCTTTGGAAAATGTTTTTTATTTAACCAATGGCTAAGTGCCATATTATCCTGAGTAGCGTAGAGAATTTTCTAGATTATTATTTAAACTTCAAATTTAAGAACTATTAAGCAAGAAATCTTGGGCATACAGATATCCATTTGGAAGCAGTGGCAAAAAGGGCTGGGTTAGTTGCTTTGTTTACTTGTCCTCTCTTTTACACTGCCAAAATCACAGCCACTTTTCTGCTTCTAATGTGCAATTACACTATACCACTTCCCTCCTCTGTCACCCAGAACCTTCTAATCTAGAGAGGGAGATGAATAATCTCCACTGTGTAATAATGTTACTGGCTGCCTAGATTCCATCTGGTTACCCTTGTTTTCAGTTGGTGTACAGTTCTTGGATCTCTGAGTTGCTTTTTCTACATGGCAGCATAAAGATTTCTTATTGCTGCCTAATGCAGAAAGTCTGCTTCCTGCCCATCCTCCTATTGAGATGCTGTGCTAATTATTTCATTACTGTTTCCTTAGGGATATCTCACAAGACCTGCTCAGAAGTTTTTGAAAAAGAAAGCGCAGTGTAAGATGCTCACAGGCCAGACTCTGATTTATTGCTTTCTCTCCCTTTCCTCCCACTGCCTCCTCTTTAGTCTATTTAAATCCAAGCAAGACTTTTGAGCAAGAGAAATAGGAAGAGTATTCAAGCCTTTACACAATGTGTTCTAAGAATTATAGTTTTAAACAATTTCACCCCAATTTGCTTTTTAAAAATATTCTCAAAAATCTGGGATATACAATGGGCATGTATATTAATGTACGAAGTAACTCTTAGAAAATATAGAGCAAAGAGTCAAAAGAACCCACTGTAAAAATAAAACAGGATTTAATTCAGAGGGGCTTGTGAAAATGGTATTTTAACACTGATATAAATTATACTGGCAAGTTACTCTACTAGGTCTATCTTTTTTTTTTTTATTTCACTAGAAATTTGCACAGATATAGATAGACAGAAAAGAGCATATGGTATGATTTTCAGCTGCAGCTGTAATTAATTCATTTTGAACCCTACCTCTATATAATCCAAAGTTTACAGTGCACAGTGAAGTAATTACAAAGCCAAGTAATAATCTCAGATCTGTGATCTGTACAGAACTACAGAATCCAAGTCAGTTGGTCATAGGCATTGGATCTCTATAAGTTCCTACATGGTTATGAATCCTAGCTACAAACAGCAACATGAAATAAGCTGCATAACATGAGATAACCATTACTTCACATGCAAAGTATTGCTATATCAAATAGAGAAATGAAGCTGAACCCCTCCCCCCCAAAAGGAAACAAGGAACTAAGAAAGTAAAAGTCCTTTTTCTCTCACCACAATATCTTGTTTGCTACTTTGATAAGACTTCTATACAGGAAAGTATCTTACTGGGATACTGTCCAGCTTCATTCTGGGTCAGTACCAGCAATCACAAATTTGGAATAAACTGCTGATGGTCAATCAATATTGAGGAAAGTCCTAACAAGCATCTTTAATTGCCCAAGGAGATTTAGTTCAGGTGGAGACTGCACCTTGCTGAACATATTTAAAAATATAGTTTGCCCCCTCTCACCTGCCACACATTTTAGGGCTACTGATACTGTATTAATTTCAATATCTCATGGTTCATTTTCATGGCTAGAAAATGGAAGAACAGGAGCTGCAATTTATGTATGTTGCACCAATAGAGACAAAGGAGGACTTACATTGTTACGGGGAGCACTTGGCTGTACAGGGTCTTCAGCAGCCAATGCAATGCTGCTCATGGCAATCACCATCAGAATGCAGATCTCAAAGTAGCGCAGATTGACAATGTAATGACAGAGGCGCCGAAAACTAGCACAAATAGGCAAAGATGCATTAGGGGGCATCATGTGTGAAGCAGATGGATAGGTTTCTCTTATTGTGTCAGATAAAAGGAGTGGGACCATCAACAATGCACGCTTAAATTTGGAAAACAATCAAGGTAGCATATAGATATTTGTTAGTTATTATCACATAAGCCAAACCACCTGGAGTTTCTGAAACTGATTTCAGATTAGTTACATAAATCCAGCCTCATTCTCAATCCAAGCTAACAAGCTTGGACACAACTCACATCTTGACAATCTAATCTATATCAGAATTACATTTTAAAAAATCAAATCACACCATAGCCTGCTGAAGCAAGTATTCCATATGGACAATTTTAATTAGGGAAAAAGGCGCCCGCAAGGTCGAACCACCCCTCTTCTGAGGTCCTTCAATTCTGAGATAACCGTGCCTGTGGGTGAACCATAAATACAGTGACTATACGTCTTTCATTATAAAGGACAATCCTTTATTTCAGAAAGCTGTACTTTAGATTTATTTAATTTAATTATTTATTTCCTTGGTTTTGCTCTTGGATTTTCCTTTGTAAAGCAAAGTTGTAAACATAAACATTTTTTTTTATCCTTATAAACCTATTTCAGATTTGCCCCCTTTTCAGGTTTGTCCTTTAGTTTTTCCAAGAAAATATAGTCACTGTAACCATAACTGGAAAATTAGGTCATTATAAACCGGTTTCTCCCTTTCCCACCAGCCCTCTGGGGAGCCAGGAAAAGATTAAAGGGGAAAGCCTTGCCCCACCCTGGGTCTGGCTAAATACAAAAAGGGAAACCAAAACAAAAACTTTGGGAGTCAGTAGCTCAGCCAAGCTGAGGTGGGTGATAGAAGTCAACTGGTCAATTTCAGGATTGAAACAAAAAATAAACTTGATTAATGGTACCCAAAGAAAATAAGTTTACACACACACAACACACCATTTAAATACAAAAATCCCTATTGCAATTCTAACTATAACAAAATATATTTCAACCTTGCCTGAGGTGACCTCTCATCCAGGACTCCCATCAATTCCCTCACACAAAAGACACTCAAAACTCTTCTCGCCAAACCCTGACAGAACCCCTTTCTTTTCTTTCATTGGTCCTCAGGGTGTAATGGAAGGCATATGTGAGGAGGATACTGGAATGGAGGATCAAGGTTATCAGGAGGGAGGGGAAGCATTCCTGGAGAGATGGCAGAGCAAGTGCTTCCTCAGCCCACAGCAAGACCGTGAGAATAGGAAGAAGCTGAGACTGACCCCTCCCTAGAGTCTCACGGGGTATATCAACAATGAGGTGGTCCAGTCCAGTTCCTTTATTAGCTTGCACCTAATAGACAGAATCTCGCCAGACTAAACCTTTGCTAAAGCAACTAGTGGATATACCCCGTGAGACTCTAGGGAGGGGCCAGTCTCAGCTTCTTCGCCTTCTCACGGTCCTGCTGCGGGCTGAGAAAGCGCTTGCTCTGTAACCTCTCCAGGAATGCTCCCCCTCCCTCCTGATAACTTTGATCCTCCATTCCAGTATCCTCCTTGCACATGCCTTCCATTACACAGGGGTCAGGTGACTATCTCTGGACACATAAGGCTGGACTGTGATTTAAAGGGCCAGCTGCTCCCCACTTCAACAATGGTATCAGATTCATAGGTACCTGTTCCTGATTTACAAAGTCCACTTGCTTTGACTTCAGTGTGGCAACTTACGGATTAGTGGTTGAGAGGATGAACATAGAACTGTATGGTGGCATAGGCTTGGGTCCATCTTCCCCTCCATCATCATAATCTTCCTCTTTTTTCTCTTCCTCTTTCTTTGGCAGAGGCTCTGGATTGGCATTCTTATTGACTGGTAACAAAACCAAAAGGGACATATAAAACACAACACATTTGTGGAAATGCAAATAAATACTGTAGAGATCAACTTATATGCTCAAAATGTCCATTCAAACATGTCCTGGAGAAACATAACTGGATATTGCCTCCTGTCACTCATACAAATATACATTTGTATATTTATTAGTGCCTGAACTGATTGTATTATTAATAGATGTTCACTGTGCTTTTAATACATTTCCTCTCTTATATTCACATTGAATGGTTCCCATATGTCCTCTAAATACAACTCTAACTTTTCTGCCTGATATTCATGTCACCTGGTTCTAAGTCTACTGACCAAATACACTTAGTGCTCACCTTGCATTATAGCATTGTTGATTGGAGGTGGGAAGGCAGATGGGATTTCCACTGCTGTGTATTCTGGTTTCTTGGCAGTTTTGGGTGGATTGTTTTGGGTTGTGGGGTTAGTGACAATAAGGCTGTTCTCTGGATTTTTAGGAGCTCCAGGACTGGCTGGATTGGCAGGGTTACTGGGGGTTTGGCGACTGGTAGAATTCTGAGAGTTGAGAAATGGTTGGTCCAAAGGAATAGGTGGATTTTGGGATGTGCAGCGCGGTGTGGAGTTTGAGTGGTTTCCTCCTTTGGTAGGATCATTCTGAGAATGACTGATGAGATGTGGATTTGAGGTTTCATTGGTCGCTAATTTATTATTCTTCATGTTGTCAATATCCTCAGATACTGGAGGTTCTAAACGCCCCATATCTTGCTGAATTGGCCTTGTGGTGGATAGGTTTGGTCCAGATGGAAGACCAGAGCCTTGGTTCTCTCTGTAGCATATTAAAAAAAAATTAAAAAGTTAGCAACATATTATTGCTTAAAGGTCACAGAAATACAATTAGTACAGCAGCATATAATATTTAAAACCATCAGTTTGCTGTTAGTCTCACTACACTCCAAACCAGTACCTGGAAGAAGCACTACATGAACACTTTCTATTGCTAAACCTACATTTTCTTTATCCATGGTACATTTCCCAGCCCTTCCTTCACTTTCTGCATAGCTGTTTTATCTCTATGTCCACAAAATGTATTCATATTAGCAAAACTGTCTCCCCCTTTTAAAGATTCACAGGAACCCCACATGTCTATACCATACTGGAATACTGGCTTTAATCCAACTGTATATAAGCCAAAGGACAATTTATGAAATATTATCATGCATACATTGAGCATAAACGTCTGCAAATTATACATTCTCTTTTGCAAAATCAGATGTCCTAACTAGCAATGCATTTTGCATTGAAGAAACTTTACTTCTTTGAGATTCTGATCAGTTGTCATGTAGGAAATTTGGCCAACTAATTTCATTCAGATAAAAATTTCTCCCTAAATCTCAAAATAATTGTTTAACCTTGAACAAGAGCTTAAGTAATTTGGTGTTCTAAAGCAACTGTAAGAAAATTATTTGGCAAGATTTCAGAAGACATCAAATGATTGTATCTCAATTCTGTTCTTACTCACTTCCTGCGCCGATGTCGGCGTTCCTTGCCATCAACTTCATAAGTGGACTGTCCAGCATGCCGGTGCCGTCGGCGCCTTTCTCCATCAGGCTGTTCCCCATCCATGTCAGTCCGTACAGGCCTGCTCCCCTCACGATGCCGAGAGCGACGCTCACTTCTGCTACTCTGTTCACCACTTCCTTCATCTGGTGTTCGGCGGTGTACTCGATGTCGCCGGTGCTCCCGTTCACCATCTGCCGTACGAGGTGATCCACTCTGACTTTCTTTGCTGCCTTGGTGCCAGCGGTGGGGATCCAAGTTTTTGATGCGCTCTGAGTCACAGTCACCATGATAACCATGCTCTGGCATGGCACTAGGTTCCTTGCTGGGATAATCAATCTCATGACACCCGCTTTCTTGGTTAAAGTTGATTTCCTTGCTATTGCTCCTTGGGTGTCGAGGCTCCAAGCTTCCTGAGTGAGGACGCTCATACAAGTGGGGTTCCCGCGAATGCGCATGGTAACGGGGTGGTTTTCGTAGGAATTCTACAGGCCGTTGCTGCCCAAAGTGGGGATCCAAGGGTGGCTCACTGGGACGTGTCTTGTTGGTGTTGTTGTTTCGATTCTCTTGAGGATCTACCACCAGTGGTCTATCTAAGTGAGTTTTCATGTCTGGACGCATTTGCCGGGCATATGTAACCTTCCAATGATCCTCAGGGTCCAACTCATTGTATAGTGCCTCTCTACTTGCCATCAAATTCTGTTTCCGCATTTCACTTGTCCGCTGTTCCCAAACTGATCTGGAGCCTTTTTGATTCTTTTGCTGTTCTTTCCTATGGGAAAAAACGATAGATTCTTAAAATGTTCTCTGTGCAGTAGCAGCTCTGTCTATCCCACTTTTTCCTACCTTAGGGCCCTCCGGATATGTGAACTTCAGTTCCCAGAATTCTACAGTTGGCTTGGCTATAGTTAAAGACTGTGAGAGTTGAAATCAATACATCTGAAGGGCTTTCAGGTTAAGGAAAGATATCTTGAACAACTCTATTCGGTATCATATTCTCAAGGGGTCTAATATTCTTGCTGTGGTACTTTACTACTATGTCTTCTGTACCCACTCAATTTTTTTTCCAGGATACCCAGTTTATGCCTTCTTAGAAGCAATGTAAGCTAAAAGAAAATGGCATATATAACCATCTGTGATTGGGGCTTTTTATGTCCAAATATTTTTGTGCAATCACAACCTTTTTTGATCTGCTGCTGATTTTTGGTAAATTTGGTAAATTAATGGGAAAGAATGGGCAAATGGAAACAATTTACATGAAAATGGTTAGAATTTTTAAAATAAATTATTTTTACTTTGAGACACAATTTGTTTTGCCTTTTCCTGCCACATTTAACCTCTGACACATTCTATATGACATAAATGGAATCTTTAATCCCAAAAAGGTTGTTCATCTATAAATAGCAATGATGGTGGTTGTAATTGTAATTGTAATTATTATTACTATTATTATTACTATTACTATTATTCTGATTATCAAAGTCTGATGTTTCAGAAGACACTTGAACACAACTTTTCGGCTGGATGTTTTATTGGTAGTGCTGGAAGCAGCATGCAAGGCCAGAGAGAATACAGTATTTGGTTTATGAATTGCTCCTGACTCTGCCAGAAAAGCTGCACATGAACCCAGATATGTACAACCATGTTCAACATTATATTAATTTCTCTCTAGGAAGCAAGAGACTCTTTCTGTTTGGGTTCAAGCAGCTAATAATTAGTCACATGATCTTCATTCTTACTTTGTAATACCTGCTGTTATGGGAAGATAAACAAAAATAATTTGGGCTGCAACTTACTTTCCTGTCCCAGTTCTCCCTATGTGTCCCATACTTCCCTAATGTGGAAGACCAGGATTAGGAATGGAGTTACTTTTCTCCGTAAACCTTCCTCATCATTTAACAGAACCTCAAGCACATCCTCTCACTTGGGGACCATTCACTGAGATCCAGAAGTGAGCATAAATCTGCCTTGCTTTGCAGAAAACCCAGGGTAACATAGGACAAAGATCCATCAATATAGCACTTACACTGCAATTGACATGTTGGCTGCAGAAAGAGGGCTCACTTCTGCTACTTCCTTCGCCTTCTGGAGGGCAAGTTTCTGGTTAGCTGCTTCTTCTTCTTCTTGTTCATCCTGTGAAGGCCATATATTAGAGAGGAACTGCTAGTGCCCTCACCCTTCCTAGTGAAGCCTGGAGCCATTCTTCTGTTTCATGATGTACCTATTGCTTTGAATGTAAGTGGCCACATGCTGTTCATAAGATAAGGCCAACAGCCCTCATAATATGTACTTTTACAATTCAGGGAAGTGATTGGATTTCTCCTCTGATCACCAGAATATGCTTTAGAAATAGCAGGACTGAAGCAGAATGAGAATAAATTGCAGTATTCATAAAAGAGAGAGGCACAGAAGCACAAAACCTTTCCGGCATTAAAAAATGTGAAGTTTAAATGTAAAGTTTGAACGTATCCTCATGTCCTGCTTACTGCAGCACAAAAATGTCTTGCTGATTATTTTTCAGGAATGTCTCCTCATGACATCACCTGCATTTCACTGTTAGCCTGCTGTGGAGGCAGCCAGAGATTGTTTGCTGTTAAAGGGGTTTTTTCCCCTTCTTCTCCAGTAATTGCTGCCTTGAAACTGTCCCAAATTAAATCTGTAAGAACAGCACTGCTTCTTAGCCTCATTGCTGAGGCACAGTAAAGTTTAAACTATGTTGACCTACTTCTTAGCTAAAAGGATGGGAGGAACTCATGTACAGGTTTAAATATTTTTTCAGAGCAGCATACTCAGACAAGAGCTGAACCCTCACCACTGTGAAGCTAAACTGAAAGTGAGAACATAGAACTTCATAAAACAGAATCACCTAACACAAAGATTTAAAACTGCATTTGCTCACCTGTATCATGTAATTTATGCCAGAACTTAGCAATAAAGGATCCCATGTGCTAGGTCATCTTTCACTTTGTAATCTTTAAATTAAAATTATTTTTTAAAAAATAGCAGAAACCTATGAGATCATTAAATCTTGGAAGGTTTGAATAATCTCTCATGAGTATGCTGAAATTTTACATGAGATCTCACAAGTTTCCAGCATTCTTACATGAGACCTTGTAAGATCTTATGGGTCTTGAGTGATATCAAGGGTGGGCGAGGTGCCATCGTTTGATATCAAATGATTGTGCCCAAGTTCTGAAAAAAATTACCAACCTTTGGACAGGCAGCAATTAGTATGGGAATGCAAAATCCATGTGCATAGATGCCAATTCAGCAGGCCTACAATTCCATGCATCTAGAAATACACTTTCGGTTCATGGAGAACAATCAGGCAGAGATTAAACTTGACTGAGCATAGAAATGTATGTACTAGATGGTGACATTATCCAGTGTGACAATACTAGTTTTGATTGGAAAATCACTGATTTCCAGTCAGGTTCAGTGGGCAGAGTACAGTAATGATTCTTTCCTCCCCCTGAATAATCACATTCAGTAAACAAGTATCCCACAATCTCTGGTTCCACTGCTAGAGAAGCAACCTCACCTTAGTGAGCTCTTGAGCATTGGCCAGATTATCCACAGCAATAGCCAAGAACACATTGAGCAAAGTGTCTGAATGTTGAGTGTTAAGGTAATACTAAAACAGTTCATGATCTAATTTCAGTTTACTTCAGAAAAGAAAATAAATTTAACCCTTTCAGTTTGCTTGCAGTCCTTTCCTCCAAGGATTGGCCAGAATTCATTGAATTCAATTACTCAAAATGAATTTATTTAACTATAAAAACTAGGTTTTTTTCCACAGAGCTCTCCAGGAGTGTTCTGAATGACTGAAGTCAAGCTTTAGTAAGAGTATTTGATTGCCTTGTGGTGGTCTTTCCTTTTTCACAAATTAAGTGAAATGAATGACTAGCTGAACTGCTATCTTTGGATCTTGAGCCCTGATGTGTGTTTAAAAATAAGTTGCATTCCCTTAGTTGCACTCCTTAAAAAGGAGTAGCATTCTGTCATAAGTTTGAAGGAAGCGTATTTCTCCAGCTGTGCAACACATCACCAGGATGGAAGAACCATCTACTTTGTGCTGTAGCAATAATTGATTATTGCCTTCCATACATGATTCACAATATAGTCTCTAAAATAAGATAACAACATGTTTCTTTGTAAAAGGATACAGTTACCAAACAAAGTCAGGACTATGAAATAGATTGAAAACATCATTCCTTTATCAACACCGCCCTGAGATTGGATACCATGATACATCACTTCATTCCAGTCTTCACCAGTCAGGATCTGAAAAACTCAGTTAGTTACTCCAACCCCAGACATGAAATAGTAAATTTGTCAGCATTTATAAAATTGCAGAATGAATTTAGTATTCATCAATTAGGAATTCAAAATACCTCATGGTTTTATATGCTAACAGGGTCAGAATTTAAATGTAGTATTGTATTTGGTAATACTAGACAACTTCTACCCCATCTCTACTCTTCCCTTTAAGGGGAAGGTTTTGGAGAAAGTGGTAGAGGTCTAGTTGTAGATACTGGATTTTCTGAACCTTTGATATGACTGAAGCATCAAGCAGAAATCTAAGTAGGCAGTTCCAGTCAAGGGTGATGGAGGAAAAGACTTCAAAACCCTGGCCATTTAGTCTTCTCACCTTTCTCACCCATCTTATTTAACAGCTATGTGAAACTACTGGGAAAGGTCATCTGCTGGTATGGGATAATGTTTCATCAGTATTCTGATACACCTGAACTAAAAGAATAGAAGATGCTGTGGCTATCCTGACTTAGAGTCTGGAAGCTGTCAAGGGACTGGTTAGGTTGAAACAGTTTCAAGTTGAATCTCTGCAAAACAAAGTAGCTGTTCCTTCACAAATAATGTGGCTTCTTAGAAGCTCCAACTCTGGCTCTGGATGGGGTACAAGGAGCAGGCCCATGATCCATGGGTTCCCATGGACTCATGGCTCCTCTTAGAATAACAGGTAGAGGCCATGGCCAGGAGACCCTTTGCCCAGATTTGATTGGTACACCAGATTTTGGAGCTTGGTGCTTGGCTACAGCCACTGTGCCCTCATCACCACACACCTGTACTACTGCAATGCACTCTACTTGTGGTTGCCTTTGAAGAACACTTCAATCAGTATAGATAGACTACCTGATGAGAGGGAAAATAACCACTCCTTTAGTTGCTACACTGCTTCCGAGTACAACTCAAAGTGTTGCTTATCACCAATACAGCCCTTCACAGTGTGGGTCCTGATTATCTTTGGGCCCACCTGCTCCATATAGAGTCTGGCTATAATCCCAGGCCTTGGGGCTGGGTGGATGGGACTCCCGTTTGTGATGTTTTTTGTTTTGATATGTAGTCTGGATTTTCCTCTTGTAATTATTTTGTAGTTATTTTTTGTAATTTGTTCCAGTCTATTTTATTGTAATTTGTTGTTTTTATGTTGTTGTTGTTTTTTTGTGAGCTGCCCGGAGTTAGTTAGAGCCAGGCAGCATCAAAACTGAATAACTAATATTAATAAATGATAATATCTGTCCTGCATGTTTGAGTTGTGAAGACATGCTCCTTATCCTGAAATCCTAGGGAATTAAGGGGACCACAACCACAAAATCTGCCTTCTCTGTGGCTACCTTAAACTTATGGAATAGTTTGACTCCAGTGTAAAAGTTGGGAGGTGGTTGTTGTGATACATTAGCAGCTAGATGTATTTATTAACTTTTTATTCTTCTAACTATGATTTGTAATTTTATGCTTTATGTAATATACCCAGAGTCCTATAATTGAGATAGCATAGAAATCCTATAAATCATATTACATTTATTTTAGTCCAGCCATTATTCTTTTGAATGTGACTGCCAGAATGCCTTTCAAACTCCTTTGTTATGATGCTAATTAATTACTTATGTTACAATATTTAGAATGTGTCCCAGTCCTAAACAGACTCTGAGCAGGGGTTAGGACTTGATGTCATAGTTTGTCTCTTTTTTTCCCCCCTACCATATAGAATGCTTTTTCTACAACCTCAAGGAAATTAAACCAATCCAGACATAAAGTATACAACTCAAGAGATGCAAACTAAAATGAATATAATAAAGAACATTTTATAATAATAATAATTTATTAAATGTATATGATGCCCAATTCCCAGCAACTCTGGGTGGGTTTACAAATTGTTAAAAACGTTTAAACAAGAAAACAACACAAAGCAAAAAAGAGCAGGGTGGCAGACATGACAAACCCAGATAGGAACAAAGAAAATGAGGCCTCAATCACACTCGCCAATGTCCTGGGCAAAGAGCCAGGTCTTCAGGGCCTTTTGAAAAACCAGTAGGGTGGGAGCCATTTGAATCTTAGAGGCAACCTCATTCCAGATGGTGGGTGCTGCTACAGAGAAAGCATGTTTCTGGGGTCCTGAGAGATGGCATTGTTTAATTGGAGGAACCTGGAGCACGCCAACCATGCAGGATTGAATTGGCAGGGCAGATGTTATGGAAGACAGGTGGTCCCTTATGTAACTAGAACCTATGCCACGTAGGGCTTTATAGGTAGCAACCAGCACCTTGAATCATACCTGGAAGCAAACTGGCAACCAGTGCAGCTCGCGAAGCAGAGGTGTTACATGGGCATACCGAGGCATGCCCATCATTGCCCGTGCTGCTGCATTCTGGACCAGTTGCTTCTCCCTTGAAGTGAAGATGGTAAAGGCAATGGCTAAAGAACAATGCGCATGACATAAATCTAAACTTTAAAACAGTTTTTCTGATATAAATTTGTGTGAAACTCCCTGTGATATATTATCATATGTTGTGTACTGCTTTCCATAGCTATCTATAAAAGCACGAGAGATAATCAGAACAGACTGGAATGACAATACATACTATTTCTTTCAGAAAGATTAGCCCAGTTCTATGAGGTTGTTTTAGTTACAGTATGCAACCACAATGCAAAACATATAAAGCAAGGTATAATAACAAAACCCTGCATCAGCTGCTCTTGACTACCTCCTCAATCCAGCAGTCACTCCAAAACGTAGCTGCCAGTTTTTGTGAACAATGTTTCCATGTCCTTTTGCAACTATATCTCTATCTTATTTAAACCGGGTGAGAATTTGTGGAAACTACAAAAAAACAAAACGAAAAAGTGCTATCTGGACTTCTGTGGCATATCAACAGAGTATTCTAACTCATTTGGCTCATGGATAAGATTTTCGCCAAAGACAAAAAAGACCAACAAGTCAGAGAAAACAACCTTCCCATTCCCCTTCTTACCTGAAATACCGTCATTATTGCTGCTGGGAAAGTGTCAAAGTTGGTTGGCGGGGTTCCATCATCAAAATTGAACCTGTGCAGGGGAATTAATTTGAAAAAAACAAATTGTAACTGCAGCTACTGCAACATTATTTTTATTCTTCTACTCTTAGACCACTCAGGCCTATCTTCCTACATGAGTAGTATCCAACCTCCAGTGCAAATAAATGTATGAAGATGGGCCATTGCAATGGACGTCCGGTGAGTAATGGCCGCGCACTAGGCTCTCCTTTTCAAGCGGAGAGTCATCTTCGTAGACTCATTTAGGTTTAGGCAGGCTTCTTGGAGCCTGAAGAATTCTCCAGATCCAAGGAGAATCCTAGAAATTGTCCCACACGACCTCCAGACAGCCTTTCACAGCCAGAAGACCTCGAAACGTTTGGGAAAGACTGGTGAGTGATCAGCTGGGAGGTGGGGTTACCAGCAAGTTCCAAACTGTGAAGAAGCCAGGAAAAACAAAACAAAACTGGGCACTTGCGCTGACCTTCTCATTTCGAAAATCACTTTTGTTGTTTTTTACTTCTATAGGGTTAAAGAGAGGCTTTCTTTAGTTACAGTATATTTTTTCCTTTTGGCTGTTATAGGTGATTCATGGAAAGATTTACTTTCTTTTTTTATTAGGATAAATAGTTTTATATATATTCAACAAAAAAGGCAAAGGCTTGGATTTCTTATTAATTTTTAAGAAACAAGAGAAAAGGAATTCTTTTTATTTATTCATTTTTTTCTGGCGAATCTGTGCTTGGGTTTTTGATATTAGAATGTGGATATGGGAACTGTGTGAATTCTGCTTTGTGTTCTTACTTAATTGGCCCTGAATGGAGAGGAACTTTAAACAAGATAACGAGACTTTCTCCCTTTCACTATTCACTTTGGATAGAATGTAATTTGTATCTTTGACACTAGAGGGCACTATTGATCATGGCTATTAAGGAAGCAAACTGCAGGGATGAGCATTTTAAGATTATGTTTCAAAACTTTGCAGAAAAAATAATTCAGTCACTGAAGGATAAATTTGATAATTTGAACAAGAAACCCGATGCTAAATTAAATGAGCCTGCTATTGATGTGAGGCAAGTTGAACACAAGTTGGATATTTTGGAGAATATTATGGATAATAAAGATATGGAAGAAGAAAGAGAGATGGATAGCTTCCTGGATCTTAAAGAAAAAGAATCTTATGTTGAACTTACAGCTACTTTGGATCAGCCTAATGATATTGTTTTAATCACTGAGACAAAGAGAACTTATTGAAATGGTTCCTGAAAGAAAAAGACAAAGAGAAAATAATAAAGATTCAATTTGTGGGGCACTGTTTGTTAGGTTTAAAGAATGAACTCTCTAAAAGTAAACAGAACTTGGATCAGTCCAATGGTAACACTATCTTGGATCTACAAAAAGAAGGTCTTAAACTACTAAAAGATAATGTATTGAAGTTGCTCCTAAAAGAAGAAAACAAGGAGAAATAATAAAGACTCAATATGTGTAGTATTATCTGTTAGGATTAAAGAATGAACCTCTTAAAAGTGAAGTGTATAAAGTAAATCTGTTTGATTATGGTTAAAACATAGGCTGTGGTTTCTGATAGATTGATGGTAATTTTTGGGGACCAGAACTGTATGACGATGTTATTAAGATTATTGTTGCTTAATGATGATGATTATATTAATTAATTATTATTATATTAATAATTATTAATTAATTAACAATTGATTATTATAATTATTGTTATAATTATTACGGTTATTGTTGCTTAATTTTAATGTAAAAATGAATATAGGTAGTGACTCCTGATAGTTATTAGAGGGGTTTCTTGTTGATTAGGACTGAATGGGGAAGTTACTAGGACTATATAAGGGAATGTTGGGAAATACGAATGACATGAAAGTGCTTTCTATTATCTTTAGGAAGGGATGATGGTATATTATAATACTAGTGAGATTTCTACATGCACATAGATGACAAAAACACACAGGTATTTAGGATTGGACATTAATGGTAGTGGTGGAGACAGTGACATAAAATATTGAAATTTAAAAAACGGGTGGGTTAGCCTTGTTTCTGTTTGGAAATTGCTACTGTTTTTCTTTTTTTCTTTTTGCTTGGGATTGTAAAATGCCATGTTGACTTGGGTTTTTGATAATTACCAGATTTCAGGCTTAGAGAAGTATTTTGTATTAATTATATTTTTAGAGTTAAAGATGTATGTATTCTATATTTGTATCTGCAACAAAAAAAGTCAGAAGTCACCTATTCTTTCCCTTTCTTTTCTTTTTCTTTTTTGCACTTTATTTTCTTTTTTCTTTTTTTTCCTGAACTTTTCCTTCTCTTTGTTTTTTTCTGTTTCCTTATATTTTATTCTTTATTGAAAATTAATAAAGTTTCTTTAAAAAAAAAGATGGGGCATTGCAAAGCCCACTCTATCATTAGATAGAATCAGGCAACTTTTTCAAACAATTGATTTGGGATATCATAACAGAGTACAAATAGACATTGAATTTATTGTGTTTTTACTACTAGGGAGGGGGAAAAGTGCTTATGGGATTTTCTGCTTTGGATACCATGCTGTTTGTTTCAGAGGATGCCACTACAATCAAATGTATTCCACACTGTATGTTTTCATCTCTCTTACTGCATGTTTGTGGGGGGTGGGGTGAAAAAGAAGAGAGATTATATCCAAGCCTAGTTGAAACATCATTATAGGCATGGACAGAAAGTATAGGTTTAAGCATTGGGGAGGGGGGCAGAAAAATGGAGATAAACAAACATTCATTGTTTCTCTGTGCAACACCTGCAGCATAAAAGTTCTTGAGCACAGGGATTTTAGGAAGCAGGCAAAGATCCTAGCTATCTGCATGTGTGTAAAAATACTACTTTCCTCTAAATTAGAAAATATTTTGCTCCACACTTGGATACTTCCAGGGTGTAAGGATACTTAATTGGAGTAATCATAGATTATCAGGATATAAAAAGCCTTATGTCTTTGTGGTCACTCCCTTTATGGGCTCAGCTCCAATACTTATTAAATCAATTCCTAAGAAATATGATACAGAAAACTGTGATTGGAACAGTACTTACAAAGCAGAATATGTAATCAAGTTTTGTTGGTTTAGACATCATGGGAAATAGTCAACAATTCATGATATCAACACAAACTAGGACACACAAAGGCATGATGGAAGAGAAAAAGCTAAGAGGATGTATACTAGCATAGTTATTGTTTCCCATCTGATAAACTTATAAGGTCAGCCAACTTCGGTCCAGCAGAAGGGGCAGGTTGCAGACCCCACCGGTCAGGGAACTTCGATTGGTGGGGTCTAGGCAGAGAGCCTTTTCTGCTGTAGTGCCCGCCCTATGGAACATCCTGCCTCCTGAGGTCCGGTGTGCCCCCTCCCTCATGGCCTTCAGGAAAGGTATTAAATCCTGGCTTTGCCAGAAGGCCTGGGGGCCAGAGGGGGGCCCGCACCTGTGGAGATGGCTGGTGGTGATGATGGGTTGCCGCCCCCAGCATCTTACAGATTTTTATAGGGCCAAAATTAGAGGAGGCTTTTTAGGGTATTTTTAATATGTTTTTAAATTATTTATAGTTTTTAGCCATCTTGGAGAGAATTGCATTTCTTCTTTTTTATTGTGAGCCGCCCAGAGTCATCCGTGGGGGAGATGGGCGGCATACAAGCCGAATAAATAAATAAATAAATAAATAAATATGATACTGTGACATTTGAACTTGGCTCAGATATTCACACAAAGGATACATCAGGGAAGGTCCCCACCTCACCACAATTTCCCATTACTCACTGGCCCCCAAAGAGTTGCATTCCCAAAAGGGCAAAAACGACTATGAAGAGGAAAAGGAGGAAAAGGAGACTGATGATGGACTTCATGGAGTTCAGCAGAGATACAACTAGGTTTCGTAGAGAAGCCCAGTACCTGCCAAAAGAATCCATAGATAAGCAATGTATGGAAAGTTTATCTGTTAATACCAACATCAGAAACGCATGAGAAAAACACAAAACCCATTCAGGCCTGCAATTTAAGCTAATGCAAACAACATTGATATTCCACTGAGTTATCATAAAATGTTTTCTTACATGACCTTGGTATCATGTATATAACTGATAATTAGCATTATATTTTAAATAATTTTTTAACAATTCATTTCCTAGTTTTTTTAAAAAAAGAAAACTACATTTCTCTTCTAGTAAATCATCAGCTCATCTTGTTTTAAGTATTGGCAAACTATGTATTTACTATAGCTTTATTCTTTCTACCAGCTCAAAGATACTTGTAGTATAAGCTCTTCTCCTGTTATTATAACATCTTCATAACATCCTGTGGAAGGCTGAGAGAGAAACACTGTCTTAAGGTCTGTCTCAGCAGTACCTTGACTGAAGATAGGTACTGATTCAAGAGCGGTTATGCAGATTTGATCCTAGGTTTCCCTCTTTTAGTCTAGTCTAACAACTGATCCACTAAAGAAAGCCTTTTCTCTTGCAAAACATGCTAATTTAATATTAATTCTCAAATTATTTCCATTCTATAAACTGCTACTAACTCTAGCCTATGCTGACATCCTTGCTTCAACTCTATATTTAGAAAACACACTCACAGACTAACTCATTTCCATGCATTTCTGATATATTGACTTAAAGCCGACTTACTTTGTGACTTTGAAAATGCGCAGTAACCTGAGAGCTCGTAAGACGCTTATTCCAAAGGAGGTGCCAGGCTTTATTGCAGCCCAAATGACCTCAAAGATGCTCCCAATGATAACCTGCCAAAAACCAAGGCAAGTCAACAAGTTTTGAGGTATGCATTATGTAGCTATACAAGATATGCAGAGGTATAATTGGGCATGATTATGAAAACAAGTATAGGAAGAGATCATAATTCAGTGAGACCACCAGCTGAGACCAGTCCCTGGGAATTCTAATTAAATTGTCTGGTACTGCCAGTCACAGTTGCTAGTACTGGGTTAGATGGCCAAGCAGCCTGATGTAGAATAAGACAGCTCCCTATGTTCCAGAAAAACATTTGAAAGATAAAGGCAGCATGCTGCTGTGCTTTTCTAAAATGTATATATATACCCTAGAAAATAATAATTTCTTTACATTGAATTTCTGTTCTTGTTTTCACCAAAAGCATTCCCTGACCTTAATTTGACTTTGAGAGAGGGTTTTTAATCCATATTCTTTTGAACTATATGCTTATTACATGGAAACTGATGGCTGAACAATGGAAATGGATTTTCTGTGCCTTCTAATTGTTAAGAGACTAGCCTTATGCTTTTTTATTGTTAAGATAAATTATCTAAGGCCTCAGTTTTCAGTGGATTGAAGAGTTGGTATTATTTGCAAGGTATGAATGAGTTGCTTACAGACTTAGATTATATATGGATGATTAAACTGAAATTTGGTAACCCTTTATTGAAACTGTTGCATATACTTAGATACATAGATAAGAGGCCCATATCTATCTTGTGTCTGTCTATTTATCTATTCGCCCAAAAAGGAAAATGGTATCATCTATAAAATGATGATACATCATTATAAAATGATACTGTTTTCCTCTTTTTTCCTTTTTCCCTTTGTTTTCTTTTTTCTATTTTTTCTTCATTTCATTTAATAAAATAAAAGCCCCTCCTGACTACAATTGGATTGCAAACAACTCCTAAAACCCATAAGATTGACAAAGAAAACTTAACTATGCCAACTGGTGAACAAACTTTGCCAAGGGACACTCTGTTGCACAGCAACTTAGCATCCATAAGGAAAAAGAGAGACAATAGGCCATCTCTTCATGTGCAATGCAGACACAACCCCTAAGAGAACTACCTGCCAAGGAGACCCTTTGGGATCCCCAGGCAGGATTGGGAACAGAAATGCATGGCAAGGAAATGTCTGTTTTTGCTAGAGATTCATACAGAGCACTCCTTGACCTCTGGGCATAATTATAACTATCTGGGCAGGCTGCAAGCAATCAGAGATTTAATGCCCTAGAATGTTTTTGAAGTACCTTCTTATAAAAAGCTGTGCTGAAGCAACAGCAATATTGATTCTGTTATATTTAGAGAAGGTGTGAACTGAAGCCATATAGCTGCTTTTCAGATATCCAAACAGAAAATTATCTTCACAGGATGCAGAAATAGCTTTCTCTAAGAAGAATGAAAGTGATCTTTCTGCACAGTGTTTCCCAATAGCTTTTTATGCCCAGACAATACATTCCTTGGGCTACCTGGAAATTGTGATGCCCTGTTATCCAATATATGCATTAGAAGGGCAGGATAGAAGTCTTTATACAAATTTAAAAATAACAATAGAAGGACACAGATATCAACACTGATTTCTTGTAATCAGTTGCCCTATGTAAATGAGAACTAGTATGATATAATGGTTAAGGTGCTGGATTAGGAGCAGAGGAACTCAGGATTCTAATCCATGGAAACCAGCTGAGGGACCTTGGGCCAGTCACTTTTTCTCAGCCCCAAACAGCATCAGAGTCTGCAACGAGCCAGCTGAAAAACAACCCTCTTGTTGCATAATGCATTGATGGTTTTGCTATGTGAACTAGACAAGTGCAGTGCAAACAAGTGAGCCCTGTAATGAAGCAAGAGAAAATGCTAGGAAGAAGTTGCTTTCTCTAAAATGGTTGTATCTACATTATGTCAACTTCAGTCCTTTGAATGTACACAACTGGGACAGAAAGAACGGAAATTAATTATACCAACAGTAAGGAGTTAATTTGAGACATAAACATAGGATCAGGCAGCAAAACCACATGTGGGCTGAAGTTACTGCCTCTCACACAATGTTAAAACATCTAATATCGAAGTCATCTATTAAAGCTAACTGCATGGAGATTCAAGACCCATAAAAGGAACTGCCTCTTTACACAATGCATAGTTAACAGTGGAATTCATTGTTATCAGCTGTTGTGATTAACTGCCACCAATTTAGATGGTTTAAAAGGGGGCTGGGCAAATTTTTATGAAGGATGAAACTATCATTGGTTATATTCTTCATGGCTTTTTACTATCTCTGGAATCACAAGCCACATGCCTTAAATACTGGCTGCTAAGGAGCAACAACAGGGGGGACTATTGGCCATCTATCCATTTATGAGCTTCCTAAATGCTTCTGGATGGTGATTGCTTGATGCAGTATTCTGGAGCAAATGGGCCACTGGCCGTCTCTAAGAGACCTCATATGTTCGTTTTTTTTAATGTCCCATAATCATGTGGTTGTCCATTAGAAATATCATAATTTGATGAAAAACCATGAGTTGCAAATTGTGACAATTAAAGGAAAAAGGCTTGAATTGCCAGAGTCAGTTGATATTGTCTGCTACTGACCAGGTTTCTTAAGTTATCATAGCTTTCATATGTAGCTCCATCCTCCAGACAAAGAGAGGGCCCTTACTAAAGAGTTTGAGATTTTCTGAGAAATTTCCTGGGTCCACATTAGCACAGGTTTCTTTTGACTCAGATGAGTATCCAAATTCAGATGAGTTTCTGTTGAGTTATTAGATTCTGTCATGGCAGCAGGAGGCACTAAAGAGTGTAAGTATGCAGACAAGATCACAGGGTGGTGTTTTGGCATTAGAACAGCATTCCCCAAAGTTGGGAATGTGTAATCAAATCACTGTTGCCAAAATGAGATGGAATTTATCAGATTAAGGACTGTTTAATTCCAGTTTTCCTATTTCCAATTTTAGTTTACCTCTAAAATGGCTTAGGAGAGGGCTTTTCTGCTGCTTTTGAAGCAATACTGTACCCCTTTATTTTCATCATTTTATTCTTAAACAACTGAATGATTTTCTTGTGGCTTCACCATGAGAACAGGAAGCTTTCTCACTGGCAGCAGCTACCACCAATGGTTGCTTCTTCATTCCATAGCACTCCGTCTTCAGCTGGAATGTCTCTGGAGTGCCTTCATACTGGGTTCTGGGACTTCTTGTAGCTAATTTGCTTCTTCTTCCTCTTTTTTTCCTAGCCATTAACATAGTGTGGCGAGTCAAAGATGGGGCTGGAGGTCAATTTCTGCATTCCCTTATTGATAGCTAAAGAGAGCACACATTAGCTCTGGCCATTCCGACTCAGCCATTGCAAGTAAGGCTCTGAGGGCTTGGGTAGTGCTTTGATGGAGATAATGGCTGTGTTATCTAGGTGTCCAAGATAACTTCCAGGTAGGAGCCACCGCAGCACGGAGGGATCAAGATGGTGGGCAAAACTTCAGGTCCAAGCCCCACTCCTGTATGTGGCATTGATACATGTAGAAGGCAAAGGGATTTGACTGTGCAATTGCCTCTGCTATCTTGTCCCTCTCCAGTTGTGGAAGCCTTAACTTCCAGATAAAATAGCATGTGAGTGGGAGCCAGACAGGCCTTGATTCATGATGAGCCTATCACTCTGCAGACAAGTCAATGTGATCTGAATGTTCTGAAGTCATTGTTCTTGGAGGGAATGGATCAAAATGTCATGGAGATAACAATTCTGCATCCCCTGAAAAGTGTCATAAGCAGTACTAACACTTCGATAAAGGACTTGATACTGGGAATGTTTGTTAATGTAACAAAACCTTAAATATCTTCAACAATTTCTGACAGATTGATGGAAGTGATGAATTCCTGTTTTTGACAGGGTTTAGATAACAGAATGTAGACTTTCCATCCTGAAATGTATCACAGCAGTGTTCCTGTTGACCTATTTTAGCCATTCTTTTTGAGCACTAAGAAGAAATCCAAGCAAACCCAGTTTCTGCTAATCCTAAAACTCTAACACATAAATATGCTGCAAATGCAAACATTTATGGAGGTATTAGCAAATAGCACTGGATCTGCTCTCTTCAGAATTAGATTTAGAAAAGTTCACAACTTAAGTTAGAGGATTGTAATTATAACACTGGAAATCACTACAAACTTTTGAAACTCATTTTTCACTCAGTTTGCTTGCAGAGTTTAAGATTAAGCTATTCATGTTGCATTTTCAAGAAAGGACAAACCCAGCTACGGTGTGAGAGAACATCCAATGCTAGCAGGTTGACTGAAAAAAAAATTACAGAGCAAGTCTTTTTTTTGTGAGGACTGATGGGAACTTATTTCCTGATCATTTATCATGTAGGTTTAGTTAGGTTTAGACTCCCCATGGAAATGAAGTTTCTGCTCTAAAGTTATTCTCATTAAGGTGCTAGCTGATTATAATGCTAATGTATCTTCACTGTAAGCACAGGCTTGGAATATATACCAAATCATCTACCAGAATCTACTATCAGTTGCAATTTGACAGTAATACAGGCAACAGCAGAAATACTAACATTCTGAAAAAACTTACAGCACAATCAAAGCAGTTGAAAGATGAATGAAAGTAAGGCCGCGTTCCAAGCCCATACATTTTTATAAACATTTCGGACATAAAGAGCCCTAAGAAAATGAATTCTGCATAGTCTGAAACAAAGGAGGAAGAGAAAAAAGGTCAGAGATATACTTTTCCATCCACAAAACTATCTCTTCTTTCTAGCTCTCAAAAAATCCTTATGTCTGACCGTACAGGAATTTCAACCTTATTACATTGGAATGGCTTCTGCTAGTCTTCCATA
This sequence comes from Python bivittatus, assembly GCF_059951505.1. NCBI lineage: Eukaryota > Metazoa > Chordata > Lepidosauria > Squamata > Pythonidae > Python > Python bivittatus. The sequence goes on along the minus strand of NW_028277035.1, from coordinate 13,783,587 downwards.
ACTGAAACAAGTCAATATATCATATTACCTTTGTAGATTCAAGAAAGTAAACTATAAGACAAACAACAGTCTCCCAGAGAACAGATACTCAGCTATTCTACACTATGAAAAATCTCCCAGATTATAATTTTGTTACATCATAGTAATTCTGGATTTCTTTTCCATATGTTTTATTTTAGAAATATGTGCTGATATGCAAAAAGAACAATGGCATGATTCCATCCTGGAACAAAAATGAAAACAGACAACAGAGTTGAAGGCACAAAACAGCTTTTAAGAAAGTGACCTTACAGCAACCTGTAATATTTAAACCAAGAGTTACATATTTCTATGGGCTACTTCTCATTAATTTCCATTTTGCAGATGGAGACTCACGTAACTATATATCTGCACAAAAAAATTCTTCAAAGAAAAAATTAGCAATAGTCCTATACTACCACCTTTTAATACTGTTGTGCGTTACTTTTCACTATCAGCTGGAAGCAGAATTAAAACTGAAGTTCTCTCTAATTTAGTCAGGCCAAGATCCATCTGCAATACTTACTAACAAGTAAGTTCTCAGAACTTTAATTCAAAACTTCCTTCTTGCAGTTCCAGTCTACTTTATTTCTCCCTAATAAAAGTAGCCAAACTATTATTGATGAACTGCCTCTTATTCATTTTTATTTAATAATTGGTTCCTTTCTCTTTTTTCAAGAAAAGATGTCATACTTCAAGAAAGTCAATATTAAAGTGCTTTTCTCTTTAGGAAATAGGGACTTCAACCTCTCTAAATACACAGAAATAAAAGGAGTAAAAGTTCCATGGAAGAAGCTTTTAATTAAAGGCATCAACTAGTAACAGTTACACAGAAGAAACTTTGAACTGGAACACCAGCTAATCCACCTTTTTTACCTGGTATTGCAATCATATTATAATGGAATGTCAGAAATCAGGTCTGAAAATTAATTTAGAAAACATGCAATTCCAGTTCTTTTTTTTTTGTGTGAGAATGTTTTCCACTACAGGATTCCCTAAGCAGAGTTCCCAACCACAACGGGAACCAGAGTAAATTCCATTCAGTAGCTTCATACTGATCTATCTCTATTATAAGTCTATATCACTGTTATAGTTTATGGATTGGTTTAATGCCATAGTTTCCTGCAAAGAATTTTCAGAATTGTAATTTGATGCAACTACTACCAGTATTTCCTAGCCTCTCCTAGAAGAGGCAATGACAAATCAAACAACTCCAGCCTGTAGATTATCTTTTCTCCCTTTCTAGACAGCATAGTATATGAATTAAAAATCCTAATCTCAGCTCCTGTAATCTATCCTATATGTTCTGTTTAAACCCACTTATTCCCAAGAAGTTTAATTGTGGTTATTTTTAAAGGTAAATCTCAATCATATGAATGTAATGTAGGGAAGAGTTCATTATTACTGTCTTCTCAAATGATAATGAACTATCCTGATTTCTATTAAGCAAAAATGACAAAGCCTAAATTACTGCAAGCCTCCCTCCCTCTAATGAATCCATTCCATAAAGAGGTACACGGCTCTGCTACTTACAGAGGAAGTCAGATAGCCAATCTGGCTGGTTGTAATGTACTATAGCAACACACAAAGTGTTGAGAGCTACCAGACTGAGGACTGTCCAGTAAAAGGCCTGAGTTTTGACAATACGACGGATATAGAAACGCAACCTCCGCTCTTTTTTGTGAAAGAAAGTAGCATTTTCCAGCGTGACACTTTTGATGCTGGCTCGAGCAAAAGGTGAACCTGTCAGGAAGAAATAGAAGTTAGGAGCAGAAGGGGAACCACTTATTTGAGATAACCCACATGTAGGGGGTGGAAATTAATGAACTTGTTTTATTTGGTATGGTTGAGATGGGTAATTGTGAACCTGCTTTATCTTCTGTGGTTTTTAAACAAATACTACCAAGTCTTTCTAAACACAACTGCTCTGTAATACATCATGTACAAGAAGGAAGGTGATAGAAGGATCGGCGATCGTTCAGTTCTAAGTGTCCTAGCATTTACCATTCTGGAACAGCAAATTCTAGCATGCTTGCTGGTGGATGGACCTGCAGGGCTGATATTGCATTTTGGCATTACTTAGTCAGCCTCTGTCTATTTCTCTTCTGAGCAAGAATATCAGTGAGCACATTAACTGGTCCCCTTTATAAAGAGTAGTACTAGAACTGCAGTACTTGCATATATATGCTCACAAAAACAGCACTGTTAGCAAACTGTGAAAACCAGTGTGTTAGCAAATGGTAAGTCAGGACATATTCCCTAGCCACAGCTGAGCAAAAATGAGTTACAGCAATACATTAACACTATACAAATATATAATTAAAAATAAATGGATTCCCAAATGCATGTTAGGATAAAATGTGAGTTCCAAATCTGAACAGGTTTTCCAGATTTGAAAAGGTTGAAGATTACTGTGCTTCCTTCCTCTCTTTGGCTAACCTACCTACTGAAGAGATGTCAGCCAGTGGGTCATCAGCTTCCTCTGGGTTCAGCAAATCTGTTTTGCTTTTCTTGATGGTGGCCCTCCGAAGAGCTCCAACAATAGGAACATGGCAAGAAAAACAGACATTATCCTCAAGGTCCCTTTATCAGATTCACTAGATTTTTTTTAATCATTTAGGATAGTGCTATTTTTCCCAATATACTTTCCAAATGGACTACAACTCTCATTATGCTCCAACCAACCTAGGCACTGGAATCCTGGATCAGGTATAAATAAGAGTTATAGCTCAACATATCTCCTGAACAACCTGTTGATTAAGATAAACATCTTGGTCTTTTCCCCCATCCTGTTTAACACCTAATGAAGCTGCTAGTAGAGGTCATCTATTGGTTTGGGATGAAGTATCATCAATATGCTGATTATACCCAGTTTTATATCTCTACCCTAGGCCTTGAAGCAGAAGTGCTGATGTCTGGAGGCTGATAAGATCTGGCTGAGATACAATAGGCTCAGACTCAATCTAAGTAAGAAGTGGTTATTCATTCAGAAGTCTGCTAATTCTGAGGTTCTATTAATTTTGGCTCTTACCAGAGTAATGTTCTCTTATGGAGAGCAGACTTGCAATTTGGGGGTCCTCCTGAACTCACTCCTTCTGTCAGAGAAGGAGGTGAGGGCTGTGGCCAGAAGGGACTTCTTCCAGCTTTGGCTGGTGTACCAATTACAGCCTCACCTAGCACAGGAGACACTGAAAATGGTCACTCAAGCCCTTGTGATCTCCCAAAAACTCCAGTTGGTGCAAAATACAGCAATCCATGTGCTTACTGGGCAATCTTGTTACTGCCAAGTGACACCTCCTTGTTTTCTGAGTGCAGTTCAAGGTGCTGGTTATTAGCTATAAAGTTCTACATGGTTCAGGACCTGGATATCTATGAGACTGCCTGTCTCAGGCAGCCTCAGTGAACAGAGAATGCTTGCTGAAAGTCACTACCTACCAAGGAATTTTTAAAAGATTTTTTTAATCCCGCCTTTATTATTTTTTATAAATAACTCAAGGCGGCAAATATACATAATACTTCCTCCTCCTCCTCTTTTCCTCACAACAACCCTGTGAGATGAGTTGGGCTGAGAGAAAGTGACTGGCCCAAAGTCACCCAGCTGGCTTTCATGCCTAAGGCGGGACTAGAACTCACACTCTCCTGGTTCCTAGCCTTTGTAACAGCTCCCCACCTCTAGAACAGTTTGCTCCCCAAGGCAAGAGTCACTTCTACTCTCATGGCCTCCTGGAAACTTGTAAAAACTTGGCTGTTCTGGAAGGCCTTTGGAATTTGATTGCTGTAGTTATTAGGTACCAGGCATATATGTTGTTGTTGCTATTTTTATATAAATTCTGTTCTGATTTTAGTGTATTTATTGCATGTTGCATTGGTCCTGTACAGCTTCTAAAGTATACGCCACTGAAGTGGTTCCTTCCTTCCTTTATTTATTAATTCATAAATAAATTTAATAATAATAATCAAATAATTCACATTCCCCTGAGCTGGGAGAAAGTGGAAGCAAAACATCTTGTTCTTTCAATATCCAGTTTGGTCTTACAGGAACTAGCCTAAGATCATTTGCAGGATATTACAGATAAACTTGTTCTTTTAAAACCTTAAAGATCTTTGATGATAGGAAAAACAGCTTTGAGAGGGAATGATTTAAAGAGAAGGCAAATGCTTTTTCTTTGCACACCTTTTTCAAATTCTAAATTGCCCTCTTCCTAAACAAAGGTAGTTTTTCCTTCCTTCACATTCCAGATGGGCCTCTGTGTGGACGAACATGCATCTAGAGGTCTGTGAGATGAAAAGGATTTGTAAGTGCTTTGAAATGCAAAAATGATGGGCAAGTAAACTTATGGAACTGCATTTCCATAAACAAAGATGTTGCTCTGCTGGCTTGTAGGAAAAGTGGAAATTTGTCCTAGGTCTCTTCCTCACTGCTGAATTAGTGCTATTCTCCAGTCTTTGAATTAGCAGGAAACTATACTGAAAAATGTCCTGTCACATTAGCAATCCCTGGCATGCCACAGGTACAATGCAGGTAAATTATATTGCCTTTATTACTTTTGTAAAGGGGCAGGGAGTGGTGATTATCCTGGCTTTTTTCCTCTCTCTTTCCACCTAAGTGACTGTGGTCAGGATAAAAACAATCCACCAATCACTCTCAATGTGGACTAGGGCTAGGGAGGAGATAAATTTTTATGAAAGGCTATACCAGTAGGTTTCTCCATCTCTCAGAATTCACTCTGGTTTTGCACAAGCCTTTTGCATGAGTGTGTTCAAAGGAACTTGATTATCAGCTGATATCTGCAGATACTTGGGCTCCTTTAGGACATGGGTTTAGCCCTTTTCCAGAAGAACACTAAAACTGTTTTTGAAAGGAGCCCAAACAATAGCTGATAGGCAAGGGAAGAGTTGTACCATGAAGCAGCATAAAGGCAGCCAGCTCATTCTCTCCTGCTTCACCATGGAGCCTATCCCCCCACTGCTGATAGGCTGCTGTTCAGGATTGGTAATAGTGCAAAGATATTGGTTCAAAAGAATGGGACTGTCCCATTGCCAAAGCAAAATAGCTATAGAATACAGTGTGCAGAGACACAAGGGAAGGGGACATGCCTATACCAGTTTAGAATGGCCCATAAGTGCTGAGCTTATTTCATCCCCTAGTGGTCAACTAACCACACCACCAATGGCATAGTCAGTGAACCATGTCATTTGGTATCTATGGCAAAACCTATGTCAGAATAAAGGGAAAATGCCACTTTAACACTGGTGTAGTTTAAGGATGACTCAAGGCTGGGGATCGGATGAAAGTAATGGCATGAGGACACTGCAGAAAAAAAGAAGTTGCCAAGGTATGTTTGTGCCACAGTTAGATGCAAGTGAGGAAAAGTCTTATTGACAGTGGGAACCAATTTCCAGTGAGTAAGTGCTTGCACTGATTCACTTGCTAATAGAACATCCCTGAAGCTCCTATGAACACTCTTACTATAGCAAGGGCTACAGTTAATCTTTGGGATGCAGGTTGCCTTTCTATCCTTCTTGAAGGAGCATTGATTTTGTATGACTTGTAATTATTACACAGTTAACCACCATGAAGATGTACCTATTGATTAAATGGAATATGTCTTATTAGAGATGTGAAATATCCAGATCTGCAGTGGGCAATATCTGGTGTGAGCATCTTTGCATTTCCTATTGGCAGCTTCTTAAAGGTGCTGTGCCATTTTCTGGGTTCACACAGTAGCTGCAAGGTTTCAGGAAAACATGTATTTGAGTTAAAGAAGAGTTAAGAAGGTGGCAACAGTATGGCCTCATGTCATTACATTGTGTTGCTGCCTCTGTAATACCACTTGATCAAATGAGTATTTTTGTGAACTTGTCCAGCTACCATGTAAGGTGCTGTGAACAGGCACAGTGAGGATGCCTGCTTCATATCCAAAGCAACTGCTTTGGATCCAAATAATGTATACAGGTAGTCCTTGCTTAACAACGGTAATTGGGACTGGCAGTTGCAGCAATTCCGGTTGTCATTATTAAGCAAATCCCACACGGGCGTTAGTGACCTCCTGCTGGCTTCCCCACTGACTTTGCTTGATGGAAGCCAGTAGTGAAGGTTGCTTGTTGGAAGCTGATAGTGAAGGTTGCAAATAGTGATCACGTGACTGCAGGACACCACGACCATCATAATTGCAAGCTGGATCCCAAGCGCCCAAACCACAATCACGTGAACATAGTTGTAACAGCCACAGTTATGAGGACCAGCCATAAGTCCTCTCATTCAGTGCCATCGTAACTTCAAATGGTCACTGAACTAATGGTTATTAAATGAGGATTACTCTTAATAAATGAAGATTTACTATTAATAAAGGATTTACCTCTATTTTTTACACAAATTTTGTTAATGTATTAGGACATACAAATAAGATTGTGTTTTGCTTTTCAGAAACTTCTTACACAACTTTTTGTGGAATATGATGGCTTACCATCAAAGGGATGACGAGGCTCTCCTTCTATGTCATCTTCAGCCAGGATCACTTCTTCTATAGGAAAAGACTGGAATTAAGCTAAGAATGCATTAAACCAGGCCATGTGTCAAATGTGGAAAGATGCCAAATTGCCAAAAAAAGAAAAGGTTAGCTATAGGTGACATATTCTGGCAAGAAGCTTTCTGAAGATATCCATTTGAAAGGGAGGGCAGCTGGACAAAACAGCTTTAGCTAGGTGAGAGCCTGATGAAAAGAAATACAGCTCATTGATCTCGCCTTACGGATGTTTTCATGTATTCATGATTAAGTTCCAGAAAAATTCTCTCAGAAAATATCTATGGTTCAGACAATATCATTGTGACATCTTTATATCAATCATGAAAATATGGAGATATGGGATGGAGAGAGAAACACATAGATGCTAAAATTCTTTTTTGTTTGTGTTTAGTTTTAACCCTTTGGGATTAATAATAGCTTGGCAAAAGTATTTAGAATAGTAACATCTGTGATTAAATTAGCAGCCACATAGCAGTAACTTTTTAAAAAATGAAGGAAAGGTCTAGACTTGCCCTTGTGATAATCAAAGTTCTATAGGTAACACAGGAAAATTAAAATATCTTCTCAGTGAGATATTTCTATGCCAAAATATTTGTACTGAATGTATCATTGTTTTATCCTTATAAAATAAACATGTTTCACAAATTAAAAACTAAGCAATTTTTCAGAACAAAACAATCCCAGACAACTGTTCAGTTGTTAAACAACTTTAATTAAATTAAATCCCAATAGCAAAACCTTAATATGTTACTTAAAGCCTGCACATTTTAAAAGTAATGTGCAATATGTACCACCCTCCCATCCAGAACAGCTTACCCTCAGAGATAAAGCTGCCTATCCTTTTTAAGGTTCCAGAAGGCTGTTAAGACCTGGGTGTTGGGGGGCCCTTTAAGGAAGGGAGGTAGATCGAATGTTCCTGTGAGTTGTGCTACAGTGCTACAGAGGTGGAATGTTATTCAGTTTTTTCTTTATATTGTTCTGTGTTTAACACCATTACTGTAATGGAAAATATTTAAGCCACCCAGAATAATTCTGACTGGAGTAGCATATAAGCCTAAATAAATAAATCAGTGTGCTCTATTGTTGTATTATCTTGCTTTTGTGCATTGTCTTGGAAACCTATTTTGTGAATAAAGGGCAGCACGTTAAAAAAAGGTTAAAATAAATAAGAAAACCAGGGCTTTACTATGAGAAAAGCCTCACCCCTGGAAATAAAGAAATATACCACCTCTTTCCAAGTGCGCAGTGGCAATACTTGGTGTAAAACACTTTTTGATAAACTTTCTATTCCAGTTCAGAATCCAGCTAAATACACAACTGAGCATATACACACTAAGAAATACAAGAAGGAAAGTCACCAATATCAAATATTTTGATATCAAGTCAGGAATCCCCTGCCTCAGCATCCCAGTGGATGGCAAGCAAGCTTCTACTTAAAAACCTCTACAAAATTAACTGGAATGCTAACCTCTCATCAATCTGAATCTCAGCTCTAGATTTATATCTCATACAGTAGTGATTTTTGAATAAGACAGACTTATAACTTTTATGATTAAGAAAAATATGCTGCCCATCTCCAACTGCTGGCAGTCCTTTTGTTTCTAAACAAAATCCCCTATACATCACGCGGAGAGGGATAGGAGTTGAAAAGCCAGAGTAGTGGAGATTATGCTGCAGAATTGAATTTATTTCTAAAAGGTGTAGCTTACCATTGTTACTCACCCCACCCCCTGCCATCTCAACTGAGTATCATGAGACACTATGAGACACTAAAGTGGGTTAATCTAAATTAAGCCTTGGTTTCAGAATAGTTCTGACCTTATTCCAGGCTGAATGGCAGACTGCATCTAACTATAAAATGAGTGTCATGTGACATGAACGCTGTACTTGTAAGAATAAAGCTAGAAAAGAGCAATCCAAATGATCAAGACACTGAAGAACTTTTCTCTAATTAAAGGTTACAATGTCTGAAATTTTAGCTTAGAAAAAAAGGTGAAAAAAGGAAGGGAACATAACACAGGAAGAAAAAATGATGCACAGAACACAGACCATGGATAGAAAGGGCTTTTTTCTCCCTTTTCAGGTTATTAGAACTTGGGGTCATCCAAGGAAGCCATGTGACTGAAAATTCAGAGAACTTGTCCCACTTGCTGGGGAACATAAAAATGCCATTGTCCTGGGTATCTCATCATTCACTGTGGGAATAAAATTCTGGACCAGATAAACCTTTGGTCTAGTCTAGTATGTCTCTTCTTACTTTCTTAGCTGATTATTGCACTATTCATTCCTACCTAACTTAATAAAATTTTCAAGCCCTCCTGGTACTATATGTACTATGGTATACCTATCTCAAATCTGTGCATCCAGCTTTCCTTATATATTAAAATGAGAACTTTACATTTAACTCTGCTGTAATTTATTTTGATTTGGCTAAAACTTTGAATCCTGACTTCTAATGCAGATTACCCTCAGTTTGATATCATCTACAAATCTGATAAGTATTCTTCATTCTGAAAAAAAAGTATGAAAGTATTGAATTATACCAAGCCCAGGGCAGAACCCTGGGACACTTTTTGTATTGAGTTTACAGTAATCAAAAGAAAGCTACAGAAGATATACAGGCTGAGACACACAACTTAGAGGGTAATTGGTCTTTTGTTTCATAGTCTATTGCTCCAATGTGTTTAATGGATGTGCTTAGGATTTCTTTGTGAGTGTTTTGTTTGTTTTATTTTAGATCTGCTTTGCATCTGCTTTGATGGATTTTAGCTAAAAAGGCAGTATAAAAGTATGGTTACAATACAATGACATTTTATCTAATCTTTAAATTCAGTTTACTAAATTACACACACACACACTAGGCCAACAAAAAGTAGATGAAGATACATAGGACTTGCCTGCTTTGGAGATCCACTCCATATAGCCATTGAGTTCCCGTTCAATCTGTTGCTGTCTTCTCAACTTCAGAAATGCACGCCGGTTCTCCACCCGCTCCCTTTCTTTGGCAAACTCCCTGTAGCCAGAGACGGAACAGCATGCTGAATCTTTTCTGCTACACTGCTCAGTTCGCAAGAAGGCAGGTAGGATCACCCAACAAATGCACAGGTAGAAAGAACCCAGGATTTTGGGTTTCCAGTTGCCAGTAAACTATTTTTTCTTTACAGGGTTGAAAAAAGCTACCATAAGGACTATCAATTTTCTCTATGGCAGATGTGCTACACACTTACCCAGAAAGCACCCCCAGCACAAGGTTGAGCATAAAAAAGGACCCAATGATGATGAGAGGGATGAAGTACAGCCAGTTCCAAGCACTCCCTGAGGCATCGTTGCTCTGGAGGAAAAGAGAGGATGAAGTCACTGGATACTAAAGTCATAGAATATATTTTTTCATCAAAATCATTAACCTATTCAGGTTTGAAGGATAGAAACAGTCTGTCGGCTGGTGTTATAGTAAGTCAGCCTATCACCACAGGCATGAGCAAACTGCAAACCTGAGAACTTGTCAACCTCCCATCAACCAACCAGTTAGTTTCCCTAGGAATATCTAGCTACAAATCTACAACAGTGCAACACCGTCTAGATTCATTTTAGTTTTCCAGCTGTGAGACACACCTCCATTCTAGCTCTCTTCACAGTTCTTCCCTGAGTTTTCTGCTCCCTGATACTAACCTAACAGCCCCTCCTTCTCCTATGGAAATATTTTGTTATAGGAAAATAAATTAACCTTTAATCTCAGGTTCTCTTATCAGCCACCTAGCACAACGGATTTGATTGGGTATCTGTATGGATATGTGAACAGCCAGCAGGAAGCCATAGCTTAATATAAGCTATAACAAAGATATCACAGTGAACAATTTGAAAAGAATATTGGGAAAATGGTCAAATAAGGCAGCTACTATTTGCTATCTCATAATAACTAGTCAGAAGATGGAAGAGATTACTAGACCAACCACTTGTGCCATTCTTAGCTCAGAACATGGAGATACAAGATAGCAGGAAATGACACTACATCTTAATAACTGGAGAGAATTAATTAATTTACTATTATAGAAGTTTGGATGATATAGCCCCAAAATTCGTTAAATAAACTGGAAGCTTCTCCTAAGCACTCCTAAATTGATCAGAGTTCACATATCTTCAGACTCTGTTCACTCTTATAAGTTTATCTGTAAGCTTAACACATAAGACTCATATAGATATGTCAGTTTCTCAGCTCTTAAGTATTTCTCAGTCCTGTCACCAGTTTAGAGATGCTAGGAATTAAAACTGCACTTTAAACATAAAGCATGTATTCTATCACTCTTGATGGATGAGAGAAATGTCAAAAGCTCAGTGGGTTCATCAATATATATTGCACACAAAAGATCCCATCATCTCCATTAGACGGGTCTCATACTGCAGGAGTGGAAAAGACTTATACTTGAATAACTATTCCTAGTCCAGATAAATCAATAATTTGATTTACTATATGGTAGCTTATGTTTCAAGACACAAAAAAATCAAGAGTATTGGCTGCTAAGCCCATTACTCTACAGTATTTCCATTAGACCACTGAGCAATTACATTTCATGAATATCCAAAAGATGGAAACAAAAATTGGGTTGTCTTCTTGGATATGTGAATATCTAACTACCTTTACATTACAACTGAAATTGTGCCTATCTTTTTTTAAGCAGAAAGTGAGATTACCACACTTATCACAGGACCAGGTCACTACATTTACTACATCTCTTTCACTTTAATAAATTGTCACTACAATTAAATATGTGATATTAGGGGAGACTCCTTAGCCTGTTGGTTTTCCAGTAGATTGGGAAAACATATATATTGGTTTTTTATCTTCTCTTTCATCTCCTTTATTGAAGGTATATGGCAAAGCTTTTTCAAATAAATTGGAGCCTTTTAGTCTCAATAAGACAAAATCACCAGTTTGAACAAGGAATTTCAGAAATCAGCTCCTCCTTAGGCTCAATTTGAGAGTTATTATTTGATGACATTGAAATCTTACAAATAATGGGATCCCTATTTATGTAGGGATCAATTTCAAAACCTGTACTTTATGCCACAAAATATTTATGGAAAATATTGAGTAGTAGATACAATTTTGACCAATTTACCCATGAAAAGTTTACATTACAAGATAATCCCAGTTTAAAAATAATGATAAATATATTTTATGCTATTAATGCCTAGCATAGCAGGTAAGAACTAATTATGAATTTAATTTTGTACAATTTATTTTATACATTATGCTGGTCAAAGACCAGAATAAATAATCTGTTTTTCAATCAACTACAAGGTCATTAGTAAAATGGATTGAGATGCCAAATAACTTTCTGATTTGCTGGCTAGACACATTACATCAGAGATATTTGACTGAATAGTCAATCTTCACTGAGGATAGTATTCAAAAAAATGAAGAAGAAGAAACAAGAATGGCCCATCTAACAACATCCAAGCAGAAAACTAAGATTATATTTTTCTACAATGAATTCTCAGCCATGAAGATGTTTTAAAGTCCAAGATCTTATTCAAGCAATAATAGATCTTATTCTGTAATAATAAAGATAGTGTATTGATTTTATCTGTTACCTATGTTTGTTTTTCTGTATTTCCCCTTTCTGAAAAAAATTCCTTTTAGATCTAGAATTTGGCTTCATTGGTTAAAAAAGTTAATTTCTCATTAAAATCTTTCCTATACAGGTAGTCCTCATTTAACAACCATTTGTTTAATGATGGTTTGAAGTTACAACGGCCTCAGAAAGGGTGCTTTACAGCTCGTAAAGCACTTCCAGCCATTGTAAAGTGTCACGCCACCTCCCCATGGTCACGTGGCCGTATTTTGGGCACTTGGCAACTGGCTCGCATTTACAGCCGGTTGCCAAGCACCCCACGATCATGTGATCGCCATTTGCAATCTTCCCTGCTGGGTTCCCCAGAAAGTCAATGCAGGGAAGGTTGCAAGCAGACCAGATGGAGGGAAACCTCTTGGCGGTATGCAGGAACAGAGCTCAAATCCTGAAGATTTGAGCTCCATTCCTCCAGCCCTACGAAGGATTTCCCTTCTGTCCATGATGGGGAGGGCAACCCTTCAATGGGCTGCAGAAATGTTTGAGAGTGAAAGGGCTGCCTGTTGGGAGGATTTCAGCTCCACATGGAGCTGAAATCCTTCAGCAGACAGCTTTTTACTCCTCTGCTTAATGAACCAGGAGATCACTTAATAACCGCAACCAGGAGTGCCCGGATTGTGGTCATTGAGCGAAGCAGTCACATGGGAGTCTCGCTTAATGACCACTTTGCTCAATGATCAAGATTCCAGTCCCAATTGTGGTCATTAGGTGAGAACTACCTGTATACATGACTGCCTGATTACACAACTATCTCTTATGTTCCAGAATTGTCACAAAGTTTCTTAAATTTGTTACTGCTAGGTTTGGCAGGAAGATTAAAGTACCTTTTTCCTAGAGCCAAGCTGAAGGGCTAAGAACATCCTAGCTAGATAGATTAGAAAGTATCTGTAGAAGAGTACAGAGATGGTTTTGAAGAAAATATGCAGCAACTGTTAGGAAAACGTGAACTTAGTTTTGGAAAACAGGAAGGCATGAGAAAAAACCCTCAAGATTGTCCTGCCTTAACTCTCCTTGGTATAAGAGGGAGGAAAGAAGGAACACTGTCAGACTTTCAAGATTCTGCTATAATAGCCTATATCAATAAATTAGAATTTTAGTATTTCTTATGGTGTCTGTTCCCTGACTTGGTCTATCTTGAAAGGCTGACAGTATCAGGAGGCAGTCTCTCTCTTTTAAATTTTTATTTTGCTCTATTTTGGACCCCACTTCACCTTTATGTTTACTCTCCTCCTCTCTTTCTATTCAGCAACAACACTATACAAACTTTTCATTTTTACAGAAATTCACACTAATGAAGATATTTCAAATGGCTGAAGAAACCATGCAATTCTGAACCACTATGAGGGGCACTTGCCAGCTCTTTAAGGTAGGCCAGGTCAAAAAAACAAACTCCACAAGGACTCCTGGAACTCTTCTTTATTGCTGCAGGGTGTGATAACAGAATCATGAACACCTGATAGAAATTCTTTGCCCTTCCTTTTATATTGAAGAGAATCATGGGGGGTAATTTTGAATTTCTTTCTCACTCTCTCCTCCATACCAAGGCTAGATTGGTGTTTATATAATGCTGTTGGATTCCTTCTTCAAGACTATGTCCATATTCCTCTACATGAACTCCCCTGTCAGGCTCCCTTGTGGTGTGCAAAGAAAACATTGACAAGGTCCTATAAGACCCAAGTAAAGTCTCACTCCCCCTACCCTCAGCTGGCAGCTCTCCAAGGTCACTAGACAAGTTTTGCTGAGTGGAGTCAGGTAGAACTGGAGAGTCTATCATGGCAGGAAACACAGAGTACTCTTTATTCTGGGGTTCAATATCTGTTGATAGTGGTGGCAGATCATGAGGACAGGGTTTGTGTGGGATTTTCAGATGAAATTTGTGCACAAGTTGTAAAGTGTGGACATCTGTTGCACTTTCCCATGATCTCTCAGATTCAGGGTAGTTCCTCCAGTTAATCAGATCTGCTCTTGAGTCAAGAATCCAAAATACATTCTACTTCATATTCTTCTTTCTCAGGGGAAGAGGAAGGGAAAATATGGGAATGGTAGGGGAAGGGTAAAATATGGAAGAGAAAGAGGAAGGGTAAAATATGGGAATGGTAGCCATAGACTGCCTGAAAAGAAGATATGCCTATGAAGGAATGCACTGAATTGTTATAGGCAAGAGGCAACAGTCCAGTCCAATTGTCCAGGTAATAAAAGATGTAGCACCTCAAGTATTGTTTTAATATTTGATTTACTATCTCTATTTATTCACTAGAGACTGGATGATCTGAGAATGACAAACGAATATGAAATGTGTAATAGCTGGAAGAGGGCATTGCAAAACATGGATGTAAACTGAGAGCCACAATCCAAGATCACATGATTTACTAAGAGCCTAAAAACTGGTCTAGAAAAAGTTGTGCAATCTCCTGATGGAAGAGCCTTGCAATGAATAAAATGAACCATCTCGATAAACAAATACACTACTACAGAAATAGTTGTGCAACCCTAAACAGGAAGAAGATCGGTAATAAAATCCATTTTATTAGAACCAAGAACCATTTTGAAGCAAAATGACACGTTCTGAAAGTTGAAGGTAGGGGTTGAAATAAACTGGATGGCTTTCTTTGTATAAAATAACTGCAGCAAGACTATTGTATGCACAATGCTGGAGAAATACTGAAATACCTACAAGGGAGGAATGGATTGTGAAGATGGCAGAATTTGCAGAAATGGCAAAATTGACCTGTTTGAACAATAAGTACTTTTACAAAGACTGGAAACCTTTTATGGACTTTTTGCTGAAAATGGAAAAAAATGAAATGGTGATTTCTGGATTTGTTGACTGAAAAAGGTTAAATATGGGATAGAGGGGAACTATGTAATGTGATCTTAGAGACAGAGGGGGGATAATAAGTTTGTTTGCTGTAAAGATTGGAAATCACTCCCTTCCTTCCTTCCTTCCTTCCTTCCTTCCTTCCTTCCTTCCTTCCTTCCTTCCTTCCTTCCTTCCTTCCTTCCTTCCTCTGTATTGTCTCCCAAATCTTTTCTTTTATCCTTTTTCTAACTTTCCTTTATATATGTTTTCATGTTTA
Source organism: Python bivittatus (assembly GCF_059951505.1). Lineage (NCBI taxonomy): Eukaryota > Metazoa > Chordata > Lepidosauria > Squamata > Pythonidae > Python > Python bivittatus. Next base: position 13,768,335 of record NW_028277035.1, on the reverse strand, counting down.
TCTTTTTATCTTAAATAAAAATTATATTAAAAAAATAAACTGGATGGCTTTCCAGGAACAGTCTTGTCCTGGTGATAAAAATGACAAGCTGAAACATAGTCTTTAACATCTGCTCTTACTCTCAGCTACCACAGCAATCAATGTAAAGTTTTAAACACCCCTCCTCCCACGCTCAACAGTACAACTGTCATGGTAGAATTGCAATATCTCTTCCTTTAAAGCAACAACTCCCAACAGACCAGAAGGACACAGAAGAGAACCAACTGAAAGCAGGACAGAGCAGCCCTCAAAAATCTAAAGAAGGATCAAACCATCACTGCCTTCCCAGCAGACAAAGGTCAAACCATGGTTATTATGAACAGGTTATGATACAGAAAGCCAAAGAATTTCTGGAGGACAAAGAAACCTACATCCAAGTAAAAACCAACCCAATACAGAAACCGGATAATCAGATCAAGAGAACCCTCAATGACCTAACCAAGAAAGCTCAAATCACAAAAGAAGAACAGTGGTAGATGAAAAGCAGTGGACCTGTCCTCCCACACTTCTATAGATGCCCCAAAATACATAAGCCCAACATACCTCTTTGTCCAATTGTATTGTTACCATGGACCCCAACATACAACATAGCCAAAGAACTTTTAAAAAAGCTTGGACATCTCATAGAGAAGAGTGCATAGTCTATCAATCCCTCACTACAGTGCCTCCAGAAAATCAAAGACCTAAAAATAGAATAAGATGAAATTATGGTTTCATTCAATGTCACAGCACTCTTCACGTCTGTATATTTTATTTATTTATTTATACATAGACTTATCCCTGCCCATCTCCCCGCAATGGGAGACTCTGGGCGGTTTACATCAAGTTAAAACAATAAAGACCATGGTTAAAATTTATAAAAAGACAAACACATCTACACAGATGGAAAGAAGAGAAAAAAATCCAAGAGGCTGATGGAAGCCACACTAGGCCTCTGGGGGCTAGCCAACCCCATTTCTGACAACCTCCCTCCCCGCCCCAGGCCAGATGACAGAGCCAGGTCTTCAAATCCCTCCAAAAGGCCGGGAGTGAGGGGGCCTGTCTCACCTCCGGGGACAAGATGTTCCAAAGGGCGGGGGCTACAGCACAGAAGGCCTGCCTTCTGGACCCCACTAGTTGGAGTTCTTTTGCCGAGGGGGTCCAGAACATGCCCTCTCTGTGAGATCGGGTGGGAGGGTTGAAATCGTGGGGGCAAGGCGGTCCCTCACGTAGCCTGGCCCCATGCCATGTAGGGCTTTAAAGGTGATAACCAACACCTTGAATTGGACCCGGAAGCAAACTGGTACCCAATGCAGCTCACGGAGCAAAGGTGTTATATGGCTCCTTCTTCGGACCCCAAAAATAGCTTGTGTGGCTGCATTCTGGACCAGCTGAAGCTTCTGGATACTCTTCAAGGGTAGCCCCATGTAGATCGCATTGCAGTAGTCTATCTGGGAGATAACAAGGGCATGAGTGACCGTTTGAAGGGCATCCCAATCCAGGAAAGGGCATAACTGGTGCACAACCCGAAGCTGTGCAAAAGCCCTCCTGGCCACGGCTGGCACCTGCTCTTTGAGCAGGAGCCGTGAGTCCAGGAGGACCCCCAAATTATGCACTGGGTCTGTCTGGGGCAGTGCTACCCCATCCAGCACCAACGATGACAACGTCCCGGATACAGAGGAGCCATTAACCCACAGCCACTTCGTCTTGCCAGGGTTCAGCTGGAGCCTGTTGTTCCCCATCCAGACCCTCACAGCCTCCAGGCACCGTGAGAGGGCACTCACGGCATCACTTACCTCACCAGGGATGGAGATATATAACTGAGTATCATCAGCATACTGATGATACCTCATCCCATGATGATGGATGATCTCACCCAGCGGTTTCATGTAGATGTTGAAAAGGAGCAGAGAGAGAACCAAACCCTGCGGCACCCCACAGAGGAGGGGCCAAGGATGGGACCTCTCGCTCCCTATCACCACGGACTGGGACCGGCCCCGAAGAAAGGAGGTGAACCAGCACAGAACTGTGCTGCCCACCCCCAAATCCCTGAGCCATCCCAATAGGATACCATGGTTGACGGTATTGAAAGTCGCTGAGAAATCAAGGAGAACAAGGATGGTCGCACTTCCACCATCCCGCTCCCGCCAGAGATCATCCATAAGTGCGACCAGTGCCATTTCCATTCCATAACAGGGCCTGAAACCTGACTGATACGGGTCCAGATAATCCGTTTCCTCCAGGACCCTTTGGAGCTGTGATGCCCCACTTTCTCAACCACCTTCCCCAAGAAGGGGAGGTGGGAGACTGGATGAAAATTGTCCAGTACAGTAGGATCCAGGGAGGGCTTCTTGAGGAGGGGGTGCACCAACGCCTCTTTAAAGGGTGCTGGAAACACTCCCTCCTGCACGAATGTATTAACTATCTCCTGGATCCAGCCACATGTCACCTCCTGAGCTGCTTTCACCAGCCAGGAGGGACGTGAGTCCAGATGACAAGTGGTGGCCCTCAGAGTCTGGAGGATCCTGTCCACTTCCTCAGGAACAACAGGATCAAACCGTTCCCAGATAACTGGGCAAGAATGATCCCCTGGTATCTCCCCAGACCCTGCACCACGCTCAGAGTCCAACTTGGAACGAATCTGCATGATTTAATCCTGCAGGTACTCTGAAAATTCCTCCATGCGGCCCTGCAAATGAATCTCCAGCTCCCTCCTACCAAGGAGGGATGTAGTGATCCCAAACAGGGCTGCCGGGTGGCACTCTGCGGATGTGATAAGGGAGGAGAAGTATTGGCACTTCACCGCTCTTATCGCCACAATGTAGGCCCAATAGTGGCTCTAACATGGGTTCGGTTGGATTTGGTCTGTGTCTTCCTCCAGAGGCGCTCTAGACGTCTCTTAACCCTCTTCAGCACCCTCAACTCCTCCGTAATCCATGGGGAGTGTCGGGGCCGATGTGGCAAGAGAGGTCGCATAGGCACGATCCTGTCCAAGGCCCCAGCTGCCTCCCTATTCCAAGCAGCAGCCAGGGCCTCCGCTGGACTGTGCAGCACGTCCACGGGAATGCTCCCCAGCTCCCTCTGGAACCCTGACGGGTCCATCAGGCACCGGGGGTGGACCAATCCCATGGGTCCTGCCTCCCTGCGGAGGGGGATGGCATAGGAGAAACTCAGGGTCACCAGGGCGTGATCTGACCATGAGAGTGGGGAAAGCTGTACATCTCCCCTCAGATCACTTTGCCATTGCTCAGACAAGAAAACTAAATCCGGCCTGTGGCCACTGTCTCGGGTTGGGTCCCGTACAATTTGAGACAGGCCCATGGCTGCCATGGTAGACATGAACTCCTGAGCCGCCTCCAAGGACCGTCCCAGGGATGGCACCTTGAAGTCCCCCAGAACCATAAGCCTGGGGAACTCCACCACCAGCCCCGAGATGGCCTCCAGCAGCTCAGGCAGGGAGGCTGCCACACAGCAGGGAGGCTGGTACAGTAGCAGCACTCCCAACTGTTCACGGGCACCCAACCTAAGAAACAGTGTCTCACAGCCAGAAACCTGTGGAGCAATGCCCCTGAAGGCCACTAGAGACTCTCGAATGACAACAGCCACCTCCTCCCCTGCCTGGCATCTTGGCTGGTGCCACACCATAAACCCAGCTGGGCACATTTCCAAGAGAGGCACCCCCCCTCAGGCCCCAGCCAGGTCTCGGTGATACATGCCAGGTCCACCCCCTCCTCAGTGATCAAGTCACATATGATGGGGGCCTTGTTTTTAACTGACCTGGCATTAAGCAGCAGCAGCCGGAGGCCAGAGCCCCTATGAACCTGCTGGCCAGGACCTGGGAGTGAGCAAGGAGGGCCGGAACATGCCACCGGTAGCACACACCGGGGGCGTCTTCCCTGAAGATGGCCCGCCCTCCTGCTCCCACCATATCGTCCCCTACCCATCACCACCTCGATAATGTAGCCCACCACATCGTCCCCGGGGGTGCCAGGCCCAAGTACCTCCAATCCCAGGCCCTCGGAGTCCCCGGTCTGGGGCAAAGGTCCCTCCATCCAGTCAGACATCCACGTTCAAAACCAAACATTCCCAGGTGAGGGGAGATCCTGCCCATGCACCAGCTCACGCTCTTGGCACTGGCTGGGACCCCCCCCACCAACCTCACACCACAATCACACTCTGACCCCCTGCATGACCTCTCTCACTAGTCGGCAGGGTGGGCATCCCATACACTCACTCACACCTCCTGGCTCTCACCCAGCAGGTGGACCCTCACATCTCCATGTGCTCCTAGACTCCCCCCAGACTCTCACTACCCGGAGGGAGTCCCAGATACACACTGGAGGGACCCCACGGCTCTCCACTGGCACTGGGCGGGATTAAATAGGGGTGGCTAGATCCTGAAGCCCCAGTTCGCCCCTCTTGAAAACAAGAGTCAGTTGGGATGCCATCTGGCACCCCCCCTGCCGCCCAACTGTTCCTCCAAAACTGAGGGGTCTTCCTCCACAGTCGGACAGCTGCCTTGCATCGGGGTCTGCTGGAGTTCGCCGCACCATATGGGGCTGGCTGGGGCCTGCTGAGCCTGCTAGGCCTGGAGTCTGTTGGGTCCATTGGGTTGTTGGGCCCACTGGGCCTGGGGTTGGAAATGTGCCAGGCCTCGCCAAAGTTCGTCACGTTCCCTGCTGGTCACTGGAGCCTACCACGCCTCGCCGCAGATCATCTGGGCTCCTCGTGGCTCACTGCACCCCACGGGGGTCAGATAGTCTAAAAGCTCCTCACCGGTCGCCCAGCAGAACTCTCCGCGCCACTCCAGAACTCAGCAGGCTTGCCACGACACACCGGCGCTTCCCAGGGCCCACCGCATCAACCCCAAGCTCGTTGCGGATCACCGCCCATACCAGGGCCCGGTAGAGCTCCCCACCCTGCTCTTGGGATCGTTGGGGCCTGCCGCCCCGCATCAAAACCGCACCGGAGTTAGCCAGGTCTGTTGCTCATCACTTGCCCGGTGTTGCCACTCTCCGCCGCGCTTGCTGTCCACCGTGCTCCGTTGCTCCGCTACCCTTTCCCATCCGAGGGGAAAGACCCCTCCAAGGTCTCCCTCCGTACCCAATTCAGCCCTAGGAGGTAGAAAAAATCCTGGGGGAGGGAGTAATCCCACAATCATCCCCCTTAGTGCAGCGGCTGCACCCGGTGTTTGCTGGCGGTCGCCATCTTACTGTGTAGTCCAGAACTAGTGAAAGAATCAATTGCAGCAGTACTACACAACATACCTGACCTAGCCAAATACACTAAGATTGAAATTCCCAGAATCATGGACCTCATCAACCTCTGCCTCAATACCTACTTCCAGTATGAGGGACAGATATACCAACAAATCAGAGGAACATCCATGTCCATATGATCACCTCTCTCAGGACTCATAGGAGAGACCATAATGCAGCATCTTGAAATGATAGCACTCCCACACGTACAGCCAAAAGTATGGATCTGGTATGTAGACAACACCTTCATCATAATAAAAAAGGAACAACTAGAGAAGATACATGCAATTATCAACAACATCTTCAAAGGAATAACATTCACAAGAGAAGAAGAAAACAACACACTATCCTTCATGGATATCCTCATGAGCAGAGGAAACAACAGGAAATTAGAAACACAAGTCTATTGAAAAACAACCCACACTAATCAAGTGTTCCGTTACCAAAGTAACAACCCAACCTCCCACAATAGGAGCTGTGTAAGAACGTTATTCAAACACAAATGCACTGCAGCAACCTGGAACACCAGTAAAAGGAAACAGATCACCCATACAAGATCTTCCAACAACATGGATACCCATGTAACTTTATCAAAAAATGCCTGACCACTCAACTCACTACAGCACAACCAACACAAGCTATCAAAAGGATAACACTACCATAGATCGAAAACATCTCAGAAACAACCAACACAGTATTACAACCACATAGCATAGCACACAAACCAACTAAAGCCCTCCAAAACATCTTAATTTAACTAAAAGACCCAGTAGCCCAAGAAGAAAAAATAGGAGTTATCTTTAACATAGTGTACACTAAGTTACATAGTGTAAACAGCCACTATGTAGGACAGACAGGCAGAAGACTAGCAGAGCACATCCATGAACACCAACTAGCAGTCAGAAGACAAGATGAAAACTCCTTAATCTCACAACACATGGAGAGACTCAACCACAGTTTCAACTGGGAAACTGTGAGCATCCTAGACCAAGCTAAATTAAAAAATACTAGAGAATTCCTGGAAGCTTGGCCATTCAGACAAATCAGCCATCAATAGACATATCGAAATAAGAGACAATAAAAAAGCTAAGAAGGAAACAAAAAGACCAGAACACCTCCTCACCAGTAGCCTACACCCAGTTAAGCAGGGATTAATCCCAGGCAAACAATCAAGCAGAAAACAATACCCTAATCAAGGAACTACCAAGGAGAAAACCATACCCCACCAACACTGGCTACTATAAACAGGGAGGAAAACTCATACTCACTCACACTGATGATGTTACCTACTTGGGTAATGAAATGTCTGCAGGCAGTCAAGCTCAGAGAGCACCAAGGACTCCACATATCAACAACTGTTGTGAAACAATTGTCCATCATTCATACAGAAAGCAAAGAATCAGTTTGTGGGTCTCCCTGAAGATTATCCATCCAAGCCCTGACATATGCAGCCAGATAGTGCTGTACTCTAATCCAATGTAGCTGATCAAGAGCCTGACTCTCTGACACCAATCTTCCTGGAGGGTCTATTCTCTGAGGAGGGACAAAGTTCATTCATTCATTCATTCATTCATTCATTCATTCATTCATTCATTCAATTTGTATGGCTGCCCGTCTCAATAAGTGAGTCTGAGTGGTGAACAATCGTAAAATAAATTAAAAACAAATTTCCATCATAGTAAAAAAATTAAAATGCACACAGCAGCTGAGAAGAATGTTGCTTGGCTTTAAGACTGTGATAGGGAGGGATATGCACTGAAGATTATATTCAGGTATATGTGGCAGTACATATGGTATTTTGTTTTGTGAGCCAGAAATAGAGGTGTTTCAATTTTTAAATTGAAACAAAAGAAAAATTGTGCCCACCTGATCTAATGAGGTGTGAGAGATTGTGCTATTTGAAGGTCTTCTAATTCTTGTGTACCTGTACTGGATGGATTGCTCCTTCTAAGAAATGCCTCGGTTAGTAGAATGCTGCTAGTATCATAAGCAACTCTTTTATTGAAAATATCATAGTTCCTTTCAGCTGGAAGAAGCAATCTGGAATAGAACGCACATAGCAGGAAGACTTTCTCTCCTTTCCATGACTGAAGGAGAATAATACCACATGCAATATCTGAGGCATCTGTTTGCAATTTGAAGGGATAAGGAGGGTCTAGATGTCTGAGAAGCAGCTGTAAAACTGATTTTCAATTCCTGAAATGCAGCTTGCTGTTGAGTAGAACATCTGTACTTATGTCTTTTCTTTAGAAGTTATGACAGAGGTCTTGTGCACTCTGCAAAATTAGGAAAGAACTTTCTATAAAAATTTGCAAAGCCCTGGATATCCTTCATATTTCTAGATGCTTATCATGATCATACAGATTGAATTTATGCAGGATATAATTGTATTCCTTTTATAGAGATTCTATAGCCTAAATAATCCAATTGAGGGAAGTCAAACACACATTTTTCTATTTTATCAAATAGTTTGTGTTTATAGTGCCTAAGACATTTTTAAGGTGAGTCTCATGCGAAGATGAGTCTTTCAGTATGTCATCCAAATACATGGCTACATATTTATCCAAAATATCAGAAAATATTTCATTCATTAATCTGGAGAAGACCATGTCATAATTAACCAATCCAAAAGGATCATTGTGTTTACAAACTTACCATACCTGACTTACCATACCTGGTATTAAAGTCAGTTAAGTCCAATTTTGTGAAAATGTATGCTTTTTGAAGGCGGTCCAGTAGGTCTAAAGAGGCAGTAGGTAATGATCCTTAATGGTTACACTGTACAGGAGCCTATAGTCATATACAGAATTATCCCCCTTAGGGACAAAAAATGTCGGTAGAGACCCTGGAGGGCAAATAAAGCTTTCTTCAGATTGTCATCCAGAAACTCCTTCCAAGTGGCTAACTCTTAAGTAGACACATTTTTAGCTGGAAGCTAAGTTCCCGGCTTCAAGTTCTTGGCTTCAAGTTGATGGTATAATCACACACTTGAGGAGGCGGCAATGTAGTTGCTCCTTCCTCCTCCAAAACATCAGCAAACTGCATACTTTTCTGGCAAAGAAGGGAATTCATAGAGCTGAGCAGAAGAAGGGGAAGGATGAGAATGGGAAGCTTGAGATGGAAAAGAAAATGTTCCTTGCTCCCAGTGAACATCTGGATTATGGGTCTGCAGCCAATCAATTCCCAGCACAATGGAAACATATAAGGAAGCTATGATATATAGTGGCAAGATTTCTGTATGATCATTTATTGTCATTTGCAAAGGTGCTGTGTACTGCAAAACAGGACCAGTTTGAAGTGCTTGCCTGACAATTGTTTACACAAGCGTAAGTTTCCCTAATAATTATTTGGGCAATTTAAAGTGTTGCACTGTAATCTCATTTAAGAAACTGGCTGTGGTACCTGAGCCTAGAAGAGCTGAGGGTTGTATTTTAGAACTTAAGGTTGAACAAAGAACATTAGGGATAACAAAGTCTATTTGCCTGTTATTGGCTATGTTCTTCTTAATTGTTTGAGGACCAACTTGTCAAGCACTTGGGAGAAGAGCCAGTAAAAGTTCCTGAAGATGAGTCTTTGGAGTGATTGAGACCCCTGCTATATAGTCAGCAGTTCCACAGGTATGGCATTTTGTTGCTGACTCAGAGGTCTATACTTTAGCAGTGCAAATCTTGGCTGGGTGCCCTGGGGCTTCATAATAGAAGCATAAACCAAGGTATCTCCTTCTGAGGAGGAGGGCAGAGATCTTTTTACTGCTTTTATTTATACGGGTTCTCCATTGCTGGCATATGAGGAGATCACAGAGGAGGGATTGGGATGAAGAGAGGCTATAAGACATCTGCCCCTTACTATTTCTTCTATATGTCAACTCATCATCTATCTAGTAGCATGCAATGTTGGAGCAGTTCTTCCAAATTGTCTGGTGTGCTAACTCTCACTAACCCATATCTCAATTCATCAGCAAAACTGGTCTTGACATTGGTCAGTCGGAGCAAAATCATTCCTTGATATGTTTCTGCCAAATAACCAAAAATCTGATATGTATTCATGAACTTCTTTGGTTGCCTTGTTTCAGCTTGTGAATCTCTCAGTTTGCTATTGGTCTCCTAGCTGAATCCTCAAATGCAGCTCTAAATCTTTGCATGAAGTTCTGGTAATTGTACAGTAATGGATCATTGCCCTCAATGAGGGGCACAGCCTATCTGGCTGCTGCTTCAGCAGACTTAGAACAAATGTCACCTTGGAGTGATCTGTAGGAAATTCTGCTGGTGACCTCCATAAACAATTCAAATTGAGTCATAAACATCATAAATTGGTCTTGGACTCATCCAGACCTCTCTGGCAAACTCCCATCATAGTGATAGTGAAGAAATATTGGCTAGGCTGCAGACTGCTGAGCTGCTCCTGGCTGAGGCAAGCCTTGTCTCAACTGCTGTGTTAATTGTACAATGGTATTGGCCAGGTTTGTTATTTGTATATCCACTTGCTGTTGATGTCATAACAATGCTTGAGCAAGCTATTCTGTGGCAATGAAGTGCCCTGCAGATTTGATGACATCACCATGATCAAAGGAAAGATTCAAAGCATCTCTGATTAGACAGCACTGAAGCTTTCAAGACTGATGTTGGGGCTTCAAGGTAGGCCATGTCAGGAAACAAATTCTACAAGGCCTATTGGAACTCTACTTTATTGTTGCAGGGTTGTAGTGGCAATGTGGAAGCCATTGTTATTTCAAGGAGTTTAGGTGACATAGTTTGATTTCTCCTGCATATATTAAGAAGGTTCACTTTGAATCATAATAATGTTTAGCTGGCTTGTTTTTCACTTTTACTTAGAAGTGGGATGGGGGAACAAAACCCTCAGGATTGTTTCGGTTAAGCATTAGCTTATCTATACAGATTCCCCGGGCTCTGGAATCTTTTGATGAGCAGGTATAACATCTGGTCAAGGTCACTTTCAAAGCTCCTGACTCCAAAACAGAATCATGGGATTGCAGTGCCAGATTTTGATAAAAAGCCCTGGCACTGTCCCTGGAATTTGGAGCATGGACACAGGCTTTGGGACTAGGTGCTGTGTTATCTAAACCATCTTGGGGTCTCTCAGCTGTTGCCTTATGGTAGCTCCTGACAGTAGGGGAAGAGTTTGATTATCTTGCTTGGTATGTTATGTTTTTATACTATGCGTATGTATTTCTGTTTAATTCTGTCTTATGCTCTGGTATTCCTGTTTACATCTATTTGCTAGAGTTAACTATAAAGGTTAAAATCTCCTTACCTACTGGTGTGTTCATTGTCTCTGGATCTAAAAGAACTAAAAGAACCACTTGTCTTGCACCTGGTCAATGCTTTGACAATTGGCAAAACAAGGGTGAAATAACAGAATCTTGATAGCTTGAAAGAGATTCTCTCCCCCATCTCTCATACAAAGAAAATCAAGGCAGGCAATCTTGAGTTCTCCCTTCCAGAGCTAATTGGTATTTATGACTGTTGAATGCCTTCTTCAAGGCTATCTCCATAATCTTCTATAGCAATGAACAAATAATGATACAGGCATCTTTAAATTCTTGTTCCTATTGGCAGGCTTCTACAAGCCTCATGTTCCCACAAAGATGAGGAAAAAACTTACAAACAGTAATGCAATATTTCCCTTGGGTTTGACAAATAATTAGAAAAGCCTATTTTAAAGACTCACTGCCTTTTAGCATAATCAGGATGCAGTGTAGGAAGCTAGATTATCCAAGAAGTTATGACATTGTAAAGATATGGTGAATGTGTCTAGACACTGAAAGGGATAAAAGAAAATAAAAGGACAGGTTATAGAATCCTGGGAAAAAACATATGTTCAAGATCATATTATAGAAACTGGTTGGCTTTCTTTTTCCATTTTAGCTTGACTTGGAATTTACATCTGAGCAGTTCATGATCTGTTCCACAGTCAGTTCCTCGCTACATCCTTGATGCTGTAATTGAGCTCCTCCACCTCCTTTTAGCAATAATATGATCAACTTGATTTCTATATACGCCATGATGTCCATGTATACAGGCATTGTTTTAGTTGTTTGAAGACAGTGTTAGCTATGAAGAAATAATTGGAGTGGCAGAAATTTGATAAGTTGGTCTCTGCATCATTTTGATTTGCTAAGCCATGCAATCCAACTTCATTTTCCTCTTTCATGTTTCCAACTTTGGCATTCCAGTCTCCAATCACAAGCAGCACATCTTGCTTGCATGTTTTGTCAATTTCAATTTGAACTTGATCATAAAACTCATCAACTTCCTCTTCTGCATTGGTGGTTGGAGCATAAACTTGAATGATCATCATATTAAAGGGTTGTCCACAAAGTCTAATCAATATTATTTGGTCACTGATTGCATTGTAGCCAAGTACTGTTCTTGCTATACCTTCCTAACTATAAAAGCAACACTGTTTCTTCTTTGTTTTTCATGTCTTGAGTAATAAAAGGTGTGATCTTCTAACTGAAAGTATCCAATCCCAATCCATCTCAATTCACTGTTGCCTAAGATGTCAATTTGTAGTTGTTTCATTTCATATTTCACTGTGTTGAGCTTCCCTGTGTTCAGGCTTATGTTCCATGTTTGTACTGTAATTCTATCTTTGCAGCTTTAGATTTTCTTTTCCTGTATAGCAACATCAGCAACTAAATATCCCAAAGGCTTTAATCTAGCCATGTCATAAGCACTAATCATGGGAACCATCTATATATTTATTATATTTGTGTATGTGTTTGTACACTATTTAGTAAGCATTAAAAATTAATAGGTGTTGCACAAAAAATAAAAGTAGCATAGGTCCTGCTCATAGGCTTGTTTTCAATTATACTCTGTGGCCCACAAAGACTCAGGGAATTGGGTCGACTTTTCCAGAGTCAGCTTGAGCAGTCATCAATTAAGTGGTTGAAAACAGAGTTCTGTTTCCTCACTATTAACAAAATTATTAGTGTCAAGAACGGGTGCATACATTCCAGCCTTATTCATCAGTACCTATGGTCATCCATATACTCATCCCCAATCTAATATATACATCATACAAATGAGAAAAGGATCAGGAAAGAAACAGAAAATAAGAAACATAATCCTGCAAACATTTCAGAATCAGAAATAGGAGCAATTCTACCCATCTTCTTCTCATATCTCAGCATCTAATGGAATAATGTTAGACAGATTATTGTATTTAATGTTCCCTTAGCTTTACTTAGTTCCTTCTAATAGGACACAGAGCTATTGTCGACCTGTGATCAACAATTCAATGCTGTTGATCAGTGCACTAAGTAGATTCAATTCTCTTATTTGTGTCTTTAGCTGCTATTGAATCTACAGCCAAGATTCAGAAGGATCTGAAATTTAGCAAGGGGAGATTTTGCAGGACATGCTTTTAAAACATGAGGCAGCCCCAGCAAATTGAGATAATGGCAAATGTGCCAAATATTACATATTTTTTACCTAGTCACTTTAATAAGAAAAAGAGAACTGCCATGGAGGAAACAGTTATTTCAAACAATTCCCTGATGCAGTCAGTTGGAATGACTCAGAGATGTTCTGAAAAAGAAAGAACCAAGGGCAATGTGTACCAATGGATCCAATATCATAGACCTTGATATTTCAACTTTTACCCCAATGAAGCCAAGTAGACTACATAATTTCCACAACGTATTTGCTATCAAACTGAATTCAGGTCATTTGGAGCAAAAGACTATGTTTTTTTCTGAATCTATTCTTCCAGTTGTAAATAATCACAGGTCTTTAAAAGGTAAGATTTGTAATTTAGTCACCTAAAGACAAAGGGGTGAAGGGAGTTTAATAACACACACACACACAAATGCTCTTCTGTGATTATAAAAATATAATCACAGTTCTGAGGGCAGGTGAAGGGGATGATTCATAAATTTTGAACTTTTTAGAATAAGCAACCCTCCAAGTGCTAAAAAAGCAGAATGTGATACATCAGTCAATAAGAATGTCTTCTTTATAGCATAAGAATCTCTTGAAGAGAAATGTGTAGAGATGCTTTTCTCTAATGCTGGGTAAGTACAGATGTGCAAAATGATCCATGTACAAACTGTTCTGTGCATGGAACAGCTAGTTTAGGATGGTGTTTTCTTGAACCAAACATGTATATTCTAGATAATTTGATCTGTATATGGGAGGAAAAAAGGATTTTGTTTCAGATACAGGATGAAACATGGTTATTCCAGGCAGAAGTGATTCAGTGGGTTAGGAATAAGAAAGAGCCAAGGAAGAGGAATTTCTTTAATGATGACACATGTGGACGTGATTATTAATGGCTCATGGGAGGCAGGAAAGGAGGGAGAGAAATGAAGATGCTGGGAAGATTGGAGGGTGGGTAGGTTGGTGGGATATGCTATACTGGGAGCCCTGTTCCTTACTGCTGAAACCATCATGGTAAGGAACAAATGAACAGGCCAGTAGATGGGAAAATGGGAGCCAGACATACAAAGGAAGAGGGAAGAGAAAGGGTGACACACACCAGCTCTGCCTTACTCACACCATTAAATCATTCAGGGATCCTTCTGGATTTTGTTTTGGCTAAAATACGGAACAACCAAAACTTTCTGGATCCAAAATGTTTCAGCAGAATTTCCAGAAAGCAATTGTTTGTTTTGGATTCAAAACAAAATATAACTGTTTTGTTCAACTTCTATAGGTAAGGATTATGAGAACTGAACATGTGTGAAGGACATTGAGTTGGGGAAGGCCGCCAGAAGCCATTCAAACCTTAGTACTCTAGAACTCCTTCCTGGTATAAGTCATGAACAGGACCATTTCAGATCCCATCCTCATTTTATTCATAAGTTTTTCTGGCCCATATGTGTGTACCACTCCCACCCCATTTTTATTTTCTTGTTTTCTCTCTCTGAGAAACATAAACTGGTTTAGCTTCTTCACACTCTGGTAAAGTATCCCTTGACCATGAGACTTTTATTTTTAATAACGTACAGTATTAAGTTATATTTAAATTTTAAATGTTTTTATCCTGGTGTTAGCCAAAGAGGCTCCTCAGTAACTAACACAGAACACAGCCCAGCCCTTTGACCTAAAATCTAAGACATAAAATAAAAGTGTGGGGGTGGGGAGAATTGGAGATTTCACTGTGCATTACAAAGGCTTTTATGGAATGGTTCAAAGGAGAAGCTGGCGATATTGCTATCACTAGCTTCCTACTGCAAAAAGAAAAACACCATTTGGGGAATCAGCAGTGATATTTTTATGTAATTTTTTTAATGTAAACTTCTTTGTTGTTTAGACTACAAAACTGGAACTCAGCAAAAGTGCAGCCTCATTTAGAGGTTTCAAAACAAGGGACATTTAATCTATTTTGGGGTATGTGGACAAACTCATCCTGGCTCTTCAGACAGTCAGTGCCACTTTGTGTTCCAATATTTAGCACTTCATCATTGTCAGCTCACAGCACATTCTGCCCAGTGCTGTGAAAACCTTTTTTCCACTCTGTTATATGCCTTGTAATCCCTGTTTTACGCCTTAAATGATTCCAGGACCTTGTGAATTTAGAATCCAAGCTGGCCACCTAGCAGGGATTTCTAGATTTCTATGTATTGAACAGGAGACGGGGGCCTGTAACTCCCCCACCCCAGGCCTTATACGAATGACTCCTACCAAGTCCAATTCACGTGAGCAAAGAACTTTGTACCAGTACAACAGCAGAGGGTGCCACAGAATGAAAAAGAAAGTTGCTAACCTCAGGGGAAGAAGTTGCTCATTTAGAATTTTCTATGATGCTGTCTTGCCTCCTACTGTAATTAATTAACTCTTAGCTGTCTTACACCTACTTCAGGCAGATGAGAACAAAAGATATTCCCCACTTTTTGGCCACATAATCTAGGAATAAATCCTTTCTGTTCTGGATCTCCATGTAAGAATCAGTTTACTAAAATAAATTACCCTAAAATGGCTTTATTCATGGTGTCATTCATACTCTATCCAGGTTTAGTTAGCCTTCCCGTCCCCATTCCCAGCAAAGCCCTGCTTCTTAAAACTTCCATAAAATATTGATTAGCCCCCTTTTATGTGCTCTAGAATTCCCCCATTAATGCCAGATCTCTAACACCCAGATAATTCAGGTTATTTAGGCTTTATTTGGAGTTGGCTGCTATTAGATACAGGTGCTTGTTGCTATTGTATAATAAAATGTATTTGTGACTTATACCAGACCTCATAGACTCTGCAGTCTGTGCTTTGCATGTACAAAGATTTTATGTTCAGAATTCAAGTGATTTCATTTCCTAATAATAACAACCCCTTTTATCAACTGTATAGATGTTCATATATTCTTAAATCTTTGGTTGTATGCATGCATGTATATGCTATCTACTACTGGTAAATAAGTATTGTAAGTTTAAATGACAAATTGGAACAAATCCAGGTAGCGTGTTATAAGGAAAGCCTGTTTCGAATAACAGCAAGTAATGGTACAGTTTGGAGCATTTCAATTCAGTTAGTAAGGAACTTGAGGAAAAGGGATACATGTATGTCAATTTATTATCAAGTTCACAGAGGAAGAATGGAATTCAAAGGTCCTAACTTTCATATCATGGGTTGCAAGATATTAATCGCTCCTTCTTTCCATATCAAAATATAAGATATTCTTCCACCAGCTTTAAGTCAATATGTACATTATTTCTCCCAGAACTGCTCACTTTCTGAATTACAGCTAATCACAGCATAATTATGCAGCTTCTTTTACTGACCCTTAATATGTACCTTTCCAATTCACAGCAAAAATCTTCTTAGATATACCAAACATAATATTAACACTCACATAATAAAGGAGATTAGTCCACCCTTCCATGGTGATACACTGGAAGACAGTCAGCACAGCGAATAGGATGTTATCAAATTGTGTGATCCCGTAGTTGGGTCCTTGCCAGTATTCTTTACACTCAGTCCCATTAGGGCAGAGGCGTGACGGTGCTTCCTTCCCACATGGAGCTTCTTGCTTGATTTCATCTGGGGAGGGAGGAAAAAGAGGGCCTCTAGTAGACTGTGGCAGGCAGATAAGCAACTGCAGGAGGCAGAAAAAATGGTATCACTTGCCTTGTAAAAGCACTGGCTTCCTCCAAAATTATTGCTCGGAGTACTCAGACAGATACATTTTTCTCTCCATGCAGTGACTTTTCCAGACAACGTACAAACATACCAAAAAGCAGAAGCCAGCATGGTTTTGGTTTTAATTTTTCTGTCCCTCCAAGTAAAGCATGGGGACTTCCCAGATGTGTTTTTCAAATGATACAAACTACTTGCCTCCACAACCAACACTGATATTCCCCAACAATGTCCCTGACTTCTGATGGGCTACCCACCTTTGTTTTGCAGGCTGATACATTTAAGAAGCTTGCTTGACTTGAAGCAAAATAAAAATAATCCTCTGTATTTAGGTAGTGGTGGGAAAGTAAGAGTGTTTTGTGATGCTAGCCAACTGGTGGTCTGCAAATCTATTCTGCTCGACACACTGGTACGTAGTAAGAATATAGGAAGCTGCCTTATATCAAGTCAGTACATCTTACTCCATACTATCTAGTCTGATGGGCAGCAAGTCTACAGGATGTCAGGAAAAAATTGTATCACAAGATCTTTTTTGAGTATTTAATATTACTTTTTTAAAAAATGCTCCTCCTAAACAAAGCTGTATAAAAAGGTTATATAATGTGAGGACAGCCCAGCGTATGCATGTTCAATAGCAAAATGGCTCTCTGTTTCTACATACATCAGTACGTATATCCTTAGTTACAACATGGTTGATAATATACATCAATCTATATCTTCACTCAGCAGTATATACAAACTTCATTAGGTCTGTACCACACACACTTTGGATTGGATTCCAAAAAGTTACTTCAGAGTGTGCAGAGGTGTAAATGAAGAACCTAAAGCAGTTGTGGTGACACTAAGCAGCCCTAATGTTAATTACTGTTATTAACACAAATTGATTAAATTTATACCAAATGTAAAGCAAACTAACATAGAAATTATCATGAGATAGTTAGGTTCATCTCATAGAAGAAAGTATAGATTCATAGATTTGCACTGTACACAGGGAGGAGCTCCACTCTTCTTTATTTGTTGCTGTGGCAACATGTACGTAGATAAGAATGCTCCTCCATAGTTAGGCTGAATGCACCAAGAGTAAATGGACTATAGAAGGCTACATTCATGCTTCTTTTAGTTGCTCTGATCAGCAAAGCAATGGAAACAATCAAGTCTTTCTTGAAATTTGTTCACATGAAGAAAATTTGAGATGCCCCGTTGAGATACTGAGTTTACATACCACATTAATTCATAATGTGGTTGGGTTTTTTTCCCTTAGCATATTATAGGAACCCATCAGTTATCTGGGATTAGTTTCTGCAGAAACAGAATTGTGCTTTTCTGAAGCTAACTGTTCAGGGAATGCTGTATGTAAATATAAAAAGCGATTAACCAGCTGGCCTGCATTTTGACTTACGTTCCTCTTACACAGCTTACATTTCAAAGCAAATATAAATAATCATTCAGCAAAAATATAACATGTTTCAACCATGCTGTGATAAACAATTCATCATGGCTTAGTTTATACAGCCGTAAACCATGGTTTATAGTTGGCATCATCAACTGTACTAAGCAAAACCCAAACAAATTGCATTACGGCTTACTACAATGTTTGAAACTTATCTTAGCAGCTCATTTATTTTAACAGAAATAATATTTGTGGCTAATTACCTTTTTCCCAATTTCAAAACAACCACCTCTGTTAACTTGTTTGAATTGGGCAGCTGGTAGGAGAAGGGAATATAAATGCTCTTTACCTACCGGTATGAATATCCTTGCAGGCGGTGTGAAATTTCCCCAAATAAAATTCTAACCCTATGATTGCAAAAATAAGAATTGCAAAAAATAGGAGGAGGCCAATTTGTAGCAGAGGTATCATGGCCTTCATTATGGACTTAAGGACAACTTGTAAACCTGCAACAAAAGACAGAGCAAGCTATCAGAGAGTAGACCTAAAGCATGCACATGAGCAAATATTATTGCAATTTTAACAGGATACAGAGGGAATGACATACTGTTCCCTACTTTGTTTATATTCCTCATCCTTCTAACATGGCATTCACATCAGACCTATGAATCTTTAAAGTAGTAGAAAAAAGAACATCAGAAAAAAATAAGTTACCCTGTCCATGTACAACATGGAGTTATTATTTATGTCAGTTCTTTTACCACTGAATGGCCAATTAAGATAAGATCAATAACTTAAGACTTTTAAGAAAAGACCCTAACAAGTAGCATGTGAGAAAGCACATTCTGGAAGTCAGTCAGAAGAGTCAAATTTTCCTGTGTTCCTGAATTTATGTGGATCTATTAAAGTGCATTTTGATAATTATTTTCTACTGGGATAATTTCCATTCATGCAATAATTTAATCCCCTTATTTCTAAGTGGTCACATCTCGCCAATCTTGTCAGGGCTCAGAAGCATAAGTAGGGTCAAGCTTAGTTAGTATTTGGATAGGAGCCCACCAGCAAATTCCAGGGCTGTTGGCTAAACTGGGATGTTAAAAAAAAAAAAAACAACATTCTGGAAGAAGGGAATATCCATACTGTTGCCAAAAAAGCTCAACACAAGAGTGCTTTTACCTTTATCATGGAAAGAGATTGGAGAATCAACACATTTTAGACACTTCTCTAAATATATATGAATTTTGGAAATACCGAACGAAATATATAATGAACCCACTTTTGTCTGAATTCTGGTTTTTGCATTTAGAAGAAAATGACTATAGTGACAGTATAATATTTTGTGTCTTTAAATCCCACTCTGTTCAATGGGGCTTGCTCTCAAGATAGTGTCTATAGAGGATTATAGCCTGAACCTTATAAAGAGATGACAGATCCTTTGATTAGGCAATGGATTCCATGCAAAGGCAGTAAAGTAAAATGTGAAATTTCCAGTGGATGGTGGCAGAAGTACGTAATCAAGCTGTTAAAAGGCAAAAAGATAAGAAGCTGTCTGAGATAGTTCTAATCTACATGGAAATGGTAAATTAGTTGTGTCAAAGCATGGTAGTCCAAGATAGTGCTGGTTAGTTGAAAGACATTAATTAAAAGCTACTCACTTGGGATTCCCGACACTAACTTTAGTGGCCGGAGTACACGAACTGCCCGCAAAGTCCGCAAGTCAAATTCGGTACCAACTGTTGACAAGATGCTATAAGACAAAAAAAGGAGAAAATGTTGGTGTGGGGAATGCGAGCTATTTCCACAGACCAGAACAGGAAGAAATCTGGATTTTCCTATGATGGTATCCATTATTTGCTTGGGAAGAAACCATGACTATACAAAGCATGCTGAGGTTTTCACATTCTCATCCTTCTGGAAATCATTAATTTTGCTATGGAAATCAATTCGTTCCTTGATTCTATACTCACAGTAAAAAATAGTATTAACCTCTTTATCCCAACAATAAGCATTAGGGCTGTATAAATTTTCAAACTTTCACTTCCAATAAAGTTTGAGCAAAGCACCCTCTCGGAGCTGCTTTGCAAAGCAACATGGTGTTTTTGCTTCAAAGAGTACAGCAAAAACTGTGATGTGTCGTTCTGCTTTACATCACCCTACAGCTTCTACAGGTACTAGAGGAAGCTAAGAGAACAGGGAGAGGTGACACAATGGCTTCACTGGGGCTAATCACAACCACTTTTGCCTCAGTAAAAAGACAAAACAGAGCATCATCACAATGGAAAGCATTTAATATGTATTCATTCTTTTTTTGCTTGATCTTGGACAAAAGAACTTATCACAATTAATTCAAAAATCAGCATCAATAAAAAATGTATAATATATAATATAACCCATAAATAGCAGAAATATACAGACAATAAAAATACTTAACTTCCAATATTAAAATGTTTAAATAGCAGTCTGAATTGAAAAAAGATTCTTATGGGAAGAAAGCTTGAGTATACCAATAATGTTTAAATTTCTACTTAAAGCCAACAAAGTCTTGTTCCGAATTTCTAGGTATACTGTCCCACAAAACTGGAGCTGCTACTGAAATGCTCTTGCCTTAATTGTTTCCAAATGGGTTCCCTCTAGGATGGCACTTATAATAAACCCTTAGTGGATAATCAAAGCTCTTGGTTCACAATGTACAGGAGGAAGTAATTTCTTCTGGTAGGCAAGACCCAAGACATGGAAGAATTTATATTCCAGCACTAGTATCCTGAATTTGATCTAGAAATATATGGGAAGTCAGTGCAGCTTTGCCAAAGAAGTTATCACATACTTCTGTCAGAAAACATAAGGCAGAAGCCAGGTCACCACATTCTATGCCCCTTGCAATTTCTGAGTTTTCTTCAGAGGTATCTCTAGATAAGAGTGTATTACCATGGTCTATTTGGAGGGTAACCAGCAGGTGGATAATGGTGGCCCAGTCAGATCTCTGTGGAAGAATTTAAGCAATCTGAATATCAATAAATGTTTTAGCATGGAGCTCCTGAGCACAGTAAGAGTAAAAACTGTAGTAACAAATATTTAACTAGCAAGTAGGCTTCAAGAAAAAGTAGTTTCTTTATTGTATTTAGCCTGTCAGAGTTAGATTCAAGAGGAAGTGGTTAGAAAGACTGTTAGAGCAAGACGTGATAGGAAATAGGCTCGACTGTCAGAGCTAGTGGAAATTGTTGTTGTTGCACAGCACAAGTGTGACCCACTTATCTTTGTCTTTGGGTTTTCTCTGTAATCAATCATATTCTTTCACACCTGTAGTTTTTTTGTTGCTTAATTATAAATCCAGACTACTGTCTTTATACCAGGGTCTTCCCCATGGCATGTTACTGAACATGTCCATGTGTGCCTAATCTGTTTTTTTCTCTCCCCCCACCCCACCAAGCAGAGAGATTGGAGAGGAAGGGATTACAAGAGAGGAAACAGGCATACAATGGGGAATACACTGGCTATTTGCCTAGCATGCTTGCAGCTCCCATGCCAGCATTAGCACATTCCTTTCGGTGTGTATTCCCCATTGTGTACCATCTTACTGTCTTGTAATCCCCTCCCCTCCAATGAATGTAAATACAAACATTAATTCCCTTCTTGCTAATTATCTCAGCACCAGAGTGAGCATTCCAAAGTGCGGGGGAATTGGGAAAAAGGAAAGCTGAAGTAAAATCATAAGCACAGTCATGGTCACGTGATTTCCCAGTTAGCAAATGAGTTGCTGGTCCCAACTGTGGTCACTAAATGAGGGCTATCTGCACATCTGTAGATTGTATTTGTTGACTATTTTCTAAGAGAGCAAACTTGGGCCAATGCTTGTATGCACACTTGTCTTCATTTCATCTGTATGAAAGGAAAAGGAAGAATAAAGTCTTGTCTGTTAGACCACTTCCTAGCTGGGTCTATAAGGCTCCTCAAAGACTGTCTCTTGTTAATGATTTTTGAGGTTATTGCAACAGTCACAGGTCCTTGCCACTTTAAAGAGGATAGTGATAAGGCCTCTACTTAAGAAACATTCTCTCAATATAATAATTTTTACTGAATTGTAATTTTAAAACTCTAGAAATGTGACATAGAGAAACCAATTTGATTTTCCATTGACATCCATGAATAATCTTTCATTGACATTCATGCATTTTCCTATATGCCTCCCTATATTTTTGAATATATCATTTATGTATTCTAACAGCTGTTTATAAATCTTTATTATTGGTTTATTATCTGGTAAATAGCATTAAATGTTTTAATAGTATATGGTGTTCTGAAGCACATTAGAGCTGCTGAGCCATATTTAAATGTTAGAAGCTGTTTTTACTTTTGCCATTCTGCATTTTGGGATACATGGTATTTATGTTGCAACTGCACAAATAACAAAATATCCTCTCTTAATTGATCTAAGATACACATTCCACTCTAATTCTAAAAAAAAAAAAGGATTGTTTTTCTAATTTCAAGTTTTAGTCCCTTCAAAATTTTTAATCTAGCAGAAGACTTAAATTGGATCTGGCATGCTATATATACTAGCTAATACAGAAGGAGGAGAAATTCCATATTGCCAGGGTAACTGGAGTCTCACATCTTCCAACTTATAAGAATTGCCCTATATGCCAATTCTAAGATTGCATAATGTGTCTGAAGTAGGATAACTTGAGCCTGGTCATTTATGCCTCACGTGTATTGATTTGTTTGATAATCCATTTGTCTGTTTTCTTGGCTGTCCATGGTATTCTCAGGAGTCTTCTCCAATACCAAAGTTCAGAATCATCAATACTTTTTCTATCCTGCTTTTTCAAAGTCCAACTTTTGCTTCCATAGAGTGTCACAGGGAATACCATGGCTTAAATGATTCTAATCTCTGTAGGTATGGAAACATGATGGCATTTGAATCTTTTCCAAGGGCTTCATGGCGGCTCTACGAAGTGCTAGTCTGTGGCGTATTTCTTGATTGTTTACTGTTGATGGTTGATCCTAAAAGGTAGAAGCTGTTCACCACTTCAACATTTTCATTGTCAGTTCTAAGGCTGGTTGTTCTACCTGTTGTCATTAGTTTGGTCTTCTTTATATTTATTTTGTGCTCCTTGACTTTTTTCACTAGAGCTTGCAGATCCTTTGTATTTTTGGCTATCTGGGTAGTGTCATCAGCATAGCACTGATTATTGATGTTTCTTCTTCCAGTTTTAAAACCAGGTTCATCTTCTTCCAATCTAGCTTTCCTTAATAAATATTCAGTATATAGGTTGAATAAATAAGGGGAGAGTATAGAGCTTTGTCTCACTCCTTTCCCGACCTGGAGCCAGTCTGTTTCATCATGTTCTGTCTGTACAGTGGCTTCCTGACCTGTATATAGGTTTAGCATGAGGACAATAAGATGTTCATGGATTCCTATTTTTCTGAGCACATCCCACAGCTTGACATGATTCACACAATTGAAGGCCTTTCTATAATCAATGAAGGACATACTGACTTCTTTTTGGTATTCTTTGGGTTTCTCAATTATCCAGCATACATCAGCAATAAAGTCTCATGTTCCTTGGCCTTTTTAAAAGTCAGTTTGAAAATCTGGCATTTCTTTTTCCATGTGGGGCTCTCATCAGTGTTGGATGAACCTAGGCATTATTTTGCTAGCATGTGAAATTAAGGATATTGTACAATGGTTTGCACACCTAAAAGTAAAATTTACTCTGGGAAATTAAAATATCCTTCTCTGAGAACTGAAGCTTTATGAGTGAAAGATGAGGAAAGGTTCCCAAACAGTAGCCCTCAAAGACATCAATATTATATTTGAAAGGTATAACCACCAATAGACTTTACTGATTTTAGCACAGAAGATTCATATTTATCAGTAAATGCTAACATATAATTTGCTAATATATCATCTAGCTTGTACTTTTGTCTATATTAGGAACTGAATCTCAGTACTCAGTAATCATTCATGCTAAACCCAATCAGAGAGAGAAGAAATTGTGTTATATGCCTCTTAAATAAAAAGGGATCAGTAATCACTTTGGCTTTTAGGGAAGCATATATAACTGTAATCCATGTTCTTAACTCCTAAAGGAAAGAAAATGTTGAAATAATAAAAAAAAAGTATTGCCAATAAATTTTTCAAACATTTCTTCACAGAGAAATTGAATTCATCTTAACATTTTTATTCTGACAAGGTTTACTAATAATCTCAAATTCTCACCTCTTATATAATACAAATAAGATCTGCTTGATCAGAATGTATCAAATCTACCATACTGTCTTTTGGACTTGGTTACCAAGAATGTCACATAATATTTTAACATCTATATTCATTAATGAAATAATCAGTAGAATTAATTCAACAAAATATTATTTCGTGTCAATTGGACAATTCTGCATTCTTTTAGAAAGAAACTGACAGGTTTAGCTAATCGCCAGAGATACAGTGCTTATAGTTCAACATTGTTTATATGAAGTAGTTAAATGTTATGCTGGCTCTTTTTGATAGAAGGTATTTCATGTAATGATTGTATTCCAGAAGACACTTTTTTTTGTAGATGTTCCTGTTCTTTTGAATTATATACCATCAATTTGGAAAGTAATAGAAGAATTTCAGAAATGGGTATTGGTATTACATGAAAACTGGTATTACATGATACATTCTCCATCAGTTATAAAATGATTTAAAGAATATACTTCTCTTCCTCTGTTTGAACAATAATTTTATCACAAGAAGTCTCAGTTGAAGGTAATTAGAAATGTATCCTGCATTTACTAATTTATATGATAAATTTCTCATTTTTCTTATTAAGGGTACTTAAAATAAAATACATTTAAAGTATGACATTTAAGTCTAGTCTTTATTAAAACAAAAGAAGAATAGTTTTGTGATGTCTTTCTTCTTCTTACAGCATCTTCTCTGTCTTTTAAACCTCAAAATGTCTTAGAGTATGATGCCCTCTCCATTCAACAATTTCTTCCTTTAATTGGTTATTTCACCCCCATTCTCCATATATGGCCAAGACTATTTAATGTCCTTTTTGTAAATGTTCATTTTATCTGAACCCATGACATATTAAGTTTTTCACACCTTGCATCTTGGTGTAAACTGCTCAGTCTATTTTAGTTATACCAGTCAACTTTACTCTGGATAGAAGCCAACAGATTAACAATCCATCTTCAAAACTACTGGAGTTCTCTAGTCCATAACAACTATTATAGCACCTTTAGCTATGCACAACTCCTCCTCCTCAGAATCTTCTCTGATACTGTTTTACTCCATCCCTAATGTCAGCATGGCATACAATATCAATACCAACCTACTTGCAGCCCCTTTCTCCTCTGACAGCTTTCCTGTGAGAATCTAAACTAATCTCTACCTTCATTTCTTATCAACAATACAAGTACACACTGTTTTGTTTGGTGTCTGCATGGATAAATGGATAGGTGAAGAACCAGCAAGATGCTATGGTGGAGACAGTCTCATCACAGATGGTAACTATTAAAACACTGGCGAAGGGTAAACATATTACAACCATCACATGCATACTTGCTCATTATGTGAAGACATAGCAATCCTTTTAAAAACATAATTTCACTGATTTTTTTTGTTAAACCTGCCTCTTTCTTTTGCCTGTTCCTAACTTAAAAATGGTTGCATATTAGAGGATAGCGTTTATGTTAAAATGAGATTCCTTAGTTCTGGAATTAGAAGATATTCTTGATTGTTCCTATCTTTCTCCTATGGCAATTAAAACCTGACTCAGATGGGCTCGTTGAGCAACTCCAACTAAAAGCCATTTATTCACTCTAGCCATGTGAATCAGCAGAACTAAAAGTCAGGTCCCCAACAAACAGGAAGGCAAAGCATTCTCTAACTCTATACTAATATATTTCATTTGTGAAACAGATGGGTATTTGTATAAGATAGCACTTATCCTGACATGCACATTGCATTCTTTTATCCTAGACAGAATGGAATAAAATGGGAATTTGTTGCTAGTTCCTAAACTGGAATTAATTCCTAGTTTATACAGTTGTGGTCTTTTCCCACTCTTCTGTAATGGGCAATATAAAACTTCCAATCTAACCTATTATAAGATCCATGAGTTACATGGGACCTTTGGGACTCATACCTCAGAGATTTAAAAGCCACATATCTGAAAGCTGCTTCACATGACACAGTACAATATTCTTATCTTCCTATGATTAATAGGTACAGAGCAATCTCCACGCCCACCCCAGTACTGTACTAATTACTAACATGCTTAACAATCATGTATGCCTATTTTCATAAGTTTTTTTTTCAAAATGTTTCCACATAATTCCATATGCCGGTCTGTAAATACCAGATCATAGATGTTGTTGATAAAAGGGCTATTATCTACATTGGGCCAGACTGAAATTGTGCAGTTCTTCTAGTTTGAGGCCATTTCCCCACTAGTGACTTACAGCACTTTCTCAGATCACCCAATCATCGTGGTACCAAAATAACACAAACGAAGATAGGCTTTAATAACTGCAGTGATGACTGGATGATGCTTTAAATACACTGTAAGTCCCTAGGGGGAAGTGGCCTGAAACAATTACCTACATTGTTCTCTCTCTCCCTGCTTATTCATAAAATATATCTTTTCATGCAGTGCACAAGAACTATAGAGACTCATTGTTACTGGCTTAGATGTTTTTAAATGAATTAGACAAATTAATAGAGGATGTAACTGACTGTGATGGAAACTCTGTGTGCAGAATGCTCCTCTGAATACTAGGGGAGAAAGAACTGGAGAAGATTCTACTTGAAGCCCTACTTGTGGCCTTTTCAAAGATATCTTATTTGTCACTATGGGAAACAAAGGACTAGATGAACTTTGGTTGTAAGTAAATGAGTTTCCTCTTATGTATCCAGGTTATCAGCATTTTGGGGACACATGTTATTGTGGAGTCCTTGGGGTTCTCTAAGCTTGGTTGTTTCCTCACAAACATTTCATTACCCAGCTAGGTAGCATACAGTAGCTACTATATATAAACAGAGAGCAAACCCCACTCCATTCTAACACTGAGGATGTTACCTAGCCAGGTAACAAAACATTTGCAAGGAAACAACCAAGCTCAGAGAACCCCAAAGAAAACTCTACTGTTCAATCCTGAGCTACATATATTCTCTTCTATTGGTATGCACGTTATTTCTGCACAACTGCATATTTCCTTCAATTTCTACATTTTCTGAACTGCAAATTCCTGCCATCCTGTTTCTTCTTTTTGTCTGTGGCAACATTTAAAACTCCAGAGCTCCACTGGGAAAACTAATGCTGCCATCATTCCACAACTTTTGTATGGACTAAGTTGCCAGGTCCTTGCCTGTGACTCCAGCATAAAGAAAGAATATTGCAG
This sequence comes from Python bivittatus, assembly GCF_059951505.1. Classification (NCBI taxonomy): domain Eukaryota; kingdom Metazoa; phylum Chordata; class Lepidosauria; order Squamata; family Pythonidae; genus Python; species Python bivittatus. The sequence continues at coordinate 13,741,183 of NW_028277035.1, read as the reverse complement.
AGTCCTTGAAAAACTTTGAAATTTAGTGTTCAGCTGTTCGGCATGGATTTAGGGGAAAGGGGAGGCTGAATTTTGTACCTCCATTCCTGGATCCCTTTCCAAGCAGTGAGCAGCACAGTCTTAAATTTTTTAAAAAATAGGCTTTAATTATTGCATTTTGTTGTTCAGTCGTTAAGTCATGTCCGACTCTTTGTGACCCCATGAACCATATCGCGCCAGGCCTTCCTGTCCTTCACTGCCTCCCTGAGTTTGCTCAGTTTCATGCTCATTGCTTCAGTGATGCTATCTAACCATCTCATCCTCTGCCGTCCTCTTCTCCTTTTGCCTTCAATCTTTCCCAGCATCAAGGTCTTTTCCAAAGAGTCCTCTCTTCGCATTAGGTGACCAAAGTATCTGAGCTTGAGCTTCATTGTCAATCCTTCCAATGAGCAATCAGGGTTGATTTCCTTTAAGATTGACTGGTTTGACCTCCTAGCAGTCCAGGGGACTCTTAAGAGTCTTCTCCAGCACCACAGTTCAAAGGCATCAATTCTTTGGCACTCAGCCTTCTTTATGGTCCAGCTCTCACAGCCATACATTACTACTGGAAAAACCATAGCTTTGACTATGCGGATCTTTGTCGGCAAGGTGACGTCTCTGCTTTTTAATATGCTATCTAGATTTGCCATAGCTTTCCTCCCAAGGAGCAAGCGTCTTTTAATTTCATGGCTGCAGTCTCCGTCTGCGGTGATCTTGGAGCCCAAATAAATGAAGTCTGTTACTGCTTCCATTTCTACCCCTTCTATTTGCCAGGAATTGATGGGTCCAGATGCCATGATCTTAGTTTTTTTAATGTTGAGTTTCAAGCCAGCTTTCGCACTCTCCTCTTTCACACTCATCAAGAGGCTCTTTAGTTCTTCTTCACTTTCAGCCATTAGGGTGGTATCATCTGCGTATCTGAGGTTGTTGATGTTTCTCCCTGCAATCCTAATTCCGGCTTGTGATTCTTCCAGCCTGGCATTTCTCATGATGTACTCTGCATATAGGTTAAATAAGCAGGGTGACAGTATACAGCCTTGTCGTACTCCTTTCCCTATTTTGAACCAATCGGTTGTTCCATGACTGGTTCTAACTGTTGCTTCTTGGCCCGCATAGAGATTTCTCAGAAGACAGGTAAGATGGTCTGGTACCCCCATCTCTTTCAGAATTTGCCACAGTTTGTTGTGATCCACACAATCAAAGGCTTTTGCATAGTCAATGAAGCAGAAGTAGATGTTTTTCTGGAACTCTCGTGCTTTCTCCATGATCCAGCGAATGTTGGCAATTTGATCTCTAGTTCCTCTGCCTCTTCGAAACCCACCTTGTACAACTGGTAGTTGTCGGTTCACGTACTGCTGAAGCCTAGCTTGTAGGATTTTGAGCATAACCTTGCTAGCATGTGAAATGAGTGCAATTGTGCGATAGTTTGAGCATTCTTTGGCATTGCCCTTCTTTGGAATTGGAACATAAACTGACCTTTTCCAATCCCGTGGCCACTGTTGCATTTTCCAAACTTGCTGGCATATTGAGTGCAGCACTTTAACACCATCATCTTTTAGTATTTTAAATAACACAGCTGGAATACGGTCATCTCCACTAGCTTTGTTGTTAGTAATGCTTCCTAAGGCCCACTTGACTTCACTCTCTAGGATGTCTGGCTCAAGGTCAGTGACCACACCAGCATGGACATCAGGAACATTAAGTTCTTTCTTGTAGAGTTCTTCTGTGTATTCTTGCCACCTCTTCTTAATCTCTTCTGCTAGGTCCCTGCCTTCTTTGTCCTTTATCATGCCCATCTTTGCACTAAACATTCCTTTGATATCTCCAATTTTCTTGAAGAGATCTCTAGTCTTCCCCATTCTATTGTTTTCCTCGATTTCTTTGCATTGTTCATTTAAGAAGGCCTTCTCATCTCTCCTTGCTGTTCTCTGGAAATCTGCATTCAGTTGCTTATATCTTTCCCTTTCACCCTTGCTTTTTGCATTCCTTCTTTCCACAGCTATTTGTAAAGTCTCATCAGACAGCCATTTTGCTTTCTTGCATTTCTTTTTCTTTGGGATGGTTTTAGTTGCTGCCTCCTGTACAATGTTACGGACCTCCGTCCATAGTTCTTCAGGCACTCTGTCTACCAAATCTAATCCTCTAAATCTATTCATCACCTTCACTGTGTACTCACAAGGAATATGATCTAAGTCATACCTGAGTGGTCTAGTGGTTTTCCCTACGTTCTTCAATTTAAGCCTAAATTTTGCAGTAAGAAGCTCATGATCTGAGCCACAGTAAGCTCCTGGTCTTGTTTTTGCTGTCTGTATAGAGCTTCTCCATCTTTGGCTGCAAAGTATATAACCAATCTGGTTTCAATATTGACCATCTGGTGATGTCCATGTGTAGAGTCGTCTCTTGTGTTGTTGGAAAAGAGTGTTTGCTATGACTAGCTTGTTCTCTTGACAGAATTCTATTAGCCTTTGCCCTGCTTCATTTTGTACTCCAAGGCCAAACCTGCCTGTTATTCCGATTACGCCTTGACTTCCTACTTCAGCATTCCAATCCCCTATGATGAAAAGGACATCTTGTTTTGGTGCTAGTTCTAGAAGGTGTTGTAGGTCTTCATAGAACCGGTCAACTTCAGCTTCTTCGGCATCAGTGGTTGGGGCATAGACTTGGATTACTGTGATGTTAAACGGTTTGCCTTGGATTCGCACTGAGATCATTCTGTCGTTTTTGAGATTGTACCCCATTACTGCCTTTCCCACTCTCTTATTGACTATGAGTGCTACTCCATTTCTTCTAAGGGTTTCTTGCCCACAGTAGTAGATATAATGGTCACCTGAATTAAATTCACCCATTCCCGTCCATTTCAGTTCGCTGATTCCCAAGATGTTGATGTTCAATCTTGTCATCTCATGTTTGACCACATCCAGCTTGGCTTGGTTCATAGATCTTACATTCCAGGTACCTATACAATATTGTTCTTTACAGCATTGGACCTTCGTTTCGCTTCCAGATACATCCACAGCTGGACGTCCTTTCGGCTTTGGCCCAGCCGCTTCACTCTTTCTGGAGCTACTTGGAATTGCCCTCAGCTCTTCCCCAGTAGCATATTGGACACCTTCCAACCTGAGGGGCTCATCTTCCGGCGTCATATCTTTTAGCCTTTTGACATTATCCATGGGGTTTTCTTGGCAAGGATACTGGAGTGGGTTGCCATTTCCTTCTCCAGTGGACTACATTTTGTCAGAACTCTGTCATGACCTGTCCGTCTTGGGTGGCCCTGCACAGTATAGCTCACGGCTTCAATGAGTTACGCAAGTCCCTCCGCCACAACAAGGCAGTGATCCATGAAGGGGAATTATTGCATAGGGGAAGAGAATTGCAATATAGCACTCCAATCAGTGGCAGATCAATACATAAGAAAAATGTTTATTGTGTACCTAAGAATAAGTATTCTAGATGCTTTAAGTAATAAGGCAGGATGCAATTGCTATAGCCACTCTGTCCTAAGGCTACTTTATTCCTCCACTAGTCTGACTGATTATGTGCCATCTTATGTTTTTGACTCCTAGTGACCACATAGGTAGATTTTCTCTGTGATGATCTGTCCCTAACCTGGTCTTTCAGGTCTTCCAACACTGCACCCATTGCCACTGTAACGGAGTCCATCCACCTTGCTGCTGGTCATCCTCTTCTCTTTCCTTCTACCTTTCCCAGCATTAGAGCCTTTTCAAGAGAGATGAGTCTTTGCATAATGTGTCTGAAGTAGGATAATTTGAATCTGGTCATTTGTGCCTCAAGTGAGAACTCTAGGTTGATTTGTTCAATGATCCATCAGTTTGTTTTCCTGGCCGTCCATGGTATTCTCAGGAGTCTTCTCCAACACCAAAGTTCAAAGGCATCAATATTCTTCTTATCCTGCTTCTTCAAAGTCCAACTTTCACTTCCCTAGAGGGTCACAGGGAATACCATAGCTTGCACAATTCTGATCTTTGTAGGTATAGACACATCATGGCATTTGAATCTTTTCCAAGGACTTCATAGTTGCTCTACCAAGTGCTAGTCTGCAACATATTTCTGGCTTGCTTGTTCCTTTACTGTTGATGGTTGATCCTAAAAGGCAGAAGCTATCTCCACTGCCAGTTCTAAGGCTGATTGTTCTACCTGTTGCCATTAGTTTGGTCTTCTGTATATTTAATTTTAGTTCCATTTTTACTTTGCTCCTTAACTTTTATTACTAGAGCTTGCAGATCCTTTGCATTTTTGACAATCAGGGTAATGTCATCAGCATGATGCAGGTTATTGATGTTTCTTCCTCCAATTTTAAAACCACACTAAACTTCTTCCAATCCAGCTTCCCTTAATATATATTCAGTATATAGGTTGAATAAATAAGGGGAGAGTATAGTCTTGTGTAACTCCTTTGCCAACCTGGAGCGGTATGTTTCACCATGTTCTGTCTGTACTGTGGCTTCCTGACCCATATATAGGTTTCTTATGAGGACAATGAGATGTTCTGGGATTCCCATTTTTCTGAGCACATTCCATAGCTTAATGTTATCAACACAATCAAAGGCCTTTCTATAATCAATGAAGCACATAGTAGCTTCTTGGTATTCTTTGGCTTTCTTAATAATCCAGCATGCATTAGCAATAATGTCTTCGGTTTCTTGGCCTTTTCTAAAGACAGCTTGAATGTCTGGCATTTCTTTTTGCATGTGCGGCTCTGTGTTGGATGATCCTAAGGATTATTTTGCTAGTTTATGAAATTAAGGATATTATATGATAGTTTGTACACTCTGTTAAGTCTCCTTTTTTTGGTATTGGAATGTAGATTGATCTTTTCCAATCAGTTGGTCACCGTGTCATTCTCCAAATTTGCTGGCATAGTTTGGTTAGAACCTTTACTGATTCTTCTTCTGTTGCTTACCATATTTCAGTGGGTATTGCATCAGTTCCTGTAGCCTTCCAACTTGGTAATGACCAGGGTGCTGATCTTCTTCTAGGACTAGAAGTTTTTGCAAGTAGGGAATATTTTCTAAGGTGATGTGATGGAATGTATCTACGAGGAGGAGAGTGATGTGGGAAATCACGGCTATCAGGAGGGAGGGGGTGCATTCCAGGAGGGGGAAGGAGATAAGAGACAATGCAGTCCTCAAGGAGAGTGTGGGAAGCAAAAGAGGTTCAAGATAGCCACTCCCTAGAATCTCCCAGGGTATATCCACTAGTTGCTGTAGTATAGGTTTAGTTTGGCAAGATTCTGTCTGTAAGGTGTAAGCAAATAAAGGAATTATACTCGACTGGACTGTTTCACTGTTGTTCTTGGGCTGGGCCTGACAGGTATCTTGGATGTTGACATCTCTACTGCACAGTTCTCCCACCCTTTTCTCTTATCTGCTATGACCAATGATTTTATCCAGGAACAATGGTCCCTAACTAGCATTTCCATGTGCTTGACTAAAACTCCTGCCATTGCCAAAGCACATCTGAAGGGTGCAGATTGAAGATGACTGAATGTACAGGAGGTGCCAAACAACAGGTGGGCAGATTGAGGAACGGGTAGAAATCCAGTAGCTACATCCTATCTTAGTGCAGTTTTTTTGTTGGTATTGCTATATTGTGATAAATGTGGTATTTCACACAGAGATTAAACCAAAACAGCATATTTCTGACCTGAGGAGTTTATCTACTAGACACTGTCAAAGGCAGAGAAAGAAAAGAGAGAAAAAAAATGGAGATGAGCACCTGCAGCGACAAATACCCAGTATTGTGACACTTAATAGGAATTTCTGCACTTGTATTCAGCTGGAGATGGAAGGCCAACATATCCCATACTGTCCTGCAAACTTGTAGCAGCACATGAAGGAAATACTATGCCTCAAAATATGAATGTTGCAAAAATTTCAGTCTGTTCTGCCCAAATATTTTCAGTGGTATATGAGCAAATTTGAATGGACAAAGTAGTTGTAAACACCTTTTCCTTCCTTAACAGTATAAGTTAGTATCAATAGCTCCTGCTGAAGAGAGAAAAACAGTAAGCATACGTTACATTCAAAGAGAGGGTGGAGAAAACTGGGAGCCACAATCCAACACTGGATTTATCCAACCGTAAAGCCTCCATTAGTAAATACCGGGTACTCCATTCCATTCATTATTGTGGAATGCCACAATTTCATAACCTTTCAGGATCATAGCTTAACAGCTACTTTGCACAGAATTCCACTACAACTGCATAAGCTAAGTAGTAAATACTGCAACAGTAATTATAGTTTCAAGAAGGAAAGTAGGAACTACTCCTGAGTGACTTAAGAATGTGGCTATGTATTTATGCAATAATGAATGATCCACCAGCTTGGAGATGCCTTATCTATTGCATGATGGGTTCACTACTAACTGAACCACCCCAAATTGTTGGGAGTTGGGCGATATACAAATTTAAATGACAACAACAACAATAGTAATGAAAATCATAATAGAACATGTGCTCATTTTTGCTGCTGTTCTATAACTTTGATGGTGTGTTCAGAATGAGGTTCAAGATTACAACCTAGATGCAGAGACCACAAACTCAGGTAAAATGAATGCTGTTAGTATGGATCAGAACACTGATTCCTGGTAAAAAAGGGTATTATTGTTATGTGCCTGAATATGCAGTATAGTTGGAATCATCCTGAAACAGATTTTTCTTGATGAAGCTTACCCCTTCCAAGTTATAAAACATACTATTACAATTGGTATATGTTGGCTGTCCAATCCCTGAAATATTTGAGAGATGTAAAACTCAAGCTTCATTATGGATTCTTTTGCAGTGTGATACACATGAGAATTTTCTTTTTCTTTTTTCTTTTAAAATACAAACTACAAAACACAAAACCAGTAATAACAAAAACGTAAAATAATTCAATCAAACAACCAAAATAAAACACATATAACTTAATCTCTATGTGCATCCATTACCCATGCAACTTGTAACCCTCCTTGTCTCTTTAATTTTTGCTATCATGGATTTTTATTATTAATAATTTTTAATAAGCCCTCCTCTCCAAAAGGGTGATATATATTGATCTGGTTTTACTCCCCTCCCTTTAACAAAAACATATTCTAGAAATTCACCCCATATAACATCAAAATCATTCCTTTTTGCCAGACCCTTTTTATATTTTAGTTCACATGTCGATTTATCATTAATAGCAATATTCCTGTCAGGCCTAGCCCAAGGAACTCCAAGAGACAATGCAAATTCAGTTCAGTATGTTTATTAGCTACAACCTCTAGCAAGAATCTTCCCAGACTGAAACCCCAGTTCCCAAGTCAGCCAGCCACAACAGTGTGAATTCCTCAGGGAGGTGCCAGTCTCACCCTCTTGTATCTCCCACGCTCCTCTGGCGAGCTAAGAAAATGTTTTTCTCCCTGAGTCTGGCCTTCATAATTCCATTCCATCACAATTCCATATTTCTTTAAACCAATCTTCAGGCTCATACTCAAACTCCACTTTCCATTTTTTAACTATTATTAATCTTAAGGCAGTAACAAAAATTATTATCATCTCTTTCTTTTGCCATTCTAATTTCAAGTTTCCAAAATTTAACAATAATGCCATTTTTGGACTTATTTATAAATTAATAGATAGTATTTCATTAATCTCAACAAAAACCTTTTCCCATATTTTTTTTACCTTTTCACATTCCCACCATAAATGCAAATAAGTCCCCATTTCTTTTTTTACACCTCCAACAATTTTTTAAATTACTTCTGTTATAATAGCTTAAAGTTACTGGGGTCATATACCATTTCCAAATTGTCTTATAACAATTCTCTTTAATTCTAACAGACATATTTTTCATAATTCTCTGCATCCAAATCTTTGACCATTCCTCTGCTGTAATGTTAATACCGAAGTCACTCTTCCAACTAAATTTCATTCCTTGTTGTGCTTGATTACCCTCTAACAATATTTTATATATTTTACCTGCTAAGCCTTTTGTTACTTTGTATCATTCTATTTCATTTGTATTATTAATTCCTCAAATTTTGTTAATTGTCTGCATTTCCCATATTGTTTTACCCAATTCTTAGTCCATGCCTCCAATTGCAATACATTATACCAGGATATTTTACTTTGTTCAAATATTTCCTTTATATCATCTCAACAAGAAATTTTACTTAGCCAATTTTTCAATCTTAATATGCCCGCTCACTCCATATCTTTTATTAATACTACCTTAAGATTCTCTGGAAACTTTTCTAAATCTACAATTCGGGTCAGTGGTGATATTCCTGGACTAATTTTTTTTTTATTTTTATGCCAAGTCTGTAAGATAACATTCCTTATTGGGTTTTTTATTTCTATAAAACACTTCTTATTTTGTGTAAAAAGAAAATAATCCTTATCCCTTATCTCCCCTAACTCCATGTCTCTCCAAATCAATTTTTCTAATCCATATATCATATTAGTGACATATCTCATTTGATTAGCTATATAATATTTATTAATATTTGGGATACCTTATCCTCCCTCTTTCTGGGGTGCATACCATAAGTTTTTATTTATTCTTGATTTTTTATCTCCATTGAAAAAATTATTTATGATATTTTGCCATTGTCTTAACTCCTCTTCTGTTAATTTTACTGGTAGCATCCAAGATAAAAAATTAATTTTAGGTAAAATCTTCATTTTACATAATGCTACTCTCCCAAACCATGACAATTTAAATTCTTTATGTCCAAGTATTTCTTCTTTTATTTCTTTTTTCAACTTATCAAAATTCAATGTTTTTAATTCCTGTAGATTTTTAGTTACATTTATTCCCAAATATTTAAAACTCTCTGTAACTTTAATCTTATATTTCTTTTTAATTTCTTCTATTTCCCCTCTACTATTATTAACATCATCTCAGACTTGTTCCAATTTATTTTCAAACCTGTTACTTCTTCAAAATCTTCTAAATGTTTCTGAATGTTACCAAGAGCTTTTAATGGTTCTACTATAGTTAACAAGATATCATCCGCAAACAAACTAATCTTTACTTTTTCTCCTTGCCTAATTCCTTCTATATCTTTATCTTTCCTTATCACATTTGCCAATAATTCTATCACTAATATAAATAAAATTGGGGATAAAGGGCAACCCTGGCTTGTTCCTTGGCTTAGGATAAATTGTTCTGTTATTCCATCGTTAACTAATATAGAAGCTTTATTCCCTACATATAATTTTGTAATAATTTGTTGAAATTTTTTTCCAAATCCTATTTGTTGAACTAAATTATTTAATGCTGGTCTTTCTACCAAGTCAAAAGCTTTGAAGATATCTAGTGCTAGTACTCCAGCTTTTACTTCTTTTTCTTTTATATTATTTACGTTCAATAACCTTCTCATTATATCTGCCATTTGTCTTCCTTTTATAAATCAACTTTGATCATTTCTAATATATTTTCCTATAAACCCATACATGAGAATTTTCTATTACATCGTGGCCAGCCTAGAAAAAAACTTCAAAAAAGTGTACACAATATCAGTTGTAGGGTATTTCATCATGATAGGGGGTTATGAAAAAGAAATAGAAAATAATAGCTATAAAAGATATATAAAAGAGGGAGTCAGTTTGGTTTAGTGGTGAAGGCACCAGGCTAGAAACCAGGAGACCATGAGTTCTAATCCTGGCTTAGGGATGACCCCAGGTGGGTAACCTTGGGCCAATCATTCTCTCTCAGCCCTGGGAAGCAGGCAATGGCAAACCACTTGGAAATCTTGCCAAGAAAACTGCAGGGACTAGTCCAGGCAGTCACCAGGAGCCAGCACCACCAGAAGGCACATATAGTACACACACACAGATATAAAAGATCATATAGAAGTGCATCTCTGTATTATTCTGCATACATACTTTGTCCAGTCAATACTGTAGTGTTAAATCCAACTAATATACAATTGGTAGCAAAACTGAGGTCAGCCATATGAAATATATATCTGATTTATAAGCCATTGTGTCATTCTCTGCAGCTCTGATTTTTTTCCTATTTTTAATGACACATTTATCAGCAACATGGAAGGTATAGATACTTTTAAAATATTATCATCAAGAGAATATTTATAGTAAGAGTGGTGTTAAACAGCCTGGCCTGAAAAAACTTGGGTGCAATTATTGTCACCTTCCCTTTAGCAAGAAATAAAAAGGTGGTAAGCATAGTTCCTTCATTAGATATCCATAGACATTTCAAGCAGCACTAGCTTGCTGCATCTTGAAGTAGAGTAGCAAATAAAGTCACACACAAAGTCACACACACACTCCGGTATGCACTGCACCCCAAGCCAGTCCTATTATTCTGGTACATTGACAGAAAATTCCAGAAGCACATCTCCAAAGCCTTGGTGGTACAAATGCAATAACAAACTAAAGAACAATTTATTTGCTGCTTGAAGCACTTATCTCATTCTACTTAAAGGCGAGGCTGATCCTTTTCACAAGAAATGGTTATGTTTCTCAATAGCGCTCATAGTTTATCATCCCAAAGAAATTATATACACAGAAAGTAAACTCAAAATGTTAGTATATTTAATGTTTTTGTCTATTGCAAGTACTGTTATTGATAGAGCTGCAGTGGTCATACATCAGGGTCAAAATAAAACATACTTAGCACAGGCAGAAAAGATCATCAGAGCAGAATAAGAGTACATCACCTCAAGTCTTAAATATACTTACCTGGAATTAATGTATCATTAAAATCAACAGGAACAGAATTTGGCTGTGAGAGTCTCCCTCCTGATTGCAAGCCTGGTGAAAGGTAAAAATCCCTTGCCCTCACAATCCTCCTATGGCTACATATATAAAATTTGGTCCATTTGAATTAGATATACAGTGGTACCTCTAGTTACGAACTTAATCCGTTCCGTGACTCTGGTTGCAACTCGAGTTGGTCGCAACTCGAGGCAAATTTTCCCATAAGGTTCAATGTAAATACGGTTAATCCGTTCCGCCCTCTGAATTTGGTCGCACCACGAGGCAAATTTCCCCATAAGGTTCAATGTAAATACGGCTAATCCGCCCTCCGAATTTGGTCGCACCACGAGGCAAATTTCCCCCATGAGGTTCAATGTAAATACATATGGTTAAACAGTTCTGAAACATATGCATTTTATTTTTAAACCACAAAAATATGAAAATAATCGAGATGGTCGACTTCGCCATCTTGTACTCCAAGGCCAGATCAGTCACACGAATACCACAATCGTGCTTTTCTATAATGTCCTTCTTAAGTTCGATCGTCACTTTTTTCTTCAAAGCCTTATTCTTGCCAAGCCTGCTCTGCATTTTCTTTGGAGCCATGCTGACAAGCACACCAAACACCTTCCAAACGCCACAAAACACACCACAAGCCCCACCGAACATCTCCTTGCTACCCCGATCTCACCCACAGGAAGCCGCGACCGCATGGCAGCAGGGAAAATGGCCGCGGATCCGGTTCGTAACTCGAGGCGGAGTTTGCAAGTCGAGGTAAATTTTTGGGGCCGGAGCTGGTCGTATCTCGAAAAATTCGTAAGGAGGGGCATTCGTAACTTGAGGTACCATTGTAGTAACTTCTGAGTTGCATGGCTCGTGTTTGCAAATAAAAGAGTTAACATAAATCTGAGGTGATTTTGCTCCCTTGAGCATTTGACTATTTAGCATTTAGGTCAACTCTGATCTTGAATCATCCAGATGTGTTCACTGTTTATGAACTGGCTCTTTATGAATGCAACAGAAAAATGGACCTGTGTTATTCTTTTGGTCAAGTTTTAATGTTTTTAAAAATTGGGGTGAACAATTTGTGTGTGTATGTGTGTTGTTTCCTTTTTTCTTAAAAAAAAACTGATGCAGGCTCACAGTCCCTCTCAAGCTCTCTTGGTCATCTGATTCACTCCTCACAAGTTCTCAGTTTTGCCTGCCACTGCAAACTACTTCATGTAGAAAATGATTCAAGCAAATCAGGATTGTCATTTGTTTTTCCTGGCATCATTCCTTTAACTTGGAAAGGTGAATAGTAAGCAGAAATACACAAGATAGCTTTTCTCAGAATGCAGATTACATGATGCTCTACATCTTTTCAAGATATAGAAGGCTTCCAGAAAACCCAGAACTGGTAATCCTAGGGAAGAATACTATATAGCTAAAGGGGGGGGAGGGGGACTGATTTCACGTACAGTGGTTGTTAAATGAAACAACAACATGGAAAGGAAATCATGAAGAGTGTAGCTTCTAGAATTATTTCCAAACCCTTAATTGCAGCTCTACCCTGGGTCACATGACCAGGAAAGGGGGTGGTGGTTAAGAACGGAAGTACAGTATTCTGAGCCACTCTCCCAATACCACTCCCAGAGAGATGCACTGGGGGAATGTTTTTCTGGATATTTTTCTCTGCAAGTTCTGGCCAAATCTGGTTCATTTTTCAGGGTTTTTTTTTTTTTTTTTTGCTAGCTTCTCCTGTCACACCAAATTTGGTCACGTTTTTCAGAGAATTATCCTGCTGACATACAGACAAGAACCCTGAGTCTCTTTACATAATTTCTTCTAACATTCTGTTAGGTTGGAAAAAATAAAAATAACAAATTCTCCATTGATATGTGGACATGTATCTCAGTCTTGATCTAAATGGGTAATTTTTACAAGATTAAAGCCATCTTAAATCTTTGCAAACAATTAATTGCCAAAAAGCAATTTATCATTTTGATTCACACTGTAGGTTCTATATATACTGAGGCAAGAATGTAAGTTTTATCATTATACACACATTAGAGCAGATATTCTTTCATTAAAATAAGATTAAGCTTCTTGGTAGATAAAGGCTGTGTTTACAAAACACATATATCCATAGTTAATTTGAGTATGATTTATTGCAAGGATTCTCAAACTTTGTGGTGCCATGCCCCACTAAAATGATAAATGAATTTGTGAGAGCTTTCCCCATGAATAAAACTAATAATTTCATTGGGCACTAGGGAAGAAATAAATATACCACTTATTTACTAATTAAATTTTAATCTATATATCAAATGAAACAATGACAGAATCTTGAAACTGTATAAAATAAAAAAAAATCAGTGGAAAATCATAAAACATTCAAATTTAAAATAATATTTCATAAGGGAAAGATGGACTTACCTAGTTTTGGATAATTTCTAAAACCTGGTTTTATTTTTGAGACAGCCACTCCAATTTTTCAATATGTCTATTTTGGATCAATATTTGCTCTTTATAATAGCAACTATAGAAAATCATCACCCATACAAATAGGATATTGAAAATAGTATTAGAATGCCCATAGCCTTATTTAATTCTTTCTACTTATTTGATACCTTTATCCAAAATTCAGAGGGAAATTTGGTTGAGAATTTTATTTTTGAAGAAATGTCAGAAAAAATATCAATGAATTACTCTTCCTTGTGAGTGTGGCAATTATCATTTTAGCATCTAATGGGTTCCTTATCCAGTCAAATTTGCCTATTTCCGTATCCCAGAAATAGTTCTGAATGTGTAATTTCAGAGAAGATGACATAAAATATAAATCTTCATTAGTGTTATTCCCCTCAAATTGTTTTACAGTAGAAGCATGTCTAAATTTGCATTTTCTATTTTACTATTCCACAGTTCATCTTTTCTAATGAAGAAAGTTAATTTGTTGCTGATCTGAAGAATATTATCACCTGTAGTATAGTATTAAGAAAGTTTAGTTTAGCACTTAAATATGCTAAAACTATATTTGAAATCAGTCAATAAATGTGTGCAATACTATGCCTTTCCTGAGTTAAATATTTAATAGTTGATTTCTCTGTTTGAAAACTTGTGTCAAACATTTTCCTGAGACAGCGCACAATAAAACATAAGGTTTTTTTCCAGCATCCATGTCTTCAAAAGCTTTTGGAAACCTCTTTAGCTTTATAGGCCTGGTTTCTATATAGTTCACAATATTTAAGATTGTAAAAACGTCTTCAGTGCTGGGCTCAAATCTGTGAAAGCAAGAGCTTGTCTATGAATCATACAGCATGTCTAAACAGCAGCAGCAGCAGATTTTTCAACTTTGAAATCCTCTATATTTCATCAGTGTAGATCCCCACACAAATTGATTAGTCAAAGAGATTTGCATTTATACAACTGTCAATAATATTGAAACATTCCTCCATTTTAGTGTCCCTATAATTTCTTTAGAGAGAAAAAATTCTCATACATTTTTACCCTCATCAATGAATTTAATACATCTTATTACATAAGAATCCTTAGCACTATCCATTGTCTCATCTATATGAATGGAAAGCAGTTTCTTTCATAGCTTTTCCATTAGTTGATTAATTAGATTCTCTGCTGTTTCTGTGAGTTGGTAGGAAATAGTGTTCTCAGATAAAGATATTAGAGAAAGGGATACTTGAAAGCTGTTTACACTAGATTTGCCCAACTTATTGAACGCTAACCACATCAGTAGCTGCTAAAAGAATTTTTTCCCAGTTGCATGGAGCTTTTTGTATTGCACAATTCTGTGTTCAACTTGATAAGAAGTGGGAAGTGATTTTGAAGGGACAGTTACATGTTTCATTAGATGCATGTTTTGTTTTTTAATCTTTTCCCGAACTAAAAAAAAATCTTGTTTGTTAGCCAAGTCTGCATTATTTATTTGTAATTATTTGCTTGGCTTTTATCTCTCAGTGAAGATAAAGATTTTTACTGACAACACACTGACAACATAAGAAATATAAACAAACAAACAAACAAACAAACACTTGTGAAACCAAAAGATATATAACTTTCATTATATCTTCTTGACTTTGGCTAATATCAGCACTACTAGTAAATTGATAATCTTCAATTTTTCATTTTAACAGCCAATAACACTCACTTTCACTGCTCTAAATTCACTAATATGCAACTTCCCTTTCATAGACACTCCAAAGCAAATGTCTGCAGACACCACGTTAAAGTCACTGTCAGCAGGAAACCATTCTGCAATCATGGTACTGCTGTCATTTTCAAGGTAGCTGGACCCATGAGTTTACTCTTCTCTCAAAATTCCATTTAGGCTTTGCTGCTTGCTTGCCTGGACAAGCCCAGACAAAGCAATTTTAACAATGTTACAACTTTGTGTACACACAAAGCCAGAGTCCTGTGAGAATTCACTCCTTGTTCAGACAGAGCAGGGGTGGGTTCTGACAGTGATTCAGCTTTGGATGTACAACCCAGGTTTTATATACAAAGTTGGAGCCTTGTCAAAATTTACTTGAGCTTTGTTAAAAAAAAAGCTAACTGTTGATTTGTCTGGGCATGGTTAGAGTGAATTCTGACAACAATACTGTTTTGTGCATTCAACACTCCTCTCCCCAACATATTTGTGACTCTCCTCAGATTACTCATGAGCCCTTTAGCAGTCATAGCCCGCAGTTTGAGAACTCCTAATTTTCTGGGTTTGCAGGATCACTGAACCATAAACTAACCTTATGGACTGAGTTTGCATGCTGGTAATTAGCTAGTTCAGTGTGTCATGAGAACTCAATCAAAATGTGAGCCAACTCCTGAATTCCACTCTCAGATATTCCTCATCTGTTTCCAAGTTTCACAGTTCCAAATTTGGTACTTGGCAATATATGACAGCCAGCTAGTTTGATGCAGGGGTTAGAGGTACCAGGCTAGAAACTAGGATACCATGAGTTCTAGTCCTGCCCTAAGCACAAAGCCAGCCGAGTGACCTTGGGCCAGTTAATCTTTCTCAGCCCTGGGAAGGAGGCAATGGCAAATCACTTCTGAAAATGTTGCCAAGAAAACTACAGGGATTTGTTCAGATAGGGGTTAAGAGTGACTTGAAAGCTATGGCTTTTCCTTATCTTTATCCTTTGTATTCTATAAAATGACAGCGAGAAAGAAAAACAGAGCATAAATAAGGAGAGCCTCCCTAAGCTGGAGGCCCAGATGATAATTTTCAAAGCATTCTTTTCAAAGAACTCATGCACTGAAACCCAAGCTTTTATGCTAGCCGATAGTAAATAACCAGTTCAATCTGGCTATCTTGAACTGATTTGGAATTGAAATGTGTGATTGATGCCTTTGTCACAGATTTGCTCATAGATGGTATAAAGTATGGGCAAAAAGAACATTTAGTCCTGTATATGGTTTGCTTTATTGTAATCTTTCTTTCAAAGACATTATAAAAGTATAGTCTAGTTTACAAAATTATCTATGCCTGTTCCTAAGCCTGTACTCTTACAATCCTACTTCTTGGTCTTTCTGTCCACTGCCATGAACAAACCTTCTGGGTTCGCTTCCTTGCAGCCACCATGCCTATTAGGAGCCTCTTTTCCCTGCCACCCCCATACCTTCTGAGTCCACTGGGACCGCCAGTACTCCTACCAACTCTTCCAGATTTTCAGCCACTGACATTTTCCAAGTCCTCCAGTCCCACTATCACTACTGTCACCCCTTTCTCCATCCTTCAACCCTTCATCATTGAAAGGCAGAGCCACTTAAAAGGAGGAAGGAAAAGACTGCACACTCTCCTCACTGCACATTCTTTTTCCCACATCTTTTTCTTGTTTTTCTTGTATTTCCTTTCCTCATTATCTGGAAATTTGGCTTCCTGAGTTTGGTAAGGGAACTCCCCATTAAGTTTTTGATACCTGCAGACTTATTTTTTGTGTTTCAGGATTGGAACACAAACAGTTCAATACTTCTGTAGTCGGACAGGGCCTTCCTAGAGCTGGGCTGCAGGGAAAGGTTCTTGGTAGAAGGCAAGAATGCCTCAGTAAAGAAAAGAAAAAAACCTCAGAGAGACAGACTAGGATGTCTAACATGGTCAGCCAGAGTGAGGTTTTGAATAACTTGTGATGCAATTTTCTGACACTAGGAATGAAAAAGTTTCCAAAATATTGCAGAAAAGGAAGAGATGACAATTTTGTCATATTTAATGGGCATCCCCCCATTAAATCAAGATTCAGTAAAAAAAAAAAAAAAAAAGTTCAAAGTCAATAGGGAAGCCTCACCTTAATGTATTCACTGATAAACATTGGCCAAACTATGCATTTCCAGTTTCCAAGATTCTATAACCTAACTCCTTGCCCATTGCAATAAACCTGCCCAATCTAAATCTTCAACAGTCTTGCATTCTTGGTTGTGGTGGCTCTGAGGGATTTTACAATCTTGGAAGCTCACTACTTCCTTATAAGAGAGGCTACCTAGTTTCATGTTCTTGTCTTAGACCTTGGTAACTGACTCCTGGGAGTACATCTGAAACCAGAACAGGTCACCAAAACTTTATTTCAACACCAGCAATAGGTGGATACATAGATTAACAGTTTGAATAATGTTGTTACTTAAATGGCACAGCAAATGGGTCAAATGCTACAACTAGCTATGTCTGCTGGGCTGCACCTTCTACTGTCCCTGCTCCTCTGCCCATGCTACTTCACTTTGCAGGATCATTACAGTCAAATGCAATGGAATTCAAGACAAGTTCAAGTCTTTCATCATCCCGTATGAGCTGCACATTACTGGGAGATCAGCTGAATTCCCTATGATAATACTCATGAGGCCTTTATTCTTGGACTCCTGCCAAATGAACTTGCCAAATGGGCAATTCCTGTCCTGCCAAATGGGCAATTGCCAAATGGGCAATTCCTGTCATAGATAACAATGATCCCATAATTGTTAAACAGAGATTTAGAGCTGCCTTTGATAACTCTGCCAGAAGAGCTACTGTTAATCAGAAGATTCACAGACTGTACCAAGGTGAACACAAAGTGTGAGAATATACAGCAGAATTTTAACTGTATGCTATGGATGCCAGAACAATTGTAAATTGCCAGAACAATTTAGTTTTAATAGATTAATTTTGGGAAGGCTATCTGATGAATAGAAAGAGTGAACTAATTCGTCAGGGTCTGCTGAATTTAAGGAGCTATTTCAACATTGCATGATTGTAGATGAAAAGCTAGAAGAGCTGATATACACTAGGAATGGAGAGGAAAGAGAGAAAAATTTACACTCATTCACTTTTTCCCCAGCCTCTTCAAAAATGTTTGGGACTGAAACTATACAACTGGGAGCAATCAGAACCCCCTATGTCAATTACAAAGCAACAATGCAGATATGCTTTCAGTTTATGTCTTTATTGTGGTGCCTCTGCTTATTTTGCACTTGCTTGCCTTACTAAACTTTCTCACTCTCACTCATCTGTGAAGTGCTGTACTTATGGAATTAAGGGGCATGTTGCCAGTAAGTGCCCTGTTTCAAGCCAGAGAATCTGGGAAATGAAACAGGTTGCCATTTCAGGAGCTCATATAGGGAACATTCACCAACTGAAAAGAGCTCAATATCTGACACAAAAAGCAATACTTTATTTTCCCAGTCTATCTAAGTTGACTTATTCCTCAGACATCCAAATTTATACATTTCATTCCTGCTTTCACAATTTTAGGTTCTCCTTGGTTTATGCTTTCTATATAGTATGTTCCAAGTATATATTGTCCTTGTAAAATGAGAATGCTTTGAAAAGTGTTTGGAAGACTAGATCTCACTGAAGCTTTGGCCTGGCCACATTATCACCTCTAGATCCACGTGTGTAAATTCTATATCTTTCCCCAGCAACTAGAAGAGTACCTTCTAACCTAGTGGTCTCATCATCTGCACTGAAATCTATCTCAGCATATCATCCACAGCCATGCAGTTTTCTTGACAAGAATACAGAAGTATTTTTCCACTGCTTCCTCTTGGTTTACTTTTGACATTCTTATCGTAGGTGGATTAGCTTCCCTAATTAACCACAGAACCATTCCTACCATTACCACTATTGTGGATTTTTCTTAGTTTCCCCATCCCATTTGATCCTACAAGGAGTTCATATACCCAACAGTGGCATCTCAGAGTCTTACTGGAGATATTGAGCCATTCTACCACATTAAAATAATAATCCTCTGACATATCATTATATAAATTCAGGATTACTAATCCATAAGTCATTTTTGAATTTTTCATTACTTCCTATTCCCTCTTTTTATTTTATTTACATATTTACTAGATTTACATGCCACCAAATCATATAGACTTACGTCACCTTACAACAAGATCCGGAATTATAACCATGGTAATAATATTAAAAACAACATCCACAATAAAGAGCAATCCATAGTTAAAAAGCATTAAAATGACCATTGTAATGACATAACTAAAATGTCCATAGAATAGTAACAAGTCCATAATTACAGTAAACAATAAAATGTCCATGGTAACAATAAATAATATACATCATAACTGCAATACAATATAAAGAATAATCAATCAACAACCCCAGTTATTCTTCCCCTTTCTTATCTTGCTCTTACAACTGAGCATTACTCAACCCTGTATTTCTAACAGCTGTTTTCCAAGGCAGGTCTAAATTTGAACCAATATGTTACCATCACATCCTTACTTCAGGGACTCCTGGATATAAGGCTGCATAATGTTTTGGATTTAAAGCCAAAAAGGTGCTTCAAATGTGTGGAGATACAAACACAGCATCAAACCTGTAACATTTTTTTCCTGGGATCCCTACTCAGCTCTCGTTGAGTATTATAATTTTAAGAAAAAGTATTTTCACTAGGCCAAACCAAATAGGAAAGAGACCTTAAAGCGTTCTGACATAAAACACTTGAGTGAACAATGCTTAATAGACCAGATTTCTCAGAATAAATGTATGGTGACCATAAAGGGAAAATAATTATCCACATAGGATATATCTCAGAACAATTTCCCAGACAGTATGCAATTGAAGGCATCAGATGAACCTGTCATACTGATTGAGATCATTGGACTATTTAATACAATACTGTCAATGCTCATCAGCCAGACCCCTCTTATGTTCAGGCAGTATTTCCAATCTTCTCTGAATGTCTCAGAGACTGAGCCCAGAATCTTTTCAATGCAATGTGTTCAACCACTGAATCATTAGATTTTAGAGCAGTACAATTTCTGCATTAGAATCAGGTCATGCCAAGTTTATTGAAAGTAAAGGATGGACAGGATTGTGGAATGTAAAGTCCAGCATAAGTAGAGAAAATGGAATGCTAAATCCTTGAATAAGTGATTTGATAGACAAATTATTGGTTAGAGAAAGTGTTTGCTTCCCTTCCTACTCATCTATGTTACATTTTAAATTGTTCCTCAGACTACCACGTTACAGGAGTTTGTCACACAATATGTATTTCAACACATCTTATGTATTGGCCAATGTGGCTCTAAGTCTACTGTTGAAATCTGCTTTTTAGAATTAGAACCCCAGAGCAAATAGCAGAAATATAAACTGACAGTGCAGTTTATTCACATTCTTCCCACAAAGGGGCATAATTGGGTTGCAAGTATTCCTCAGAAAAAACAGCAGCTGCAGTGCAGTTGATGAAGCCATATGTAACTAAATGCTTTATAGAAACTCCTGACATGAAGAGACCCAGCTATATAAAAAATGCATTAAAAATTCCAAGTTACAAATTTTGTTATTTATATCCCACTCATCCATCTCCCTATGAAATTCTTGCAAGATGGAAGAAAAAAATCCTACTGAAATTAATCCAACAATTCACTTTTATCTCTTAAGGGGAATGGGGAAGAAACTGATAGCAGTACCACACCAGAGGCTTCCAGGGGCTGTGTGCATCTACAGGCCATGAGTTGCCTACCCACCTAAACAGCAGAGATGAAACAATAATCCCACAGAGAATTCTCAGAGAGAAGCTGAGGGGTCTTTCCTCAGTCAATCACAGGATGGGGATCAATCACAGATGGGTAGAATTTTGCTCAGGATTACCATTCTGTATAGAAACACTGGCTACCCAAAATAATTATCTGTCAATTGTGGGTGTCCTCTTACATTAAGTTCATAAGAATCTGTTGAAAACAAAGAAATGAGAAGGAAGCGCAAATCAGTGTAGACATAGAACAAATTAGATTGAGGATTATGTTGCTTGCATGGAGCTATTCTGCTAGTGAATGATAATCCTTTTTGTACTGTCTAAACAGGCCTTCTCTTTTTATTTTCTATCCCTCATTTCATCTCCATCCTGTTTTGTTCTCCCCTTCTTTGTATATTTATCCCTTCTCTCCATCCCACATCTCCATACTTCTTACAAGAAGGAGGAAACAGATTATGTGTTTTGTTTCTAGATGTGAGAATGGTTTAGGTGTATGTGATAAAATGGGGGATCAATTAATCTTATAAATAAATACCTTATTCTAGAAGCAACTGATTTTAATCAGTAGCTATTCAATTCTTGTATTTTTGTCCAGCCACTTCTCTTGTTTTCAGAACATGGTTCCTGGGAGGTATATTGTATATTCATGCATATTGTAAATGCCCACACATGTGAAACATAAATACATTACTGGAGGGGCAAATTACTTAGGACTGGTTTCAGTTAGAACTACTAACCAAAAGGTGAGAAAGCTGGGCATTGCATAGGATTGTGTTTTTATGAATGTGTGTCTGTGTTCATTCAGTTTACTCTTCCTATGGGGAGGAGTTCTCTTGAATTTACGATCATTTCTTTCAGATAAATAAGCCATGTCCTTGTTATTAGTTCCATTGTGCCCAGCACTCACTTTAGTCTTTGTCACTAAATTGACTGTAAAGCCAAATATTTTTCAACCCACAGTGAGATAAGATGAGGAAACTTCCATGGAGCTCTCCTTGGAAGGGAGAAACAGAGGTGGGGAAGGAAGGGAAATTAGTTTACCACCTCCCATTTCTTTTTGCCATGAACTAGTATAATCTCTGAGTTTCCATCTGTGCAATCCAGTAAGAAGCATTGCAGAAGTAGTTCCCAAACATCACCCTAATCCATTGACTGAAGCTACAAGCTGGAAAAATGAGGCTCTGCTGAAGCAGGCAAAAAAGAAATTAATGTTACTGAGAATTCTCAGACCCATCAACTAGGCTGCATTATGAAAAGTTTAGATCTTATTTTCCAGAAATACACAATATAAAACATAAATTGCCTTGGCTAAAAAATAAGGAATATGCAGCAGCAGCTATTAAAAATATTGTTAAATCTTGCCAGAGAAGCTGATAAGCCCTGGATTTGAGAAAGATAAATAGAACCAAATACCTTGAGGCTTATATGCACTATTAAGTTGACTACAGATCATTGACAGCTCAGGGGATTGCAATGCATATATGAACTGCTGAGTGTGCTATGCTGTGCCTACACTGTTTCATGTATCCATTCAAAGATGTCTACACTGAATTCCTACAGCAATTAGTGTAGGCATGATGTAGTCCATAATTACATTGCTACGGACAGACCTTTAGAAGAGGAGAATATTTTCATGCTTCTTTTTTTTTTCTATTTACAGGAAAGATATTTGCATTATAATTAAATGAATCAAACAACTTTTCTCTCAGTTCAAACAACAGAAGCATTTTCCCCCTTCCTATTGCAATAGGAACTGAAATAATGCCCAAATTCAGCCCAAACAATAATTACAGGGAACAATTACAAGGAGCAGACATTATGGCATATTGTGCAACAGCAATTCAGTTTAAAAAACCCTTGTTCTTAATTCCCATAATTGCACATATGTAATGCAAATACTCTCTGTGATGTGACAAATAAATACAAAGAAGGGAAATACATAGCCATAGGTAGTGGCAGACAAATGTGGAAGAAAAGGCTGAAGCTGCTGAGGATAGGATAAAGTAATAACTCCCACTTTCCTTTCTCACAAATCAGTGACTCAGACAGTGGGGGCTAGAGCTGAGTTGAATCATCTCCAATTTTTATGGAGCCAAGTAATTAAAAAAACCCTCGCACCTTGTAAATATTTCCATCTCTTCTAATTGTATGTGCTATTTTTCTTCACTGTCCTTGCTTTCATACCTATACCATATTTATTTTCTTAAATGAACCAGAGTATTTTTGTTTGAGTTCTTATGATATTGTCATAACATTCTAATATTGCTGGTAATATTGATGCAAGGCATCACTACAGCCAGTAAGACTAAACAGCAAAGGATGTCTGGATCGGTAAAGGCAAATAAGGCCAAAATGGCACTGAAAAAAGCAATATTAGGGCCATGAGAATACATCTACAGTGAGTAATCAAAAAGGGATGAAAGGGAAGGGACCTTTCAGCACTCATGGATAACAGACACAGCATGTCTTAAATAGCTTGACTCAATCCGGGAGGTGACCAGAAAAAATATGCACTTGATTCCCTAAGTGTGCCTGCATATCTGACAAATCTTGCAGTCATTTCCCTCAGCTATACACTTCTGGTTGTTGTCTTGTCCCTATAAATACTCAAGGGTCTTAATCTTCGAAATACCTCTGTTTAGCCCAGTCCTTTCTCCCTAAGTGATACAACTATAAGTCACTTCCCCATCACTTGAAGTGTGAGAAACACTGCTGCCTGCTGATGAATTTGCTTACACCAGAAGGACTCTTCCCATTTACAGGGTCTCCATAGCAACTGGCCATTTCCCATTCACTGTCTCCACAGTTGCTTTCATATGCTCATTCATGTTGGTTGCTTTAGCAACAGAACTCATCTCTTTGATATAATCTGCCAACTGCCTGTCTGTGTGCCCACCATTCCCATCTATGTGTATATATTGTAAGTGTGTACCCATCGGAGGGTACACGTGAGCAATGCTTTGAGGAAAAGGAACAAATATTTTATATCTCAACACAGGAGGGCAACAATATATTTTATTAATGGGAATTATTTCAGAATGTTGAAATAAATATGTTTAATGACTAATATAACCATGTATTCAACTAACTACATTTCCTGTGACACTTAGTATAATAAGCTACGTAGTTTGAACATAAAGGCCAAACCATTGTTTGGATGCTGACTCCAAGCTTGACTTTTGTACTCCTTCCTTACTGCTACACACTTGAACATTTCCTTCACTTTCTGATTGAAATTATGGTTTGCTCATACAGTCAAATTAAATAAACAGTAGTTTGCACAACTCTTTTTTTCTAGTTCCAGACAGGACTGAGGATAATGGATTTTCCTACAGCAGAACCAGGGCACCTACATGGATATCTCCTTCCCACTTGCTTTGGAGGTAGGGCTTAGATTACATCTGATGTTGCTTCTTGTGAAAGGGGTAACGTAATTCCCAGTTCTGGCCCTGACTTGGTCTGGAGAGGACACAAGCACTGGCTTCATCAAAGGCTCCCTCGATCTAGAGAAGAACCACCACAGCTACTGGAGGGTACATCAACCTTCCTCCAGAGAGCTGGATGACCTGAGCACTGGAGTGAATAGAAGCTGATGGTGGTGGGCACCCTATTCATCAACCCTTTCCCAAGAGAAGAGTGGCCTTCAATTTCCTCAGCTGGCTTTGCCAGTCAATATCCCCTCAACCTTTCATACTCCAGACACCCAAAGAAAAGGCCAGGGGATCTTAATGGACTGGAAAACAGGCTTCCCCTTCCATATCCATTTGCTAGGATTTTGATCCTATGGTCCAGACAACTATTCCAACTCATTCCACCAGATCACAGAAAGCTCAGACAGGGCAAGAACAAGCTAGCCACATCTGTTCCATTCATGGCAAATCCCAACCTGGATAACATTAGTTCTGAGTCAGGGGCATGGTGGCTAATGTGACCATTAAGATGCAACTCTGAAGAACTAGAATATGGAACTTTGTATCTAGTCTGTTCAAGGCTGGCAAGCTATTTGGAGAGAACCTATATTATGTCCTAATTAAAAATAAAGACAAAAGCAAAGCCCTGCCCCTAACCACTCCAAAATAAAAAGGCAAGGGAACCAGGCTATCCCATCCTTTTTTCACTACTGCACCCAAAGCAGATCCTTAGACTACAGGGACACAGATTTTTGGGGAATGAGCAGAAACCTTACAACAACCCAGGGGTAACATCTTCACCCAGTAGCAAGAAGTGTGGTACAAACACCAATTACTGTCACAGACTCCATGTAGACAGGAGGCTAACAGAATTGACTCATCTAGGAACCCAGATAATATCAGACACATGAGTCTGAAAGACAGTCTCACATATACTCCATAGAACTCACTAGCTCTCTCTGGCAAGATTACTTTGATCCATTCCCAGGTCACACAAGGCAATCCAATACCACCCAGTCAAAAAGGCCATAAATCACTTTCTGAGCATGAAAGAGGTTGAACAGGTCACATAATGCAAAAGATTCTTTGGATCATATTCCATATTGTTAATTACTACCAAGAAAAACAAAGAATGGCAAACCATTCTGGACCTGAAACAAATGAACTACCATATCAAATACCTAAAGTTCTGCATGAAAACTCTGAGATCAACCATAAAGTGGTTCCAGAAAAAAGATGCCTTGGCCTCACTTGGCTTACAGGAGACCTATCTATGCACCTCAATCCACCCATCTCATAGGAAGTTCATGAGGTTGAATACCAGGGTCTCCAATATCAGTTAAAGGCCCTACCGTTTGGTCTGTCAACTTCCAGAGTATTCAAGGTAATGGTGACTCAGATCACAGGAATACACATGTACACCTACCTAGACAACCTACTTATTTGATCTGCATTGACTGAACAAGAAAAAAAGCACATCAAGAGCAGAATGCAGCCCCTCAAGGATCTGGGTGTAGAGGACATATAGAATGGCCTTGGAGGATAGTGGGAAGGCAATGATCAGACAAGCATGGCTTAAGCCCATTTCAAGAGACAAATTTAAGAAAATACCTCGGGCCCCTCCCTAATTCACACAAACATAAGGTGAGGGAGGAGGGAAGCACATTCAGGCTTCTAGGATTCTGTTGTTATAGCTGTTCTAATAAAAGTAGTTTTAGACCCATATGGCATTTGTTTCTTAGTCTGGTCTACCTTGAGACTGGTTTTCAGATCAACGAAGACCTCATTCAACCACCTATCAGTCGCCTAATAATGACTCATAGGCATTATTCTGAATGCTAAAAAAGGCCTGATCTCTCTGCCAAAGGAGAGAAAGGAGATTATTCAGCAGCTATTAGTTCTCTGAAGCAGCTGTCCAGAAGTCCTGTTGGAAGTGGGACATGCAGCCTTCTCACCAGGTCCACTTCTCCACCTCAGGGGAGTGGGGGGAGGGTATGCACTGCCAAGACTGCGTAGCCTAGGAATCTAGACAAAGGAAGAAATCCAAGGCCACATACATTTCCTGGCACAGCATAGCAGCAAATCAAGGTATCTGATGAAAATGTACAACCTCTCTTGGCAAAATATGTCTAGAGAATCAAAAATGCAACAGTAAGCTGGTTCAGCTGCTAAAATCTAGATCCCGAAAATGGGTGGGTTTCAATACCCATAGCCACTTGATCTTGCCAGGGTTGAGCTTGAGCCTGCTCCTTCCCATCCAGGCCCCAATAATCTTCAGGGACTGGGGCAAGACCTTGATAGCATAATCTGGTCAGCCCAGGGTCGAGATTTATAGCATGCTGATGACACCTGACCCCAAACTGGGAGATGACCTCACCTGGAAGTTTTTGTATATATTACACAGTCAGGGCAAGTGTGTCAGCACTGAGGCACCCCACACGTCACTCAATTACAATGGTGATGGGTACATAATTGGAAGATCTGAAGGATCAGATTGGAGACAGATCCTCCTGGAGAAAATCCATCTAACTGGTCACTAAGTGTTAACGCCAACTTGATGGCACATAATCAATCAATCAATTACACTCAGAATATTGCTTTGGGAAATTTTTTTAAAAATGACCTATACAATTCTTAAATAAATGAATTTATTCCAAACCCAAAGCTAAAGAAAAAAAAGTGTATGAGAAGGATGGAGAAAATAGGATACTGTGGAATTCCAGTTGGTATGGTGTCA
This sequence comes from Python bivittatus, assembly GCF_059951505.1. Lineage (NCBI taxonomy): Eukaryota > Metazoa > Chordata > Lepidosauria > Squamata > Pythonidae > Python > Python bivittatus. The sequence goes on along the minus strand of NW_028277035.1, from coordinate 13,714,357 downwards.
GGTGTCAGACCCAGTTCTTTCCCAAGTTAAGGACTTTTTATATCATGATATTTTTCTGCTTAATTGGCAAGCAAAACCCCACTCTTGTCTCTTTTTTCAAAGTACTTCCTTGTGATTCCAGTTGATTTATTATAGGTCCCAATTTGAGAAGACAGAGAATTCAGGGTTTCCCCTTTCCTTGGAGGGAAAGCGCCTTTGCAAGTGGACTAAATCTCCAGAGCCAAGCAAGAAAATAACAACAACAACAAAAAGCAAGTTTTATTGAGTTGCCTATTTATTTGACTTGTATACTGCTGACTCATGGTGGTTTTTAAAATTTCTTTTCCTACATTTTACACACTTTCAGAATGACTGAATTTATGAATTAAAACTAAAGTTATTGTGAGAGTTAGTTCTGTTGGACTTTGTTTTTAACGTCCCTTCATCTGTTATTTTTTGTTTTAGTTGTTTTTTATATCTTTTAATGCATTTATTGATTGTTTTAGCCTTGTTGTATGCCACCCGGAGTCACTTGCTGGTGAGATGGGTGGCTATAGAAATTGTATAAATAAATAAGTAATAAGCAGCTTGATCTGACTCTTGTCAAAACAAAGAACAGAGAGAAATGGGCCTTTCATTCAGTTTAGAAAGTCCAATTAGACAGTCCATTGCACATGGCAGGTAAAAGAAGCACAAAATGGTTTCAAATTTGATTCTATAAATAAGATTTGATCTTGCAAAATAACTGTCATTTAAATTCTTTTATTATGGCTTCAAACTTTCCTTCAATAAAACTTATTAATCAGAAGATCTTGGATTCTTGTGGTCTTGCCTAATTGGTTCTGGTCCTGCCTACAGCTGAAGTCTGATAGTTATGAAACAGAACATTCTGGCACCAAAGCTGAGACGTGATGCTTTAGTTCAGAAAATGGCAGAATTAAAAACCTCTGTGACTAATTCACATGAAACTAGGGTCAGGTAGCTTGAAAAATCTGACAAAAAAATGCCATAGATGTAGAAACAGCATACTGGATTACCTAAACCTGCAGAATGGCAGTATATTCAATTAAAACCCAGACATATTAGCTGTATCTAATACTCTTAATTTATTATCAGCACTGATTTAGTTTTTTTTTTTTTAATGAGCATTGAAATGTGTTTGGGGTCTGTAAATCTACAGTCTTTTTTAAAATAGGCAGTTAAAGAGTATTGCTAAGGTATAGATATTATATATTTATAACAACTATCTATAACAACTTTGAAATAAACAAATATGGGATATTCTAGTTAGGAAGCTACTTAAAAGCTAATTGTTCTCCCAGACCTTCGGAGAGGGAGCCTCCTTTACTTATGTTTGGTCTATAGCTGAATGTTTCATCCTTCTGGGTGCCCACAATATCTTTTTTTATGTATTGTTTTTCCTTTTTTTTAATCTGTAAGTTGCCCAGAGTTGGCAAGGAAACTGGGTGGCTTCAAAATTGGATTAACAAACAAATAAATAAGTAGGGGTCTTAAAGAATAGCAAATTTGTATTTTATCATGAGATTAATTCAACAAAAGTTCTTTCATATTTACCAGACACCCAGAGAACACTTTAAAAGGATTGTCAACTTCAGGATGTTGGAAAGGGACACTAATGGATATGATATGGACAGATCCACCTATTGTCCTTTTTTGGTTTACTGTCCATAAATCTGTTAATATATTTTTGGAAAGAGTAATATGGCTTAAATATAAGCATGTGATCTTAAATTATGTACTGAAAACTTGAAGTTTCTCCTTATACAAAGGATTCATTGAGCAGGGTGTATAGCTGAAAAAATGAGCTTTTAACAAAGAAAGATAAGGGTACCCTGAATTTTTCAGTCTTGGACTGATTATATACACTTACTCTCTACTTATGAACTGGCTCTGTATTAATATAAGCAAAGAAATGATGAATATTATTCCATGTGATCAATGGAATCTGTGTTTAAAAACTAAGTTGCTTTCAAATGTGTGTTCTTGCTTTTTTTCCTTTTCGTTCTTTTTTCTTCCTATATACTGAAGCAATAAGAATAAAAAAAGCAAGTATTACACCCAAAGGCTCAGACTTAATTAATATTTCAGGATTGATCTATTTACCTCCATGATTATTCAAAATACTGAACATACCTTAGGAATGGAAACCTCATTCTTAAGTTAGTGATTACCAATGGCTGCACATATGAATTGTGTATCCTCATCTGAGCCTCACTGTTACTTGCATTTTGTAGGCTGGACACTATTTTAGAGTATATGCCAAATAAAAGTGAGGATAAGTGCAACAAGGAACGTGGCTTTTACTAACATTTCCCTGAGACATGGGATAAGCTATCTGATCTGGTTCAGGTATTTTCTTCTCTTTTACATTTCAGTAGTTTTACGTTAATCTGTCTGGATCAGCTTCTGGCCACTGAGTTTTAATGAGATTCTGTTTCTATTATTAATTATTGTTGTACTATTTTGAAAGAGGATTTTATATTGGCATTTTTATATTATTGCTTTGTAATTTTTCTCTTGTTTTGTTTCCAGATTTTTCTTACATTCTTTCAAAAGTAAGTTTTTTCTATACATTTATTCCACCTATTCACCAACATCTTGCATGTGGTCATTCCCTAGGTTCAAATCTAATTCCATTTTGTTTCTATTCCCCATTTGTTGGTAGTATTAATTCTCTACATCTCAATAACTGATGGTTATTATAATAAAGCTACAAGCAGATATAAGGTCTCCATCATCCAGTTAATTCAGCTATGAAATTAATTTGTTTTATTGTTTTACAAAGTAAGATCCCTTACTCCCACTATGTCTATCAGTAATGTTTTTGTTCTCTGACATTTTACTTCTTTACAGCACTCCCTATCACAAATCCTAAAATAATAATTTACTCAAACTGTAGCCTAATAATTCCTTCTAGCCATAAATGTAGAAAAATCCTCTGTGGCCTTTAGGACAACATTTTTTATCAAGCCCTTTTGACATTGGTTTATGCCTTTTATTCATTGAACTAGAATAGTTTCAGATAGCTTGTCAAGTAGAAACCTGACATACTTGCTTAAATTCTGAAACATGATCAGTATGCAGGGATGTCATCTAAATATATTACAAAGGTTGTTAAAACCACTGAGTTTAATGTTTAAGAATTTATAATATTTTATTTCAATAACCTATGAATAGCCTGAGCAGCAGATGGGCAAACATCTAGGGCATGACCTTAAGACTCATCTTTAATCCCAGTTTGCAATAACTTCTACACTTCTCACTCTAACAATTAGCTTTTTTCCTCACTGTTTTAATCTCTGGGTCTACCTTTCTCTTCTTTTTCTTGCTCTACTTTTTCTAATTAGTGGTTGCTAGAATACAATACAAATGCATTGTAACATTTATATTTGACAAGTGATTCAATTGTGGGTCATCTTGGTTGAAGATCTACAATATTAGGCATAGTGGACAACCCACAGCTGTAGAGTCACATTCCACCTTCAGACCTCCTGGAAGAATTATTGTTCCTTTCCTACACAGTATTGATACTGAGGGAAAAAACAAAAAAACAAAAAGAAGCAGGAAAAAGAAGGGAGTGGGGGAAAGAGGGAAGAAAGATAATGGACCTGCCCAAACTCTGGCTGCTGGTAGATTTCTCCACATGGCAATGCTGTCCCCAGAAAAAAGATCCCCCATTTTATTCTCAGATGTGTCATAAAATAGGGAGGATCAAAGACAGAGGCAGAAAAAAATCTAGAAAGACAAATGCAAAAGCAACAGTTCAGTCTCCTTAATTCAATGGAAGAGAAACTAAACCAGTTTGAAATGGAAATAAAATCTACTGATAAAGACAACAACTCAAAATATGTTGGAAACTTATTTGTGTAATTATCTTGTTTTCAAAGCATTCTCTTTTTTAGGATTATAGAATCATAGGTTGGAAGGGATCTTGGGGGTCATCTATTCTAACCTTCTGCCTAAAGCAGGAATCCTCAGACCATCCTAGACAAATGGCTGTCCAACATTTGCTTGAAAATCTCCAGCGATGGAGCACCTGTGAATTTTGGAGACAGGCTGCTTTATTGCTTAATAGCTCTCATCGCCAGGAAATTTCTCCTTATTTTGAGTTTGGATCTCTTTCTGTAAGGTTTTCACCCACTGGTTTTTATCCTACCCTCAGGCACTATGGAGAATAAATTCACACCCTGTGACAGCTCTTCAGGTATTGGAAGATAGCTAAGTCTGTCTTTAGCCTTCTCTTCTTTAGGCTAAACATTCCCCATTCCTTAAACTGTTTTTCATAGGATTTAGCCTCTACGCCTCTCACCATCTTTGTGGCTCTTCTCTCTGCACGCCTTCCAGTTCCTCAACATCTTTGCTGTATTGGGGCAACTAAACCTGAACACAGTATTACAGGGGCAGTCTGACCCTATCTTGTCCTGCTCTCCCTTATAATTCTGACATAGAATGACAGAACACTGCAGGCTTCAAAACAGTGAAAGATTTGTTTATTCTTAATTGGTATCTTCAGCTTTAGATTTTCTGAGTTCAGGGACATGATTTCTCTTGAAAGGTTAATTTAAAAATTGCACTGAGGGCATGAAATATTGATGCATGTCTGACCAGCTTTGACCTAATCTGGAAGAAAGTTCTTCACAGAACAACAGGGTCCCACAGAAGTGGTTGATGCTTTATAATTATTCAATAAGGACTATAGGTTCTCTGGATTCAGATGACTGCTAAGATTTGTGTATGTGTTTAACAGTACAGAGGGCAGGCTAGTTTAATGGATGCAGTATGAATGGAAATACAGTTGGAATTGTTACTAAAAGGTTCTAGAATTTTCTGAATTTCTTTCAAATGTGGAGTCTCAGATTCTTACCCTGAATCATATCCATTTTCCAAATCTATGAGCATTTATGCCACAATAAAGCTGTGCCATGGACAAGAAGAGACAGTTTCTTTAGGCAAACAGAGATAAACCAAAGTGGAGTGAAAGAACCATATAATTTACACAAATTGCAGTATATGGGAATAACTGTTAGGCCTACAAAGATTGGACTAAAATTATTAATTTTGAGGGAGGGAGGGAGGGGAAGGAGGGGAGGGAGGGAGGAAAAGAGACTTAATTCTTTTCCATTAAACCTACTGTTGTATTTTGATATACTAATGATATCTAGTGAAAAATAATCTGTTTCTTCCCAGATCCTGTTCCTACAATTTGTCTGTTTTGTTTGAGGTCTGCTAGTTTACTTATCTAGCTACTTCTCAGAAAAAATGATAGGAAACCTCCTTCTCTTTTCACCATTCAGGCTGTGCACAAAGGCTCCCTGGCATTCAGGACACATCTAGAAACTAGAAAGCTCCTTTAAGTAATAATGCAGGGAAGACTCCCTAATCAAGAAACAAATATGGCCTGGCATACTAATAAGCTGCATCCTGTGAGGGATGCAGCAGGCAGTGGCATTTTAAGTAGGTGGTAGTAGTGGTGGTCAAGTAATATTGAAACATATGATCATCCTAACCTGCATTTTGAACAGGTTCAATTCAAGAAGATTGCCAGAACACACAGATCATTTCTAAAAGTCTAAAAGTCACAAAGCTCAGTTCTAGAATATGTGTGACAGAGCATTTACAGTATATATTTGCATTAGCACATCCTAGTAAGGATGAAGACTATTTAGGGGAAAAGTTTAGAGGACTGTTGTCTTTTTGATCCTTAAAAATATACTTACATCTGGAATAATTTTCCAGCAAAACACAAAGCACTAAGACTTAGGGTACAACCTCTGCAGTGTTTAGCTGTAATCTTAAAATGCCTATACCAACTAATATCCTGTTTAAGATGTCGTGGTAAAATGCTGATCAGATGTTACCAAGGAGATGCATGAAGGAGATGGATGGTTTCTGTATGTATTTATTTACTTCAGTCTATTTTATTCTTTAGTATATATTATTCATCACAAAAAAGCCAAAAGATAAATACTTTCATATAAACTAAGATGCCAAAAAACTGCTACCAATTATACATCAGTAATATAGACATTTTGCCCTTGAAGGTCTGATTCTAATCTTTAATACATAAGACTCAAAATATTACATTTATTTTTATCACTGTTGCACAGGAGTGCCATAGTCATAACTTCTTTTATGGAAGTCTACCATCTGAGCCTGAAAATTTCAACTATTAAAGACCATATGTTGCACCTTCCCAAACCACCATGGTCCAGATTACAACACCCCAAAGGTTATTTAAAATGTAGTTCTAGAGCCCAAGAACATGCCTTTAAAAAAGGATATAAAATTAATATGTTGGAAAAATGGGTAAATAACTGACTTTAATTTCCTTAATGACATGTTCCTCAATCTGGAAAAAAACACTCTGAAACCCTTGCTTCCAAGAGCTTTCAGGTACACTATAAATTATGAATCTGCAGACACTGTGAAGAAGAAAAGAAAGAACACCTGGAGAAAGAAAGCAAACTCAGAGCAGAAAGACAATTCCACGTAGCAGGAACTTTGCTTGAGTATCCCTTCCAAGGGTTAGAATTTAAGAATTATTATGTACCTTTGTTATATCAACTTTCAGGTAAAGGGCATTATTAATTTTTTATTTTTTTTCTCAAGAATTAGGGACTTAGTTGACGATGTGCAATTTTCTCAAAGCTAACTCCATGAGTTTCATAACTGAAATGGCATTTGGGCTTGATTTACCTTGACCAAAGTTAGTACTACCTGAAAAGAGAAGTCTTTGTTTCAGAAGAAAGAAAATATTTTCAGATTTAATTCTAATATGATCCAACCTATCCAACTGGGGATATTTTTTTTTAAAGCTAGAATATCCCTGCAGTCAAACTACTAAATATATATAGCAAGCTATTAGATGAGGATGTCCACAGGGTGGGGTAAAAAAAAATTCAAGAGGGTGGTCACCTTCAATATGTGTTGCACCATCATGGCTGCCCTCTTGACTTTTTTGATCATACCTTACAGACCCCCCTGCCATCAGATGAAACTCCAGGAGCAAAACAATGATTATTATAACAATGCATGGCAGAAAGGAATAGGCAGAAGCAGCAAGGAACAGTGAAACTAAATTGCAAATAGTTCAGCACGTGCGTTATATCTCTACAGAGTATGTACTCATCTCACATCCAAGAATGCTCAGTGAACTTGGGTCTTTGTCTCAGAGAAAAGGACTTTTTGTTCTCAAGAAATTGCTAGCAGGCTGAGAAGCAGCACAGAACAAGCCCTGCTGCAAACTAGGAAAAGTGAGAAGACACTGCATTACAGACACAATGTACCTGTTACACATATAGATCCAGAATGTTATGTTCATGCACCATTCTTAAAGCTATACTGTTAAAAAATGTGCAAAAACTCCATATATAAAAGTTGGCACATAAAAAAGGCAAAGCAACATTAGTATAGGCTTGTAGCAGAGACCACTGTCGATTTTCTGCCTGTTTTTGTAAGAGTGAAGACTAAAGCAGGATTTTAACAGCAGAGAGGAAATTTGAAAACAGCCTCATAATAGTTAAAATGAGGATATAACTTTTTCTGTACTTATCCTACAAATTTTCAAAATGATTGAGTTTGAGTGGAGGGAAAGTTCAATTAAATGATGGAAAAACAGAATATAAATATCCAAAATAAGGAATATATAGAAGGCGCTTAACTGGCTCTTACTGGTTAGCTATATGCACTTCCCATTTCCAGAACACATTCTGTAACTGTTTTTGCCATTCCACATACATCTAACAGTTGTGTGAAAAAGAAAGTACACCCTCTTTGAGTTCTATGGTTTTATGTATCAGGACATAATAAAAATCATCTGGTCCTTAGCAGTTCTCAAAAGTAGGTAAATACAACCTCAGACAAACAACAACACATGACATATTACACCATGTCATCATTTATTTTACAAAAAGAAAGCCAAAATGGAGAAGCCATGTGTGAAAAACTAAGTATACCCTTACTGCTTCCATAGGTATGAAGAGGCTAAGTAGCAGCCAGGTGCTGCTAATCAAATGCTCTTGATCAACTGATCATCAGCAACTGTGACTACCTCTAAAAGCCAAAGTTTTAGGAGTTTGCTGGTCTTGAGCATTGAGGTGTGTGTTAACACAATGCCAAAGAGTAAAAACATCAGCAATGATCTTAGAGAAGCAATTGTTGTTACCCATCAATATGGGAAGGGTTATAAGGCCATTTCCAAACAATTTAAAGTCCATCATTCTACAGTGAGGAAGATTATTCACAAGTGGAAAACATTCAAGACAGTTGCCAATCTAACCAGGAGTGGATGTCCCAGCAAATTCACCGCAAGGTCAGACTGTGCAATCCTCAGAGAAATTGCAAAAAATCCAAGACTTACATCTCAGACTCTACAGGCCTCAGTTAGCATGTTAAATGTTAAAGTTCATGACAGTACGATTAGAAAAAGACTGAACAAGTATGGTTTGTTTGGAACGATTGCCAGGAGAAAGCCTCTTCTCTCTAAAAAGAACATGGCAGCACAGCTTAGGTTTGCAAAGTTGCATCTGAACAAATCACAAGACTTCTGGAACATTGTCCTTTGGACAGACGAGACCAAAGTGGAGATGTTTGGCCATAATGCACAGTGCCACATTTGGCAAAAAACAAACACAGGATATTAGCACAAACATCTCATACCAACTGACAAGCACGGTGGTGGAGGGTGATGATTTGGGCTTGTTTTGCAGCCACAGGACCTGGGCACCTTGCAGTCAAGTCGACCATGAACAACTCTGTATACCAAAGTATTCTAGAGTCAAACGTAAGGCCATCTGTCTGACAGCTAAAGCTTGGCCAACATTGGGTCATGCAACTGGACAATGATCCCAAGCACACCAGAATGGCTGAAAAAGAAAAGAATCAAGGTGTTGCAATGGCCCAGTCAAAGTCCAGACCTCAACCCGACTGAAATGCTGTGGCAGGACCTCAAGAGAGCTGTGCATAAACAAATGCCCACAAACCTCAATGAACTGAAGCAATGTTGTAAAGAAGAGTGGGCTAAAATTCCTCCACAATGATGTGAGAGACTGATAAAGTCATACAGAAAATAATTACTTCAAATTATTGCTGCTAAAGGTGGTTCTACAAGCTATTGAATCATAAGGTGTACTTAGTTTTTCACACATGGCTTCTCCATTTTGGCTTTCTTTTTGTAAAATAAATGATGACATGATGTAATATGTCATGCGTTGTTGTTCATCTGAGGTTGTATTTACCTACTTTTGAGAACTGCTAAGGACAGATGATTTTTATTATGTCTTGATACATAAAGCCACAGAACTCAAAGAAGGTGCACTTTCTTTTTCACATGACTCTATATATCATATACAGAAGCAGTAAGGCACAGTAAAACTAAACTGCAAATTGCTCAGTTAAAGATAAGTTAAATATGATTTTATGTGAGTAAAGCATATATACAATTTGTGTGTGGGGATGGTAGTAATAAATAACTTGGCTAAAGCAGCTGAGCCAACATTCAACTTACTGAAACTATATGACCTGCTTGTGATCAGCGCTGATACACTAAAAACTGTCTTCATTGTATGTTTTATGTATAACATAAATTCAAATCAGAAGATTCAAGCCAAGCTACCTCTGCTTTTCAGGCTAGTTATTCCTCTTATGTTGTAACAGAGTCAAAGATTTTCAGATCTTCTTCCTGATCTAGTCACTGGTCAGTGACTATTAAAGAGAACTACCAGGGAGAATGCAAATATTAAGAACTGACAGCAATTAAGAAATCAGCTACTTACCCTGTGAGAACCACCACAAAGTCCATCACATTCCAGCCATTCCTTAGGTAGGATCCCTTGTGGAAAGCAAACCCTAAGGCAATAATTTTAATTCCAGCCTCAAAACAAAATATCCCAATGAAGTATGGTTCGGTGTCATCCTAAAAAAGATTATATAGAAATATTATTACCTAGTGATTACATTTTTACCCCATATTTTCTTCGAAGAGCTCTTCCTACCCATGTTGTTCTCATTAAGCCAATGACAGGTACACATAAAAATAGGTAGAGCTCTGACTGCACCATTTAGCCAGCATCTTGATTTTTTTGCCCACAGCCTATGGACACCTCTGCCATTGCTTACTGTAGTTGGGGCTGATGAGAATTAAAATCCAAAATATCTAAAGGGAATCAGAGTATTCATCCTTGGGCCAAGCTGGTAATATGACTAGCTCAGAATTACCAAGGAAACTACACAGAAAGGATGGGTCACCAGGATCTTACCTTCTGATTACACCTGGCTGGGCATGAAGATATTCTAGGATATTTTTATCCTACTTTGCAAATATGGGTAGGTCAGTCTTGCAAATCCTTCAAAATCAATCAATTCCATTAATGTAGGATTCTACTGCAAATTATGTTTCCAGTAGATTGACATTGTTTAAACAATACCGGGGAGTAAAAGACTCATTGGGAGAAAAATCATCATATTTCATTATTGGAAAGTGGGGTAAAACCTCCTTGAAAATTTTGCTTGAAAAATGGTACACTTTCAGTATACAGACTGTTCTTATGTAGGCTTCATTAGACAGTGCTATACTCTGATGTCAGACAAACAAGCAACTGCTGCATTTCAGTTTTGGCTCCACTCCTAACCACATACCAGAAATGTTTAGTTGGCAGCTCTGGTTCCACATAACGGATGATGTTCACGAACAAAGATAATTTCATCAAAAGACAGGACGATTTTACTGCACCTTATGAAAAGGAGGAAGAACTTGACCTAGGATAGGGCTGATGAAAGGAGGCTGCTGTGTATGCAGATATGTTCAGACCCAGAAAACTGAGGCACTCCTAAGCAAAGGAGCCAACTGAAGCAGGCTATGGATGAGCAAGAGCACAAGAGTGAAGAGTGGTAATGGAGGCTGCCTGCCTCCATTACCACCCCTCTGAGTGATCCATGCCTGCCTTGGGTTGATAGGGTTTTCAGCTGGGCAGGTCCATCCATAGGCTGAACCAGCTCCATAGATTGGGCCAACAGGGCCATTCTGGTAAACAGGATGTTACTGCTGGGTGACTTTTGTACCTAACATTTATTAATTATATTATATTTATATACCACCACAATTGCACAACTCTTGGTGGTATACAAAAGATAACACCTACGCACTAAACATACAAGAGTAAAATCAATAAAAATAAAAACCCCAAAGGCCAAGTAGCATATAGCATTTCTATTGCATTATCTAACTATTTAATAACATTATTGGGAAGAGTTCAACTTGAACTGCTTCTGGAAGATCAAAAGAGATGGACCAAGTCTTATTTCCAGGGGAAAGCTATTCTGCCATATGAGACTCATGACAGAAAAAAACTTCCTTCTGGCTTCCACATCCCCCCAATTTCACCGTAGTGGAGAATTACAAGTTATTTATTTATTTATTTTAATAGACTTGTCCCCGCCCATCTCCCCACAACGGGGGACTCTGGGCGGCTTACAACAAACTAAAATCAGAAATACAATTAAAAGTTATAATTCTCCATGATGCTTATATTAGACAGGTCAATTCTAGTTGAACTAAGTGGTCCTAGTGATACCAGCACCAAGCTATGTGGGGCTTTACAGGTTAAAACTAATATTTAAATTTGCACCCCAAAACCTACAGATAAGCAATACATGGCCCAAAGATGGTCCTTCAGGTAACCAGGCCCTATGCCATGAAGGACTCTATAGGTATCATCAAAACCTTAAATTGCACCCAGACGTTCAGTGGTAGCCAATGTAGCTTGCTCAGCAGACATGTCACGAGTGTACCACAACACGCCTATAACTGCCTGTGTGGCTGTATTCTGAACCAGTTGCAACTTCAAAATGGCCTTCAAAGGCAACCCTATGCAGAGGGCATGATCAACTGTGAAATGATGGCATGGTCAACTGTGAGGAGAGAGTTCTGGTCCAGAAAACTGTGCAGTTGGTGCATCAGATGAATCTGGACAATGGCCCTCTCAATTATAGTTGTCACCTGCGTTTTCAGCAGGAACTAACAATCTAAGAGGACTCCAAATTGCACAAAAGTTCTATCTGGGGAAGTGCTACTCTCTTCGGAACTAAATATGGCATACTAGGAGAGCTGGAAACACCACATAGATAGTAAAAAGCAGGGGAGAACTGAGCCTATGGCTCTCTACAAGAGGCCATCTCTCAACCACCATCGGAAACCACTTGCTGAGGAAGGATTAAAACTACTAAAATAAAATGCCCCAATTCCCAACCCCTGCAGGTGGTCCAGAAGGATACCATCTTTGTTGGGATCAAAGGCAACCAATAGGTACAGAAAAGGTGCACTCCCCTCATCTAGGTCCTGACAAAGATTATCAACCAACACAACAAATGTGGTTTCTATCTCATGCCTGAACCCTGATTGAAAAAGAACCAGATAATCTGCTTTCTCTAGGGTGCTCTGTATCTGCCTCCTCACGGCCTCAACAACTTTCCCCAAAAAGGGAAGGTTGGAGAAAGGATGACAGTTGTGTAACACTACTGGATCCAGGGAAATCTACTCTTAAGTACTACTCCTACTTTTAAGTAGGAGAAGTGTTATGGCCTTCTTCAATGTGACAGGGAACATACTCTCTTCTAGTGAGGACTTAGTCACCTCCCAGATCCAGGTAACCTTTGCAGGAGCCAGGTGACTCAGGGAACTAGACCATAAATGATACAGGACATACTAGCGAGTAGTCTATTCACTTCACAGGAATCCATAGGCCAAATGAGTCTATGACAACATGGCAAAAAACATTATGCTAGTCACCACCACAGATTCTGTTCATGAAAAGTCAAGACTTTGTCAAATCTGAGCAACTTTGTTGGCAAAACCAGTGCAAAATGGATATAGCTGCCAGGCAGGAGATCTTCCTTCCCAACAGAGAGTTTGCCAAACAAGGCAGGTGTCCAACAATCTGCTGATGCAATAAGGGAGAAGAGCACTTTTACTCCCATCACCAAAGTGTATGCATCAACTTGAGCTCTTACCTGTGCTTGACAGATTCATTTCTGATCTTCCTTTATTGGCATTCCACGCATTATTTCTGCCACTTTATCTCCCAGGACTACTCAGTAAACCAAGGAACCAGTTGGGATTGTTCAGCAGAAAGAAGCTGCTTGGAAGCAATTCTGTCAAGTTCAGGTCACCTCCTGTTGCCAGTGGCTACAGGAAACAACCTGGGTTGCCTACCACATCACTGGGAAATTTCCCAAGCCCCTGCAGGAATCTTCTGGTTCCATAAGATGTCTGGAGCAGACTATTCTAATTAGCCATTTGTGATGGAGGATTTGGATGAGGAGGTTCAAGGACAGAAGCATTTCCTCAACCCATAGCCCGAGCCTGGGAAAGCGAAGAGGATGAGACTGGCACCACCCTAAGGAATTCATAGTGTTTAGTTGCAAGCTTTGGGAGATTCTGTCTAGCAGGTACAAGCTAATAAAGTAACTGAGCTGTTCCAGTACTGTCTCATGGAGTTTCTTGGGCTGAACCTGACAATTTGCCTCATAGAGATCATGAGTCCTGAATCATGGAGATGGAAGTCATCCAACACCAACAAGCAAAAACACCCAGTATCAGTCCCAAGATTAGATCTAGGAATTCAGAATGGGATACTGCCAGACAGCAGGGTAGCCAGTTCACCAGCAGGATCCCCAGCTCATCCCTATGGCATACCTGGCTACCTCAGGAACAGGAAACCCTGGTCAAGGGAAAAATATCTAAAGATCAGCACATCTCCTCATCCCCAATCTTAACAGTAAGCTTAATGAAGTTCCTGAAACCTGGGAAGGCAGATTTCCATGAGGGTGATACATGTCACCCTCTAGATGTTTCTGGATCTTAAGTTCAATTTCTCTGCGTATTCTATTTTAATCGTAATCACTTATTTTGCAGAAATCCATCTGTAGTGCTAATTTAGGGCTGTGAAAAGGGACCAAACCAGATGTTGCATTGGGCCCCAGATTCCTTAAACTGGCCCTCCACAGGGCTTATAATTTTTTTTCTATATTAAAGTTTAAGACAATGAGAATGCTACTCACCAATCGTTCTGACATTGGTGTCTTGTCTCCATCAGGTAGGTGTTGCTCCAGAGCAAGGACAATGCAGTTTGCTATGATAGTTGCTAAAATCATGTATTCAAAAGGAGTAAGGCAGGGTTAAGGAAAGACTCACAGACAAGAGGATTTTTAGATGTGGCCAAAAAAGGAGCATTCTCGGTATCACCTACTTCCTATGCCAATGTTTTCTATTATGAGTTCCATGAACATCAATGGATGCTAAAAATATCATTTAGCTTGGAAGTCTTGCATTGAATAGAGCCATTTCAAAATCAAATTTCTGGATTAGAAAGTTTCTAGATAAGGCTTTCATTGTGCTATCATCATAATTCATTTATAGACTTCTTTTAGGGCTCCTGATGATGTTATCTCCCTCCTGTGTTTTCCCATGCTTCTTTGATCTTTTTTCCTTACCCATAAAATCCATTAAAAAGGGTAATATGGAAAAATTGCATATTGATTTTTTATCTGTAGCACTGTATGCTGTCCATTGGGAAGCATGGCCATGTCACATTTTCCTCTTGATTTATTGACATGGAAAATGCAAGGTACAGAGATAAGTATTATATAAGAACAGCCTAATGGATGTTAAGCTTGGTGAACTAAAGTCACTGGATCCAACTAAGAAGAAATAATACTACCTGTTCCAACCCACAAATTTTGAAGAAGCTGCACTTAGCTTCCCTGCAGAAATTTCTAGGGAATCATTACAGCTTAAGGTCATTGCACATTACTATATAGCAACAAACTGAAAATTGCCATCAATGTATATTTGTTAATGAGCTGTAGCTAATACTGTATGATACCTGATGTATTCCTTACAATCACATTTTACATTGTTTTGATGTACAGCTTGAAAAGCAACATGTGAAACTACCCTTTTGAGAGAGAGAGGGAGGGGGGGGAGAGATCTCTAAGCCACAGTGTATCAGCCATCACGTTTTACATATGATATGAACCTATACTAGAAATAAGTTGCTTGCTTTATCACCTGCTTGGATTTGCCCTCACTCTGATTATGTACTCCAAATTATAATTTGTACTGAAGTCAATTTATAGAGTATGTGAAGATACAGAAATGGTATATCTGGATATAATCACAACAACAGTGGTGTCTTGTCTTGTCTTCCCCTCGATTTGGTTATGAATACATATTTTAAAAGGAAGATTTCTCACATCAGAAATTCTTGATTAATAGCAATCAAGAAAGAAGGCTTCAGGGATTGGCAGATTATTTGTCTTCATAACTGCAGTACTGAATTTTGAAGCTGATCTAGATTATTCATATTTGTCCTCAACCTCTTTTGACATCATTTAGAAAAAGTTCAGGAGAATCTCTGTCACTATTATTGTTTTAGAGAGAAGAAATATCAGAGCAGGAAATCCAGTACTACACAATAAGATTAGAAAGAGGATTCCTAGGCTCCTGTCCTGCTGAGAGTTCATTCCTTTTTTTTTAATAGTAGTTTTATTAAAAATTACAATTACAAAGATAAAAACTAATGCAAACAAAAAAAAATAGAAAGAAAAAATAGAAAGAAAAAAATAGAGAAGAAAAATAAAAATACAATAAAGAAAAAGAAAAGAAATATATAAGGAAATGACTTCCTCCATCACAAGTATAAACAATTTTAGTAACTTATCACCTTCTCTTAAAAGCCTCACCCACAGCATTTTCAGCTTCTGAGACACCTGAGATATTAAAACAACTTGTTAAATCCTTTAAAGTTAAAAAACCTACTATTAATTTGTATAGATATTTGTTATCAATAAATCAATTTGATATGCAGATGTTAAGGGATGAATGGAATAAAGAATAAAGAAGTAGAGGTTTCTATATTGCCTAGACAATGGGAGAGTGTTTTAATTTCTATAGCAAGAGCGTCAATGAACCTTAAACTATGATTTATACAACAAAAATAATATTTAGAATTTACTGGACTCCACTACATTTATACAGAAAAGGATTGTCAGAAACAGCATTTTGTTGGAGATGTAATAAGGACAATGCCTCTTTAAAGCATACATATGTTTTTACAATGTCCTATACTTACTACGTTTTGGGAGAAAGTAGCGGACTATATAAATATGATTGTGCAACAAAAACTAAAATTCTCAGAGGATAATATTCTTTTGAACTATATACCTAGTACATGAAACTTGACAACTGCACAACGTAAATGGATTCTCCATGCCTGTACCATGCCAAAAGATTGATATTGCAGCTTTGGAAAGATAAACGTGTGGCCCCATTTATTCAAAGGATTGAAGACCTGATTAAACTTGCTACTTATGAGTGCATTGCCTACAGATGTATGGACTTACTTTGTATTATACTTTGTATGGACAAGTATAATGAAATATGGGACTCATTTATACAAAAACACTGGGTTAAAAAAATGATGGTCATATACTCTATTGGAAATATATTTGTATTTGAATAATAGTTGTATTAGATAAGCATATATAGAATTGTACCTGTTTATTGTTATAATGATATATTAACACTTTTTCTTTTTGTTGTATTTTTTTTTCACTTTTATGTTAAAACACTTTTATGATTTTTTTTTTTGTAGTCAAAAAATAATTTTAAAAAGCCTTCTTGTTTCAGACCTGATCAGCAAAAGTTCATTTAAGAGTTACCGGAGATAACAATATACTGTATCTATTTTAACTTTGATCAAATAAGCCAACTCTATATTTCTTTTACTTTTAACAATCTTGATCTTTAGTCCCTTCAAATAATGTCCTAGGACTTGATTTCTTCTCATTTTTTCTTTGTCCCTGCTCACAAAATTCTTCAAAGCTTTAACAAGTGTCTTTTGTAAATCCAGTGTAAGAAAATTATCCATGTCACTCTCTTTATCCATAGTCTCATCCTATTTGTATATCCTTATTAATTATTAAGACATCAGCCAGTTTTCTTTGTATGTCCAGTGTAACATCTTTTCCCATATCATTCTTGTAGCCTGTCATTTTTAAATCTACTTTCAAATCAGTCTCAGTCTTGCCAGGTAAAATTTGTTCCTCTTTCATAACATCTTTTAAACACAGTCTATCTATAGAAGCAGACACTGGGTCCGTTGTTCAAAAATATCCTTCGATATGTCCAGTTAAAACATTTTACTTCATTCTGTATTAGTAAGTCAAATTTAAGTGTTCTTCTCCTTTAATTGTAATCTTTAGTTCCTTCTGGTTCCCTCTACTGTCAAACCTTCAAAGTCTCATCCTATCATGCTTTTTTTAAAAAGAGAATTCAAAACAAAAGCATTTTCCCATGGGAAGGATTCTTTTAATTAATTCCAAAATCTTATTTCAAATCCATCTGGACTCCTAGCCCACTTGTAACTTTCCAGAATCAAAGTTCTAATCACCTTTTGCTGTTTATTCCAAAAAAATTTTTTTTTTAAGTTCTTAAAGTTGTAATTAAAACTTATTTCACTAAGGATTGAAGGAAACTCACCCGGTGCTGTCAAATGTATTGATCCAAAGGTCTCAGAAAAGCAGTTAACAAGCAATTTCTGAAAGTGATTAGAAAAGGAAGTACGCAAACCTAGTGTCTTTTCAAAGGTGCTGACCGTGGTTTGAACAAGATGGCTATTCCGTCATTTCCCAGAGCTCTAAACCCACCAGAGATCACTGTTTTGCAGTCTCCTCATGAGAAGCAACTGTCTGGAGCACTCGTGGACGATCTCAAGTCCTCTCCTTTTCCAGAGAGGAATTATCAAAGAGCTGGTCTACTTGCTGGCTCTTTCTTCTGTGGTTCCGCTTTTCATGGAGCCCTCTTCAGTCCACCATTTCTTCCCAGAAGTCCCTGCTGTGAGTTCATTCCTGTCCCATGTTTCACAGATACAGAAACAGGAACCTGAATCTTCATGGATTTAGACGTAATGAAATGGGCATATATGTATATGTGTGAGGACTGAAAAGTTTTTTTTAAAACTCATTTAATTATTTAAAAGATAGAATAAGAGAAGTTCAGTAATTATTAGCATAGACCAAGCAACTGTGTGAAATTATAGCACTGGAAAATGTGTGTCCACTAAGTGTACTGGAAATATGCTTCTCCCATTCATTCCCTATGGCCCACACTGGGAGATACTGGTATTATATCTGTTAAGTACATTTTGGAAATGAAGGTCAATGTAACCTTTGTATAGCTATGCAACCACTCTAAAAGCAGTTTCCCGTGATGAATTCTGTTCTGCAGCTTTTTTCTCCTGATTAATTTATTTAACAGACAGTTGCAGACAGCACTATTTCCCTACCACATGTGGCATTAAATATTTAATATAGCCATTTATATCTCATCTTTTAAGACACAAATCCTTCCAATATGGGTCATAATAAGACATAAAACAACAATAGAATAAAATTTGAAAACATGAACCAAAATATTAAGATATGATAGGTTTAAAATCAAGAGAAATTATTCATAAGTCTTGTAGAAGAGTATGATTGGGAGACATTTTGAATCCTCTTCCTGGTGGATAATTGAGATAGCTACCCACTACTATTCTTCTACCTTTTGGAGAGTATTAAGTAGACAGTAATGAAGTATTGAGACTTCTTGTACTCACAACTGATGTGGAGACACAGGCAGTTGCATCAATTAAGTTATTTTTTAAAATACCTATGAGGAGTGAAAATGGTGCTACTGCACCACACCAACCTGTTAGGTATTACATGACATCCTGATGCCATTGTGGTGGTGAAATTTTGCTATCTCTGTAGGGTTCTAGATAGAGGGCATACCTAACTTCTCGAAGTCTTGGCTGGATGTCTTCCTGAAATGTATTTTAATAGTGTTGCTTATAGGTTTGGAACTAGATCAGCTAGTTATTGGAGTGTAATCTGAATATAAGCACATCTGAATGTACACTGGCTTTTTCTGATATAAACCCTGGAACGTTAAGCAAAAAGGGCAGAAAAGCTGTATTACTTGCAGTTAAACAGGACTCAGCAGGTGGCAGTCCTGGTCAACCTTGTCTGGACTGGGAAGCTAAGCCAAGATGGGATGGTTTCTATAGGAATCTTAGATAGGAGTCTTCCAGAGTATATCAGAGATGTAGACTGAATGGGGGATTGAAAAACATGCCAGACAAGGGAAATAGCAAACAATGTATTATTGCCAAAAAAATTGCATGGGCTAGTCTAGAAAATAAACAGAAATTGAGACTGAATCAAAGGAGATTCAAGGTATACCATCTCTTTTAGAAAAATGTTGATAATATACTAGTTTACCCTGTCCCCTGCCTCCCCCATATTGGATGGTTCACTCATAGGAACATGTGCCAAGAACAGGGCTCCCATGAAAAATGAGCAACAAATAGAGATTCAATAATTTAAATTTTCTTTATGGGTTTCATACTTATGCTTGAAAAACCATGCATCTGTTGTTTTTGCTTATCACCTAACTTTTAAAAGCAATGGAACTTTGCTTTGTCCATAAGTAACAGCAACCCAAATCAAGAGGGGACATATTCACTGACTGCTGACTTTTTTCAAAACCTCAGCTGACCTTTTCATTATCTAGTTACATTTAACCTTGCATTTGACTTACAGAGTGCTTGGAGTCTATCCTACGGCTATTTGTTTTGCCTGTTTTTTTCCAGAGCATGCAGAGAAATATTATTTGGAATGCACATTTGTTGCATCCCAACACATGACTCCTGACCATGGTGTTCACTATCTAAGTGTGTTGCCAGGACCTCTTGGCTGGGAAACAGCAAAATTATCTGAATGGTATAATACCTTAAACTTAAATAATAGGATCTTTCCTGTGAGGATTAGCTTATCTTTGCAGCTACTGAGCTGAGATTCTTGCCAGGTGTTTCTACACAGGACAAGGAGGCTACAGGATGTCTGACATCTCAGGCATTAAGCAACTGCCTGCTTTCCTTCTTGGTTAAAGTTCTGTGCTTTGTCCATTCAACACGTCACCCCACATTACAATTTTTAATGAATACTATAGTATTTTATGGCTGACTGGGAGCCAAGATAACTGGTCCTTAGCATTTTCTTGTCACAGCTGGTACACTGGTAGTTGAACGCTGCAGAAATGATAGGGTTTTAGGGGTTGCTGGGAAGTTCTGAGCCCCCTCCTCCCAAGAGGCCTTGTGTTCTCAGCTTAGCTGGAGCTTGACATAGTAAGAACTGGCCTCATGCTGTGCCAGCATACTAACAGGAAGGGCAGCTGCTGCATTAGCACTACCTTAAGGACAACCAGCACCAGGGAGCACCAATTAGAGAGAAAAGAGGAGCAATTGTCTCTCTTTTGTTCCAGACCAAACACTGATCAGGCAAACATGCACTTTTCTATTATTTTCAAATATAAGAATCACAAATGCTTTCAAAATACAGTAATAGCTTTCCTGTAATTGAATATATCAAAGAGCAGCTTTGGGAGTTTGCTGTGTATCTTGCCCTACAGAAAGAAATCCTCCCCTTCCTTCTCACAATTAAAATGTCAGCTCTGGGCACAGGAGAACTGAGTTATTTGAGCTATCCAGGTTGGTATTTTTTAAAAGAATAGGAGTGGATAGGTTTAGAAATATTAAAATAAATGGCAGAAGTGTGCATTAATCCTAACATATCAAGTTAAATTATTAGATTTATAATTTAGAATATAATAATTTTCTAGAATTTTTTTTAAAAAAATAGATGTTCAAGATTTTGCTATGGCAGCCAGTTGTCTGTTACCCTGGTATTCCTTAAATTCATGAAAAGCTTTCCATGTTACTGGGCAGTTAGCCCACATGAAGAGATGAAAATGGCCTAGATTTCAAAGGAATCAAAGTTTAAATTATTGAAGGAAATTGAAGAATGCCGCAAGTGCATCAATTTTATCTGTTCCAGGAAGCTGCATTAGCCTCTTCAACTCCTTTCCCCCGGAACTACAGTTAATTTCTCTTTCCAGGTCTCTGCAAGGCTACTTTTGCATCTGAATCTAGAAAGTATTTCCCAAGGAACCCCAGGGCCAGCTGCCACATGTAGGTCAGGCAACTTCCAGATAGGTCAAGGGCTGGCATACCAACCAGTTTGGATCCCGTTATTGCCTTCTGATTTATAATCTGCCTAGCTTGTAACAAAAACCCGTGTTTGAGCTCTGAATCGCAACATCGGCTCTAGAAACCACATTCTTCTTCCCTGCAGCTCTTGCGCTACCTGCTTCTTCAGTTCTTGCCTGTTTCTGAGGCAATCGCCGCCACTTGGCGATGGCGAGGAAGGGGTGAAAATTGCTCTTAGCTAGCAGCGGGCCGCCTGCCAGCTCGCTCTCGAAAGTGGAGCAGCGGAGGCAGGCGCTGAAACGTGCCGCTGGGACCGGCCCAGTTCTTGGGGTGGGCTGGAGGAGCGGAGACTGCAATGCGCGTCGCCTGACTCCCTACAGTACAGCCCCGTCAGCGCTGAGCCACAGAGCTCGCTGCAGGCCCTTGCTGCCCATTGATTGGCTTACGCGGAAAGAGCCTGAATCAGCGGATCTGGCGGCGGGGAGACGGAGAGCAGCTGGGGACGCGAGGGAAACGGAGGGGGGCAGGCAGAAACGGCCGCCAGCGCGAGGCCTTTCAACGGGAAGGAGCGGGCGCGGAGGCCTCCGGGGCAAACGCTCTCACCCCCTCGAGCGCGCCCTCCCAGGCTTCCAGGGGGCCGTCAGGGGAAAACTACCTTGCGCTCTCACAAAGTCATAAAAAGAGGCGGGCGGAGGATGGTGTGGGGGTGGGGATTCATAAGCGCAGGTATGGAGTCTCGCTCTCACAAGACAGTGAGTCACCGTTGCATTTTATATATTCAGGTGCTGAAATGAAAGGAGTAAGGGAAGGAAGCATACATTCTTGAAACCTTTTATGTGCAGGCATGACAGCTGTTTAGGTTTTTATGGAATAATTTAGGACCCACATCCTAGAGAGATTCCCACTCCTTATTCCCTCATTCTTGAGATGCCCTTGCTGCCCGTACAGGCTTTCACACAGCAGTCTAGTCTTGGAAACTGGGCTGTACCGTTCATTCCACAAAGGGGTGGGCATGGGATTGAATAGGTCTGCATCATCTGCCCTCCCACTCCTGCCAAGACTGGTAAGAAACTCAGGAATTTTTTTAGTTTTCAAGCTTCAAAACCTGAAGCTCCAGAAAGTAATACCCCTTTGTTCACTCACATCTTTGTAGCCAATCATCTTCATGTAAGGAAATGATTTAAATATACATACTCAAATACTAAATGCACAGATTCATCTTAACAAAAGCCCATTAACTTTATTGAAATACAACACAGAGAAATTACTGGAAAGTTTTAATGCAGCAAATATATGTTTGCTGATACGAATATAATACAGGTACGTCTCAGGGAATGAAAAATGGCCATACATTCATCTTGTGATGTGTTAGTAGCAGACAGAAAGGCCTGGTTTATAAATGAATGCAGGGAGGAGGGATTTATGAGTGTACACAAAGAGGCATCGGGGGAGGACTGGATATGTCCATTTAGCACATCTGTTCCTAAAACCACTAGGCTCAGACCACATCAGCTCTCTGACCACAGCAGGGCTGACACAGAAAATGCCATCTCTGTGACTGCTTAAGTGATGCTGTTGCAAGATTATTGGTACAGCTGATTTGAAGTTTAGTAGTTTTTCCATGTTTCAAATTTGGCATAACACCTCTCAGGGGTGGAGAGAGAGCGTTTTCTATTTGGCTTATGGTTTAGGTATCTCGTATTCCTCAAATCAGGAGGCAAAAAGACCCAGCATTTATTTAATAAAAGCTATTTCTGTATTATCCACCTAAGGGCAAGGCATCCTAATAAAAGTGAGCTGTAAAACCAAGCAAAAGAAGCAAAAGCAACAGCATCACAGGTGGGAAAGTTGAGAAACACCTGTGTAGCAAGAGCAGCTGCTTGGTGCTCAACCTATTTTCAACACATTGGCCAGCACCTCAGCAAGTCACTCACCTTTGCTTAGCCTGCTTAGCTTGTGAGAAAGACTTTGCATGGTTTTCCTTGGGTTTGTAAAGTTGTATTTGTAGGCCAATCCACAAGGATGACCCTTCACTCATAGCTGTTGGGAGGAGTACCAGAGAGAGAGAGAAACTGGACTGACTAGCAGTTGATATTACAAACATGCTGATTGATAAAGGAAGACCTATCATACAACAAGCCAGATTAATAAAAGTAAAGATTTTAAAATGTGCAAGGATATCTGTTACATTCACATTCTGCAAGTTGCAACAAAATTAATGGTAAATGTATTGATTTCACCTACCATTTCTGGCAAGCTATTATTGTGTATATAACACATTTAGTGAACCCATGCTTTGCCTTGTCATATTCATTTCCCCCTAACTCTGTAAGGCAGGCTGTTGTTACTCCTGTTTTACAAGGGCAGTGAGATCAATATAAAGCAAGCCATATTAAACTGAACCAAGATTTCCCAAATCCAAGATTAAAAAATATCAACAACAACAACACTATTTCTCAGAGTAGAGTGGACAAAAACATGAGCTTGCAAAGTATAAATTGCCCAGTTCAAATCTCCCTTCAGCCATGAATTCACTAGGTGGCTTTAAGGAAGTCACTATATCTCAGGGTTTCCCCCTCAAAATAGACGGAAAATTACCCATCTTACAAAGTTGAAAGAAGTACTAAGACAACGTGAAAGACCTAGAATACTCTAGGTTCTATAAAATTGCTAAAAAAAAAATTATAATATAATAGCACTGACTGCCAACTATTTTCCTGGTTATGTATCCAGTATGGTAAACACATGAGTTATCCCTCATTATTCAGACAAGTTAATTACCTTTGATTGTATTCCCCCTTCTTTCTGCTACTGCTTTTGAATGAGAAAAGAAACACATCTTAAATTATTCTTGCATGGGTCCTATAAAAATTCCTTTGCATGGGGATGAGGAGCAAACTTCAAACAAGTTAATGGCAACTGTTCTATATGAAATCTCATAGTACCATGAATGCATTGCATATTAATCTTATGGATTAAGTCTCTGGCATCTGCAGTTAAGGATCTCAGGTAGACGTTAAAGGAGCTAGATGGACATATGTTTAGATTACTGTATTGCCACAACAGAAGTGACTTCACTGATAGCTGAATATGATATCCCATTTTTTAAAGTCCTAGAAATGGAGTAAGGGGTAGGAGATAGGATTTTAGAATGATATTGGGAAAGAGAGTTTAACCGTTTTCTCCCCTATTTTCTCAACTTAAATCAACCCAAAAACAATTAAAACACAAAATACTAATAAAACATATAAACAATTACATGGTACTTACATGCCTTACTCACAGGATAAATAGCAGTGCCAAAGGTGATTTTTCATTAGAACAAATAGCAGATGGATGCAAGAATCAATATCCTGTCCTAGTACTATAGGCCTTGATCTGAATTCCCTGTTCCCCATGCTTGCTAATAAGATTTTTAAAGTGAGGAGATTCAAAACATGTTATATCTAGTTTTATCCCTATATTTCAGTTTATAGAAATGGGCATACATCATGAGGAAGGGCAGAATCTTAGTAGTATAGTAGTGCTTCCAGGTCTGAATTGTGATTCCAGTTATTCCAGACAGAGATGAGAAAGAAGCATGTCTGCCAATCCCAGTTAGACCATATTGAACTAGATTTATGTATTAGTATATGGCAACTTCATGAGTTCTTTAAACTGGCTGCTAAACCTTTTGGAAATCATCACACCCATTCCTTTATTATTTAAATTCAGAATATAATTGGAATAAAATAAATTCACATAATCTCTGTAACAGTGAATTCTTCAAGTAGTTAGTGATAAATATGGAATAGCCCTTGAATGGCAAAACATAGCAAAAAACTCCATTGTCACATCAGATAAAAGCAGATCACAGATTCTATGAGACTCAACTCCGATGCAGAGCACAAATTCAAATATTACCACAACTTCACAAGACATTTCCTTCCTTCCTTCTTTCACAATATTCCTTTTAATACCCAACAAAAAACCAAGAAAAATAATTAACAGAGAAATTCCATCCAGGATTGCATTATTTTTATTAGACAATGCAATTGTGTTCTATTTATTAACATTTCACACTGGTCTCCACCCTGATGCCTAAAAATTTAGATATGGTAAGGAAAGTATCATGTAAACTGGGCTGGAACTTGAGTTCGAATACATTTCATGTTTATATATTACCATTATTTTGGTAGAGGAAGGGTTAAAGCCCCCTAAGATCAAATTGAACAAAACAATTTCCAAAAATATGCTGAAACAGCAGAAACAAATGCTAATTCAACAGTATTCAGTTCACTGGAATGAAGAGATTGAAGTTAACAGCAAACTGCTTTGTACAGATCTTAGTAGAAGTTTATTTCATTCCAAGCAGTCTTAAATGTACAGCTACCTGAGAAATCTTCCTAAATACTTTCTGTATAATAGGCAACACGTGTACTACCTTAGCATGCTCTTCTGATTGAAATTTGACCCTCTTCTTATGTTGGCCATTGCTCTACCACTTGGCTATTTAATTTGGGGGGCATTTAACAGTATAGCTGTTTTGCTGATGTGACTATTCCACATTCTCAAATCCCAATTAACCCTCATCTCTGGCAAGGTAAGTAGGAAGGATCACTTGTCTGTAAGTTTTATCATTTAAAAAAATTCCAATATTTTATGCCTCTAGCAAAGAGAAGCTTTTACTTTTGCAAACTGTATTGATTTAATCCTAGAGGCAACTGGCAGCAGTCCCAGGAGCTTAATCAATATAGCAGAATCCTACAGCATCTTGCAGCAAACAGCTTTCTCCCTCCCTTCTGAAATGCTTCTCAGTCTAAGAAAATGTCTTTAAAAGACTGGATAACAGAGTCATATTGTTACATGAACAAACGGCCCCTGAAACCCAATTGGCACAAACAAATGACACAAGGAGGATGCCAAAAATATGACAAATCCACAGAGATGTGTTTTATCAGTTGCTGTTAATCATGATAACTCAAATGGTGATTAATAACAATTGATAAAACACATCTCTTTGGATGTATTTGAGGGTTCTTCCACCCTCAGAGGGAATATACCAGATGCTGGAAAACAAACCAGTAACAGGAAAGGCTTGTTTGATGCCTATCTAATTAGTAAGTAGTGAAAATGAAACAAATTACTAGATGGACCTTTGGATTCAGCAAGTGAATTCCTATGTTCACATTTCAGATATATTTTAACACAGTGGGATCTGGACACAGAGGAGCAAGTGGGCAGAAAATAAAAAAATACATTCCCTTAAAAAGGATTAAATCAGCCCTTTCTCTTCCTCTGGAGAAGACAGAAGGAGCATCTATGTTTCTACTTAATTCATATGCATATGGTTCCAATCCACATAGATTGGACTGCAACTGGCTGGAAATTATGGCTACTGTAGACCAACACTTCTCACTGGCACCAGATTGAGTAAGACTGCAAACTAAACACATTTATGAAGAATATTAATGGTTACTGAGCAAGAATTTCAGAGGAAGTACTATTCTATTGAGACTGTCTCTAAAACCAAATTTTGCTGGAAGGGAAAACACAGACAATGATACGTTCCATCACTGTGGTTTTATAACAGGCTTCCTCTTTATAATGTACCGTAGTATTATTGTTGCTTCTGGGAGACCAATGATTCATATTTATTTTGCTTTGGAACACTGCTAAACTAAACATTTGGCTAAACCCATGAGTTCCAAATGATGACATCCAACACGAGCCTCTTTCCCACAGGAAATCTTGGCAGATCCTTGAGTTCTCCATTGCTGGCTGTGCCCTTTCCACTTCCATCCTCTCAGTGAGGAAAGCAGAGTGTTGAAATGTCCATTACTAGCTCCGTGTCTTTCCCTATCCCCTCTTGGTATAGATTCTGCTGAAATCAAACTTCAAGCCTCATGACAGCAATATGGCAAGGATTCAATTTCTTGCCCAGGAGTTTCTTTCAGAGACGTTCTAGGAGCTACAGCAGTGCACACCTCTTATGCCATTTCTTTCAGTGCTTCCTACATATTTTACATCTCATTCTACCTGAAAAAATATCACACCTTTCAACATTCACAAAGAAGCTAGTCAGTATACAACCAACTATGCTAAGCACTGTTAATGATAAGCCAGCCCTGATTTTAGTGGCATTCAAAGAGTCATCACCACTCCATGTTTTTAATTAATTTATATTTTATGCATTCCTGTCCTACTTTTAAATCATTTGTACTTTATAATAAAAATGTTTCAAGCAATGAAGTAATGGAATGAATTACATGTATTAAAAGCAGCACTGGAGCAAATTATCAGGCATAATCATAAAATCAAGAAAAAAACTTAGGTAGCAACATAGTAAAGAATTAAGAATCCCATCATAATGCATTCCTTTATTTCTTCAAAACTAAAAAAAATAAAAATGCAGGGCTCTTGCTTTCCACTTCTCAGTATATACTCTCTCCCTTCACTTCTCAGCATGAAAAAAATACCTCAGTGGTCCTGGCAAGAGAAGAAGAATGCTTAATGGCTTATTAGACTGTTCTTACAAAACAGAACACAAGTTCCGCAAAGTGACTAGGTCTTGCCAGAGGCTTCTTGACACATACTGAGTAAAGAGAAAGCACCCTTTATGGCTTCCCCAGACACTCCCTTTACACATCTCAACCTTCCAATGAAATTCAGCCCCACTTACATTGGAGCCAGTATGAATGGTAGAGGGAAAGAGATGGTAAAGCATTTGACAATGGTTTAATTGGTGTTTATTAGATGTAAATAAATGCATACAACTCAATGCACCATCACTTAGCAATTGGAGCAATAGTTCAGATTTGATGGGATGAAGGTCCCTTGAATTTGAGATGCTAACATCCCTCTATAGGATGCTAATGTGACTGTATAAAATGCTTAATTAGGATCTGAAAACACCAAAGAAATCATAAGAAATGGAAAGAATGTCAGGGGACAGACAGGTAGCTTAGAATTGTAGAGCTGGCATCAGGACAAGCAAAGCTCAGAACAAGCTGAGGTTAGCAAAGGATGCTAAAATTAACCAAAAGGGCTTCTTCAGATATGTTTGAAGTAATATGTGTCAAAATAAAAGGAAAAGAACAGAATCAGTATACAGTGGTACCTCTAGTTACGAACTTAATCCATTCCGTGACTCTGGTTGCAACTCGAGTTGGTTGCAACTCGAGGTAAATTTTCCCATAAGGTTCAATGTAAATATGGTTAATTCATTCCGCCCTCCGAATTTGGTTGCACCACGAGGCAAATTTCCCCATAAGGTTCAATGTAAATACGGCTAATCCGCCCTCCAAATTTGGTCGCACCCCGAGGTAAATTTCCTCCATAAGGTTCAATGTAAATACGGCTAAACAGTTCTGAAACACATGCATTTTATTTTTAAACCTCAAAAACCTTCCAAACACCACAAAAACCTTCCAAACGCCACAAAACACACCACAAGCCTCACCAAACGTCTCCTTGCTACCGCGATCTTGCCCACAGGAAGCCGCGACTGCGTGGCAGCAGGGAAAATGGCCGCAGATCCGGTTCGTAACTCAAGGCGGAGTTCGCAAGTAGAGGTAAATTTTTGGGCCCGGAGCTGGTCATATCTTGAAAAATTCATAAGGAGGGGCGTTCGTAACTCGAGGTACCACTGTACTAATTGCTCAGTGGAGGCAGCAAAAGACTAACAGGTAGCAAAGAAAAAGAGCTATTCAACTTCTAGTGGGGTTCAATCTTCTCCAACAAAAAAAGTTGTGTTCCAACAGGAAATTGTGAAGAGCAGGATGAAAGGGTCTAATTAGTTTGGGAGTATAGAAGTACGGTCAGGAAATACTTCTTTAGCTTGAATGAATTTAAATCTCTAGGACCAGATTAATTATATCTTATGGTGCTGAAGAAACTAACTGATGCCCAGAGCAAACCTTTATTAACTTTGAAAAATCCTGGAGAACTGGGAAAATGCCAGATGATTGTAGAAGAGCAGACATTCCAATCTTTTAAAAGGTGGAGAGGAATCCAGCATAGACATTGTTACTTGGGAAGATCCTAAAGCTCATTATAGTTAGGTTACAAAATGTGTAACTTGAAAACAATGTGAAGATTACCAAAAGTCAGCATGGATTTGTCAGGAACAGATTTCTCTAGACAAAACATCATCTCATGTTTTCATCTGGTCAGTTCTTTATTAGATTGGGGGAACACTATAGACACAATATATTTCTGGCTTCAACAAATGTTTTAAAAAGTACATAAGGATATGCTGATTAGCAAGCTAATTAAGAGTGGGTTGGATGGCTTGACAACTAAATCATACCCAGCTGGCTCAAAATGTATACTCTGTGTTTATCAAATGTTCCTCATCAAATTATATGCAATAGTGTGACATAAAGATCAGTCCTGGAGCTGATCTTTAGTATTTTTATTTATGACTTGGATGAAGAGTTTATCAAATTTGCTTAACAAATTTGTAGATGTCACAAAATTGGGTTGGATAGCCAATATTCTATAAGATGCAAAAAATGTTTGATAATTTAAGAGAAATGGGATGAAGATAACAGAGTGAAATTTAATAGAAACAAATGCCAAGTTCTTTATTTACAGAACAAAACCCAAATGCACAGATATAGGATGAGGATTCATGGCTTAGTAATGGTACTATTGAAAAGTATATTGGAACAGTAATTGGAAACTAACGTGAGCCAGGAAACTGATGTCACTGTAAAAAGGGCAAATATAATTTCAGATTGGATCAATAGTATAATTTTTAAATCACAGGAAGTAATCATTTTTTCCACTACCTGATACTTTTGTATAATGAGTATTTTATCCAGTTTTAAGCACCACATGTTAAGGATTCAAAAGCATTTTAATTTTTAATTAAATAAAAATAAATTTAGGACAATGATTAGATCAGAAATAAATCCTATGAGCATAAATTGGAGGAGCTGGATATGTTTAGCCTTGAGAACAGACTATGGTGGAAGGGGGTATATGATAGCACAAATAGCTGAAGAAGTCGAATACAAGAAATCCAAGGCCTGATCCTTTTTGTTCCAGAATCCAGAACACAGAAAGGCAGATTCTGACTGAATGCAAGGAAAAAAAACTTTCTGACAGTGAGAGTGATTCAATAGTGGAACTACTTAGTTAGAATGGTGGTGGGCTCTGTTCATTAGATGTAATGAAGCAGACACTAGAAAGTCATTTGTCTGGGGTGCTTTAATTTTGATTTCTGCATTGCACATTGTATTGGGCTTGAGAACCCCTTCCAAATATGATTTTGAAGCTTTATTTATTTAACTGAGGAATAGCTAGGATTGAAACCGCTGTAGCACTGCATGTTTTCTCTGAGCTTTTATCACAAGCCTGACAACAACAGAAATATATGCATATGCATATAAAACAGGATAATCCTAAACCCATTTCTTTGTTCACTCTAACCTTTTCTTTTCTGAGCTTTCTTTACCTTCTAAGGGAGAGTGGCATGTGCATTATATAGCACATAACCAAGCAGGACTGAACGTGGCAGATGCACTATTCTAGCCAAAGCATTACAGCGATTGAACAGCTTGAGGCAGAAGGTTGGCTCAGCAACAATTGCAGCAACACAGCTTTAAAAGCACAGAACTTATCAGAAAGGAGCCCTTTCAATCATATTGAGTCCTTTCTGAAATTCAGACTGGATTTTCCTATGGGGTCTTCATCCGAAACCATCTTTACATTATACCTTGGTTTTGCATTTTCCACCTCCCTATATTTGCTTAAGTTGCTGCTGCTCCTCTTTCCCCATCTGGATCTGCTTTATCTCTCCAATCCCTCCTATTTTAATCCTAAAAAACCAAACCAAACTAAAACAACTCAGGTTGCAAAGTAAAAGTGAAGTTCTAGATTCTAAAGCAGCTTACTAAGTCTCCCTCACAGCTTTGAATTTATAATAACAAGCTTCCAGGGTTCTACTTTCTCTAAGATATTCATTCCCAGATTTAGGAAGAAACAATACAGTGGTTCAAACTCCCATCTATTCTGTCTTCATTTCCTCATTTTTGGTCTAGGAAGTCTTTAGCCTAGCATTGCCAAACCAGTCACTCTGGACTTTTAATTCTATTAACCCCAGGTTGAGGTTGGCTGGTGCTGCTTCACGGATTTCTGCCTTGCCACCTAATAACTTTGCTTAGGCCTGGTTCATTCAAAATATAGGTCTGTTGTATAAATCCAGCTACTGTGATTTGTCAACTATGACTGATGGCAATAGTGCATTGTATGAACCCAGTCAATTGTGATTTATTCAGTAAACTATAATAAAACAAAGTGATACGTGTAAACACATTTTCTGGGTGCTGTGTCTCTTTGGTGCTTTTGCTCAGTTTTTCTACATAGCTCTGTCTATGGCTATAGATTTCAACTGTCAAGCCTAGCTTTCTCTTCCCCTCCCCCACTTTATCAGAAGGCAATTGTATCCTGCTTACAAATTATATCCAAGTGGTTTTAAGCTTCAGAGTTCATGTTGTTATAATGATTCATATTATGTAAAAAGGTCTTGCCAGTGAGGTGCTGGCATTTTGATATATGGTATATCAGAGTGTTGGAAGATTTTCCTTACATGTTTACAATAAGTTTCAATTAAGTAATGCCATTTTATATAAAAGCTGACTTCTCCATTATAAACAAAAGAGACATCACATAGCATACCCATGTAAAGGAAGGCATATATCTTATGTATAGAAAAACATAAGTATAGGAAAGATAAAATGCCCATTTAAGAAAAATATATCTGTTTTAGCTCTAGATCAAGAGACATTTGTTTAACTATAAATAAGAGGCATCTGCTTTCACTCTAAGATAAGGAAACTTTTGTTTGTAATAAGCTAAGACATTCATTCTATTGATAATGACTGGCTAAATCTCTAAACTACAAAACCCTATAAAAAGGAAGTTGAGGGGCAGTTCTTCGCAGCCACCCATCCAAAGCTAATCAGTTACTTTGGATTGAATAAACATATTTCCCTTGACTCTCCACTGATTGTTTGGTGTTTGTTTTATGATAAGCAAGGGTAGTTGCTACTCTCTTATGCAATATTGCTGTTAAAACCAGTAATCAAAGCAAGATATATTCACAAGTGATGAATAAGAATATTTAGTCTGTGAATACTGTGAATATCGAGTAGATATTGAAGAAAATATTTTACATTCAAATGTACATTCTAGCATCACCCTGAAATATAAAGCTCAGATGCAAAAGAAAAAAAAAATCAAGGTCTGAGTTAAGCATTGTGTTTCTTAAATGGCCAAAGGGTCCTATGTGTGGTGAAGTCATTACCTCATCAACCTTTGGCTATGGAAGGAAGAAAAGTAAGCCAGAAATCTAAGGCCTGACTTTTCATCCAGAAGACAATGGAATCCATATTCCCTAAAAGCCTACTATCTCTTTGTTTATCCTCTTCTAAATAGCAAGCAGGTCTTACCAGCAGTTTGCATATAACAAAGAAACATACACAAACTAGGAGTAATGTTGATTATCCTTCCATAACAATGAAAGAGGCCCCCTAGCAAATCAAACTGAACTGACCCATAAAGTATGCTGAGTCCCTTTAAATATAAAATGGAAGGCTGGAGCAAAGAAAACATTTCTATACCTGATATATGCTGAGAAACTTTTACTACAACCCATAACCTATAGAAGCAATGAGGAGGTAAGCTTATGAGGATGGAAAGCTGCCTCCTGGTGTGAAAGAAGAAGAAAAGGCTCGCTTTTCCACAGGAGGACAAGTGGGGGAAAACAGAAAAGAAAAAAATGAGATCACGAAAGAAATCGCGTAGAAGGAGGAAGGGGAGATTGAAGGAACTGAGGATGTTCAGCCTTGAGAGCCTTGAAAAGAGAAGACGGAGAGGGTATATAATGGTACTTTTCAAATACCTTAAATCACATCACGTACTAGACTTTCAGAAGGCATGGAATCAGATTAAGGGAAGGCATATTCTAGTAGAATGTTGGATAAAAACATCTTAACAGAATGAGAACACTTCAGCAGTATTACCCAGAGGTAGTGGGCTCTCCTTTAGCAGGTGTGTTTAACTCAATGGCTTATATGACGCCTTCCAACTTTATGATTCTATGAGATAAGAACTAAGCAAGGAGGAGAAAAATCGGAGAACAGCAAAGAAGAAATCATGAGAAGGAGAGGTGCTTAGCTGAGGATGCAGCTCCTGCTGTTCACACATGCCACCTACAAATCTCTCCTCCTCTCATTAATTTCACTATCACATGAACTGCAGTCTAGATTCCTCCATGATGAAATATTCAGCTCAGAGGAGTCCAGCTGAGATTAAAGCTCTAGTTTACAGCATGACCCTGGGAGACCTACACAATCTCTACTGCTGGGATTTACCAGATGATATGCACCTCTACCGTGCTGTGACAAGAAACCCACAGTGCCACTAAAAGATTGGGGGGGTGGGGGGGAATGCACTGAGCCTCACTTCCCTCAATATTCAAAATGGCTGGATGTTTGGATTAGGGGAATGCAAGTAAGACTCAGATTAATATCCTTAAGTATTATCCAGGTGGAGACACAATGCAATAAGGCCAATAATTAGCAGAGAGGGGGATGATGGGTCCTGGAGTTTGAACCAGCAGAATAAGGGAAGAAGAATAGAAGAGTCAAGAAGTTAAAGCAGATGGAACAACAGTCCACAGTAGCAAGATCAGAGGGGGCTGGTTCCATTTTGCAATGAAACAAATCCTTACTCATATTATTGAGACACGCAAAAAATGAGTCTGTGTTGTCTGTTCTCCATAGGAAAACAGTTAAAGTACAATAGTGAGGAAAAGTGAAACAATTTTAGAAGAAATCATGGTTTTTGTTATTTCCTGTCCACAGCAGCCACTTTTGGAATGAGACTGTTCTTAATATAAAGTAATACTTCACAGACCTTGCTTTTGTGAAGGAACGCTGGCTTGGGACCAAAACATTGCACCCAGGCCCAAGAGTGAGTCATGAATTATTAATAAAATGGTGTCTTTCCAGCATCCGTATTTGTCATCAGGTGTAAGGGGACAATGGATAAACAGTGATGAATGACGGGATGATTCTCAAAAACATCTTTTATAGGTGGAAAACTGAAGCAATGGCATGTGGAAGGAATTGGATTTCTTTCAGTCATAAAGTATCTTAAGGCAAAAGATTAGGAGAAAGAACTACTACTATAAAGTTCCACCATTCACAGTTCATACAAATCTGCAGGGGAGCGACAGAAAATCAGCAGCATAATATGCAGTTGTCTTATTTGCATCCTAGACCAGCTAAAAACGCAACAGCAAAAGTCTTGCCAGAATTCATTTGATCTTAACATTTTGGCCCAATTTATACAATATACTTAATGGGAGAGGGTATTGAGGAGCAAAACTCAGCCAGTATTGGGGGTTAAGGGGATTAATTTTTACCTCAAACAACCTCTGGGTTTTTTGAAGGGAAACTAACTTTCCTGTATGAACTGTGTCCTCCAAGTAGGGACAAGAGCAGGGGCATGCTGTTAAATATTTAAGAACTGGCTTTGCCAGCTGCATTGCCACTGTCACGCCAAGCCTTTAGCCATGGAACAGCTGATTGGCACACTAGGCATTGAGGCTCACCTCTGCTGTCAACCGGCTTGCAAAACTCCAGAAAATTTAACAACTGGCTCTTGCAAGTCAATGTTAGCTGGCTTCACTGGACCCTCACTGGACAAGGAGGGTTAATTCTGTCTTCCTCTTGTCACAGCAAAGATAAAGTTCTAGAGCACCTCAGCAAAAATGGGACATCTCTAGTAATTTCACCTGTTTATTTTCACCCCTCCAAGGCGTGGAGGGTGGAAAAAGTACAGAAAGAGGAACTGGGTAATCCTCCCCCAATTCTATCCACAGTGGCACTGATTCAGTTTAGGGGCACAACTTTTCTTTTCTTTTCTTTCATGTTAGAAACCTTGGCCACAGCTGGGAGGCAGTCAGAAAAGCAGCTCCTTGTCTGACTAGAGTGATTCAGATGGATGCTACTAGTGTTTAAATGTAAATGCAGTTCTCCAGAAAACATGTAGGTATTCTGCACCTGAAAAGGTTTTCTCCCCATCTTTCAGTCCAACAAAAAAGTATCAGAGAGGCATTGAAATCCTCATTAAGCTGTTATGATATAATCAACCTTCAACAGGAAAGAAAGAATAGATGGATACAGGTGGGATGTTTCATTATTATTAAAAATATAACAACTTTGGGATCAGTATGGATGTCATGCATGTTTATTCAATATCTGCTTGTTTGGCCACAAGACAGGAAATGGAATTGACTTTCAAAGTGACATATTTGCAAGGAATACAATGCAAGCCCAATATCCTCATCTAAAATAGTGCGTTGCCATCTCTTCTACTTGAGACATGTGAAATTTCTGTCTAATTGGTAAAGAAGATCACAAATTGATCTCCTGTCCCTTCCACATCCGTGCTTGAACTGCTTTGAGGATCATGGATTATACATAGATGGTGCAGCTCATATGGGAGATTTGAATAATGACATAGAACAACAATGCATACAGTGAATACAAACAAGGAACCTATTGATTTTTCCAGTCTTTGTCATTATTAACCAAAGCTGTTCTTCTCAGAAAGACTGATAGGAGAGAAGGAGTAATACCCATACAAAATTCAAATTAGATAGAAAAAAGAATATTTCTGGCGCCTTGCTCTAAATCTGCTGAGGTAGCAAAAGCAAAGCCTTTGCATCCAGGATGTAACATTTGATTCTAGGTGATGTATATCCTGGTGACCTTCTGTTGACAACATCATTCAGAAGAATCTATGCCTGCAGCTTTAGATGCAGGTAATTCTATCCCTCCCTGGGCTTAGTAAAAAACAGTAGCAGCTTTGCCATTTAACTTTTCCAGTAACATTGACTAGACACAACCCTTACAGTACTATCAGAAGCCATTCTCTGTCCTGCATGTTATTATGATCTGATATTGATATGCACAGGATCAAAACCAGACTTGACATATTTTAAGTGTATTCGTACAGAGAAATTCTGAATCACACTGACATAATTTAAATACTGTGGAGGAGTCTCTGTGCTGCTGAATGCATTTGAAATTTTAAGAATATCTCACATAAATGCCAGGGGGAGGGGCAGTTCCCTTTTAATAGAACCAGCTTATTTTTTACTTTTTTCTGGGCATTGGGCACACATCCAAGCAAAGCATTGGGTTATAGCCACCCACTGTTTTATTTTATAGAATGGCTATAGAGCCAGAGACATTACTGGAGATAGAAATTATGCTGGGCGCTGGCTCCTTCCTTCCTTCGTTCCCTTCCCTTCCCTTCCCTTCCCTTCCCTTCCCTTCCCTTCCCTTCCCTTCCCTTCCCTTCCCTTCCCTTCCCTTCCCTTCCCTTTACTTATTTAGTTAAATAATCAGTCAGCTAGAGTAGAGAGCCTGGCAGGTGCCTATAAGCACCAGGTTGTGTAATACTGATCTACAGTTTTCTGAGGCAATTCCCAATACAATGTTATTAATTTAATCTACCAATTAATTTTTCTCTTCACCTCTCTGGATCAATGCAATGAAATCTATGAATAGATTTCTTACCTGTAACTGTGGTTCTTCAAGTAGTTATTTGTGAAGTCATATAAATCATTTCACACACCTGCACAATGTACCTCTTGATCATTCTGCCTGAATTATTTTTGATGTGCAATGCCCCTTCCTTGTGCTCAGCACAGTATCTCTTGACTTATCTCCATTTCTTGAGCTGATGCAGGAAGTCTCTATACACAGTCTCTATACATTCTATTCGCAGAGGGGAGGAAGGATGGGTTAATGAATGAACAGATGCTCACTTTAAGAACCAAGTTACAGGTAAACAATCATTGTGCATCACACAAATGGTTGACTAGCAGGCAGGGAATCAGTGAAGGATGCAAAATAGTCCTGCTTGTCTGCAAACTATCTCTGCTCTTAATCTGATAGCCTTGTAATGGCAAATGAAAGTTGATGGCTGTGACCAGGTGGCAAAGAAATCCCATGAACAACTGTGCAGAAGCAGCCACAGCCCTGGTTGAATGCTATATAGGATAGTTTTAGCTGCATAATAACTAATACAATGGGATGATATTGAATACCACATTAAGAATGGCACAATAAGAAAAAAAACTCTATACTGCTAAAAAATAAGTGCTTTATAGACATCAACAGACTGTAAGGAAATTTCAATGTTAAGGAAAGCAGTGGGAAGAAAGTACAGAAATGTCTTGCTTAACATGAAGCTGAAACACAACTTTAGATAGTAAGGAAATGTCTGGTCTTAGGAGGATTTTGTCCTTAAGAAATGTTAACATGATGAATCTAACTATAAAGCTACAAATGTAGCTGTTCTTCTAACTGAAGAAAAGCTAACGTCATCAAGAAAACATGCAATGGAACAATTGCCAGAGGCTCAAATGGTTGCTTACTTAGAGTGATGGGTACTACAGAGAGACTCCAATAAACAATTTGTGTGGTGAACAGAGCTGTTTTGTGAAAGTAGAAAGCAATTGTGAGTTTGTGACAGCACGAGAAGCACTAAAATCCAATTTTGTGGCAGCCACTATGGAATTACCAGTTCAGCATTTGAGCTGGTCCTGTTGAATATTGTCAATCACTTGTAGAATTAAATAGAATTACAGATAGATGGATGAATGGATGGATGGATGGATGGATGGATGGATGGATGGATGGATGGGCGGATGGATGGACAAACAGATGGATGGACAATGTAGCAAACCAATCCTCTTGGTCCAGAAATGGGAGAATCCTGAAAGGTATTCAGGATTACCATGCAAAAAGCCTCTGATCTGAGAAACAGATTAAGCTTGTGAATATCCAAAATGGGATAGATATTTTATTCTTCCTTTTGTACTGTAAGGTAAGGGGAGCGGAATCTGTTATCGGCTGGTACTGGGCTACTTGTCAAGGAGGGATTTCACTTCATCTAATTGCTCTGGATTAGCCGTAACAATAGAATGATCAGAGTAAAATATTTTTTTAATCGTGAGCCATCCAGAGTCACCCTTTGGGGGAGATGGGCAGCATATAAATTTAATAATAATAAAAAATAAATATTTAGAAACTCTATTACATAGCTACCTCGACTAATTACGGGGGCTGATGAGTCTGCAAAAATAACATTCCAACAATTGTGAAAAGGCTCTAGTGCATGAGTCCTTAGCATCCTTTTGATTTGACTGATGTAGGCGATTGCAGCTGCATTGTAAAAGATGAACCTCTTTCATTGATTTGGGCAGTATTCCTTAATTTCTTTATGCAATCCATTTCATTTTCAAATGGAAGAGTAACCTTCAATTCTATCTGCAGCAGCTCTAGAAAGGCCAGAAGATTTCACCTGAAAATGCCTTCTTTGGGAAAAATCATTAACTAATACCTTGGAAGTAGACTTGACATGATGCTTCATAGCATCAAAATGTTATTGTGCTAATGAGAGACTCATTATGGGAAGTCTGTGTGGCCTGTTTGCCCATTTCTGATAGGCATGCTATATTAAGGGAGAATTTTTTCTCAAAGAAATGGCTGATAATGTCCCCTGCACACCTGGCATGTTGCCGTTCTAAAGGATAAAGCCCTGAGAGAATATATTTTCCTGCCTACCACATCCAATCAATGACTTTCACAGTGCACAGGAACCATAGGCATATTCTGGGGACAATTTATCCCGGGCTACTTTCACAATTACAGAATTTGGTTGCAGTTGGCAGGTGACAAATTTGCAGCCTTTTCCATGGATCTGATAAAATCTGTCAAGGCATTCACTGATCAAAAGTACAGTGAATGGCTTCTTCCATGACTCACCAGCTACTTTAAGTAATGCTGAAAGTGTTAGAATGGATACCAGTATCAATACATCAGTATGGAGTATTTGGAACACTGGGTCACCCTCCTGGGACTGCCTATCAAGCCTCACATCCTGTCAAGTTACTTGTCTTCAGCAAGAAATGAAGCTTTTGTGGGAATGTTGAGGCCTCAGTAACAGGGAATGGAAACTCAGTGGCAAATGTGACAAGAGGAGACATAGGTTTTCACTTCTGTTCTAACATGAGACAATTAAATATCCTGGAGCAAAGAAGTGCTGTTTTTAAAACATCAAAACATACAGTGGTTTACTGTTTTACAGTCTTCCTGCTGGTTGTTCATGTGACCACACAGAAACCCAAACAGACACTTTACACTACTTTTGATGAAAAGGGGAAACTGGAGCCTAATTTAGTTTCTCAGAGGAAACATCCCTACAGGAGAAAGAAGGATGCTGGGTTGGCATTAGAGGTGGGATCATTATGATAACAACTCTGGAAAGGAGACCTGGAAGGTAAACTAAGAGAATGGAGTTAATGAATGGTAACTTAAGTTGAACCTAAACACTCTGGCTGATGAACATCCAAGTTTTTAATAAAGGACAATATGGGTTGTCAAACCTGAGCTGGACTGGACAGAATTTACCTTGCTGAAGTCTTGTTTTGAAGGAGAGTGGCCCAAAGTTCACAAAGTAGATCAGGGCACAATCTGGAGATGTATGCTGAAGTATAAGATGAAGAAACACCTATGGAATCTGTCTACCCAATGCAGATGGCCCTGGTCTGAGTTGAAGATGATGGAAGATTAAAATTTGATTACTCAGAGGAAAACCAGCTACCAGGCCAACTCAGAGGCAAAATTGCCGTAGGTATCTATCTGTAAGTCCTTCCTTAATTCTAGATAAGAAAAGTTGGTAGAGTGTAGAAATAGAACCATGCAGATATATATTAAACCAATATTATAGAGTGCATACATATGAGGGTACAAATCACTAATACTGCATAATATTAAGTAGAGATAAAAACGTTCATTCTATGTTTTAGAATCTCAAGCAATTGCTCTTATCTCAAAAAGGGTAGCAGCAGAGAGGAGTAATAGAATGCAGTGTTCTGGTTGTAAATTATACCTGCAATCTTGGGTGAGAAATTGAAACTAGATGCTATTTGCTTAATAAAAATAAACAATTCTGAAACAGTGTTTTGCACTGAATTTCTATCAAATCCTGAGAATCTACAGGAAGTCCCCAGTGATGGATAGAATTTCAAGAAGTCTTCCATAAGGGAAGGAGGAATGTACAGGTGGATGTTCTGGTGCACTTTTCCCCATTCTCAAGGAAAGGGACAGTAAACATCAGGAGGATTCCTCGGAAGATCATCTATCCAAGCCCAGGGAAACTAGTCATATTGCCATTGCAAACACACCTATTCCTTCAAGTCAGGAATATGTCCCCCTGCACCCAAAGTCTCAGCACTTGAAGTTGGAAGGGGAGAGGAATAAAATCTTTTGGTTTCAAAATTGTGGCTAGAATTGTCAACTTTCAGGAAAAGGCATTACCTGTTCTGTTCTGTGAGCCAGTGACATTGGTAATGTAAAAACTAAAATGAGGTAAAATTCCACTCACCAGATTTTATGTTGGGTGAGTTTTGGTGAAGTGTGTAAATGTTCTAAGTTCTTATAATCAGTCTGGATCTAAATGAAGTGTGTTACACCTTTCAAAAGACTCTTTAATGTTGAAAAGTGTCCTTTACTGGTAAAAGCTCTTTGTAAAAATCATAATAGTTTCTCTTAGCTGGTAAAAGCCATCTAGAATAAAAAACACAAGGCAAAAGATCTTTTTAAAGTGATCAGTAGCTTGAAAGAGAATAATTCCCAGTGCAAAATCATAAGCATCCATTTGGACAATAAAGGAGCAAGTTGTGTGTGGATGACAGCAGGGACAGTAAAAGATAGTTTTGGATTCTGGAAGGCTTTCTGTGCCTCTGAGTCCTCCTAAATGGTACACTTTCTTTGTGAGCTGTGTCAGAACTCTCGTATGCTGTGCAAAATCAGATATAAAATGCCTATAAAAGTTACAAAATACCTCCAAATGCAGAATGCCTTTGACATTCCTTGGAAAATGCCAGGACAGAATTGAGTTTAATAAAATTGGATTCATCTAGATGACTCTTGGAGAAATTCTGTAGTCCAAATACTCAAGGCTAGGCAAATGAAAGGGGCATTTTTCCAGCTTAGCATCCAACTTGAGTTGGCAAAGTTTTTGCAGAACAGTACCAACAGGTTCAGGATGGGCTGGTGGAGTTTCAGAGAAAAATGAAATACACCATGTCATAAGGATCCAGAATGTCCAAAAACGGAAGGACAGTTCGATAATGCATGTCAAAAGTAGCTAAGTATTCATGACCTTCCTTCATATGAATTTTATTATAAGTCTCTCTCAA
This sequence comes from Python bivittatus, assembly GCF_059951505.1. NCBI lineage: Eukaryota > Metazoa > Chordata > Lepidosauria > Squamata > Pythonidae > Python > Python bivittatus. The sequence goes on along the minus strand of NW_028277035.1, from coordinate 13,672,999 downwards.
GTCCAGTTTAGTGAAAATACTTGCCTTTTGCAGTCATTCCAACAGATCAGAAATAAACTAACTCTAAATCCCTAATGGTTACAGAGTTAAAAAGACTGAAGTCATGGGCTTGTCTCAGAAACCCATGTTTCTTCTTGACAAAATAAAATGTTGTGGCAGATGCCAGGGGGCAGAGGGTCAAATAAATCCTTTTGGTAATTGTCACTGATTAAACTCCTGTGCAGATGTAGGATATTGGCATTTAGCAGGGATCTGAGCTCCAGGAACTAAAGTTATAGCATAATCTGGAGATCAGTATGGCCCCGATCCTGGTAGCCATTCATAAGTCTCTGAAGGCACCTTATTTTATAGGCAGTTAGTATCTCTAAGTATCTGTATCTATCTGCAAGAATAGAATTCTTTGTCCAAAGGACCCATGACAAAAACTCATCATGATTAACTCAATAATACCATTACAGAAATAGACCCAGGACTGTATTGTCTCCCAGGAAATAAGGAATGGTACTTATTTGATATATGCATACTTAAAATTAAGTTCAAAAGAAAAAAAAAGGTGGCAATTCTATAGGCAACATTAGGAAGTAATACTGTGCACCTACGATGAGGTCATCTTCTATGCCATATATCTGCTTTGAAGGTAACCCCTTCTTTTTGCTAATTTTAATAAAATATCACCATGTAACATTTGATACAGAATGCTAAGTATGTTTTTGAAGAATTGAAATATCTATCAACACAAATGAAAAGGATGTCATATCTTTGTAAAATCTGTTGAAATATAAGTAGCTTATTCCTTTATTGTCCTTCAGTGTTTACATACAGAAATGTTTGTTTATGTTCTCACATAGAAGCATCTATGTTCATCCTTACTTTTTTTATTATTAATCTTGAAACTATAAAATGGCACTTAGTCCAAATATGTGCACTTCTTCTGAGGGAGTAATAATTTCCCATGCTGTGAGTCACACTGACAATCTGAAATCTTATTCTGACAATACGCTCATGAACAAATTTCGCTTCACTTTTAGATTCAGTTCACATGGCATTATGGGAGCAATTTCCATGTTATCTGGCCTCACCATACATATCTGTCATCTGTGAAGTACTATACAGCCCTGCTGGTATAGAGGAAGATGGTTGAGAATGAATAGCATAAAAGAGGGTTACATGCCACTGCAGATGTCAGGAAGAATAAAAAAAGAATTAAGAATAGTGCTCATATCAGTCCTTACTTCCTCATCACCATTTTTAATACTTTAGTTTACACTTTCATTTTAATGGAAGAGTTAATAAGAGGGCACAATCTTCTTTTAAAAATAGAATCCCCAGGCCTAGAAATAGAGAAAATTGCAGAATGCCACCTTAACCCATTTAAAACTCTTATGGGCTTATTTCTTCCTTGACTCTAGCGCTGCCATTGCCCAGAGCCTGTTATTGTTCCTTTTAGACCAGCTAGTCACTAGCTCTCAGTATTTCACCATGCATTCCCATAAACTACTGTTTGTTTGTTTTTTAATCTCTCATACCTTAAAGAAGATGAGATGACTGAAACCCATCATGGCACATATCAGCCATTTAATAAATTGTCCATGAGCAATAATACTAAAAGCATACTGGCCACGAGGATGGTCTGATTGGCAATGGTTGCAGTGGAGGTCAAAATAATGGTATGGCTCTTTCTGGCATTTCCAAATAATGATTGGTATGACATTATTAAAATGTATGTGGAATCATACCTGGGGATGGGGAGTCAGGGGTGGGGGGAAATGATCAGTAAATGACTGGGAAGATGCAGATTTATACAACACAATTTTTTCGTGCGAGAAGCATGAAAAGATCTGCTTTGTAAGTCGAGTATATAACAAGAGCACTCATTCATGAATAACTTCCACAGAAGTGCAAATGGCTTTCACTTTTGAACAAGGATTTGTCATACTGAAGATGTTGCTTTAAAAAATATGGCAATATTAAGGATGTAGGATTGAGATTTCATTAATATAACATTGTAAAAAAAGATATGCTAGAAGAAATGTGAGGAGCCTAGGACTTCTGGGAAGAAATGGCAAATTGAGGACAACTGCAGCAGAATGAAGAACCTCTGAATAGACCAGCTGTTCGTAATTCCTCTCTGGACAAGGAGAGGACTTGAGATTGCCCACAAGTGTTCCAGACAGTTGCTCCTGGTGAGGAGACAACAGGACAGTGGCTTCCAGCGGGTTTAGAGCTCTGGAAGATGAGGGAATAGCCATCTTGCTCAAACCAAAGTTGGCACCTCTAAGGGCATTGGGTTTGCGTACTTCCTTTTCTAATCACTTTAAGAAATTGCTTGTTAACTGCTTTTTAGCTATTAGGAACCTTTGGATTGACAAGTCAAATCTGAAAACACCAGGTGAGATTCCTTCAATCCTTAGCAAAAGAAGTTTTAAATGCAAGCTTAAGGATTTTTTTTAATATATATATAATAAAATAAACAGTAAAAGAAAGGAATATAAAATTGGTTAATTTGATCAAGGTTAAAATAGATATGTTGTTATCTCTGGTAACCCTTAATGGACTTTTGCTGATCAACACTGAAATGACAAGGCTTTAAGGAATTGTTTATAGATCAGAGATGGGATAAGGGAAGATGAGATCATGTGTTGTATTTTAAGAGAAGGTGATAAGTTACTATAATTGTTTATACCTGTGATGAAGGGGGAAGTCATTTCCTTATATATTTCTTTTCTTTTACTTTACCATATTCTTATTTTTCTTTCTTTTTAATTTTTTTCTATTTTTTTCTTTTCTGCACTATATTTTCTTTTTACTCTTTTCTTTTTCTTTTTATTTATTTATTTATATTTCAAATTTGTCACCACCCATCTCACTACAGAGTGACTCTGGGCAGTTTACAGTAAAAACAGAATAAACATTAATTAAAATAGATAAAAATTAATTAATTAAAATATGCTAGAAGACAAACTTCCTATATGATACTTCCAAGAGGCTGATATTAATTAGGTGTTAAGAAACTCAGGGAGTGTCATTGTGACAGAGATCCAGGGTTGGGAGAAATAACCATCCTTTTGCATATTTCCCTGTTCTCCGTAGTAGGTGAAAGAAGCTTCCTGACTCCCACTTCAATGTGATGTGGACAAGGCATTTACGACCGGCTGGAAAAATAAACTTTAGGTGTTAGAGAGTAATAAACCTTTGTAACTAGATAAGATCGAGGGAAAGAGCCCCAGTTTGTATCCTGCATTGTAATCTTTACAAACTGTGTTAAGTAATTCTAAGCGGGGCTCTAAATTGTTAACACCTGTGGAGAGGGGTAGAGGCCAATCTGGGGAAGGTATTTAAGATTAGCCCTGGAGGAGTGAAAGAGAGGATTGGGGGGGGGGGGAGGGAGGGAGAGTGTTGGTGAAGTGAACGTCTACCTTGAGTTGTTGCTGGTTTGCCTTGAACAGGTCACCTGAGAAAGCTGCGGTCTCAAGCCTTTCCTCAGCCGTGTGAAGGGAAGTTTCCTCATCCACTCCTCTCGCCACCAAAGCACATTTATGTAAGGCTACTTAGGCGAAGAGGGTTCATAACCCTGCTTTTACTTCTATATGTTGACTGTCTGCTCCTATGGAGTGATTTTTAATTTGCAGCTTGCTTTACCATAATCCTTTTGAGCATTAAGTAAAGCCTTGGTTGAAAATTTTCCACTTGCTTCCTGAGTTATTCTGTCATCACGATCGCACACAACCAGAAACGAAAGAACCCAGAGGGCGAGAAAGAACTAAGGATACTTCACCCCCGTGGGTATCTGTTACAGTCATCAAGGTGCCAGCCATTCCCAGGGTCGGTTGTATCTTTCCTTGCCCCACGCAAGTTGGCAGAGCCAAGTCTTCAATTCTCTCCGAAAAATTGGGAGGGCAGGGCCCTCAGTATTCCATAGGGCGGGGGCAATGGCAGAGAAGGTTCTCCTCCTAGGACCTGCCAGTCAACATTCTCTCACCGACAGGATCCACAACATGCCTTCTCTGCCACACTGGGTGGGACAGGTCGATGTAATGGGGGTGAGATGGTCCCTCAGGTAACCTGGACCCATGCCATGTAGGGCTTTAAAGGTGATAACCAACACCTTGAATTGGACCTGGAAACAAACTGGAACCCAATGCAGCTCCTGCAGCAAAGGTGTTACATGTGCCATCCCTGGGGCACCCAAGATTGCCCGCGCAGCTGCATTTTGAACCAGCTGTAACTTCCAGATACTCTTCAAGGGTAGCCCCATGTAGAGTGCATTGCAATAGTCTAAACAAGAGATGACCAGGGCATGAGTTACAGACCAGAGGGACTCCTGATCCAGGAAGTTTTTAAATTGTATTAGTTTTTATCTTTGTAATTGTAATTTTTAATAAAATTACTATTAAAAAAAAAAGAAATGTGAGGAGCCTGAAATAGCTTTTTTTCCCTTTAAACTGACTATGTAAGAATCAGTTATTCAAGTGGGAAAACCATCAAGGTATATAACAGGAGCAATCAATCCCAGAGAGTTGGAAAGAGGCCAATATAGCATTAATACCCAAAGAGGGACAAGATTTGACTTTAACAAGAAACTATAGGCCAATATCATTATTGAATAATGACTACTAACTGATAGACTGAAAATAATTTTGCAAGAATTTATTCATGAAGATCAACGTAGGTTTTTACCTAAAAGATGGTTAAAGGACAGTGTTCGAAATGTGTTGGATATTTTGGAATATTTCGAGAAACAATGAAAAACAAGCCGCATTAATCTTCTTAGATGCAGAGAAGGCCTTTGATAATTTGAACTGGGCTTCCTTGTTCAAGGTTTTGGAAGATATGAATTTTGGAGGGAACTTTATAAAATGGGTAAGATTGATTTATACTTTACAGAAAGCACAAACAATTGTTAATGGAGATCTAACAAAACCCTGTGAGATACAAAAAGGAACAAAGACAGGGATGCCAGTCTCTGTTTCCTCTCTTGTTTATTTTGATTCTTGAAATACTGAACAGGGATATAAGGCAAGATGAGAGGATTATGGGAGTAAAGATTAAAAAAGAAATGTACAAGTTAAGGGCTTTTGCAGATGTTTTGGTGTTGGTTCTGGAAGATCCTTTAAAGGGAATTGAAATATTAATGGGCAAAGTAAAAGAATTCGGTGCATTAGCAGGTTTCAAGATCAATAAACAGAAGATGAAGATGTTAACAAAAAATGTGAAAATAGAGGATCAAACAGAATTGATGAATAAAACAGGTTTTAAGATTGAGAAGAAGGTAAAATATCTGGGTATCACTATGACAAATATGAGTTGTATGTTATTTCAAAATAACTATGTTAAAACATGGAATGAAGTTAAAAAAGACATGCTAAGATGGGAGAAATTACAATTGTCATTGTTGGGGAGAATTTCTGTTATAAAAATGAATGTCTTGCCTAGAATGATGTTTTTGTTTCAGGCAATACCTGTTTTGACAACTGGTGCACCATTTAAACAGTGGCAGAAAGGTATATCTAAATTTGTGTGGTGGGGAAAAAACCAGGAATTAAAGATAAGGTATTACAAGATGCAAAGGAAAGAAGAGGATTGGGTTTACCTGATTTGAAATTGTATTCTGCAGCTTGCTGTTTGGTTTGGATGAAAGAGTGGGCATTGTGGAGAAATAGAAGGCTTTTGGAGTTAGAAGAACATGATCTGAGATTTGGGTGGCATGGATAATTGTGGTACGATAAAGTCAAAGTTAATCCGGATTTTAAAAATCATTACATTAGACATGCCATATTGAGAATATGGAATAGATACAAACCCAGGTTATGTCCAAAAACACTTTTCTGGATGTCAGCACAAGAAGCATTTTATAGACAAGAAATAATAGACAAGCACAAATGGCTAACTTATCACGAGATATTAGAATTCTGTCTGTCAAGGGGAATGTAATATAAAATCAAGAGAGGAACTGGTAGCAGAGAGATATTGTTGTCAATGGTTCTCTTATTTATAATTATTAGAAAGATTTAAAGTAGACAAACGAATTTATGGTTTTGAACATTGTAAGACTGAGTTTGAAATAGAATTCTGTACAAATGATAAACATGTAATTGCTAAAATGTATAAACTTTTATTGAAATTTGAAACAGAAGATGAGCAAGTGAAAGAATGTATGATAAAGTGGGCTAAAATTTTTGGTTATAATATGCAGATGGAACAATGGGAAAATATGTGGTTGAAAGGATTGAAATTTACACTATGTTATCTTAGAGAATTTTTATTAAATGATGTACCATTGATATATGTCACCAGAGAAATTGTCTAGAATGTATAAAGGCATTCAAATTTATGTTGGAAATGTGAACAACAAGAAAGGACATTTTATAATGTTTGGTGGATATGTAAAAAAGCTAGAAAATTCTGAATTCAAATACATCACTAACTCAGAGGATTTTAAAGATTAATATACAATTGAGACCAGAGGTTTTTCTTTTGGGACTGGGTAAACAGTTGGAAAAAAGTTATGGAACTTTGTTTTTGTACATGAGAACTGCAGCGAGATTATTGTATGCACAAAGATGGAAAGATTTGGCATTACCCACAATGGAGGAATGGTTGGTGAACATGATGGAACTTGCGGAGATGGCTAAATTAACTTCCCTGATCAGAGAAAAGACAATGTCTACGTCTATTGCTCACTGGAAACCCCTTATAGTCTTTTTGCGTGAAATAGAAAAAAAAAGAACTTATGATTTATGGTTTTGATGACTAGACAGGATAGACTATAGAAAGAAGAGAGTTATATTGCAATCATAGAGTAAGAGGTAAATTTATAATTGTACTTATATGCTGTAAAGAAGATCGGAAGCTACTTCTTTGTATGCTTTTTCTTTCTTTTCTATTTTTCTTTTACTTGTTTCCCCTTTCTTGCACTTTTAGCTTTCTCTTTGATTTCTTTCCTTTTCTTGTCTTTTTCTTACTTTATATTAGTTAGTTTTTATCTTCCTTCTTTTAGAAACATCTTTAATAAAAATTATGTATTAAAAAAAGGTATGTAACAGGAGCAATCAACAATATGGTCCACACTCCTTTCTCTTGGTTTTTTTTTCTTTTTTCCTCTTGATTTTTTTATCTCCAGCACTAAATAAGAAAAGTTACATAATTAGGTAAAGTTAACTTAGAACATGGTGAAACTATGTATTTGCTAATTAAAAGCTTTTTACGTTCCCCACCCTCTTACAGAAAGATATTTTGACAGAAATACTGCAAATGCACTCTCGTTTATTTCTCTCATTGGTTCAAACAGGAGAAGCCTCCAAGGTATTACTAAGGTATTTGAGGGAGGGTATCACAGAACCAATCAATCCACTTTTCTCACTTGAGACACAAATGACCAGGCTCAAATTATCATATTTTGGATACATAATGCAAAGAGCTAGCTCCATTGGGAAAGGTGGAAAGAAATAGAAGAACAGAATGGCTAGCAGCAAGGTGAATTGTATCAATAATGGGTGCACATTGGAAGATCTAAAGAGTGAGGTTGGAAACAGATAATCTTGGAGAAGGTCTATCTATGTAATTGCTAAGAGCTGACAATGAATAATTTTTCTGAATTGAACTCTCAGTACTTTTTCTAAGTATATGTGCTTCAAGTTTTGTTTTTAATATATGAAGATCCACCACTTAACTATCACTTGGCCTATAATGCTTCTTTGTTACTATCCAAAGTAGCTCCCAGTGAGGAAATCTAGCACTAAAGACATCATGAGAGTAAGAATAAGTTCTGCTGAATGGCACATTCACAGGCTCAATTTCAATCCTGAAATCTGTAGGTCTTTCAATAAAAAGCAAAATAAATAAATAAATAAAAACAGCTTTGCAAGAAGAGCAAGTTTGTGCAATTTCACACACAGGAGCATGCATTAATGTGAATCATGAGTGGCGGGAAAAAAGAAATGTGTCTACTTGCTCAAATTCTCATTTGACCTGCTTGAGTTATTTTGTAGACTTTTCACCAAATATATGCTGACTCCATACAATACACTGTTTTTAGATTAGTGTTCATGTGCTCATGTTTCAGGAAAGGAAAAGTTATATTGATTATGATGCTAGTGTGAATCTAAAATACACCTCAATCTTATTTCACACTGTCCTTTTGAAGTCACCTATCAGTAGTAACATCTTCAATTCCAGAATAAAACCATGTTGTTTTGCAGTGGAATTAAACTTCTAGCTGGTTTGACGCTCCAGATTCAATCCATCCACCATAGGTACTATTCTTTCTACTAGGCAACAACAACCTTTAGAAAATAATTACAGACCAGAGATACTAAATTCAAATCTCGAAAAGCAAATTCTATAGGCAAATTCAAGTAGTCCATAGGTTGTGTTAAACAACTCACACCACCATAGAGCAATTCCATCATTTTCTGCAATTAAGTCAAAAGACCCAAACTGCTGCATGTGCACATTCTCAGATTCTGATCTGTGGTCAGGCAAAGTTTTAATTATGCAGACTCCAGCATGATGAAGAGGTCTAGTCAAGAATTATTTCGCACTCATTGCCAGGGACAGATCATGCCTGGGAACTCTGAGTCAAAGCTGATAGGAAAGGCAGTTATTGCTTGGTTTGCAAAGAGAAGTGAACTGAATCACAGAAAGGGTCAACTTTCCAAAATGAGATCAGGCACATCACTAAAAATGCTAGATTATTTTGAGTCCCCGCTTGCTGCTTTATTTTAAAAAATGTACCGTATGCAATAAAATATGATTGAGATGGCAAACAGACTCGTGTGATGAAATTAACTACAAAATTTAAAAGATGAGATCAGGAAGAGCTTTAAGAACAAAGATAACTGTCTGTGGGCAAACTCTATATCAGGTAAGAAAGTAGAGCCATATAAACAAACAAACAAACAAAAACTAAGCAACAATTACCTTCTATGTGCTATGTGGATAGAGAAACAACTACTGTAATTGACACAAACTATGGCAAGGTCAATGATCATTACCTGAAGCCAAGGGGGGAAAAAACCAATCTCACTGTGAGAGCTTCTAAACAATAATCAGGCAGACAGAGCCATGTTCACCTTCGTTGCTGTAAGAATGTCAAACTTCTAACCAGAATCTACACTATGCTTTGACTAGTAACAAAGGAGAAGTTAGAGCCTTCCACCTACAGATTTCAAAAACTTAATTTTTATTTCCTTTTAGTTCATACATAGATTATCATCAGAGGAGCTGAAACATCGAACAGCATTGGTTTTATGGATTTGGCCTGGGCACTAGTGCAGAAAGCAAACCAACATTCTCAAATGCCATTTAGTAACCTCATGCCACAACATATATTTTATAAGCATGGCCTACAAACAGTGCATATACATATTGATTAAACAGTAGCAGTTCTTTATTTGTAGACATTTGTCTACAAAATATTCACACAGCACATATATCCATCGCATTAGTGTATTTAATGTCTATTAGTACACTAATAAGCCAATTCTAACAATGGTGTATAAGCTGCATTCTTATGATAGTAATATTAAAGACTGCTTCCCGTTTGCCAAATATGGGGTTGGATTTATTGGGAAGTTCTTCACAAAAGCTCTTTTGAATAAAACAGGATCTTCACATGAACACAATAAGGCTTGAGCAGAGAAAATCTTTATCGTTTTGAGCCTGAATGTAGTAACTGCAGTAAACAAGGCCATGGAATTAAATATTGGGCCTCTACAGATCAGATTAGAGGAAGTGTGAATAAATTTCATTTAATTTTCCTAATGCTATTTAAGTTTATAAAAGGGGGAGGCATACATTTATCCTCTACTGAGGTGAGCAACTTATGACTCTAAGAGCATATGTGGCTCTTGACCTAATTGCATATATCTGGTGATCTAATTTCAAATGCTCTTTGGAAGCAATAGATTCAGAACTCTGCTTAGACCCTTCTGTCCCTTCTAGAATCATACAATTGGAAGGGACCACAGAGGAAATCCCCTGCTCAGTCCAGGATCCACTGCAGCATCTATGACAGAGGAGCATCCAACCTCTGTCTGAACACACCTAGTGAAGGAGAATTCACTCCCTGTTGTTCAAATCCATTGGTTCCGGTCCTGTTGTTTGGGGCAATATAGAAGTCTACTCCCTCTTGTGTGACACCCTTCAGATATTTGAAGACTGGTATTATATTTCCCTTTGGTCATCTTTTCTGTAGGATAAACATATCCAGATAACTTTAAACATTCCTTAAAGGGAATGTTTCCCAGACCCTTCACCGTCTTGTTAGCCTACCTCTGAACTTGCTCTAATTTGTTACTCTCCATTTTGAACTGTGGTGCCCTGAACTGGACATGGTATTCCAAACAGATGGAACAATTACTTCCCCCAGCAGCTTAGTGCTGGAGAGAAAAAAATCAAGGGGAAAAAAGAAAAAAAAAACAAGAGAAAGGAGTGTGGAAAGATTCAGTTTTCGTTCTGGGCCTGCCCACCACTTGTTTCAGTTTTGCCTGCTATTGTCAAGTGATCTGAACAGATTCTCTTGAGGAAACGCAACTCCTGAAAGAAGAAGTTAGAGGGGAATTAGTTTTTGGGTGGGGTGAGACTTATATGCATCTCTTCTTTTTAGAAACTGAGAAGGAAAAGCATGATGTATTCATACTTACCCTCTTACAGCTTCTTCCTCAAGAATATCCAAACTGCATCCCACTTCTACCTCTAAAGTTAGCTAAATCAAAAATTGTTACTACTTCCCAGGTTTATGAAGGATCCTAGAGAAACTCCTCAGGAGTCTAAAATTCCATGGTTCACTGGTTCCAGAAAATGGCAGGATAATTCATTTTCCACAACATAAAAAACACAGGCAGTTGTTGGAGATGTAATACCCATCTAGACTTTAGGAAAGAGGCAATAACTGAATTCAGACATCGTGTGAAACAAAAAAATGGCTTGTCTAGTTTGGTCTTAGCTCACTGTGAAAATCTAGTAACTGTAGTGTATAAAGCATGGCTAAAATCTCAGCATGTTGTACAAACCCAGTCAATTATGTCTTATTCAACAAGCCATGGTTAAGAAATCTTGACTTAGCATTTGGTTATGACAAAAACCTAGCCATTGTGGTTTGCAAACTTTTGCTGATGACTTGGCCTGATGGGTGGATGCAACTAATGCTTTATTCAATAAACTACAGTTAAACAAACCATGATTTACCATAATGGGCGAACTAATTCAGTATGTGATTTGTGATAAGATGGGAGCAACTGGAAGCCATAGACTAATCCCATTTTCTACCTGGTAGTAGTGACACAAGCAACTAAAATTCCTATCACTTTTCTTCTCCTCCATTAGTGGAAGATCTCAAAGCATGTGGCAGAAAAAAAACCCTTTGTCCTACTTGCTACTCTTATCTCATTTGTATCTGCAGATGCAATACTGTATAATATTTTTTTCTAAATTTGGGGAGTTTCTGAAATGGAATCCCAGTGTGCATAAGCCTTTCCCAAACTGACAAATACGGTGGACAACAACTCAAATCACCCAAATCAATCAAGGACCCTGCTGGATGAGGATGAAGAAAGCTATGAATCAAGTTATCTGGATGACACAAAACTGGGGAATGCTAATACACCTAATACAAAACATGCAAAAATCCAGGATAGGATGTTGGCTCACACACTGCAACAATCACAGATAGGGTGTTGACAAGGCGGAACCCAGAATAAACAAGCTTGGCAGGCTACAGACAACTATTTTTGTAGTACTAATCACTACATCTCCTCCATTACCAACTTTTGCTCCCTGTTGGAATATAAAATTCAAAAGCTATACCTGAGTCCATGTCTCTGTTAGTAGTAATTAGAAGACCATCAGTTGGGAGTTGGGGATAGAAGGGAGAGTTCAATACTTTCTTCAGTCACATTTATTAAAACTCCTATAGTTTTTTATCCTCCTTCTACCATCCTTATTGATGCCGCTGCCAAAGGCATAGACAAGGACTTCTTTTCTAAAGAAAGTCCTTTCCTAGTTCCAATCTGTTTCTTCTAAATTGTATACTGCCCAACTTTACATCCATATCGTATTTCAAACATCACACTAAGTCTAAATATGATTTGTTTTATTTTGGCTCAGTGTGTTATACAAACCCAGCCATTGTGATTCATTCATTAAATTACAGTTAAACAAACTATGGTTTACCATGTTGTGTGACTGTACTACACACATAAATACTCCAATATACAAACACTCTAGTCTGGAAGCAGCTTTCATGAAATGGAAGGGAGATCAAGAGAAATAGCAAATGCCTACTATTTTGTGACAAACATTGGAAATTATTTTATTTAGCAGGACATTTTATCATTTATTTTAAGTTTAAATCTTCTTTTCCCAAGGGTTAATCTGATGTCAGTTCCTTTATATAAGAAATACTATATATTTAAGTTTGTTTTTAATTACTATTTTGTTTTGTTCTAGAGTTTGACAATTGTTTTAAAAACTGAAATATACAATATTCCAGTGAAATAATAAAATATTCGACATTCCTCCTCTTTCTCATTCTTGAACTCAACTCCAGATTTTGCAGGAAGGAGAAAAGATGTCAGCATCTCACCCCTCCAGACCTGCTTTCAGAAAGAGACAGAATAATGCTCTTCTACAGAAGGAGCCATGCAGTGCTTGAGCAAGTTCAATATTTCTCAGATACTATCTCCATATTACTATCTTATTTTTCCTATAGAAATGAGTATCAGTTACTAATGCTGAGGGCTACATTTACCTCTGTTGGTCTGACTCTTCGAACTTGTGTCAGATAGACTCTATTTAAATTGTTCTAAGAATATAATGAAAATCATTCAGATATGAAACAGCAATTCTACATTCCACACCTTTATTTGCATAGCCATCTTCTGTCACTTTTCTAGCCTTTTTGGAGTCCTATTGCAACTAGTTTTAATGGAGAATCACTCTGTGAAGGGATCTGGGGACAAGCTAAAGGATCAGTTTACTCTGTCTCAAAGGCCAAGTGATATTGTTGCAAAAATTAGTCAATCGCACTTTTTATGTCTTCTTTTTTTTTTTTTACCCTTTGACTAGAAATGGCAAGAAGCCTACATTTCTGGTGGACTGTACCTGGCATGCACGTTTAGTCTCTCTGTTAAATATGATGGAATGTTGGGAAGGTATGTAAGAAAAGAACACTGAGACACTGAAGTAACATTGGGGGAAAAAAAGGATGAAGAAGAGAATGCTGGGAACTGAGCATTTTATACATTTAAACTCAGTGAAACCCATGTGCCCACAAGATCTAACATGGCCACTGACTATTGCATTTTATTGTCTGAACAGCACTATAATCCTTGATTCATTTATTCTTCTTGAATCATAGCAGAAATTTAATTCCTGACATCTTTATGTGGAACAGAAAAAATTATCCCATGCTAAAAATTATCCTATCCAAATTCCTATGACTTTTTCATTATTATTTTCATTTTACATTTAGAAAGAAAATTCTAAATATATAACTTGTGACTGAGCTGAGATTACAACTTGTGTAAATCCCAGCACTCCATTCACAGGATCGACCTGGTTGTGATTACTTCCCATCTCTCAAATTTTATTGCATCACTCTCACCAAAACACAAAAATAATTTTGCAATTGTCCATGAGAAACAATACACACAAATAACTTGAGTCTTCTAAAGATGTTTAGGCTCCATTAATAAATACAATGAAAGAAATATAATAGATTTTCCATCCATCTGCCTATACTTCTATCTCAGTCAGTTTCCTCAGCATCTGTTTTATTAACTTCAAAGATATGCTCAGTAATCTCTTTTTCTAAGGTGATGAGCTAACTCAAGTATGTGCATTTTTTTTTAAACGTGCAAAACCTTTTTTATTATAAGGAACTAGCAATAAAACCCAATTGCTACTATACCTGCATTTACGCCATTTGATTTCAAGAGATATGTTCTAGTGTCACCTTTCTATAAACAAGATTTAAATGTCTTCCCTCAAATTGACAACAAAACTACACATAGTCCTTTTATTAAAACCACAAAATAAGCTGTGGCCAACACAAGAATATTTTCTCCATAAACATGAAACACTGCTATCTCAGAATACAGTATCTCCCTAAAATTAGTGCCCCATATTTCAACCTGCACTAAAGAACACCGAAAATAACTTTTGCTTCTCAGAGAATAAAAACAATATTTTACACCTAATTATTAGTAGACACTAAGGGTTTTTTTTAATCAGAATAAAATAGGTTTAGAGCATATGCAAACCTGAAGATCCCCAAAAGTAACATAATTACATATTACAGCCGCATACGGTTTCTTATCAACATACAAAATAGTTATATAGATTAAAGAAAATAAAATATTTACATACCGACTTGGAGTGATGGATGTAGAGGCAGAGAATCTGGCATTTTCTTCCATATCGGAGGAAACAAGAAGCCTGAAAAGACCCCCTCCCACAATTAGCAATGCTCATCTCTCTCTACCCACAAAAAATATTAATTATCTTCTTGGATCTCAAGTTCTCAGGTCACCTGCTTCTGGATTATATGCATATTAATAACATGGACACTTGTTGACGGCCCTGTAGAACAATTAGGGGGGCCCATTTGGCTATTCATTTCTCACCACGTGTCTCTTCTAAAGATTAAGTTAGGCTGATTCCTGATCCATACTGTTTGACAAGACCACAACTGCTTGTGCAATTAGCTAGAAATAGTGCTAGGGATTCTTATTCTCCATAACATATCTTTGGGAGTCATACTAACTACTGACTGCCCATGAAGGTCCTGGGCCTACAAGCCCCTTTTACCTCAAGAAGGGGAAATGGGGGCAGCCTCTAAAACTCTGAGGTACAGGAAATAAATAAAAGCCGATGCTACCTGTCCTGTCTTCCCCCCATTGCACCATCTCCACCCTTCCCATGGTAAAGAAAGAACTGTTTTGAAGTAGTAGTTTTTAACAGGTTTCAAAGGTAAAGCAAGGAGAGAAGGAAATAAAGAAAGTAACTGATGCTCAGGTTAGTGAGAGGCTCAGAATCTCTTCATAGGGAGCATGTAGGAAGAAACAGATACATAAGATGATGTACACACTGAAGAGTGATAATGCAAGCAGGAGGACATGTGGACAAAAGAAAAAAGCATCTCCCAGTAAAGCACTACACCTCCCAGGATCAGAAAAGGAGTGCATTCAGCAATAGAGCCAACAGTGTCAGTTTAATAAACCTGGTTGAAAGAAATAAAGACCCCTGGCAGAAACAAGTAGATGGGGGAAGAGGAGGCACACAGAAGTGATACAGATGTGATACATGGACGATATGGACATGCAGTGGCTGAATAGGAATGCTCAGGGTGGAGGATGTGCTGGTGGGGCTTCATGCAGAGGCAGGATCAAGCATGCAGGACAGTGCATGCTATTGCCCTTTCTCAAGTGTAAGTAATTACTGCGGCCTAAGTATTGGTACTGGACAGCTTCCCCCCCCCCCCAAATAGAAAGGATATGGCCATTCGGTGATCTTTTTGGCGTATTTCCTCACCACGTTGTCTTCGCTGAAGAGGAAGAGGGAGCGGTTGACAGTCAGACAGTTCTGCCGAACAGGAATGGGGTTGTAGAGTGCCATGGTACGGGCTCGCTGGGCCATCGACTGTTTATATATCCTCTGGGCCCCTGGGGGACCACCTTGCCGAACGCCCCCAGCACCCCGGCCACCTCCGCCGCCTGCTGTTCCAGAGCCAGCTCCCCCTGAACCTCCTGCCCCATAGCGGGCTGGCACCTCATCTCCAAACCGAGCCATCCTGCAAAGAGCAAAGGGCCGGGGGTTATGCTGCTGAGGATGTTGCTGGAGAGAAGAAGCTCATCACATCCCATCGGCTGCTGTTGATGCTGCTGGGGAGCTTGCAGCAGAGGGAGGGGGCACTCAGGCAGGAGCACAGCCAAGGAAAGCGGCAGAGGTCCTGGACATGGTCACTCACACCTCCCAACGTAGGATGGAAATGATGTACAAATTCTCCCCACCTCTCCCTAAATGACTGCAACTGGGGAGGGGGGACACACCCCAAGAAGAAGAAAAAAAAAAACAACTCCAAATAGTAGGTTGCAGTTAACAGGGAAAAATGCAGCAAACTGCTCCTAAAACAAATTGCAATGAAAAAGATTCAATGCACCCTCAGTTAAAAATATTTCAATGAAAAAAAGACATTGCTTTTGGGAGGAGGAAAAGAGGGGGGATGACAAATTAAATGTAGTGACAGCAGTACCTCCTCCCTACCAAGGAAAGAAAAATACAATTAAAGAAAATGAATGCACCAATTCCTCACTCCTACTTCTGTTTTCAAAGCCCAAGAGGAAACAAATTGAAATAAAAATAAAAAATAAAAAGACACCATCAAAATTAGCCTCACACAGACTAGGTACTTTAGCTCAATTTAGTGAGAAAAATGCAGGCTTCCTTTATGCTGAGCAGCTTGGCAAATATCTGCACTTACAAAAAAGAAAAAAAATGTAAAATATATCTTTCTATCAGATTTACAAAATCAGTACTGTACTTGCCTTTCCGTCTCACAAAACAATGCACTGGTGAAAAAAAAAAACAATGATAATTGTACAAAAAAAGAAAGGCAAAAATAACTTACAAAGACACACACCAAAACAAAAATCAAAACAAAACAAAAAACCTAAAACCAAAATAAATGCCCCCCCCCCCTCCCAAGGCTTGTTTTCACTTTAGCTCCATCCTGCTATCTTCAGCACTGTCCAAGATCTGAAGGTGAAAGGGGTTTGGGCTCCCTTTAAGCTGCTGAAGCTGTAGGATATTCCTCCCCCCTTGCTATCCAGCGGTCTCTGCTTTCTCTTTTTTTCACCCGGTGTGACTGCGTGTATAATTTTCTCTGTGTCAGTTTTGCTTCATCTTGGAGCTGAATGCAGCAAAGAAATCCTGTAAAATCCAAAAATGAAAGAGACAAGAGAAGTAGTTTCCATCCACCATCTACTCATAAGGGTTCCCTGGTTGCTGCAATGTCTAGTATTTTTTCTGCCCTGTATTCTTCCTCCTTCTCCTCCTCCTCCTCCTCCTCCTCCTCCTCGATAAGCTAAAATAAGACTGGTGTTACGGAGGGAGGCAGGCAGGCAGAGAGATAGAAAAAAAAAAGAGAGAAAAGGTCTGATTCACTGGCAGGTTCAGCTCTAATGTGCAGCAGTGCATCGATTTAATGCAAGCACAGAGCATCCCAAAGCCTCGGCCGGGCTTGGCACATGATGGCCTGGAACCAATAGCAGGGGCTACAGCCCAACCAAACCCAGCTGAGTTTATACAGGGAGAGGAGGACACACACATATGCACGCACACACACACACGCTTGATGGGGTAGGAAAATCCTGCACACAAATGATATCTCTCAGCAGTCTATAGCATAGAATATTAGACTGATGTCAGCTCTCTGCTATAAGCTCAGTCTTTCTATTAGAATGCAGAAACTTGAATATGTACCCCCTTTCCCTAAAGATAGGCTGGTTTTGTATTTAAAAAGGTCAAAATGGGATTGTCTTGCTTTATACCACATTTTTGGAGAGTATCTGTTGTGTGTGCACGTTTGTAAGGCAATTACAGTTAGCAGGAGGGGAGAGAGGAGAATGTGAAGAGTTCTGGAGTTCCAGGACAATATTGGAGAAGATGTGCTACTGGAGTAACAATCTGCAAGATGATATAATTTGTTAGGAGCCTAAATATCCTTACAAGACTCAATGTATGCATAAAAGTATGGGCACCTGCTAAGGTAAAGGCATGGGAATGCACACTGATTATGCGTGCAATAGATTTCATAAACTGTAGTGGGCAAAAAGCTGAGATGCCTAAGCAAACAACAGAAGTGACAATGAAGTTATTAAAATAGGTGTTCCAGTATCACCTTTTATACAAATATAAAAATGCCAATTAATTCCAGTTGCTAGAATCTGAGCCCAGTTCTGTGAGAGTAAATCATCATTATCACTATTATGGGCTCCATGTTTAGCATCCTGATATAAAATTAGGCTCATTTCAAGGCTTTACATTACTGCTAGTGGAACTGAAATGTCCCCCAAATGATCTTACAACATTAAACTACATATGTAGCAAATGAATTAATGTAGCAAATCAGAATTCATAAACAGGTTTCTTTGAAAGTTAGGGAATCTTCTGTATGTCACCACAAACTTTTATTTCACAGATATGTGATAATAAGGAAAAGGCCTGTGGAATTGAGCCACAACACTCAAATAGCTTGATGGTTG
Source organism: Python bivittatus (assembly GCF_059951505.1). Lineage (NCBI taxonomy): Eukaryota > Metazoa > Chordata > Lepidosauria > Squamata > Pythonidae > Python > Python bivittatus. The sequence goes on along the minus strand of NW_028277035.1, from coordinate 13,654,736 downwards.
GCCTTAGTTGTTATGGGGAGTAATTTAATGGCTTCTGTTCAGGAGACAGTTCTCCTGTTACCTTGATCTTGTGGCTATTTTGTAAAGCAGTCTGCTGGATGCCTGCTTTCTCTACTCTCTTACTACTCTGTCACATCAACAGGTTCCATCATATGGTTTTGTCTTCAATAGCACATTTTTCTGGTAGCTGCATGGCACATTCCTATTCATCACAGCATGGCAAAGACACCACCCAGACATTTTTCCATTAGTAGTCCCACAATAAAAAGAAACAACATTTACAATGAGACAATTAAAAGATGGTCAAGGAAGGTTTCTGTAGAATCAAAATAAATGCTAAGCTTTCTTATTGCTGTATTGTATATAGTGATGAGGCAACCATCTGATTGCATAATGTTGAGCAAAGCTAGACGTATAGTGTTAAAGTGCTGTCTGTTGTGTGATGTGGACTGTGACAGAATAAATGGTATCAGATATTACAGCTGTAACTGTAAGTCTCAACCTCTCCTTCTTCTCTCTCTCTCTTTCCCTCCCCCCCTCCTTCTTCCCCTGAAAACATCAGCACCATGGATGGATCATATTGAGGAACCAACATACAAGTCAAGGTGTGTTTTCTTAAACAAACAGGAAAAAGCAGGTAATGTGAACAGGGGAAAGGAAGGAAAGAAGGAAAGGGAAACCTTCCAGATATTGCCACATGATTCACAATTTAGTGCAATGATTTTCAAGATGACAAAAATATCCTTATTTGCGTATACACATTTATATATCAACATGTGTACATGTGTGGTCTAGACAGACAGATAGGTAGACAGACAGACAGACAGACACAACCAATAAGGAATATGAAAGAAGAAAACAATGCATCTTATGCATCAGAAGTAAGCAGGCAGGTGCCTGTGGGCACTAGTTTGGCTGCAGACATGTTTTTTGAAGCCAAACTAGCTAAAGGAGCCTTACAGGCAGCCAGTATATTAGGAGGATTCCGAGCTGTATCTACAGCCCATCTTAACAAGCAGAATTTATACTGAAGCAGAATCCCTAATCACAGATAAAGGTGTCTTTAAAGATCAATTGCAGTTAACTTCCACAGCAATGCTTTGAAGCTGTTGAAGGACCCAAACCCAGAAACAGCAAATCTCAGAGACGGTGATAGCCAACCAGATTTTCACCAGGTCTGCATCTCATCCACTACCAAATCTTGGATGGGCAAGGCCTTATTATACCCAGACCTGGCTTTTACCATCAATTTCTTGAGGCCAGAGTCACCCTCCAAGCTTTCATGCTGGCAAAGCAAAATGCTAGATTTTAGCACTCTGCTTCTTTACAAGAATGCTCTGGGTATTATTTAGACCAAACATGCATTCTTAAAAATGGTGAGTGGCTAGAAGGCATATAACATCCCAAGGGGTAGGACAGAAAGGAGGGAGCAGCTTTACCAGTTTACTTTCAGTCAATGAGTGTTTTGTAATTGGCCATGCCCCCAATGGCAGTTCTTTGGTGAACAGAAAGTCTCTGATGTGATGCGTGCTCAAAATTCCAAATGTGTCCACTGGCGCAAAGGGTTGCCTTACCTGCACTGTGGACAGTATCTTACAGTAGCAGAGCCATAATGATTCTGGGGCACAGTTCATTGCCTCCTTGCTCTTACTTGAAAAATAAGATAAAGACAGCAAAAGAGAGGGGAAATAAAAGAAAGGGCAATAAAGTTATTCCTTATATATCACTATGAAATCTTAACACTTTACAAAAGGGTAGATTACCTTGTCAAAGTAGAATAGTTATATATTCCTTTTTTTTTTTTACTTTTATAATTGCCCTAGTCTCTTTTGGGATGTACTCCAGAAGACTGAAATTTTGCTTCATCCTCAGTCATACCATTGTAATATTCAGTCATACAGATTCCATACTTTTCCTATGAACTTCACACAATCTCACACTTGTAACCAAAGCTTTTCCCTAAGTCAAATTAAAGCAATACCATATTCTGCTTTCACAGCTAGTTTATATAAAAGAATATGCCTAGTTGTTTCAATAATCTAATTGCACTGATCTGTATTACTGGAATTAAAACGGAGTTAAACCTCAGAAATGTAGCTTTCATTGCCACACCGCAGACCACTGCTTTACCACACTACAGTTCAGCTCCTTGTCTCCCAGGCATAAACCAGCTGGAAATGAAATGAACTTAAGAAACTGCTTTCCAGATGTCTTCCTTCATTTCAGCTATGGTGATGCACTAATGTACTGTTTGGATCATGTTTATCACATCCCTTGATTGGTGGATTCCCATTTTTTAACCTCCTGGAGGAGGGAGGGAAAGAGGAAGGAAGGAAGGAAATATAGTTGTATATTTTCCAGTCACTTGACTAGAAGGGGAAAGTGGCAAAACTCTTATCTGTTTGAGGGAGGAGAAGGAAAACAGTCAATTTTTTCACTGTTTAGTCACTGAACTTTTAAAAAAAAAAAGTTTTTCACCTTCTATTGGTAAATGTGTAAAAAAATGGCCATGGAGGGGGACAACCAGTGGCCAGAGGGGAGGGGCTGTTCCTGCCGCAGGGCAGTATAACTGATTGAAATGGAACTGTTTGTCTGCAGTGAGATTAACTGCAATAGGTGATCCAGGCAATACGGCTTGAGATGGCACAGGACAGAAAATATTACTTTTGATACAGCAGAAAAACACGAGTGGCAGTTGACTTCCTGGTAGGATGGGTGTGGGTAGAGGAGGACATTATGCATTTCTGTCCCCAAGAAATGGTTAGTGTCCGTACAATACAGGTGGCTTTTGGTTACATGCACAGAGTTAGATACCCCAGCCCCTTCTTCTGTTGGATACAGAAAAGGTTTGATATTTTTAAAATACAGGGTAGAAGCCCTGTGAGGAAGTGAAGTTGGGAAAAGTAACTGCAGCCAGGCAGAAATGCTTCTCACCCCATATCCCTCGTGCATTCATACATTACCTCACAACGTTACTCACCAGGACCCAAGCTGGCTTTCCAGCTGCCTGTGATAACTGAGCCACCGCCTGGCATTCCACGTCCAGAGGCGGCCCCACCCCACCCAGGCTCCTAGCTTAGAAAAGCAACTGCCAAGGCGGAGTGGGGAGGTGTGCGCAGGAGGAAAGGTGATAAGCAAAAGGCATGCAGATGGGGAAGCGGAGGCGCCGCCTGAAGATGGGCAGCTCTTACAAACAGGCAAGAGAACTATCATTCAGCTGCCGAGACCACAAGTTATGGTGAGCAGCATATCCTGGGGGGAGTCCTGCCTGGAGCCTGAAACTTTGCCGGAAGCTCAGCAGCAACTAGAACAAGATGCTTGCATTTTGACTTTCTAACCACTAGAAAGGCAGTACAGGATATGACAGTCCCATCTCTCTTGCACATTTAGCTCAGGGGAAAACACTAGGCGAGGTACCCTCTGGAGTATAGATGGTACCAGCAGGAACTACCAAATTGCTCCCTCAAAGGGTATGAAAACCCAGAAGGCCCCTGGGAGAAAAGATTTAGGATCTCTAGCCTTCTACCCTGTGGATCTCAGCACCAGCTGCAGCCCAAAGGTTAAAACAAGACAGTTATTGTGTACTGTCAATAATCCATTCTCCTTGCAAAGGGACATTATTACAACTTGATGAAAACTCAAATGTACTGTAAATTGTTTTTGTTCTGTTAATTTGTTCTGTTATTCCTTTCACTTTTGCTTCATCTGAAACTTTTAATAAGACAATAATTATAATTTATTACTTACTTGATTAAGATAAAAAATCTGTGAAATAAAGGCAGGCGATAAGAGAAAATAAATATAAATATAAATCTAGTTTGTACTAGTACCGTTTATTATATCTTTCCATACCTTTCAATTCTTAGAAAACTATCCTTGCTCCACAACATCCATGTACTCCTTCATATATTGCCTTTTGTTTCTTAAAATTCTCACATCTCTGTTTTTCAAAATTTCATCAACTGCATCCAATCACAACTTTTTTGGTTTTCCCATTTCTCTCAATCCATTAATTCTTCCTTAATTTGTTTTGCAATTTGAACCTAATTCATTCTCTTTCTATAACCAAACCACCTCAACGTATTTCCTCTGTACCAGTCACTCACTCTTGTATTCCATTCATATTTGTTCAGCAGCAGTTCATTCTTAACCACTCTATTCTTGTTTGGTGGCAGCTAGACGTTCTATCATGGCTAAAATGGACAAGGCAGCTTTAGTAGCCATTTAAAATAGGCTGTGGCATATTGATTTGCATCCAGAGGAAGGTTTGTTGGTAAACCTAAAATGGCCTGAGCAGTGGCTGCTGGGTGAGACTGGGCCAAGCATTCAAGGACACCATATGGGGAGAGAAGAGTGCTGATGGGCCACAGCAGTAGGAGGACATGCATCTACAGGATCCTAAGGCCATGGTGGAAGAGGATGGAAGATGAGGAGAATGTCAGTTTTGCCTGCCAGAGAATCTGGTCACCTATCATCTCTTCAATGTGAGAGTGGATGGTACAATGCAAATTAATTACATAAACTCTTTCTTTAGATCTAGAGGTGTAAATAGGAGTAGGACTAGTAATTAGGGCCTAGGGAATGCATGTATGTGAGGAACATGCATATCTTAGGCACAGAGAAATTGTGCTAAGAATGGCTTACTTAGAATGCTTTGGGGAACAAACATAAGTTTAAAAAAGTTTTAGCCTATCCCAGTCAGATCCCGAATCCATGCTTGTGTATCCCCATGCAGTCACAAGTGTTCCTTATTCATAAATACATTAAACAACCATGGGGACATTAAACATCCTTATTTTACTCTTTGCTCAGTGTTGAATCATTAGCTAAGCGTTCCATTAATTGTCATGCATGCTTTATTCCCATGCTTATGGCACTCATCAACCAATCTTCAGCTCCATATCTCTGCAAAATATTCCATAATTCAAGCCTGTTCGCTTAATTGTGTTTATTTTTTTATAATTATTTGCATGTTGCCTCTACCAAAGACTCAAAATAATTCACAACATGATAAAAACAATAAAATGCACTAATCCAAAACACTATACAATCATATCATAATCAATAAACTTGTCTCACATGTTTTCTCTAAATAAATAAAAATAAAACAATTTTTCTTGTGTACATACATTTTTAAATGATCTGCTAAAGATAAAAAATCTGATCTGCACATGCCTTTCCCAGCATAAGATCACATAGCACTTCAGAAATTTTGCCCGTTGTTACCTTTTATACCCTTTCAATCAAACTACATACATGTACATTTTTCCATTCATACTATCTATACCTACAGTTTTATCATCTTTCACATTTTCACATTTATGATTAACTTTTCATCAATTTTTCTTGGACACTAATGTTTGTAGCATTCATTTCAGTTCCACTCTTTGACATATCACTAATATTTCCATACAGTTCTCTAAAATTTGAGCCGCCCAGAGTCACCCGTTGGGCAGCATACAGATTTAATAATAAATAAAAATAAAAAATACTCCATCATTCCCTCACTTCAGATTCATCCCAAATAATTTCATAATTTTTATTTTTAATTCCATTCATTCTTCTGATGACTCTTGGTTTCATCTTTTTCATCTACTTCCAAAACAATTTTATTTCATCAAAACTGTTTTGCATTTTCTTTAGCTCTTTAACCTTTAACATTCTTTGCTCTCTACAAAGAATGTAGTGATTCCTTGCTGTTATTTTTTGTCTCTGTGCACCTTATATAATATCTTTCTCTTGTCCTCATTTTTTGCAGCACCCATTCTCTTAAATGCATTTCTCTCATCTATAGCTTCTTTCACTTCATTCCATCAAGCATATTTTTCATACTTCCCATTAGTGCAATTCTTCTCCATTCTGTTGTACTTTATAACGTAATTCTTTTCACTCTGTCCACACAGCATCCATATTTGTTCTCCTTCATCCATTTTTTGTTCATTCTGTTGGGAATTTATCTTCCAATATCTTTTCATGCTGGGATACCTACTTTCCCTTCCTGTGGTCATTCTCTGTTTGCTCTTGCTTCTTTCCCTTTTCCCTTTTTGTTCCACATCCATCTCCCCCAAGATCTATTCTTGTCACTACCCAAAAAAATGAGCTGTCTCACATTCAAAAGTCTTATAACCCTTGTATCCTTTGCCAATTCTTTTTATTTTTTATCAGATGAATCATGCTTTTAGATTTATACAAATTCTTTTGCCATATGTACATATGAATATACTTACATTTAAACCACACATTCAAAACAAACTTATCTTTTCCTAGGCATATGTTCAGCACAATTCTCATTCATATTTGGATTTCTAAATTGTCAGTCATTTTTTCTGCATTCTCTCATCTTGTTCCCACCCACCTACTCCTGTAAACTAGCAGAATAACTTTTCCCACAGATTTCCATTAATTCAGAATGTTGCACATTTTTTCCGAAGACTCATTCCTGGCTCTTTCTTTATCATATTCATTGGAGCATAACATGTAACTACACCAAACTATGAGCTCCTACTTTCAAAGGCACTTCTCTGCATGTATTCATCAACTCCACTCTATAAAATTAAGCCAACTTCATTCAGACGCATTACATACTTTCCCATTCTATTTCAAAAATGCACAATATATCTATTTTTTCCTTCCCATTCATCCATTGATTCATGCTCTTTACCATATGCTTCTCTTATATTCTAAGTCACCATAGGTATCAACAAATGGGGCCATGAATATTTACTGTCGTTGCTCATCATGGCTTTGATCAATCAGGGCTTTTATGTAATACTTTTTTGTAAGATAAAGAATTAGTAGACTGGGTTACCAGTCTTAGTCTTCTCTGTGGCACATGCAACATTCACAACTAATGATAAGGACATAATAGCCAGTTTTGACACATTTTGACCATAATATATTCATGCTATTCTGTACAAGCTAACATCTATGATCTAGAGGGTACTGTTGATATCTCACCAATTAGGAGATATTTGCTGTCCATAATAATGATTTTCTTATTTGACATGAACTTTCTTACATAGTGTTGCAAGGCTGAGGGCAAACCTTCTTTCCCGGAGACCCTCTTAGTATTCATACTCTGGTGCCACCTTCTGCTTTGGGGTAACTGCTTGTAGTTCCTGCTACCATCACTTGTCCTCTGGGGATACCTGGCATCCAATCACTGATCCTGGTATGTGAGAGAGAAAAGGCTCTCAAACCTGTGCTGCCTTTCTGTCAATTAAAAAGTGGAATGCAATAATAATAGTGGCTGTTGTTGTTGTTGTTGTTGTTGTTGTTATTATTTTCAGTAGTATCACTTCTTGGCTATGTAGTATAATGGCAGCCCTTCCTTGATCTCTTGAGAGATAAAGCAATCTCACAGGAGAGAAACAAAATCAAACTTTATTTTAAAATAAGATAAAATATGGAAGTCTCTTTTAAAGTTTAAATACTAAAATACAAATATTCAGTACTGATAAAGATAAATTACAGAACTGCCTAGATCATAAGTAAACAAGAACTGGCAAATGTGTTAAAAAGGCAAATAAAAGTTGCTGGTCTACTACAAATAAAGAGGTCTTTGCCCAAAACATAGATCACAAGGGAAGCGATCAAAATATTATAAAGCACAAAAAGATTCTGATGAAAAAAAAAATCTTCATAGCCTAAATGTGGACCAAGACTGAAATTTAACAATTCAATTTCCTGTACAGAGAGATAAAGAAAATAAGTGTGTGTGTGTGGGGGGGGGACCTAGTGCAAATTCCTGGATATTCACATTTATCAATTTTTACGGAAATAGATTTCCCAATGCAGCTAGCCTTTTGCTTCAATTTCCTGCACTTCTCCAGCTTCAGTGAGATTCTAGATCAGTGGTTCCTAAACTTTTTTGCCATCAGACCCCTCTTTAGTGTAATCTTAATGTACATACCTCCCCTAAAAATCCAAACACCAAAATGAACACAAATGAACAATGAAAACAATACAATGAAACTTTGAGAAAGGTGGATTTATTGTAACAATGTACAACTAAAAGGTTCTTCACATCTCCCCCGGACTCTGTCTGCACTTCCCCAAGGGAGATACATCTCACAGTTTCGGAAACCCTGTTCTAGACTAATCAGAGCCTGCTGGGGTAGATGGAAATCTCATTCTTCATCTAGCCTTTCTCCAAGAACTTCTACCCTGTCTTTTAACAAGATTAAACCTTTTCCATAATCCAGCAGAGGGAGAGTTTGGGGTAGCTGACACTGCACATGATAAGAATCATATTCGCTCATGCAGAAATGAATTGTGAGTCTGTAATCTGCAGCCTTCTTGTAGATGACCTTTGCCAAGACCTAGATGGGAGTGGTGTGCCTGTCCTAGTCTTGTCAACCTTTCAGCAACCTTCATGGTATCCTTTTGGACCATCTATGGAGTTGGGGTTGGTGGCACTGTTTACCATGGTTTTGCTCCTTGCTTAGGAGACAGTACCAGTTGGCAGTAATAGGGAAGAAAGATCAGATCATTGGTTGCTTCCATGTGGGGTGGCAGAAGGCTCAATCCTCTCCCCCTATTTAATATCTACATGAAGCTGCTAGAGGAAATCATTCAGTGATTTAGAATCCAATATCATCAGTATACTGATGACACCCAGCTTACACTGCAATGCCAGGCCATGCAGGAGATGCTGTCAAAGCCTTGTCTTGATGCCTGGAGGCTATGAAGGTCTGGATGGGAGACAACAGGCTGAAATTGAACCCTAGAAGACAGAGTTGCTGTTATACATCAGGTTTTCTTTTGGCTCCAGTGGGGACTAGGTGGGAGGCTCTGTCCCTAAAGCATCATGTTCATGATGGGCGTGGCTTCCTGGACTTGGGGCTCCTGATAGAACAGCAGGTAGAGGACATAGCTAGGAGGCCTTTGCCCAGCTTTGGGGCCAGAGGACCCTGTTACACTAATTCATGCCCTCATCGCCTCCTGTTGAGACTACTGCAACATATTCTATATGGGCTACCTTTAAAACCATCCAGACGTTTAGCTGGTACAAAATGCAGTGCCTCAGATGCTCATTGGTGTTTGCTGTTGGAAGCATGTGAAGCCTATATTGCGGGCCCTGGGCTGCTTGCTATTAGCTTCCAGATGCAATTTGAAGTGCTGGTGTTAGTCTATAAAGCCCTTTATGTTTTGGCTCCAGGTTATCTACAGGACCCACTGGAATTGGCCCAACAGTTCTAGTTATGCTAGGACAAGAGTGCATTGCTCCCCATGTCTCAGAGGTTAAGGGGGGCAATGTTCAGGAGTGGTTGATTTTTGGTGGCAACACCAGCCCTCCGGAATGACCATCTGCTTGAAATCAGATTAGCTCTTTCCTTAGCTACCTTCCAGAAGATACTGGGGTATGATACAAAGTTGTTCAGATTTATATATTTGTTTTTTGGCTATATTTTATTGCTGTTTGTTTCAATGTATTGTTTTATCTTATTTGTAAGTCAACAAGAGTCTAATTAGATTGTGGTGGAGTAGAAATGTAATAAACAAACAAACAATCAAAGTTAGATGTTATGGGAGAATGGGAATGGTTCCCAGACGATTTCTCCTGAAGTTCTCTGCTGTTCTTATGTATTGCAGGACAGAGATGGATTTCTAAATAACCCTTTTTTATATGGGCAGCAAATACTTCCCAACTGCAAAAAGGAAGGAAGGGAGGGCGGGATCTTCCAGGAACTTCTTTCTCCAGATGGTATGTGTGTCAATCTTGTGGAGTGTTCATTCATTAATTAAAATGGTGAAAAGCAGGAACAGGTCTTTCTTTCAAAATGAGCAAAATAGTGGTAATATATTTTGGCCCATGCCTTGCTTTATCATTTTTTTTAAGGAAAGTTGGAATCTGTGCAATAAGGCTTGTTTGAAACAATGTCTTCCCTGCATATATCAATATCCACATATTTCCAATGAGAATGACTCCTCCCAAACTGTATTTGAGGTACAACAACATTCTTAAGGTTTAAAAAGTCATGTCTGGAGCAGGTTTTCTGCCAAGCAAATGGTATAAAGTGCTCCACGGACACCATCCTGCCCTCCATTGTTAACTTGAAGCACTTAGTACTGGGCACAGGGTTGGATAGACCATTTGATCTGATAAGTAACTACATAGAACCATCCAAGACTCTTAAGAGAAAATAAGCCAAAACTTGTATTTATAAAGACAGAGAATCCTATTTAATCATTTGAATACCACATAAAATCCAAAATAAGTTGGCCAGCTGCAGCTGAAAAAGCTAGCAGTCTGTACACAAGGAGTAATGGTTTGGTTTGTTTAAGTCCCTAACCTATTTTCCATTCTTTCTTTTCATTCCCACCAGCCTTGACGTCAGCAGGTTCTTTGTTTGAGAGTAATGCTTTTGTCCCATGCTAGCAGATCTGAGGCTGTCTAAATATAGTCCTTAAGGCACCAGTGTCTTAAGAAATCATCTAAAGTACAACTAAAAGGCTCTGGAATGGAAGAAATAAGCAGCACTATCAGTCATTTTTGAGATAGTCGCCCATGGCTCTTTCCTAGCAATGGACATGGAGTGATAACAAGGTTACAAAGGAGTTCCTGTTACTAAATATCATCAGATAAAGCAAAACATAAATCCACCATATAGGTGTTTATTTAGAAGAGAAACTGTTTTGTGCCACCTCCAGCACCCAATAGGGGAGGAATGATGGGACAATTTTTTTCTATAGCATCCAGGGAATATTATCACATAGCAAACAAGCATGATAGGTAGATTTACTTCTGATCACCCTAAATCAATGTTAGCCAACACATCTGACTCTCATTATAGTGAGATAATATATTACCTTCCATATCAGCACTGTTGTACACTCCAAAAGTTTGTTTCCATCTGAAAGATATCCACCGACACTGCAGGAATCATAGCATGCCACAGTTTTTGCAAAATGAAATTATTCTACAGAGTGCCCATAGGGGAACTAAACCATATCTGGAGGCTATTCAGGTCTGGATGGGGATGAATAGGTTCAGGCTCAATTCTGACAAGACCACGTGACTTTTGTTATTTGGGCTCCCTGGATCTGGGAATTTTTCATCTTTGATCTTAGATGGAATTGCCCTTCCCCATTTCAGACTGGTGCACAATGAAGAGTAGATAGCAGCTGGGCATAGGAGGGCCTTTGCACAGGTCTATCTAGTTACACCCATTCCTAGAATGGAAGGGCCTTCCAACAATCATATCTATCATAGTCACCTATGTAGAATGGACTACTGCAATGCACTCTACATGGAGCTGCTCTTGAAGACCACCTGGAATCTACAGTTGGTCCAAAATGCAGCAGCTCAGGTACTGATGGGAGTGCCATGATATACCCATGTGTCACTGCTACTTTGCAAGCTACACTAGTTGCCAGTTGGCTTCTGGGTACAATTCAAGGTGGCTGCCTATTTCCAATAGTTTCAGTCAGCCCAGTAAGTTCAGGCAGAGTGGGCACAGGTCTAGGTCTCTTCAGTTAAACAATATCATCTATCAGGACCTAGGAAATGTGCTCACCCTCTGGAATGGCATCCCCCTGGAGATCCATATGGTTCTTATCCTACAGTTGTTCCAAAATCCTTGAAAACCTGGCTTTGCTCCCAGGCCTGGGATTATGGTGGATGTCAAACCCTATTGTTTTTTTTCCCCTGGTGTGTTGGGCTTATTTTCTCTGGACATACATTTTTTTTCTTTTCCTTTCATTGTTTCCTACTTTTATAATGTATGTTACCCAGAGTCATCTAGAAGTTGGACAGCCTCTAAATTCAATAAAATAAAATAAACATATTTTAACAAATGAAGAGGGTGATGGAATTTGTTAACTAGTCACTGTCCAGTTTTGAGAAACTAATGATTATTTTGCACAACCCAAAGGCTTAATATTAAAAAATTACTCATACTTATAGAAAATAGATATAGAAACCTTACATTAGGTGTGAAACAAGTTTGGTACATTTAGCAACTGGATGATGCAATATGGCAACCCTTGTGGAGGCCTGGGAAATTCTCCTCTGCTTCAGTGCAGGAATAATACCTTAAGATCTTACATCACTGGCATTTAACTCCTATAAGAATCTCACATAATCATTACTTTACAAGGTACCAGAGGGATTGTAATCAAAATGGCACTTTCTTCCATCTTTGGCAGAACACCAGAAGGCCTCAAAATTTTGGAAGGAGGTCTTTATCTAAATGATAGCAGGAACCAAACAAAAGATTGAATTCTCACCAAATGTTGGCTTATTACATATATTTGATGGAAGGAATAAAAAGTTACAAAGCAAGAAACATACTACCTTCTTATAGTCAATCATTTCCCACCAATGGAAGTATCTAAATATTCTTTTGCTTGGAAAATGGTTCAATAATATTTGGTATATTGCTCGGCTTCAGAAGGTCTCTGATAAAATTCACATGCTTAAAAACCAAGTGGGGAACCATTATTTTATTGGGATTGGCAGGATTTTATCTGTTTCATAAATGACAAAGTGAATACCCATCAGGATGTACAGAAAATTTAAATCTAAATGTCTTGACATAAGAATGTAGAAACTGTTTTGCAATTTAATCCTCATTTATTCTCTCCATGTGACCAAGTCATCTCAATATATTTCTTTTGTATTGGTCACTAATTGATGTATTTAGTCTACATTAATTTACCAACCGTACGTATGGTTTATGTTTCTCCTAACATATCCAACTCTCACTTCTATATAGCCAATTGGACAGAAGAATATTCTGTATTCAGCCATTCTCATTTCTTTTGACATTTATTCCTCACAACATACATATGACCCACTAATCTTCTACAGCTTTTGTATATCTTAAAGTGTCTCCATTACTATCCTTAGTAAACTCCCTTCCTCTCATTTTTCAGCATTTATGTGTAACTGGCAATCATTCATTCCATTTTCCCTAACAACTATCTTTGAGATAGTCATTTGAAGATAAATACTCCTCATTGCATCATACAATCTAACATGCTGTAAATTATTTCGGTTCTCAGCCAACTATACAGCATCATCTACATACAAAAGTACACATATATTCATGTCCTCAATATCCCTCCATCATCAGCTTTAGCATTTAACCATATAACTACATTGAACAACCAAGAGGACATCACATAATTTTGCCTTACTCCATGCTCAATGTTGAAACATTTGGTCAACATTCCATTTATTCTCAAGCATACTTTACTTCCACAGTGCCTCATTCAGCAAGCAACCTTTAACTCCATATTTGCATCAAATGTTCTATAATTCAAGCCCATTTACAAAAGGTTTTCTGCAGAGTACAACATGGTTTCTTTCTCACATTCATCTATTTCTCAAAGATTTGTCAAACACATTTAATAAACTAATCCCCCTAGACTTTCTGCATTCACTTTTGCTGCATTTCCCTTTGTATAGGGTGACAACAGTGGTATTCTTCAAATCAGCAGGCACAGATGCTATCTTCACACACAAATCAAACAAGCAGCAAAGCCACTCTGTAAGCAATCCACATCTATATTTTACAATTTCTCCAGTTACACCATCAACGCCTACATCTACATTTTTTAACATTCTCACAGGACCTGCAAGTTCCTTTTCATCAGTTTTCCTTGGACACTATTATTTACAGCATTCATTTCAACTGCACTCTTTAAAATATTACTATTATTCCCCTGCTGCTCAAAAGTTCAGTTGCTTCAGACTCTTCATAACTTGATGGACATCAGTTTGCCATGACTGTCTGTTAGTAACTGTCGGAGTTCTTGAAAGGACATGATTGTGTTGTCAGTGAGAGTATAGGACCACTTGGTCTTCTGTCAGACTCCCTTTCAACTGCCTTTGATTTTTCAATGTTCAGGGTCTTCACCAAGGACTATAATTCCCATACAAAAATCTAATATATTACTTCCAGCATCATTTCACTTCAGTTTCATCCCAAACAATTTAACCTCCTTTTTAATTCTATTCATTCTGCTGAAGATTCCTTGTTTAGCCCATTTCCAATTTTTTAATCAACACTGCTCTGCTTTTTTGTTCCTTGTACTCTTATACATTTTTGCAATATTTTTCTATGCACATTATGTGAAATTTCTTTCTCTTGTCCCCCTTTATTGCAGCACATATTCTCTTGTATACATTTTCCTCATCTAAAGCTTCTTTTACATTGTTATTCCACCAATCATTGTTTTTCATAATTGTCATTAGCATAACTACTCGTATTCCCATTACATTCAGTAACTTTTTTTTTTTAAATCTGTTCCACACAGCTGTCACATCCTTTCCTTCTGTCTGCTTTTCATTCTTTCTGTTGGGAGATTCATCTGTCTTTTAATTCTTTTTCATACAGGATTTATGCTTTCTATTTCTGCAGTCATTCTACTATCACGTGTTTCTTCACTTCTTTCTTTTTCTGCCATTCTTGTCACTACCAAAAAAGAAATGGATTGTCCCACATTCAAAATTTCTCATCACCTTTTGCCCTCAACTAACTGAATATTCATCATACAAAATAGAATCAGTCATGTTTTTAGATTTATATACATTTCTTCAACATATAAATGTATACAGTAATTAGACTTATACTAAAACCAAGTACTCAAAGCAATCAGAATTTTTTCTAAGCAGATATTCATCAGTCACCATTTTCATTCATTATTGGATCTCTGAATGGCCCAGGTACTTTTTCTGCATTCTCTCACCTCGTCCCTTCTCACCCATTCATCTTATCTAGCAGAATAATTTTATCTTTGGACTGCATTTATTCAGAACGTTGTGCAATTCTCCCCAAACGTACATCTGATTTTTCCATTTTCACAATTCATTGGATCTTAACATGTAACTACCATCAACCTAAGGGTTCCTACTGTCATATTATAGATGATACCATTTCAGACTTACTGACATACATTTTACACCTGTTCAGTTACATTTATTTATTTATTAAACACATTTATATGGTTACCCATCTGAACCAATGTAACTCTGGGCAGCAAACAGAAAAATGAAAATACAATAACCACCACCAGTTAAAATCTCTAGATGAGACACTCTAATTTTTTTTCCCAACAGTCTGAAACCAGAAGTCTCCAACAGTATAAACCAAACCACACACATGCCAGTCTCCACTAACATCCTGGCCTGGGGGAAACCAGGCTTCGAGGCTTTCTGGAAGAGCAGCAAGGTGGGTATCCAAATC
The DNA here is from genome assembly GCF_059951505.1 of Python bivittatus. Taxonomy (NCBI): domain Eukaryota; kingdom Metazoa; phylum Chordata; class Lepidosauria; order Squamata; family Pythonidae; genus Python; species Python bivittatus. Next base: position 13,639,542 of record NW_028277035.1, on the reverse strand, counting down.
TTTGGGAACAGGTTGTTCCATAAAGCAGATGCTACAACAGAGAAGGCAGGCTGCCTGGGTCCTGCCAGATGACATTGTTTCACAGAAGGGACCCAGAGCATGTCCAACCTGCTAGAACTGGTGGGCTAGGCAGAAAACACTGGAGACAAGTAACCTGGCCCCAGGCCACGTAGGTGACAGGCAGCACCTTGAATTGCATCTGGAAAACTGGAAGCCAGTGCAGCTGACGTAGAAATGGTGTTACGTGGGCTTACCATGATACATCCAAAATTGCACCAGCTAAAGTTTCCAAATGCTCTTCAAGGACAGCCCTATATAGAGTACATTGCAATCGTTCAGATGGGAAGTCAGTAAGGCAGAAGTGACCATGAGTAATGCCTCCCAATCTAAGAATGGACACAACTGGCACACAAGATGAATTTGTACAAAGGCCCTCCTGGCTATCACAGTCACCTGCTCATTGAGCAGGAGCTGTGAGACCAGGAGGATTGCCAGATTGTGCACCAACTCTGGGTTATCTGATCCAAAGTTAATTATGGAAGACCTCCAGATCTGGGGGGCCTTAAAACAGACAGCCACTCAGTCTTGTCAGGGTTGACTTGAAACCTGTTCATCCTCATCCAGATCCACACAGCCTCCAGACCCTGGGAAAGAACTTCGACAGCATCACTTGGACATCCCAGGGCAGATATGCATACTGATATTTAACCCCATGTCAATGGATGACCTCACCCCAGCAGTTTCATGTAAATGTTAAATAGGAATGGGGAGAGGGTTGAAGCCTGTGGCACTCCACAAAGCAGAGGCCTAGGGCTAGACTTGTCCCCTGCTACCAATAATGACTGGAACAAGCCTCAGAGGAAGGAGGGTAACCATTGAAGAACCATGCCACCACTCCCAACCCCTTCAATCAGTCCAGAAAGATACCATGATTGATGGTATCAAAAGCTCCTGAGGGATCAAGGAGTGCCAGAACCAATATACTATCCTGTCCTGAGCCTACCAAAGGTCATACCCAAACGTGATCAAGGGCATATCTGTGCTATATCCCAGCCTGAAGCCTGACTGAAATGGGTCTAAATAATCAATTTCCCCCAGAGCATTTTGGAGTTGCAAGCCTACCACCTTCTCAAGGTTGGAAATTGGATAAAAATTGTCCAGTACCTACACTTTAAGTTCCCTGAATGTATTTATTAACTCTACTCCATGAAATCAGACTACTTTTATTCAACTAAATTACCTCTTTTATTCATTATTTCATACTCTTTAACATATACCGCTCTTACATTCCAAGTTGCCATGGTTGTCAACAGTTCAGCCCATGAATATTTACCATCACGGCTTTGGTCAATTGGGCTTCATAAAATGCTTTTTGGATAAGATAATAGTAGACTAAGTTGACAGTTTTAGATATATCCATGTTACATGTAGCATTCACAGCTAATAACAAGGATGCAAAACCAGCCAGTTTTGGGACATTTTGGCCAATATATCACAAACACAGCCAAACCCTAATTTTACCACAAGGATGATCATGCTAGTGTGTGCAAGCTAGGATCTCTAATCTAGAGATTTCCTTACAAGCCAATATACTGTTGTCAACAACCTACCACCTAGGAGGTATATGCAGTGTGTTGACACATACCTAGGGAAAAAAATCTGTGGTGGCTTAACTGGTTGGGAAAGGACATACAGTGCTATTATCAAGACTTGGAACTTAGAATTTAGGAATGGGGCATTGCATAGTCATGGAGTACTGTACATTTTTGTATGCAGAAATTCTCACAGCTGGAAAAGTTTCTGCTAGAAATTTTGGAGAGCCACTTTCAGTCAGCATAGTTAACAATTAGGTGGACCAATATATCTGATTCAGCATAACATATTTTCCTGTAGCCATGTGGCAATTTACACATACAACTTGAAAACCTCTTTAGCTATAATAGTCAGCCATTTACTTTCAAACAAGACTCGCAGTGCATGCAGTTTTCAGAATATTTGTGTAGGTTTCAGTGTTGTTTTGTCAAATATGCATAAATGATTCTAGTGGCATATTAAACAGATCCATTCCAGGCAGATTGTCCAGTAATTCTGTCCTGGTGCCTGGAGACTGTGGTGGCCTGGATGGGGAAGAACAGGCTTCAGCTCAAGCCTATCAAAACTGAGTGGCTGTGGATTATGGGCCCCTCTGGTCCTGGAACTGGAGTTTCCATCCTTGACTCTGACTGAATTGCATTGATCCACTCAGACTCAGTGTGCAATTTTGGTGTCCTCCTGGACTCACAGCTCATGCTTGAGGAGGAGGTGGCAGCTGTGGCCAGGGGTGGCTTTGCACAACTGCTCTAATTTTAAAGGGGGGCACTCTCAATACCATAGTATTTCCCAAAGACCCTTTAAATGCCAGATATTAGAGGACCCAGGATTTATACTGTCATTATATTTATTGGCGGGCCTGCTTTAAATGGGAATTTTCTTCTAAATAAGTATATTAAGTGTATCAGTCTTCTTCCAGATTTTTGACCAAATATAACCTGACAGATTCCATGCCTACAATTAATTTTATATGCTCTGACCCAGTTGCAAAAATTAACATGCAAGTGTTTCTTCATAGCAGTTTATTCTATTAATAGTTGTGCTTGAGATATATGACCAGAGAAATAATTCATAAATGGGATAGGTGTTTGCAATATATATTTTAAAATACCTGATGTTGCCCACTAATAGAAATAAGTTGATTACCTCCATAGATCATTTCATTTGTTAGAAACATTTTTACCACACTGTTTTTTGCATTCAAGGTTGCATATAGGTAATTTAAAAACAAAACATTTCTTTTAGGGGAGCTGTTTAGAGTTTGTCTTGCAGTCAGCATTACATTTGTAACTTCTTTGTACATGTTTTTTCAACATCAGAAAAAGTAAACATTTCACTGCAGATAGTGATTGCTTGTTACTTTTCTGCTAATCCCATTAAAACTTCTTTCTGAGGAAGAGTACACAGAGATTTCATAATTACTGTGATTTTAAACATGACTTCTTCAAAATACATTCTATGGTGATATTATCTGTTAATAACACTAAATATGCTCCAAACATAATAAGAACCTCCAGTTTTAATCTGCTATTTGGGACCGTTCCTCTCAATGGCCAATTATTTGAAGCCACATTGGTAGTCTGCCCGAAAACACCAAACACAGGAGGAGTTTAGAACAATAGAATACTGAAAAGCTCCTATTTGGCTTAATGCTAGCTATTCCTGTCGTGGGGATAGTAAAATAACGTGCTCAGAGAGATTCAGTTAATACTTTGGGATGCTTTTTCTTATATACTACTAAGATTAGGACTCTTCCCATTTCACCGTCTGTGCCCTGTCTTTTGAGATCATGTGACCTTAATATGGGTAAACCTTATTGTATTTCCCATGTGGATACAAAGTGTTGCTTTTCTAATGAATCTATGGTCCTGGGTTATTGCTCTAGGAGTCAGATAACAAACTCTAAACATGGTATTTCCTGGAAGATTGTCCCATTGCCATTATAAAACATAGCCAAATTCACAAATGCTGTTGTGTTACTGATATATTAATGTGGGTGGGCAGAATCATTCCAAGTCAACTCACAGGTTGAGGATCATCTATCCATCTTATTCAAAGAATGTCCCTTCATCTAATGACCATGACTTAATTATTCATGACTTCTCTGGGTCATCTTCCCATCTCCGTGTGGAATATTCAGGGCTCTTGATACCTTTCTCAGCTGGAGGCCCAGTGATCACCATATCCTTTGCATGCCAATAAAGAAACTTGGTTGCAAATCTCCAATTGCTTTAGTTCTTTAAAGATGGGTGGATAATTTTACCACAACGTGATGCACAATCAAGAAAAATCAAGATGGATAGCAGCAGCATGTACAGTATGTAGTCAAAATATTCAGACAAAACTCAGTCCTCTTAAAAAGAACATAAAACCAGCATATATTGATATGTAAAATGGGAACGAATTACTTACATATTGTTCTAGATGCTTTGGGACATAATACAGTTTCTGTAGTTATTGAGAAAGTGGCAATCCATTTGGAGTAAGAGCAGATAAAATTCTAAGAGAGAAAGTTGTTTAAATAGCTGAGATTCCCCAAAAAAGGAGCTCAGGAACAGCTGATCAAGAACAAGGACACTTTTTTTTTTTTGGAAAAGCTATGTTCCTGAGAACTGGAAGAATGATATAAAAAGCCAGATGATATAAAAGTAAACCTAACATAGAGATCTCACACTGACCACATGAGACACAAAACTAGTTCGCTATAATATATTTGGAGAAAAGCTAGATGAAATCTACACAAGAAAGAAGATTTTGCTGAACATAGGAAAATAGGGGAGAGAGCTCCCAGAAATATGCGAACAGCCTTCCTTGTGGTCAGTCTAGAGACAGACCCCAAAGATATCAGAATCATCCTATTTTCATTGTCTTCCTTCTGTTTGATGCTAGATGGTTCCTCTCCATTGTCTCCCTCACCTTAGTAATGGAGTCCCACATTCTTCTCTTATCATGTTCCTGAATAGCCGCTAAACAAATCATATGCTAAAGAGAATGGGAACTCACCATTAGTCAAGATTTCTCATTCTTCTCAAGTATATGCCCAGCATGAGAGCAGCAACCAAAGCTGCTTTTATATTTCAATCCTATGCAAGTTATTGAAAGTGTCTCACTCTATTCAGTGAAATTTACTTCCACATAACCTGGTGGGATTTAATTTTGTATTAACTTACATAGATTCAGTTTTTCCATTAACATAACAATTTAGAAAAGTATCCAGAAATTGAATCATGTGGGTGCATTTTATTTATAATTGGCACAAGATCTGGGGCCAGAAAAAAGTGATATCTGTAATTTGGGGAAAGGGGCCAACCCCCCAAAGGACTATCTAGAGCTTTTCAAAATTATTTACAGTCTGCCGTATTAGCTTATGCATTTTAAATTGCTCATCCAACGAAAATCTGAATCTTCAGCTGTACCATAACTTAGTAGCACCTCCTGAATCTGCAAATGCTCGTTCAAAATTAAAATAATGAAGATATTTTCTATAATCTAATCATTTCAAGTGTTAGATCGCTATATTTTGTAATGTTTTCCTATTCTTTTTCCTCAATTCTATAGCCCCTGGGTATTGCCACATCTACAAAAATTACTCTTATCTTTTCAATTACAGTGGGGAACAAAAAAATTATGTTATAATTTTTGTTATACAAACAAAAACTGGTTATATTTTTAATGCTAAATTTGAATATGTTTTCAGAATTTCTCTATCAGGCAGGGTTTTTGAATGACACACTACTTTGATAAGAGCCTATATTTACAAATTAATTAAAAGCACAAAAGTGTTACCTAAAAAAAAGCAGTGTTTGATTTTCTGCAGAATGCCACTTCAGGAACATCTCTCCTAAGGGCCCAGCAGTAGCCAGTCAGTATACTGGACTTTACTTGCCTTGGTATCACTTTTCCATGTTTGAAATATTCTGATGAAATGGTTCACCATGCTCACACTGACTGTGCCTAGGTTGTCAGGGAAAAAGTCCAAGTGAGAGTCCAAAAAATTACTTTCAGTGACATGTTACATCCCATAGCTTGGTAAACTTCAGGAGATCACTCACTATTTTGTGATAGTTTCCTGTTTTATGATTTCCCAAAAGGTTTTTGCAGATGCTTTTGAATGATTGTCATGCTTTTTCAACTTCATTTACTGTAACTCTTCATCAAATTTGTCATCTTTTATCATTTCTCTTTTCTGAGGACCTACAAAAATACCTTCCTTAATCTTTGCATCATTAATCCTGGGAAATTTATTTCTCAAGTACATGAATCCAGTTTCTGTTTTATCTATCACTTTAATTAAGTTTTTATAAGTCCAGGTTTGATGTGCAAAGGAAGAAGGAAAACCTTTTCAGAGAATACAAGGGGACTGTTTACCCCAATTGTTTTTCCTGGAACAAGTGAGGTACGTTTTGGCCATTCTTTCCGAACATAATGGTTTTTCCTGTACCTACTGTCCCACTCACATAAAAAACAACACTACTCTGGGTATTCGAGCTATAGGCCGAGCAGAAGTGCAGTGACCTTCAGATCTCCACAGATTTTCCATTTATATTTTTCATACTGGATCTTTTCGTATTCTCATATAATTTTTTCATGTTAGCAGCATGGGATAATGGTACAGACGGTAATTTATTTCCATTATGAAAAAGGACAGCTTTCAAGCTAACTTTCAAAGAGTCAACAACTAAGCACCATTCATTTAAATTGTGTTCATGGCCAACAGTCTCCATAACCAAACAAACTTCTTTACAAAACATGAGCCCATCTTCTTAGAAGAAGAAATTGATTAAATTCATCATTATTGTGCAATTTAGGCAGAAACAACAATAACAATCTGATGAATAGTAATTTGGCTCCCTCTAAACCATAGGAATGGCAAACAGCATACAGGGTGAACCCTTTAACCATCCTTTTAGAAGTCACATAATGTGACATGTGTTAATGTCACAGAGCAAATGCAAGGGGTCCAATTCTTATCTTGGTTACCCACTTTACAACCAAAATAAAGTTCATATCATTTTTTGACAAGCGAGGTGAGGTTTCATTTCTGAAATGTAAATATTAACTTACCACACACATAGCAGGATGATTTACAGTTTCATGGCATGATAACAGTATGCAGATAAGCATAACACTATTAACATCAACCTAATATTTAACTTGAATACAGAGAATATTCATTTAACATTTAAATTTTGGCACCAGACTGACAAAAAACTGCTCTCCAGGTGGAGACTCGACTCATGTCTAGACAGGTCCAAATATGACTCAACCTGTGCATTATGCTGTTCTGTGCTAGCTGTCATGACTTTTATCTTTGTCTTGTGGTTATCTGTACTAGAGAACAATAATAACAATTAGATTTTGCTTAATCATTATTATAAATATACTATTATAGTTACAAATACCAGTATTATTGTTATATCTGGTGTGCTATGTTCTAGGTCAGTGATTCTTAAACTGCTTGATCTAATTACCCCTTTTCCCAGTCTAGAATAATGTCATTACCTCCACACACACACACACACAAAAACCTGCACCCACATAGACTGGGTTCTACATCAGCTTCTCAGCAGTGGCAGTCCCAAACTGGATCCTCAACTCACAAGTAAGCAATCATAAATTGTTTCATTAGCCCCAGGATATGCCCAAATTACCCCCAGTTTAAGAACTACTTGTTCTAGATGGTGATCAATTTGTTTGCAAAAGTCCCGTAAAGTTTTATCATCAACATTTTCTACAACTTTGTCAATTTTGTGATTATAACACATTCAGGAAACTCCAAAATTATACTTTTTGCACAGACGCCAATGGATTGTAGTGGCTTTGGGCCAGTCGCTCTCTCTCAGCCCAACTCACCTCATAGGGTTGTTGTTGTGAGGAAAATAGGAGGAAGAAGGAGTATCAGATATGTTCACCACCTTGAGTTATTTATAAAAATAATAAAAGCAGGATTAAAAAAATCTTTAAAAAATCTAAATCTACTCTGTCATGATGCTGTTCACAGTCAATATGAACAATTTTGTTGTATCCACTAATTACATGATCCATGGTTTCGTTTTTTCTTTACAAACTCTGTATTTGCTGCTATTTAATACATGCTGAATCCTTGATTTCATCATGTTTGTTTCTAATACGTGTTCTCGCATTCCAAAAAATTATCCTTCTGTTTCCTTCTTGATGGTGCCAGCTAGTAACCATTGTTAGTTCCTGGTGTTGTCCACTTTACTTTCAATTTCTTTTATGTATTGGCCACATAACAGTTTACCAGTTTTCCATTCATTCATTCATTATATTTACATGGCCGCCCATCTCACAAAACGTGACTCTGGGTGGCATAAATAAAAAAACTATAAAACAGTAATATAAAAAATAGTAATTAATTTAAAAAAAATAATATTATGATTAAAAGGAAAGGAGAGAGCAACAGATATTAACAACAATGGAGCCACCTCAGCAACACACCATTCCCTTGGGACCCCCAGGCCCGATGACATAACCAGGTTTTGAGGGACTTACAGAAAGTTAACAGGGATGGAGCCAACCTCACTTTAATAGTCTTTTTTTTTTTTTTTCTTCTGCTACTTTCAGGATGTTTTCTTTGCAAACTGCAATGAACATTTCCCTTTGTTTGCCTTGATCCAATCATTTAATCCATGTTTTTCTTTTTCAACTGTTTTATCTGCAGCAAATTACGGCCTCTAATTTTTCATGCTATGTATAGTCAGTCTATTTCACCTCATGGATGCAATGCATGATACATTGTCATCAGTGTCTGCGTCTCTTAATCTAGATTTTCCAGTTCAAGCTGTGCCCAATTTACTATACCAGCAGTATAGCTGATTATTGGTATTGCCTATGTATTTATGGCTTTCACTGTATTTCCACAATTTAACTTTGAATTTAGAGTTTTTTGCACTCATTTTAAATATTCTAAACTTTTTTTTATTTAACCATGCAAGATGTTATATGATTCAACCATCCCTAGATATTTGTAGCTTTCCTCTGTGAGCAAAGATTTTATGAGATTTTCATTTTTGAAGTGTACACCTTCATTTTGTTAATGCTAAGCATCGCATATTTGTCAAATCCAAATTCCATTTTGGTATCATCACTATATAACCTTACAGTAATAACTAAGGATTCAGTATCAGTTTTTGTCTTTCCATATACATCATCCATGTATAACAGGTGGGATATTTTTCTACTTTGTTTCAACAGTTCATATCCAAGTTTTGTTTTATTCACAATATGAGTGAAAGTTATAAACTGAATGGTAAAGAGCAATGGGGCTTAATGAATGTTTTGAAAAAATCTCTCCTGATGTTACGTTTTCCATTTCTTCATCATTTACCAGCAAAGTTGTTTTCTCTTTTTATAGCATTTTTTAAAAACAAATTCTAGATGTATGTACTAATGCCAAATATTTCCAAACATTTCTGTATCTAACTATATGGAAGAGAACCAAATGCCCTTTTACAATAAATCCATTTGCAAATTGGCTTTTCTTAACTTGGAGCTTTTTGGTATCATTTTATCAATCAGCAATTAACTTAATGTACCTTATGAACTTTGGCAATTACCTTTTTGTTCAGATGAATACAATGATTTTTTCAAAATGTGAAATCACAATTCATTAAATATCAGTTGGTAGTTTGTACATTATTTGCAAGCAAGTAATTTGTCTGTAGTTGCCTGCAAGTACACCCTTGTCTCTGTTTTTTATTATTAACGTGTTCTACCAGTTGTCATTCATTCTTCAACTTTTTCAGTTTGTAATATTACATTAAGCTGAGTAGCCAATTTTCATGGAGAGTCATCAGATGTTTAAGCCAAAATCCACATACTTCATCTTTTTCTGATACATTACGGTTCTTAACCTTTTTGCTTTGCTTTCTAATTATTTGTGATGTTATCACTGCATCATCCATTTTGAATGAGCCATTCCTTTCAATCTTTTTTATCCATGTTCTTCTGGATGATCCCAACATTTTAATGTTTTGTAAGCATGTATGCTTGTAGCATTTCCCAGCAATGCTTTATAAGACAAATGCTGGTTTGTTTGAAACTGATGATTTTGTCTAAATTGATTTATTCTATCTTTATATTGTTCAATTTCCTTTGAAATAGCCATGACTCATTTTAAATCTTAAGAGTTCTTTAATTGTCTTAGTTTGTCAGCCTTTCAAGGTTGGCCAGGCCAAGAAACTGAAACCACAGATTCCAGGAATGCTACTCAGCATGCAGTATTGAGACCTGGCTGGGTCCCAGGGTGTGTGTGTGTGTTGCGCTCTCAGAAATGTGCCTAGCTGTCCTTTGGGTGTAGCATCAGCTGAGACTCTGAGGATGGGGTAGGGGGTGTGGTCATTGTCACCAAGACTCTGGAAGTTTTCAAGGGTGTTGATCTGCAGCTAACCACATGTGGACCCCTATTTGTAAAGCTGTGTCACAGGAATCAGACAGGATTGCTGCTTATGTATCAATCCCCCTGCTGTGCAGTGGCTTCCCTACTGGAGCTGCTTGATTCTGTGGCTGGGCTGTCAGTGCAGCTCCCCAGATTTGTGCTGCGTGGGGACTTCAACCTGCCTTTGCTTGGCCTGGAGCTCAGGAGTTTGTGGCCACCATGGACCTGATCCAGATAACTGATGTCCCAGCATGCTGTGGGGAGGATCACATATTATATTTGGTTTTTATCTTGGGGCAGTGGCAACTTGATCTGGAGATGAAGGATGTTGACATCTGTCCCTTGTCATAAAAAGATCACTCCATTAGCCTTGGAGTTTTCTCTGGCTGCCCCCTGGGGCAGGGAGGTGGAACCTATTTGATTGGACTGTCCTAGGCACCTGTTGGACCTGGTTGGGATCCAGAGGGCATTTGGGGTTGTTCCTAAAGCTCTAGTGCACCGTTCGACTGAGGTTTTAGTCGTTACTTGCAATAAGCAAGTGTCAGGGACCTTGGTTTGGATCACGCCTATGCAGACTGCTTGTGCATGTGGATCATGGAGGGCATTTTTTGCAGCAGCTCCAGGAAATGAAGCTATGCAAGTGACATCTAGAGTGCCACTGGAGGAAGACAAAGCGTGAGTCCAACTGAGCTCAGGTACGAGCTTGTATTAAGGACTACCTTGTGACAATAAGGGCAGCAAAATGTGCCTCTTATTGCATTTACAGAGAGCCAGCCAGCATCCACATTTAGGCTGACTCAGTCCCTCATAGGTAGGACAGGTCTAGGGAAATCCTTCCAGGCCACTGTAAGCATTGTTCTTGGCATCTAGGATAAGATGCACATGGAGTTAGACTCTGACTGTGCAGGACCCCTGGAGTTGCTTGGTTATCTGGGAAATGTTTGAGCCTGTTAATCCTGAGGAAATGGACAGGGTCCTTTGGATCTAAGCTCTGCCTCTTGTATTTTAGATCCATGTTCCACTTGGCTGGTCAAGACCTCCTGGAAGGTGACCTCTGGTTACATCCAGGCAATGGTAAACACTTCTCTGAAGGAAGGGACGGTTCCACCTTCTTTGAAAGAAGTGGTGGTTCATCCTGTTCTGAAGAGGCCACTCAATCTAACAAACGTAGACAATTTTCTTCTGGTCTCCAACCTTCCCTTCTTGGGGAAAGTTATGGAGTGGTATGCTTGCAGCTCCAAAAATCCCTGGGGGAAGTAGATTATCCAGACCACTTTCAGCTGGGTTTTAGGCCATGTTATAGTACTATGATAGCAACGATTGACCTTGTGGGTGACTTCTGGTGAGCACAGGACAGGGGTAGTGTGTCCGACTTGGTCCCCCTTGATTTCTCAGTGGCTTTTGATCCTATTGATCATGGTATCCTTCTGGATCAGCTTATGGGATTAGGAGTTGAGGGCACTTCCTTAGTGGTTTTCCTCCTTCCTCTAGGGCCAGTTCCAGTAGTATTAGTAGAAGGGGAGAGGTTCAGCACTAGGCCCCTGCATTGCAGGGTGCCTCACAGCTTGACTTTTCTCACTCCTATTTAACATCCAGATTAAGCTGCTGGGTGAAGTCACCTGTTGGCAAAGGAATTAAGTGCCATCAGTACACTGATGATAGTCAACTGTACATTTCTGCCCTGGCCTATGATGCTGTCAGGATGCTTTCCGAGTGCCTGGAGGCTATAGGTCTATCATACAAACACTTATTTCTCCCCAGGGCAAAAGGCAAGAGCATCAATTTACAAAATCAACCTAAGAATACAAACACTGTTCTTTAGAAGTTATTATTATGGACTGATCTTTTGCTGTTATCTTTTTAGCATATGGATATGGATGCAGACTAATGCACATGAGCAAAATTATGTTCTTAATAGCAATCACCCCTTCCCTCAGCAACTATGTGCCTGTGTGATGGAATGGAATTATGAAGGCCAGGCTCAGGGAGATAAACATTTTCTTAGCTCACCAGAAGAGTGTGGGAGGAACAAGAGGATGAGACTGGCACCTCCCTGAGGAATTCACACTGTTGTGGCTGGCTGACTTTGGGAGTTGGGGTTTCAGTCTGGAAAGTTTCTTGCTAGAAGTTGTAGCTAATAAACATAGCTGTACTGAATTTGCATTGTCTCTTGGAGTTCCTTGGGCTAGGCCTGACAGCCTGGTTCTATACACAGCACTACACCATTATGTGATTCGTTCTCATTCTCATTCTCTCATTCTCTCTCTCTCTCTCTTCTTTTATCCTGCCTTTATTATTTTTATAAATAACTCAAGGCAGTGAACATACCTAATACTCCTTCCTCCTCCTATTTTCCACACAACGACCCTGTGAGGCAAGATGGGCTGAGAGAGTGACTGGTAAAAAGTCACTCATCTGGCTTTTTGGTTTAGTGTGATATGTGGATTATGATTATCCACTATGATTTTTTTCAAGAAACCTTGGTTAAAACAACCTATATGTAAGCACATCAAGTGAACCCAGCAAAAAGAAGGATGTCAAAATAAAAAAGGGTGGTTTTTTTCCAGAAGCAGTATTTAGGGTCAATTTGTGCTCAGCCCTGAGAATCCTTTCTCAAAATGATGTGCAGATGGTATTTAATGTTTAGATAGCACCAGATGTTGCCTGCCCTCTCCTCTGAATGTTGGAGAGGGTGTAAGGAACTTTGTGTGTTTGTGTGCATCTATCTATCTATCTATCTCTCTCTCTCTCTCTCTCTCTCTCTCTCTCTCTCTCTCTATCTATCTATCTATCTATGTTGGCTTTAAATATAAAAAAGAGAGAAATTACAGAGATAGAATAAGGATAAGAAATCTTTTATTTCACTTATTGCCAGCATCCAGCACAAGGTCCTTCATTATCTTAGCTATTGGCTTTGGGGAATTATTTTTATGAATAGTTTTTAGAAGTAGTATCTTTTGCTTTGTGTATTCTAATGTTGTTTTTTTATGATACATTTTAATAAATAAATAAAGCCCTCAATACCGAAACCAGATTGATTATATACTTTGCAGCCAAAGATGGAGAAGCTCTATACAGACAGCAAAAACAAGACCAGGAGCTGACTGTGGCTCAGATCATGAGCTTCTTACTGCAAAATTTAGGCTTAAATTGAAGAACGTAGGGAAAACCACTAGACCACTCAGGTATGACTTAGATCATATTCCTTGTGAGTACACAGTGAAGGTGATGAATAGATTTAGAGGATTAGATTTGGTAGACAGAGTGCCTGAAGAACTATGGACGGAGGTCCGTAACATTGTACAGGAGGCAGCAACTAAAACCATCCCAAAGAAAAAGAAATGCAAGAAAGCAAAATGGCTGTCTGATGAGGCTTTACAAATAGCTGTGGAAAGAAGGAATGCAAAAAGCAAGGGTGAAAGGGAAAGATATAAGCAACTGAATGCAGATTTCCAGAAAATAGCAAGGAGAGATAAGAAGGCCTTCTTAAATGAACAATGCAAAGAGATCGAGGAAAACAATAGAATGGGGAAGACTAGAGATCTCTTCAAGAAAATTGGAGATATCAAAGGAATGTTTAGTGCAAAGATGGGCATGATAAAGGACAAAGAAGGCAGGGACCTAACAGAAGCAGAAGAGATTAAGAAGAGGTGGCAAGAATACACAGAAGAACTCTACAAGAAAGATCTTAATGTCCCTGATGTCCATGCTGGTGTGGTCACTGACCTTGAGCCAGACATCCTAGAGAGTGAAATCAAGTCGGCCTTAGGAAGCATTACTAACAACAAAGCTAGTGGAGATGACAGTATTCCAGCTGAGTTATTTAAAATACTAAAAGATTATGCTGTTAAAGTGCTGCACTCAATATGCCAGCAAGTTTGGAAAACGCAACAGTGGCCACGGGATTGGAAAAGGTCAGTTTACATTCCAATTCCAAAGAAGGGCAATGCCAAAGAATGCTCAAACTATCGCACAATTGCACTCATTTCACATGCTAGCAAGGTTATGCTCAAAATCCTACAAGCTAGGCTTCAGCAATACATGAACCGAGAACTACCGGATGTACAAGGTGGGTTTCAAAGAGGCAGAGGAACTAGAGATCAAATTGCCAACATTCGCTGGATCATGGAGAAAGCACGAGAGTTCCAGAAAAACATCTCTTCTGCTTCATTGACTATGCAAAAGCCTTTGATTGTGTGGATCACAACAAACTGTGGCAAATTCTGAAAGAGATGGGGGTACCAGACCATCTTACCTGTCTCCTGAGAAATCTGTATGCGGGCCAAGAGGCAACAGTTAGAACCGGTCATGGAACAACCGACTGGTTCAAAATAGGGAAAGGAGTACGACAAGGCTGTATACTGTCACCCTGCTTATTTAACCTATATGCAGAGTACATCATGAGAAATGCCAGGCTGGAAGAATCACAAGCCGGAATTAAGATTGCAGGGAGAAACATCAACAACCTCAGATATGCAGATGATACCACCCTAATGGCAGAAAGTGAAGAAGAACTAAAGAACCTCTTGATGAGGGTGAAAGAGGAGAGTGCGAAAACTGGCTTGAAACTCAACATTAAAAAAACTAAGATCATGGCATCTGGACCCATCAATTCCTGGCAAATAGAAGGGGTAGAAATGGAAGCAATAACAGACTTCATTTATTTGGGCTCCAAGATCACTGCAGACGGAGACTGCAGCCATGAAATTAAAAGACGCTTGCTCCTTGGGAGGAAAGCTATGGCAAATCTAAATAGCATATTAAAAAGCAAAGATATCACCTTGCCGACAAAGATCCGCATAGTCAAAGCTATGGTTTTTCCAGCAGTAATGTATGGCTGTGAGAGCTGGACCATAAAGAAGACTGAGCGCCGAAGAATTGATGCCTTTGAACTGTGATGCTAGAGAAGACTCTTAAGAGTCCCCTGGACTGCTAGGAGGTCAAACCAGTCAATCATAAAGGAAATCAACCCTGATTGCTCATTGGAAGGATTGATAATGAAGCTCAAGCTCAGATACTTTGGTCACCTAATGCGAAGAGAGGACTCTTTGGAAAAGACCAGGATAGTGGGAAAGATTGAAGGCAAAAGGAGAAGAGGACGGCAGAGGATGAGATGGTTAGATAGCATCACTGAAGCAATGAGCATGAAACTGAACAAACTCAGGGAGGCAGTGAAGGACAGGAAGGCCTGGCGCGATATGGTTCATGGGGTCACGAAGAGTCGGACACGACTTAACGACTGAACAACAACAACAACAACAACAAAAATAAAACCCACCTGAAATTGGTAATTTTCCAATTTGCCATGTAAGTAACTTTTATTGTATAAAGCCTAACTTCCAGTTTTTAAAGCATACATGTTCTTTACATGTATGAAGGCAGTTGCATATGTAATGTACATCTTCAGGAATGCATAGGTAATGTACATTGTCAGAGCAGATGCACTGAAAGTACCCTTTCTTGCTAGGCCATGACTTATCTATATGTGATCTCAGCACCAGCAGTAGGATCAAAGTAAGCTATAAAACAAATGTCTCTCTCTTTTTTTAATATTCCAATTTTCCCCCTTTTCTTTCAGCTTCAGTTTAGTGAACACACACTGTACAAAGATCATGGCAATCTGCCACTTGGATTCACTCTTAAAATGTCTTGGCATGAAATAATGATTCTGTTAAGATATAGAATGTCTTTTTGCTGTTATTGTGGACTCTGTGGAAGGAAAATCAGTCTTAAGCTGCAATTCTACACACTTACCTAGGTAAAAGCCCTACTAAATATAGTGTGACTTAATTCTGAAAAAGCATGCAAGGCAGCAAAAGAATCTTGCCTCTCTCAAGGTACGTATGTACATGTTTATGTGTGATGTACATATGTATGTGTGTGTGTGTACATATACACATGTGAATGAATTTCAGGGATCTCTAGCTAAACGTAGCTGTCTGTCAGTTACCCACTTGTATAAAAGAAATGTCTATACAAACAGGTCAAAATGTAATGTCAGTGAAGTTATGCAAGAGTATTTCCATGTTCTTTTCTTTTCTACTTGCAAGCTAAAAAGGAGCTGTGACTATTTAATACAAAATAAATTGTAATAATAGCAATAATAATAACGATAATGATAAATCCCACTCTTGTTAAACTATCTCTGTAGGATTAGAATAAGATCCAAGAAAATTGTTCTCTTCAATGCAATCCCTCTAATCCAGTGTTTCTCAACACTGGCCACTTGAAGATGTGTGGACTTCAACTCCCAGTATTCCCCAGCATGGCTCAACACTGCTCTAATCCATTAATCCTCATCCGTTCTGTCAAGAGAGGTTAGGGTCCTAGCTGCTCTGATATAACCTGTTAATCTTACTTGTTTGGTTCCTGGCATCTTGGCTTCTAGACACATATTTCATTATGAGCAATTCAGCTCTTGTCTTGGTCACCTGCAGAAATGAGTCAAATTTCTGGGAAGACTAAATGTTCATTCACACCCACTAAGGCAAAGCTTCCATTGAAAATACTTTGGAATGCTCACTCAGGTGTCTTTTGGTTTCTATACTTGTCCCTCCCAGGGCCAAAAAAAGAAGCTAAATTGCTAGTTGCTGGTGTAATCTTTGAACAGCATTTGTCCTTTCCAGTAAGAAGTGAATTTCAGAAACAAGAACTACATGCTAATATATTAGACCCAAGTTACACAAATATTGTATGATGGGAAGTCACTTTCTTCTTTGCTCAGATCAAATCATGCTTATTGTTTATGAATTGTTTGTAAAACACACACACACAATGAGAAGAAACAATTTTATATATCTCAGCGGTGGAAGGTCTGCCCTTTGGTGTGCACAACTGTGGCTTCTGTTTTAATCAAACAATCCAGAGGATCCACTGTCTATGAGCATGATTCAGAACTAGTGGACTATGAAGAGAGCCGGCATGACTGTCAGTCACCAAATCATTCTATTAAAGAAACGGTTTTCAAAATACTAAAGAGGAGAGCATGCAATGTAGTAATCAGGCTACCAGGAATTACTACTTGTAGGTTTCCATTTGCTAACACCTAATCATAAAGATTTGGGGCAGCTTTGAAAGTTACAATTTCTTTTTATGGGCAGAGATTATTCTCTATATGAAAAACTTCTTCAGTGTAAAAAATGGTTATATGATCCAAGCAGTGGAAAAAAAATGGATTGGCTTGAATTAATTTTTGATATTTCAGAAGATTGTGTGTGTGTGTGTGTGTGTGTGTGTGTATCAGAGGGAGGGAGGGAGGGAGGGAGGGAGGGAAGGAAGGAAGGAAGGAAGGAAGGAAGGAAGGAAGGAAGGAAGGAAGGAAGGAAGGGTTTTCTCTGCACTTCTAGAAATTAACAGATTAGTGTATTTTAAAATGTACCAACAAGAGGAAAATTATTTTGGAAATGGTGACTTACTCATGAAATGTTAGCTTATTTTGGAAAGTAAGGTAACATTTCATGAGTAAGTCACCATTTCAGAGCATATGCTAGGTGAGATTCTTTCCTGCAGTCTCATAATTTTCAATATTATACAGATTCCGTTAAGTGGATGTGAATATTTGCTGGAAGCCACATAAGCTTTCCACAAAAAGATGGTACTTTTGAGTGTGTTGATTACACAAACGTACCTTTCAGTTCACACTAAACAACATATCTCAAGTCATTTAGCAAAATCAAGCACTATCAACTGCCCCTAAACCTGAATGTTTTCCAGCAGGACTAATGTTCCAACAGCATCATGGTATGTTTGTTTGTTTGTTTATTTTTGAGATGTATATCTTATGTATCACAACTCTGGGTGGCTCACAATGACAATAATAAAAATATAAAAAGAAGCAATAAGAACAAACAAACCCCCAACTTCTCAGTGCCCTAAAACCACATCCCCAATATATAAGCATTTACAATTGCTGGACCAATGTTCTTACTGCATCATGGTACTTTTATCATCTGCTTTCTTAGTGAAGAGTTTGATTCCCTCTTTGATTCCATACGTATGCATTATAAAAAGTGTATTTATACTTCCCCTTTTATTATGAATTACTTTCTTGCCTTGAGGATAAAATCAAAGACTACTCCTAGAAAAAAGTTAATGAGACCAATTAAAATACCAGATGAAAGTACTTAAACAGAAACTAGCAACAATCCTTAATGTTCAAAGTAAAGTTTAAATATCTAAGTCACAGTTAGTGGTTGGAGATACAAATGGAAGGGAGGGAAGAATGCATCACTAAAAGGCTTTCCCAAAGTATTTTTTATTCGTACTTAGCAATTGTTTCTTTCTGCTCTATCCTATTTTTCTTTTCTGTATTTCATTATTTTAATAATATTTTTAAATGGAAAAAAAGAAAATAAATTAAAAAAAAAAGAAAACAGCCATCTACTTGGGAGGCATCTTCTGTTTGAATATCACCTGAGGCCATGATCAGTTTAAAGAGTATCCATCAGTGTTGCATCAGTCTGAATGCAAAACCCTTCAACACTAAGCATCTGGACAGACACACAGCTCACCCAGATATTCAGATATTTCTACTTAAATTGTAGCAGTTGTGTCAAGACTGGTACATTATACCTATACATTAGCACATGCACATTTTGGAACAAATCTGAATCATTTTCTTCAAAGAAAATCAAAAATTACTCATTGTCACTTCTTTTATCTTTGGTACACTTTATCTGCTACTCTCCAAGTATTGTTGAATTTCAACTCTCATTTGATGTACTGGTATTTCACAAGGGTCACTTCTCTGGATTTTAGGTATTTATAAAATAGAACCAGAATATCTTTGTTACATAGAAGTAATAATGTTGGTTGCCTCACTTGAGACAGATCTTTGCTGACTATAGATTCAAGTATACAGATATGCAGGAATATACATTTAAAAAAAAAATTAAAAATGAATGTAACATTTTAGGAATAATAGCACTATTCTGAGAGCACCAGTGTCTTGTATTTTATTTTGATTTATTCAATATATAGGGGCATCCACTTTGCAAATGAGACTCTGAGCAGCTAACGCTAGGTTAAAAAACAACACATACAAATATCAAAACAAAAATCTACAAAACACGTCAATCTGGGCCACATGCAGATCTATCAAACGAAGCCTTTAATTACAGGCTCACCTAGCATCCTGGCCCAAAACCTGAAGGAATAACTTGCAATAGGCCAGCAAGTTAGGGCCATTCAAATTCTAGGAGTTATGTTTTGTTCCCTACAATAAGCTCTAACTCCAGAACTAATCTTTTTGTCTCAAATCAGTTTGTGCCTGGAAATACGAAGCATGTTTATACCTGGAAAAATCCCACAATCACAAAGCATGCATATAACTAAAATATTTCCCCATTCCCAGCATGTTGCAACTATTTCAAATACAATTTGTGGGGTTTTTTTCCAGTTGGGTAAAGAATAAGCCTATATCTATCTAGAACAAAAAACAGGAAGCCAATATGCCAGATGCATAAAATGCGAGTCCAACGCTTTGACATGCTAGCACGTCTATTTGTAATATAGGGTGGAAAGAGGATTCATACCAATGTGAAGCAGCTGCTGTGAGTAGCTACCCTCTCCCCACTCTTACATCATATTGTCACAGGGTTACCAGGTATCTGAACAGGCAAAGGAGGACACAAACAATTGGAAAGGAGGACAAATCGGGGGGAAAAGAAGGACACACTGTTTAACTTTCTTGGTATTTGCCAAAAAAAAAGAAAAGTACTTAGGTCTACATGTATATGAAATTACTTTTTCAGCATCAGAAAGGCTTCTGGTTTTTCCATTGCAGGTATGTGCTAGAACTGGTAAGGAGGCAAAAGCTTTCAGCATGTAACAGATTAAGGTCTTGTCAATTTCAGGCAGCAGCAGAAGGGAGGGTACTAGTCTACTAGTTAAGGTCACAGAGCCCAGCTTGTTAATTTGCACATAGCACTTGTTAGGGAAAGGCTCTGCCACTAGAGAAAAGCTGCTCAGAAAGCAATAGCCCGTAGATACTGAAACCTTATGAAAAAGGGCTCCCAGATTCTCTCATCTTTATTTCCTTATATTTGAAAACCAAAGGGATAACAAGAAAACTGATGGTCATGAACCTTCACACACTTCCCTCATTTCTGTTATGTTGGAGGGCTTTAGGCAGACATCCTGTCTCCTTGAGTGTTGAGGCCATGGAGATATGGGAGGAGGTGACCTCAGTCTGCATTCTGAGAAGCAGTGGAATTCGGAAGATCGGAGAGGGGTGCCCCCGAACTCTGACTAGCAACCAATAGGTCATCAGGAAGATAAGTTTCCCCCAATAATAAGGAGGATCCAAAACTTATGCCAATTTCAGCCAATCATTTGTTGATTGCTGTATCTCTTTGTAAGAAACATATATAAAATCTTCTTTGGGTGTGACCAGGGTTCTTCTCTGTCTTAAGGGGAGACCCCAGCTGACTCTATTGGCAAGCTTTCAATAAAACTTTAAAATCTCAGCTTATTAGGGAAAGGCTCTGCCACTAGAGAAAAACTGCTCAGAAAGCTATAGCCAGTAGATACTTGCGAAGCTGGACAATATTTGATTTTAAGGCTATGTTGGCCCAAAGGAGGACAAGTCCTCCTTTTGCCAGATGTCTGGTAATCCTATCCTGACATAGCACTGAAGCTGTTTATATGAATAAGAAGACTTGTTTCACAGCTTGATTACATCAGGAGCCACAAATCTGTCTCCCGAACCCCAGCTTCTGTCTTCCTTACCTCATGCCTTCTGAAACCTCAAGACTCACATCCAGACTGCTGAGCTCTTGGTAAACTGTGGTAAACTGTGAGGCCACAAAGGATTCTGTAGGCTTTTAGACCTGTATAAATCCAGTTCATTTAAAAGCTGCCTTGATCAGGACTATTTCATTGCCTTGTAAGGGTTATCAAGAAATGAATGAATTGACATTCAGTCCTACTTAAAGCCTCAAAGAAAGAAGTGCATGCTTTCATAGTAAGACTTCTCAGGGAAAAATTAACAACCTATAAAAATATTGTTCCTTCTCTAACCAATAGAATTCAATGACTACTCAGGCACCCCTTTTCCTACACTGGCATGGTATCTGAATAATCTGGAAGCAAGCATTCAAGACTAATATTTTTATATAATATGACATTAATATTCAGGTAACAAAATCAGTCTTATTATTACTGTTTACTGCTTCCTCCCAACCCTTTATTATATCATCATCATCATCATCATCATCATCATCATCATCATCTTTCCCTACAGTAAGCAAAATCCCACTGCCAACTGTATAGCAAGAGACCATAAAAAATGCAGTCTCTGGGTTTGTTTATATATCATACTAAGCCATAAAATGGTTTTGGCTTAACATGCTATATGAATTCAGTGCTTTGTATATCATGGTATGTGTGGCTTAGCATGTAAATGTACACAGTTGTAGCTTGTTTAGCAATCCACAATAAAACAGCCAGGCTTAGTGCAATCTTTAAACAAATCACTGTCTACTTCCATTTGTTCACATGCACATTTATTCCCTTTTTTCATAGTAAAATTACAGCCTCATGCATGTTTAAAATGTCAGCCAGTGTGGTGTGAATCCATGGATGCTTATCCAATAAAACCACTTTTGCTACCTTTTAAAGGAAAATGTGGTAGCTTTTAGGTTTGCCATTGTTCACTTTTCCCAAAAGCTAAAATTGGAAGCTATAATATTAAAAGGAAAAAGAAAGATATCTGTGATGCTTGAGTGTCACTTGTGGGATTTCCACGAGTGTTAAAGAGACTCTCTAGCTGAAACTCAACAAATAATTACAGAGTCTACAGAAATCATAAAAGTTTGTTTACTTTTTCTGAAATAAAGAAATGTTTCTGTCAGGAGATAAGGATCTGTGGAACAACTATGTGGAAGGATAAAATTGTTTCATACCCATGTCTGTTGTAGATTTCACTAGGGAGAAATCTGAATATGTATGTATGTATGTATGTATGTATGTATGTGTATATGTATTCATTATTTCAGTGTCAAAGCTACATGGCTCCACAGCAACTCTGTGTGGCTTATAATTAAAAAAATAAAACAACACCACACACACACACAAATATAAGAATCATGGTTCGTACATTTTCTTTGAGATTAGATCTGCAAAAAATAGGATTAGAGCTGAACTTGGAGGATAGGTTGGAGAACAATTTTAATTCCTGTTATTCAAATTATTAAAGCCACCTCACAATGCATATATCCATCCTTTACCAATTCAAATTGAAGACTGTACATTGATTTTGCTTGTCATATAATCAAAATCTGACTATGTGGTACCATAACATTACTGCATTCTCTACATCTTTTCTGAATGGCTGAAGGAGAACAAAGATTGATTCAAAAACAAAATTAAAAGTGGCACAGGGAAGAGCAAAGGGAGAAAACAACAGTCTATAACAACTCTAAAGAGCTGTTTTCCTTCCATTGTCCAGCATGCCTTGCAAAACCTGAATCTGACAAGGTGACAACCAGCAGCTTCCAAGCTAGAGAGAACCGTGCCATCAACAAAGTGTAGCTGCTTCCCAAGATCATCAAGAGAACGGTCAATTAGGCATTAAGTTGGAAAGCAGGAGGAAAAAGCCTAGCATTTAAACCCAGACCTATATACAGACTTTCTGTTTTGCACTGCAGACGGCAAATCATCTGTTGTGTATAATGCTTCATTCTTGTCCAAAACAAAGCTGCTCATCTAGATGAGATGTATCTAGGAATCTTCTGCCCAATTTGCTGCCATGTTCTGATAAGAAGCTTGGCATATCTTAATCAACAGTAAATTACCTCCCTAGGACGTAACAACTGGGTCTCCCTTCCTATTCAAGCTTCACTATTTGTGGAAACTAGAATAAATTATAAATTTAACCTTGTAAGCCTCACAGAATCACGTATATATGAAGGCTGGATATATAAATCAAATAAACAAATAAATACATAAATGTGAAGTGCTTCATGATTACAAAAAGAAGAGTCTGATTTCATGGATTCATGCTAATAAAATATTAGCATACAACATGATAGCAGTCTTCAAAGATCTGTAGGCCTGCCATGTGGAAACTGCAAGAATATAGATTTCAACTAACAGGCAGGCATAGTCTACATTGGGCTTTCTTTGGGAACTGTTGCTGTTGTTGAGCATATGTTCACAATACATACTGTAACTATTGGGATTTAGTCCATGCTAAGATCATGTTTATAGGCCCCTAGAATTCAATACATGATGCTAGTTCAAGGTCATCTTACAGCATAAGTTATCTTCCAATAAATCTGGTCTTCAATAAACCATGGTTAAATAAATCATGGCTAAGCATATGTGAGCATTGCTTATAACTTGAAAATACAAAAATGATAGGCATTTATTGCCTCATCAGATGTCCACACATGACTATCCATGCAGTAAATAATTCTAGGTCAGTTATAGCCCATATTCTGCAGAGAATATCATGGCTACGTGGTCAATGGAATCATGTCCTTCTATTTAGTCTTAAGCCATGGAATATGCATCTGCCATTTGGTTAAAATATCTTTTAGAAAAGCTTTCACATATTGTAAAGGCAATAATAAGTAGAATTTCAATCTGGCCAGAGGATACCCAAATTTGAATCAATACACAAAGTACTCAAGCAAACTGGGTCATCACTGACTGGCCGGTTCCATACATTACATTAAGTCAAAATGTGGTTCATTTGGTTTTATTGCATTGTGTGAATACAGCCATTGTGATACGCTCAGCAAATCATTGTTAAAGCAAGCATAATGTATCTTATGTCTAAATCCAGCTTCTCTTTTCCCTTCTACAGGCATAGATAGTCAGGCTTTACAATAGCTCCTGGCAGTAAATCTCAGCTCTCCAGACACTAAATCCCTCATTCAGCACTTGGCTTGGCTGGCTGAAGACTCTCAGACATGACTTGGCTAGTTTACAATCCTTATTGCAGATAAGAATAAAGCCTTAAAACAATAGTCAATTGTCCATTGCAATGCAAAAAATCCAGAGCATGTATGTATACACACACACACACACACACACATACCAGAGCTTTTTTCTCCTGCCCCTCAGAGTTACTGGATGGCTAGTCTCTTAATAACTTTGGGAGGTACCTGAAAAATGTTTAGGTAAGAGTCTTCTCTACCCTGGAAACTGCTGGCTTTTACTTCTCCAGCCTCAGCTCTTACACAGATGGAGAACACAAGAACAAATACATCTGTAAAGCTATTTAGGAATATTGTTGGGTGTCTTAACCAGAAGGTGTCAACTGTGCAATAAAAAAACTGAATGGTTTTGTTTTGCCCCATTTTGAGCAGTGATCCTCATGCTATTCTCATTCATGGACTCCAGCTATTGAGCCCAACTTCTAATGTGAAAGGTAAACCTTCTTTAAAATTAAAAAGATCTAAAGAAACCATAGCTCAGCAGTAGATTTTGTGTTTTGTGTTCAATCCAAGCATTTCCAGATGTAAAAAGTCAAGTAGCAAGTGCTTTGAAAGACAGCAGTAGGTTTTCAAATTATCATTTGGGAACCACAGATCTAGGGAATTACAGACCTGGGTTATCGTACACAGACCCTGGAATCAATTAAATGTCCTTTGAATGATAATGTGCCATGTACTTGGAATTATCACATTATGGTTCAGAGGGAAGCCCAGCTCTGGCACATTGCCTAGGCAATAGGAGTTGCCTCAGGCAAAAAGTTTATCAAACTTCACTACTACCATTAATTTATGAAATCCTAGCTCTCAGATAAAGGATCTTCAGAACTAATCAGATTTTAATTAAAAATGACTCACTGAAAAACTCTGTCAGCTGAACAAACTCACTAGAACAGACATATTTTCAAGCAAGTTGAAAGAAAATAGGAGGGCAAGGGTATTCTCCCTTCCCTCCATGCCTTTATCAGCTGCACTGTTTAGCTTAATTAAGAATCACCATAAAAATGTATGAGCTTTGCCTTCTTGTTTCACCATGAAAACTGCTTAACTCTGTTTTCTTTTTTTACACCAAGATCAACAGAGCTGTTTTGTTTTGTCTGTCTTGTAAAGTTGACCATCCTAAACCTTAATCATAGTGCAGAAAAGGCACTAGACATTCAGACAAAGAAATGGTCTTGATAGCAGCTATCCCAGCTCGGTTCTAATATTTCCAGTAAATCAACAATTTTCCAACCTGATGAAATGCATAACACAGTTAATGAGGATACACTTAGGAGCATAATCTAATTTTAGTACAGGACAGAAGAAAATAACAAAACATAAGATAAAGGTTTATTCTGGGGCAAAATAACCATTCAAAGTAAATCCCACCTATCTTAATATTTATTCCTAGGTCTAATTCATTAACATAAACCATAATCCAATTTGTTTAGTTTTCAACTAGTGTCTTGTGTAGACCTAGCGACTGTGGTTGTGAACTGTGGTTTTTGGCTTAGTACAGTCTTCCCCAATGTGGGCATTCTCCAGGTACAAGGAATTCACAATTCCAGAGTTCTCAGCAATGACTGTGTTGGGCTGGAGAATTCTGGGAGTTATAGCACACATAGCTGGAGAGTACTGAGGCTGGGGAAGATGGGTACTATGTTGTATAATACCATAGTTATTGTCAGTGCCACCTCAGTCACCAGTCAGAAAACAAAATTCTGCCTTCAGCTTCTGCCTACTGCTGCCTACCGCAGAGTCACTAGTATAGATTTTTCACTCTTTTAGACTTATCCATATGCTTTTCTGAACCCAAGCACCTGTTCTCTAGAATATCTGAACATGCTTATGGAGATACAAGTTACCAACTCAACTTTCATGACTTGCCCCATTGGTAGCAAAAATTACCAGGAAACATTGCAAAGATCAAACATCATTAACATTTTTAAAGTGTATTACTTTAATCCAATTAAATGTAAAGAAAAAGAAGGGGGGATAATTTCTTGTTTTTAAACTTAAGCAAGACAAACTGTAT
The DNA here is from genome assembly GCF_059951505.1 of Python bivittatus. Lineage (NCBI taxonomy): Eukaryota > Metazoa > Chordata > Lepidosauria > Squamata > Pythonidae > Python > Python bivittatus. Next base: position 13,613,597 of record NW_028277035.1, on the reverse strand, counting down.
AATGAATTGACTTACATCTGTTTTGAACACTATGTAATTCTCTGTTTCTTTGTATTATAGAGAATAATAATTCTAGCAATAATAATACATTGAGATGAAATTGTAGAAAGAAAAGTCCTTAATACCACACTCAACAAACTAAAAGCAACCTGTTAGTCTTATTTCAGGAAAAGCAAAAAGGTGTACAGTACATGATTTTAATGGCCGTTCTGTATTGGCTGAAAAATACCTTTCTACAAATCAATTTGTGAGAAGACATGAGTGCCATCCAGTGGATTTGCAGGAAATTTTCCTAGAACAAGAGGAATGTGAAAAAGAAGCAGGACTTCTATAATCTAGTGTCCTGGAGACATTTTGGACCAGAACACCCATCACACCTGACCAGCATGAAATGTATTCAGACTGGCTAAGAAACATTGATATTGTAGTCCAATGCATTTGGAAAGCATTGGACTTGGGGAAGGTCTAATCATTTTTTATTTATTTATTTATTTATCAAATTTATATGGCCATCCATCTCACACAAAGTGACTCTGGACAGCGTACAATAAAACCAACAATAAAACATTTTACAAAACCAGTTTAAAACAATGAAACATAAAAACAAGATAGCGAGAGGGGAATCCATCAAGATGTCACACATGATGCAACCAGCGCGCAGGTTTACATGTTCCATAGCAGTTTCTTTAGCCAACATAGAAAGATAAAGTCTCTTTCGAGTTGAATTCAACTTGTAGTAACTTCATAGATATTGTCCATGTAATTTTTTTCACAGAAGCATGGAAAGGGTTTGCTACAGCTGCTTTTCGCCAGGATGTTTTCAGACTTCCCAGTCTGGCCTAGAGCCCCTGGCATGCCTGTGAAATAGCCAAGGGTTAATTAAGCCTGTCCCTGTGTAGCTTTCCAGACTAGGCAAGGTCAGCCAGATGCTGACACCTTTGGGCAAAAGGCGGAGGGTGGGGTATACACACTCCCTTTCTTCTCATACATTGTAATGTGCTGTGAGAATAACCTTGGGAGACAGCAGGAAGCACCACAGCTGGACAACAGACAACAGACAAGAGAGTTCTGAGTCCAAAGGAGGGATGGAGGAGGAGAAAGGGACCCTCCCTATTCTCTGGAAAGTCAAGGCGGGGAAGGGGAAGTGCTTTCACACTTGCAAGAGCCTGTTACTGTAACCTTACAATAAAGGTAGTATTAATACTCATGACTTTGGTTTCCTGCCTGGACTACCTCAAAGAGCTGACATACTGTACATGCTGTCCTTCCAACTTTCATAGTTTTACATAAACATTTGAAGGGGACTTCTGTGCACATCAAGAAAGTAGTGGGAAAACCAGAAAAGTTTTGGCATGCAAAAACCAAATACATATGCAACAGACAATCTGACAACTTAATAATTAGCTCTCTGGGAACTGATAATGATTTAAGGAGGCATCATCTGAGTACACAAAGCCTGCTGACAGCCTGGGAAAGGAAAACTCAACATTTACACTTTAGAAATGAAGGAAGAATAACATAAAAATAAAAAAGATGGATTTCAGACCAGATTTCAACTACCTTAAAGGGCACTTATGAAAAAACACTTGTATAAAAAATAGCAGGGCACATATAGTCATTCTAGCACAAAGCAAAATTGGGAAACGGGGGGAGCTTTGAACTAAATGTTATGCAAATTGCAGTCCTGAATCTCACCATCTTCTTAGTCTTTTAATCCAAAATCCATGATGCAATATACCACAGAAATTTTCCTTGCACCCTTTTCGATTATATAAGCTACTGCTAGCATGAGTGAAGAAGTTAACACACAATGCAATGATGTTTTACTAGGCATTACTAGATGAAATAAGGAAGACACATTAGAATTTCTGAATTTTATTCAAATAACAACCTTTTAAACATCCTGACATTTTTTAAAAAGGAAACATACAGGTTACAGTAGATTATTGAGGAATCAGTCATTATTGATTGATTCCTCTGATTATTGAGAAAATATATAAAAGGGCAGCATAGACAAAGGATAGAAAAAGAAAGTAAAACAAACACTGAAGTTTAAAAACTAGCAATAATAACTATCAAAGACAAATAGCTACCTATTGAGGCTACATTTTTAGTTAGCTTTCATTGTTAAATTTACTCAATAGATTCAGCAATATAAATTAATCAGTAAGGGCCTATTTTAATGATTCTGAGAGAGAGAATGCAGATTTGGGGTGGAGGGGGATAACTTGGTATAAATTATATAGTAAGGATATAAAGTTAGCTCATTGGGTTTATTTAAGAATAACACTCTCTAAATTAGCCTTCTCCCAATTTGGTGACCTCCTGACATCTTTATTTCTTTATTTCTTTATCCAATTTATATGGCCGCCCATCTCAATGAGTGACTCTGATGGGCGAACAGAATTAAAATAAAATAAAAACAATTACAAACATTACAAAAGTTAAAGTACAAAACAGCCAAGAAATCACAAACCCAAATCACTAAGACAACCAAGAAGCAGGTACCTGCACACCCTCGTGGCCCCAGGCCCAGGCCCAGGCCCAGGCCTTTAGGGCCTTACGAAAGGCCAGCAGTATCAGGGCCATCCTGGTCTCCAGAGGGACAATGTTCCATAAGGTGGGCACTATGGCAGAAAAGGCCCATCTTCTAAGCTCTGCCAACTGGTATTCTTTGGCCAATGGAACCCAAAGCATGCCCATCCTGCTTGACCGGATCAGTCAGGTAGAAACAACCGGGGAGAGACAGTCCTCAAGTAACCTGGTCCTAATCCATGAAGGGCTTTAAAGGAGACAACCAGCACCTTGAATTGCACCCAGAAGCACACTGGCAACCAATGAAGCTCACAGAGTAGTAGTATTACATGTGCCGAGTACTGGCGCAATTTACTACCCATGCTGCCGCATTCTGCACAGTTGGAGCTTCTGAATGCTCACCAAGGGCAGCCCCACGTACAGCTTATTGCAGTAATCCAGACAAGAAGTCATGAGGGCATGAGTGACAGTGAGCAGGGCCTCCCGGTCCAGGAAGAGACACAGTGGGCACACAACCTGAAAGTGTACAAAGACCCTCCTAGCCACAACTGCCACCTGCCCTTCAAGCAGAAGCCATGAGTCCAGGAGGATCCCCAGATTACGCACTGGGTCTCTCTGAGGCAGTGCCAGCCCATCCAAGACTAGTGATGGAAGGTTCCTGGCAAAAGAAGGTCCAAACACTCAAAGCCACTTAGTCTTGCTTGGGTTGAGCCGAAGCCTGTTATGCCCCATCTAGGGCCCCACAGCCTCCAGACAATGGGACAGGATGTCCACAGCATCACTCAGGTGACCTGGGGTGTGTGAGGGAATGAAGCTGGGGTTGCTGTCTGCATTTGGGAAAAGCATCTTCAGTCAGGCAGAAATGCTTCCCACTCCCACTTCCCCAAGGATAGGCTCAGCTCATCCCTTCTCCCAAAGGGCAGCAAATGTTTACAGCCCCAGAAGCTTGAGAGGAGGTGGGCTCATTCATTCATTCACCCCCCTCTCCCAGTAGTTTACTCTCAAGCATCCACACCGGCATTCCACCTGTCTAGCTAATCGAGCCATACCCTGGCTTTTTAGGAACATGCCAATGTCCATAGACAGCTTCACCCCATCAAGGCCCTACAAAAGTGTGGGTGTGTAGCAGAAAATGATTGAAGATAAGAAGACAACAAGCAGACAAGAAAGTGGGAAGCACATCCGGGCATTTACAATTATTACAGGCAAACAAGAGGACTATCAGTCAACTGCCAGGACCGCAAGCTACAGTAAACGGCCCATTGTGGTAGGATTCCTGCCTGGAGCTTGGCTTAGAGCTTGGCCTGGAGCTCGGTAGCAACCAGAAGAGGAACAACCATGCCAAGTTGTTGCACCCAACAAGTGCAAGAACTTTTGGAGGAAGGCAAAGGTTGTAATAACTTTACAAACATTGAGACTTTTGTTTGTTTTAAAGACAGAGCATTGAAGATTTGTTTACATGACTACATCAACTTGCAAAGCCTAAGAGGGTGGAGTGAACCCAGGGCAACAGCCTATTGTTAGGAAAGGCATGGGCTATAATAAAGCATTTTGTACAGTTATCTTCTATGCTGTGGTCCATCCAGTCCTTGGAAAACAAACAACCCTCACAGAGTGGAGGCAGAAAGCTGGGTATCATCAGCATATTGGTGATACCTCACCCCAAAACATTGGATGACCTCACCCAGCAGCCTCAAGTAGATGTTATATAGGAGGGGAGAAAGGACCAAGCCCTGCGGCACCCCACAAAATAGGGGCTGTGGACTGGACCTCTCCCCCTTATCAACGCAGACTGGAACTGGCTCTGGAGGAAGCAGGAGAACCAACACAACACTGTGCCACCCACCCCAACTCCCAGAGCTGGTCCAGAAGGATACCATAATTGATGGTATTGAAAGTGCTGAGAGGTCAAGAAGAGCAAGGATGGACACACTACCCCCATCCTGCTCCTGCCAGAGGTCATCCAAGAATGCAACCAATGCCATCTCTGTCCCATACTCCAGCCTGAATGTTAACTACAGCTTCCATTATTCCTAATCACAATATCTAGTTCTGACCAGACATGAAAAGATGTGTAGTACAGTGTTCCAGAAGGTGCTGCAGAGGGAGTATTGCCGTAAAGTATTGCATGTTAATAACATTAGAACATTAGGAGCTCTAGACCCTTTAGCTCTCTAAAAAAAAAACAGAATCAGAGTTGCTTCCGAATCTTGGTAATCTTTGTGAGTTTTGACTAAGGGAAACAAGATTCTGCTGGACTTCCAGATGGCTTTCTAGACATACAAATAACATGGGTCTAGAACTGCCATTATATACTTGATCTGAATCATCAGCCTAGTCCTGTCCCCTCCTATCACATCAGCAACAACAGTAATAGCAAAGTTGTCTTACCAAACTCAGATCAAAATCTGATCTGAAAAGGACATTTTTTAAAAAAATTAGTGAACCTAGAAGGGTATTTCTAGATGTCAGTTCCTCCTTGGGACTGCCTAGGGCCTCAGTATAATCAATTTCAGTGAGAAATAAAATTGCAGTTCTATAAAACTACTGAATCCACCAAGTACCACAAATGTTAGCATGTACACTCATATTGGAGTACACATCTCATTTGAGAACCTCCACCCTCTTGCCATTTTACATTTTGCTTAATTATCAACTGACATTTTACAATGTGTTACTTTGATATTTAAGTAGCATTATGTAGTAAACATTTTAGACTGCCTAAATTTCTCATAACAAATTAATAAATTGTTTGTTACCAAAGGCAAAGTTATGTGATCTTGGGGTTCAGCAATGTATGTAGTTATAGACCCTCCTCCTTGATTGCACCTCATTCTAACATTTTAGGTGATGAGCATCTCTATCGATCTGCATTTGTCTTTCTGGAACATATGCAGAAAAGAAATTGGAAATGCCAAGTTCTTCCAAGCATAACATGCTCAGACACTGGTTTCTTAAATGTTACATAAGCATACCTCATTTTATCTGCACACATAACAAAAGTGCTAAGGCAACTGTTGATCTGCAATTTCAAAGCCACTATTAATTTTAGATTTGTGTGAGACAATGCTTAGGAAAGCTCCACACAGAGGCACTGCAGAGAAGAAAGCGCTATTTTCACTAAAATTTCATTCATGATCTCTGTGAATTCCCATTCACATATGGAAGTCACTTCCGTACAATAGCTGCAAAATGCCAACTGCATCACTATTGTTTTCACAGCAGCTTTTCCACGGCCAGTTAATGCAAAAGAAAAAAAAAATCATCTCTCCAGTGTATGAGGGGTGCCCTTTTTTCAATCCTAAATCTGCCTATCCTCAACAAAGCAGCTGAGCCCTCAATAAAAGTAACAGCCTTTGCTACACATATCAGTGTTTCCAAGGCAACAAGCTGGGATTTCTTAGAGGCAGCAAAAAAGGAAATGACTTGGAAAGAAAATGAGGAAGAGTGCGGGTGTTGGGAAGCACCAGCATCAATATTAACTTGGGGCTTCTAGATGACATGGGGAGATTGCTATACAATTGATTCCCAAGAACGAAGCTAGAAGAGTGGAACCCTAGCCCTCATCCTTTGACATCAGCCAGTCAATAGCAAATCAGTCAGGGAAACCTGGATCAGGGAAGAGTAGTAATGTTAGAGAAAGTCAGTCGCACGTTTCCAGATATTAGTCATGAATTTATACATGCACACTGGACTTGGCTGCCTTTATTTTGGGAAAAAGGCAACCGCAAGGTCTCGATGTAGAATAAACTTCCCTTCTGGGGCCACACCAATTTTCTGCTAAAATGCAAGTATGTATGCATATATGTACGTGACGTATATCCTGTCTTTCTGTACAGAATACACTCAAGTTAGCCTACTTCCTCCACAGCTGCTATTTGTCTCTTGACTTGCTGGTTGTAGTTAATTACAGCTGAAGGAAGGGTGGCAAAAAAACTCAGAAAGGGAGCAATTTTCAGCAAAACTCTGGAACAGAGCTGGAAGGTTATGTTTGTTTGGCTTGAGGCTCCATAGCTGCTAGGAAATTAGGGACTAAAAACAATTTTGCTTTTTCTGATCCTTTCTAAATATTCAGGGTTTAGGGAACAGCAAGCCTTCATAGCACTGGCAAGCACTGATTTGTCTCAATACTGAGACTGTAGCAAGATTATAGAAAAACAAAAAGTGTAGAGATGACTTTAGCACTCCAGACAGAACTAACGAGACATCTGTCCTATATATGAGAGCCAGTTTGGTCTAGTGGCTGAGGCATCAGGCTAGAAACCAGGAGACGGTGAGTTCTGCTCCTGCCTTAGGCACAAAGCCAGCTGGGTGACTTTGGGCCAGTCACTCTCTCTCAGCCCTCGGAAGGAGGCAATGGCAAACCACTTCTGAAAAACCTTGCCAAGAAAACTCCAGAGACTTGTCCAGGCAGCCTCCAAGAATTGGACACAACTGAACAGATTAAATTTTTAAAATCCTATATATCCTATATATATCCTCTGTGTGTGTGTGTGTGTGTGTGTGTGTGTGTGCACATGCATGCATGTCTCCACTCATTTATTTGTAGTTTCCCTCCTTCTAAAGGATCTGAAACATAATATCTGGGTCTGAGAAGTGGCAGTTTAGGGATGGAGAGGGGAAATTTATAATACAGCTCTGTAATAACTCCACTAGAAAATGACCTAGGGTACCTATGCCTTTCCAGTTACCTGGGAACTAGAAATTTGTACGGGCTTGTGGTAGGGTGAGTTGTCCTGATGGATTTGGGAGGATGCAAATTTTTCCCCTGGGACTAAAAACAGGCTTAGTATCACCAAGACATGGAGAAGCTTCATGCTTAATTAAAGCACCTGCCTTCTAGCTGTAGATATATAAAAGGGCAGAAGTGTTAAGGAATGAAGGAGGAGGTTGTTGGATATTTCTGAACTTGTCTTTGTATGACACAGACCTCTGATACTGAGTGTATCAAGGAGGAAGAATCTGTAGCTGGAGAGCAAACAGGACTCCAGAGAGCAACCTGCTGAGCAAACGGCTGCTGGAAAGGACTGCAGTTCTTGGAGAACAGACCAGGTAGACTTGACAAAAGCGCTGGAATCCTAGAAGCCCAGCAAATACTTCTTTCTCCCTTGTCCCATTCTCTTCCCCAGAATAGATGTAAGCCTATTCACAGAATAGAAGTGAAAGCACAGAAAGAAGCTGTGTGAGTGAGAGGGAGGGAGCGAAACAGATAAAACACTGTAAAAATCCCCATTTGAAATTGTCTGTATAGAATTGTGTAAGTATAATTTGTTAAGCTAAGGCCACTGTGTATATTAAATATCACTGTAAATAGAGAAGTGTGTGTAAAGTTTCTGTCCCTTTTCCATCCTCCAACAGGGTTTGCTATATAGTTTTAATGCATTGTTCTATATGTATTCATCAGATGGGTTTACTGTATTCTTAATTTTGGTAAGTCATTCTTACTAAAAGAAAAATGGCCTAAAATATTACAGATTAAATAAACAGTTGATCCTGCAAAACAAGCTTATAGCTGTGCCCTTTCTAAATATTCAGGTTCCTTGGGAGAACAGCAGTCTACATGTACTGAATTGGTATGCAAGAACAAGCTAATACAGAATAGATGTATAAGCTTGAATATATTTATTAAAATAAAATGTGGACTAACATTGTCCTGCAAAATGCCCTGTACACAAATCACCTACTTTTAATCTGAAAGTTCTATTCAAGTATATATTAAATGTTTCCTGCATTTCTGTTCAATTTTTCTGATCCAAAGAGATTAAAGTTATTTCCTTTCTTTGAATTGCCTGTCCTTTCCCACATTGCTTTGTGTGTCTCTCTTACATTCTTATGGTTTTCCCTAATCTGTGAATGAACACATATGGAAAACCTCAATCATTTGGGGCATATTATAAACTGATTTATTGTGGCAATTGGTACAGCAGAACCCTTTTGCCTTATTAATCATTGAAACCTTTCTTCAAAAGCCCAGATAATCACAAACTATTTAAACCTGAGTTATAAGTGGGAGAATAAATATGTATTTGAACTAGGAGAACTGGATTTGGTGTCTTGCAGGACAACACACACAATTTCAGTGACAATCTTATTCTTGCTTTCTTGTGGATCAGCACAGTTGAAATGAACAGAACTCTCTCCTGAGTAGGAAGCATATGATGGCACTTTTAAGCTATCAACTCATGGGAATACAGAAGCTATATAATATTGTGAAGTTGCAGCCTGATTTTTCCTTTAAAATTATAAGGCATTTTTTCCCCAACCCAACACCATAGTCACCTTCACTCACCAGAAAACCTAGACTAGCATAATACCATAACACATAGAACACAGAGCAGTTTGTTCAGCTTTCAGGATAAGGTCAGTTAGACAGAAAGAAACTCTCCAATTACTGTTACGCATCTATTCCAGTTGACAGGACTTTCTTGTTTCTTTATTATTACTGTCAAAGATCAAAACTATACAAACACAAAATTGCTAAAGCTATGAGACACAGTAAAACATTAATACTAAACAGTCCTCTCAATACAGATTCTATGGGCAATATAACAATATTAAAAGACAGTTATGAGACTTCATCATCCATACTGCTGATAGGAAGTAATCCTGCATGGAGTGCTTGTAGCTACAACTAAAGAAAGATGAAACCAGGGAGGGATATAAGGGAAATCAAGGCAATTAAACTGAATAGGAGAATGATGACTTAGGAGAAAAAACTGAAAACCCTGTCAAATATCACTGCAACAAGAGTGGGCAATGTTGCACTTGAGTTTGCTTGGGCATACCCCTTTCTCTGGTGGCTTCCAGATTCCCTACCTTACTTAATTTCGTTCAAAAGTCTTATTACTGTTTTTAAAGAACGGCTTGCCTTATTTAAAAAAAATGCCTAAGGCCACATAGACTCCATAGACTTTCTTTGAAATTAAATATGATTGGTGACTGTTTAAAGAGAAAACAAAAATAAACTCACTTGGTAAAGAGCATCTTGGGAGGTAGAGAGGTTTACGTGGAGCAATCTTTTCACTTTCCTTTCCAATCCAAAATATTTTATGACTGGCCATGCATAACATGGCAGCCAATTTATACAAGTATTTTTTATGCTCTCAAAATTTCAAATATGCACCCCAGCCCACACACACACACACACACACACCCCACACGGTTGCCTAACCCTGAGCTATAAATTGCTTTAGGACAGAAGAAAGGAGGAGATAAATGCCTGTAGTTGATGGAGCCCACTGATGGATGAATCAAATGACATTTGTGCATACTCACTCCCACTCCTTCCGCTTTGCCTGTGGTGTGTTGTGGATTTTGTGGGCCTGATGGGCCATGATGATATCGCGTTGATCCACAATGCCTCCACGTCGCTTGTATGAAAGAGGTTCCTGACCCATATAGTGGTACCAGCCACTAAAGAAAGGATACTCAGGACTAGTAGGTCCACGGCCATCGTGTACCGCTTCATAGTAACTGGGAGGGGACAGCAGGGATGAACGGACCACAGCACGCCTCGCCATCCATGGAACTTGGGCAGAAACCACAAAATTTCTGCCTGCCTGGTTGCCTGAGGTTATCTATAAAGATAAAACACAATGGGAAAAGGTAGAATAGATTACGTAGATCCATCTGTTGTATGGTGGCACAAAATTATGATTCTCTCTTTAGACTGGTTCACCCAGAACAATCCCATCAAGACTTCAGCTATTTTAAAGCTAAGGTAAAATATTCCTCAAACTCAACTCTTGGTGATAATTTAGGCACATCCAAAATGTTTTCTTGGCAAAATGAGGAAGCGGGTTGCCATTATATTTTTGCAGGATGCTTTTTCAACTTCCCCATTGTACTCTTCCAAGTACAAACCATACTGAACCCTGCTTAGCTTCCAAAACTGCTTTAAAATGTTCTTAATTTCTTAGGAGCACAACTGACCCATATCTATCTATGTCAGTAAATAATGTAAGGCAGTTGTCATGTCAGGGTAAATAATAATACTGTTTTTTACTAAGCAGAACATTTTTTGCATGTGGAAACTTTGCTTTTAGTAAGCTAACTTTTGGTTGGAAGGTCAAATAACTCTTTTAGGCACTGGACAGAGTGTACAGATGGGAAGGAGTGAAGAAATGAGGACAGAACAAAAGGAATGAGGGAATTCTGAGTTTTGTCATCAGAACTGATGGCAAGGTGTTTTCATTCTTCTCCTACTTTATTTGTACCCCTTGAAAGATTTTGTACAGTAACTAAAATTAAACAAAAGATAATGAATTCCGGAGATTTCTTGTGTAGTAGCTGCATAAACCCAGCAGTAAGTCCTAAACTTTATCTTGGCTACCTTTGTATTTTTGTCTTTTAAAAAAAGTTTAAGTGCATTTGCCCATCTTTACTAGGTATTATAGCATCTGAAACACAACTCTCTGGATAGGTACTGCCACCAGAGAATACTGTCTCTATCAAGAAATAATACAATACTAGAACAGAACAGAGGAAAATCATTTCAGAAGAAACATCAACTTAGTTTAGGATGATGGGTCATCCTTGCCAGTTCTAAATCACATATACTTTTCATTATATGAAAAAAAGATTGGGTTATTTAAGGTACAGCATTTCTTTTGAGAAAACCTCTATACTTACACACTCTACAAGCTGGTGAAATTTTGGCTTTGAAGTGGTATGGGGCTGCTCACATCACTATCATACTTTATTCATTTGAGAAAAATATCATCACCAGAAAGTAGTATGACATAGTATCAGAACATTCTATTTATAAATCTCATGTATTTCATCTTTCTAATTCTTTCCTTAGTTCATTCTCTCATTCTTCCTGAGTCCCATCCTGAAACATCAATTAAAGAGAACCTCTAACTCAGCAAGTAGACGTCCCATCTAGATGGCAGCACCTAGCCGACTCATCAAAACACTAATCAGAACTAGATCTAGTTGGTATCTGGACGGAAGATCACCAGGTAACTGAGGTTTGGAAAACACCCTGAATAACAATGGCAAACCATTTTTGTTTTGTACTAAAAAAACCTACATGGATGTGCCCATGAAATTACCAGGGATCCCAACCTGAATTCATTAATCTGGAGACTATGGGCCAAGTTAAAGTACTGTTCACCAGTTCTTGAACCAGCAGAAAACTATACCTTTATAACATTTGCTACCCTTATTGTCAATCCCTATCCTGCCACAAGCATGATGTCAAAAAATGGTGTTGTCTCTATTTACAGTGTACAGGACATGTTAAAGAAAGTATTGATGGGTTCTTCTGACTCTGTTTCCCTCCTGTCCCACCAAATATCACTAGCTGGAGGGAAACTTCCTCTTCATTCTCCTTAGCATGGAATGGGCCTGGGCAGGAGGTGAGTTCTGACCGATGACAAGATCAGAGGATTTGGCCATCTGTCAAAATTTGTTCTAGTGTTTTAAGTGAGTGTGCTGACAGGGAGCCTGGCTATTGTCTAATATCATCTGACAGATAGGCTATGTTTGGACAGGAGTTTAGTGCTATTCCAAAATAGCACTATTCTGGAGCAACACAAAACATGTATTCAAAAATAGCTAACAGGTATGGGGAGAGGTGTGCTATAAAGCAACAGTGAAAAAGCTCTCTCTCTTTCTCTCTCTCTCCATGTAGAATCCCCATTGCCACCACTAGTTAGCTGCTATTCAGGTGGATTCTAGCATCCAAGTAGGGGATCAGCTCTAAGAGCTGATGGGTACAGGGGAAGAATTCAGTTTAAAGAACCTGGCTCTCCCACTGCCCTAAGCAGAATGTCCTTGGAAGACTGAACTGGAGGGAAGGGGATATGCCCATACTGGCTTTAAATAGCCAATAAGAGCCAGACTGATCACATACACACAACCAGAAGTTAGCTAACTGTAATACCAAGTGAATGGTTGATGATGTGCATCAGACTATACACATGGTAAAACTGCCATGGATTGATGGCGGCTTTATGGTGAAACTACAGTGGTACCTCGGGATACGAACTTAATCCATTCCATGACTCTGGTTGCAACTCGAGTTGGTCTCAAGTCGAGGTAAAGTTTCCCATAAGGTTCAATGTAAATCCAGTTAATCCGTTCCGCCCTCTGAATTTGGTCGCAACCCGAGGTAAAGTTTCCCATAAGGTTCAATGTAAATCCGGTTAATCCGTTCCACCCTCCTCCCGAATTTGGTCACAACCCGAGGCAATTTTCTCTTCAGAGCCTTACTCCCGCCAAGCCTGCTCTGCATTTTCTTTGGAGCCATGCTAACAGGCACACCAAAAACCTTCGCAAAACACAAAACACACAAGCCTCACCGAACGTCTCCTTGCTACCGTGACCTCGCCCACAGGAAGCCGCGACCACGTGGCAGCAGGGAAAATGGCCGCGGATCCGGTTCGTAAGTCGAGGCGAGTTTGTAACCCGAGGTAAATTTTTCCTGCCGAAGCTGGTCGTAACCCGAAATGTTCGTTAGTAGAGGCGTTCATAACCCGAGGTACCACTGTATTGGAGGTTGAAGCATTCTGTGTGTGTGCATGTAAGTGTTCCTGAGAACAAGGACCTGATCAGGGCAATAATTTGTGAAGTTTTATAACAAAAAGAAGATGTAAGCATAGTAAATACATTTTAGGAATAAGCAAAGTCTAGCAATTCGCTAAGTACATCCTATCAGGAGGAGAGTCAAAGCTCTGGAAAGCACGTGCCTGGAAAGGAAGCCAGAAGGAAGTGACCTGAGATTAGAAATCTCTTAGACCAGTGTTTTTCAACCTTGCAGACCATGCTGGCTAGGGAATTCTGGGAGCTGAAGTCCACACATCCTAAAGTTGCCATGGCTGAAAAACACTGTCTTGACAAAGAAGGGAATCAGAACAACAGAGTAAATCCTTTACGTACTGTCTTCTATACCTAATTATGCATTGTGGTCAATAGGTGTTGAGAAGCTAGAGTCAGGTGCTATTGGATTTACACCTCGAACAGAAAAGGACTACTTTAATACAAAACCGTTAAGAATGAATTTAAGCTGCCTCAGATGTAAGTACAAGGTGAGATGAAGGTAACATCATGAAGGCAGAAAAACAGAAGTCATCCGGGTAAGTCCATGCCATGGTTAGGTGGAAATGGGGAAAGGCCATATAGTTCCCATCATTGCCAATTTGTTTAGCATTTCTGTGAAATTAATGTGTTTTTAAAACTGGAATCAAATGAATGTTAATAGATGTCATCACTATCATCTGAAAGCTAAATTTCACATTCTAGAGAAATACAACCCCCACCCACACTCCTACAATTGCTATTACTGCCTTAAACTATACTACTACTACACTAAACTTTTACAAAGTGATTCCCAAATCATATGCCAAAGCAAACCAGCATCCATACTATTATTACTATTACAACTGCTGCTGTTATCAAGTATATTGACTATTTGGCATCCATTCAAGTGAGGCAGTTTCCTATAACACTATCCTCCTCTCTTTGCTAATGCAGGTAATCCACAATTGGGACCGGTAACTCGTTTGTTAAGCAAAGCAGTTGCTAAGTGAAACATCATGATTTTACAATTTTACTTCAGCTTTCCTTTGCTTTACAGACCTCCAAAGGTCGTAAACGCAGGCACTGGCTGCAAAGTTACTTTTTCATCACCATCACAACTGCGTATGGTCATTGTCTGAGGCAGTTGCTAAATGAGGACTACCAGTATATAATCAGCAGAAACCTGAGAGCAAACTAATATACTGGGTTTCCTGGTGCAGTCTAACCAAGAACAGTATGAGACAATGGAATATAGTATTAAATGGGCTATCATAAATGTGCAAGGAAATGTCTATTCTATTCTATCCTATTTTAGAAAATGATAATATATTAGAAATATATTAGAAAAAATAAAATTAACTCCAACTAGAATGGAAAACCATTTAGTCCTGAGTAATAAAAATTTGGGAAACCTAGATATAAAGGGCTGGCACTGGGGAAACCCAGGTTTGTCCGCTCTTAGCCACAAGAAGTCATTGGCTGACTTAGGCCAGCCACTCTCTCTCAGCCCACCCTACTTCACAGGATTATTATTTTGGAGAAATGGGAGGGGCACTATACAGTAATACCTCGGTTCACGAACGCTTCTGTTCACAAACAATTCAGTTCACGAACAGCAGCGTTCGCAAAATTTTGCTTCCGTTCACAAACTCCGCATCGGGTGATGAACATGACCCGCAGCCATCTTCCCTGCTCTGACACGTGGTCGTGGCTTCCTTTAGGTGAGATCGCGGTCGCAGACAGACACTTGCTGTGAAGCTTTTTGGTGTCGCTTCAAGCAAGGTTAGTGTTCTCTCTCTTCATACTTTAGAAAATGATAATATATTAGAAATATATTAGAAAATATATTTCATACAATACAAAGTACTGTATTGTACTTTGTTTCATATTTTTGTGGTTAGAAAAAAATACATATGTTCAGAACGGATTGACCTTATTTACATTGAACCTTATGGGGAAATTTGATTCGGTTCGTGACCAATTTGTTTGGCAACCGCGTTCATAGGGATCAGAACGGATTGACCTTATTTACATTGAACCTTATGGGGAAATTTGATTCGGTTTGCGACCATTTCGGTTTGCGACCAGAATCGTGGAACAAATTAAGTTCGTTAACCGAGGTACCACTGTATACGTCTCCTTAAGCTCCTGAAGGATAATGAGATATACTGTAACTCCAACAAACTAAACAAACAAAAAATGTTGGAGAACAATGAGTACTAGCACTCTCCTAAGTTTTATGTAAGCAATGTTGGAAATGTATTTCATAAGTCTTCAATTTTTCCAGCAAAGCAAGAAAGTAACATCTTTTATAAAGAATACTCCAGGGCAACAAATGATTTTTTTCTACACTCATTTAACTGGGGAAGTGAATCAGAAAGTAGGTGTTCCGGCTTCCTGTGATGAACCTAACTATCATAAGCCTTTAGTGAGGATGAGGACAAGGGCTAGAGGAAGAAGGAAATCTCTTTGTGTTTCTGTATATTCTCTACCTGTCTCTGACAAACAGTGTTGTTCTGCTAAACCTTCTGATTTGTGTACTGCTAGTAAAACAGTTGGCTCTTTTCTCTCTACCGACTTCCTTCAATAGGTTTACATGATGAACCAGTTTTTTTCCTACCAAATGGATTGGAAGGCAAAACATCAGTGGATGTTTCAGGTTCTGTGTCTTCCCAATCTTCCCTGCAATCTTGCTTCGGCTTTTGGAGCTCTTCAGCTTGGACTCTGGAGTTTAATGTGGTTACGCTGTATTTCTTCTTCCAATTTAGCCTGCTGTATGGGGCAGTCAGGAATTATTGCTCACAGACTGGCATATCAAGACCTAGAATTACTTCATAAGGCAATGCTTCCACAATTCCCAGAGAAATGTTCTGCTTTTGCCCAAGACTGGAACCCAGGTTTCAACCAATGGGATTTCTCTAGTATTCTCCAAAACACTAGAGATACCCCCTGGATCCACTTGATGGGCATTTTATACTAGATGTCATCTCACCAATGTTCTTTCACTGCTAATGTCCAAAAGCTGCCCGTTGACTTCTAAAGATACCACCCTATTCTCTTCCGGGAATTTTGTTGGAGAGCTCAGGTAGAGTGTTTGGATGCTTTCCTGGAGCAGGGTTTAGCCCAATGTCCTGTTTTATCACAATTACAGCAGACATTCCTTACCCCTTTGTTCTGGCCACTCTTCTTTGCCTTCTCTTTTGTGGGTGGCTTACTGTTTCTTTTTTCTGGCACTACCACTTTAGAATCTGGGTCTGAAATGAGGTTTCCCTCATAGGGTTCTACTCTTGGCTTCAGGAGGAACGTCAGTATAGTTTTCGGCCAGTTCTACTGCTTAGTGTGCTGAGTCAGTTCAGTTTCCTTGAACCCAGAGCCTAACCGTACCTGGAAGAATTCGCAAGAACTTCTTCTGTCATTCCAATCTAAGTTCAAGCTCCAGGCTCTAGCCATTGGTATATAAGTCCCACAGCCTAGCCCATAACTCCCTGATACTTTCCTGAGAGCCCTAAGTATAGGCTTTGAATCTATGCCAATATGTATATGGAGTTACCTCATATAATTGCAGAACCACATGCTTTTCTGTATCATAATCTTTCAGTTCTTTAGCTGGAAGGCTACTGTATGTTCTCAAAGCCTTCCCAGTGAGTCCAAGGGCTAAATTTGTCAGCTTCTTTCAAATCTCACAAAAATGCTTTCACTGTCTTCCTCCTTGTTTCATTCTCTTCAGGGAATGGAGTTTAATCCGACAAAGGACATGCTCTGCACTCTTACTCATTACAAAGATGCACAGACATGGGTTCAAGATCTAAGTGAGATTGGGCTAGATCACACAATTTCCACTTTTCTGTTTTCTTTAAATTTACAAACATAGAAATAAACAGTTTGGATATCAACCAAGCTGTATTAGATTAGTAGTTTCACCTTTCAACTTCATTATTTTTGCACTGTTCTGTGAGTAAATCTCTCCCCCTTCTCTAGCATAGAGAAAACATAGCATAGACCTGTGCACTATACAATTTTTTTCTAGACTTGCATTTCTTCTCAAATGCATTTTAAGTAAGCAAATCTTAACATGTTATATGTCTAACACATATGTGTTCCTAACATATGCACACACACCCAGGTCCCTAGTTCCTAGTTCCATTCCTAAATACCACTCTAGATCTTAGGAAAGGGCTTATATAATTAATTGGCATTGACCATTCACTCTCAGATTGAAGAGATGATAGGTGACTGACTGGTTATTTCTCTGGCAGGCAAACTGTGATCCTCTTCCCTTTCATCATCTTCAACCAAATGTTAGGGTCATCTTATCTCCAACAACACTGTTCCTCTTTCTAGGGTATGCTGTTGAACATATCAGTGAGTCTTCTTTGGGTCTCAACTAGCAACCCATAAATCCTAATTAGTATCAACTGCTCCATCCTTTTTTAGGTTTACTAGTGTCAGACCCAGCCCAAGAACAACGATGAAATAGTCCAGTCCAGTCCAGTCCCTTTATTAGCTTACACCTTATAGACAGAATCTTGCCAAACTAAATCTATACTACAGCAACTAGTGGATATACCCTGTGAGATTCTAGGGAGTGGCTATCCTGAACCTCTTTTGCTTCCTATGCTAATATTGTGGACTCAGCTGCCTCTTGCCTCTTCTTCTCTCCTGGAATGCACCCCCTCCTTCCTGATAGCCTTGATCTCCCAAATTTAGCCAATCTTACTCTAGAGAAAAACAAACTGTCCAATATTTCATTTTCAATAGCTACTATAGCTGTCTAGTCCATCTTAGCCATTGTAGGACCTCCAACTGCCAGCCAGTTCCTCCATTACTTAGCTTTGTCGCCAGATAATCTTCTTTGGTTTTAACATGGAAGTTTTGAAATCTCCCTCTTTTTGCCAATTCCTTCTATACCCTTCTTTCTTCTATTAACACTATGTCCTACGGGAAGCAAGATTATTCTCTATTCACAACCTCCTTATCAACAAAGCAAAGTCCAGAGTTAGAAAAGAATGTTTGGGTTGCTCTCCCTCTACCCCACATGCACTCCAGAATTCACCCAAATGCAGGGATGCATGACAAGAAAACACCAAAGCATGGCTGACTTGCCATATGCTGGATCATTACAGGCAATTTCCTGATTATGTAATTAAACCTTATTTGAATATAAGAATTCAGGGTTTGTTTTTGTGGACATACAAGCCCTAAAATTCTTAGGTATCCAATGAACAACCCAGAGTTTGAACTAAGAGCAGTGAATTTTAATAAATGGAAAGTTAATGGAAGTGATCACTACAGATTTATTGTTCTACAGTAAGATTCTCTCCTACAGATTAAGAAGAAATTACAGACAGTAAGGCTATCAATGGCTCTATTTCCTATCTATTATTTTCACTATCAGAGGAAAATGACTTTCAGAATCAGTTGATAGGACACACATGTGCGAGAATATGGGGCTTCTGCGGACATTTTGCTGGCTATTTACAAGAACAGAATGCTCAACTTTGCCTTAAACCAGTATGTCTCTTATGTTTTGTTTGATATAGACTTTTCAATTTAATTTAACATTCATTTAACATTAATTGATATTAAAAGAAACTGCTTTGGAAATATACTCTTGAGTTAAAATCAACATATTTAACATTTATGAACAATAATACTTTGTGAACTACAGCCAGTTAAATGAAAACTGCTTTTATTTAGATAGGAAACTTAACCATTCTGATGTTGCTGAACTTCAGTTCCCAACATCCCCAGCTAGCTTAGGATGGTGAAAGTTGTAGTTTGGTAACATCTAAATGGCACTGATGACTTATCCTTGGAAAAGATAACCTTATAATGTCTGTAAACCATGCTATTTCATTTCACAAAACAATCAGCTAAATTTAATAATATTTTTACTGGTATGTATTAAAGGAATTTTTATGAATAAAAAAAATGAATTCAAATATGTATTGCTAATGTACCCAGAATTCTTTTTGCCAAATATTAGAGGCACATTAACAAAAAGGTTTGAAGAAGCATGCAAAATGTTCCTTATTGCTGACTGGACTGATTTACATGGGTGAAATAAATACAATAACATGTTTATCAAACATCTTTCTTTTTATTAACTTTTGTTTGAAAACAAGTCCTTAAATAATCCCACATTCACAAATGGGCTTTCAGATGAATTATGATTCTTGTCCTTATTTTTCAGTTTGAATTCCAAACATTTTTCCTATTTTATTGCTGGTTTGAAATTAAATGTTCTTATGTTATTGTTACAATGAATTCAACTTTAAATTGTTTTAGGATTTTATTTGTGAACTATCTTGAAATGGCATTTTATCCTGAAAAGCAGTATAAAAATAGTAAATTCAATTTACATTATCAAAATTACTTGTGTGTTTTGATAATTTTCTTGTTTATCTGATTAATGTGTTTCTGTCTTCCATATCTTATCATTCATCCATTCAAAATGAATACCTGACTATATGGAAAAGCCTTGAAATCCACTCCTTTTGGACTCCCCAGAATCAGCATAATCTCCTCCACTTGGTTTGCAAAACATATCTATGTTTAAAGGAGGGAATAAGAAGACATGAACAACCACAGCAGAGGAACAGCCCTGGGGGCCCTGGAAATAGATCTGAGGTCATGAAAATAGAGTAAGTATGAATAGCACCTAAGCAAACAGTCTTATCTGGAGTTCCAGCTGCAGCATAAGGTATAAGTGCTTGGCACATACTCAAAACAAACCCTCAATACTTTGTGTGCCATATGTATATTAGCTTATAAAATACACTAGAAGGAAAAACAAAAAGGGAGCAAAACTACATTTGCACCATGGAGAGAAGAAAGGAAGTGGAGACTTTATGGGAAAGGATTGTGTAGAAGACTGAAGGAGGTAGATACAGCAATGCAGAACAGCTTGGTGTTTTGTTATTTTGCACAGAGCAATTAAGATGCATCTTTATAACAGTAAGTTAATACTTAAATACTGGATAACGAATTCTGGGTTATATAGAATTTAGTCAGAATTTATCTAACTTAGATATTCCTAAAGAATAAAAAGGCAAAAATGTCCATACACATTCACCTTCTTTTCATTAGTTCCTCACTCATTATAGCTCAAAAGAATCTTTCAGGTACTATTTTTAAAAATCTGAATGAAACAAACTAACATGACTTTGAAGAAGGGAATATTTAAAATTCTCTTTTTATTATAATACAGATATAATAATTACATCTATATTAAAATTACAACTCAATTGTTAAACAACAAATTAAACCTTGTTTTGGGACCAGTAGTCAAGAAATATGCTGCAGACTAGCACTTGGTAGTCTGAAGATCTTGGAAGAGATTTTCAGAGGGTGGGATGTGTCTAAACTTGCAAAGATTAGAATTGTGCAGGCAATGGTTTTCCCTGTGACACTCTATGGAAGTGAAAGCTGGACTTTGAAGAAGGAAGAAAGGAAGAGGATTGATGCTTCTGAACTTTGGTACTGGAGAAGACTCCTGAGAATACCATGGACAGCCAAGAAAACAGACAAATGGATCATAGAGCAAATCAGAATTCTCACTCGAAAAACAAATGAGCGGGCTCAAATTAAAAAGAGGATGACCGGCAGCAAGGTGAAAGGACATCAGTGATAGGGTACACTGTTAGAAAACCTGAAGGCCAGATTGGGAACAATTCATTTGGTTGAAATAATTATATGATTACACTTAGTTTACCAGGGAAGAGAATATGATAAAAATTATCCTTCATTTTCCTGTTAAATATGGAAGCAAGCATTTGCCATACCTAGAATTCTGCCTTCAAAAGAGGAGAAAACATATATTGGCTTTTTCTTAAATTACAGGGACCTATTTTAATATGCCTGTTTCTGGTTTGACCACAGAAAAATATGACTCTAGGGCTGGACACTTAGATTTTGTAGGAGACACAGCAGTGAACAGCATTTCCACCTTACCTGCCCATCAAGATGCATAGATAGTATGAAAAGCCAGTCAAGTTATTTTGCGGCATAAGACAGAAAAACCTGGCAATAAAAGTATAATAATAACAGATTCACAAACTAAGAACTTGGTATTCTTTCATGATCCATTTTGGGCCTGGAATGGCCATTTCATTATGCATGATATATAGTTAGCATGAGTGACAGTTGAGATGGAAATCAGCAAACAAAACATATGGGAGCAACTTTTGCATTACTACTTTATCATGGTTATTTTTCTAAATACCAGATACATTTTTCTTGCTTTAATGTATTTATTATATTAAATTCAATCTTTACACAATTATGCCTTGTATGTGCCAGTTGCAGTCATTTCTGGAGCAGAAGGCTTTACTTTCTATTATTTATGTCATTATTGTCTCACCGCAACTCACTCTACATGGGGCTCTCCTCAAAGACCATTCAGAAACTTCAGCTGGTCCAGGATGCAGCAACCATAGAAGTTACAAGCACACCTAAGTTTGTTTGTATAACACAATTGCAGGAGTGGCATTGGCTGCCACTTAGGTTCCAGGCACAACTTAAGATGCTGCTTATTATGAGGAAGTTGATATTTAGTAGAAGTTGAACCACAGTATGTTCCTCACAAGATACTAACTTCCTTTTTGTTCCAGGTCACCACTGAGTCCAAGTGGATTTTAATGAGCACAGTCAGTTCACCTCTTCTGTCATGGCATCCTCATAAATGAAAATCCTCATAAATAGCTCATGGTATTAGAAGTGAAAGTGAATGCCTATGCAGCAGAGATGGGATTCTAGAGACTCAGGCTGAGCATTAAGAAAACCAAAGTTTTGATAGCTTGTTAAAAGAAGAAAATGTATTAGTGCACATCAAATCACCAAGAATCAGCAGAGAGCTAGAAGGTCAATTGCAGCATTACTTAGCAGCCATTAAAGAATAGTGCCTTCTTTGGTGTTAGCTGAGTAAAATGACAGCCTAAAAATAAAAATGTATGGTCTGAGGGCATGACCAGAACTGAAGTTGACAGGTAATGCGGAAGGCCAATGGCAATGCTTTCAACAAATATTTCTGTCATATGTGAAAGCAATTAGCCACAACATAGAAGACAAACAGAAAATAGCACTCGTCCTGGCTGGATGCCCTGGATAATAATGTAGATTCATGGATGAAGAAGACATCTTTAAAGGCCCAATGCAGAACTTTAAAGATGTTCTTTAAAGCCCTGTTGCAGAAATTTGAGGCTGTGTACTGCAAAAAATGTAATTTCTGAAAGATTTTTCTTCAGATCCTGCCTACAAAAGGATACTGACAGTGACAGTTGAAGAATTTGTAATAGATCTGAGATTAAGATTATGTCTTGTAACTTTGGTATGTTGACTGAATTTTTGATTAGAACTTAAATAGTTTTGGGGACTTCTGGGGGAGGTATGATGAACTGAAGGTGGCTCTGCAAAAGCAGAGCCAACGACTGTGGCAAAGATCAAGGAACCAGTGAGTAGACCAGTTCCTTGGAACCTCTCCAGATAAGGAGAGGGTGGGAGATCGCCCACATGTGCTCTGGATAGCTGCTCCTCATGACAGCAGTTTTCTGCAAGTTTGAGCGCCAGGAGATGACGGGATTAGCCATCTTGCTTGCAACTGTGGCAGAGACTTTTAAAGGACATTAAGTTTCCAAACCTCACTTTCTAATCACTTTCAGAAATTGCTCATTAACTACTTCTAAGATATTAGAGACCTTTGGAACAACAAGTTTGAAAATGCCAGGTGAGTCTTCCTTCAATCCTGAATGAAAGAAAATTTTAATAATAACCTTAAGAATTTAAAGAATCTGAAATAAACCACAAAAAGCTAAATAAGATTTTGACCTTAGAAAGTTAAAATGGACTAAGGGTCCATTTGGAATATTGAAATTTTTACAATTAGATTTTGAATTAATTATAAACTACAAACAGCTTCTCGTGGGAAATAGATCCTGTTTTGGTTTTTACAAGATACAGTGGTACCTCTAGTTACAAACGCCCCTCCTTACAAATTTTTCAAGATACGACCAGCTCTGGCCCCAAAAATTTACCTCAACGTGCAAACTCCGCCTCGAGATACGAACCGGATCCGTGCTGAACCATTTGCCCTGCTGCCACGCGGTCATGGCTTCCTGTGGGCAAGATTGCGGTAGCAAAGAGACATTCAGTGAGGCTTGTGGTGTGTTTTGTGGCGTTTGGAAGGTTTTTGTGGCGTTTGGAAGGTTTTTGAGGTTTAAAAATAAAATGCATATGTTTCAGAACTGTTTAGCCGTATTTACATTGAACCTTATGGGGGAAATTTACCTCGGGGTGCGACCAAATTCGGAGGGCGGGTTAACCATATTTACATTGAACCTTATGGGGAAATTTGCCTCGTGGTGCGACCAAATTCGGAGGGCGGAACGGATTAACCGTATTTACATTGAACCTTATGGGAAAATTTACCTCGACTTGAGACCAACTCGAGTTGCAACCAGAGTCACGGAACGGATTAAGTTCGTAACTAGAGGTACCACTGTATAACATAGGTAAGCAATTGTATGATTTCAAAAACTGGACACTAGTGGGGACTAAATTTTAGATAGAAGAAAGATATACAGGTCTGTATGACAGCAAAAAGACTTCTGAAGAATAGAATAAAAAAATAGTAGCCACAATATCAACAATGTCAGTAATGATGTCTACTTCTATGGTTAAGCTATGTCCAAAAGATGTTATTGAAGAAATGACAGATGTAGAACAAATTTTAGCTGACAAGATAGAGATGGTATCAAAAGTGGATTTACAACTGATAGGCCAAGAGAATGATCTAGAAAAGGATGTTTCACTGGATGCACAAAAGAAACTGGCTGAGGTTTTAAAATTTAAAAGGGAAATACAAATGACAAACCAAGAGAGTGACCTGGATAATTTTTTTCCTACTGGATTTACAAAAGAGGCTTGTTAAAGCCTTGAACAACTGTGTGAATGGGACAAAGAAGAAATGAAATCAAATCCTATGACAATATTTGAATGAATTAAAGATTAAGTCTGTTAAAAGTAGGAAGGAATATAAAGTTGGTTTATTTGATCAAGGTTAAAATAAGATATGTTCTTACTTCTGGCTACCTTTTATGGACTTGCTGTTGACACCAGGAATGAAAAGATGTTTTAAGGATTTGTTTATAGATAAGAGATGGCATATGGGAAGAAGAGATAAATGTTTGTAACTTTAGAATGGGTGAAGAGTTACTAAATTTGTTTATACTTGTGATGAAGGTTGAAAGTCACTTCTTTATATATTTCTTTTCTCTTTATTATATTCTTATTTTTCTCTTTCTTCTCTTTTTCTTTCTTTTTCCTTGTACTTTTTACTTTTTCTCTCTATTCTGTTTTCTTTAAATTTAATTTGTATTAGATTTTACTATTATAATCAACATTCTTAATAAAAATTTTATACACACACACAAATACATACACATACGTACATGAAATTAAATTGTTTTGGGCATAAGAAACAATAGAGTACAAGACATAGAGATGTGAACTTGTCCTTCAAAAATGTTGTTGATAAATGCCAAGCTGCAGAAGTTGCTTACTCACAACTGAAAATTATGAGACACAAGAGAGATAATACTCTGGTGTTAGCAATCACCCACTATAAAGGCTTATGGAAAGGAAGGAGACCAGCAAACTGCAGTCAGAAACATGAATTGGTCCTAGCAAAGCAGCAAGCTAAAAAGCATGGAAATAGAGCAAAGTATATGCAAACAATGCCACCAATGCAGTACAAAACATACTTAAACAATATTCAGCATGAAGGCAGAAATGTCACAAGTGTGGCTTTGGATTTTAGGACTCCTTGAATCCAGTGATCTTCCATCTTTAGTTCTTGATATGGTAGCACTTTCCCAGGCTGAACTGATATGCAGTGTAGGGGTCCTCCTGGAGTCACCATTCCTGTTGGAAGAGCAGGTGGCAGCCATGGCCAGGAGGGCTTTTGCCCAAATCTAAGTTATGTGCCATTTGCACCCTTTCCTGGATTGGAAGGCACTGCTTGTAGTCACTCATGTCTTGGTTACCTCCCAAGTGGACTACTGCAGGGTGCTCTACATGGAGCTGCCCTTGAAGCTCACTCGGAAGCTACAACTGGTCCAGAATGCAGCAGATGTACTGTTAGGCACATCTCAGTAAGCCATATTACACCACTGCTCCATAGAGCTGCATAGGCTCCCAGTCAGCTTCTGGGTACAGTCCAAGGTGCAGCTTGTCACCTATAAAGCTATACATGACCTGGGACCAAGTTACAGTGGTACCTCGGGATACGAACTTAATGCGTTCCGTGACTCCGGGTGTATCCCAAGTTGGTCGTAACCCGACGGAAATTTCCCCATAGGGTTCAATGTAAATCCGGTTAATCCGTTAAGCCCTCCGAATTTAGTCGCACCCTGAAGCAAATTTTCCCATAAGGTTCAATGTAATTACCGTTAATCCGTTCTGGCGTCCGCGGACCACGCGTCAGGGGTGGGAGAATGGCCGGGCGCCGCGCCGCGTGGTGGGAAAAAGGCCGGGCACTGCGCGGTGCAGCGGGAGAAAGGCTGGGTGCGGCGCGGCGCGGCGCGGCACGGCGGGAGAACGGCCGGGCATGGCGCGGCGTGGCACGGGGGGAGAACAGCTGGGCACGGTGCGGCGGGAGAAAGGCCGGGTGTGGCGTGGTACGGCGCGGCGGGAGAACGGCTGGGCGCGGCGCGGTGGGAGAACGGCCGGGCGCCGCGCGGCGGGAAAAGGGCCGGGCACTGTGCGGCGTGGCGGGAGAAAGGCCGGGCGCTGCACGGCGCAGCGGGAGAAAGGCTGGGTGCGGTGCGGCACAGCGGGAGAACAGCTGGGCGCAGCGCGGCGCGAGAACGGCCGGGCGCGGCACGGCAGGAGAACGGCCAGGCGCAGCGCGACCACGGCCGGGCCTGGCGCGGCACGGTGGGAGAACGGCCGGGCGCGGTGGGAGAACGGCCGTGGACCACGTGTCAGGGGCGGAAAAATGGCCGCGGACCACGTGTCAGGGCGGAAAAATGACCGTACCCCGAGGCGGAGTTCGCACATCGAGGTAAATTTTTGCGGCCGGAGCTGGTCGTAACCTGAAAAGTTCGTTAGTAGAGGCATTCGTATCCCGAGGTACCACTGTATTTGTGGGACATCTTCTCTTTGTTTGTTTCTGCCCATCCCATTAGATCCAGCAGGGTGAGCGTGCTCTGGGTCCTGTCTATTAAACAGCGCCAGGAAGGTACCTTCCCTGTTGCAGCACCCGCCTTCTAGAGCACAGGACTCCCTGAGATTCATAGAGCTCTAACCCTGCTAGGGTTTCAGAAGTCCTTGAAGAAGGTTGTTCCCTTGAGCAGGACGTCTTGAGCCCATCACTATGAGTTTGCCTTTTTTTATGATTGGAGTTGGGGTTGTCCTTGGCCATCATTACTTTTCTTATTTTTCTTACTATTTTGTTTGGTTTGGTTTTAATCCTATGCATGCCACCTAGAGTCACAACTGTGAAATGAGCAGTTATATAAATTGATGCAATAAATAAAATACTAGCAAAATGTATTCCTAGCCATTTAATAGAGTATAAGTTAATAAGTGTAAATCACCTGCTAATAAACAATTAGGACCACTATTACTATGCTGCAAAAATCCAGATGAATACTAATTGGCACCAAAGACTTTTCCATATTTCTTTGCCGCCATTTAGTGGTCATCCAGATTTTTGAGTCTAGATCTGATCACTGTTCCAATTTTCTAGCATAAAATAAGTTTAGTCAAAGTGTAAATAAGAATAGAGCTGAGTGTTATATGTACGTGTAAGACCAGCCTGTCAAGGGCTCTTTGACAGAAACAATCTGTTACAAAATAGGCCTTTAAAGAAAGAGTTATTCAATGTTTCAGAATGCCTGGTTGTCAATAATATTCTGGCAGTGGCACCAACAATACACACAGTCCTCAAGGGTTATTCTCCCATGTTTATTCCTATTGTGCAACAGCTTAGGTATTATACATCTATAGCTTAACATTCAGTTTTATACACAATTTCATTTTTCAAACAATTGATGAAACTTAGCAAACTTCATCTTTATAAGGTTAACATCCCACAATAATTCTTCCTAGCACATGTAATTCTGCCAAAATATAATACTAAATATAGAATAGGTAGTTTTAATACTAAGGACATATATATCAGTTAGGGGCATTACCATAATACCTCCAGAGGTACCAAGCCTGGACTGAAAGTCCAAGCTTTGGACATAGTACCTTCTAGATAACAGCAGATGGTAGGGTATTTTCTCACTTGTAAAGTGCAGTTCCAAGTAGCTTCTTCAGGACACATTAATGACATACTACTTGTGACATGGTTGAACTAACCTGCAAAGAGATCTAACTACAAAAACAGCAGTTCATTCTTCCAAATATCTCAACTTTTGCAGCAGTTGGCACGTCCGAAGCCTTAAATGACTATATGCAATGTAAATAAATAAATAAATAAATAAGGATGGCCTAATCAATTAGAGGCATTTTCCCCCAGCTCCTTTGTTTTAAAAACAAAGTTCCCACACTTCTGTGCAGGAGAAATGAACGTGTGATCCACATGTACATGTGAAAAACAAAGAAACCAAGAACAGCAGAGATGATGTTGCAGAAGTAACTTCACTTGTGGTCACTCCTATTTCTTACCTCATTTTCCAAACCAGTAGTTGTTTAACCACAAGTTAATTATTAATCTGGCATTGGGCTGCCTACCAGTTCATAGCTAAAATAAGCTCACCTACAAAAAGTCATAAGTACAGGCTGTAATTAAAGAATAATTAACTTCATCATAATTTGATTCACAATTTAGATTTTCATGCCGCATTAAGGCCAACTACAATACAGTATGGCTTAGTACGTCATACAGAATAGATCTAGGACAAAGCCAGCTATATAGACAGTAACCTGTACACGGGAGTTAACCACTGTATGGCAACCAGCTGATCAAGATTAGATTTTTATTAGTATCAGAATACTGTGAACTGCTTTGGATATAAAGATTTATCCAAGGATGCTTAAAGGAGAAGAAGAAGCAGGTCATCATGCTTATATGTTGTTTCACTAATACTCACCTAAGCAGAATATTTGCATAGGAAATCTAAACTTCCCCACAACTTCACAGGAAATTAAAAAAAATATTGCAAGCATTATCATTCCATTACAAATAAAAGCATAGAAAAACAGTGCTAAGTTTCCTCTTCTTTTCCTTGCAACAGACTCCAGAACCTTTTTTTTTTTTTTTGCAAGAATACAGAAACATCTCTTTCACCAGTAGACTAAGACTAGAGCATGGGCTCATGATCCAGACTTAAATTATTACACCTGTGTGGGAACTAGTTGTCACTACATATCCTGAAGGCCTGCCCGATTAGCATTCCTCTCCTGTATATTATCCCATTAACAGAAAATGCTGACATCTCCCCAGTTGGATCTCAGCAGCTGTGCCATAAAGAACTCCCCACTGACTCCTAGGCTTTTCCAACAACCTCATATTGTGCTTCACAATCAGATTCTCTACAGAAAGGAATCCTTGTGTGTATGTCCAGTCATATTTTGATACAATTACATATAATGCATCCTCTTGCATCTCAAGAGACAGAGGAATCAACCAAGTACAAATCAATCTGGCAGAACCTACAAAGCAAAGAGAACTAAAACAGGTAGATGGGTTGCATTCTTCTTTATAAAGCTGAGGGAAAAATTCCCAGATGGTGTCTCCCTCTCTATCAAATCACTCCTAGCCTTTTTCAAATGTTTCCTCAAAAAGCCTTGCTTCTTCAGCATGATATTTCCTGAGATATTCCTAAAGTATACCTACCTTTTTGGATACAAAAGGAACTTTCCAGATATGCAGAGCATGAGCTTAATGTAATTTTGTAAAGAAAATGAAACCTCCTAATGAGCAAAGTTCTCTTACATGAGTAGGAGGTTAGTAACAATTAAAAGCTCTGGCAGTGTTAAGGGACAGAATTTGCCCTGCATGCAATACAGCATTTTCGCCAAGCTTAGTGCCTCTCAAATGTGTTGAAGCTTCAATGCCCAGAATTCTCAGTAGGGAAAGAGGACACTCTCCCCTCAGTCCACCCCACATAGTGTTGCTCTGGTTGGGAACTACCCTTTGTTACCATCATTTGGAGAATACTCCTTGATTGGGATATCTTAGATTTCTATTTTCAAAGGAGCAAAATGCTTATTATGTAAGTAATACTTATATTAGTCTTATATGTTAGGCTAAAAACTATATAACATATTGTAGACTAGAGTAAGTAGGGTGGCAGTGGAGGAATTGAATCTATGGCTTGTCCAAGGCCAACTAGTGAGTCTATGGCTGATGCAAGATTTGAACTAGAGATTTAGCTCATTTTCATGAAGTATGATTCTATGGATACTTAGAAATGTTCTGCTGACATTACTCATACTTTCTCTCTATAATGTGTTCCTGTAACTGCAGTCTTACTAAAAAATGATTTCTCCTTATAGCAGACTTTACTAGCTGCTTTGGGATGAACTTGAAAAGCTAAGCAGAATTGGGCTTGGTTAATAGCTAGATGGAGATCATCATCTCAATACAACTAGATTCACATGTTCTGCTAAGGCATAATGTGGCTTGTTTAATTTAGCATGTTGTGTGGACTAAACCATTATAATTTATAAGCCAGGGTTTATGGTTTAGTCTGCTGTACAGACTCAGTCAACTGTGTTTTATTCAACAAGCCATAATTAGGTGTCCCCTGGCTTAGCATACTGCTCTAATTTAGTGTTTCCCAAGTGGGCAACTTATGGAGGTATGCACTTCAAATCTCAATAATGGCCAGGCAGCATTTTAAGTCCATACACCTATCTAAAAGATGGGAAACACTGTTTTTAATCCCTAGTGTTATTTTAAATGCCAAAGACAGAACCTAGAAAAGGAACCATGTCCACATCTGTTACTCATTTCACCAGCCTGTTACATCCACCAATTCTCTATCATTGCTTTTGTTTGCCAGAGTTGGACTTTCCCAAGATCACAGTCACGGGAATGGGGAAGTAAGGAAGGGAAGAGATCTTCAGAGATATGAACAAAACTGGAAGATAAAGAGCCAGCACTGGGGAGGTAAAAGAAACATTGCGGCATCAAATGTCCTGCCATAGTGCCGTTCTTACGTTTCTTACTCTAAGGCCACAATTATCCTGGTTTATGTCAAGACGCCTGCAGCTGCTGCCATTACAGACACAGCCAAACTCCCAGTATCAAAGGCCATAAGAAATTAAGCTGGGGACTCTGAGCTGGCAGTTCCCTGACTCTGAGTTCTGGCTGCTCCTGCTACACAGGAACAAAACACCCAAGGGATAGTTGGAAATGGCCTACACAGTGTCTGCTGAAGGCATCTGTTCCTTGGAGCAGAAAGAGAAATAGAAATAGTGAATTATTTTTATCTGCAGCCCATGATTCCCTAAAAGCAGGACAACAAATAAGTCAGGAGGGGAGGTACCAAAAATAAAAGGCAAGGAAGAGATCAGATTTATGTTCTAAGTCTGAGGGAAGAGATGGTGGATTTGGTATTCATCCTAGCAGCCTAGTACCCTCATCTGCTTCACTGTTTGACACTAAAGGTACGAGGTGCATATACAGAGATAGTATGAGAAGCAACACTGCAGGTTTGGACAGCTACTGAAAGATTAGAGAGCAATACTGGAGGTTGTCCCATGTTTTTGGGTCTCAGTTCCAACATGATTCAGGTAGACAATCCCTCCCAGGTCAAGTGAGATGTCCCCCTAGGGAGAAGAATTACTACTTGCAATATTTGGCAAAATGGATTCAAGATTGGACAGCTAAACTAAAAATAAATATTAGAATGCAATGAGGGTATTGAGGCTTGATCTAGATCTCCATCTAATCAAAACATAGGAAGCAGTCAGAATCATCACTCTTTTTTGCCCACTGCTTGACCACAGGGAAGCATTTGAAAATAGAGCTTCTAGCACAACATTCTTCTCATCGGATATTCCCTGCCCGCCCCCGCCGCCTTCCCCCTCCCCCTCCCCCTCATCAATGTGGTGTCTCCCTTCTTGGGTTACTGGAGGAGCAGATCTCGCCCAGGCCAGCAGGAGGGCAAACGGAGGGAGCTATGGAACCTCCTTCTCAAGTCCCAAACCAGCCACTTCCATTCTGATAGGGTACCAGGGGTGCCACACACTCACCTGTATTTCCTCAGATACTCGTGCTGGCAGCTAGCAAAGAGTTAATACTGCCAGCTTTGCCTGGCATCGTTCCCTGCCAGGTGTCCTGCCAAGGCATGGAGATGCATATCTTAATCCGTTACTCCAGGGGGTGTACTAGGATGGAAAAAGGGTGCCCGGTGAGATTTCACCTAAAGCAGACCTCAGGGCATGGTGGCGCCCTGGATGCCAGTGTGGCACGGAATCAGTCTAGAGAGGAAGGAGGGAAGAGCAGTTCTCAGGGCGACTCCGTCGTGGAAGGAAAAGGGAACGGGAGGGCGAGGGCCAACCTGTGCCCACCCACTTCTGGGGGTGCAGCCACACACGCCGGAGAGAGTCCCCCGCGATTAAGGCTCCCCCGTGCCGACCACCGCCTCAGCCGGTGCCAACCCCACGTCCTGCCAACTCGTTCCTTGCCGGGGGGGGGGGCAGGAAGGGCTCCTGAGGGCAGCCGCTCCGAGGACGACACAGACCCTCCGCGAGCCCGTCCCTCTCTTCTCCTTTCGGTTGCGCCGCCAACCCCTCCTCCCCCTCGCACGTGGCTATTAACGCTTTCTTTCTCTGAATCCCTGACTGGAGGAGCCCGCCCTCAATTATTTATGCCGTCAACAAATCCAAAACGGTACTTACCTACTGCAGCTGGCGGGCCCCAGGCAGGGCTGGACTCACTGGGGAGGCACGGGCGGTGGATGGGCAGCTGGGCAGAGGCGCTCTCAACATCTGCCGGGGGGGAGAGGGATGGCGGAGGAAAGTGTTTTCTTATTTCTCCTGAAAATGCAGCGGAAAAGGCTAAGAGTCATAAATGGCCAAGCGTCGTGGCGGTGGTTGCAGCGGAGGCGCACCGCTGCATCCTTTAGGCGCCCTTTCCCTCCGCGCGTTGCCTTTTCCTTCAGAAAAGGGTACAGTGGTCGTTCTGAAGGAGGACGTAGCCCGCGGGAAAAGGAAACGGTGCATGTACGTACCGACAACGGTACGTGTGTCGCTACAGTTGCCCGCGGCACCCGCCTTTGAGGGAGCTGAGAAACAGCCGGACTTGTTGCACGCAGCGGAACTCACGGCCAGGGCAGATCCTCAGGGGCACCGCTGCAGGGAGCTGCGGGGTTTAGCCATCATCCCAAATGCAGCTCCCTGCAAGCAGGTCCCACTGAACTTAAAGAGGTGCTCTTCCGAGCAGGCACTTAATCATCATGCAGAGTTTGTTGTTTTGGGGGAAAGGTGGGGTGCAAGGTTATTTCGGAACGGATCACAAACAAGTGGAAAGCTCTGGCCGCGGATACAGTTATGTATCACCGCCCCAGAGCAGTTTTTTCCAGTGGCATTTGTAACCAAGACTAGCACGTTGAGGAGATTGAAAATATCTAAAGGGGGGAGGGGAGGGGGAAAGGCTTGTGCAGAATTCAGCCATAGCATCTGTTATGTAATGCAATATAGGAGAAGTCCTTTTGGATGGATGGATTTTTCCACTTTCAGCTTCAGAATGGCATAGTTAAAACTGGCGAAGGGAACTGGCATCCCTGCCAAATCTACTATGCAAATTGGCTGCAATTTTAGTCAGAGCTTTATTATCCTTTCATCAAGGTAAGACCATGAACAGATATGAATATGTAAAATGATTTATAAATCTAAATCCAGTATTAGTTTTTATACATCACTATTTATTCATTAGGGCAGTGTTGTCCAAACTTGGCCACTTTAAGATGAGTGGACTTCAACTCCCAGAATTCCCCAGCCAGCCATGCATGGCTGGCTGGGGAATTCTGGGAGTTGAAGTCCACTCATCTTAAAGTGGCCAAGTTTGGACAACACTGCATTAGGGGAGCTCTCACTGTGCAGCTTCAGAGAGAGATACGTAGTCTGAGAGTCCTCTGGATGCTGTGTGGTATGCTCTGATCCCAAGATGTTTTGCTCACTGGAGGAGCATGTGAAAAATGATAGGTATGAGAAATGTTTTATTTTTTATTTCAATAAAACACACACATAAGAAGCAACAGAAATGTGCTGTTTTTTGCTTGTGGATGTTTCCTGAAAGGATTTCTTTTTTTATTGGGATGCATCCTTTTCCTCTTTTGTTATTTTAGTATGTATTGTATTTTACAGATTGCTTCTCAAACTTAATATTTTTTTTCTGTAAAATTCAGTAGCAGGCACTGGCAGCTAGAGTGGGGGTGGGTGAAATCAAAATCAGACTTTGACTCAAAAGGGACTTTAGTTTTTAAGCGTTTGGCTACTACTGACTGAGGTCAGTTTTGTATGTAACTCAGTAGGTTTACACCTTTTCCCATGCAACACTGCCCAAACAGGCTTTGCTCAACTTAATGCCCTTCAGATAATGGCCTTCAAGTCCCAGATTTCCCATTTTGGTAATCTAGCATACCTAGAAAAATGACTCCAGCTCTGTCTTTAGGGAGAAACCGATGCGTTGTTACCTAAGACCTATTTCTGTGACCTTGGAGTTCTCCTGGACGATTCTACCAAACCTACTGGAAAATCATGGATTTTCACTAGCACAATTATTCATTTTTTCCATAAAAAATAAAATATGTGTGTTAAGTTTCTGCTAGGCTGAATGTGCCTAGCCATAACCCCACAGAACTACTCCCAAAGCAATAAATATTTCAGCCCCATCCATCTGAAGATGTTACTGCCTCATCCCACCGTGACCCTCAGAAGTGCAGAAATACTTTTTTAAAAGTGTGGTCCCTGCTCACAAAAAGATCACAAGCCCCTACATATCATTTCCAGCAAACTGTTAAAATAACGTTCAAAGAAAGAAAATGAAAAGAGAAAGTAGTGAACTCTTCTATTTTAATGACACATGTTATTTTGGAACAAGCTTCATAGCAAATGAATTCTAATTTGGGTTTTTTGTATCTTTGCATAGATTGCTTCTTTTTCTGGTGTTAATATTTCTGGATATAAATGTATATAAAGGCTAACATCCTTCTCATAGAATACTTCACTGTGATTCTGCACACTGTTATCAAGTTAGACATCTGTCCATAGACATTTTTATGCAGTCACATCACAAACCCTGGCCATCATGGGACTTTTACCAGTTTACATAGGAGGGAAATCCAATCTTTTCTGTCATCCACACAGGTTGGATTAAATATGAAATACTGGCTGAAAAAGCAGGCTCTGTGAAGCTCGATTGCCTCCGAGCTACAGGTAGCCACCAGAGTGCCAATATATCTACGATTCTTTTAGGTTTTTCATCAGGTGTCAGTCTTCTTTTAGTCCCATATCCTGGCTGTCTTACAGCCTCAGTTGTTCATATTTCTCAGCTGTTCCTCTTCATATGTAGTAATTTATTCCCAGAGCTGGCCCCCTCATGAAGTGAATGGAAGCACCAGTAGATTGCATCGTAGCTGCCCGCTCCTCCTTTCTCTTGCTCATTGTTACCGCTTGCTCTGCCATGTTGCAGCTGCAACTCCTCCATGTTCACCACTGTGTTGGCTTGATTTGTTCTGGGGCTGCTACTTGCATTGTCTTCTGCTATTATCTTGCTTGCTGTATGACTTGTGTACGTCTTCAGATTGCATCAGGTGCCTCCCCCAGCAGCAGCTGTGCACCCTCTTCCTTGTCAGGTCAGGAAGCTTCTTATCCATCAATACTGTGTCTTGACAGCAGGGTTGCAGGCACTCTTACTTTATTATTTTTTCAAAAAATACTTTTTTTTGAAAAGGTACTCGGGTATGAATCTAGCAGCAATGCAAAATGCTACCCATACAGAAGGAGCCTGCTGCATTAAGAGAAAAAGTAAAACTTTTATCCCACTTGTCTTCTTCCTGAAATTACTTTAGTAATTGTTCTGTTAAAAATAAAAGTTATATCAAACATCACAAAAATTATTCTGTTTGCTATGAAAATATTACTCTACATCATTTGCTCCTTCTCTTATGGCCACTTGCTTCCCAATAGCAGCTGTAATCAATCAACTGGTAAATATTGTTTGTATGTGGTCATTAATGTTCAATCTAATTTCATGTGGAAAATTATTATTTGGTTGTTTCTCTTCCTTTGATATTTCTTTGTATGTATTTTTGTCTCAGCATCATTGGCCTGAGTAAATTATGCTAGAAACTGTTGGGAATGGTGTTTATTATTTCCAGTCCATAATATGGATGGTTCAAGAAATTATAAAGCCTGTCCCAGAAGCCAACCCCAAACTTTGGAAGACCCAAGACCAAAATAGATTTAGTATTCAGTATTAAGGTTTTGTTCCATTGGTGTTCATGGGAGTGAAAAATATCATAGGACAAAATGGAGCCTACCTCTAATGATTATCAGCAGATTTTAAAATTCTTCCTTGACCTCTAAATTTACCTTTAGTTTTTACAAACTAAGAAAACAGATGCCTAAGATGAAATTGGACTGGGGGTTGAAATCCTATTCCTAATATACTGGGGGTGTACCTAATTTCCCCCCTGGAATATTTTCCCCATTCCTTTCATAATTGAGATGAGTCTTCATATCAGTTTTAAGTAATTATAGTACTTTAATTCTCTGGACTTTTCACTTTTCAGGAAAGGTGCATTTAGAGTTAAAGGGAAAAAGCTTTTGGCAGTTTGCCCTGTTTCTAATCAATAATATTAATATTGCAGTCATCTGAAGCAGAAAGTTAGTACTGTAGAATACTAGAACACAGTGTTCAGATTGTTATGGTTTTAGGATACAGAGAGAGTGAATGGAAGCAAGACAGAGAGAAATATAAAGCAAAACATGTTAAGATAAGACATCCACAGCTGAGCCATTGATTTCAGACTGGTGTACGTGATGAGCCGTCATAACCCAAATATCGAGACCCAGTATGTTTTAAAATAAATTAATGCAATAAATCAGAGAGAATCACTAGAACTATGTAGTATTCCCCAGAATTATAAAGATTTTTAATTAAAAGCTGTTTTAGTGTTGTGTTATGCTTATCCCATTTCTCCGTTCAGAGGTTCTGGAGTGCAATTCTTATCAGGGTTAAATTCCTTTTGGAAGAAGGTCATTGGAAGGTAACTGACATGTTGTAATATTTCAGCTTATTAAAAATATATAAGCAATTGCTGCCTTGGACGCACTGACAGTTACTGTACTGACACCCTAGAAAAACCATGCCATTGGCAATCATACCACCACAAAAAAGTATTTTTTAAAATTTGATTATTCCCCCCCCCCCCGAATTTGGTGCCTTGCTTAGTTTTGGGATCTATATAACCATCTAGCCTATGGTGGACTTACAGGGAAGAAATGGCAAACTGCAGATGGCTCTTCTAAAAGCGGAGCTGATGGTTGTAGCAGAATGAAAAGCTGGTGAATAGACCAGTTCTTCGTAATTTCTCTCTGGACAAAGAAGAGGACAGGAGATCGCCCAGAAGTGCTCCAGATAGTTTCTCCTTGTGAGGAGACTGCAAGACAGTGGTCCTCAGCAGGTTTAGAGCTCTGGGAGACATGTTTTTTGCTCAAACCATGGCTGGTGCCTTTAAAAGGACACTGGATTTTTTAAAAAAACTTTTTTTTTAATATATATATTTATTTGCAAGTATAGGTTTTAGCAAAATTCATACAAAATTACATCAATCCATAACAACACTATTTGTCAACATCTGCTTTCCTGCAGCCATTGCAAACAATGCAACTTGTTTTATTACATGTTTATTTACATCAGTCAACAGAAAATAGATTTTTTTTCTAAACTAGACTGATTCAGACTTCCTTTTCTAATCTTTTCTAATCTTTTCTTCCTTCTGAACTAGACTGGTTCGCATACTTCCTTTTCTAATCACTTTTGGAAATTGCTTGTTAACTGCTTTTCAGCTTTTAGGAACCTTTGGATAGACAAGTCTGAAAACACTGGATGAGTTTCCTTCAATCCTTAGTGAAAGAAGTTTTAAGTACAAATTCAAGGACTTTAAAATTTTGGGGGGTAGGAATAAGCAGCAAAAGGGTGACTAGAATTTTGATTCTAGAAAGCTACAAACGGACTAAATTTGAAATAAAATTTTGGAATAAATTATAAGAATTCTTCTGTCTCCATTGATCTGTGTGTCGACGCTTAATTGAGAATTTTCAGGACTGATACCAAAGAACGAGAACACTAAGGGAGATGCCAGGACATTAATAAATTTGAAAAAGGTTTATTAAGAAATTGGCCCTGAATACCTACAGTGCCAGAAGGACCCCCAAAACAGCCAGGTAAGCCCTAATGGCATGGAGAAGGTTGAGTTCTGGAACTTGACTCACAAGGAGGCTGGGGAAAGGGGATAAATCTTATAGGTCCTTTTCCCTATTCTCCCACCCCTTGGAATTTTCACCTCTTGTTCTGGGACAATTAGCAAGGGGATATTAATGTTCATATTCATTGAAAAGGAAAAGATTACAAGAAAATAAGCAAGCACATAATGGGGAGTACCCATTGAAAGGAATGCCTTGGCACCGGCTGTTTGCCTAGCATGCTGGCAGCTGCAATCCCACAAGAAAGCCTTTAGGATGAAACTGAATAAGGCCTTTGCCAATTTCAGTAGCAGCACAAGCCGGCCAAGGGTGCTAATTAACTTGCGGCTAGCACTTTTTAGAGAAGCACTGCGCTACAGAGAAAAGCAGTTCAGGAAGAGATAGCTTGTTTAAGCAATCTCTCCCCTCTGCAAAAAGGGGAAATTCTGCGAAGGGGGAAAGGGAAGAAACAAAGATACAAATTAGGCAGTCAGACACACGACACCTTCCCATGGGAAAATACTTTTGTTTTGAATTCTTGTAAAAAAAAATGATAGGATGGGACTTTGAAGGTTGGAACTAGAGGGAACTAGAAGAAACTAAAGATTACAATTAAATGAGATAAATACTTAAATCTGACTTACTAATACAGAATGGAGCAAAATATTTTAACATTGGACATACCGAAGGATATTTTTGAACAATGAACCCAGAAGTTAATTTTAAGAGTGTCTGTCTCTATAGATAGACTATGTTTAAAAGATGTTAAGGAAGAGGAACAAGTTTTACTGGACAAGACTGAGAATGACCTGAAAGTGGATGTAAAAATGACATGATATGGAAAAAGATGCTACGCTAGACATACAAAAGAAACCAGCTAATGCCTTAATAATTAAAAGGGATATACAAAAATCAAACCAAGAAAGTAACCTGGATAATTTTCCTATATTGGATTTACAAAAGAGGCTTGTTAAAGCTTGGATGAATCTTGTGAGAAGGAACAAAGAAAAAAAGGAAAAGAAATCAAGTCCTAGGACATTATTTGAAAGGACTCAAGATCAGGATTGTTAAAAGTAAAAAGGAAGGAATAGAAAGTTGGTTTATTTGATCAAGGCTAAAATAGACACATTTTTGTCTCTGGTAACCCTTAATGGACTTTTGCTGATGAGGTTTTAAGGATTTATTTATAGATAAGAGATGGGATATGGGAAGAAGATCATTTGTTGTATTTTAAGAGAAGGTGATAAGTTACTAAAATTGTTTATACTTGTGAAGAAGGGGGAAATAATTTCTTTATTTTTTTTTTTTCCTTTTTCTTTACTATGTTCTTACTTTTTTCTTTCTTTTCTATTTCTTTCTATTTTATTTTTCTTTTCTGCACCTTCTATTTTTTCTTTTTCTTTTTTCTAGTTTGTATTAGTTTTTTATCATTGTAATTATAATTTTTAATAAAATTAGTATTAAAAAAAATCTAGCCTGCCTATATGAATGGGCCAACTTGAGCCTAGTGGTTGGAGAAATTAAATATGCTACAGTAACAGATGGTCATATTTGCTATCTGACATAAGATTGCTTGAGAAAGACAGTTTCCTAAGAAGAGTCTTTCCACTTAGCTGGCAAAGCCTCAAAAACTCAGCTATATCTGTCTCATTCAAAAAGTTTCATTTATCCTATTTCCCTTTCCCAGATATATAGACAAATATATGCACTAGAAAGTGAGACCAAGGAACATGCCAGACATTTTTTATTCCTTTTAATCTTGAACTTATGGTCAAGATAAAATATATGGAATGGGCAGTGTGCTGGGGACTTTTCCCCACATAGGCACTTTTCTTACCTGACTAACTTTTAAAAAAACATTTTAGTTAATATATAATCATCTATGGGAAGCTGACATATTGCACAGCGAAGCACCAGCTTCTAGCTTCAGCTTTATTTATAAGAATGCCATAGGTCTCAAAAGCAGAAGTATTTTGTGATCAGCCTTGCCCATCTTGAAAGCCATTTTGTTAACAGACAAACCTTCATGATAGCATTTGTGAGACCACATGTGACATGCTCTTAAAATTCAAATTACTTCCAACAGCTTAAAAAGATTGCCTATCCTTATAGTTCAGGGAACACAAACTCTGGCATACCTACTCAAAAGTAAGGCCCTTGCTTATTAGTCTCAAGTAAATATGTATAAAATTGCAGCCTAAATCCATCATAGAAACAGGAAGGAAGGGAATGTTGTGTGCATCTGTGGAACATCGAGAAACTTATATAGAGATTAAAAGAACATTGTGATATGGTCACAAATAACCTTTAGATTAAATTAATCCAGTTTCCTTGAGGGATGCTAAAAAATGTCTTCAATGCTCTAATGGTGTTTCCTGAGATTATAGTTAATACCTGATAGCTTCATCATCTCAAGCACTGAAAATTTCACTAAAATCCCAAATACTATACACTATATTGTTTACATAAGACTTGGAGTGTCATATAGTAGGCTGCTCCCCACTCCCAGAGGGAAAGGTAGTTGTAGATAAGCTCAGGTGTTGCAGAGATGTAATTTCCAGCATGACAGCCACTCATTTATATACAATGGTTACTTCCTGAATGTGACACACAGAGAAAATTAAATAGACTAGAAAGTAATTAATTTTGTTAATTTAATCAACCCATCAACTGCTAACCATTGACACCAGAAAGACAAATAAGCAATAGATAGTATCTTTAGGGACTTAGCATGGTATCTACACAGGAAGCAGTAATAATAATCCTGCTAATATTCATGATGAATGTGATTGCTTACTTCTGACTCTTCTCTGACAGAGTCATGGCCAGCGTATTTTTTTCCATGCAGTTCTATTGCATTGAGTAAATGGTAAGCTGCTTAATACTTCAGGTGGTCAAACCTGGACAACAGACAATCCTTAGATATTATTTACGCAGTCTTTCATTAGATGTCTATCAAATAAATATCCAGAAAGCCGAAACAAATCTAAAAAACTAAGATAAATATGTAGTACAGTGGAACCTCGGTTTACGAACTTAATTCGTTTCGTGACTCTGGCCGCAACCCGAATTGGTCGCAACCCGAAGCAAATTTCCCCATAAGGTTCAATGTAATTACCATTAATCCATTCTGGCGTGGAGGACAGGGAGGCGGCTATTGCTTGGAGGGAGAGTCCCCCTCCCTACGACCATGTGTCAGGGGCAGAAAATGGCCACGGACCACGTGTCAGGGGCGGAAAATGGCCGCGGACTACATGTCAGGGGCAGAAAAATGGCCACGGACCACATGTCAGGGGCGGAAAAATGGCCACAGACCACGTGTCAGGGGTGGAAAAATGGCCGCGGACCACATGTCAGGGGCAGAAAATGGCCGCAGACCACGTGTCAGGGGCGGAAAAATGGCTGCGGACCATGTCACGGGAGGGAAAATGGCCGCGTATCCTGTTCGTACCCTGAGGCGGAGTTCACAAACCGAAGCAAAATTTTGCGGCCGGAGCTAGTCGTAACCCGAAAAGTTCGTTAACAGAAGCGTTCGTAACCTGAACTGTATTTAAAGAATAAATATAAAACCAGCAGACAAACAATGAAAAGCCAGCAATTTTAAAAAAAAATATAGAAAACCCTACATAATAAAATGCAATAAGAACAAAGATTTAAGTTTACTTAATACAGAACCTAAAAACATCAAAATACTGAAAAGAGATTTTAAAAACTTCAGAGAATAAAAGAGAATTGAAAAAAGGAATCAGTACTGACACTAGACCAACTTCCTTAGCAGAACAGCTTTCTATGATCAAGGCACCATCATTTTAGTCATGATCCTTGAAACATGTCTGTCAGTGTGGGGAAAGCAAGACTAAAATAAATTAATGAAATATTCAGTAAGTGGACTAATTGGGATTTGTTTTCATGAGTCCAATCTCCTCCTTAGAAGTTTAGCTTTTTATATCATTTTTGTTTTAAATTAGTTTATTTGGGAAGATAACATAAAATATGCAAATTTTGAATAGTTCAAGTAGGAGGCACTAAATTTTTTAATTTATATTTATTAAGAATTTTCATATGATAAAAGACAAACAAAAAGAAAAACAGAAAAGTGCAAGAAAAAAGAAAGAGGAAACTAAAGTTAAGAAATATATAAGTGACTTTCAACCTTCTTTTCAATACATAATTACATTCTTATTGTCCCGCCTCCCTCTTAAGTATTTTACAAATCCCCTCACCCCCCTCGTTTAGTTCACATCTTTTTTTCAAATAACTTTATTAGATTTTAAAACAAGAACAATAAAAACTAACAAAAACTAATATTAAACAATTAAAAAGGAATGAAAGAATGAAAAAGAAGAGAAAGAACAATGTCAAAAATGCAGAAAAAAAGAATGAAGAGAAAGAAAAAATACAAAAAAGAATGACTTCCAACTTTCCTCACAACAGATATAAGTAACAATTACACTTTAGTTTACAACTTAACTTTCATTTCTGTTGTCCAATATTGATTCTAATCATCAAATCCATATAACATAATTTCATTTTTTTTCTGTTTCATGCAAAAAGTCCAAAAAGACTTCCAATTAGCATTGAAATTACTCAATGTCTTTTCTCTAATCAAAGCTGTCAGCTTCGCCATCTCAGCCAACTCCAGCAACTTCACCATCCGTTTGTCCATTTTAGGTAATGTCAAGTCTTTCCATCTTTGTGCATATAAAAGCCTTGCTGCTGTTATCACATACAGAAACAAAGTTCCATGAGTTTTTTTCCAATTGTTTGTCCATCAAGCTCAAAAGAAAACTCTCTGGTTTCAATTGTATATTAATTTTTAAAATCTTCTGAATCAAAATATGTATTTGATTCCAAATTTTTTTAGCTTTTTTACAAGTCCACCAGAGATGATAAAAAGTCCCCTCTTGTTCACATTTCCAACATACATTCGAAGTACCTTTATACATTTTAGACATGTTTTCTGGTGATAAGTACCAACAATACATCATTTTATAAAAATTCTTTTAAGATTATAACACAATGTAAATTTCAGTTCTTTCATCCACTTATTCTCCCATTCTCCCATTGGTATATTATACTCAAAGTTTTTAGCCCATTTTATCATACGTTTTTGACTTGTTCATCTTCTGTTTCTAACTTCAATAAAACTTTATACATCTTAGCAATTACATGTTCATCATTAGTACATAATTCTACTTCAAATTCAGTCTTACCATGTTCAAAACCAAAAGTCCTTTTATCTACTTTAGATCTTTCTTCTAATTGTACATATGAAAACCACTGACCTGTATAAATTTCTGATGTTGGATCCTCTCTTGTCTTTAAAGTCCCCTTGAAAAAATTCCAATACATCACCATAAGTTAACCATTTATGCTTAGTTATTTCTTTTACATAAAAAACTTCTTGTGGTGACAATCATAAAGGAACCTTCAGGGACAGCCTAGCTTTATAACTATTCTATATTCTCAGTAAGGCACATCTATCAGGCCTAGCCCAAGGAACTCCAAGAGACAATGCTAATTCAGTTCAGCTATGTTTATTAGCTACAACCTCTAGCAAGAATCTTCCCAGACTAAAACCCCAGTTCCTAAAGTCCTCCAGCCACAACAGTGTGAATTCCTCAGGGAGGTGCCAGTCTCATCCTCTCAATCCTCCCACGCGGTTCTGGCAAGCT
Organism: Python bivittatus; assembly: GCF_059951505.1. Classification (NCBI taxonomy): domain Eukaryota; kingdom Metazoa; phylum Chordata; class Lepidosauria; order Squamata; family Pythonidae; genus Python; species Python bivittatus. The sequence continues at coordinate 13,570,434 of NW_028277035.1, read as the reverse complement.
AAGAAAATGTTTGTCTCCCTGAGCTCGACCTTCATAATTCCATTCCATCACACATCTAACAAAATGATTTTTAAAATCTGCATTAACCTTAACTTTGTCATACATAAATAGCAGTCCACATCTTTCTTAATCTTCAAATCCATAAATCATCAATTCATTTTTTTCTTCTTTTCAGCAAAAAGTCCATATAAGGTTTCCAGTCTTTCAAAAACATTCCAATTTTTTATTTACTTCACTTATTAACACACTAAAAGATACAATTTGAATAAAAACATATACAATAAAATTAAATAAAATATAGAATAAAAATACCATTGGCAACAGCAAGATGGTCATTCAAAATTTAAAACAATATGAATTAAAATTGAACTTCAGTTTATTGGTTTTCTTCCAGTCCATTATCCTGTCCAAGCACAGGTTCCAAATGCCAACCACCTCGCCTGTATTAGATGAAAAGGAGAGGTAGAGCTGGGTATCATTTGCATATTGATGGCAACTCAGCCCATATCCCAGATGACCTCTTCTAATGGTTTCATATAGATATTAAAAAGCATAGGGGATAAAATGGAGCTCTGAGGGACTTTACAACCCAACTGCCATGAGGCAGAATAGTAATCTCCCAGCACCATCTTCTGGAAATGGCCAACCAAGTATGAAAAGAACCACCACATCCCAACTCTGGCAGCCTGTCCAGGAGGAACTGTAGTCGATGGTATTGAAAACCACTGAGAGGTCCAGGAGGACCAACAGGGTTATACTCCCCCCCATCATTTTCTCAGCACAGGTCATCCCACAGGGTGACCAAGGTAGTTTCCTTTCCATAGCCAGGCCTGAAACTGGATTGATAGGAATCTAGAAAATCCGTTTAATCCAAGAGAGCTCAGAGTTGATCAGCCACCACCTGCTCAAGCACCTTGCCTAGGAAGGGAAAATTGGCCACTGGGCTACAGTAGTTATCATCCTCTGGATCCAAATGGTAATCTGCACTTCCATTTCTGGAACTGCATTAACTACATATATTAAGTTGTGGCGAATATAAGCAACTTTATCTTGTGTGTCTCACACAATTTCTCACACCATACTACTGCAAGTACAACAGCATATTTCTTTGGGCAAGATTGCACCAGGCCCCTTACTATTCAAAAAAAACCCCTGTAGACAACACTGAGAAGATGTTGGAGGTGGAGGTGAACATCATCTCAGCACTGAGAAAATGGAGGTGAAAAAAATGTCTTTGTAACACAAATAATGGACTCTAAGCTGTGTTTGATAGCATTCGGCATGAGTTTTTCTTCACTTGTACTCTAGCTATCACCCCACGTGCTTCAGAGCCCTCAGCTCAGATGTATACCAGGCTCTGTGTACAGGAAGAGGGCACTTAGGAGTAATTGTTTTAATCACCCAGAACAACTCAGTATTCCACAGAGCAACCAGGGCATTGACAGGAGAACCAACCATACCAGCAGGAAATTTCCCAGGATTTCTCTGGAATCTAGAAGAATCCATTGGTGTCCAAGGATGGATCTTCATAATAGATTCCCCACCCTCACAGAGGGGAAAACTGCTGACAGTATAAATTTCATCAGGAAATAGTCTGAGCGTGACACAGGGGTGACAGTTGCGTCAGATCAGCTTCCTCCTTGCTGTCCACACAGCATGAAAGGGACTGGGGATAAGCTTCTTATATTCTGGGATTTTCAGCCTGCAGGGCCGAAGGCCCAATATATCTGGGAGGGACACTTTTAGAGAAAGCTGTATGGTTCTGTGCTGCAAACAACCAGCAAAGAAAGGAAGATAGGTAATGGACTTTAAAATGAACCCAAAGAAGGAAGTGCTGAAAATGACAAATTGATCTAATGTATTTGTATTCTTGTTGTTCTTCTGGTGAAATAGAAATTGAAATCAGTGCTAGAATGGAGCAGCCCTAGTCTTTCTGAGCTTTGTGTTTGCTTGGTTTGTTTTTATCACTACTGCCACATGTTCACCAGCAGATAAAGATACCAGTCAGGAAGTTATCTCCTGAGCTTCAAGAGAACGGGCTGGTTTTACCTTATGATCCCAAGAAGTAAAGGGAGGAAGGAATGGCACATGGCAGATACTGTTCCTGATTCAGCTTTGGCTGGCTGAATAGCAGCAGCTACTACTTGCTCTTGAAATCGACCCTGCATGACCAGACAGGAGCCACAAGAAGCTTGGAATTTTTTCACTCGTGCACTTACAATGCTTTGGTTCATAACCTGTCTCTTCTGGAGGAGGTAATGGGAATCTTATGTGCTGTCTGCCAGAAGCAAACAGACAATAATGTCCTTTGGCTTTGAAACTTTTTTGGAGTTATTAGTGTGCCATCACCGTATGGAGAAATACATAAATATTCTCTTCCTAAGATATATAGGTCCAGATACAAAATGTCTATAAATAGATTCCTAATTTATCCTTCCATCTATGATCAGTCATGCTTTCTCCTCTTTCTAAATGTGTGCCAGCTTTGCCAGCAGTTGCTAATATAGAATGTGGTTGGAGAAAACAGCAGCAAAAAGGAAACATCAGGAAAAGGGTTCAGTCAGTGTACATGAATAGTAATTGCTTGGGGTGCCACTTTTTACAGCAAATTCTATTCACCGCTGTGTTTTATGAGGCCAGTCATATAGCACTTGGCTTCGCTTCTTGTATAATAACTTGAATCTAGATCACTTTGTGAAATTGTGTCATAGAACTATTTAAGCAACTGAACGGTCTGATTGTATTGGCCTGATGTGTAGATAGGCCCATATTACAGCTCTGGCAAGGTATAGGTTTCCCTTGACTTATGGGAATTCACTATTATGCAACTGAACAGTTCCCATAAACAATTTGCTTTATGTGTGGGGGGGGGGATCACTATTATGTAGTTTTTGCCACCATAGTCAATTTTTGCCAAAGATCTGGAAACATGCCAACACTTCTTCCTGCCAAAACCACTTGAACATTTTGCCAAAACCCCTTTTTGTTCTCACTCATGCATTTACCATCATGTTGTATGGTTGTTCTAGTTGTGCGTCCTGTCTCCTGCTTATGTATCTACAATAGCTACTACTGTTATTATGGAGTCAAAATGGCCATCAACGTTTTGCCCAACCCTCTCTTGATGGTCCACCTCTTATGGTACTTTTTAAATCATGATCTCCAATCTTAGTAGAAACTATACTGGAGTCCCTTTTGGTGTGTGAGGCATTGCTATGACAGTATCTGCCCATTTGTTTGTTTGTTTGTTTGTTTGTTAGATTTCTATCCCATCATTCCACAAGAAGTTCAAGGGAGCATGCATATCACACTTCTCCAGTTTTTCCCCATAATAGCAATCCTGTGAGGGAGGTTGGGTTAAGAGGGTGAGCAGCTGGCCCAGAGTTATTCACTGATTTTCCATGGTTGAAGATGAACTTGAATCAGTCCTAATACTTAACCTTAATCACTACACTGTACTACAATGGCAGTGTAACTGCTGCTCAGTGTTCACTTGCAATGAATACAACATACAGTATTCGTTGTGGTTAAAACTTGTGCACAAACAATGTGGAGTGCTGGCCAAATGCCATGCTGGCATGGAATTCTGGGAGTTATAATCTAACACTTCTGGTAGGCATAAAGTGGGAAAAACTGGATTTAGGTAATAGCTAATTTGGGAATTTTTGTTTTAAAATGTGAACAGCTAGATGGCAGCATGACTGCATTTCCTGGTAGTTATGCAACTTCATTGCCTTCAGGTTATTTCATTATTACTTCTGTCCAGACTTCATACATCAGCCAGTTTGTTTATGTTATGATTATGCTACAAGCATAGAATTATTCCAGATTAAGATCCATTCCCATGGAAGTTAACAGAATGTTCTTGATATGCCTGAACTGACAAGCAGCTCACACAACAGAGTGATGCTGGCTAAAGTCAGGAGTTGACACACCAGCACCTATCAACAGCATACATACAGACACAGCCTGCACCTGCATGCAGAAAGCAAGAGACAGATAAACAAGCATGAGAGGCAGACAGCAATCGAGAAAAACAAGATAAGCAAATGAGAGTGCCTGAGAGATCAATAGAGCAAAATCCTGTAATGAGTGAGAGATACAGGTAAGTGAGAGAAAGATTGGATGGATGGATGGATGGATGGATGGATGGATGGATGGATGGATGGATGGATGGATAAGACAATCATGTGAGCAAGAGACAAAGATAAGCGTGTGAGAGTGGAAGAGATAGAGTGAGAGAGCAAGTGACAGTCTGCAGATTATCCATGGGGTCAGTGATTGCTTTTTGGTAAAGTAGAAGAGGTTTGTTGGGAAAAATTGTTCCCTGGGTTGGAGTAATGGAAATCACACCCTTTGGAGTAAAATCTTGCTTTATTAAATGCACAGTGTTGGAAGCAAGCAACAGCTCTACCTATCTAGTTGAAAATGAAACCTTCATTGTCACATGACTGCACTGCTTAGTCACAATGTTATTTTTGTTCCACAAAAAGACAATACCCACTTTGACATCTGATGTACCAATTAAACAACGGTAGAAAGATATATCTAAATTTGTGTGGCAGGGGGAAAAAACCCACAAGTTAAATATAAAGTGTTACAAGATGTAAAAGAAAGTGGAGGATTGGGCTTACCTGATTTGAAATGATACTTCACAACTTGTTTAGTTTGCATGAAGGAGTGGGTGTTGCTGAGAAATAGAAGGATTTTGAAGGACACAGTCTGAATTTGGGTGGCATGGAATACTGACAGTAAAATAATGCTAAGATTTAGATTTTAAAAATCATTTTGTTAGACGTGCCTCATTGAGAACATGGAACAGATACAAACCTAGGTTGTGCCCGAAAATACCTTTGTGGCTCTCAGCACAAGAAGCATTTTATAGAACAGAAATTATAAGTAAACTTAAATGGTTAACTTACTCTGATGTACTAAAATTTTGCCAAGGAGAATGTGAAATAAAATCAAGAGAAAAACTGGCAGCAGAAGGATACACAGGTCAATGGTTTTCTTATGTACAATTATTAGAAAGATTTAAAGTAGATAAAAGAACTTTTGGTTTTGAATATTGTAAGACTGAATTTGAAACAGAATTGTGTACAAATGATGAACATGTTATTTCTAAAATGTATAAGCTTTTACTGAAATTTGAAACAGAAGAACAAGTGAAAGAATGTATGATAAAATGGGCTAAAAATTTTGGTTACAATATACAAATGGAATAGTGGGAGAATATGTGTTTGAAAGGACTGAAATTTATATTATGTTATAGTCTTAAAGAGAATTTTTCATAAAATGATGTATCATTGGTATATGTCACCAGAAAAATTGTCTATAATGTATAAAATACTTCAAATTTATGCTGGAAATGTAAACAAGAAGGGACATTTTATCATGCTTGGTGGACACACAAAAATGGTACAAAATGTTGGACTCAATTACATATATTAATACAGAAGATTTTAAAAATTAATATACAATTGAAACCAGAGACTTTTCTTTTGGGATTGATGGATAAACAGTTGGAAGAAAACGAAACCTTCATATGGATACAGAGTCAGGTGGCAAGCTCATGATACATGAAAGTTCTAAAAAGGGAAAGGTTTACAAAGGCTGAGTGTTCTACAGAGGCTGATATAATTCATCCTACTTCCTTATCACTTGTCCTAGTTTCTACCCATAGTCTCCCTAGCTCACCCCACATCCCCGTTTGTTCCCAGCACAAGCAACTGCAGCTGGACTTGAGGGGTGGGACAGCACAGCCTTACTCAGACTAATTATAGCCTCCAGGCTTTTTACTGTGCTTTACAGGGAAACCTCTACTTACCACAACCACTGGTCTAGTCATCTATAAAAACTTGCCTCTTCCCCCAACCCTGCCCCACATTAGCGAGAGCAAGTGGTGGATATTTTCACACTGGCAGAAAATCCACCAAACCATACCTTAACGTATTCTGTGGTAAACTATCAGGACAATACCACTCATGACCCTCATGACCAAGGGTATAGTAGGGACTGACTATTGGGACAGAGCAAATTATGCTGGTATAGTTCTGTGCCAGCTCAGAGACTAGAGCTATATACATTAAACTGGCCATCTTGTTATGCCCTAGGACTGGTCCAGCTTCTAGCTCAATATAAGAAGGCCAGTAGCTTACAAGATACTTAAAATGGGTTAAGCATATCAAATTATTATTAACCATGATATTTGATTTGTCCAGAATTTGGGGGTTGATAGTGGAGCTATTACCTGGTTGGTTTGTTGGAATGTTTTCTGAAGATATCTGGCTTTTAATTAAGGATATTAATCTAGATGGCCTTTTTAGAGTAGGAACGTTATCTAAATGTGCATTCCAGAGACTTGGTTGTGGAACCAACAAGAATTGTTTTGATTAATTAACATGCATATATATGCTGGCCATTGACCATAATAAAGATTTGATTTGATAACATGCATATACTCATGTGGTGGACCCTTATATTCTGACCTAGCTCAGCAGTGAACTTAGAGCACCTGATAAATTCATCCTGTGCCTGGAAACCTGAAAGGGCCAATACTACCAACTGTAGTATTTTGTTTCTCAATTAAGCACTTCTATACAGTGTGTTACAGTGTATGTTATTATTTAGATTATGTAGAGTATGAATGCAATTAACTAAAATCTTCATGTTCTGTAATGATATTAGAAGGGAACTTTGGGAAGCATAATTATATTGTTCTATGACAGAGCTAAGGTAAACATTATGATTTAATAGCACAACCGTGTGTAAGTTTACATAAGAATAAACCTCCATCTCAATACTGTTTATTTCCAAATAAACAGAACATTTTCATTTAGGAGCTAGCCCCACTGAACTGAGATTTAGTTCTGAGTAAATATGGATGAGAATACATTGTTTTGGGTTGACTGGGCATGTACCTTTGTTACATAAAGTTAATAATCTTTAAAGCAACTCACGATTAGTAGAACAATCATTTTTATTGAATATGAAGTAAAAGCTAAATGATTAATATTTTTTTAAAATGCTACTAAAGAATATCAAAGAATGAACTACTCTATTAAACTATTTAAAAAGAAATAATTTCAGGATATGCATAGGAAATAAGTATAATAAGGACAGCAAAGCCTGACCATAAGAAAATCAAGTAACCTGTATATTTACTATGCAGAATTATGAAAACATGTATACAATGAAGTTTTCAAAAATAATTTTGCTTTTCTTTCTCAAAACCAGCAGCAGTGTATCTTACCACTGAGTTGCTATCTATGCAGAGGCAAAATGGATAGTATCTGAATTATGTTACAGATTATTGTAAAGAGCTATAGACTGATCATTACTGGCATTTGAGATGACCAGCATAGAGTAAAAGGCTTAGTACAGTACCACCTCCTTTCTTTTACATCTCTCCCTACAGCATCCTTGCCCAGCAGTGTGTAGTTTCTAGAATTCCCCAGCCTGCAAGACCACTGCTGAGAATTGTGGAAGCTGAAGTCCACAGATTTGCAGTGCATCTAAGCTGGCAATCAATGTTCCATAGTATCTCTTGTCTTAAGAACACATTTAAGGTACAAACATTATATTGGAATTTAAACTACTTGGACACACACCTCCAAAAGTTGCATCTTACACTCCCCACTTCACTTTCCCTACCACCTAGCAATTCAGCCTGGGAAGCAGTTTAATGTGTGCTTGTGTGAGTGAGGTGGGAGAAGTGGGATATGTAGATGGATATGGGCAATGCAATCATTGTAGGGTAACTCTTAAGAATGGAAAATCTGCATAGCCCTAGAGGTTAAAAATCTTCTTACATCCAAGGAAGAAAAAAAATCCACTGCAATTCTTAAAATCTTCAATATTTCACACACATCTGAAACTCAAGGCTGAAGAACAAGCTGCAATGAGTGGCATTTTGGGCAGCATGACCATTTCACGTTCTAAAAGGTTTTCTTCTGGGATTTATGCAAGGAATCATAATTTCTTAGCATTAACTATGAGTGTTTTGTTGCAGAGAATTTTCCTGAAAATAATGTGTTCATTGCCTTGACAATTACCATGAGACATTCATGAATGACTAGGATTGTGGCTACACCATTTTAAAAACACTGGGCATATGCTCACTGCCAGATTGCCCCATCGTGAGTATAGGCCACCAACTGTTTCTGCTTCTGGCCACCAATTCAGGAATTGACAATATTTCTATGGGCCAATGTACATACTGTATTATATACATGGATTTAACATGTCTGATTTTTGTTATTTATGCAGGCATTTGAGGGGGGTGTATCCCCTCCCTCCCCCATGTTTGATATGGATGATTGTGAGACCTCTGAGAAAAGTGGACCAACTGCAGAGAAGGAACTGTTTCATCATACAATTATCTATAAGTTTTCGATATGGGCAATTATGGAATTGTGTGTCACATATGAATGATAAAAAGATGCTATCTTCTGTCTAGCTACTAAGCATCTGCAGTATATAACAAGATATGAAAGGAAGATGTTCAAGCAAAAAAAAGATTATATACAGTCGTGTATCAGGAGCACACAGCTCAAAGAATTGTTTCAGCAGATCAATTTCCTTTTGCAGATCCACTGATTGTGAAGGGAACACACAGCAGATGCCCACGTCCCATTGGGGTGCATGATCCCACAGTCCTTGTTGATGTCCTTGCTTGGCTGTCCGGGATTCCAAAAACTAGAAAGAAATAATAGAATATTTAATATCAACATATAATCTAATTTTTTGGATGATTTTGCAATATCATTCCTGCATTGTATCTTGAAGTTAGGACCTAGTATTTTTCATCTTCATCTGAAAAATAATTTTTACCAGGGTATTAATGACAAATGGAATACAATATAAGTGAAATGTGCTAGACAGATAAGTTTGCTAATTATGTAGCCCATGTGGCCAGGGAGCCTCTTTCTGCTCTACAGCCTGGGGGTGGGAATGATTCAGCAGCTTAGAAGTATTCCACTGTCCACTGTTCTCTCAACAACCAAGATGGCACAGGAGAGGTATGGACGAGAATCTGGCATCTACAAATTTTGACCTGGCTTCTAAAATCAGGCAAAAATGGTCAACACATGGGCAATTTGTCCTACATTTATATTTTTCTCTCTAAACATATTGAAAAATAATAGAACAGGTAGAGTTATACCAAGCCATGGAACTATAACAAAAATATTTCTTATGGGCTTAGGTTTAAAGCAAGCATAGATAAACACTGCCTTTCTCAACCAAAAACCATCTGATAGCCCACTTGTCCAAGCTGGACACAAAGCATTGAGTTTTCCCCTGTATTTAACTTGAGTAGTCCATTCCCTTCCTGGCATTTCTAATACGCCTATTTTGAAAACAGTAATAAAGTTGATGTATTTGGACTTTTATGTAGCTGAAAAGAAGAAAAAAAGAATTTTATCAGTTAAGTCTGAGTGGCTATATACCTTTAGCCAATAAAGTGATGAATGATTGCATGAAATATTACAATTTTATACATCAGATGACTCTCACATAATTAAAATGATAAAAATGTTGGCCCAAAGGCTGATTCATTAAATGACATCAAGCAGGTTTTTACTCTTAGTGTCCACTTAGATTCTCTATAGGATGATCTATCTTCAGCTTGGCCTTTTATGTCTCTCAGGGGTACATCCATTTCTGTTGTATTCAAGTCCATCCATCTTGCTGCTTATCTTTCCTTCAACTTTTCCCAACATTATGGATTTCTCAAGGGAGCTGGATCTTCACATAATGCATCCAAAATATGAAAGTTTGAGCCTGGCCATTTGTGCAAGTGAAAATTCTGGGTTAATTTGTATTATGATGTTTGTTTTCCTGGTTACCCATGGTATTTTCAGGAGTCTTCTTCAGCACCAAAATTCAAAAGCTCAAATGCGGTTTCTATCCTGCTTTTTCAAAGTCCCCCATTTGCATCCATAGAGTGTCAGAGACAAAACTGTTCTCTGAATGATTCTAATCTTGGTAGATAGTAGTTGTTTCACAGCATCTGAATATTCTTTCCAGGCCTTCCCTGCAGCCCTACCAAGTGCTAATATGTGGCATATTTCTTGACTGCTGTATCCTTCACTGTTGATTATTAAGCCTAAAAGGCAAAAGCTATCTACTACTTTAACATCTTTGTTATCAGTTCTGAGGCTGATCACTGGACTTCTTGCTCTTACTTTAGCTTTTCTAAATCTTTTAATATCCTGCAAAGCGGGGAGGGGAGGAGGTTAATATATGGGATTATATGTATTGTAATGGATGGATGGATGGATGGATGGATGGAATAGTGGGTGCACCATAATATTCACTTGTTGCTGAGTGCCTGAATGCAGGAACAGCCAGGGATTGTTGCTTTGAATTGCTGGTGATACAGAGAGTGGGTAGTTGGTTGAGTTCTATGATCTGAGAAGGTGTAAGTACAGGCAGGATGGATTTAGAGGGAGAAGAAAGATAGATAGCATCATTAAGGTTGTGACTGGAAAAGGTAGGTATGGAGTGGATCTGAGAATGGGCTGCTCTTGGAGATGGTGCGTTCAATGTTTGAAACTGATCCCACCTTCCAGTTTTCAGTATTCTGCCTCATGGTCTGGTCCCCAGAATCTTAATGGCCCTGGACTCTGGTTGTTGCTTATGAGCAACAGGTCAGTGTGTAATAAGACTGTCCTCATTCATGATTTGATTGTATGATCAACCCTTTAAGGGTGAGTGTCAACCCTTCAAGGTAGACCAGATGAGGAAACAGACAGCTCCAGAGTCTCAGTAACACTATTGTATTGTTGTAGGGTACAATAACAGAATCTTGAAAGACTACCAGAGTTTCCATTTGTCTCCTCCTATACTAAACAGAATCAAGGTGGAGTGAATTTCTTCTCATGCTTTCTCCTTTCCCAGGACTAAGCTGTCATTTCTCCTCTCTTAACATATCTCCTGCATATAGTACCTATGTCAAGGTTATCTCAATGTTCCTCTACAATGAGGCAGCCAACCTGGCATGTGTAATTGAGACTAATGGCCTCAGAGGCAGGAGTTCCCCCTTCAGAGATCCGTCCAGCTGGATTTTGGGTTTGGCACCAGCCACAAGCCCAGGGAAGTGAGGGAGGGGTCACAACTGTCATCTGTGAGTGCTTAGAGGCTTTCAGAAGCTCTGCTCTGCAGATAATCAGATATGAGACTATTTGGCTGAAGTCAGGACTAGGGAGCAGCAGGATTTGTTGCTGTTGTACAGGTCTTCCTGGTACTTGGCAGCATCCCTGCCTGAGCTGCTGGATTCTGTTGTTAGGTGGGCATGGAATCCTTGAGGTTTACAGTCCTTGGGGACTTTTGCTGGGATAGAGTCGGGGCAGCTCAGAAGTTCATGGCCGACATGAACCTGTCCCAAGTTATTGAGGGATCAAAATATGCTGAGGGTCACATGTTGGATTTGATCTGTGTCTCAGAGCAGTTGAGATGTGACCTATCAGTGCAGGACTGTCATGAATCCTTTGCCCTGGTTAAATCACTCTCTGTTTGCTTTTCAGCTTCTAGGTTTTACCAAGCTCTTTCTATATCAACTTTAGAAATCTAACACTTTGGCATGACTTGTCTGTAGAATTGCCAATATCCTTAACCATAACTTCTTTGTTTTGTCCAGCAAGCAGATGTTAGTAAAACTTAGATATTGAGTCATCTAGAACTAACCAGTTTTCATAAAACTCCTTGGCTTCCCTATGCATGTTGCTTTCCCGTGTGTTTTAAGCAAAAGGGGAATGTTTACCTTTACAGTTCGCTTATTTCAAAGAGAAATAATGTCCAGTGCCATGCAAGAGCAAAGTGTGTGCTTGTCCTATTGAAACTCTACCTCCACATAAATAAATACTGTACACAGAGATTTTAGTGGATTCCTTTCTTTACACATTCCCATGATCTCTGTGCTACAAAAATAACACAAGCTTTTTAGGCTTAAAAAAATTTAGTTAGCTGGAAAGAATAAGAATATTTATTTGTTTGTTTGTTTGTTTATTTGATTTCTATAGTTGCCCATCTCAACAAGTGACTCTGGGTGGCATATAATCATGAAAACTTAAAACAATTAAAACTATACAAATATATATGGTCGCCAAGTATTGCCATATATATATATAGAGAGAGAGCGCATGCGTGCACGCACCAAGAAACAGGCCCCTTAACACACTCGGAGCCCCAGGCCCTGGCACATAGCCAGGTCTTCACAGCCTTACGAAAGGCCAACAGGGTCAAGGTCATCCTAATCTCTGAAGGGAAAATGTTCCAGAGGGCAGGGGCTACAGCAGAGAAGGCACGTCTCCTAATCCCCACCAGCCGACATTCCTTGGCTGATGGGACCTGCAACATGTCCAACCTGCCAGACCAAACTGGACAGGTAGAAATAACTGGGAGAAGACCATCCCTTAGGTAACCTGTTCCCAAGCCATGAAGAGCTTCAAAGGTGACAACGAGCACCTTGAATTGCACCTGGAAACACAGTGGCAACCAATACAGCTCACGTACCAGTGGTGTTGCATGTGTCAAATATCTGACTCCATTTACTACCCACACAGCCACATCCTGACCAGTTGCAGCTTCCGAATGCTCTTCAAGGGCAGCCCCATGTAGAGCATGTTGCAGTAATCCAGACAACAGGTCATGAGGGTATCAGTGACTGTGAGCAAATATGTAACCCGAGGAGTCCAGTTTCATATGTTATGCAGTTTTTTGACAGGGATAAGTACAACTAAGATCACTTTAGCATTTTGCCTCCATGTTACCATAGCAAATTAACTTCTTGAAGAATAGAAATGTAGCCAAGGATGGGCAAAACTTTGCAAAAGGTTGATGAATCTGGCATAGCACAAACTTACTGTACCTCACCTAACTGAAGGATCACCCTCAGGAAAAGAGAAACAGATGGAGATATCTTAAACTTTGAAGTTTTTAGTGAAATGGATTGTTTTACTAGGGAAAATGGATTTTGTCAAGTAGGGGAAATAATGTGGTAGAACATCCTTAATCATATATGTTAAGAATGGATGGGGGGGCTGTTTCATGGAGATAGTATTCAAATTTAAATATAATGAAACACTCTGGTGGCATTGTAATCCCCTTGTATGCAAAAGCTCATCTTTTTTTCAGTTCATACCTGAGACCTAAGAGTGAATCTATACCAAACTCATAGAACAGCTTTCTCCCTCTCATAGAATTGTAGAATGGAAAGGGGTAATTTAGGCTGCTGAATCCAACCTCTAGTTCAGTGCAGGAATCCATTCTTCTGGGTATTTGAAAAGTGCTAAGGTATCCCATCCTAGTCTTCTCAAGGCTAAACATGCCCAGTTTCTGCAATCACTTTTCATAGGACTTAGTTTCTAGTCCCTAAGCATCCTAGCTGCCCTCCTCTGAAGCTGTTCCAATTTTTTATTTTCAGTTGCTCTTTATGAATTCTGTAGTGCCCAGAACTGGGTACAGTACTTAAGGTGGTGGCTGACCAAAGCAGAATAAAGTAGATGCATTCTGTAATTTAGAAGTTGTTTTTCTGTTGAAGCAGTCTTAAATTCCATTTCATTTGCGGGGGGGGGGGGGCATATCTTCCATGTATCCCCAGCCTATACTTTTGCATCTGATTTCTATTTCCTAAGTGATTAATTTTGCATTTATCTCTATTGATTTTTTAAATTATTCTTAGTTCATTTTCTAATATATCAAGGTTTTTTTGAATTTTTTGCCTTCTAGGATATTAGATATCCACCCAATTTTGTGTCATCCGCAAATTAGATAAGCATTCTTCCACTTCCTCATCCATACCATTAATAAAAAATGTAAGACCCAGGATTGATCCTTAGGCACCCCACTCAATGCCTTATTCCAGCTTGATGAGGAACCACTGATGAATGGTTCTTTAGAGCCAGTTATGGTCCATTTAATTGTCATGCCAATTTTATATTAGCTACATTTAGCTACCTTGCCAATCAGAATATCTTGAGATATTTTGTCAAGTGTTTGCTTAAATCAGGATACTTCTGTAGCATTCCCACAATCTATTAAGGAAGTAATCCATTTAAACAATGAGATAAAGTTAGTTGGCAAGATTTGTTCTTGACCAATTGATGATGACTTCTGGTAATCATCATGTTGTTTTTGAGATGCTTACAGAACAATCTATTAATGAACTGTTCTAGGTTCTTCTTAGGAATCAATTATATAGTTGGACTGATTGGTCTGTTCTGTAGTTCCTATATCCTCCTTTCCCTGCTTTTTTGAAGGTATAGTGTACAGTGTTTGTTCCAGTAGAAGAGAATATATGTAGCTCAGGATTGAACTGTGGAGTCCTTGGTGCTTTCTGAGCTTGGTTGTTTGCTTCATCCAACTGTATAATTACCAGGGACCCCAACTTACAACATAGCCAAAGAACTTACAAAAAAGCTTGGACATCTCATAGAGGGAGTGAATATTCTATCAATTCCCCACTACAGTACCTCCCAAAAATAAAAGACCTAAAAATAGAAGAAGATAGACCCAGAACTAGCAAAAGAATCCATGGCAGCAATATTACATAACACACCCTAGCCAAATACTCAGAATCATGGACCTCATCAACCTCTGCCTCACTACCTACTTTCAGTTTGATGGACAGATATACCAACAAATCAGAGGAACACCCATCAGATCACCACTCTCAGGACTCATAGCAGAGACTGTAATGCAGTGTCTAGAAACTATAGCACTCCCAGACATACATTCAAAAGTATGGATCCGGTATATAGACAACACCTTTGTCATAATAGGGAACAACTAGAGAAGATACATGAAACAATCAACAACATCTTCAAAGGAATAAAATTCACAAGGGAAGAAGAAAACAACAACACACTACCCTTCCTGGATATCCTCATCAGCAAAGGAAACAACAGCAGATTAGAAACACAAGTCTACTGAAAAACAACCCACACTAACCAAGTGTTCCATTATCAAAGTAACAACCCTACATCCCACAAGTGGAGCTGTATAAGAACATTATTCAGATAAGCACAAACGCACTGCAGCAATCTGGAACACCAGAAAAAGGAAACAGACCACCTATATAACATCTTCCAACAAAATGGATACCCCCACAACTTTATCAAAAAGTACCTGACCACTCAACCCACTACAGCACAACCAACACAAGCTATCAAAAGGATAACACTACCATACATCAAAAACATATTGGAAACAACCAACAAAATATTACAACCACACAGCATCATCGTAGCACACAAACCAACTAAAATCCTCCAAAACATCTTAAGTAAACTAAAAGACCCAGTAGCTCAAGAAGAAAAAACTGAAATCATCTACAACATACAGTGTAAGGACTGTAACAGCCACTATGTAGGACAGACTAGCAGAGCGCATCCATGAACACCAACTAGCAGTCAGAAGACCCAATGAAAACTCCTTAATCTCACAACACATGGACAGACTCAACCATAGTTTCAACTGTGAAACTGTGAGCATCCTAGATCAAGCCAAATCCAAAAACACTAGGGAATTATTGGAAGCCTGGCATCCAGACAAATCAGCCATCAATAGACACATAGAAATAAACCATATTTACAAACCATTCAAAAGAGGAAACATAAAACTAAGAAGGAAACAAAAAAGATCAGAACATATCTGCTGTAGCAGCCAACACCCAGATCAGCAGGAATTAACACCATGCAAACAATCAAGCAGAAAACAATACCCTAATCAAGGAACTACCAAGGAGAAAACCACACTGGCAGGGCAAGCTACTGTAAACAGGGAGCAAACCTCACACTCACTCACAATGATGATGTTACCTAGTTGGGTAATGTAATGTCTGCATGCAAGCAAGCAACCAAGCTCAGAGAGCACCAAGGACTCTACAGTGTTTGTTCTCCCACAGTCATTTTGCACATCCTCCTTCTCCAGGATTTCTCAAAGAGCCTAAGATGCTGTACATTTGACCCTGAAGATTCAAACTCATTTAAAGGAAGCAGATATTCCCTGGCCACATTTCTGTCAGTCTCAAGCTTCCACCCTGCCCTGTTATTTTCTCTTCACAGTGTCCTGATAGAACGCATCTTCTCTGGGTCAAGAAGACTGTACCAAGTAGCTCTGTCATCTTCTTGTTGTTATTGCCTGTTAGCATTTTGCCATCTTTGCTGAGCAACTGGTATATTAATTCTTTTCCTGTTATTTTGAATATTTATAAAGACACACTTTTTATAATCCTGGGTACCTTTCACCAACCTCAGCTCATTCTGAGCTTTATCTTTCTCACATCATCTCTGCAGTTCCAGACCGATCATACCCTCCCTTCCATCTCTTTTATATGTTCTTTTTTCTGATTTTCAGATCTTCTTTAAACTTTTTGTGTAGCCACAAGTTTCCCACTGTCTTACATTTTTTCCTCACTGGAATTGTTTGCAATTATATATTAGGTTCTCTTTTTCAAGAAACTCCCACCTATCTTGAGCTCCTTTTCTTCATAAATTTCCATTTCTCTGGAATCCTGCTTATCATTTTTCTGAGCTTATTAAAATTTGCTTTCTGGAACATGTGGCTTGGAAAAGAAAAAGAAAAAGAAAAAGAAAAAGAAAAAGAAAAAGAAAAAGAAAAAGAAAAAGAAAAAGAAAAAGAAAAAGAAAAAGAAAAAGAAAAAGAGAAGAGAAGAGAAGAGAAGAGAAGAGAAGAGAATCCAAAATGTACTCACGCTGTTGTTAGCAGCATACCACCTTCTTTCCACTTCCACTGTCCTTCTAAGTCATTGATACCCAACCAGTAATTGTCAATGTTATTGAGGTTATTTTTCAGAAACACCTGGAATAAAAAAATATTATTATATTGACTAAATAACAAAAAAAGCCCTGAGATTGTAAAAATAAAACAGAATCTGAAACAGAATAAAGCCACAACAGAATAATAACAATGTAACACTGGTAGCAGAGATATGACATATTTTAAGAAAATAAAAGGTTTTTCACCTTCTATTAAAATGACTACACATAGGTGCCAAGCAAGACTCTTTGGATACCACCATTGTGAAAGCCTACTGGGAACTCACCCAGAGTACATGTGGACACTTCTCAAAATGAATACAAAGTATGGATGTTCATATTAAAAATTTGTAGGAGATAGCAAACAAATAATTAGCCCAAGGACATTTAAAGTTTTAACTGTTAGCATCAGTTAAACCAGGCCTGGAAATGGACTGGATTACCCGAAGTTTCTGGATTGTTTTCAAATGAGCCCCCTCTATAGCTCTTTACAACAATCCGTAACATAATTCACATATAATGCCTAATTCTTCTGAACAATGAAAATTAGAAATGGTTCCATAGTGTAGAGCCAAAAATATCTTCCTACTTTTGTTGACCTTGTTATATATCTACAAGACTGAAGAGACATTTCTACCTGAAGAGAAAATCACGGCTTTTTTGATGCATGGTAGTTTAGATTTACAAAGAAAAGCAGCCTCCGTTTTTTATTTTTTAATAAATTGAAATATTTCTGTTCTATCCTTCAAATAAGAAGTACTATTCAGAAATATCTGATTTCTTACAAAGAATTGGGGGACTTACCTGTTCTTCATCAGAGAAAATGCTGGCCAGATGAGCCTTATAATTAATGCAATTCCACAAAGCTTTATTCCAGGTTGTCTTTTCAGTTGAAAAGTAATAACAGTATCTCCCTTGACTCTTCCAGCTGTGGGGGCATGAATGAAGTTGGACACTTCCTTTGCTGCAGAAGAATTCTAAAAGCAAATGTGTTAGAAGCCTCTATTAGCACGTTATGCTGTTTGGAAATTGCTGAGATCACATAGGCAAATGAAATTAAGAGTTCAGCGGGCAGAGCGTATATATCCTCAGCCTTTCCAAACATCATGATGAATGTACAATGTGTACCTCTAGGGCAGGTTGAGCAAAAAGGCAATTTACTGAGGGCTTGCTTCTTAACATTTCCAGATAGAGATAGGAGAAGAATATTCTTCATTTCAATCCCACCCTGTATGTCCTGCCTCTAGGCCAATTGAGCACTTTTCTGGGAACAGGGGCTAAGACATCATGATGGGATGAAAAAGTCAAATATCACAGCTTACCAGCTGGTGTGTCAGTGATTAACTTTCACCAAGCCTAGCGGGGCTTCTAGTCCAACTATATCTTCAGGCTCAGTTTTACCCTTATTAATTCTGTTGTTATTGTTGTTTATTGGTGCTTTTTCTCTTTCATATGTAAGGTATTTTGGTGGCCATAGTTTTCTGTAACACAGTTGCTATTTAGTAGCACGCACAACAAAGAAAGCAGTACAATGATCTGTTCTGTGTTGCTATGAACCCAAAGCGTCTCCTGTAAGTGCAAATCAGAAGAGATGCTGAGAAGGCTACATGTTTTTAATGATAAATAGCACTGGATTATAAGACTCCAATCACTGCACTTTATGTTCTAATAATCACTCCTAAACATTTATTATACTTTTTTAAAAATCAACCCTGCCACTAAAACTGTTAGGAATCTTGGCTCTTTCCGTTCAATTTCATAACCAGTTTTAGTAGATAATTTAATTCCATCTAACTTTCACAATGATTATTTTAACCTAACAAAAATTTGCCAGCTTGATTTTCCATGCATTACTGTGTATCTGTTTATAAGGTTTATATCCTGCCTTTCCACCAGGAACTCAAGGCAATTTTCATGGGGATCTGTGCCTAGGTTCAGAGAAGCCCAAAGTTAAACAGTGAGTTTCCAAAGCTGAGAGTTAGCTTGAACCTGGATCTTCCTGGTCCTTGTCTAACCTCTTAACTACTGCACTGAACTACTCTCCTAATCTCCGGGGAAGTTTCAGTGCAGCTTCCCTGAAAAAAACAGCTTTCTGCAGCTTTGAAATACATTATGGACAGCACTACGTGGAAGCAATAGTTGCCTGAAAGAACAACCCCTCACCAAAAAAAGTCCCCACGTATTTTTAAATGCTAAAATAGAATTGCAGTATTATGGATTTGTTAGTGAGGGGGTCGATGGAGTTAGTGTGATAGAAGCACTTGGTTACCATGCTACCCCAAGCAAGAAAAAAAAGTAGAAAATCACTATGTAGAACTGGAGAAGTATCAGGTCCACTACTAAATAGTCTGAACTTTCCCTGATGTCTCCATTAGCAGAAATTTTAAGTGAATGTTGATGTGCTGGTCTTGAAAAGCAGAAGGCAGGGCTATCCAACAAAACAAAACAAAACAGCAAGCCAAAGATGCATTGCTTCCATATTTTTCAGGATCTTCCATTTAGTAAGTTCTGAAGAACAGTTTAACAATGGAGTGAATTGCTATGAAGGAAGACAAGCAACTTCCTATTGCAAAGAATTTTAAAGAAAAATGGAAGGTCAAGCTGTTAACTTGTCTGAATAGAGACTAAATAATCCAAGACGTTCCTATGATATTTCATTCAGTTTCCATGGTGAACTAGTTGATAATATGTAGAGCAGAGGTGATTAGCATTTAATGATGATATGCAGGAAAAGGACATGGATTTGTGATATAAGAAGAATAATTATTCACAAGCCCAAGTTCTTTCCATGACCATCAGCACTAGATACTAACCAACTCTGCTCTCCCTATTCCTAAGGGCCTTATCTGGGCACCTTCAGTTCCTCCCAGTCTAAACTGAAATGAATGCATACCTGATGGATTGCAGATGTTCAGAGCAGAACCTGGACAGAACCTGGTCTTTTCCCACTAGAATGTTAAGAAGCAAGGGATGCTTTGTGGCTGAAAATATGTTTGTTGTATGCATTTTCCTTGCCTTTCTGACCATTTCTGATGTTCTCATTCTCCACCCAGGGTGATCACATCTCATTTAGAAGAATCCAGAACTAGAACTTTTTCAGAGGTGTCTCACCTAAAATGTCCTCAGTTTCAGTGAACTTGTTGCTTGTATATCTTTCAGCTACCATCAGTGTTGTTTTAACATAATCCAGGACTTTTATCTCTAAAAGACAAATCAAAATACTGATAAACAGTGATGTTATGAACAATTCCTATCCTGCTTTTATTGTGCCTGTTCCAGGTTACTGCCAAATAGTGCTGATGAGCTTTCTGAAGATGTCAGTCATTATGTATGAGATTGTTTTTTCCCCCCTTTGGCTTTGTTGCGATCTCTTTTCAGCAGATCATCAGACAGTTCGATCAGACTAGCTTGTTATTTTCCTCCAGTGGCAATGTAGGTGCCTCTTGCACTGCTTCATCTCCCAAAGCTCCTCTGAGAACCAAGGAACCATCCAGGATTCCCACACACACAGAATCTGCGTAAAAGCGATCGGATCCAAGACTGTCATCACCTGCTCATTCCAAATGGTACCTAAGCCTCAGACAAACCATATACCAGAGCTTTAGGAATTACCTAAGTGCCCTCTGAAACCACATAGGGTCTATTAGGTACCAAGGGCAGATTGAATGAATACCTCCCTCCTCCCTGCAGTAGGAGGTAGCCACAGAAAACTCCAAACCTAACAGGGAATGATCTGTCTATGACAAGGGACAGATGACAACATCCCTCAAATCCAGATCATGTTGCCACTGTCCCAAGATAAAAAACAGATCTAACATCTGACACCTGCCCCCAATGTGCTTTGGGTCATCTATTACCTGGGTCAAGTCAATGGTTGCTGTGGCAGTCATGAATTCCTGAGCTACCTCAACTCTGGGCTAAGCAAGGGCCAGTTGATTTCCCCCAATGTAAGCCTGGGGAACTCCAACACCAGAATCAAGCAGCCCTGTCATGGAGGCTGCTACATAACAGGAGGTTTGGTATACAAGTAGTAATTCCATCTAATCCCTATGGCTCAACTTCCCAAATAGGGTTCCAAATCCAATTATCTGTGAAACAGAGACCTGGAAATCTCCAGTGTCTCCTGGATGACAATGGCCATATCCTTACCCCACCCAGAGCCTTGGCTGATGCCACGTGTGAGAAGGGATCCTCCCCTCTGCATCCAGCCAGGTCTTAGTGATATATGCCAGGTTGGCACTGTCATCCATTATTATATTATATCATGGATGAGGGAAGCCTTATTAAATACCAACCTGGCATTCAGCAGCAGCAGGTGAAACCTGGGGCCACTGAGGCTATGATGACCGGGTCTCAAGGGAAGAATATATGTGGTCTTAGCACCACAATATACTGTATGTGGTCCAAACACTGATAGGCAGCTTCACACTAAAAGGGCCATCTAGTTTGACCTTTTGTCTCCTTCACTAGTTAAAGGCATGCAAATATTAAAACGGTATAGTGCCCTACCATTCATGAACTTCTGTGAGTAGTTTAGGTTTTGGTTCTGTAGTTCCTCTAAAATTGCTGAGTCTGATGAAGAAAAATGAGACAAAATGTGAAATGTCTACTTTTGTTGTAATCCGGAATAATCCTTATTTAGGCAATTTTATAAAATTAAAACTGTCTACTATTCAGCACACAAAGAACAAAGAAGGAATGGCATTGCTTTCATAGTCAGGAAGGATAGAGCTAGGACAGGCATCCAATCAATGCCTGGATAATATCAATTACATTTTGTTGACAACCCTTTATTATGATGACCAGGTTTATGGTCCAAACACTGATGGAGAAGAAGAGGAGGTTGACCAGTTTTATGGTCAAATTCAATCTGAAATTGACAGGATGTACTGCTTGGTTGGACACTGGAACGCCAAAGTTGGAAATAGTAAGGAGGAAAATGTAATTGAATTGTGTGGCCTGGGAAACAAATGAAGCAGGAGAGTAACTTATCAATTTTTTCCAATCCAATGCTTTCTTCACTGCTTACACAGTCTTCCTACAACTGAAATGATGCCTATATACATGGATATCACCAGATGGAAAACACAGAAATCAAATTGATTATATTATTAGTAAAAGAAGGTGGAAGAGCTTAGTTATAACAGTAAATATGTGGCCAGGCACTCCTGAGGACAGATCATGAAGTGCTCGTGAGCAAGTTCCAATTCAAGCTAAAGCAAAAGAACAAAGCCAATCAGTTTCCACAATATGATCTTGAGCATATTCCCATCATTTTCTAGGAGAACATCAGGAATCACTTTGAAGTCTTGAACCTAACTGATATGGAAGCAGAGAAACTGTGGAATGAAATCAAAGAAGTTGTTAAGGACGCACATGAAGAGACTGCCAAAGACTACAAAACAGAAGAAAGCAAACTGGATGTCAGGACAAACAATAGAATTTACCAAGAAGAGAAGAGAAGCCAAAGCCAAGAACAGCAAGGATCTCAGGAAGGAATTTAACAAAGAATTTCAGAGAACTGTTAGGAGAGAGAAGCAGCAATAATACAATGACATCTATAAAGTCATCAAAAATGGAAACAGACATGGGAAAACAAGCAAACTCTTCCAAAAAATCTCCAAATTCAGAAGGAAGTTCCAACCTCAAAGTGGTTTACTAAAGAATGTCAGTGGACACATAGTAACTGATTTAAAGAAGGTCAAGCAAAGAAGGAAAGATTATACTGTGCAGTAGATATATCAAAATCCAAGATACCTTAGAAGATATTTCCTTCTTACAAGAACTTCTAGTACTAGAAGATGATGTTAGATCAGGGACGAATGTGTGATTGTGCCATGGCAAACAGCAAGTAGGGACAGAACCAAAGCAGAAAGAAGGTGAGGATACTTACAGACCAAGAGTGAGTATGGCCCTTAGCAGTTGGGGGTCTGTAGCAGTTGAGGTCCATTAGCAACTTCACATTAAAAGTGCCATCTAGTCTGTCCTTTGTGTTATTCACAAGATAATTAAAGGCATAGCACTTACTTTTCATGAACTCCTCTGAGTAGTTTAGGTTTAACTTCTGTAGCGCCTCTGAAATTGCTGAGTCTGAAGAAGAAAATGAGACAAAATGTGGAATTTTTACTTTCTATTGTAATCCAAAATAATCTTTGTTTAGAAATTTTATACAATTAAAATTATAATTGTAGATGTTAAGTTCAGCCAAACAATCCTATGAAAAAGCACAGCTGTTTTTGAGAGCTGCAGACAGGTGCTACATTCATATCTCTGTATGCACTGAAGCACCATTTTGGATCTGAAACTAAAGCACCTCCCAACTTTGTTTAATAGTAAGGGAATTGCATCACAATTATATAAAACTCCTATGCTGTATTAAATACAACAGATTCTTTTTAAGGTCTTAAAAAAATGGAGGATAACTCCAGTACTGAACTTGATTAAGCTCTATTAAAATCTTTGTTGCGCAGAATTCCTTTTAAATCTCTTTCAGCAAATTATCAAATTTTCACCATCAAATAGTTCATTGATATTATGTTCCACTAAGATTACACTACATAAACTCTACCTCTTCTAGACTGTATCGATAGATGTATTATGATCTTTGGTGGCAATGTTGTGTAGTGCAGTAGTTGAGACATTTCTAATTCTTCGTGACCCATTTCATCAGAACTGTGTGTCAGTAATTGTTTCTTTGAGTTCTTCTAAGCTTATGTTTGTGTCATCAGGAATAGTATCCAGACACCATGTCTTCTGCAAACTTTCCTCTATTCAATTTTTCCAAGCCTCAGGATCTCCTCCAATTGCTTTGCAGTGTATGTCCAAAATATTTTGGCTTTAGTGCTTCCAGTGAGCACGCTGATTTTTCTTCATCTAAATATTAAATGAGTTGTTCTTTTATGTTCTCAGTAATTTTCTCCAGCCCCACAATTCAAAGGCAGCTATTCTTCTTTGTTCAGCTGTTCTGAAGGTCCAGCTTTCAGAACCATATGTACAACTGGGAAAACCAAGGCCTTGAGAATATGAGTCTTGTTTGTCAGCATGGTGTCTCTGTGCTTTAATACTATGTCTAGATCTCTCCTAATCTTTCTTCCAAGTAGCAGATGTCCCTTTATTTCATGGCTTACAATCACCATCACTGTCAATTTTTCAGTATAGAAAGATAAAATCTGTTACTGCCACAACATCTTCTCCAAACTATTTGCACTGGTATTTTTTTTAATATTGAGCAGCAGACTGGCTTTTGCATTCTCTTTTTTCACCTTTATGAAGAGATATCTTAAGTCTTCCTTGTTTCTAATTATCATTCCCAATTCTGAACCATTTAGTTGCCCCATATTTTGTTCTCATTGTTACTTACTGGTGATCACACACATTTTTCAATAGGCAGATGAAGGGGCCTGGTACACCCATGTTTTTAAGAACTAGACACAATTGTTTATGGTCTACACAGTTATAAGCCTCTGCATAATTAGTAAGGCAAAAGTTGACATCTCCCCACTACCCCTGCTCAGGTCTTGCTACTCATAGTTGGGGGTGGGAAGTGTTTGTCCTGGAGGCGTGAGTGAAGAACACTGGGAATCTGGACTTCTGGAGGAGGACAATATGGCAGAAGGTCTCTCCGGCTGAAGCTCCTCTGAAGCTGGACATTAAACATGGTTCATTCAGTGTCTCAAGAATTTTTTCTGAAACACAAAGCATTCTCTGGGCAAGGGGAAGCTATCAAATCGCGTCATGTGTCTTCCGACAGCTATAGCTTATCGATTGAATGTAGATTGCTAACGAATGGTGAGTAATCAGCCGGGAAGCAGGCGGATCAGCTTGTCCGTGCTGCATTTAAAGCCTCTTAAAGAGGCACTACTTCTGACCACCCCACCTCTAAAATCACTTTTGTTGTAAGTTATTTAAAGAATTTAAAGAGGCTATCTCCACTACACAGATATTTCTTCTCTTGGTTGAACTTTCATTATTTTCTGGGACTTTTAAAGTGTGTTGTACTGGATTTGAAGGATTGAAATAAGAGCATGCAATCTGGAAGTTTTAATGTTTTTAAAGAAGTTTTCTACACTTTTAGGAGACTACTTTTATCTATATTTTACTTTTGCTTTTAAAAAGGAAGAGTTTTATATAAGTTTTTTTTTCCTTTCTTTTTTTCTATGTGGAATTGAGAGAGATTTACTTTTAAATGCTGTGGTAAAGTTTTGGTTTGGCGATTTTCACAAGTTATGACTGGCTGCAGATTTGACCCTCTTTTGTTTTGTTGCTAGTTTGTGAGAAAGCAAAATCTGCCAATTTTTCTAAGCTGGGATTGGCTCTGATTTGGCCCCCCCTCATCTCGCTGTTTGTTGTGGCTATCCAGTTACGTTTGCATTTGGGAACTATCACTTTTGGCCACAAGAGAGAGTGAAAATATTAAATTGGACACTATCGAAAGGAAGAAACAGCTTTCTTTTTTTCCTCTCTTTAATTTTTAATTAAGGGTGGAAAGAAGAAGAAACGGAAATAATGGCCACCAAAAAGCATATAAGGCATGGATTTGGTGAACTTGACTGGATGAAAGGCATGTTTGAAGAATATACTCTCAAAATCACACAAACCATCACACAAAGTGTTAACCAAATATTTGATTTAAGATTTGCTGATTTTGACAAAAAGCTTGATCTAAAACTGGACAAAATCGAAAGGGAATTGGAAGGAAATAAAAAAGTTAATGATACAGTTAACTTGTTGGAAAGTGAGAGGGACAAAGAGTTGGATAAAGTTGTACCACTGGAAGTGAGAGATAAAGAACTTTGTTTAAGGTCCAGGGAAATTTTTGAGATTAAAGGAGAAAATTTAAGAAATATGATGGATGAAATAGAGAAAATTCTTTGTATAAATTCTAAGTATGCAACTGTATATGTTAAATCAAGAGATGTGTTGGTCTTTCAGGTACACTTTGATTTTAAATTTAATACTGAAAATGTGAATATAACGAGGCCTAAAGAAATATCAGTAAGGATTTCAAGGAAGGGAAAGGATTATGCTCTTTTGATAGACACTTTGAAAAAGAATAAAATCCTCTTTTCTTGGGAAAAATTAGAAGGGATAGGGTGAATTAAATTTTAAAATAAAAGAATAGAGTTAGAAGGCTTTATATCTTATTGATCTACTTATATGCAACTGTTTAAATGTTTTGGTATAAATGATGAATATATTATTGTTAAAATGTATAAGATGTTGTTATAGATGAATCTGGAAGATGAACATGCCAAGAAAGATGGAAGGTCCCACAAATACAGCAGAAGAATGGATTATCTAATGGACTTGACTTAAATGGCAAAATTAATAGTATTAATAAGAGATAATATTGTTTTTTAAATTCATCTCCCTATGGTAACCCTTCTTAGACTACATGCTTGTCGGGGGGAGGAATGAAAGTGTTGATTGTGGGTTTTAATAATTAGGTGGTTTGTGTTGATAGAAATAATGGGAATTTGGATTAACTAGTGGTAAGAGATTAACTTTTTTTAAATTTGTATTTATATCTGTATGGGAGATAGTCGGAAGTCGCCTTCTGTTCTATCTTCACTATTTTAGTTTTTCTCTTTTTTCTTTTAGTTCTATTTTCTATCTTCACTGTATTCTATTTTTTGTTCTTAATTGTATTCTTAATATAATATAATAAAGTTCTTATGAGAAAAAAAATGGGACTGTATGTGAAGAGTATACAATCCCAGCAGGGTCACCCAAGGCATGAAAGTCATTCCAGTTACCCAGTTAAGCAAGCAGGCACCTATATCGGGCAGGAGCAATATTGGGAAATGCTGGAAAAAGATAATCACTTTAGTAACAAGATAAAGATATTGTTTCATATTGTGCAGGAGATCTCAATGGTAAACCGCTCCTGTATCTAACCAAGAAAAAAAAATGGATAGACAATATAAAGTGATTGACATTATAGTGCTGGATGATTGGCCACTCAGGTTGGATGGCAATCAACTTGCTACTGAGGAAGAGCTGAGGATCTTTTGGAGTGTTACAGTGTGGCTCAGTCAAAGTCTTTGGGCATCTATTTGCTGATGCAGGAAAAGAAAATCCAAAGCTGCAAAAACAGGATTACTAGGCGAACACTGAACATAAGAAGTATGTGCGTGGGAAAGTTCAGCCCACTGAAAAATGAAATGAATTGACTACACGTTGACTTCTTAGTCATCAGCAAACTAAAATTGACTGGAATTGGACACTTTCAGTCAGAAAATCATAATTTTACTACCCAGGGCATGAAAAACAAGCTAGGCATGATGTTGCTTTCACAGTCATAGCAAGGACAGTACTTTGTACAATGCAATCAATGCTTGGATAATAACAACCATTTAATACAACAATCCTCCAAGTTCATGCTCCAACCGCTGAAGCAGAAGAAGAAGAGGTTGATCAGTTTTATGGTCAAGGTCAATCTGAAACTGACAGGACATGCTGCTTGTGGTCGGACACTGGAATGCCAAAGTTGGAAATAGTAAGGAGGAAAATGTCATTGGACTG
Source organism: Python bivittatus (assembly GCF_059951505.1). Taxonomy (NCBI): domain Eukaryota; kingdom Metazoa; phylum Chordata; class Lepidosauria; order Squamata; family Pythonidae; genus Python; species Python bivittatus. The sequence continues at coordinate 13,543,129 of NW_028277035.1, read as the reverse complement.
TGTGGCCTAGGAAACCAATGAAGCAGGAAAAGAACTTATAATTTTATTGCCATTCCAATGCTTTCTTCATTGTTAATACAGTCTTCCTACAACTGAAATGATACCTATATTTATGGTTATCACCAGACAGAGAACAAAAATCAGATTGTCTTGGACCTGAGATCATTCTGTTATTTTTGGGGTTGTATCTGCACATTGACTTGATACTCCTTTAATAATTATGATACTTATTCCATTTTTTCTATGTTTTTTCCCCTTTACAGTAGAAGATCAGATGCCCTTCTGATGTGAAGTAACCCATTCAAGTCCATTTGGGTTTGTTGGTTACCGGAATGCCAATGTTTGGTTGTGACATTTCGGCTGTGACAACATCAAGTTTACCTTAGTTCGTGGATCTGTTGTATCAAGTGCCGGTGCTGTACATAGCTTTGCGCCATTGAATTTCCTTTTGCCTCTGGCCATAGCAGCAGCTGGATACCTTTCCAACTTTAATCTAGCCACATCATAGTCAGTGATGCTACTTATACCTCCTGCTGTTCTTCCCCAGTAGCTTACTGGATACCTTCCAACTTGGGGAAATATCTGTCAGGATCATGCTGACATTATTATCCTTGTTGTGATGTCCATTTGGGTTTTTTTGGGGCAGAATATGGGTTACTTGCTTGTCACAGGATTTAATCTGGCTTCTCTTGTGTGACATGCCTTTCATGGGTTACACTTCTGAGGATGTATAATCTTGTGATGGCATTCTTTGAGCTTGGGAATAAAAATGGTCGTTTCCAAAATACCACAGAATAAGTGGACACTTTTTTTTTCTTTTTTTTTTGGTATGAAGCAATTGGCTAGCATCTTCCCCATTAAACCAAGGCTTAGTTAAAAGAAGGATCAGAGGCAATAGGGAGGCCTTGTCTTAACACGCTCACTGATAAATTAGGGCCAAGGTACACATATTCAGGATGTTGCGACCTAATCTCTTTTTCTTTCCAATAAACCTTCCCACGCATACGCTGAGAACCTTGCTGCCGTAAGGAGCTTTATAATTTCCAGTGCTAAAGCTCAAAATGTCACAGGGATATGCAAGCCCCTTCACTACTACAAGGCAACAATCCACAATCAATTTTTCCTTGTAGAATTGGGAAAATCACCCAAATTCTGAGGTTGGTTGACTGTATTTCCTAATTTATATAAATTGAGGCGGCATAAAATCTTGATTCAGCTCTTATTAACTTTAGATTTATTATTGCAAAACATTAGAAAACCAAAGGACGTCTTTCATTGTTCAGTGGTATTTAACATGCATAAGTATTTGTACAAAATTCCATGCTTGTTTTTGTATTTTGTTTGTTTTATTGCTTTGTAAAAATAAAGGAAAACAAAAACCCTGCTTTGAATTGCAGTCCCCTCGTGGATCATCTGAGAGTCTAATTATCACTATACCGAACTTCTGCCTCCTCCAGTCTGGCACTTTACAGATAATGTGGGGCCTGCAACTCCCCAAATGCTGAGCTGATGGAGAATTCTGGGAGCTGGAAAAGCTGATTCAGCAGAAAGTGGCAGATATTAGGTGACTGGAAGGATGGAATATTTCTCACTGACTGGGAAGAGAGCATTTTTGCCAGTAGAAAGTATTTTTTTTTCCAGCTGAAAACCAATGAACTCTTGAAAATCCGCATTTTTAATCAGATATTTTAGAAACAGTGGAGAGAGTTGGAGCTGGGGAGTGAGCAGGTGGAAGTCAAGAATTAGTCACTAGCAGTAGTTTTAAGGAGCAAACCTGATTAAGAGACCATCTGGCTGCCTGGGTATAAATATTTTACATCTCTTCCTGTTGAGGAGATCCAATGGACAGCCCATGGAGAAGCTAAAATTTACATTTATGGTAGCTGACTGTTCAAGGATTTCTTCACAGTTACACATTCTCAGTTCTCATCCCTGGAATTCCTGACAATACCATTGACACTGAGAAATCACTTACTTTTCTCCAGGACCAATAAGAAGAGAGTAATCCACATGGCAAAGGATATGGCTACCAGGACATAAAGAATGGGTACATGAACCTTTCTGCAGTCATTCTCTTTTGCAGGTTTAGAGATGAAAGGAGCTGTGGAAGAGAAGATTAATGGCAGGGTTTAATTTGCAACAATTAAAATGGTTGTTTATATTTCATGGAGAACAAAGAGGCAAATTTATGTAGACAACCTTGTGTGATTGGGTTCCAGTTTCCTAATCTAAAATAGGACATGGTTCTTGGACTGAATAGGAGGTTAACTTTCATAAGTAAAAGCAAAATATACAAAAATGTTTTACATTTGAAACTGACTCATAAAGAGATAAAGCCAAAGTAGGCATGGCTTTAAAAACATGTTTCAGTCATGTATAGGTGACAAGCTCTGTTCTCTTCTATAGCTTCTCTTTCACAGTGGAACTCACTGTCTTTCAGCCCAACCAACTGCACAGTTCTGTCATGAGGAGAAAATGAGGACAGTTTCCACTGTGCACTGCTCTGAGCTCTTAGAGCAGTGTTTCTCAACCTTGGCAACTTTAAGATGCGTGGACTTCAACTCCCAGAATTCCCCAGCAAGCTTTCCTGGCTGGGGAATTCTGGGAGTTGAAGTCGACACATCTTAAAGTTGTCAGGCTTGGGAAACACTGTCTTAGAGAAAAGTTGGAAGGTACATACACTATACCAGATAAATAAGGCAGACAAACTAATAAGCAAACCAACTTAGATTTCTACTATTGTTTCCCCCAAAGAATCTTATCAGCAATGGGCTGTTGCCCCCATTTTTTAAAGAAGGGCAAATAGGAGCTTTGAGGAATGCTACTTTTAGGGAACAATACTGCAGTAATTAATCTACCCACACACACATGTCTGCTTTTACAAGCACATGATTTAAAAATTAAGTAAACCTACTTTGACCCTAGATATACTGTAAGAGTAACCTATAAGATTTTCCAGAAAGGCATCAAGCTTTAGACCCAGCTAGAGCAGCACAGAGCTATATAAATCACGGTAGGCTTTGTCTGGCATTTATACAGGTATACGCATGCTAGGTAAAACAGAGAATGAGAGAGAGATCCGTGGGATTTTTATAATCATGGAAATTCTGTAGGAGGGTTAGTATGGATTGGAATCCCTCTTCTGAAAAATGGAACTTGTTACAAGCCTGATTAGCCCTCCAAATCACCTTTCTCTTCAAATCAGAAGTGTTGCGCAGCCCTAGAAAATAATTGTACCAGTAGCTATTTAGTTATGATGTCTACATAAGTCTGGAAACTCCATAGGCTCTTTGGCTGAGACAAAGCCATCAAGGCTTTCCAACCATCTATAGAACATTTCACCTCTAAAGCTTGTTAAATAAAACCCTCTTTCCTTCAGCAAATATTACCATGGCCACACTAAATGAGACAATACCTTCTTTATTTTCCATTTCTTTTGGAGGTAAGGATATTGTTACAACACCCCCATCATCATAATCATCTTCATCATCCAGATGATTGGGTGAATCTAAACAGAAAAAAAGAGTTGATTAACTCCTAATTCTTCTAAATACAAAGCAATTCACAGCAAATCCAGTATGATTCTGTTGATGCATTAGAAAAGCTGAATCCTCTTTAATTCAGTTTCTTGCTATTTTAATAAGCAAGTTATACTGAAATTTGCACTCTATTTTTTTTTTCTTTAATTGAAAAGGCATACTAACAGTAGATACTTGCTTCATTGCTTCATGTTACTTTCATCTTATTGGCAATAGCATTTCTTTGGGAATACAAACTGCTGTGTGACCTCAATGTTCCTGTTGTCTCCTCCTTGGCAGCCTAGAATCTTCCTGCCATTTCTGATTTTCAACTTGCCAGCTGACCCATTTCTCCACACAGTTCCTCTGTCTGCAACTTTGTGGTTCACTCTTCTGCCTTCTGCAAAATTCCACTCTTGTTCTAAAATGCTTACATTGTCTTTCAGTTATAATCCATGAATATAAATGTTATGGTAAATATCTGTAACAGCAGATATCAAACAAATAGCTGTGCAAACACTAATATGGGGGAGTCACCAGAGAAGCTGGATCAAGGTTATCCCTCAATGTTGGGTTTGGAGAAGAAAAGAATACAGTTGGGTAGGCGTGCTACAGTATTTGCACTGTCCATGCAAAGTAAAGATGCTCCCGCTGCTGTATTTCTTGGGGGGGGGATACTCTGGAAGAAGCATGGAGGACGGAGGCTGTATTCCTTAACCCCTGAGATTTGATCAGCAGTAAATCTCACAAGTCTCTGGCAAGATTAATTAACCAGACCTGGTTTATACATCTGCTAAGCTATCAACGATGACTCAGCAGATATTCGAGACTTGGCCTGAGGAGTTGCTGCTTTCTTCATCGCGTACTCATCTAAGTCATTTCCAAATCTCAAAGATGGGAGCAAGAGACAGTGCTGCACATAGCCATCGTTTCCGGTTCTTAGTGTGAGAGCTAATCCTTCTGCCATCTACTCTTCATCTCCTTTGAATAATAGAAACAGGGGCGGGGGGCAAACCCTCTTTTAATGAGTTTAAGGATAGCTCCAAGCTAGAACTGTCTCTCTGCTGAGGTTCACGTCCTTCTAACTGTTGGAAAAATACGGGGTTTCAACCTAGCCTGTCTCGCACGAGCACAAAGGGAGGGGCGGCTCCGCTGCGGCCTAGCATTGCTGCTTTGTGTGGGCGGGGCTTGGATCCCGCCTTTTCCTGTTTCCCGCTCCCTTTTTTCTTCTTCCCTCATGGCCCTGCACCAGGTATGAGGGAATCCTCGTGGCTTTCTTACTTCCGGTCAGGTTGCCTACATTCAGAAGTGTGTGGGTTTTGTCCGAACTTATTACTCACACACCCAGGACCGTTTCTGCTATGAAACTGCTTTGTATGAAGATCTGAAAAGAAACCGTGAGCTGTCATTTACTTCTCCTTTACTAACATGTGGAGAGTGCTTATTTTGATCTGAACTCAGTTAAGCCTTTGAGCAAGTCTGAACGCTTCTACTCTGCTGAAACCACGAAAACTAGCTGAACGCTGCGTGGGATCTTCTGTTACTAACATTCAGAACCCCAACACTAACCACGGCATGAAGCTGCCCTGCTGTTTTTAAAGGACACGTTCTCGCGACTTTATCCCATCCCACTTCAGAGGCAGCTTTAATCTGTGTTTATATTTCCCGTTCCAAAGTAGGGTCTATATTGTTTATATTTCCAAACACCAAAGTAGTGTTTCAGCCCCTCTCCTGATACATTCTGCTGTACAAATGATCTCCTAGACCTCATGGAGCATGTTGGGGGACACAAACTTCCAGGCCATTCTGCGCTGGGCAGCGCAGGAGCCTGGTTCTTTCAGACCTTGTTCACCAGGTCTCCGGTCTCGTGGGTCAGATCCATGGAGGCAGAGACCTGGTGACTAAAGAATTGGCTCTCTGTTTCTTCTCTTGCCCCTTTGCCCAGCCATGGCAGCCTTAGAATCAGCTGCCAGCACTGAGCAAAGGGGCCAGAAAAGCAGGGGAGAGTTCCTTGCCAGACCTATAAACTCATGGATCAGAGACCTGGGCCCGAAGGAATTGGCTCCTCTCCCACTTCCCTTCTCACCTTGTTCGGCTCTGACAGCTGATCACCAGGCTGCCACGGCTGGACAAGATGCTTTTAAACATAGACTCAGCTGTTTTTGGAAAGAGAACTTAAACTCATGTTTCAAAGTGACCCCCAAAGGAGCAGAGAGGCAGAGGGATAAGGTAATTAAGCAGAGGAGATCCCAGGGGGCTAAAGAGCAGGCTATTTTGCAGGCTACTTTTAAATATGGGTTTAAAAGAAGAGCTCCAAACCTGTCTTTCAAAATTGCCCTAAAAACAGCTGACAGTGGGGGGATGCGGCAGCTTGAACATTGGAAGGCATGTGATCAGTCAAGGCCGCTACTGGAACAAACAAATGAATTGGTGAAGCTGCAGGATATTGGTGTTGTGACAATTGGAAGGGACTGCATTTTCTTGTGGTCAGCTGCCAAAATTATGGTCTCTTGGGTGGAGAATGGATTAAAATGGATCTGTTAATCAGGAGGAGGAGGAGGAGGAGGAGGAGGAGGAGGCAAAGTTGAACTAATTAGCATGTTCCCCAAGAATGGAGAAGACAGAATAATATTAAGTCACCTTTTGGAGTTGCAGGAAGCGGTCGCAGTGCTCCAGCATACATATAAATCCCTATTGACACAAAGAAAAAAAGAAAACATTTCCCTATTTAATGTTTGGTATTCTCTGGGGTACGTGTCGTGACCCCATATTACAGTATAATATATTGTAATGTGAGTTTGTGTGCATGATTGTGGTTAAAATATTGAACAGATAGCTAACATTTTGTTAAAGGTCATGTAGTCTTTCCATATATAATCATGCACGTGGCCGTCATAAAACTTTTTTATTTTAGGTGCAATCTTAGGCATTTACTGCAGAATAAATCCCATTCACACAGCTGCATTTACTCAGAACTGTTTTGGAACAGAATAACATAGAAATACTAGTGATAAAATAAGCATGCAGAAATTCCATCTTAAATGTTCTGAAAGAAACAAGGCATGTACTAATAACTCAGAATATAGAAAATAATAATAGTAGTAGTAGTAGTAGTAGTACAGTGAAGAAGATGCACTGAAGCTAGTATACCATGAAGGTTTACTGAATATCAGAAACCAAACTGGCCTATAAGAAAGACCAAATGAAGAATAGAAAAAAGACATGGCAAGGCAAAGTATTACATGGTCAGTACACACACACACACACACACACACACACACACACAGAAAACTAGCAGGCAAGGTAGATAACTACAGGACCTGGCAATGGCTAAGAGCAGGAAAACTGAAGAAAGAGACAGAGGGGCTAATTCTGGCTGCACAAGACCAAGCCTTAAGAACAAATGCATACAAAGCCAGAACTGAGAAGACAGCAGCAGACAGCAAATGCTGCCTCTGCAAAGAAGCTGAAGAAACAGTGGACCGCCTAGTTAGCTGCGGCAAGAAGATCGCACAGATTGACTACAAACAACAGCATGACCAAGTAGCAACAGTGGTGCATTGGAATATCTGCAAGAAATACCATTTGCCTGCAAGCAAGAACTGGTGGGACCACAAAACAGACAAGTAATAGAAAATGAAGAAGCTAAAGTGCTCTGGGACTTTAGAATTCAGACAGACAAGCATCTGCCACATAACACCCCAGACTTAACAATTGTTGATAAGAAAGACAAAAAGCCTGGACATTGCAATAGTGGACATTGCATAGTGGACATTGCAATACCTGGAGATGGCAGAAGAGAAGAGAAAGAACTGGAGAAAATCGCAAAATATAAAGACCTGCAAATAAAAGTAGAACAGCTATGGCAAAAGAAAGCAAAGATAGTACCAATAGTTATAAGCGCTTTGGGTGCAACCCCAAAACATCTGGAGCACCACTTGATGACCATCGGCATTGACAAAATCACCATCAGTCAGTTGCAAAAGCAGCTTTACCTGGAACAGCTTATATCCTGCGACAATACCTTTAACACCATCAAACCATCAAACCACAGCATCTGCCTATCCCAGGTCCTTGGGAAGGACTAGGTGGATAAAAATGCCAAATCCTGTCTAGGCTTCTGGCTGAGTGTGAGACCAGCCATAATACATATGACCTATATTATTGTCTATTTAGTGAGGGAGATAGTTTTAGAAGGATGTCACTGGGAATGAATAACTTACAGTCCTGCAGTGCATTTCAGTATTAGCTCCATATTACTTTTCTATAAAGAGGCTGAATGACATTTGTTTGTTTGTTTGTTTATTGTATTTCTACACCACCACAATCAAAAAGACTCTCCGTGGCTTACATGGATAATGCAATTCCGTAAAGTAGCCTTCCAGATGTATAACCTGGTGCCTTCTAAATGTGTTAGACTCCCATTCCTGTAACTTCCAGCCAGCCAATTCCCTTTGACCACACTTTCTTGGAAGTCTGGGCACACCAGGAAGGCACCAATTTGGCAAGTAGGGGTGAGGGTCTGTTCCAGTGTAATGTATTTTTTTTTCAAATAATTTTATGAAAGATTACAAATAGAAAGGATAAAAACTAAAACAAAGTACAAAAAAAAGAGAAAAAGAGAAAAGGGGGGGAGCAAATGTAAGCAATTTGAGTAGCTTATCATTGTCTCTTAATACAAGATATACTCTCTTCACCCCATACCTCATCTCTTAACTAAAAACACAATCCAAAAGCCTCGTCATTTGTTCCTTATTAACAAAAGTCCTGTAAGGGATACCAGATATAACTAATTATCTATTTTAACCTTGATTGAATAAGCCAACCCTGTATTCCTTCCCTGTATTAAGTCCCAGAGCTGGATTCCTGTTCATCTTTTTTTTGTCCCAAGAATCTTTCAAAGCTTTCACAGACCTCTTTTGTACATCCAATCAGTAAGGTTTGTCCTTTTTTTTTGTTGTCACTTTCAAAAAAATCCTTCAAAGTTTTAAGAGACCTCTGTTGATCATCCAGTAAGAGAAAATTATTCAAGTCATTTTTCTGATTTAGTAATTGTACATCTCTTTTAAGCAATCAAACATCAACTGGTTTCAGTTGTATATCCAATACATCTTTCTCCATATCCTTCTCATTTCTTGTCAGATTTAAATCCAGATTCAAATTGGTTTCAAACCTATCCGGTATAGCTTGTTCTTCTTCTGTAACTTCATTGACACACCATCCATCTATCATATCAAATAATTTCAAGGATCAATGTTCAAAAATATCTACCTATCAAAGTGTTTTGCTCAATTTTTTTTTGGTTGGCAAGACAAAGTTATTATCCTCTAGCTCCCTCTAGTGTAAAGTTCTCAAAGCTCCATTATCATGTTTCTTCTTAAAGAAACCCAAACAATCACCATTTCCCAAGGAAAGGATTCTTCTAATTAATTTAAAATCCACAAGAAGAGTTCTTCTAATTATTTTAAAATTATAAATCCAAGTCCATCTGGATCCTTAATCGATTGTTAACTTTCCAAAATCAATATTCTAAGCACCCTTTTGCTGTTTAATCCCAAAAGTAATAATTTTCCACAACTTTAAAATTGTATTTAAAGACTCCAAGAAGAATGCGACTCACCCAGTGAATACTATATACATTGTCATTCCAAAGAGTTTTAATATTTCCAAGGCAATTTTTTAAAAAAGCAAATCTAAGATGATTAAGAAATGAGACTTAGTTGGAGTCTGCTCCCGGTGAGACTAGAGAACTGATGCCTGTGCTTTATGGGAGACACTGTGCCCAAAAGGCAGTTGGATGCAGGATCCAGCCTGCCCATAGTTCTCTCTGGATAAAAGACAGATCTTGAGATTACCTTCATGCATGCCGGACAGCTTTTTTGGGGGGGGCGTGAGTCAGAAGCAGATACTGTTGTTTTTACAACCACTAGTGATCAGCTGGGATTCAAAAGTTTCATCATGCTCTGAGCCATTAATGTAGCCTTTTTAAGGACTTAAAGTTCATCCAAATCTCATCTTTTTAATCACCTTGGAGATTAATGTTTTTGTTACTGTTTCATTAAGATTGAAAAACTTTCAGAGCTGCCAGTTGGGCAGTCGCTGGGTGAGTTTTCTTCAATCCATTTAAAAAGAAAGAAAATTATGTGTTTCCAGCTTTGTAAGATCTTTATTTTTTGTAATATATAACAAAAGAAAAATTATAGTGTTGTTCTTTGGAAAGTTTTTGAACACTAAGGATTTGGATGAAATTGAGTTAAAGAAAGACTTGGAAGTTAATTAAAAAGTTCCTCTTGTGTGGGAAAGAACTTTATATTTACATTTTGACCTAATAACAAAGCCTTGAAGGTCTTGTCTCATCTCGTGTCAGAAGTGCAGGAACTGGGAAAGGGAAAATTATTAATCTAAATGTAAAACATTAAAAACTTTAATAAAAGTATGGATTTATACAATTCTTGCCCAATGCCAGGCCACGTTGATGGAAAAAATATTTCTGGCCAGCAAGTCGTTCTGTGTGCATGTCGGTCCCAAGGGACACTGTAAAAGATGGATAGTTGTTTGAATAGCACCACATTCACTGTAAATATTCTTGTCCTCAGGGAGAAACCCCCATTTTTCCATATGGTCTTTAGTTCTAGCCAAACGAGTGCACAGTCTCTTTAAGCATCTCCAAACCGTCCATTCCTCCTCCAAACCTACAGGCAACTCCTCAAGCGGTTCTATCCAATCATAAAGATGTTTTGCTTGAGATTTCCATCTTTTTAATAGTTCTGTTTGAGGTGTGGTAACAATCTCCTCAGCGCAGTCTAAAGAGCTCCTTCTTGATTTCAATCTTTTTATAGGAGGTACTTGGCCAAATAATGGCTGTGCCGGATCATGTAACATCTTTCCATATTCCATGTCTTGTGCCACACTCCTTCTAACACCTGGAGGGGCTATTCCCACCCAGATATACAGTTTATCAAGTGGAGTAGGGCACAGACATCCAGTAACGATGCAAATGTATCACTAAGTGCCCTGTCCACATGTATAGAGTGCACAGACCAACGACAAATGGGGCAGGCATACTCTGCTGCTGCGTAACATAATGTGAGGGTAGCCATTCATAGAGTAATAGGATGGGCACCCCAGATAGTTCCAGCCAACTTTCTGAGGAGATTATTATGGGTGGAGATCTTTTGCTTTAAATTGCAACAATGTCTTTTAAAGGTTAATGTTCCATCCAATGTAACACCAAGGTAACATGGTGTCTCACAATGTGCCAGACTCAGTCCATCCCAGATAATATCAAGCCTATGTCTGGCCTGCCTGTTTTTGAGATGGAATGCACAGACATTAGTTTTTGATGGATTAGGTTTTAGTCCATTCTCATTATAGTATTCTGACATAGTCTTAAGAGCCAGAGTAAGCCTAACTTCCACCTCTCGAAGTTAGCTCCCTGAGTAGTAAGTGCCAAATCATCAGCATAGATGAAAGACAATGTATCAGGACCAACAGGCTGATCATTGGTATATATATTAAATAACAGAGGGGCAAGACCGTTCCCCTGTGGAAGGCCATGTTGCTGGGCTCTCCACCGGCTCTTTCTGCCATGGAAGTCAATAAGAAATTGTCAATTTTCAAGTATTGTCTCAATACATTTAGTCAGAGCAAGATCATGTGTGATATTATATAATTTCAAGAGAAGCTTCCTGTGATTAACTGTGTCATAGGCAGCAGATAAATCCACGAAAGCAGCTCCTGTAATTAGACTTAATTGAAAGCCATCCTCTATGTGCTGAACAAGTTTAAGTATCTGGCCTTGAAGGTTAATCACTAGAGAACACCAGATGGTTGCCTTAAAGGAAACATTTTATAAATTTGCTCAAGAAATCCTAGGAATATTTAACCCTATACAGGAACCAAGAGTTGCTACTGAAGAGAAACAAGTACCTTGGAAAATAACTAAAATGGATTTAAAGGTGGCATTGTCGAAGGCTTTCATGGCCGGAATAGGATGGCTGGTGTGGGTCTTCCGGGCTGTGTGGCCGTGTTCTGGAAGTTTTGTTTCCTAACGTTTCGCCAGCATCTGTGACCGGCATCTTCAGAGGGCAGGAGCACAGACAGGGCAGGAGCTGGGCACCGAGAGAACCGGTCCTGTCTGTGCTCCTGCCCTCTGAAGATGCCGGTCACAGATGCTGGTGAAACGTTAGGAAACAAAACTTCCAGAACACGGCCACACAGCCCGGAAGACCCACACCAGCCATTGATTTTAAGGTGGACTTAAAAATTATAACCTATATGAAAGGGATGGAAATATTGGATTTACAAATGTAATTGGATGATCATTTGAAAATTTAAAAAGATATACAAATAATGTACCAAAAGAGGGATGTGGAGTACCTGTTTAAATTGGAATATAAGAGACTTATAGGAGTAGCTACATTGAAAATACATAAGGATTTTGATAAAGATGACAAGGATTTTGAGAGAAGACACAAGAATAACAGAAGAAGATAGATGTTAGAACTTTATCTATGGGATTCAAGGATTGATGGGAGGAAGAAGAAATATAAAACTGGTTTATTTGATTATGGTTAAGTAATGGGTTGTTATTTTTGGTGATGTTAATGGTTACTTTAACTGGATTACTCTTTTTTGGAATGTCCAATTATGTGTAATGGATTAGTCTGTAATATCTATGTTACTATTTTTGGGATACAAATAAGGGATAATTATTTCTGGTAATGTTTAATAGTTTTTTGGGTTTAATTTTTTTGTAATATTTAATTGTTAATTGAGCTAAATAATGGATTGCTATCTCGGGTGATGATTAGTGGTTAATTTTTTTATTCATTTGTAATGTTTAATTGTCAGTTGGGATGAGATTTTGATCATTAAGAGAGCAATTAGGGGGATTATGTTTAAATGGAAAGGGGCACTAAATGCTGATGTTGCTAGTTATGTCTGTTAATCTTTACACCTTTTGCTGATTAATAAGGAGAGCTGAGGATTTAAGCACAGGTTTATAGAAAATGGGGTGAAGTATAGAATGAAGATGTATTTTGTAGTATTTAAAGAGACAGTGATAAGTTGATAATGTTCTATATTCTTGCTGGGGATGAAGGAAGAGATTTCTTCTCACTACTTTTTTTTGGTGGAGGGATTTTTTTTTATCTTTCTTTGCACTGTCTTATATTTTTTAAACTGTTTTTGTATTTGATTTTTGTATTAGTTTTATTAGTTTTATATAATCTTAAATAAAAATTATTTTAAAAAAAGAAATGAGGCTTTGTTCATGGCTGTGAGGAAAAATGGTTCCTCCCTCAACTTTCATCTGCTCAACTCATAAGTGGACCGCAAAGTATCGATTCTTGCAGTCTACTCACAAGGAGCGGCTGTGCGGAGTCACGTGGGCTATCCCAAGATCTCCCCTTACTCCAAGGTGATTACTGGCAGCCAGGATCCTGCATCCAGCTGACAATCGCTGTCAAAATCACCGTCTCACTGCGAGAGAGACATCAGCTCGCCATGGAGCTCACCAGAAGTCTGTTCCAGTGTAATGTAAACCCAGAAAATAATTTTGCTACTTGTTGGGGCGGGGGGACATATCTGGGCTTACCTTACACTGCAACAGCCTTCCCCAAATTAGCGCCTTCCAGATGGGCCAGAATTAAACTCAAAGGAGCCAGATCAGTTTTTTTTCTCCTAAACATATTTTCTGCCTGTTAAATAAAAGGTCACAGAAATATTTTAAGAATGTGTTCATCCCCCACACTATCCACCAAGATTTAAAAAGAAGATTGCAAATCTATCCAGCGGTGAATGGAACATGAATGTAGTGGCTACTGACTTCTTTTTCAGATATATTAATTTAAGGGACTTGTATTAAAAGAGAAACAAACAGCAAAACAAATATTTTCCTTTGATAGAAAGATTTCAAATCCCACAATCACAATTCTCCATCCCTTGATTAGATCAGCTTTATGCTATTTATCATTAGTCATTAGAAAAGCATTTGATGGTGGCTGACCATTCCCCAACATTTTGCATTGGGCAGCTCGCTGCTGCTGCTGCTGCTGCTGCTGCTGCTGCTGCTCACTTTGCTTGGCTTTTGCTCCAGATTTCTCTCCTGAAGTGCCACTGTAGGATTATTGGAATGTTGGGCAAGACTGTAGATCTGCTTTGCTTTCTACAAGGCCTTATGGTCTGTCTCCTCTCTGTGCACACCTACTTATAAATAAGCATTTATTTATTTCACATATTTTCCCCACCACGATTCAGAAAGACTCTTGGCAACTTGCATAGAATAAGTCATACAGTTAAAACATCCACAGTACAATCTAAAAACCTGGTAGTCATAAATAAGAGACAATAACAATAAACAACATAAGCAAAACCCCAATTCTATCAGAAAAAAATAGAAAATAAAACATGAAGTTGCTAAATGCCATAAACCCCCAGTATTTTCTCTTCACAAATAAAGCCAAGCCTAATAAGTGGGGACCTTGGGACATCTGACCATTTGGAAAATCAGGGAGCAGGTAACCCCTTTGCAATATAGCTTTTGCATCAATGCTATCCTTACTCTCTCAGAAGCTCCACTCATGTAAGACGCACCAATGCAGTTACACCTAAGGATATATCCATAAGGCTCTCGTTAAGAAAAGTGAGGTCCTCTTTCAAATACATATTGGCGTGATCCTTTGGCTGGTGCTAGTCTTATGTGAAGGGAGGAGTTTCGAATTTTAGGGATAAAGCAAGGGCTAGAGTCCATGATCACTTACCTGGAATAGAGATGCCTTACTGGATGAAAAAAAGAACTTCTTTGGAGAAGGGAGAAGATGAACTACTTCATCGTCAGAGAAAAAGTGAAATCAAAGCTTGGACGTTGCACAGATATTTTGCTTAGTTCTACAATTTGTTTGGCATTCCCCTTATTCAGCTGAAGGGTTGCTTTCTGTGGTAAACTAAGGTCTTCCTCTTTGCAAATGATCATTGATGAGTTGTTATCCCCGAACTAACGTAGCCCTTGCGCTAAGAGATGACATTGTGGAGTGAAGTGGTCATTTGGGGAGTGATGCTTTTTTATGGCCATTGAGCAACAAATTTAAGTGGCTTTTTCTGCAGAATTAAGTATTTTCTTCTGTGGAAATACTGCGGTTTCTCCAAGCAAGGAAAACCTGAGAGTGCCATAATTCACAGCCACACTCCTGATATTGGGACGCTTGAAAAGAAGTCATGCTGGTTGGGAACTCTGTGTCTGTGACTGAAACAATATCAATACCCACCAAGTGTGACACAGTTCTCTGAGGCAAATCGAAAGATGTTTTTGAGACACGTATAACTAACCATTTTCAGTATTAGGTTCAGTACACGCCATGCCTGTGCCCATGTAACAGTAGCACAATGATGCTTTAAGAAAAGAAAAGTCACTTCCATAAAAGCACACATCAGAGCAAAAGAAAAGAGAAGGATTAAGTGACTATTTTGCTCCCTCAAACCAAAATGGACTTTCCCTCTATTAGAAAAGGCACTGAGTAACTGTTTTATGCAGCTGGTAGGACAGAAAGTCAGTTTATCTATCCAAATGAAAATGATAAACAAACAAACAAATATATAGACTGGGTCTACATATCTTGCTTAACAAGCTACACAAACTAACAAGCTAAAATTGAATCGGTTCATATAGCATGTCACAACATTTTACAATCATGCTGCAAAATTATTTTGAGATCCCCATGAACAACAAATTTAAGTGGCTTTTTCTGCAGAATTAAGTATATCCTATCTCATAGTCCTCCATAGGTTCATCCCGCTCTTAAAAGGGGATTAGGAAATATTTTATCTGTCAAAGCAGGATAAAGGATCGCAACGTGGAGGACGTTTTCATTTTTGAAATGCCACAAGAAGTCACTTCTATTCTGGCACACTACAGGAGCTTCTATTTTGACACGCAGTCTAGCGTGAATAGTCCTGATCAGGCGTCACCAGCCTGGCCACATCTGCAATCTAGATGTGGGCATTTCATCTCTCTGGATCTCTCAAGCAGCATGGATGTGGGAATTCCAGGGGTTGGTCCCTGCATCTGGAAAATGCTAATTCAGGCATCCCACGTGGTATGAATGCACTACCTCAATGCTTCCGTTCCTATCCCACCAGATCCAGTGCCGGTCCTACCTTTTGGCTGTGATGGTGTGCTGGAACTTGGCAGTTCAGCTCCCAGCCTCTTTGTATATTGATTCTGTGCAGCCATACCTCCTGGGTGTGTGAATTTTAATAGAGAAACCTGTTTCCCAATCTTCTAACCGCACTAAGCATTCTATTACTGTATTCCAGTTGTCACAGGTTCACCAGGGTTTGTTAACACTTACTTTCAGTTTTTCATTTCAGCAAAGCTATTTTGACCACTATGCAAATATTCTCAGAGGCTTGAATATTTGGGACAATGAAAAAGCTGCTTCTTACTAACAGAATCTTTGCTATTTTGCTCTTTCTACAAAAGTGAATCTGCAGTAATGGCTAAAAAGTTGGAAATACGGTAAGTCATAAACTAGAGTTTACAAATCACAGTAGCTGGTTGATGCAACATGCTAATTCAAAGCCAATCAAATCATATTTTAGCTTAGTGTGATATATGAACCAAGCCATTGATCCACATAATTTAGAAGTTAATCTAGACCAGTGTTTCTCTACCTTAGCAACTTTAAGATGAGCGGACTTCAACTCCCAGAATTCCCCAGCCAGACATGCTGGCTGGGGAATTCTGGGCGTTGAAGTCCACTCATCTTAAAGTTGCCAAGGTAGAAAAACACTGATCTAAACAAATTAACTACTCTTTATCTGTTAAGGTTCAGAAACACTGATCTAAACAGATCAATTGTAGCTCTTAAATAATGAAACTGGATACATTAAATTGCTTACATCTGCTGTAACGCATGCTGGTACAGTCATGTCAGTGGATAGAAAAGATCAAGGATTGCTTCCATCACATACCACAGTAGTGTGGAGTGATGAGATACATCCAGGTTCAGATCCTTATTTGGCTATAACATTTATGGGAAGACCAAGGACATGTTCCTATCTTATTGCCCAACCCTTTTTAGAGAACAAAATAGGAATCAGGCAGGAGTCTTAAATTCTTAAAAATAGGACATAAATGTAATAAATAAATAAATATGTGTGTGTTTTAAGAAATAGATTTCCATTCTCAGATTCCTGTCAGAAAATACACATCTAACTATTGGAGTGGAGTCCTCCCAAGGTCTAGGCCAAAAATGCTCCCCATGTATTGTTCAACAAAAGCGGGTAATGGAACATGGTACCAAAAACAGCTGTCTGCCTGAGATGTTATTAATATGTGGCTTCTGTTAAGCCACAAATTTCATCTATCACAAACTGGACTTACATTGGCCAATATGGTTGGCATAACATTAATATTTTAATGAAGATTAACCATGATTTCCAAGCAGTGTGTTTGGTCAAACATGCAAAGGTTCCTTCTTGGGATACATTCTGATACTCATTAATTAATGATTTTCCAGCAACATGCATTTTCTATTTTAATTGGTTCATTGGTTTATACAATTGTATATACTGTATATTCTGAGTGAAACAAAAGAGAATTCAGAAAAGAGAATTGCCTGTGCAAAGTATTTGATTTGCAAATATTGTGGGTAAATACTGTTTAAAAATAGTTTTTGTTGAATGAGGTTGCCACTTAACTGCGGCAGAGGCTGAGGTGGGGAGAAGAGATGCGCAACCTCTGGTAGCAAGAGTTTTCTGTGGTTTTGCCTCCAGCAGCATATTTTCCCCACCTGTTACTACATCAGGATGAAAAGGAGCACTGCCCACATATATGTGTAAGAAGGGAGTCCTAGTCCTCCCAGATGCTATATGCTCGTAATCACACAAAATCACAATGGCATAAAAACATATGCCAACTTTTCACATTAAGTAGCAAATACCCTCAGAGCAATCGTGCATAAGCAGCACACCCAATTCCCCTGGTGCACAGCAGCAAGCATGATCACAGATGCAACTTAAATAAAGTTCAACCAGGCAGCAGTTGCTTTGAAGGAAGGAGGACCAGTTTGCATGCAGTTGTTTCTCTATGACTCAGTGTGTTTGTGAACCCCAAGAGAAACGCAAAAGATGCAGTCAGTATTGAAAAGGAGAACGCACAAAAGGTGGAGGAGGAGCCTTTGCTGCTCAGGGGACCTCAGCTTTAAGCCTTTTTTAAGAAGGTGATATGAACATGACTCTGGGGACCTCCTGGCTAATATAGTAGCAGTGGTTCCCTCAAGCTTGAAAAGGCTGCTGCAGACAGGAGCACCACTAGCATTTCTTTTCACAGATCCAGTATTCGTCTCCAGAGCAGGTGGCATCATTCCACTTCCCACTGAAGCGCAGGGTAGCACAGTCCTCGCCCGATCCAGCGTTGTTGGGCTCACCGTCCCCCCAAAAGCTAATGGCGGCAGCAAAAAGGTCATTGTCAGTAGCAGGAAACCAATCAGCAAGTGTCATATGTCATTGTGTAAACCACATTTGGAACTGTATGCGCAGTGCTGATTGCCCCATCTCAAACCCGGGGTCTCCAGATGGGCTTCAACTACAATACCCAGAATTCTTGGGTCTTCATCTCCTAATAGAACCGAAATTTTATCCAGATTGAAAAATGAAGCTTGGGAGGGACTTCTACATCCATTCATTTGAATGCAAATATAACCCTATATTTTGTCTTTGTCATGAATCTCCTGCCCATCAATTTCATTAGGAATATTCAACTTCTAACAATACCAGTGAGGGAGAAATATATCCCTTTGTCCACTTTTTCTACAGTGGAGAAACACAAATTATGCTTCTCTCCTCCTCTTTCTACCATCTGATGTTACAGTATTTTTTTGTTGTGATGTTGCTTTGCATCTGATACATGTTAATCTGCCCAGGGCAGCAAAATGCAGGCAAACAAAACCAAACAAATTATTGATAAACAGCAAAACCCCAATCCTAGAAACTGTTCTCTCAAACTTTCCAGTCTATAGTTTCAGTTTCCCTGAAAGCACTGCCTGTTCTTGAAAATTAACATGACAAAGGGCCAAATCCCAAACTTAAAGTTCTCAAAAAGGCAAATAAGATAAAAAGAAAGAGGCACTGCTTTTATATGCAGACACACTTAATTTACTAATCTGTAAAATGTATCTAATTTAGGTTCCAAGAACTTTTGGAAGGAAATGAAAATAAGAACGGAAGATGAACAACAACAGATGCTTCCTTCTACCAAAAAAACAAAAAAAAAAACACAAAAAAACCTTGCCGTCATTAGTTGGAAAGAGATTGCTGACATTAGGACAATTTTTTACCCAGGAATTTATCATTGTTGAGCCAGTTTTTCACCACAAAGTGAAAAATATGCTTATAAAATGAATTTCATGTTAACCCCTCAGGGAATACTTAAAATCTTTTTGTAAACAACAATCCCTAAATCTAGAATGAAAAATCATCTGCTTTTTTTTTAGTAGGATACACTTAACAGAATAGCTCAAAAACCAATATTTGTGCTCAGTTGGTCTCAGTGTGTAGGGCAGTCCATTTATTTATTTATTTATTTATTTATTTATTTATTTGATTGATTGATTGATTGATTGATTGATTGATATGGCCACCCATCTAAAACAAGTGACTCTGGGCAATGAACAATCATAAAATCAATTAAAACCAAATTATAAACACAGTACAAAAGAAAATTAAATATATACAGTACCTGAGAAGATTATAATCCACAGATATTAACATAACCAGGAAACAGGGCCCTTAAAACACTTGGGACTCCAGGCTCTGGCACATAACTAGGTCTTCAAGGCTTTATGAAAGGCCAACAGAGCCAGGGCCATCCTAATCTCTGAAGGGAGAATGTTCCAGAGGGCAGGCACTGTGACACAGAAGGCACATCTCTTAGTCCCGCCAGCCAACATTCCTTGGCTGACAGGACCTGGAGCATGCCCATCCTGCCAGACTGGACTGGATAGGTAGAAACAACTGGGAGGAGATGGTCCCTCAGTAACCTGGTTCCAAGCCATGAAGGGCTTTAAAGGTGACAACCAGCACCTTGAATTGCACCCGGAAACACACAGGCAACCAATGCAGCTCACGAAGCAGTGGTGTTACATGTGTCAAGTACCCGACACCATTTACTACCCATGCAGCCGCATTCTGCACAGTTGCCGTTTCCAAATGCTCTTCAACGACAGCCGCATGTCAGCATGTTGCATTAATCTAGACAGGAGGTCACAAGGGCATGATTGACAGTGACAGAGCCTCCTGGCACACAACTAGCACACAACCCAAAGGTGCGCAAAGGCCCTCTTAGCCATGGCTACCACCTGCTCTTCCAGCAGGACCTGTGAGTCCAAGAGGACCCCAGATTGCGCCCCAGATCTGACTGGGGCAATGCCACCCTCTCCAAGACCAGTGGTGGAAAAACCTTGACACTGGAAGGCCCAAGTACCCAAAGCTGCTCAGCCTTGCTTGGGTTGAACCAAGCCCATTGCACTCCATCCAGGCCCCTACAGCCTCCAGACACTGGGACAGGACATCCACGGCATCACACAGGCAACCCAGGGTAGAGATATAAAGCTGGGTATCATCAGCATACTGATGATACCTCACCCCAAACTGTTGGATCAACTCACCAAGCGGCCTCATATCGATGTTAAATAAGAGGGGAAACCTAGCTCTGCGGCATACCAGAAAGTAGGGGCTGAAGCTGGACCTCTCCCCCCAACAACACCAACTGGAACCGACTCCAGAGGAAGGAGGAAAACCAGCATAGCACAGTGTTGCCCGCTTCCAACTCTTGAACCTGGTCCAGAAGTATACTATGATCAATGGTATCGAAGGCCACTGAGAGGTCAAGAAGTGCTAGGATGGATCCACTACCCCCATCCCGCTCCCCCAGAGGTCATCCAAGAGCACGATCAATGCCACCTTAGTCCCATACCCCAGCCTGAATCCTTACTGAAAGGGGTCAGATAGTCCGCTTCATCCAGGATCCTTTGAAGCTGCCATGCAACCACTTTCTCCACAACCTTCCATAAAAAGGGAAGGTTGGAGACTGGACAAAAACTGTCCAGATTAGTTGGATCAAGCAATGGCTCCTTGAGGCCTGGATGATTTCAGACAGACTCATGGCTGTCGTGGTGGCCGTAAACTCCCGAGCTACCTCAGATCCTGCCCCCATGGAAGGCAAGTTGAAGTCCCCGAAGACCACAAGCCTGGGGAACCCCACCACCAACCCAGCCAAAGAGCCAAGAGGTTCAGGCAGGGAGGTTGCTGCGCAGCAGGGAGGCTGGTACAATAGCAACAGTCCCAACTGATCCCTCTTAGAGCCCAACTTAAATAGGGTCTTGCACTCAGCAATCTGAACAGTAGAGCCCCTGGATGCCTTCCAAATATCTTGAATGACCACCACCACCCCACCACCCCTACCCTGGGGTCTTGGCTAGCGCCACCCTGGAACCTGGCTGGGCACATCTCAGAAAGGGGAACCCCTCCTTCCTGTCCCAGCCAGGTCTTGGTAATACACGCCAGGTCAGCCTTCTCATCAACAATAAGTTATGAATGAGAGTGGCCTTACTGCAAACTGACCTGGCAGTCAGCAGCAGCAGCCAACAACCCAGGGCCTTGAAGGTCTGCCATCTGGGGCCCGGGAATGAGCTTGAGGGGCTAGAACATGCCACAGGAACAATATATCTGTGGACCTGTCCCCAAGAGCGGCCCACTCCCCATCTCCCATCATATCTCCCAATACCCATCACTACTGGGATATTATAGCCTGCCCCCATCCCTTCAGAGCCTTTCCCCTCCCCATCCAGAAAGGTCCATGTCCAAGTCCATAGCCCCCCCCCCAGTACATGTACATATCCAGCCACAACATTCTCCAGGTCCATCAATCCAGGGTGCTTCTGCTTAGCACTGCATATAAGGGCCTACTCAACCCTATATGCTCATTCCCCACCACCACCAGTCCACTCTCACTAGACTAGCAGGGAGCTCACACATCCAGCACTAAGCAATCCAGAGAGTGAATCAGTCCCCCCCACCAACTCTCACCCATAGGAAGGAAAACAAACCCCAATTGAGGGGGAGAAACACCCTCTCCTACCACAAACCCCGCTCCATCTATCAATGGAATCCGTGAATTAGCAGAGTCCCTCTGTTCTCCAGCCCAGGAGGAAGGCAAAATGGCTACTTTTTCCATTTCCTCCCCTCCAGTTAGCCTTCAGAGGGGTTAGAAGCCTCAGAAGAAACCTACAATATACTAAAATATTTATGGAAGCATCATGGAATAGGTACATAATTTTATTTATTCATTTATTTATTTTTTTGGTGCCTTCAAGTCCATCTTGACTTCTGGCAACTGCCTGGACAAGTCCATGTACTTTTCTTGGCAAGATTCTCAGAAGTACTATAGTTTGTCCTTACCCTCCTGCTGGAGCTGAGAGAGAGTGACTGGTCCAAAGCAACTGGCTTCATGCCTAAGGTGGGACTACAACTCACAGTCTCCCAGTTTCTAGTCCACCGTAGTGAGTTTAACCACTACACTGAATTGGATGCTGGGAACACAATAGGCAGGAAAAAGCAGGTATAATGTATGTGGAATTTTAAAAAGACCTTCAAAATAGGATGAACTATTCAAGGAAATATTACGATTTTACTACACATGTAATCATTTAAAGGTGATATTTCCCTTTTTGTAAAGACGTCCTGCAAGAAAAAAGTGTTCTACTTTTTTGATGTCAAAATCACACAGTCCTGTTCAAAATCACTGTCATGAGATATGAGCATTTCCACCCTATCTATTTATATATTCACCCAGTCACCACCCGGCAATATATCACTAACGAAAACAGTCTCTGTATGATCATGGAGATGGCTGGCTGATGCTATAAATTGTTAGTGGAGAAATGCTCTATATTTTCAGTGCCAATTGGAGGATGAAGAAACCGCTTTTACAGTTCTAACATGGCTATCATTCAAGAGCTTCACAGCTCAGCAAGGAATGTTCTTCTTTAAGACTTTCATTCTTCAAACAAGTGATTGGGTGCAAGCTGCTGGCCATTCAGTTAGTGTCAAAGCTTTTAGATAGTTTGCCAAAGCTGCTGTTATCATTTTACTATGCAATGGAGGTAGAACTGATGGGATAAGAAAGAAATCAGATGGAAGTGATCATCCCCAGGGATCGTGTATGGGTAATGGGTAGAGGTCTCTTCTCATTCATTTTACTTGGCCCCTCTGTCCTGATACTCTTGATAGTATAAAGTCTGAGCAGCATGACATTTGTTGCTGCAGGATGCATAAATGGATAGTGGCACTATTTGTTTCATGGTCTTTTATAGCCTGCTGCTTATTATGGAGGTGTTTCTATCCTGGGAACTACAAATCTCCATTCCCCAGAGATATTCTCTTCAAATCATCAATGCAAACTCTTAATTAACTTTCCCACGAAATGGACTAGAAGTAAATCTATGAAATAAAGTCACTTCCTCGTGAGATGGGCAGTGTCCAAATTTGAAATATATATATATATATATATATATATATATATATATATATATATATACACACACACACACACACACACACACACATAAATACATAAATACATACATACATACATACATACATACATACATAAATAAAAAATTTACTTACGACAAAGATAAAGGTGTACCATCCACCCAGGTCCACTCGCCTTCCTTGGCAGCATCACTCAAGCCTATCCAAAATACCTGTTCGCTGACCATCTGTTTTACCAAAAAGTTCTACAGGAAAGGAAAGAGGCTTTGTCCATAAAAATAGGAACATGTCATCAGAAATTTTGATTTATGATAGGGAATACATAATCAAGGCTTATAGAGGAGAAACTTGAGGAACGAGTCATTACATTTAGAACAGTAACACAGAACATTTTCTGTAGCAGTACCTAGTTAGGAATTCCATTATCTATCCCTTGGCCTGTCACTGAGACCATTTAGATAGGCAATGAAAGCATGTTCGTTCCACATTGTTTTAAATATGCAATTCAAGGTTTTAACTCCGTTCCTTTGGATCTTAAGGTTTTAGCTTTAGTTTTGCTACTTTGTAGTGTTTCACTTGGTTTTGCTCTTTGAGGTCCAGGATGGGGAACTCATGGCTGTAGGCCACAGGATCCCCCCAGCATACCACTTATGGCCCCAGAATATCCCTGACTACCCTGCCTGAAGCTTCCACCAGGCTATTTTTGTATTTTTCCCATTAAACTCTTTCCTACTCCCCTAAAGCACCAAAAAAAAAAAAAAAACAACCCCCAAAATTTCAGCTCCACCCATTTTGGTAATATCACAACATCGTTAATCATGCCCTCTGTGGTCCTCAGGCTGGGTAGAAATTCACAGTGGATCCCCCAGGCAAAAAATAAAAGTTTCTCACTCCTGTTTTACAGGATTGCTTATGAGAATTGAAAAGCTACGTAAAAGAGCTTTTATCAAGCGATCCTGGAAAGTATTACATAAGCTGAATTGAATCTGAGATGAAAGCAATTTTCAGTATTTAAATAGGAAGGGGGCATCTCTGTTCAGGTTTTCAGCCATAGCCAGAGTTCTGTACCTATCAGATTTTATTTCTCAAACATCAACTTCAGGAACCCAGAGACATTCCCCCATACCTCCCCTTGTCTTGATCAAAGACGACAAGCCCAGCAGAAGGAACCTGTACCTGTTCTGTCCAATGGTTCACAATAACCAGGTGAGCACCTTCATCTTCACAAGCCTGCTGAGCTGCCTCCCAGGGCTTGCTTGCCAAAGAAAAGAAGTAGCAGCTTTTTTGGAAGTGCAGCCAGTGAGCTGGGCAGGTTGTACAGAATACCTCTGAAATAGTCCACAAAGGGGGGGCAGAATTAGAGAGAACCGGAGCACTTTGTAGCACTTCATAGCCCTCTCGAGGGCTTGGATTACAGCACCAATTGTCCTTGGCCAACCTGGCTCTAGGGGTTGTGGAGCGGAGTTGTTTTAATCGCACACGATGGAAGAGTGCTGCTGTTGAGTTTCTTGGTGGGATTTTCTTCACTGTTTTTCTTTGGGTTGATCCATACCTTACATTTTGCTTATGTGAAGACAAACTTCAAACTGGAAAATTGGAATATATGAAATAGTTCTTATATGGGGCTTCTCTAGGACAAGTTGGAAAGTTTCCTTATGTTGCTTGAGTATTCAATTAACTTCATATGTCCTCTATTGAAATGACATGTATAAAACTTACAGAAGATGCTAACTTATTAACTCACTCGTAGCTACAACCTGTACAGGTATCTATACTACTATATCTGCATCTATAC
The DNA here is from genome assembly GCF_059951505.1 of Python bivittatus. Taxonomy (NCBI): domain Eukaryota; kingdom Metazoa; phylum Chordata; class Lepidosauria; order Squamata; family Pythonidae; genus Python; species Python bivittatus. The sequence goes on along the minus strand of NW_028277035.1, from coordinate 13,518,262 downwards.
TGCAAGGCAATAATACATAGCAACTTCAGTATACTTGTATAGATTTGCAATAAAGCAAAGATTTGCAATCCTTATAGTATTGCCTAAAATGGTAAAAGAACTTCATGAATGAATTCATGAAGTGACTCATGAGATTTCACTGGAATTAGAATTGGGGAAGAAATAAAGACAGCGTTTACTAAAAGATATGTCATTCCTTCTTGGCTCAGCCTTACTTTTATCAGCGCTACTAGGAGATAAGTCATCTTTAACTTTTTCTTTTCTCAAACCAAAACTTCTCCATTTTGAAAGGGTAGAAATGTGAAAATAATGGATAAAAGTACTGAACTACACTAACATAGGTACCCTTCTGCAGACGATTGAAAGAATACGGAGATTGTAATACTACACATCGTGCTGAAGTCACTAGCTAGCAGAAAACATCTGCTACTGTAATTGGTGGGTGATTTTGACAGATACTAGATCCATGGGTTTAGCCACTGTTCACGAGTCACTCTAGGCTTTTCCCCTGATTTGCCTGGTCAAGGCTATTATGGGCTTGCTCAGGCAAAACAGGGGTGAGTTTTGACAATACTTCAGTTTTACCTAGACAAGTCTGATCAGATTATTATTACTACTGCAATCCCTCCATGGAAGGATGGGCTGCCTGATGGATTGCAGGCACCTGTCCTCCTCCCCTTCCCTTTTTAGCCCTCCCCCAGAGTCAGGTGTTAGCCTCGTGAGGTAGTCCAGGCAAGAAGCACGAGCAGGAGTACTAGCTCTATCTTTATTGTAAAGTTACATTAACAGAATCTTGCAAGTACCCCTCCCATCCCTCACTTTTACTCTCCCGAAAACTAGAGAGGGTCCCTCCTGAGACACTTTTGCTACCCTTCCTCCTTCGGACTCAAACTTTGCTTATCAGACCGTGGTCTGGGCTGCGGCTCTTCCTCCTGTCTCCCAAGGTCATTCCCACCTACTCTTATATCAGGACATCCCAGCTGCCAACGAAACAGCAGCATTTTCCCATGTGAGGTGTGGAGGGGAGAGAGAAGATATGTGCCTTGGAGCTCTATAGCCACAGGTGTCGTGATGAGCAAGCACAAGCCAGAAGCCCAGCAGGAACAGCCAAAATCCTGCTGAAGAGAGGCAACGGGAAAAGAGGCAGAGCTGGGGAAACTGGGGTGAGACTTGGCGTGAGGCGAATGCTCTTCTAGTCCGGAAGAGAGAGGGCGAGGGCGTTTTTCTTCTCGGCTGCAACACACACTCCGAAGAGGAAGAAAGTAAGGCTCAGCAGGAAACAAACGTGCAGAAAATGGGCAAGAGCTGCACCTGCTGGCCATTGAAGGAAAAGCAAAGGCTAGGATGGAGCCAAAATAGAAAAAGAAATCCAGAGATAAGACTGACTGAACTCTGTAGGGAAGGCGTCTAGATCTATAGGGAATACCAATAGCAACATACTGAAGTTAGTAGCAAAGAAATACAGAGGTGAAAAATAAAGACAAATATTGTAGATATGGAATACTGTAGAGAAATACGAAGATATAGTGAAATAGGACGTTAAAAGTAAAGAATATAGAGGCTACGGAAAATAGATAACAGAATATAGCTTTGGCACTAAGAACATTGATTTCGGAATAGGATATTAAGACAGCTAGGTATAACATACAGTAGCATAAGGCACAGAGTCTGAAATAAGAGAAGAGCAGTAAGAGTAAGGCATAGATGTAGACAGAACTCCAGTAGTACGTTATTAGTTTATAAAATGGTTGAAGACGTTCACAATTCACAATTTCCTTTTCTAAGCTATTCTTGTTTTATAAAATAAGTCTCCCCCAGCTACTGAAGGGAGATACAGAAAGAAGCCAACTTTCCTACTCTGAAGCGCTTTTGTGTCTTTACTGAGTCTGGGGTCTACCTGATTAGTTGTGGTTCGAAATAATCCATGACAGTTGGCAGCAGCGATGGGATTACCTCAGACTCAAGGAAGACCCTTAGGTGCTCTGAATGAAAAGGAAAAAAGACTTGGCTGCTAGAAGGAGTGAATCTGGCCCACGTAGACCTCACGCCCTGCAGGCTCCAGCCAGCACGTTGGCCTCAGAAACGAGAGAGCGAACCAGAGCCTGTACTAAGCAATTAGAGATGGAAGAGGCAGATGCCAAGGACACGGCTCCTTCTTTGTGCAACCTCAGCCTGAAGTTAAGCCAAAAGGAAGGTTGGAACGGTTAGAAAAAGGGTTAAGTCCTGATGCTTGGGCTGAAATGGCATGACAGAAATGCTAAGCAATAAAGGAAGAAAGGGCTCGGTTAATCAAGAAAGGCAAGGATGAGCAGATCTGGACGGAAGCTGAGCAGAAGGATCTGTTGGAATGGGGAAAGTGGGAGAGGGAGGCATCTTGTAGAGGACATAAGGAGTGGCCCCGAAGGACAGGAGGAAGAACCGCTACCAAGGCGACAATCAGATAAGCACGGTTTGAATCCATTCCAAGAAACTAATTTGAGTAAATGTATCGGACAGGCCCCTTTCTCAAATTCACATGAAGATAAAGGGAGGGAGGAAAGTGCATTCAGACTTGCAAGATTCTGTTACTATAGCTTTTCCAAAAAAAGTGTTCTTGTCAAGAGTGACATATTCCTTCCCAATAACATTCTTGTCGAGAGTGATATATTTCTTCCCAATGACATGCCCATGCAATTTCTAAAGATAGTTATGTGCTTTATGACTTCCTTGTAACCCCCTTGCTTGTTTTTGTAATCTTTAAGCTTTAAATATGGCTATACTATTTTAATGCTTTCATTGTATCCTTGAAGATAAGAGTGGTTGTATGATTTGTGATTTCCTTGATCCTATAGCAGAGATGGGAGAGACCAGTTGTGGTCAGTCTGATAAGGGGCCATGGCTGGGGCAACTGACAGGACATACAAGATCTATATGCCTGTAACGTTATTATCCTGATAGGGTAAGGGGAAGAGAGTTGGGGTTAAGATAAGTTTAAGATGGATAATGAGTAATAATGTATAGCCAGAAGGATGTCCATCTTTGGTTGAAGTCACAGTGACCTGATGAAACAGATGTTTGTAAGAGGGTAACCAGTTTCTTTGTTTAAACTGTCACGTGGATCCTGTGAAGAAAAAGTATATAAGCTATGTAAAATCTGTAATCAGGACTCCCTCCATTAGCTGGGAGTCTCCAGTTTGTTTAGAGCTCTAAAATAAAGTGGATAGAAAAAGTCTGATTTTCATCTTGGTGTTTTGTCCACCTCGCACCAAGTCCTGAACCTGGTAATTAGGGTCAATTGGCTGGACCCAGACACTTTCCTTTAAACAAAAGGAAAACAGTGGGAGCGTGGAAAGACCCATACCTATTATAAGAGTGGGCATTTGTCTAAAGACTGTTGTAACCAGAATAGAAAAGGAACGTCAACAATGGTCCAGGCATCCCTCGGAAACAACATTATGGTCACAGCCAAAGCCCTTGAGGTAACTGTTCGAGGTCTTGTGGATGCTGGAAGTAGAAGGTCCTTAGTAGGCCCATATCCCATAAAGGAAGTGAGAGAGAGTGGGGGGGAGGGAAAGAGCCCTTCACAAACATTTTTGGGTGCACTGAACAAGTGCATTTTTCCAAATTGGGAGAAAACAGAGAGGGATACAAATGCAACACAATCACAGCCGTAGTTGCAGAGGGCCACAGAGATTCTCTTGCAGAAGCTGTGCTGCGACCCTTACAAAACCCCTTTTTAAGCCTGGGAAATGAAGAAAACATTAGAAAGAATCTCAAACAGACTCTGCCTTAACTCCCTGGGGTATAAGAGGGGGGGAATGGAAAACACAGCCAGGCTTTCAAGATTCGCTTGCTATAGTCTGTATCAGTAAACCAAAGTTCCAGGTATTCTTGTGGAGTCTGTTTCCTGGCTTGCTGCCAGACCTTTAAGGGCTGACAGCAGCCTTCGGCTCTATTCTGTAGCTATGAACCACTCACCTGTGAAGCTACGTATCACGCCCAGCATCTCCATCATATCTTCAGCCATTCTAGCATTTTCTCTTTTGAGCTCTGCCAGTGTTTCTAGCACAGGACTCAAACTCTGGTTCGTCGCCAAAGCAGCTGAGAAACAGAGAAGGCTCCCAGACTTAGCAAATAAATGTGACAGTGACACCCTAGAAAATCCTTCCTCCGTGTAACCCCATGTGTTCCTGGCACTTGCACCTTTGCCGAGAAGAGCAACTTCTTGGAACAGATCAAACACCATCTAGTCCAGTATTCTGTTCTCACGATGGCCAGCTACATGCCTATAGGTAGCACGGCATGAGGATAATACACTCGTTATATTACAAGGTATATACAGGACCCTCTCCTGGCCCCCGGGGTGCTCAGCATTTTTGTACTGCAATGACTTGGCTGAAGGTGTTGAGGGGACATACTGTGATGGAATGGCATGGGACTGGAAGGGGGGTAAAGAACGTGATCTCGTCTCCAGAGCAACGCACTGGAGATAAGAGGCGAAAGCTGATGCACCCCTAACATTCCAGGAGATAGTGAATTCCTGTTCCTGGGAACTAACCGGCAGTCTGAGAAGATTCTGTAAACAAGCACTAGCTAATAAACCTTGCTGATTGAATCTGCACAGTCTCCAGGAGTTCCTTGGGCTAGGCCTGACACATACATACATTTGATTGATTGATTGATTGATTGATTGATTTAGAGGGCTGCCCATCCTACCAGTTGTGACTCTGAATGGCAAGCAGACGATTTACACCAACAGAAACCCAAAGAAAACAACAGAATAATAGAGTAACAACGTATTAATGGCCAAGGACAATCTAACTAAATCCACATGGCACAAAGCTGGGAGGGATGGCTAATGCTTTAGATAAAAGACAGAAGATTCAGAAAAAAACTAGACAGGCTTGAACAGTGAGCTGAAATGAATAGGAGGGAATCTAACTGGGAGAAATGTGAAATTCAGCATCTGGGTAGGAAAAATGTAAGGCACAAATATAGGATGGGGGAGACCTGACTCGGGAGCAATTGCTGTGGAAGGGAGCTGGACGTCCTCAAGTTAAACATGGGCCAGCAGCGTGATGCAGCTGCTAAAAAGGCAAATGCTATCTTGGGATGCATTAGCAGGGACCTAGTCTGCAGATCAAGGGAATCAACGGAGCGCCACAGTTCAAAAAGGACAAACTGGAACACATTCAGAGGAGACCTATCAAGACGGTGGAGGGTCTGGCAATCACGTTCTACGAGGAATAGTTAAAGGACATGGGTATCTTTAACCTAGAGAAAAGACAACCGAGGGAAGACATGACAGAAGTTGTCAAATATCTGAGGGGTGTTACACAGGAGGTAGAGTGGACATCTTCCCTGTTGCCCCAGAGGGCAGGACCAGAACCAGTGTGTCAAAACTACACTGCCTGACTATACAAACTGTCAAGTGCAGTCAGCTCCAGCTGTCCATTGGAACAAGTTGCCACATGAGATGGCAAGTTCTCCTTCTCTAGCAGTCTTCAGACTGAGGCAGGATGTTTATCTGTCAGAGATGCTCTAGTGGAACCTGCCCTGAGCCCTGGGTTAGATTAGATGACCTCTCTGGTCCCTTCCAATTCAATGGTTCTATTCTATGATTATACAATTATTGTGTGAATAATACCTACAGAAGAAGGTCCTTATTTAATATTATGTATTGGTTTATTTCGGGCATTTAATATCCCCCCCCTTCTATCATTCGGTGACTGAGAAGGCATACAGAACACTTACAGTACCACTAGATCTTATTTTAGATTTCTTCTTCCGCCTAGAGAAATATGAAGCAGACAGACAGATGAAGATGATGTAATGCAGCCTTCCCAAGCTGGTATCCTCCATGTTTGTTGGACAGTAATTCCTTCAAAAAGTATGGTTTTGGATGGTGAGAATGATAACCCTTCCTGGGGTGATGGGACCAGATTAGGGGAGGTTTATAACTAGCAATTTCATCTACTGTTTAGTGGAACCATTTTGTAGTTCTCCACGTGCAACCTCTCTCACCTGAAAAACCATGAAACTGTTCCATTCCTTGTGTTAAGGCTTTTGCAAGTTTATTATTTTCCTTTTCCAGCTTCATCACATCTTCTAGCATCGAGGCTGCTGAATTCTCTTTTGCCATCAGCTCATCTAAGGAAAAAGAAAATATCAAATGAAAATTTAGCAGGTAAATTTCAGAAGCTTATGCCTGCCTAATAGAAGCTCCCAGCCTTTTCCTATTCAGAGCATGTTCGTACTTAATGGCACTGCACAATTCTGGAACGATCTGGTTTACTTCAGAGATGAGGCCCTATTACTTACTGCTGCCTTTATCCATAGCATTCATCCACCTTTGCCTTCTCTGTGGCTGCGCCTCAGAAGGCCAGGCTGCATGCCATGCTTTTTTATTTTTATTTTTATTTTTATTTTTATTTTTTTATTTTTATGTATGTATGTATGTATGTATGTATGTATGTATGTATGTATGTATGTATGTATTTAAGTTTTATGCCACCCACCCCTGCCAGAGGGCGACTCTGGGTGGTGTTTTGTTGGCTGGATAAGACTTCTGAACCATTCCACAGGCAAAGTTCACATTTCTCCTATGTTATCTGCTTGTGTTTATCATATGACTTTTTTCCTGTGTCTTGCCCTGTTTTTGTTTCACCTTTACATGATTTAATGTTGGGTTTGTTGTTAGCCAGCATGAGCACTATGTAAGCACTAAAAGGAAGAGATGCATTTATGTGAATGAATGAACATCATTCTGGAATGTTGTTCTCCTAAAAGCAACCTGGAGACAACAGCCCTTAGAGCTCCTTAGTGTTTGGGGAAAGGGGTAGCACATAATACATATTTTTTTCCAAACAGTGAGGCTTTCCAAGGGTGTAGTGTCAGATTCAGCTGGCGCGGCATGGCTAGAGACTTGCTCAGCTGCGCTTAGTCAATTTCACCGCCTGGGCACTAGCCTAGGAAAAGGGGAAGTGAAACCCCATGAGCTGATTACGGACAGGTGGCGGTGCTTAACTCAAAACCGCAAGCGGATACTTTGTATCAACGCAGCTTTCCTCGGGCGCTGCAAACAAAGGAAAGCGCAGAGGCTCGGAAGCGAAGCAATCAGCGATCGATCGAGAACTCCCGGCTTTGCGCGGAACCTAGCAAACCCAACAAAGGCAACAACAGCACAACCCACAGACTGCAATCAGCAAGACAAAAGCACCGGACTGAATTTGCCATTTGGGCGAGGGGGGATTACTGCAGGTAATCTGTAACCAAGCAACGGGGCAAAACGTGGGAACAGGGAAGTTATAAAATACATTGTAAGATGTGCCAAGCCAACCCTGGCTTTGTCTGTACTTACTTAGGTTACGCTTGAGTAAACTTCTTTGCTGAACACTCTGAGACGAACTGGGAAGCTTACGTTATTTGCTGGTGATGACCGGAAGCATAGCTGTCTTTCAGCCTCTTTGTACCAATAAACAGGGTGACTAAAAGAGCAGTGGAGGTGCTGGGGACAGGGAGGAGAGCTTGAGCGGGCTCACTTAAGGCCTAGAAACTGGACAGGTTAGGCGGAGGTTCCCCATCCTTGATTTTCAAATATACAGGTTGAACTGAATAAAATTACAGTTTTCACAATCCAGTTGTGGCCTCTATGTCCTCTGAAACCCTTTATTGTCTAGAGGCTTTTTAAAAATTGGGTGATATGTGAGCGGACAGCGATTGAGAGGGGGTGATTTATACAGGTTGTGAAGCTGTGGGTTTTGTTTTTTTTAAATCTTACACGTGTCAGCCACTTCAAAGCTGTTTATAAGGATTTTGCTTTGTTGTCTACTGAAAGTTAGCAAGTATTTGCATCACCATTGTTCAGTGGATTACCACTGAATTGTGATTTCTTGGGGATCTTTTGCTACAATGAAAAGAAGTTTGAGGACCTCAGGCAATTTATGGGTCTTGCATTACCTAAACTACAAAATGGGGACTGCAAAAATCTAGTCAACTGCTAGAAATACAGAAAATGCTCTGGATTTTTGCAACTCACATTTGATACTCTGAAGATTGCCCATACTGTATTTATCCTAAGTCTACTGCTACTAGATCAGGTATTCAGGAAGAGCCGTCATCCTAAAAAATGATTCATATCTCTGTCTTTTTCTTGATGCACTTCTGAACTGCATGGTTTTCGTTCCCCAATCCCTCTGAAGTGTTTGGAACTTGGACATCCAGCCCATCTTTACTTCTGCCAACCTCTGAAGCTGAGAGCAGGCGTGGAACACCTGAGCAAATCAGAACTTCTCCATGCCAACCATAGGACAGTGCAAACATGTTTGTGCACCACAGCCGTACCTCCTGGGCTATGGCAGCTGATTAAAATCCCAGCTCTCCCGCTCCACATAAAAAGGGGGGAAAGAATCCGTTAACCCTTCTTTCCGGTGTTTTAATACACGTTGGGTACCGTTGGCCATTTTGCAGAAACTCTGAGCTACCTGGCTGTTAAATAGTCTTATCAATTCTGACTGAAAACTGTGGTGATGATAGACACGTGGACGGACAGCCCATTTTAGCCCATGTCTTATCCTTTGTATTCATGTATATTGATAAACCATTTTAATCCATGTATTGCTTATTATTTAGCACACAGTTATAATTACGATGTTTTGCACCCATTGGTAGTGCCTTGACCACTGGGTGACCTGCTTGTTCGATAGACATGACAGCATAGATGAAACCCAGACCGTCTGCCTTTCTATCTAGGAATGCCAGTTTGTTAAGGTGACGGATGGGACCCTGGTACAAGTTACTCAGGAATGTTTGATAAAATAAAACGTGAGTGTATCTCTTAACCCTCAGATGAACCATGTCACTTCTTCCCAATTGGTTAACCCTCAGTTGAACTAAATGTATGGTTTTTGATTGGTTTATAGGTATATACATTGTTCAAAATTGTATAAAAGAGGGTTCACTCCAAGTAGGGGTGTGCCCATTTGGAACTTACTACTGGGCAACCTTTTATTTGCAAATAAAAGCTTTATTCCTTTCCACCTATCTGGTGTCATTCATGGGGTTTGCATGCCAGGTAAAGGACCCGAACTTTCTGGGACAACAATTTCTGGCACCCAAACAGGGACCTCGCCTAAGGGCCTCACCTGGTTTTGCTGAGCTGATCCTGAAACGTCAGCTGAAGGACCCAATAGCACACACCGGTAAATATAAAGTGAATGGCTGAGAGGTGTGTGAGTGTGTTCCCCCACTAATACTGTGAAAGGGAGAGTGAGTGCTTATGAGCCATCACTAAAATAGGTGGAGCTGAGTGTTTGGGCTGACACAAGGGAGATGCCACAGACTCAAAGGTGTGATGCCCATAAGTGTGGAAGGGATGGCCAGAGGGGCCAGGGAAGGACTGCATTCTCAACCTTCACCTGGTGAGTACCTCATCTGGAACGGGTATATGTCCTGTACCTAATATCTGATCATTTGGGGCTGGCCTGATGAAGTTTCAGCATCTGGGCACCAAGGCAAGCACATATTCACCAGTGAGGCGCAGCTAGGCGCAACCAGGCTACAGCATCTGGACACCAGGACTAGCATATATTCACCTGTGAGCCACGGTTGGGCTTTCTCAGCATTTGGCTTTCAGTAAATGCCAGGACCAGTGCATATTCACCTGTGAGGCTTTGCTGATGTTTCACAGAGCAGAAAGAAAATAGGAGGCGACCCACCACACTGATAGGAAGAAATAGGAGGTGGACAGGGTAAGGTTCGAGAATGTAGTCCTCTTGGATGCATCCTAAAGTACTGGAACCAGTTTTGAGGGGATCCCACGACAAAAGAAAATTTGAAGTTTTATTGCCAAAGAGCTCGGCCACTATATCAATTAGAAGATGGAGCAATGTGGCCACCGAGTGAAGTTTGGAATGTAGTATTTTACAACTGTATTTGTTTTGAAAAAAAGAAAAAAATGGGAAAATGGAAAAATGGGAAAAAAAACTTTAAAGAGTTAGGAAGAAGGGATCTCCTGAGGAAAGACTGGAAATCCAGTTAACTGTGAAACAGAGACCTGGAAATCTTCAGTGCCTCCTGGATTACAATGGCCATACCCCTACCTCTACCCCGGAGCCTTGGCTGATGCCATGTGTGCGAATGGAACCTCCCCTCTGCATCCAGCCAGGTCTTAGTGATATATGCCAGGTTGGCACTGTCATCCATGATTATATTATATCATGGATGAGGGAAGCCTTATTAAATACCAACCTGGCATTCAGCAGCAGCAGGTGAAACCTGGGGCCACTGAGGCTATGATGACTAGGTCTCAAGGGAAGAATATATGTGGTCTTAGCACCACAATATACTGTATGTAGTCCAAACACTGATTAGCAGCTTCACACTAAAAGGGCCATCTAGTTTGACCTTTTGTCTCCTTCACTAGTTAAAGGCATGCAAATATTAAAAAGGTATAGTGCCCTACCTTTCATGAACTTCTCTGAGTAGTTTAGGGTTTGGTTCTGTAGTTCCTCTAAAATTGCTGAGTCTGATGAAGAAAAATGAGACAAAATGTGAAATGTCTACTTTTGTTGTAATCCGGAATAATCCTTATTTAGGCAATTTTATAAAATTAAAACTGTCTACTATTCAGCACACAAAGAACAAAGAAGGAATGGCATTGCTTTCATATTCAGGAAGGATAGATCTAGGACAGGCATCCAATCAATGCCTGGATAATATCAATTACATTTTGTTGACAACCCTTTATTATGATGACCAAGTTTATGGTCCAAACACTGATGCAGAAGAAGAGGAGGTTGACCAGTTTTATGGTCAAATTCAATCTGAAATTGACAGGATGTACTGCTTGGTTGGACACTGGAACGGCAAAGTTGGAAATAGTAAGGAGGAAAATGTAACTGAATTGTGTGGCCTGGGAAACAAATGAAGCAGGAGAGTAACTTATCAATTTTTTCCAATCCAATGCTTTCTTCACTGCTTACACAGTCTTCCTACAACTGAAATGATGCCTACATACATGGATATCACCAGATGGAAAACACGGAAATCAAATTGATTATATTATTAGTAAAAGAAGGTGGAAGAGCTTAGTTATAACAGTAAATATGTGACCAGGCACTTCTGGGGACAGATCATGAAGTGCTCGTGAGCAAGTTCCAATTCAAGCTAAAGCAAAAGAACAAAGCCAATCAGTTTCCACAATATGATCTTGAGCATATTCCCATCATTTTCTAGGAGAACATCAGGAATCACTTTGAAGTCTTGAACCTAATTGATATGGAAGCAGAGAAACTGTGGAATGAAATCAAAGAAGTTGTTAGGGACTCACATGAAGAGACCGCCAAAGGCTACGAAACAGAAGAAAGCAAACTGGATGTCAGGACAAACAGTAGAATTTGCCAAGAAGAGAAGAGAAGCTAACGCCAAGAACAGCAAGGATCTCAGGAAGGAATTTAACAAAGAATTTCAGAGAGCTGTTAGGAGAGACAAGAAGCAATAATACAATGACATCTATAAAGTCATCAAAGATGAAAACAAACATGGGAAAACAAGCAAACTCTTCCAAAAAATCTCCAAATTCAGAAGGAGGTTCCAACCTCAAAGTGGTTTACTAAAGAATGTCAGTGGACACATAGTAACTGATTTAAAGAAGTTCAAGCAAAGAAGGAAAGATTATACTGTACAGTAGATATCAAAATCCAAGATACCTTAGAAGATATTTCCTTCTTACAAGAACTTCTAGTACTAGAAGATGATGTTAGATCAGGGACGAATGTGTGATTGTGCCATGGCAAACAACAAGTAGGGACAGAACCAAAGCAGAAAGAAGGTGAGGATACTTACAGACCAAGAGTGAGTATGGCCCTTAGCAGTTGGGGGTCTGTAGCAGTTGAGGTCCATTAGCAACTTCAAATTAAAAGTGCCATCTAGTCTGTTCTTTGTGTTGTTCACAAGATAATTAAAGGCATAGCACTTACTTTTCATGAACTCCTCTGAGTAGTTTAGGTTTAACTTCTGTAGCGCCTCTAAAATTGCTGAGTCTGAAGAAGAAAATGAGACAAAATGTGGAATTTTTACTTTCTATTTTAATCTGAAATAATCTTTGTTTAGAAATTTTATACAATTAAAATTATAATTGTAGATGTTAAGTTCAGCCAAACAATCCTATGAAAAAGCACAGCTGTTTTTGAGAGCTGCAGACAGGTGCTACGTTCATATCTCTGTATGCACTGAAGCACCATTTTGGATCTGAAACTAAAGCACCTCCCAACTTTGTTTAATAGTAAGGGAATTGCATCACAATTATATAAAACTCCTATGCTGTATTAAATACAACAGATTCTTTTTAAGGTCTTAAAAAAATGGAGGATAACTCCAGTACTGAACTTGATTAAGCTCTATTAAAATCTTTGTTGCGCAGAATTCCTTTTAAATCTCTTTCAGCAAATTATCAAATTTTCACCATCAAATAGTTCATTGGTATTATGTTCCACTAAGATTACACTACATAAACTCTACCTCTTCTAGACTGTATCGATAGATGTATTATGATCTTTGGTGGCAATGTTGTGTAGTTCAGTAGTTGAGACATTTCTTTGAGTTCTTCTAAGCTCATGTTTGTGTCATCAGGAATAGTATCCAGACACCATGTCTTCTGCAAACTTTTCTCTGTTGCATTCAATTTTTCCAAACCTCAGGATCTCCTCCAATTGCTTTGCAGTGTATGTCCAAAATACTTTGGCTTTAGTGCTTCCAGTGAGCACACTGGTTTTTCTTCATCTAAATATTAAATGAGTTGTTCTTTTTGTCATATAAAATGTTCTCAGTAATTTTCTCCAGCCTCACAATTCAAAGGCAGCTATTCTTCTTTGTTCAGCCGTTCTGAAAGTCCAGCTTTCAGAACCATATGTACAACTGGGAAAACCAAGGCCTTGAGAATATGAGTCTTGTTTGTCAGCATGGTGTCTCTGTGCTTTAATACTATGTCTAGATCTCTCCTAATCTTTCTTCCAAGTAGCAGATGTCCCTTTATTTCATGGCTTACAATCACCATTGCTGTCAATTTTTCAGTGTAGGAAGATAAAATCTGTTACTGCCACAACGTCTTCTCCAAGCTATTTGCACTGGTTTTTTTTTTAATATTCTCTTTTTTCAGCTTTATCAAGAGATATCAAGTCTTCCTTGTTTCTAATTATCATTCCCAATTCTGAACCATTTATTTGCCCCATATTTTGTTCTTATTGTTACTTACTGGTGATCACACAAATTCTTTAATAGGCAGATGAAGGGGCCCGGTACAACCATGTTTTTAAGGACTAGCCACAATTGTTTATGGTCTACACAGTTATAAGCTTCTGCATAATTAATAAGGCAAAATTTGACATCTCCCCGCTCCCCCTGCTCAGGTCTTGCTACTCATAGTTGGGGGTGGGAAGTGTTTGTCCTGGAGGCGTGAGTGAAGAACACTGGGACTGTGTGTGAAGAGTATACAATCCCAGCAGGGTCACCCAAGGCATGAAAGTCATTCCAGTTACCCAGTTAAGCAGACAGGCACCTATATCGGGCAGGAGCAATATTGGGAAATGCTGGAAAAAGATAATCACTTTAGTAACAAGATAAAGATATTGTTTCATATTGTGCAGGAGATCTCAATGGTAAACCGCTCCTGTATCTAACCAAGAAAAAAAAATGGATAGACAATATAAAGTGATTGACATTATAGTGCTGGATGATTGGCCACTCAGGTTGGATGGCAATCAACTTGCTACTGAGGAAGAGCTGAGGATCTTTTGGAGTGTTACAGTGTGGCTCAGTCAAAGTCTTTGGGCATCTATTTGCTGATGCAGGAAAAGAAAATCCAAAGCTGCAAAAACAGGATTACTAGGCGAACACTGAACATAAGAAGTATGTGCGTGGGAAAGTTCAGCCCACTGAAAAATGAAATGAATTGACTACACGTTGACTTCTTAGTCATCAGCAAACTAAAATTGACTGGAATTGGACACTTTCAGTCAGAAAATCATAATTTTACTACCCAGGGCATGAAAAACAAGCTAGGCATGATGTTGCTTTCACAGTCATAGCAAGGACAGTACTTTGTACAATGCAATCAATGCTTGGATAATAACAACCATTTAATACAACAATCCTCCAAGTTCATGCTCCAACCGCTGAAGCAGAAGAAGAAGAGGTTGATCAGTTTTATGGTCAAGGTCAATCTGAAACTGACAGGACATGCTGCTTGTGGTCGGACACTGGAATGCCAAAGTTGGAAATAGTAAGGAGGAAAATGTCATTGGACTGTGTGGCCTAGGAAACCAATGAAGCAGGAAAAGAACTTATAATTTTATTGCCATTCCAATGCTTTCTTCATTGTTAATACAGTCTTCCTACAACTGAAATGATACCTATATTTATGGTTATCACCAGACAGAGAACAAAAATCAGATTGTCTTGGACCTGAGATCATTCTGTTATTTTTGGGGTTGTATCTGCACATTGACTTGATACTCCTTTAATAATTATGATACTTATTCCATTTTTTCTATGTTTTTTCCCCTTTACAGTAGAAGATCAGATGCCCTTCTGATGTGAAGTAACCCATTCAAGTCCATTTGGGTTTGTTGGTTACCGGAATGCCAATGTTTGGTTGTGACATTTCGGCTGTGACAACATCAAGTTTACCTTAGTTCGTGGATCTGTTGTATCAAGTGCCGGTGCTGTACATAGCTTTGCGCCATTGAATTTCCTTTTGCCTCTGGCCATAGCAGCAGCTGGATACCTTTCCAACTTTAATCTAGCCACATCATAGTCAGTGATGCTACTTATACCTCCTGCTGTTCTTCCCCAGTAGCTTACTGGATACCTTCCAACTTGGGGAAATATCTGTCAGGATCATGCTGACATTATTATCCTTGTTGTGATGTCCATTTGGGTTTTTTTGGGGCAGAATATGGGTTACTTGCTTGTCACAGGATTGTATTTAATCTGGCTTCTCTTGTGTGACATGCCTTTCATGGGTTACACTTCTGAGGATGTATAATCTTGTGATGGCATTCTTTGAGCTTGGGAATAAAAATGGTCGTTTCCAAAATACCACAGAATAAGTGGACAGTTTTTTTTTCTTTTTTCTTTGGTATGAAGCAATTGGCTAGCATCTTCCCCATTAAACCAAGGCTTAGTTAAAAGAAGGATCAGAGGCAATAGGGAGGCCTTGTCTTAACACGCTCACTGATAAATTAGGGCCAAGGTACACATATTCAGGATGTTGCGACCTAATCTCTTTTTCTTTCCAATAAACCTTCCCACGCATACGCTGAGAACCTTGCTGCCGTAAGGAGCTTTATAATTTCCAGTGCTAAAGCTCAAAATGTCACAGGGATATGCAAGCCCCTTCACTACTACAAGGCAACAATCCACAATCAATTTTTCCTTGTAGAATTGGGAAAATCACCCAAATTCTGAGGTTGGTTGACTGTATTTCCTAATTTATATAAATTGAGGCGGCATAAAATCTTGATTCAGCTCTTATTAACTTTAGATTTATTATTGCAAAACATTAGAAAACCAAAGGACGTCTTTCATTGTTCAGTGGTATTTAACATGCATAAGTATTTGTACAAAATTCCATGCTTGTTTTTGTATTTTGTTTGTTTTATTGCTTTGTAAAAATAAAGGAAAACAAAAACCCTGCTTTGAATTGCAGTCCCCTCGTGGATCATCTGAGAGTCTAATTATCACTATACCGAACTTCTGCCTCCTCCAGTCTGGCACTTTACAGATAATGTGGGGCCTGCAACTCCCCAAATGCTGAGCTGATGGAGAATTCTGGGAGCTGGAAAAGCTGATTCAGCAGAAAGTGGCAGATATTAGGTGACTGGAAGGATGGAATATTTCTCACTGACTGGGAAGAGAGCATTTTTGCCAGTAGAAAGTATTTTTTTTTCCAGCTGAAAACCAATGAACTCTTGAAAATCCGCATTTTTAATCAGATATTTTAGAAACAGTGGAGAGAGTTGGAGCTGGGGAGTGAGCAGGTGGAAGTCAAGAATTAGTCACTAGCAGTAGTTTTAAGGAGCAAACCTGATTAAGAGACCATCTGGCTGCCTGGGTATAAATATTTTACATCTCTTCCTGTTGAGGAGATCCAATGGACAGCCCATGGAGAAGCTAAAATTTACATTTATGGTAGCTGACTGTTCAAGGATTTCTTCACAGTTACACATTCTCAGTTCTCATCCCTGGAATTCCTGACAATACCATTGACACTGAGGAATCACTTACTTTTCTCCAGGACCAATAAGAAGAGAGTAATCCACATGGCAAAGGATATGGCTACCAGGACATAAAGAATGGGTACATGAACCTTTCTGCAGTCATTCTCTTTTGCAGGTTTAGAGATGAAAGGAGCTGTGGAAGAGAAGATTAATGGCAGGGTTTAATTTGCAACAATTAAAATGGTTGTTTATATTTCATGGAGAACAAAGAGGCAAATTTATGTAGACAACCTTGTGTGATTGGGTTCCAGTTTCCTAACCTAAAATAGGACATGGTTCTTGGACTGAATAGGAGGTTAACTTTCATAAGTAAAAGCAAAATATACAAAAATGTTTTACATTTGAAACTGACTCATAAAGAGATAAAGCCAAAGTAGGCATGGCTTTAAAAACATGTTTCAGTCATGTATAGGTGACAAGCTCTGTTCTCTTCTATAGCTTCTCTTTCACAGTGGAACTCACTGTCTTTCAGCCCAACCAACTGCACAGTTCTGTCATGAGGAGAAAATGAGGACAGTTTCCACTGTGCACTGCTCTGAGCTCTTAGAGCAGTGTTTCTCAACCTTGGCAACTTTAAGATGCGTGGACTTCAACTCCCAGAATTCCCCAGCAAGCTTTCCTGGCTGGGGAATTCTGGGAGTTGAAGTCGACACATCTTAAAGTTGTCAGGCTTGGGAAACACTGTCTTAGAGAAAAGTTGGAAGGTACATACACTATACCAGATAAATAAGGCAGACAAACTAATAAGCAAACCAACTTAGATTTCTACTATTGTTTCCCCCAAAGAATCTTATCAGCAATGGGCTGTTGCCCCCATTTTTTAAAGAAGGGCAAATAGGAGCTTTGAGGAATGCTACTTTTAGGGAACAATACTGCAGTAATTAATCTACCCACACACACATGTCTGCTTTTACAAGCACATGATTTAAAAATTAAGTAAACCTACTTTGACCCTAGATATACTGTAAGAGTAACCTATAAGATTTTCCAGAAAGGCATCAAGCTTTAGACCCAGCTAGAGCAGCACAGAGCTATATAAATCACGGTAGGCTTTGTCTGGCATTTATACAGGTATACGCATGCTAGGTAAAACAGAGAATGAGAGAGAGATCCGTGGGATTTTTATAATCATGGAAATTCTGTAGGAGGGTTAGTATGGATTGGAATCCCTCTTCTGAAAAATGGAACTTGTTACAAGCCTGATTAGCCCTCCAAATCACCTTTCTCTTCAAATCAGAAGTGTTGCGCAGCCCTAGAAAATAATTGTACCAGTAGCTATTTAGTTATGATGTCTACATAAGTCTGGAAACTCCATAGGCTCTTTGGCTGAGACAAAGCCATCAAGGCTTTCCAACCATCTATAGAACATTTCACCTCTAAAGCTTGTTAAATAAAACCCTCTTTCCTTCAGCAAATATTACCATGGCCACACTAAATGAGACAATACCTTCTTTATTTTCCATTTCTTTTGGAGGTAAGGATATTGTTACAACACCCCCATCATCATAATCATCTTCATCATCCAGATGATTGGGTGAATCTAAACAGAAAAAAAGAGTTGATTAACTCCTAATTCTTCTAAATACAAAGCAATTCACAGCAAATCCAGTATGATTCTGTTGATGCATTAGAAAAGCTGAATCCTCTTTAATTCAGTTTCTTGCTATTTTAATAAGCAAGTTATACTGAAATTTGCACTCTATTTTTTTTTTCTTTAATTGAAAAGGCATACTAACAGTAGATACTTGCTTCATTGCTTCATGTTACTTTCATCTTATTGGCAATAGCATTTCTTTGGGAATACAAACTGCTGTGTGACCTCAATGTTCCTGTTGTCTCCTCCTTGGCAGCCTAGAATCTTCCTGCCATTTCTGATTTTCAACTTGCCAGCTGACCCATTTCTCCACACAGTTCCTCTGTCTGCAACTTTGTGGTTCACTCTTCTGCCTTCTGCAAAATTCCACTCTTGTTCTAAAATGCTTACATTGTCTTTCAGTTATAATCCATGAATATAAATGTTATGGTAAATATCTGTAACAGCAGATATCAAACAAATAGCTGTGCAAACACTAATATGGGGGAGTCACCAGAGAAGCTGGATCAAGGTTATCCCTCAATGTTGGGTTTGGAGAAGAAAAGAATACAGTTGGGTAGGCGTGCTACAGTATTTGCACTGTCCATGCAAAGTAAAGATGCTCCCGCTGCTGTATTTCTTGGGGGGGGGGATACTCTGGAAGAAGCATGGAGGACGGAGGCTGTATTCCTTAACCCCTGAGATTTGATCAGCAGTAAATCTCACAAGTCTCTGGCAAGATTAATTAACCAGACCTGGTTTATACATCTGCTAAGCTATCAACGATGACTCAGCAGATATTCGAGACTTGGCCTGAGGAGTTGCTGCTTTCTTCATCGCGTACTCATCTAAGTCATTTCCAAATCTCAAAGATGGGAGCAAGAGACAGTGCTGCACATAGCCATCGTTTCCGGTTCTTAGTGTGAGAGCTAATCCTTCTGCCATCTACTCTTCATCTCCTTTGAATAATAGAAACATGGGCGGGGGGGAAACCCTCTTTTAATGAGTTTAAGGATAGCTCCAAGCTAGAACTGTCTCTCTGCTGAGGTTCACGTCCTTCTAACTGTTGGAAAAATACGGGGTTTCAACCTAGCCTGTCTCGCACGAGCACAAAGGGAGGGGCGGCTCCGCTGCGGCCTAGCATTGCTGCTTTGTGTGGGCGGGGCTTGGATCCCGCCTTTTTCCTGTTTCCCGCTCCCTTTTTTCTTCTTCCCTCATGGCCCTGCACCAGGTATGAGGGAATCCTCGTGGCTTTCTTACTTCCGGTCAGGTTGCCTACATTCAGAAGTGTGTGGGTTTTGTCCGAACTTATTACTCACACACCCAGGACCGTTTCTGCTATGAAACTGCTTTGTATGAAGATCTGAAAAGAAACCGTGAGCTGTCATTTACTTCTCCTTTACTAACATGTGGAGAGTGCTTATTTTGATCTGAACTCAGTTAAGCCTTTGAGCAAGTCTGAACGCTTCTACTCTGCTGAAACCACGAAAACTAGCTGAACGCTGCGTGGGATCTTCTGTTACTAACATTCAGAACCCCAACACTAACCACGGCATGAAGCTGCCCTGCTGTTTTTAAAGGACACGTTCTCGCGACTTTATCCCATCCCACTTCAGAGGCAGCTTTAATCTGTGTTTATATTTCCCGTTCCAAAGTAGGGTCTATATTGTTTATATTTCCAAACACCAAAGTAGTGTTTCAGCCCCTCTCCTGATACATTCTGCTGTACAAATGATCTCCTAGACCTCATGGAGCATGTTGGGGGACACAAACTTCCAGGGCCATTCTGCGCTGGGCAGCGCAGGAGCCTGGTTCTTTCAGACCTTGTTCACCAGGTCTCCGGTCTCGTGGGTCAGATCCATGGAGGCAGAGACCTGGTGACTAAAGAATTGGCTCTCTGTTTCTTCTCTTGCCCCTTTGCCCAGCCATGGCAGCCTTAGAATCAGCTGCCAGCACTGAGCAAAGGGGCCAGAAAAGCAGGGGAGAGTTCCTTGCCAGACCTATAAACTCATGGATCAGAGACCTGGGCCCGAAGGAATTGGCTCCTCTCCCACTTCCCTTCTCACCTTGTTCGGCTCTGACAGCTGATCACCAGGCTGCCACGGCTGGACAAGATGCTTTTAAACATAGACTCAGCTGTTTTTGGAAAGAGAACTTAAACTCATGTTTCAAAGTGACCCCCAAAGGAGCAGAGAGGCAGAGGGATAAGGTAATTAAGCAGAGGAGATCCCAGGGGCTAAAGAGCAGGCTATTTTGCAGGCTACTTTTAAATATGGGTTTAAAAGAAGAGCTCCAAACCTGTCTTTCAAAATTGCCCTAAAAACAGCTGACAGTGGGGGGATGCGGCAGCTTGAACATTGGAAGGCATGTGATCAGTCAAGGCCGCTACTGGAACAAACAAATGAATTGGTGAAGCTGCAGGATATTGGTGTTGTGACAATTGGAAGGGACTGCATTTTCTTGTGGTCAGCTGCCAAAATTATGGTCTCTTGGGTGGAGAATGGATTAAAATGGATCTGTTAATCAGGAGGAGGAGGAAGAGGAGGAGGAGGAGGAGGAGGAGGCAAAGTTGAACTAATTAGCATGTTCCCCAAGAATGGAGAAGACAGAATAATATTAAGTCACCTTTTGGAATTGCAGGAAGCGGTCGCAGTTTTCCAGCATACATATCAATCCCTATTGAAACAAAGAAAAAAAGAAAACATTTCCCTATTTAATGTTTGGTATTCTCTGGGGTACGTGTCGTGACCCCATATTACAGTATAATATATTGTAATGTGAGTTTGTGTGCATGATTGTGGTTAAAATATTGAACAGACAGCTAACATTTTGTTAAAGGTCATGTAGTCTTTCCATATATAATCATGCTCGTGGCCAGCATAAAACTTTTTTATTTTAGGTGCAATCTTAGGCATTTACTGCAGAATAAATCCCATTCACACAGCTGCATTTACTCAGAACTGTTTTGGAACAGAATGATATAGAAATACTAGTGATAAAATAAGCATGCAGAAATTCCATCTTAAATGTTCTGAAAGAAACAAGGCACGTACCTAATAACTCAGAATATAGAAAATAATAATAATAATAGTAGTAGTAGTACTAGTAGTAGTAGTAGTACAGTGAAGAAGATGTACTGAAGCTAGTATACCATGAAGGTTTACTGAATATCAGAAACCAAACTGGCCTATAAGAAAGACCAAAGGAAGAATAGAAAAAAGACATGGCAAGGCAAAGTATTACATGGTCAGTACACACACACACACACACACACACACACACACACACAGAGAAAACTAGCAGGCAAGGTAGATAACTACAGGACCTGGCAATGGCTAAGAGCAGGAAAACTGAAGAAAGAGACAGAGGGGCTAATTCTGGCTGCACAAGACCAAGCCTTAAGAACAAATGCATACAAAGCCAGAACTGAGAAGACAGCAGCAGACAGCAAATGCTGCCTCTGCAAAGAAGCTGAAGAAACAGTGGACCGCCTAGTTAGCTGCGGCAAGAAGATCGCACAGATTGACTACAAACAACAGCATGACCAAGTAGCAACAGTGGTGCATTGGAATATCTGCAAGAAATACCATTTGCCTGCAAGCAAGAACTGGTGGGACCACAAAACAGACAAGTAATAGAAAATGAAGAAGCTAAAGTGCTCTGGGACTTTAGAATTCAGACAGACAAGCATCTGCCACATAACACCCCAGACTTAACAATTGTTGATAAGAAAGACAAAAAAGCCTGGACATTGCAATAGTGGACATTGCATAGTGGACATTGCAATACCTGGAGATGGCAGAAGAGAAGAGAAAGAACTGGAGAAAATCGCAAAATATAAAGACCTGCAAATAAAAGTAGAACAGCTATGGCAAAAGAAAGCAAAGATAGTACCAATAGTTATAAGCGCTTTGGGTGCAACCCCAAAACATCTGGAGCACCACTTGATGACCATCAGCATTGACAAAATCACCATCAGTCAGTTGCAAAAGCAGCTTTACCTGGAACAGCTTATATCCTGCGACAATACCTTTAACACCATCAAACCATCAAACCACAGCATCTGCCTATCCCAGGTCCTTGGGAAGGACTAGGTGGATAAAAATGCCAAATCCTGTCTAGGCTTCTGGCTGAGTGTGAGACCAGCCATAATACATATGACCTATATTATTGTCTATTTAGTGAGGGAGATAGTTTTAGAAGGATGTCACTGGGAATGAATAACTTACAGTCCTGCAGTGCATTTCAGTATTAGCTCCATATTACTTTTCTATAAAGAGGCTGAATGACATTTGTTTGTTTGTTTGTTTATTGTATTTCTACACCACCACAATCAAAAAGACTCTCCGTGGCTTACATGGATAATGCAATTCCGTAAAGTAGCCTTCCAGATGTATAACCTGGTGCCTTCTAAATGTGTTAGACTCCCATTCCTGTAACTTCCAGCCAGCCAATTCCCTTTGACCACACTTTCTTGGAAGTCTGGGCACACCAGGAAGGCACCAATTTGGCAAGTAGGGGTGAGGGTCTGTTCCAGTGTAATGTATTTTTTTTTCAAATAATTTTATGAAAGATTACAAATAGAAAGGATAAAAACTAAAACAAAGTACAAAAAAAAAGAGAAAAGAGAAAAAGAGAAAAGGGGGGGAGCAAATGTAAGCAATTTGAGTAGCTTATCATTGTCTCTTAATACAAGATATACTCTCTTCACCCCATACCTCATCTCTTAACTAAAAACACAATCCAAAAGCCTCGTCATTTGTTCCTTATTAACAAAAGTCCTGTAAGGGATACCAGATATAACTAATTATCTATTTTAACCTTGATTGAATAAGCCAACCCTGTATTCCTTCCCTGTATTAAGTCCCAGAGCTGGATTCCTGTTCATCTTTTTTTTGTCCCAAGAATCTTTCAAAGCTTTCACAGACCTCTTTTGTACATCCAATCAGTAAGGTTTGTCCTTTTTTTTTGTTGTCACTTTCAAAAAAATCCTTCAAAGTTTTAAGAGACCTCTGTTGATCATCCAGTAAGAGAAAATTATTCAAGTCATTTTTCTGATTTAGTAATTGTACATCTCTTTTAAGCAATCAAACATCAACTGGTTTCAGTTGTATATCCAATACATCTTTCTCCATATCCTTCTCATTTCTTGTCAGATTTAAATCCAGATTCAAATTGGTTTCAAACCTATCCGGTATAGCTTGTTCTTCTTCTGTAACTTCATTGACACACCATCCATCTATCATATCAAATAATTTCAAGGATCAATGTTCAAAAATATCTACCTATCAAAGTGTTTTGCTCAGTTTTCTTTTGTTTTTTGGTTGGAAAGACAAATATATTATCCTCTAGCTACCTCTAGTGTCAATTCCTCAAAGCTCCATTATCATGTATTGTCGAAGGCTTTCATGACCGGAATACCATGGCTGATGTGGGTCTTCTGGGCTGTGTGACCGTGTTCTGGAAGTTTTGGTTCCTAACGTTTTGCCAGCATCTGTGACCGACATCTTCAGAGGACAGGAGCACAGACAGGAGCGGTTCTCTCTGTGCCCAGGATGATGGGACCCTTTTGTGGGTATTTATAGAGATCAGCGAGGGTGCCTGCAGGGAGGAGGGTTTGTGGGTTAACGAGTGGCTGCTTGTTTTGGTGATCAGCATGTATGTATCTTCCTGGGGGTTAGGCAGGGTTTTTTGTGTTGAGTTGTTAATGAGTGGCTGCTGAGGGTGATTAGCATGTTCATTGTGTGAATTGTTTACGTATCCTGGTGGTTGAGCTGAGTTCGTTGAGCTTTTGCAGGCTGTATTTTTCAGGATTGGTAGCCAGGTTTTGTTGATTTCTAGACTTTCTTTTTTATTGAAAGTGTGCCGGTGTTTGTGAATTTCAATGGCTTCCCGGTATAGCCTAGTATAGTGGCTGTTGGTGTTGTCCATTATCATGTTTCTTCTTAAAGAAACCCAAACAATCACCATTTCCTAAGAGAAGGATTCTTCTAATTAATTTAAAATCCACAAGAAGAGTTCTTCTAATTATTTCAAAATTATAAGTCCAAGTCCATCTGGATCCTTAATCCATTGTTAACTTTCCAAAATTACTCTAAGCACCCTTTTGCTGTTTAATCCCAAAAGTAATATTTTTCCAAAACTTTAAAATTGTATTTAAACACTCCAAGAAGAATGTGACTCACCCAGTGAATACTATATACATTGTCATTCCAAATAGTCTTAATATTTCCAAGGCAATTTTTTAAAAAAGCAAATCTAAGATGATTAAGAAATGAGACTTAGTTGGAGTCTGCTCCCGGTGAGGCTAGAGAACTGATGCCTGTGGTTTGTGGGAGACACTGTGGCCAAAAGGCAGCTGGATGTGGGATCCAGCCTGCCCATAGTTCTCTCTGGATAAAAGAGAGATCTTGAGATTACCTTCATGCATTCCGGACAGCTGTTTTTTTGTTTTTGTTTTTGGTGAGTCAGAAGCAGAAACGTGTTTTTGCAGCCATGTGTGATCAGCTGGGAGTCATGAGTTTCATCATGCCCTGAGCCATTAATGTAGCCTTTTTAAGGACTTAAAAAAAGACTTGGAAGTTAATTAAAAAGTTCCTCTTGTGTGGGAAAGAACTTTACATTTATATTTTGACCTGATAACAAAGCCTTGAAGGTTAATCACTAGAGAACACCAGATTCCACCTTAAAGGAAACATTTTATAAATTGGCTCTAGAAATCCTAGGAATATTTAACCCTATACTGGAACCAAAAGTTGCTATCAAAGAGAAACAAGTTCCTTGGAAAATAACTAAAATGGATTTTGAGGTGGACTCAATAATTACAACAATATACAACCTAAATGAAACGGACGGAAATATTGGAATTACAAATGGAATTGGATGATCATTTGAAAATTAAAAAAGATATACAAATAATGTACCAAAAGAGGGATGTGGAATACCTGTTTAAATTGGAATATAAGAGACTTATAGGAGTGGCTACATTGCAAATACATAAGGACTTTGATAAAGATGACAAGGATTTTGAGAGAAGAGACAAGAATAACAGAAGAAGATAGATGTTAGAAGTTTATCTATGGGATTCAAGGATTGATGAGAGGAAGAAAAAAAATATAAAACTGGTTTATTTGATTATGGTCAAGTAATGGGTTGTTATTTTTGGTGATGGTTAATGGTTACTTTGACTGGATAATTCTTGTTTGGAATGTCCAATTATGTGTAATGGATTAGTCTGTAATATCTATGTTACTATTTTTGGGATACAAATAAGGGATAATTATTTCTGGTAATGTTTAATAGCTTTTTGGGTTTAATATTTTTGTAATGGTTTGTGTAATGATCTGTCACTTCCGACGCCCAATGCCAGTAACTCTCTTGCAACCAGTAAAGGTTCAAAGAAAAGTTCATTTATTGAGGAAAAATGTACAGGTCCAAAGCATTGCTAAGACTGAGCCCGCGCACGCCAAAATGTTACTTTTACCCCCTTTGGTTCTCATGCTCCCCCCTAAGCCTTCCATACACTCTCACATTCGGCCGTTGGTATGACCTTGAGCATTCCTGCACTGTGATAACAACCCATCTGCTTCTAACATCTTCCCAGCTCCCCTCCCCCCACTTCTTCTAATGGCAAAACCAAAGCAAGCAATCTGGCAAGCAAAGTAGTTAATCGATTGCGAGGATTCTGACATGCCGCCCCTCCAGAATGAATTATGTCGGAGATATCTCACCATCAAATCTGAAAAACAAAAAGTAGAAAAGGCAAATATACAATGTAACAATAACTTTAAATGTCTACTGAGGTTTGTTTGGATAACGTTTGTAAAACCCCTTAATTAAGTCTGGAGCATTGACATGTTTTTCTCCACCCACTGAGCTAAAGACTTAGGGAAATATTTCCATTGGATCAAAAATTATATGCAAACCCCCCCCCCCCCGATGTTTCCTGGCATCCAAAATTTCTTTGATTTCAAATGCTGCTCTCCCTCAACCATGATGGGGTCTGGGGCCGGTGGCATTGGATGCCATTCAGGTGACTCCTTGTAAGGCTTCAGGAGATCACAGTGAAACACCGGGTGAATCCTTTTAAGGGTCAGAGGCAACTGCAACCGAGACAGGGTTGATGACTTTCTCTATTGTAAAAGGACCCAGAAATTTGGGTCCTAGGTTTTTTGATGGCTGCAATGATTTCAGGTGTCTGGTTGACAAATACACCTTATTTCCCACTTTCCAGTCTTTTTCTGGCGATTGTTTGCAGTCAGCATATTTCTTGTAAGTTTCTCTTGCCTCCTCTAGTGCAGCTTTAATATTTGGCCACACTGAAGTCATCTGTTTAATCCACTCATAACTCGAGTGGCTTCCTGGGGGAGCTCAGGGATTGGCACAAAGTCCTGCCCAATGGCTATTTTCAAAGGGGTTAGCCCAGTGCTTTGATGCACAGCAGTGTTGTAAGCCACCTCAGTGAACAGCAGCAGCTCATCCCAGTTGTCCTGTTGGTAATTGACAAAGCACCTTAAATATTGCTCCAATACAAAGTTAAATCGTTCTGAAGCCCCATCCGTCTGGGGGTGATGGCTTGAACTCAGTGCCTGACTCGGCCCAATTAATTTAAAAAAAGCCCTCCAGAACTTTGCAGTAAACTGAATTCCCCGATCACTGACAATTCATTCTGGGACACCATGAGCCTGGTAGATGTGCTGGATAAACAGTTTGGCAAGTTTAGTAGCTGAGGGAATCGATGGGATGGCTACAAAATGGGCTTGTTTTGAAAACAAGTCGGTGACTACCCAGATCACAGTCTTTTTGTTGCTTTCGGGCAATTCAGCAATAAAGTCCATTGCAATTTGCCTCCAAGGTTTGTCTGGGTTCACCAGGGGCTGAAAAAGCCCCATCGGCTTACCGCCCCCCCTCCGTTTCACCATAGCACAGGTGGGACGGGTTGCCACGTATTCCACCACATCTTTCCTCATAGCTGGCCACCAAAACTGTCTCCGCAGGAGATGCAATGTTTTAACAAATCCAAAGTGGCCAGCTGTTTTGCTGTCATGACCTCTGCAAAATCTCCTTCTGAGCTTCAGCCAGAATGTACAATTTGTCCTGCCACCATCAAGCTCCTTGCTTGTGAACTAAAGAGTCTTTGTTCTTTTGGAACCACTCATCCTCCACTACTTGGCGGTTTAATCTTTTCAGGACATCTCCCTCCAGGTCGTTCCCAGCTTTCTTGCTTTGAGTCCTGATGATCATGACAAACCCAGGCTGGATGCAGGGAATTATTGGTGCAATCACCTCCTCACACTGGCTGTTATGTTGAGGCAATCTAAATAGCACATCTGCCAGGAAATTATTTCCCCCTGGTAAGTACTTCAAAGTAAAATTAAAACGATGGAAGTACTAAGTCCACCTAAGCTGCTTTGGGGACAGCTTCCTCGGCACTGTCAATGCCTCTAGGTTCTTGTGATCAGTCCAAATCTTGAATGGATAGGGCAACCCCTCCAACAGATGTCCCCAGCAAACTAAATTCCAGCATACAGTGAAAGCCTCCTTCTCCCAAACCAACCATTTCCTCTTGGTTTCCAAGAACTTCCGCAAGACATATGCACATGGGTACAACTCCACAGTCTCAGATTTTTGCAACACTGCTCCCACCACTATATCAGAAGCGTCTGCCTGAATTACAAATGGCTTTTCTGGGTCAGGATGTTTTAAAATAGACTTTGCCGTAAACAGGCTTTTCAGTTGCTCAAATACTTCCTGGCACTCCTGCAACCACACCAGTGGGGCCCCAGGCTTCGAAACCTTCATTTTATCCTTCCCCTTAGTCTTTAACAAATCTGTGAGAGGAAGCGCCACCTGCACAAAGTTCAGAATAAATTGCTGGTAAAAATTAGCGAAGCCCAGGAAACTTTGAAGTTGCTGCCTCGTTTTAGGACCCTCCCAACCAATTACGTCCCTCACTTTGCTTGGGTCCATTTCGATCCCCTTATTGAAAATTTGATATCCCAAACAGTCAATTTGCTCTATGAAATTCCCATTTGGACAGTTTAGCAAATAACTGAGCATCCAACAGTTTCTTTAACACTTTTCTCACCAATTCCACATGCTCCTCCATGTTTTCAGTATAAATCAAAATGTCGTCCAGATACACAAGAACACCCTGGTACAAGTCCTCCTGTAGCACTTCATTTATAAGCTGCATAAAGACCCCTGAGGCCCCTTTCAATCCGAATAGCATGACCCAGTATTGAAAACATCCAAGAAGGCAATTAAATGCTGTCTTCCATTCGTCCCCCTCTCTGATTCGCACCTGGAAATACAGTAATGCCTCGGTTCACGAACACTTCTGTTCACGAACAATTCGGTTCGTGAACAGCAGCATTTGCAAAGTTTTGCTTCCATTTGCAAACTCCTCATTGGGTGACAAACACGACCCGCGGCCATCTTCCCTGTCTGACATGTGGTCGTGGCTTCCTCTAGGCGAGATCGCGGTCGCAGACAGACACTTGCTATGAAGCTTTTTGGTGTCGCCTCAAGCAAGGTTAGTGTTCTCTCTCTTCATACTGTACTGTACTGTACTTTGTTTAATATTTTTGTGGTTAAAAAAAATACATATGGTTCAAAACGGATTAACCTTATTTACATTGAACCTTATGGGGAAATTTGATTCAGTTCGCGACCAATTCGGTTCACAACCAGAATCGTGTAACGAATTAAGTTCATGAACCAAGGTACCACTGTAGGCATCCTGTAAGTCCAGTTTCGTGAAAACTTTCCCTTTCAACAAACGAGCTAGCAGGTCTTTCATGAGCGGCAAAGGGTATTGGTTTTCTTGACAAATAACATTTACAGTGGGGCAAAAAGGTATTTAGTCAGCCACCAATTGTGCAAGTTCTCCCACTTAAAAAGATGAGAGAGGCCTGTAATTTTCATCATAGGTATACCTCAACTATGAGAGACAAAATGGGGGAAAAAATCCAGAAAATCACATTGTCTGATTTTTAAAGAATTTATTTGCAAATCATGGTGGAAAATAAGTATTTGGCCACCTACAAACAAGCAAGATGTCTGGCTCTCACAGACCTGTAACTACTTCTTGAAGAGGCTCCTCTGTCCTCCACTCGTTACCTGTAGTAATGGTACCTGTTTGACCTTGTTATCTGTATAAAAGACACCTGTCCACAACCTCAAACAGTCACACTCCAAATTCCACTATGGCCAAGACCAAAGAGCTGTTGAAGGACACCAGAAACAAAATTGTAGACCTGCACCAGGCTGGGAAGACTGAATCTGCAATAGGCAAGCAGCTTGGTGTGAAGAAATCAACTGTGGGAGCAATAATTAGAAAATGGAAGACATACAAAACCACTGATAATCTCCCTCGATCTGGGGCTCCACGCAAGATCTCACCCCGTGGGGTCAAAATGATCACAAGAACGGTGAGCAAAAATCCCAGAACCACATGGGGGGACCTAGTGAATGACCTGCAGAGAGCTGGAACCAAAGTAACAAAGGCTACCATCAGTAACACACTACGCCGCCAGGGACTCAAATCCTACAGTGCCAGACGTGTCCCCCTGCTTAAGCCAGTACATGTCCAGGCCCGTCTGAAGTTTGCTAGAGAGCATTTGGATGATCCAGAAGAGGATTGGGAGAATGTCATATGGTCAGAGGAAACCAAAGTAGAACGTTTTGGTCTAAACTCAACTCGTCGTGTTTGGAGGAGAGAGAATGCTGAGTTGCATCCAAAGAACACCATACCTACTGTGAAGCATGGGGGTGGAAATATCATGCTTTGGGGCTGTTTTTCTGCAAAGGGACCAGGACAACTGATCCGTGTAAAGGAAAGAATGAATGGGGCCATATATTGTGAGATTTTGAGTGAACACCTCCTTCCATCAGCAAGGGCATTGAAGATGAAACGTGGCTGGTCTTTCAGCATGACAATGATCCCAAACACATCACCCGGGCAACGAAGGAGTGGCTTCGTAAGAAGCATTTCAAGGTCCTGGAGTGGCCTCGCCAGTCTCCAGATCTCAACCCCATGGAAAACCTTTGGAGGGAGTTGAAAGTCCGTGTTGCCCAGCGACAGCCCCAAAACATCACTGCTCTAGAGGAGATCAGCATGGAGGAATGGGCCAAAATACCAGCAACAGTGTGTGAAAAACTTGTGAAGACTTACAGAAAACATTTGACCTCTGTCATTGCCAACAAAGGACATATAACAAAGTATTGAGATGAACTTTTGATATTGACCAAATACTTATTTTCCACCATGATTTGAAAATAAATTCTTTAAAAATCAGACAATGTGATTTTCTGGATTTTTTTCCCCCATTTTGTCTCTCATAGTTGAGGTATACCTATGATGAAAATTACAGGCCTCTCTCATCTTTTTAAGTGGGAGAACTTGCACAATTGGTGGCTGACTAAATACTTTTTTGCCCCACTGTAACCTTCTATAGTCTGTACAGAGCCTCAGCGAACTGTCCTTCTTTTCCCTAAAAAGGACCAGTGCTGCTATTTGGGATTGAACAGGCTCAATAAAACCCCACTGTAAGTTCTTATAGATAAAATCCCGCAAAGCTTTCATTTCCTTAGGAGTCATGGAATACATCTTTTTCCTTGGAATTTAGCCCCAGGTTTGATCTGTATATCACAGTCACTTGGCTAGTGGGGGGGTAATTGGTCTGATTCCTTCTCACTGAACACCCCTTCCAAGTTTCTGTACTACATCGGAATCTCACCAGGTTCCCCAGCCACGGTCCGAACCACAGCCACCACACTCGCCGCTACTACCTCTGACTCTAACATCTCTCCTTCAATCCCCTTCACCATCGTGCCAGACCCATCGCTGAATATAATACTGCCTCCATCCCAGTCCACACTAGGGTTCCATTGCTTCAGCCAAGTCATCCCCAAAATTAGCGGATAGATCACCACCAGCGTCACCAAGAATCTTATAGTCTCTCTGGGAGCCCCCAACCTCAGTTCAAGGTTTTCTGTACTAAATTCCATGGGGCCCCCTCCAACTGGTGACCCGTCCATCTGGGAAAAAATGACCAGGGTTTTAAGTCTCTTTACCCTCAGTCCCAACCCATATACAATGACAGGATTTATTATGCAGCCCAAGTCTAAAAGGGCTCTTAAGTCCAACTTGTGGTTAGTACTCAATACCCTTAGCTTCACCCAAATGTTGATGGGACTCACTGCCATGTTGTCACTCTCCGACTCATCCCCAGATCAATCCTCATGCCCTGGGTTGGTCACCTGCTTTTGGGCATGTGTTGAAGCAGGCCGTTTTTGTCCCACTGGCTGGTCCTCTCCCTCGGACAACTCAAACTCTAGGGTTCCTTGAAGGCCTGTCTTGGCACCTGCTGCCACAGTTCCCTTCTTCCCTGACTTCAGAGGTTTCACCGGCTTCTACTCCACCTTTTTCTCCACTGGATCTGAACTTTCCTGAGGGCAACTCACAGCAAAATGGCCAGTTTCTCCACACTTGAAGCACGCTCTACAACCTTGCTTCTGATCCTACACACTCTCTTTGGGTTTACCCCCAGGCTTCTTAACTCTTGCTTCCGCTGTCACCAACCAAGTTCTCACTGCCATGGTCAACCATTGCTCTTCAACCTCCGCAGCCAGGGTAATCCACCCATCTAGAGACCCTGGGTAGTCCCGGTGCATCACACAATGCAGTAGTTCAGGTTGTAACCCCTACTGGAAGTATTCGGTCAGGAGCGCATCTGGAAGGATAGGGAGCTTCTGAGCCTGACCCTTAAATTTGAATGCAAACTCAGGAACTAATCTGGTTCCCTGCCGGAGTTGCGCTAATGTTCTTCTCGCTTTTAGAGCCAAACATGGTTCCTTAAAGCGCTTGCAGAGGGCATCCAAGAATTCTTCCAACTTTTGAGCTCCAGAGCTTTCGCATGGTGTATCCCAATGACCCAATCCGCAGCCTTGCTCTCAAGGAAACTTTCCTTGTCCAGTTACCTTCTCAGCTTCATTGCAAAATAAGGCACCATAGCTCTCCATGTAGACCCGTACCTGTGTGACGAAATAGGCCAGTTGCTCAGCATCTCCAGTGAAGTTCATGGAGATGCCCCGTTGCTGCATCGGACTTCTTCTCAAGCACCTGGGTAGGTAGTCCTCATCTTCCTCAATGGATGTTCCACTGTCACCCAACTCCTCGCCCTGCTCCGATGACCCAGTAGGTGCTGCCGACCCTGAAGATGCCCCAGCTGGAGGTATCTGGCCAGCCCCCAGCACTCGATCCAGCACAGCTCTCACTGCCCACATGTCATGAGAGAATGATGCCATCTGGGTCTCTACTTTCCCTATGTGTTCCTCCCACATGGGACCCCCTGTCTTCACTCCCTGTCCCTTCGCCACAGCCTTGGTTGGCTTTGATGACTCAGCCGGCATCTCTTGCTGGACTACTTTAACCTTGATCAGTGGACCCAACAGTCCCAAGGGACCAGAAGCTTCCTCCATCTCTTCAATCACATCATCCACCATCCCATTGCTTGGCTCCACACTGGTCAATGCAATTCTCTGGACCTTTCTCGGGGAATATTTTCCCCGTGTAAAAATCTTCACAGCAGTCTTAGCAAAACGTAACGATCTGCCACTTCCGACCCCCAATGCCAGTAACTCTCTTGCAACCAGTAAAGGTTCAAAGAAAAGTTCATTTATTGAGGAAAAGCGTACAGGTCCAAAGCATCGCTAAGACTGAGCCAGCGCACGCCAAAAAGTTACTTTTACCCCCTTTGGTTCTCATGCTCCCCCCTAAGCCTTCCATACACTCTCACATTCGGCCGTTGGTATGACCTTGAGCATTCCTGCACTGTGATAACAGCTCATCTGCTTCTAACATCTTCCCAGCTCCCCCCGCCACTTCTTCTAATGGCAAAACCAAAGCAAGCAATCTGGCAAGCAAAGTAGTTAATTGATTGTGAGGATTCTGACAGTTTAATTGTTAATTGGGCTTAATAATGGGTTGCTATCTCAGGTGATGATTAGTGGTTAATTTTTTTTATTCATTTGTAATGTTTACTTGTCAATTAGGATGAGATTTTAATTATTAAGAGAGGGATTAGAAGGATTATGTTTAAATGGAAAGGGGACTAAATGCTGATGTTGCTAGTTATGTCTGTTAATCTTTACACCTTTTGCTGATTAATAAGGAGATCTGAGGATTTAAGCACAGGTTTATAGAAAATGGGGTGAAGTATAGAATGAAGATGTATTTTGTAGTATTTAAAGAGACAGTGATAAGTTGATAATGTTCTATATTCTTGCTGGGGATGAAGGAAGAGATTTCTTCTCACTACTTTTTTTTTGGTGGAGGGATTTTTTTTTCTTTTTCTTTGCACTGTCTTATATTTTTTAAACTGTTTTTGTATTTGATTTTTGTATTAGTTTTATTAGTTTTATATAATCTTAAATAAAAATTATTTTAAAAAAAGAAATGAGGCTTTGTTCATGGCTGTGAGGAAAAATGGTTCCTCCCTCAACTTTCATCTGCTCAACTCATAAGTGGACCGCAAAGTATCGATTCTTGCAGTCTACTCACAAGGAGCGGCTGTGCGGAGTCACGTGGGCTATCCCAAGATCTCCCCTTACTCCAAGGTGATTACTGGCAGCCAGGATCCTGCATCCAGCTGACAATCGCTGTCAAAATCACCGTCTCACTGCGAGAGAGACATCAGCTCGCCATGGAGCTCACCAGAAGTCTGTTCCAGTGTAATGTAAACCCAGAAAATAATTTTGCTACTTGTTGGGGCGGGGGGACATATCTGGGCTTACCTTACACTGCAACAGCCTTCCCCAAATTAGCGCCTTCCAGATGGGCCAGAATTAAACTCAAAGGAGCCAGATCAGTTTTTTTTCTCCTAAACATATTTTCTGCCTGTTAAATAAAAGGTCACAGAAATATTTTAAGAATGTGTTCATCCCCCACACTATCCACCAAGATTTAAAAAGAAGATTGCAAATCTATCCAGCGGTGAATGGAACATGAATGTAGTGGCTACTGACTTCTTTTTCAGATATATTAATTTAAGGGACTTGTATTAAAAGAGAAACAAACAGCAAAACAAATATTTTCCTTTGATAGAAAGATTTCAAATCCCACAATCACAATTCTCCATCCCTTGATTAGATCAGCTTTATGCTATTTATCATTAGTCATTAGAAAAGCATTTGATGGTGGCTGACCATTCCCCAACATTTTGCATTGGGCAGCTCGCTGCTGCTGCTGCTGCTGCTGCTGCTGCTGCTCACTTTGCTTGGCTTTTGCTCCAGATTTCTCTCCTGAAGTGCCACTGTAGGATTATTGGAATGTTGGGCAAGACTGTAGATCTGCTTTGCTTTCTACAAGGCCTTATGGTCTGTCTCCTCTCTGTGCACACCTACTTATAAATAAGCATTTATTTATTTCACATATTTTCCCCACCACGATTCAGAAAGACTCTTGGCAACTTGCATAGAATAAGTCATACAGTTAAAACATCCACAGTACAATCTAAAAACCTGGTAGTCATAAATAAGAGACAATAACAATAAACAACATAAGCAAAACCCCAATTCTATCAGAAAAAAATAGAAAATAAAACATGAAGTTGCTAAATGCCATAAACCCCCAGTATTTTCTCTTCACAAATAAAGCCAAGCCTAATAAGTGGGGACCTTGGGACATCTGACCATTTGGAAAATCAGGGAGCAGGTAACCCCTTTGCAATATAGCTTTTGCATCAATGCTATCCTTACTCTCTCAGAAGCTCCACTCATGTAAGACGCACCAATGCAGTTACACCTAAGGATATATCCATAAGGCTCTCGTTAAGAAAAGTGAGGTCCTCTTTCAAATACATATTGGCGTGATCCTTTGGCTGGTGCTAGTCTTATGTGAAGGGAGGAGTTTCGAATTTTAGGGATAAAGCAAGGGCTAGAGTCCATGATCACTTACCTGGAATAGAGATGCCTTACTGGATGAAAAAAAGAACTTCTTTGGAGAAGGGAGAAGATGAACTACTTCATCGTCAGAGAAAAAGTGAAATCAAAGCTTGGACGTTGCACAGATATTTTGCTTAGTTCTACAATTTGTTTGGCATTCCCCTTATTCAGCTGAAGGGTTGCTTTCTGTGGTAAACTAAGGTCTTCCTCTTTGCAAATGATCATTGATGAGTTGTTATCCCCGAACTAACGTAGCCCTTGCGCTAAGAGATGACATTGTGGAGTGAAGTGGTCATTTGGGGAGTGATGCTTTTTTATGGCCATTGAGCAACAAATTTAAGTGGCTTTTTCTGCAGAATTAAGTATTTTCTTCTGTGGAAATACTGCGGTTTCTCCAAGCAAGGAAAACCTGAGAGTGCCATAATTCACAGCCACACTCCTGATATTGGGACGCTTGAAAAAGAAGTCATGCTGGTTGGGAACTCTGTGTCTGTGACTGAAACAATATCAATACCCACCAAGTGTGACACAGTTCTCTGAGGCAAATCGAAAGATGTTTTTGAGACACGTATAACTAACCATTTTCAGTATTAGGTTCAGTACACGCCATGCCTGTGCCCATGTAACAGTAGCACAATGATGCTTTAAGAAAAGAAAAGTCACTTCCATAAAAGCACACATCAGAGCAAAAAGAAAAGAGAAGGATTAAGTGACTATTTTGCTCCCTCAAACCAAAATGGACTTTCCCTCTATTAGAAAAGGCACTGAGTAACTGTTTTATGCAGCTGGTAGGACAGAAAGTCAGTTTATCTATCCAAATGAAAATGATAAACAAACAAACAAATATATAGACTGGGTCTACATATCTTGCTTAACAAGCTACACAAACTAACAAGCTAAAATTGAATCGGTTCATATAGCATGTCACAACATTTTACAATCATGCTGCAAAATTATTTTGAGATCCCCATGAACAACAAATTTAAGTGGCTTTTTCTGCAGAATTAAGTATATCCTATCTCATAGTCCTCCATAGGTTCATCCCGCTCTTAAAAGGGGATTAGGAAATATTTTATCTGTCAAAGCAGGATAAAGGATCGCAACGTGGAGGACGTTTTCATTTTTGAAATGCCACAAGAAGTCACTTCTATTCTGGCACACTACAGGAGCTTCTATTTTGACACGCAGTCTAGCGTGAATAGTCCTGATCAGGCGTCACCAGCCTGGCCACATCTGCAATCTAGATGTGGGCATTTCATCTCTCTGGATCTCTCAAGCAGCATGGATGTGGGAATTCCAGGGGTTGGTCCCTGCATCTGGAAAATGCTAATTCAGGCATCCCACGTGGTATGAATGCACTACCTCAATGCTTCCGTTCCTATCCCACCAGATCCAGTGCCGGTCCTACCTTTTGGCTGTGATGGTGTGCTGGAACTTGGCAGTTCAGCTCCCAGCCTCTTTGTATATTGATTCTGTGCAGCCATACCTCCTGGGTGTGTGAATTTTAATAGAGAAACCTGTTTCCCAATCTTCTAACCGCACTAAGCATTCTATTACTGTATTCCAGTTGTCACAGGTTCACCAGGGTTTGTTAACACTTACTTTCAGTTTTTCATTTCAGCAAAGCTATTTTGACCACTATGCAAATATTCTCAGAGGCTTGAATATTTGGGACAATGAAAAAGCTGCTTCTTACTAACAGAATCTTTGCTATTTTGCTCTTTCTACAAAAGTGAATCT
Source organism: Python bivittatus (assembly GCF_059951505.1). Taxonomy (NCBI): domain Eukaryota; kingdom Metazoa; phylum Chordata; class Lepidosauria; order Squamata; family Pythonidae; genus Python; species Python bivittatus. Next base: position 13,481,746 of record NW_028277035.1, on the reverse strand, counting down.
GCAGTAATGGCTAAAAAGTTGGAAATACGGTAAGTCATAAACTAGAGTTTACAAATCACAGTAGCTGGTTGATGCAACATGCTAATTCAAAGCCAATCAAATCATATTTTAGCTTAGTGTGATATATGAACCAAGCCATTGATCCACATAATTTAGAAGTTAATCTAGACCAGTGTTTCTCTACCTTAGCAACTTTAAGATGAGCGGACTTCAACTCCCAGAATTCCCCAGCCAGACATGCTGGCTGGGGAATTCTGGGCGTTGAAGTCCACTCATCTTAAAGTTGCCAAGGTAGAAAAACACTGATCTAAACAAATTAACTACTCTTTATCTGTTAAGGTTCAGAAACACTGATCTAAACAGATCAATTGTAGCTCTTAAATAATGAAACTGGATACATTAAATTGCTTACATCTGCTGTAACGCATGCTGGTACAGTCATGTCAGTGGATAGAAAAGATCAAGGATTGCTTCCATCAAATCATACCACAGAACTAGTGTGGAGTGATGAGATACATCCAGGTTCAGATCCTTATTTGGCTATAGCATTTACGGGGAGACCGAGGATAAGTTCCTATCTTATTGCCCAACCCATTTTAGAGAACAAAATAGGAATCAGGCAGGAGGCTTAAATTCTTAAAAATAGGACATAAATGTAATAAATAAATAAATATGTGTGTGCTTTAAGAAACAGATTTCCATTCTCAGATTCCTGTCAGAAAATACACATCTAACTATTGGAGTGGAGTCCTCCCAAGGTCTAGGCCAGTGATTCTCAACCTTTTTGAAGCTGCCGCCCCCCTAAGGAGTGGAAAATTTTTCAACACCACCCTTTGTGAAAATCCTGTAATTTAGGGTATGGGGGGGGGGAGTTTCTGAATTATAAAAGGCAAAAATTTTAAGTAATTTTTTTCAGTAGACTTACACACCAAATTTGTTCGATTTAACTCGATACTTTTGCCCTGGAAGGTAATTTATTTATTTATTTATTTAATTTGTCCCCGCCAATCTCCCCACAATGTCCCGCCCATCTCCCCATAATTGCATTTCTTTTATTAAAATTAAAATGACTAATGCAAAAAAAATGCTTAAATGCTCTTTTATGTAAATACGTTTATTTCAAAATGCTGTAAATACATTTATTCATTTTTTTGATGCTCTTTTTTTTAATTTTTTAATTTTTTAATTTTTTAATTTTTTTAATTTTTTAATTTTTAATTTTATTTTTTATTTTTTTTGCAAATGCTTTTTTAATGTTTAAAAATTCTTTATTCTTAATTAGATACTTTTTAAAAAACAGCAAAAAAATACGCTAAAAGAGTAATATCAATGAAACATGCTTGATTATCTCAGTGGGATGGTTGTGCTTGATGGTTCAGAGCCAGTTTCTGAAAGTTCGGTTCAATATTGTTAGAGAGATGAAGGCACAAGTCCCCTCTTTCCACGATTTGGAGTCAACTTCTCTTGTAATTAGATCAGTCACAGCACTGAATCCTCGCTCGACAAGGTAGGAGGAAGGGAAGGCAATTAAAAATTTTTTGATGATAGTCCACAGTCCTGGGTAGAGGCGATTGATGTTACTTTGAAGCCAAAATTCTGTGAGACGATCACCATTCTGGAAGCTGGCTTTCAAAGTTTCATTATTTGAAAGTTTGGCCAATTCCTCCTGAATCTGAACCTCTGCTGTCTCAATATTCATAAAAGGGTTCATGACCCATTGAGGGACTTCGAGGGATAAAATATCCTCAAAACGCTCAGAAAAGTCCTTGTGCAAAGACTCAAGGTGTTGACAGTAAACTTGTGTTTCATCGAAGGGGATTTCACTGCTCTTATGCAAATCCGACAAGATTGGAAACTGGCTGAACTCATTGCGACCAAAATTCTGCTTCCACAAAGTGAGTTTTTTTAGGAAGGCAGAAATAACAGATTTTGTTGTGATCAAATTGAGCTCTTCGCCTTGAAGCTGCAAATTAATTCCATTGAATTTTGCGAATAAATCGGCCATGTAAGCCACATCAATCTTAAATTGTAGCAATCTGTCTCTCAGAGCTACATCTTTCTCTTCGAAGAACTCAAGTACAGAGTCGAAAAGATTCCAGAACCTATTGAGACAGGCACCTTTGGAAAGCCAGCGAACCTCGGTGTGTAGAAGCAAGCGATTGAATTCTTCATTGTTGTCCTTACACAGCTGCCCGAATAATTGATCGTTGAGAGCATTACTGCGAATTTTGTTCACAGCAGAGATGACATATTGTAATGACTGATGCAAATGGTTGCTGAGGTTTTTTGCAACTAAATGCTGTCTATGAATCACACAGTGAACAGCTAAAATACCTGGTACCTCTTTCTTCAAAAGGGCGATGAACCCACGATGATGATCCACCATTGCAGGAGCTCCATCGGTGGCAACAGACATAATGTTCGCAAGAGGAATATTTTTCTCTTTAAAATAATCTTTGACAGTATTAAAAATAGATTCACCTTTAGTATCTGCAATCAAGCTTCTTGCAAAAAGCATCTCTTGAATAATTTTTCCTTCCTTCACAAACCAGACGTACGCTAACAGTAAAGCCTCATTAGTACTTGGCAAGGTTGATTCATCAATCTGAAGAGAAAATTCGGTGGGTATCAAAAGTTTGCATAAGGAAGCTTCAACATCTTCAGCCATCTCATCAATTCGTCGTCACACTGTATCATTGCTTAATGGGACATTTTTTATAACATTGGATGCGGCTGGATGGTGTAAAACCGTTTCTAAAACTTCCTTGACAGCCAGCAGTATCAATTCTTCGCCGATGGTATGAGCTTTCCCCGATTTAGCAATTAATTTTGATATATTATAAGAGGCTATCAAACCATCGTCACATTTTTTTGATGAGGTTGCTAGTAAGCCTGAGACAGACGGTGCCTTCAGAAACTTGTCCCTGATGTTCGTGAAAAATGACAAATCTTTATTTTGTTTGTCAGGATGAATTTTTTGCAGATGCTCCTGCAAACGAGACGGTTTCATTGCCTCATTAGGTAACACTTTGTTACAAAGTAAACACATGGGTAGTTGCGAGTTCAACGGTGAAGGAACAAATCCGAACTTCAAGTACGTGGAACTGTATTGATGACACTTCTTTTTATTAACCGACATCGTTGGCGGCTGCAAAATATGATGAGGGAAAGATAACTATTTCTCAAAATTAATAATTCACAACCACGATAAAGAACTAATAAGCGCACTTACCTAGCCGACTGGCCAAATAAACAATGAAAGTAAATCAAAACTGATGGGAAAAAACAGAAATGAAGCGAACGAAAAGCAACTCAAGAAACATGGGTCAAATCAAACATTCATATTGAAAGGACGCTCAATGCACGCACTGCGATTAATTGCGCAGGAAGACAGCTGACGCATGCGCTGCGATTAATCGCGCAGGAAAACAGCTGACGCATGCGCTGTGCTGGTTGGGATTGGAGAAGAATCGTAGTGTTGAGTTCTTCAAGGTCATCCTACCTAGAATACAAATTCGTCTCCCCATTCTTAGAAGTGTGTGAGGGCAGCCATCGCGTAAGTTCGTTTTATTGCTGGTACAAATGGTGTAAACCGGATAATTGGTTTAATAAATTTTTGGGGGAGATTTAAAATTAAGTTCGAATGCCAAAACATTCTCATCGCCCCTCTACCACCCAAAACATGCCCACCGCCCCCCTACCACCCAAAGCAAGTTCACCGCCCCTCAGCATCCTACCACCGTCCCCCAGGGGGCGGTACCACCCCTGTTGAGAACCAATGGTCTAGGCCAAAAATGCTCCCCTGTTATCCTTCTCCCCATGTATTGTTCAACAAAAGCGGGTAATGGAACATGGTACCAAAAACAGCTGTCTGCCTGAGATGTTATTAATATGTGCCTTCTGTTAAGCCACAAATTTCATCTATCACAAACTGGACTTACATTGGCCAATATGGTTGGCATAACATTAATATTTTAATGAAGATTAACCATGATTTCCAAGCAGTGTGTTTGGTCAAACATGCAATGGTTCCTTCTTGGGATAAATTCCGATACGCATCAATTAATGATTTTCCAGCAACATGCATTTTCTATTTTAATTGGTTCATTGGTTTATACAATTGTATATACTGTATATTCTGAGTGAAACAAAAGATAATTCAGGAAAGAGAATTGCCTGTGCAAAGTATTTGATTTGCAAATATTGTGGGTAAATACTGTTTAAAAATAGTTTTTGTTGAGTGAGGTTGCCACTTAATTGCAACAGAGGCTGAGGTGGGGAGAAGAGATGCGCAACCTCTGGTAGCAAGAGTTTTCTGTGGTTTTGCCTCCAGCAGCATATTTCCCCCAGCTGTTACTACATCAGGATGAAAAGGAGCACTGCTCACATATATGTGTAAGAAGGAAGTCCTAGTCCTCCCAGATGCTATATGCTCGTAATCACACAAAATCACAATGGCATAAAAACATATTCCAACTTTTCACATTAAGTAGCAAATACCCTCAGAGCAATTGTGCATAAGCAGCACACCCAATTCCCTTGGTGCACAGCAGCAAGCATGATCACAGATGCAACTTAAATAAAGTTCAAGCAGGCAGCAGTTGCTCTGAAGGAAGGAGGACCAGTTTGCATGCAGTTGTTTCTCTATGACTCAGTGTGTTTGTGAACCCCAATGTTAGAAGCCTCGCAATCAATTAAATAGTTAATCACCTTCCTTGCTTCGTTTCTGCCATTATGGAAAAGGGGGAGAGGGAGAGGACCGTTAAGCGCAGGTGGACTATTGTTGGGTTCTCAGAGACAACCAAGGTCATACCAGCCTGAGACTCAGGAAGAGCTGAGATCATCAACAAGAAAGGGATGGACTGGGGAAAAGGGGGGCAGAAGAAAGGGGAAAGAAAAGGGGTTTTGGCACACGCAGGCTTTTAGTCTTGGCAATGGCTTAGAACTGTAGACTGCTCTTAATAAAGAATTCCTTTGTTTTGAAACCAGCTCATGGTTCAACTGAGAATTTCTTTTATTGGGATATGAGTTTGGCAGATTCTTATATTTTGCCAAGACTCCCTTAACGAATCTTTCCTGGAGCAAACACTGTTCAAGGAAGGTTTGGAACTTTGCTGCTACTCGGGATGGCTGACGACACCATAGAAGAGGAGTCCCAAGTGGTTGGAGGGGCCACAGATGGGTTACATGATGAACCACAACCTGGACCCTCGGAGCCACTGGAACCTATGGTTGTGGTGCGGAAGAGAGATCAGTGACCGGCTACCCAAGCAACCCGTTTCCAAGAGATCATGAAGGTTGAGGAGAAGCTGCTAGCTAAGCCCTCAAGGAAGAAGGTTGAGCCCAGGTGGTCCCTGGGGGTTGGGGATATCCAAGTGACTCAAACCCCCAGAGAGAGAGAAGAAGGACCCAAATGCCCAAATAGGGAAACTGGAGGGCAAGATGGAGAGGATGGAGATGCAATTGTCTGCTGTGGGAGACGACCTGGACATGGTAAAGACCCTGCTGGAGAGATTGTTGGGAGCCGGACCCCAACAGCCACAAGCTGGGGGGGATGGAACCTTGCCCCCTACCTGAGCTGGATCCCCAGTGTCATCGGGGAGAAGTGGGGATGAGAGCGAGGGCCAAGGTTCTAGTGGAGAAGAAGATGATGGGGGCTCTCTGAGAAGGCCCGAGAAGGGTGAGAAAAACCCCCTCCAGCAGCAAGGTCTGAAGATGGTCTTCAACAGCAATCCTGACCAGCTGGGCTGTTTCATGACCTGGGTGCGGATTTACATGGAAGGATGCCAGCACCTGTTCAGAAAAGATGCGGAGCAGGTAGTGTATGTGTCAAGCTCGCTAGAAGGCAAAGCAGCCAACTGGGTGATGCGTTTACATGAAGCCCACTCCGCAGAATTGCAAAACCTGGACGACTTCATGAGTGTCCTCCGCAAGCAGTTTGAAGACCCCTTCGCGACCATCAAAGCCAAGGCGGCTATCAGACATCTGAAACGGGGCCCCAGACTGTCTCAGAGTATGCCCTGGAGTTCAAAGGATTATTGGAGAAGCTGCACAACTGACAAGAGGAGCTGAAGGTGCAGTATTTCCAGAAGGGGCTGAGACCCGAGCTGTTGGAGTGGGCATTGGCGAGAGGCAATCCAAAGTCCCTGGATGAGTGGATCAACTTGGCCGGGAAGGTGGAGCTGGATTGGCTGTCAGTTTGGGGTAAAAGTAGCCGCCTGGCAGGAGAGATGAGACTAGGAATGAAGAAGCCAGCTGGGAAGCCCAGAGAGGGAGTTCGAGAGGTGAGAGCTTGGAGGCGCACATACTTCAAGTGTGGAGAAGAGGGGCATTTTGCTGCTAGTTGCCCAAGAAATTGCCCTTCGTCAACCGCTGCGAAATCACCATTGGGGAAAAGGGTGCCCGAGGGTCATGAACTGAATGACAAGCCTGAAAAGAAGGGGATGGCGGCAGTGGGATCAGAGGAGGGTCCGCTTTTGTGGGACAGTGAATCCTCTGAGGATGATGGGCAGCCATTGGGAAGTGAATTGGAGAATGACAAGGGCATGGTGAGTCCTGTGACAGTGGACATAAAACTGAGCGTGTTAAAAACTAACCGCAAAGCAGAGTTAACCGCCCTAATTGACTCTGGTTGTACCCAATGCTTGATTGATCCATGGGTTATGAATGATTTGGGACTGAAGATGCAGAACTTAAAACACCCCGTGGTTTTCACTCAATTGGATGGATCGCCTGTGGGAGGGGGCCCTATGAAATTGATCACTGACCCAGTGGAAATGAGAATTGGGACTCATAAAGAGACTCTAAGGTGGCTGGTGGCTCCCATTGCGGGTCATTAATTGATTTTAGGACTGTCATGGCTGAGACAATAGGACCCTGAAATAAGATGGAGGTTGGGGCCCATGGAATTTAAGACTGGGGCTAGTCAGCAGTTGCAGGGAGCTATGGATCAGATTTCGGAGCCTGAGATGGTGGCGACAGGTGTGGAACGGCTCAGGGAAGAAGGAGATTTTACTTCCATCCCGGAGCAATATAGAAACCTGAAATCGGTTTTTAGTGAGGTGGAGTCGGACCAGCTTCAACCGCACCAGGATACTGACTATGCCATTGAAATTGAACCTGGGGCAAAATTCCCTAAGCCTAAAGTTTATTCCATGACCTCTAAAGAATTGGGAGCCTTGCATGACTTTGTGGACATAAATTTGAAGCGGGGTTTTATTCAGCCAGCCAAATCGACTTTGGGGGCTTCTGTTTGTTTAGGGAAAAGAAGGATGGCTCTTTAAGACTCTGTATGGATTATTGTGGGTTGAATGCTATTTGCAAAGAAAACAAATACCTTCTTTCTTTGATGAAAGACTTGCTAGCACATTTGTGGAAAGGAAGGATTTTCACTAAATTGGACTTAGGGGGAATGCTTATTTTTGAGTGCGGATCCGGGAACGGGATGAGTGGAAAACTTTTAACTGTCTTCTGCGGAGTGTCCAGTACAAAGTCATACCGTTAGGGCTTTTGGGGGCTCCATGGGTCTTTATGCAATTGATAAATGAAGTGCTGCATGAGTTTTTGTACAGAGGTGTTCTAGTGTATTTAGATGACATATTGATTTACACATAAACCATGGAACAGCATGTGGCATTGGTGAGAAAAGTGTAAAAGAAGTTGTTAGAGGCATAGTTATATGCTAAATTATCTAAGTGTGAATTTCATAAGGAACAAATTGACTATTTGGGGTATCATATCTCTAATCGAGGAGTTGAAATGGATCCGGCTAAGGTTCGAGATGTAATGGGATGGGAGGCACCAAAAACTCAGCGGCAGCTGCAGAGTTTTTGGGGATTTGCCAATTTCTAGCGCCAGTTCATACCTAATTTTGCTCAAGTAGCCCTCCCGCTCATTGACTTGTTGAAAACTAAGGGGAAAGACAAAGTGAAAACCCAAAAGCCGGGAACGCCGCTAATTTGGACTAAAGAATGTCAGTGGGCATTCAAGCAATTGAAAGCCCTATTTATAGCGGAACTGGTTTTAAAGCACCCCAACCCTGAAAAACCTTTTGTGATCCAAGCCGACACTTCCGATGTAGCTATTGGTGCAGTCTTAATGCAGAAGGGGGAGCAGGATGACTTGAGACCCTGCGCTTATATTTCCCGCAAATTCACAGAGACAGAAAGGCGCTGGATGGTTTGGGAAAAGGAGGCTTTTGTAGTTCGCTGGGCGCTCCTGACATGGAGGCACTTGCTGGGAGGGTCATCTCACACTTTTGAGGTTTGGACTGATCATAAAAATTTAGAGGCTTTGAAGTCCCCCCAGAAATTGTCCCCAAAGCAAGTCAGATGGGCTCAGTTCTTCAACCAGTTTAGGTTCACTTTGAAGTATATACCGGGGGGGAAAATTTCCTGGCTGATGCCTTGTCCAAATTGCCTCAGCATAATAGCCAATGCAAAGAAGTAGTGGCAGCCATCATCCCAAATGATCAGCAGGTTTTGGTAGCTATCACCCGGTCTTGGAGCAAACAGCACAGAGAGATACCAGAGAATGACCTGCTCATAGACTTGCAGAAAAGTTTGGAGACCAATAAATAGTTCCAAGAACATAAAGACTCTTTAACCCAAGAAAAGGGAGTGTGGTGGCTCGGGGACCGACAATATGTCCCCGAGGGGTCCCACAAGAAAATCCTAGAACAAGGAGGGCGGAGCTGGCGTCGCAGCGATACGGCGGGCGATCCTGGGCTCCCAGGATCGCAGCCGATATCTCCCTCCCCGGATGGTCCCGATGGACCTAAGCCATCCCGTAGAGATGGCGATCGCAAAGGGCGCGTCCTGTGGATCTCAGGGACACCGCAAGTCCCAGATTGATCCCAGGAGAAGCTCTTGAAGCCGGCGGAGGAGAGGCAGCCATTTAATGACTGCGAAAGCCGGGACAGCTCCAAAGGAAGAAGAAAGAGAGGGGTGTCAACCGGGTGAGATGGACCTTTACTATTCAACTATTCTTAGAGAACACCTTAAGTAACTTAAAGAGATTTTTAAAAGTGAAGAAAAGTGGATTAAGCGGCGAGATTGAGCCTTAAAAAAAAAAGGGGGGGAAATCTTTTCTTTTTAACTTTCCCTTTTTAGTGGAATTGGCAAGATGTTTTTCTTTTAAAAAAATATATTTTTAACTGGACTGGCTTTTTCTTTTCAATACTCAATAATCTTTTATCTCAAGCTTCTTTTTTGATTAAGATTTTTCTATTGTTATAAGAAACTTATATTTTTTGATTTGGAAATGGGGAAAGTGGAGTTAAGAGAAAGTAAATGAAAGAAAGTTGCACTGCCATCTAGAGGCTTGATATAGTGTCTTTTTTTTCATTGTGACGTATGCTCAAGGACCCTGGGCTTTCTAAAAAGATAGTGGGATGTGCATGTTTATACAGGTGCCATCCGAATAACTATAAACAAGAAAGCGGAGTTGAAAGCGACTTTGAAAATATTCAAGATGGAAAGTTTGAGTTAGTCACAAGAGCCTTGATTAGTGGCAGTAGCTCTTCTTTCTGCTAGAAGCTCTGCTTTGCTCTCTATTCCCCCCCCAGTTGGATTTTTAAAGAGACCTAGCCTTTCCCCTCCTCTTCTTCTTTTTTCTTTTGCTTTTTTTTTTTTCTTTCTCTTGGCAAGAACAAAGATAAAGAATCCTTTGACTTAATGAAGGTTTATACAAGATAATAGACTATACGAGAAACACAATGCAGAAAAAGATTTTTAAACTATCGAGGATGACTATAAAAAACTGGAAGAAGAGCTGCAGAAATTCCCGCAAAAAAAAAAAAAAAGATATTAAAGCTAAAATGGACTTAATTAAACATAATACGGGATCAATGGAAAAGGAAGAAATAGCACAAGAAATCAGAAACACTAAACAGAATTATTTTGAGGCTTATAAACTGAGAATCAAAAGGGTTAATCAACTGATAAATGAAGAGGGACAGACTTGTTCTTGGTACTGAGGGTGAGAAAAAGATTATACAAGATTATAATGGAAAATCGTACTAAGAGAATGCATAAAAAGAAGAAGTAAAACAATATTGAAAGAAACTACTCCAGATGCCTAAAGAAAAAACGAGGGGAATACAACAATGATGGAATTGACAGAAACTTCAAAAAGCAGAATGCTTGAAAGGACATTTATTATTGCTTTCTCTTATCCAATAATATAGAAAAAGGAATAAACAGCCAGATATATTGGGATATTGAATGAAAAGGGTGAACTTAAAACTATGCAAGCGTTTGAATAAGGTATAAAACTGAGATATATAGTAAAGAATTGTATTTGATTGTAAATGTTTTAAGAGATTAGACTAAAATTCATACATGGTTGGATATAGTAACATATAGATTTTAAACTAGAGATATTTTTGTTGAAACATGTAGTGAAGAATTAAGTATGTTTTGATAGTGGTTAGAACTGTAACTTTTAAGAATTGGAAGAATGAAAAAGTACCTATGCAGGAGGAAGTTATTGAAAATTATGGAATGTGCAGAGATGAGTTAAATTGATATTTGAAATTAGAGTAAGAAGATAAGCAATTTTATATGACACGGGATTTGTTTTATTAATGATTGGATGAGAAAATATAGTAATGTAATGGATTAGGAAATGTTATAATAGAAATTTGATATTAATTATTATATATATACACATATAATTGATAGATAAAAATGTATTACTAATCCTATTGAAAGCTAAAATTTCTTGTAATAAATGATTCTATAGACTAGCTATGAATGATTAATAATTGATAATTGATAAGTATACAAGTATATTTTGAATAGATGATATGAGAATTTAAGACTATGAAAGGGGCACCAACGAGTTGGTAACTGGTTGACACACGGTATAAAATGGAAGATTTTTTTTTTATGCCTTTGTATGTTTTTGTTTGTTTGTATGTTTTGTGTTTGTTGTAAAGAATAAAAAAATTTCTTAAAAAAAAAAAAAGAAAATCCTAGAACATTGCCATGACAAGTCCACAGGGCATTTTGGCTTCGTAAAGACTTTACACCTCATTAGGAAACAATTTTGGTGGCCAACCATGAGGAAAGATATAGCAGATTACATGCCCACCTGTTCCATGTGTGCCATGGCAAAGAGGAAAGGAGGAAAACCCATGGGGCTGTTGCAAACCGTAGCAATGCCGGAAAGACCCTGGAAGCAAATAGCTATGGACTTTATTGTAGAGCTGCCTGAGAGTAAAAAGAAAACAGTGATTTGGGTGGTCACGGATCTGTTCTCCAAGCAAGCCCATTTTGTCCTGTGTACTGCTTTGCCTTCAGCGACCAAGCTTGCGAAGATGTTTATTCAACACATGTACAGATTACATGGGATCCCTGTACATGTGATCTAGGACTGTGGGGTCCAGTTTACTTCTAAGTTTTGGCGGGCATTTATCAAGTTAATTGGATCAAGCCAGGCTCTGAGTTCCAGTTACCACCCCCAGACGGACAGATCGAGTGGATGTCTGAACTCAGTCCTAGAACAGTATTTGAGATGTTTTATTTGCTATCAACAGGATGATTGGGTGGATTTGTTGCCATATGCCAAGGTAGCGTACAACAACTCTGTCCATCAGAGCATCGGCGTCACTCCGTTTAAAGTTGCTACTGGGCAGGACTTTGTGCTGATCCCCAAACTACTTCAAAAACCCATGAAAGTGGAGTCGGCAGATGGCTGGATGGAGAAATTGACAAAAATTTGGCCATTAATTAATATTGCGCTGAAAGAGGCAAAAGAAGATTACAAAATATATGCTGACCGCAAACAATCCCCTGAGGAACCTTGGAAAGAAGGAGATAAAGTCTACGTCTCCACTAAACATTTGAAAACTACCCAACCATTGAAAAAACTAGCACCAAAGTTTCTGGGAGCATATGTCATTGAGAAAGTGATTAATCCAGTATCTTATAGGTTACAACTACCTGAAAACTTTTTAAAAGTTCATCCTGTTTTCCACTGTAATCTTTTGAAGGAATACAAAGAATACACAAAATGGCACAAACCTCAACCAGTTCCTGATCCTATAATGATTGAAGGAGAGCAACATTTGGAAATAAAAGAGATTTTGGACTCTAGAAAACACAGAGGGGAATTACAATATTTAGTGCACTGGAAACATTTCCCTAGATCCCAGGTTGAATGGGTAGCTACCAAAAATGTCAAAGTACCCCATCTTGTGAAAAAGTTCACAAAAAATATCCTGATAAACCAATATAAAATGTTTAACATATATATATTTGATTTCTCTGTTTCTTTTAGGTGACTTTCACTCCATAATCCATTTTTCCTGGAGGGGCAGCATGTCAGAAGCCTCGCAATCAATAAATAGTTAATCAGCTTGCTTGCTTTGTTTCTGCCATTATGGAAAAGGGGGAGAGGGAAAGGATCATTAAGCGCAGGTGGACTGTTATTGGGTTCTCAGAGACAACCAAGGTCATACCAGCTGGAGAACCAGGAAGAGCTGAGATCATCAACAAGAAAGGGATGGACTGGGGAAAAGGGGGGCAGAAGAAAGGGGAAAGAAAAGGGGTGTTGGCGCGCATGGGCCTTTAGTCTTGGCAATGACTTAGAACTGTAGACTGTTCCTAATAAAGAATTCTTTTGTTTTGAAACCAGCCCATGGTTCAACTGAAAATTTCTTTTATTGGGATGTGAGTTTGGCAGATTCTCACACCCAAGAGAAACCCAAAAGATGCAGTCAATATTCAAGAGGAGAACACACAAAAGTTGGAGGAGGAGCCTTTGCTGCTCAGGGGACCTCAGCTTTAAGCCTTTTTTAAGAAGGTGATATGAACATGACTCTGGGGACCTCCTGGCTAATATAGTAGCAGTGGTTCCCTCAAGCTTGAAAAGGCTGCTGCAGACAGGAGCACCACTAGCATTTCTTTTCACAGATCCAGTATTCGTCTCCAGAGCAGGTGGCATCATTCCACTTCCCACTGAAGCGCAGGGTAGCACAGTCCTCGCCCGATCCAGCGTTGTTGGGCTCACCGTCCCCCCAAAAGCTAATGGCGGCAGCAAAAAGGTCATTGTCAGTAGCAGGAAACCAATCAGCAAGTGTCATATGTCATTGTGTAAACCACATTTGGAACTGTATGCGCAGTGCTGATTGCCCCATCTCAAACCCGGGGGTCTCCAGATGGGCTTCAACTACAATACCCAGAATTCTTGGGTCTTCATCTCCTAATAGAACCGAAATTTTATCCAGATTGAAAAATGAAGCTTGGGAGGGACTTCTACATCCATTCATTTGAATGCAAATATAACCCTATATTTTGTCTTTGTCATGAATCTCCTGCCCATCAATTTCATTAGGAATATTCAACTTCTAACAATACCAGTGAGGGAGAAATATATCCCTTTGTCCACTTTTTCTACAGTGGAGAAACACAAATTATGCTTCTCTCCTCCTCTTTCTACCATCTGATGTTACAGTATTTTTTTTGTTGTGATGTTGCTTTGCATCTGATACATGTTAATCTGCCCAGGGCAGCAAAATGCAGGCAAACAAAACCAAACAAATTATTGATAAACAGCAAAACCCCAATCCTAGAAACTGTTCTCTCAAACTTTCCAGTCTATAGTTTCAGTTTCCCTGAAAGCACTGCCTGTTCTTGAAAATTAACATGACAAAGGGCCAAATCCCAAACTTAAAGTTCTCAAAAAGGCAAATAAGATAAAAAGAAAGAGGCACTGCTTTTATATGCAGACACACTTAATTTACTAATCTGTAAAATGTATCTAATTTAGGTTCCAAGAACTTTTGGAAGGAAATGAAAATAAGAACGGAAGATGAACAACAACAGATGCTTCCTTCTACCAAAAAAACCAAAAAAAAAAACACAAAAAAACCTTGCCGTCATTAGTTGGAAAGAGATTGCTGACATTAGGACAATTTTTTACCCAGGAATTTATCATTGTTGAGCCAGTTTTTCACCACAAAGTGAAAAATATGCTTATAAAATGAATTTCATGTTAACCCCTCAGGGAATACTTAAAATCTTTTTGTAAACAACAATCCCTAAATCTAGAATGAAAAATCATCTGCTTTTTTTTTAGTAGGATACACTTAACAGAATAGCTCAAAAACCAATATTTGTGCTCAGTTGGTCTCAGTGTGTAGGGCAGTCCATTTATTTATTTATTTATTTATTTATTTATTTGATTGATTGATTGATTGATTGATTGATTGATTGATTGATTGATATGGCCACCCATCTAAAACAAGTGACTCTGGGCAATGAACAATCATAAAATCAATTAAAACCAAATTATAAACACAGTACAAAAGAAAATTAAATATATACAGTACCTGAGAAGATTATAATCCACAGATATTAACATAACCAGGAAACAGGGCCCTTAAAACACTTGGGACTCCAGGCTCTGGCACATAACTAGGTCTTCAAGGCTTTATGAAAGGCCAACAGAGCCAGGGCCATCCTAATCTCTGAAGGGAGAATGTTCCAGAGGGCAGGCACTGTGACACAGAAGGCACATCTCTTAGTCCCGCCAGCCAACATTCCTTGGCTGACAGGACCTGGAGCATGCCCATCCTGCCAGACTGGACTGGATAGGTAGAAACAACTGGGAGGAGATGGTCCCTCAGTAACCTGGTTCCAAGCCATGAAGGGCTTTAAAGGTGACAACCAGCACCTTGAATTGCACCCGGAAACACACAGGCAACCAATGCAGCTCACGAAGCAGTGGTGTTACATGTGTCAAGTACCCGACACCATTTACTACCCATGCAGCCGCATTCTGCACAGTTGCCGTTTCCAAATGCTCTTCAACGACAGCCGCATGTCAGCATGTTGCATTAATCTAGACAGGAGGTCACAAGGGCATGATTGACAGTGACAGAGCCTCCTGGCACACAACTAGCACACAACCCAAAGGTGCGCAAAGGCCCTCTTAGCCATGGCTACCACCTGCTCTTCCAGCAGGACCTGTGAGTCCAAGAGGACCCCCAGATTGCGCCCCAGATCTGACTGGGGCAATGCCACCCTCTCCAAGACCAGTGGTGGAAAAACCTTGACACTGGAAGGCCCAAGTACCCAAAGCTGCTCAGCCTTGCTTGGGTTGAACCAAGCCCATTGCACTCCATCCAGGCCCCTACAGCCTCCAGACACTGGGACAGGACATCCACGGCATCACACAGGCAACCCAGGGTAGAGATATAAAGCTGGGTATCATCAGCATACTGATGATACCTCACCCCAAACTGTTGGATCAACTCACCAAGCGGCCTCATATCGATGTTAAATAAGAGGGGAAACCTAGCTCTGCGGCATACCAGAAAGTAGGGGCTGAAGCTGGACCTCTCCCCCCAACAACACCAACTGGAACCGACTCCAGAGGAAGGAGGAAAACCAGCATAGCACAGTGTTGCCCGCTTCCAACTCTTGAACCTGGTCCAGAAGTATACTATGATCAATGGTATCGAAGGCCACTGAGAGGTCAAGAAGTGCTAGGATGGATCCACTACCCCCATCCCGCTCCCCCAGAGGTCATCCAAGAGCACGATCAATGCCACCTTAGTCCCATACCCCAGCCTGAATCCTTACTGAAAGGGGTCAGATAGTCCGCTTCATCCAGGATCCTTTGAAGCTGCCATGCAACCACTTTCTCCACAACCTTCCATAAAAAGGGAAGGTTGGAGACTGGACAAAAACTGTCCAGATTAGTTGGATCAAGCAATGGCTCCTTGAGGCCTGGATGATTTCAGACAGACTCATGGCTGTCGTGGTGGCCGTAAACTCCCGAGCTACCTCAGATCCTGCCCCCATGGAAGGCAAGTTGAAGTCCCCGAAGACCACAAGCCTGGGGAACCCCACCACCAACCCAGCCAAAGAGCCAAGAGGTTCAGGCAGGGAGGTTGCTGCGCAGCAGGGAGGCTGGTACAATAGCAACAGTCCCAACTGATCCCTCTTAGAGCCCAACTTAAATAGGGTCTTGCACTCAGCAATCTGAACAGTAGAGCCCCTGGATGCCTTCCAAATATCTTGAATGACCACCACCACCCCACCACCCCTACCCTGGGGTCTTGGCTAGCGCCACCCTGGAACCTGGCTGGGCACATCTCAGAAAGGGGAACCCCTCCTTCCTGTCCCAGCCAGGTCTTGGTAATACACGCCAGGTCAGCCTTCTCATCAACAATAAGTTATGAATGAGAGTGGCCTTACTGCAAACTGACCTGGCAGTCAGCAGCAGCAGCCAACAACCCAGGGCCTTGAAGGTCTGCCATCTGGGGCCCGGGAATGAGCTTGAGGGGCTAGAACATGCCACAGGAACAATATATCTGTGGACCTGTCCCCAAGAGCGGCCCACTCCCCATCTCCCATCATATCTCCCAATACCCATCACTACTGGGATATTATAGCCTGCCCCCATCCCTTCAGAGCCTTTCCCCCTCCCCATCCAGAAAGGTCCATGTCCAAGTCCATAGCCCCCCCCCCCCCAGTACATGTACATATCCAGCCACAACATTCTCCAGGTCCATCAATCCAGGGTGCTTCTGCTTAGCACTGCATATAAGGGCCTACTCAACCCTATATGCTCATTCCCCACCACCACCAGTCCACTCTCACTAGACTAGCAGGGAGCTCACACATCCAGCACTAAGCAATCCAGAGAGTGAATCAGTCCCCCCCACCAACTCTCACCCATAGGAAGGAAAACAAACCCCAATTGAGGGGGAGAAACACCCTCTCCTACCACAAACCCCGCTCCATCTATCAATGGAATCCGTGAATTAGCAGAGTCCCTCTGTTCTCCAGCCCAGGAGGAAGGCAAAATGGCTACTTTTTCCATTTCCTCCCCTCCAGTTAGCCTTCAGAGGGGTTAGAAGCCTCAGAAGAAACCTACAATATACTAAAATATTTATGGAAGCATCATGGAATAGGTACATAATTTTATTTATTCATTTATTTATTTTTTTGGTGCCTTCAAGTCCATCTTGACTTCTGGCAACTGCCTGGACAAGTCCATGTACTTTTCTTGGCAAGATTCTCAGAAGTACTATAGTTTGTCCTTACCCTCCTGCTGGAGCTGAGAGAGAGTGACTGGTCCAAAGCAACTGGCTTCATGCCTAAGGTGGGACTACAACTCACAGTCTCCCAGTTTCTAGTCCACCGTAGTGAGTTTAACCACTACACTGAATTGGATGCTGGGAACACAATAGGCAGGAAAAAGCAGGTATAATGTATGTGGAATTTTAAAAAGACCTTCAAAATAGGATGAACTATTCAAGGAAATATTACGATTTTACTACACATGTAATCATTTAAAGGTGATATTTCCCTTTTTGTAAAGACGTCCTGCAAGAAAAAAGTGTTCTACTTTTTTGATGTCAAAATCACACAGTCCTGTTCAAAATCACTGTCATGAGATATGAGCATTTCCACCCTATCTATTTATATATTCACCCAGTCACCACCCGGCAATATATCACTAACGAAAACAGTCTCTGTATGATCATGGAGATGGCTGGCTGATGCTATAAATTGTTAGTGGAGAAATGCTCTATATTTTCAGTGCCAATTGGAGGATGAAGAAACCGCTTTTACAGTTCTAACATGGCTATCATTCAAGAGCTTCACAGCTCAGCAAGGAATGTTCTTCTTTAAGACTTTCATTCTTCAAACAAGTGATTGGGTGCAAGCTGCTGGCCATTCAGTTAGTGTCAAAGCTTTTAGATAGTTTGCCAAAGCTGCTGTTATCATTTTACTATGCAATGGAGGTAGAACTGATGGGATAAGAAAGAAATCAGATGGAAGTGATCATCCCCAGGGATCGTGTATGGGTAATGGGTAGAGGTCTCTTCTCATTCATTTTACTTGGCCCCTCTGTCCTGATACTCTTGATAGTATAAAGTCTGAGCAGCATGACATTTGTTGCTGCAGGATGCATAAATGGATAGTGGCACTATTTGTTTCATGGTCTTTTATAGCCTGCTGCTTATTATGGAGGTGTTTCTATCCTGGGAACTACAAATCTCCATTCCCCAGAGATATTCTCTTCAAATCATCAATGCAAACTCTTAATTAACTTTCCCACGAAATGGACTAGAAGTAAATCTATGAAATAAAGTCACTTCCTCGTGAGATGGGCAGTGTCCAAATTTGAAATATATATATATATATATATATATATATATATATATATATATACACACACACACACACACACACACACACATAAATACATAAATACATACATACATACATACATACATACATAAATAAAAAATTTACTTACGACAAAGATAAAGGTGTACCATCCACCCAGGTCCACTCGCCTTCCTTGGCAGCATCACTCAAGCCTATCCAAAATACCTGTTCGCTGACCATCTGTTTTACCAAAAAGTTCTACAGGAAAGGAAAGAGGCTTTGTCCATAAAAATAGGAACATGTCATCAGAAATTTTGATTTATGATAGGGAATACATAATCAAGGCTTATAGAGGAGAAACTTGAGGAACGAGTCATTACATTTAGAACAGTAACACAGAACATTTTCTGTAGCAGTACCTAGTTAGGAATTCCATTATCTATCCCTTGGCCTGTCACTGAGACCATTTAGATAGGCAATGAAAGCATGTTCGTTCCACATTGTTTTAAATATGCAATTCAAGGTTTTAACTCCGTTCCTTTGGATCTTAAGGTTTTAGCTTTAGTTTTGCTACTTTGTAGTGTTTCACTTGGTTTTGCTCTTTGAGGTCCAGGATGGGGAACTCATGGCTGTAGGCCACAGGATCCCCCCAGCATACCACTTATGGCCCCAGAATATCCCTGACTACCCTGCCTGAAGCTTCCACCAGGCTATTTTTGTATTTTTCCCATTAAACTCTTTCCTACTCCCCTAAAGCACCAAAAAAAAAAAAAAAACAACCCCCAAAATTTCAGCTCCACCCATTTTGGTAATATCACAACATCGTTAATCATGCCCTCTGTGGTCCTCAGGCTGGGTAGAAATTCACAGTGGATCCCCCAGGCAAAAAATAAAAGTTTCTCACTCCTGTTTTACAGGATTGCTTATGAGAATTGAAAAGCTACGTAAAAGAGCTTTTATCAAGCGATCCTGGAAAGTATTACATAAGCTGAATTGAATCTGAGATGAAAGCAATTTTCAGTATTTAAATAGGAAGGGGGCATCTCTGTTCAGGTTTTCAGCCATAGCCAGAGTTCTGTACCTATCAGATTTT
The DNA here is from genome assembly GCF_059951505.1 of Python bivittatus. Taxonomy (NCBI): domain Eukaryota; kingdom Metazoa; phylum Chordata; class Lepidosauria; order Squamata; family Pythonidae; genus Python; species Python bivittatus. Next base: position 13,462,519 of record NW_028277035.1, on the reverse strand, counting down.
ATTTCTCAAACATCAACTTCAGGAACCCAGAGACATTCCCCCATACCTCCCCTTGTCTTGATCAAAGACGACAAGCCCAGCAGAAGGAACCTGTACCTGTTCTGTCCAATGGTTCACAATAACCAGGTGAGCACCTTCATCTTCACAAGCCTGCTGAGCTGCCTCCCAGGGCTTGCTTGCCAAAGAAAAGAAGTAGCAGCTTTTTTGGAAGTGCAGCCAGTGAGCTGGGCAGGTTGTACAGAATACCTCTGAAATAGTCCACAAAGGGGGGGCAGAATTAGAGAGAACCGGAGCACTTTGTAGCACTTCATAGCCCTCTCGAGGGCTTGGATTACAGCACCAATTGTCCTTGGCCAACCTGGCTCTAGGGGTTGTGGAGCGGAGTTGTTTTAATCGCACACGATGGAAGAGTGCTGCTGTTGAGTTTCTTGGTGGGATTTTCTTCACTGTTTTTCTTTGGGTTGATCCATACCTTACATTTTGCTTATGTGAAGACAAACTTCAAACTGGAAAATTGGAATATATGAAATAGTTCTTATATGGGGCTTCTCTAGGACAAGTTGGAAAGTTTCCTTATGTTGCTTGAGTATTCAATTAACTTCATATGTCCTCTATTGAAATGACATGTATAAAACTTACAGAAGATGCTAACTTATTAACTCACTCGTAGCTACAACCTGTACAGGTATCTATACTACTATATCTGCATCTATACTGCAAGGCAATAATACATAGCAACTTCAGTATACTTGTATAGATTTGCAATAAAGCAAAGATTTGCAATCCTTATAGTATTGCCTAAAATGGTAAAAGAACTTCATGAATGAATTCATGAAGTGACTCATGAGATTTCACTGGAATTAGAATTGGGGAAGAAATAAAGACAGCGTTTACTAAAAGATATGTCATTCCTTCTTGGCTCAGCCTTACTTTTATCAGCGCTACTAGGAGATAAGTCATCTTTAACTTTTTTCTTTTCTCCAACCAAAACTTCTCCATTTTGAAAGGGTAGAAATGTGAAAATAATGGATAAAAGTACTGAACTACACTAACATAGGTACCCTTCTGCAGACGATTGAAAGAATACGGAGATTGTAATACTACACATCGTGCTGAAGTCACTAGCTAGCAGAAAACATCTGCTACTGTAATTGGTGGGTGATTTTGACAGATACTAGATCCATGGGTTTAGCCACTGTTCACGAGTCACTCTAGGCTTTTCCCCTGATTTGCCTGGTCAAGGCTATTATGGGCTTGCTCAGGCAAAACAGGGGTGAGTTTTGACAATACTTCAGTTTTACCTAGACAAGTCTGATCAGATTATTATTACTACTGCAATCCCTCCATGGAAGGATGGGCTGCCTGATGGATTGCAGGCACCTGTCCTCCTCCCCCTTCCCTTTTTAGCCCTCCCCCAGAGTCAGGTGTTAGCCTCGTGAGGTAGTCCAGGCAAGAAGCACGAGCAGGAGTACTAGCTCTATCTTTATTGTAAAGTTACATTAACAGAATCTTGCAAGTACCCCTCCCATCCCTCACTTTTACTCTCCCGAAAACTAGAGAGGGTCCCTCCTGAGACACTTTTGCTACCCTTCCTCCTTCGGACTCAAACTTTGCTTATCAGACCGTGGTCTGGGCTGCGGCTCTTCCTCCTGTCTCCCAAGGTCATTCCCACCTACTCTTATATCAGGACATCCCAGCTGCCAACGAAACAGCAGCATTTTCCCATGTGAGGTGTGGAGGGGAGAGAGAAGATATGTGCCTTGGAGCTCTATAGCCACAGGTGTCGTGATGAGCAAGCACAAGCCAGAAGCCCAGCAGGAACAGCCAAAATCCTGCTGAAGAGAGGCAACGGGAAAAGAGGCAGAGCTGGGGAAACTGGGGTGAGACTTGGCGTGAGGCGAATGCTCTTCTAGTCCGGAAGAGAGAGGGCGAGGGCGTTTTTCTTCTCGGCTGCAACACACACTCCGAAGAGGAAGAAAGTAAGGCTCAGCAGGAAACAAACGTGCAGAAAATGGGCAAGAGCTGCACCTGCTGGCCATTGAAGGAAAAGCAAAGGCTAGGATGGAGCCAAAATAGAAAAAGAAATCCAGAGATAAGACTGACTGAACTCTGTAGGGAAGGCGTCTAGATCTATAGGGAATACCAATAGCAACATACTGAAGTTAGTAGCAAAGAAATACAGAGGTGAAAAATAAAGACAAATATTGTAGATATGGAATACTGTAGAGAAATACGAAGATATAGTGAAATAGGACGTTAAAAGTAAAGAATATAGAGGCTACGGAAAATAGATAACAGAATATAGCTTTGGCACTAAGAACATTGATTTCGGAATAGGATATTAAGACAGCTAGGTATAACATACAGTAGCATAAGGCACAGAGTCTGAAATAAGAGAAGAGCAGTAAGAGTAAGGCATAGATGTAGACAGAACTCCAGTAGTACGTTATTAGTTTATAAAATGGTTGAAGACGTTCACAATTCACAATTTCCTTTTCTAAGCTATTCTTGTTTTATAAAATAAGTCTCCCCCAGCTACTGAAGGGAGATACAGAAAGAAGCCAACTTTCCTACTCTGAAGCGCTTTTGTGTCTTTACTGAGTCTGGGGTCTACCTGATTAGTTGTGGTTCGAAATAATCCATGACAGTTGGCAGCAGCGATGGGATTACCTCAGACTCAAGGAAGACCCTTAGGTGCTCTGAATGAAAAGGAAAAAAGACTTGGCTGCTAGAAGGAGTGAATCTGGCCCACGTAGACCTCACGCCCTGCAGGCTCCAGCCAGCACGTTGGCCTCAGAAACGAGAGAGCGAACCAGAGCCTGTACTAAGCAATTAGAGATGGAAGAGGCAGATGCCAAGGACACGGCTCCTTCTTTGTGCAACCTCAGCCTGAAGTTAAGCCAAAAGGAAGGTTGGAACGGTTAGAAAAAGGGTTAAGTCCTGATGCTTGGGCTGAAATGGCATGACAGAAATGCTAAGCAATAAAGGAAGAAAGGGCTCGGTTAATCAAGAAAGGCAAGGATGAGCAGATCTGGACGGAAGCTGAGCAGAAGGATCTGTTGGAATGGGGAAAGTGGGAGAGGGAGGCATCTTGTAGAGGACATAAGGAGTGGCCCCGAAGGACAGGAGGAAGAACCGCTACCAAGGCGACAATCAGATAAGCACGGTTTGAATCCATTCCAAGAAACTAATTTGAGTAAATGTATCGGACAGGCCCCTTTCTCAAATTCACATGAAGATAAAGGGAGGGAGGAAAGTGCATTCAGACTTGCAAGATTCTGTTACTATAGCTTTTCCAAAAAAAGTGTTCTTGTCAAGAGTGACATATTCCTTCCCAATAACATTCTTGTCGAGAGTGATATATTTCTTCCCAATGACATGCCCATGCAATTTCTAAAGATAGTTATGTGCTTTATGACTTCCTTGTAACCCCCTTGCTTGTTTTTGTAATCTTTAAGCTTTAAATATGGCTATACTATTTTAATGCTTTCATTGTATCCTTGAAGATAAGAGTGGTTGTATGATTTGTGATTTCCTTGATCCTATAGCAGAGATGGGAGAGACCAGTTGTGGTCAGTCTGATAAGGGGCCATGGCTGGGGCAACTGACAGGACATACAAGATCTATATGCCTGTAACGTTATTATCCTGATAGGGTAAGGGGAAGAGAGTTGGGGTTAAGATAAGTTTAAGATGGATAATGAGTAATAATGTATAGCCAGAAGGATGTCCATCTTTGGTTGAAGTCACAGTGACCTGATGAAACAGATGTTTGTAAGAGGGTAACCAGTTTCTTTGTTTAAACTGTCACGTGGATCCTGTGAAGAAAAAGTATATAAGCTATGTAAAATCTGTAATCAGGACTCCCTCCATTAGCTGGGAGTCTCCAGTTTGTTTAGAGCTCTAAAATAAAGTGGATAGAAAAAGTCTGATTTTCATCTTGGTGTTTTGTCCACCTCGCACCAAGTCCTGAACCTGGTAATTAGGGTCAATTGGCTGGACCCAGACACTTTCCTTTAAACAAAAGGAAAACAGTGGGAGCGTGGAAAGACCCATACCTATTATAAGAGTGGGCATTTGTCTAAAGACTGTTGTAACCAGAATAGAAAAGGAACGTCAACAATGGTCCAGGCATCCCTCGGAAACAACATTATGGTCACAGCCAAAGCCCTTGAGGTAACTGTTCGAGGTCTTGTGGATGCTGGAAGTAGAAGGTCCTTAGTAGGCCCATATCCCATAAAGGAAGTGAGAGAGAGTGGGGGGGAGGGAAAGAGCCCTTCACAAACATTTTTGGGTGCACTGAACAAGTGCATTTTTCCAAATTGGGAGAAAACAGAGAGGGATACAAATGCAACACAATCACAGCCGTAGTTGCAGAGGGCCACAGAGATTCTCTTGCAGAAGCTGTGCTGCGACCCTTACAAAACCCCTTTTAAGCCTGGGAAATGAAGAAAACATTAGAAAGAATCTCAAACAGACTCTGCCTTAACTCCCTGGGGTATAAGAGGGGGGGAATGGAAAACACAGCCAGGCTTTCAAGATTCGCTTGCTATAGTCTGTATCAGTAAACCAAAGTTCCAGGTATTCTTGTGGAGTCTGTTTCCTGGCTTGCTGCCAGACCTTTAAGGGCTGACAGCAGCCTTCGGCTCTATTCTGTAGCTATGAACCACTCACCTGTGAAGCTACGTATCACGCCCAGCATCTCCATCATATCTTCAGCCATTCTAGCATTTTCTCTTTTGAGCTCTGCCAGTGTTTCTAGCACAGGACTCAAACTCTGGTTCGTCGCCAAAGCAGCTGAGAAACAGAGAAGGCTCCCAGACTTAGCAAATAAATGTGACAGTGACACCCTAGAAAATCCTTCCTCCGTGTAACCCCATGTGTTCCTGGCACTTGCACCTTTGCCGAGAAGAGCAACTTCTTGGAACAGATCAAACACCATCTAGTCCAGTATTCTGTTCTCACGATGGCCAGCTACATGCCTATAGGTAGCACGGCATGAGGATAATACACTCGTTATATTACAAGGTATATACAGGACCCTCTCCTGGCCCCCGGGGTGCTCAGCATTTTTGTACTGCAATGACTTGGCTGAAGGTGTTGAGGGGACATACTGTGATGGAATGGCATGGGACTGGAAGGGGGGTAAAGAACGTGATCTCGTCTCCAGAGCAACGCACTGGAGATAAGAGGCGAAAGCTGATGCACCCCTAACATTCCAGGAGATAGTGAATTCCTGTTCCTGGGAACTAACCGGCAGTCTGAGAAGATTCTGTAAACAAGCACTAGCTAATAAACCTTGCTGATTGAATCTGCACAGTCTCCAGGAGTTCCTTGGGCTAGGCCTGACACATACATACATTTGATTGATTGATTGATTGATTGATTGATTTAGAGGGCTGCCCATCCTACCAGTTGTGACTCTGAATGGCAAGCAGACGATTTACACCAACAGAAACCCAAAGAAAACAACAGAATAATAGAGTAACAACGTATTAATGGCCAAGGACAATCTAACTAAATCCACATGGCACAAAGCTGGGAGGGATGGCTAATGCTTTAGATGAAAGACAGAAGATTCAGAAAAAAACTAGACAGGCTTGAACAGTGAGCTGAAATGAATAGGAGGGAATCTAACTGGGAGAAATGTGAAATTCAGCATCTGGGTAGGAAAAATGTAAGGCACAAATATAGGATGGGGGAGACCTGACTCGGGAGCAATTGCTGTGGAAGGGAGCTGGACGTCCTCAAGTTAAACATGGGCCAGCAGCGTGATGCAGCTGCTAAAAAGGCAAATGCTATCTTGGGATGCATTAGCAGGGACCTAGTCTGCAGATCAAGGGAATCAACGGAGCGCCACAGTTCAAAAAGGACAAACTGGAACACATTCAGAGGAGACCTATCAAGACGGTGGAGGGTCTGGCAATCACGTTCTACGAGGAATAGTTAAAGGACATGGGTATCTTTAACCTAGAGAAAAGACAACCGAGGGAAGACATGACAGAAGTTGTCAAATATCTGAGGGGTGTTACACAGGAGGTAGAGTGGACATCTTCCCTGTTGCCCCAGAGGGCAGGACCAGAACCAGTGTGTCAAAACTACACTGCCTGACTATACAAACTGTCAAGCGTGGTCAGCTCCAGCTGTCCATTGGAACAAGTTGCCACATGAGATGGCAAGTTCTCCTTCTCTAGCAGTCTTCAGACTGAGGCAGGATGTTTATCTGTCAGAGATGCTCTAGTGGAACCTGCCCTGAGCCCTGGGTTAGATTAGATGACCTCTCTGGTCCCTTCCAATTCGATGGTTCTATTCTATGATTATACAATTATTGTGTGAATAATACCTACAGAAGAAGGTCCTTATTTAATATTATGTATTGGTTTATTTCGGGCATTTAATATCCCCCCCCTTCTATCATTCGGTGACTGAGAAGGCATACAGAACACTTACAGTACCACTAGATCTTATTTTAGATTTCTTCTTCCGCCTAGAGAAATATGAAGCAGACAGACAGATGAAGATGATGTAATGCAGCCTTCCCAAGCTGGTATCCTCCATGTTTGTTGGACAGTAATTCCTTCAAAAAGTATGGTTTTGGATGGTGAGAATGATAACCCTTCCTGGGGTGATGGGACCAGATTAGGGGAGGTTTATAACTAGCAATTTCATCTACTGTTTAGTGGAACCATTTTGTAGTTCTCCACGTGCAACCTCTCTCACCTGAAAAACCATGAAACTGTTCCATTCCTTGTGTTAAGGCTTTTGCAAGTTTATTATTTTCCTTTTCCAGCTTCATCACATCTTCTAGCATTGAGGCTGCTGAATTCTCTTTTGCCATCAGCTCATCTAAGGAAAAAGAAAATATCAAATGAAAATTTAGCAGGTAAATTTCAGAAGCTTATGCCTGCCTAATAGAAGCTCCCAGCCTTTTCCTATTCAGAGCATGTTCGTACTTAATGGCACTGCACAATTCTGGAACGATCTGGTTTACTTCAGAGATGAGGCCCTATTACTTACTGCTGCCTTTATCCATAGCATTCATCCACCTTTGCCTTCTCTGTGGCTGTGCCTCAGAAGGCCAGGCTGCATGCCATGCTTTTTTATTTTTATTTTTATTTTTATTTTTTTATTTTTATGTATGTATGTATGTATGTATGTATGTATGTATGTATGTATGTATGTATTTAAGTTTTATGCCACCCACCCCTGCCAGAGGGCGACTCTGGGTGGTGTTTTGTTGGCTGGATAAGACTTCTGAACCATTCCACAGGCAAAGTTCACATTTCTCCTATGTTATCTGCTTGTGTTTATCATATGACTTTTTTCCTGTGTCTTGCCCTGTTTTTGTTTCACCTTTACATGATTTAATGTTGGGTTTGTTGTTAGCCAGCATGAGCACTATGTAAGCACTAAAAGGAAGAGATGCATTTATGTGAATGAATGAACATCATTCTGGAATGTTGTTCTCCTAAAAGCAACCTGGAGACAACAGCCCTTAGAGCTCCTTAGCGTTTGGGGAAAGGGGTAGCACATAATACTTTTTTTTTTCCAAACAGTGAGGCTTTCCAAGGGTTCCAATCTGAGTTAAGTTCTAAAGAAGGAGATCATGGGAAGCTTACGTTATTTGCTGGTGATGACCGGAAGCATAGCTGTCTTTCAGCCTCTTTGTACCAATAAACAGGGTGACTAAAAGAGCAGTGGAGGTGCTGGGGACAGGGAGGAGAGCTTGAGCAGGCTCACTTAAGGCCTAGAAACTGGACAGGTTAGGCGGAGGTTCCCCATCCTTGATTTTCAAATATACAGGTTGAACTGAATAAAATTACAGTTTTCACAATCCAGTTGTGGCCTCTATGTCCTCTGAAACCCTTTATTGTCTAGAGGCTTTTTAAAAATTGGGTGATATGTGAGCGGACAGCGATTGAGAGGGGGTGATTTATACAGGTTGTGAAGCTGTGGGTTTTGTTTTTTTTAAATCTTACACGTGTCAGCCACTTCAAAGCTGTTTATAAGGATTTTGCTTTGTTGTCTACTGAAAGTTAGCAAGTATTTGCATCACCATTGTTCAGTGGATTACCACTGAATTGTGATTTCTTGGGGATCTATTGCTACAATGAAAAGAAGAAGTTTGAGGACCTCAGGCAATTTATGGGTTTTGCATTACCTAAACTGTAAAATGGGGACTGCAAAAATCTAGTCAACTGCTAGAAATACAGAAAATGCTCTGGATTTTTGCAACTCACATTTGATACTCTGAAGATTGCCCATACTGTATTTATCCTAAGTCTACTGCTACTAGATCAGGTATTCAGGAAGAGCCGTCATCCTAAAAAATGATTCATATCTCTGTCTTTTTCTTGATGCACTTCTGAACTGCATGGTTTTCGTTCCCCAATCCTTCTGAAGTGTTTGGAACTTGGACATCCAGCCCATCTTTACTTCTGCCAACCTCTGAAGCTGAGAGCAGGCGTGGAACACCTGAGCAAATCAGAACTTCTCCGTGCCAACCATAGGACAGTGCAAACAGGTTTGTGCACCACAGCCGTACCTCCTGGGCTATGGCAGCTGATTAAAATCCCAGCTCTCCCGCTCCACATAAAAAGGGGGGAAAGAAGCCGTTAGCCCTTCTTTCCGGTGTTTTAATACACACTGGGTACTATTGGCCATTTTGCAGAAACTCTGAGCTCCCTGGCTGTTAAATAGTCTTATCAATTCTGACTGAAAACTGTGGTGATGATAGACACGTGGACGGACAGCCCATTTTAGCCCATGTCTTATCCTTTGTATTCATGTATATTGATAAACCATTTTAATCCATGTATTGCTTATTATTTAGCACATAGTTATAATTACGATGTTTTGCATCCATTGGTAGTGCTTTGACCACTGGGTGACCTGCTTGTTTGATAGACATGACAGCAATAGATGAAACCCAGACCGTCTGCCTTTCTATCTAGGAATGCCAGTTTGTTAAGGTAACAGATGGGACCCTGGTACCAAGTTACTCAGGAATATTTGATAAAATAAAACTTCAGTGTATCTCTTAACCCTCAGATGAACCATGTCACTTCTTCCCAATTGGTTAACCCTCAGTTGAACTAAATGTATGGTTTTTGATTGGCTTATAGTTATGTACGTTGTTCAAAATTGTATAAAAGAGGGTTCACTCCAAGCAGGGGTGTGCCCATTTGGATCTTACTACTGGGCAACCTTTTATTTGCAAATAAAAGCTTTATTCCTTTCCACCTATCTAGTGTGATTCATTGGGCTTGCATACTAGGTAAAGGACCTGAGCTTTCTGGGACAACAGTGACAAAATGACACCACAGTTTTGCAGAGCCAGGTGCTTTTCCCAAAAGTTGTAACTTTGATTAGGGCTTGGTGGGGAGAAAGGGAAAAAAGAATAATGCCTTGTTTCAGCCCAAAAGATGAAATAAGCCTCAGGCAACATTCATTGCTACAGAGCCATTTTTAGAAATCTTAGAGTCAAGATCACTTGGTTTCAAATTCCGGTCCCTGTAAACCCAACAATGGCAGCTATTCCAGGCCCAAACAACCTTAGGAGAACCCTGATTTTGATTAAAAAGCTGCACCCATCTGGCAGAAAAGACAGCGTGTGAATCCCATTACATAGTTGCACAGGAATAGCATGCAAATACAGTGGTACCTCGGGTCACGAACTTAATTCGTCCCGCAACTCTGGTCATGACCCAAATTGGTCACGACCCGAATCAAATTTTCCCATAAGGTTCAATGTAAATATGGTTAATCCGTTCTGACCCCTACGAATGTGGTCGCCAACCGATTTTGGTCGCAACCCGAATCAAATTTTCCCATAAGGTTCAATGTAAATACGGTTAATCCATTCTGAACCATATGTATTTTTTTTTTAAACCACAAAAATATGAAACAAAGTACAGTACAGTACAGTATGAAGAGAGAGAACACTAACCTTGCTTGAGGCGACTTCTGGCATGGAGGACAGGAAGGCGGGTGGGGAGGCAGTTATTGTTTGGAGGGAGAGTCCCGCTCCCTACAGGAAGCCATGACCACGTGTCACAGCAGGGAAAATGGCCGCGGATCCTGTTCGTCACCCAATGCCGAGTTCGTGAACGGAAGCAAAATTTTGCGAATTGTTCATGAACAGAAGCGTTCATGAACCGAGGTACCACTGTACAGTCCATAATTTGAGAGTGTAGCTAAGAAGTCATCCAGCTCAACCCCTAGTCCCATAACAATGATGTCCCTTACCTTTGAAAGTATATAATTCTTCCCCCACTTGTTTGATATCTTTAGCAATCTCTGTTTTCAACTCATCCAGTTCTTCTTTTCCAGTGTCTGTGAAATTCAATTTTTTCATCACAACAAATAAGAAGTAGAAGATGCCAATCTAATCAGCAAATGAATTTCATTGTAACAGCTCAGAATATCCTTTCAAGTAGCTATGCCTGCCACTCTATTTAACCTTCAAGGCTGGCTTGTACATTTTAGTACAAAACCTGATGTCCTGAACTATCTCATAAGGCATGTGAAAAGGAACTAAAGCCAAACATTCTGGGAAATAAGATTAAATGGGCCCTAGAAAATATTGCTAAAATAAAGCTGCAGAAGCTGATGAACTACCAGCAGCTCTTTTTAAAATATTACAAGATGATGCAGTTAAAGCATTATTTGCAGTTTGTGAGCAAGTAAGGAAAATGCAGCAGTAGCCAAAGGACTGGAAAAGATCAATTTTTATTTCAGAACCAAAAAACTGCAGTGCTAAAGAATGCTCATAATATCTAACTATTGTATTTATTTCACTTGCTAGTAAGATAATGCTTAAGTTTTGCAATCCAAACTTCAACAATAGATGCAGTGGGAATGGCCAGGTATACAGCTGGATTCAGAAAAGGCAGGAGCATCCAAGATCATATTGCTAAATCCAGTGGATAATGGAAAAGGCAAGGGAATTCTAAAAATATGTCTACTTTTGCCTTGTTAATTATACAGAGGTTAACTGTGTAAACTTCAACAAATTGTGACTAGCTCTTAAAAAGATGGGCGTACCACACCACCTCATCTGCCTATTGAATAATTTGTGTGATGACAAAGAAGTAACAATTAGAACAGAATATGGAATGACTAAACAGTTCAGAATTAGGAATTATGGTAAGAAGCAAGGAAGACTTAAGGATGACATTTGATGAAGGTAAAAAGAGAGAATGCAAAAGCCAGTCTGCTGCTCAATATTAAAAAACTAAATTTTCGTCAATAGGAAATGCAAACCCAGCGCAAATATGTTGGAAAAGAAGTTGTAGTAGTAACAGACTTTATCTTCCTAGGCTCAAAAATTGACAGGGATGGTGATTGTAGCCATGAAATAAAGAGACATCTGCTACATGGGAGAAAAATTATAAGAGATCTAGACATAATATTAAATACAGGGACACCATGCTGACAAACAAAATTCATATTCTCAAGGTCATGGTTCCCCAAGTTGTACACAGGGCTGTGAAAGTTGGACTTTCAGAAGGCTTGCCTTTGAATTGTCGACTAGGAGTAGTTTGCTGAGAATACCTTGGACCACAACAAGAACAAATATTTCAATATTAGATGAAGTAAAACCAGACTGCTCCCTGGATGCACTAAAACCTAAATAGTTTGACAGATATTGCAAAGCAAAAGTAATTGGGGAAGATCCTGAGGCTTGGAAAAATTGAAAGCCATAGAAAAAGGTTGACAGAAGACAAGGGGGCTGGATACTATCACTGATGAGCTTACATAGAAGCAGTTACTGACAGACAGTTCTGGTGAAATGATGATTGTTGATGATTTGTTGATTTTATTCAGTAAATATATATTACTCTTGCACTCAGCAGATTGCTATGTAAGATTACTGGCATTTGTTACCATTTTTATCCTATTTTATTTTATTGTATGTATTTAAAATATTGTACATTGCCTGGAGATTGAATGCATAATAGGCAACATAAAAATACAATAAATAAATAAATTCATTCAGAAATAACATTAGCAGCTCTTTAGAATATGCCCTGTGATTTAATCACACAATACCTAGTTTCACACTGTCATGTTTGAACATGTTTGTGCTATTCTCCTTAGCGATAGCATCTCAAGACCAGTGTTTTGGAAATGGCTACACAAAGTGTCCAAGCTTGTAGTGCAAAAAAATTTCCTGAGCTTTTTTAGGGCCAGCAGCCATTCTCAATCTGATATCTGCTAGAAATGTTGGACTCACAATTCCTTGAGTTCCCAGCCATAATGCCTGGGAATGTTGAGACTTCTGCTCCCAACATATCTGGGGTCCGAGACTGAGAAGCGCAGTCCCCACTTACTGGAACATTCTGGTCCATCACTTGTGATGAATCTCTAAACAGATTGGTGTGAAGACTCCAAGTACTGTGCAAACGCATTTGAAGACATTCTCTTTTCAGATCTTTCTCTATCACCCTAAAATAGCTCTCCTTAATTTGTTATCTTTGAGATGTATTAAATTGCAACTCCATGATACCACTAGCCAGTTGGTTTCACTGCCTAAGGGTGGTAAGAATTGTCCACTACAAAATACTTTGAGAATAGCAGACTGGGGAAGAATCTCTTGCAGTAGAATCTCTTCCTGGGGTTGTCTTGTTCTTAGAGAAGGTTGATTGGGATTGTCTCTTACTGCAGATTCCTGGAGATATAAACAGATTTTTCCTAGTTTCTGCCTGGTGCAGTACAAATTTCAGACACTGCAAAGAATTGGAAGCGGGAGTATTTAAAATCACATATGGCATATCCATCTGTAAATTTATTCTGCCAAATCCCACTGAGAGGGATGAAAATAGTTAATAGAGGTGCATAAGACCATGACTATGACTACTAATAAAAAATGGTATGGTGTTTTCATGTCTGTCACTGGCAAATGCCATTTGTAATGTCTAACAACTCTATATGGCTGTTATTCTTTTCTGTATCAGAGACTGTGTGGAGAGCATTCTGAGAAAGGCTGCTTAGTGACTGACTTCCAGGGATGAAGCAAGATTTGAACCACGAACTTCTCAATTAGTAGTTCAGTACTTCACCATCTTAGGCAAGACCCTCACTGGTGCTTATAGAGTCATTCACCATCACTGAGACAATAGGAAGCCTGACTTGTTACTGTTAACTTGACACCACAATGGCTGGATGGTTCTAGAAAATGCTATAGGTCACGAGTGGGAGAATGGCCTGGGTCACTCCAGCACAAGCATTTGTTTTCTTGTCCATTTCCCCTTCATTTTCATGTAGCTGCACATTGGGTTCACCTAACTTTATATTTTCCAAATTATATTGGAATCAATAGAAAGGGCCACCTGTCAGCTGAATTATATCATTGTGGACCTCCAATCTCTCAAATAAAAAGCCTCCATCTTGCAAACTTTTCAATGATCCTCCTTGTTGTTTTCTGGTATTTCTTCAAGACCCGTGCAGTCAACTCTATTTGTACACATATTTTTGAAATGCAATATCTAATACTACAGGGCTCTTTGTCACAAAAAAGGAAAAGAGAATTGGTTCAAAGGATTTGTTTAAGAAATATAAGAGCAGGACTTACTATTAAATGATTTCTGATATAAGTTTTTGTTCATCTTGTTGATATCTTTGGAGATCTCTGAGTCTAGACAGAAGGAAAATCGATTAGTTTGCAAATCAATCCTTTTCTCCTCCTTGCACACATCTAGCAAGAAGGCTCAAATTTAGCCATAAAAATGACCTTAACATGAAAGGAATGATCTATCACTGATTACTCCACATTCTTCAGACAATTTCTTCCAGCAGGAAGGTTGGTTTCTACAGAAATAAGATTTTGAGAAGGAGCTTTCAAATAAGGAAATAACAAAATAAACAGAATATGTCTGAGCTTTTTTAATGAGAAAAAGTTATTTTCAACCTTCTACTTTATAGATCTTTCATAACAGAACTAGTTCCAGTCTTCCTTCTCATTAAAGGAATTTTAATCACATGATCAGTCTTGACTAGAAAATCCGTTCCCAAAGAAAGAGCTTTCTGAAAAAATCTTCCATAAATTCAGCCAGGTTTGATTGAATTAGAGGGTTTTCAGTACCAATCACACACTGATTTTTCCTACACAATTATGATTCTAAATAATTCATTTATCCAAAATATTATGACTGGCTTGAGTAAGGTCTCGTGGGCATTTAAGCAATCCTCACAGCGAGTCTTTTTTTTTTTTTTTTTTGCATCAGTTTTAAATCACATTTAAGCTCTGCCAGATCTTGTTGGATCAGCTTCAAGACTTGTACCTGAGCCAGGATCTCTTTTAACAAGGTAGTAGAAGAATCTTCCTCTGTCATCTTGCCTGGCTCGGCAGATAGTGGCGCAGCTGAAATTAAGCCAGCTGTTGAACACTTAGATCTAGTTGCCATTCCAATAACTTGTTAAATACAAAATAATATGTAATGAAAAGTTTTATTTACCCAGTGATGAAAGTCCTTATCCACACAGTCCGATAATTCAAAAGTTTGAAAGCACTTTAATCAGGAGAGAGGTGAGAGACATGCACTCACCACAGCATTCCAAACAGATATAATAAGTACAATACCTGTTTAAAGTATATGTTTCTACAATGTCCTCTATTTACCAAGTTTTCGGAGAAAGTAGTGGACTATATAAATATGATTATGCCACAAAAGCTAAAATTTTCAGAGGATAATATTCCTTTGAACTATACTTGTAATACATGGAATTTGACATCTGGACAATGTAAATGGATTCTCCGTGCCCTTACTATGGCCAAAAAACTGATATTGCAGCATTGGAAAGATAAATGTACGGCCCCATTTACTCCATGGATTGAAGACCTGATTGCACTTGCCACTTATGAGCGGATTGCCTATAGATGTAGACTTTGTATGGACAAGTATAATGAAATGTAGGACTCATTTATACAAAATACAGTAGGTTTAAAAAGAATGATAGTTACATAAATATGTTAGAAATATATACATACTTGAATAATATTTGCGTTAGATAAGTATATATAGAACTGTAACTGTTTACTGCTATAATGATATATCATACTATTTCTTATCGTACTTCTTTCACTTTTTTGTAAAGCACTTTTTATGTTTTTTTCTCTTTGACAATGTATGTATTTTTGCTCTTTTTCTTTTTTTGTTATTAATTAAAAAGCAATAAAAAATACATATATTAAAAATAGATATTTCATAACAGAAATCATAGCAAATGGGTTTTTTAGAACCACCAGTGTGTAAAAATGGGCGTTCAGCATCATAGACAATTTTGGGAAATAAGGAGGATTTTTCACTTAAGTAAAACAACTGGGACAAGCTTGTCTAAGAAACTCATATTTTGGCTCCAATTTGTAATTCAGATTAGTAAGAACCTGGAATACTAGGTAAACAGGCCAGATTCATATGTCATTTTGATGCAACTACAGGACTGTCTAAATATTGGAGTGCAAATCACGCAGCATTTACAAGTCATGTGTATTTTTCCCAGTAGTAATCAGAACAAGAAAGCCATGACCTTGACTTTATGTACCTAGTTGTGCACTCATGTATGTGTATACAAACCCTCTTTCTTTTTATTTTCTGGCAATAGCTTCTAGCATGGGTAGGTATGGAGCTTTATGGTTTGTTAGCTGTATGAGATTAAAAAATATTTGTCAGTTTCATGCTAGTGGCTGGAGAAGCAAGGAATTTTTTTCACCTAGCCTGTTCTAGATCCAGGAGATAATAGTCTTGCCTGAATCTTATTCATTCACTCATTCATTCATTCATGGATGAATAAATGAAATGTTCTTCATGTACAGCAAATCTTAGACTAATGTACATTTGATTGTTTATATAATATAATAAATAAGAAGATAAGCAAAAAGACTAATCAACTGGAAACAAACTACAAACAAATAAGTCATTTATTATTTTTTAAATGTATCAACAGAAGAAATGTTGGTACCAAAAAAGAAAGCAAGGTCTAATTTTTTAAATTTAATTTCTCCTTACATAGAAGTTATCAAACTATTTTAAAGATGGCCAAAATTCAAAATAACATTGAAATAATTAAAATATACAATATTGGGGTATGTGATACAAAATATGCCATGAGAAATTATTCTTGGTATCCTCTGGTCTCCAATTAAGTAATAAGAATAATTCAGTTACTCTCCTAAGCACTTTTATATGAAGGGAAGGATAAGAGATAGCTCAGTCTTTTGCCTTAACATACATCAATATACAGTGGTACCTTGGTTCATGAACGCTTCTGTTCACGAACAATTTGGTTCACGAACAGCTCCGTTCGCAAAATTTTGCCTCCATTCGTGAATGCCGGATCGGGTTACGAACAGGATCCGTGGCCATTTTCCCTCCCGTGACACGTGGTCGCGGCTTCCTGTAGGGAGGGGGACTCTCCCTCCAAGCAATATCCGCCTCCCCACCTGCCTTCCTGTCCTCCACGCCAGAAGTCGCGTCGAGCAAGGTTAGAGTTCTCTCTCTTCATGCTGTACTTTGTGTCAAATTTTTGCGGTTTTAAAAAACAACAAAATATGATTCAGAACGGATTAACCATAATTACATTGAACCTTATGGGGAAATTTGATTCAGGACGCGATCAAAAATCGGTTGGCGACCAAATTCAGAGGGGTCAGAACGGATTAACCGTATTTATATTGAACCTTATGGGAAAATTTGATTCGGTTCATGACCAATTCGGTTCGCGACCAGAGTCGCGGAACGAATTAAGTTCGTGAACCAAGGTACCACTGTATTTTAACATGAACTTATGCAATTAGTTATTATGTGAATATAATTCCATATCCACAATCAGTATCAATTTCCAGAGGGAATAGCTGTGTTAATTGGTTGCAGCAAAAGTAACATTTTGTGACATCTTGAATACTTACTAAAGCTAGTATGATGGAATGTGAGGGTGACCTTGGAAGACAGGGGGAAGAGATGTTGCCTAGGTAACTATCAGATAAAAGAGAAAGGAGTCTACAACAGAGTAACAGCCAGAGAAAGAAACTTGGGAAGGACCCGCCCTAACTACTCAGGTGGTAAATAGGGTGGGCAGGAGATTTGTACTTTCAGACCTGCAAGATTCTATTAAAGTAGCCTTACAATAAAGTAGAATTAGCTTATCTAATCATGTTTTCTGTCTGGTTTACCTGGGAGGGCTGAAAGCCAGAGACATAAATGTTTATTGATATAATATATGTGATAGTTTTTAAGGTGCCTCAAATAATTGTCCAGAAATACACATTACATATTAAATAGATGTTTTCCAAATCAACAGCTCATTTTCTGTTGTAAATTATAATTTATAAATAATTATAAATTATATAATTATTCGTTATATTATGTAAACAATCAAATGTACATTAGTCTGAGGTTTGCTGTACATGAAGGATTAAACATTTGATTTATTTATTCATTCATTTATCCATCCATCCAATCATCCATCCATAAATAAATAAATGAATGAATGAATAAGATTTAGACAAGACTGTTATCTCCTGGATCTAGAACAAGCTAGGCAAAGAATTGTCCATCCTCAGAATACACCAGACAGATGCAAAAGGCTAGTAGCTTCTTATAGAACAGCATTGCTTCCTTCTGATCAAACTTACCATTTTTGAGACTCTGACAGAAAAGCATTATGAATACCACAAAGGCAATGCCCATTGTAGCCCATAAGAGAATCTGCTTCCTATACATGACCCAGGCCATATAACAATCTATGGAACAACCTGTTGGAGAAGATGACAATTAATAATGGAGAAAGAGTAGAAAGTTGGGCAAGAGGACAGACAGAGAAAGGGCAGCCTTGGCAGCTAAAAATTAGTCTTTTCCAAAGATTGGAGAGTTTATTCAGATAAAACTACTTGGTTTGTTCAAAAGTTAATTTCAGTTAACTTTAGTATCTATCATCTATGTAGATTTTATACACCTTTCTATCTATCTCTTGGATTCAAAACTCCATCTAGGTAGCTATCAAATTAGAAACTTTCCAAACAGAAAAATATATTTCCAT
This sequence comes from Python bivittatus, assembly GCF_059951505.1. Lineage (NCBI taxonomy): Eukaryota > Metazoa > Chordata > Lepidosauria > Squamata > Pythonidae > Python > Python bivittatus. Next base: position 13,444,481 of record NW_028277035.1, on the reverse strand, counting down.
CCCCCAAATGTACAACTATTTCTTAAAATTTATACATCTTAGAATTTAATGACTGTACACATGAAGATCCCAAAATACCACTCCCCATTCTGTGATTTTTCCCCCTATTCCTGAATTGAAAAATGTTAGAAGAAAAAGAAACACTAGAATACAATAATTTTTTTTTTTGCAATTTCAATAAATCTAAGAAAGACAAAACTAAATGATATTGACCTCTCAAGCAAAATTAAAATTTGTTTTTTGAAGACTAAGGATAGGTCTGACTATGGGAATCATATGCTAATTTTTTTTCTTAGTTGGCTCAGAATCAATTAAATATTGTATTTTTATGACACCAGCATAAATAGGCTTCACCTCCTCTTTTATCTTGCAAACTAATTATTTAGAATCAGTTCCAATATGGGCTGAACAGAAAATAATTTCTCTCTTCCTAGATATTTGTATCTTCTTCCCCTCCATACCTCTTCTTCTAGGTGGCTGAAGTTCTTCCTCCATTGATATTCTTCTTGCCCTGAATGATCAGCAAGAAATTTCCAGTTCCTTGTTTCAGTTAGCGTTATGCTAGTCCCAGTATTGTGCAAGCTATATTAGGCTTGAATAGCAACGCCCACCCCCACCCCAAGATTCTTCCATATCATACATTTACTGTGGCATATACTTTTTTCAGAAGGGTTTTTATGAGAGCTGAAAGAGGATCAGTGCAAAAATTAATGACTCATCATCTAACCATAGTTCCCATGTTCTGCTTTGTAAGGTGAAGTGTTAAAGCTGGTCATTTCACAAGACAGCTTAAAGGAGCCATTTTAGGCAGCTGATTTTGGGTGCCATGAAAGAGCAAATAAGTATGGCTTATTTATTTTCATAATGATGGAGGTTAATTTTTAAGGATGAGAAATGAAAGACTACTATTGGAAAAAGACCTGGAACTTCCTGAGATAAAAAATGATCACTATTTCTGGAAAGCTTGAGGTGAAACATAGTTCCTACTCCTGTTCATGGAATTTTAAAGCTGTTTCTTGGTTCAAATATTTTAAAATGTTATTGTAAATTGGTTTTAATGAGTTGTATTCCCACCTTTGAAATAGTAATTTACTTTACTTAAGTTAAAAAATTGACAGGGATGGTGGCTATAGCCATGAGATAAAGTGAGATCTACCACATGAAAGAAACCATGACAGAACTAGACAAACTAGACACAGCAGAGAGGCATCACACTAAAAACAAAGGTACATATTGTCAAGGCTATGGTTTTCTCAGCTATAACATAGGGCTGTGAAAACTAGACCATCAGAAAGGCTGAAAAAAGAAAAATGGGTCCCTTTGAATTATGCTGGAGAAAATGTTTGAGAACACCTTGAACTGCAAGAACAAATAATTCAGTACCAGATGAAGTACAACCAGATTTCTCTCTGGGAAGCACTATAATGAATCTAAAACTTAAATATTTTCAATACAGAATGCAAAGACAAAAGTCACTGGAGAAGACCCTGATGCCTGGAAAAATTTAAAGCAATTGAAAAAGAAGTTACCAAAAGACAAGGTGACTCAGTACTATCACTGATGACACAAGTGTGAGCTTACAATTGCAAGAAGCAATTAGTGATTCATGATTTCAAAAACTGGACACTAGAGAGGACTAAAGCTTTTAGGTAAAGATTTACAAACCTGCAAAATGTTCTAACAGTGAAAATAGTGAAGGAGACTTTTGAAGAATGGAATCAGAAAATAGTAGCCACAATTTCAACAATGTCAGTAATGATGTCTGCTTCTATGAATAGACTATGTCCAAAAAATGTTATTGAAGAAATGTCAGACGTAGAACAAATTTTAGCTGACAAGATAGAGATGGTATTGAAAGTGGATTAACAACTGACTGGCCAAGGGAATGACTTAGAAAAGGATGTTTCACTGGATCTACAAAAGAAATTGGCTGTGGCTTTAAAATTTAAAAGGGAAATACAAATGACAAGGCAAGAGAATGACCTGGATAATTTTTTCTTACTGGATTCACAAAAGAGGCTTGTTAAAGTCTTGAAGAAATCTGTGCAATGGGACAAAGAAGAAATTAGGAGAAATCAAATCCTATGACAATATTTGAATGAACTAAAGATTAAGACTGTTAGAAACAAAAGGAAGGAATGTAAAGTTGGTTTATTTGATCAAGGTTAAAACAAGATACATTGTTACCTCTGGCAACCCTTTATGGACCTTCTGCTGACACCAGGACTGAAAAGATGATGTTTTATGGACTTATTTATAGATAAGAGATGGGATATGGGATGAAGAGATAACTGTTTGTAACCTTAGAGGGGTGAAGAGTCACTAAATTTGTTTATACTTGTTGTGATGAAGGTTGGAAGACACTTCTTTATATTTTTTTCTTTATTATTACTTTTCTCTTTCTTCTCTCTCTTTTCTTGCACTTTTTACTTCTTTCTATTTGCTTTCCTTTCTTTTAGTTTGTATTAGATTTTACTATTAACATTCTTAATAAACATTTATATATATGTGTGTATGTGTGTGTGTGTGTGTGTGTGTGTGTACAACACGCACACAATTAGCAAATTAGAAACCCAGGTCTATTGGAAGACAACCCACACTAATCAAGTACTCCATTACCAAAGTAACAACCCAACCTCCTACAAGAGGAGCTGTGTAAGAACATTATTCAAACGAGCACAAACACACTGCAGCAACCCAGAACAGCAGAAAAAGGAAACAGACCACCTATATAACATCTTCCAACAAAATGGATATCCACGCAACTTTATCAAAAAGTGCCTGGCCACTCAACCTACTGCAACATAACCCACACAAGCTATGAAAAGGATCACACTGCCATACATCAGAAACGTCTCAGAAACTAACAACAGACTATTACAACCACATGGCATCTCTGTAGCACACAAACCAACTAAAGCCCTCCAAAACATCTTAAGCAAACCAAAAGAGCCAGTAGCCCAAGAAGAAAAAACAGGAGTCATCTACAACATACAGTGTAACGACTACAACAACCACTATGTAGGACAGACAGGCAGAAGGCTAGTAGAGTGCATCTGTGAACACAAACTAGCAGTCAGAAGACACAATGAAAACTACTTAATATCACAACACATGGACAGACTTAACCATAGTTTCAACTGGGAAACTGTCAGCATCTTAGACCAAGCTAAATCCAAAAATGCGAGGGAATTCCTGGAAGCTTGGTATTCAGACAAGGCAGCCATCCACAGGCACATAGAGATAAACATCTACACACTATTCAAAAGAGACACTAAAACAAAAGACCAGAACATCTCACCAGCAATTTTCACCCAGATAAGTAGAGATTAACACCAAGATGATCACCATACATACAATCAGCAGTAAACAATACCTTAATCAAAGAACTACCAGAGGAAAAAACAAAACAAAACCCCCACCCCCACCAACACTGGCAGGGCAAGCAAGAGTATATAAACAGAGAGCAAACCCCATCCCATTCTAGCACTGAAGATGTTACCGAGCCGGGTAATGAAACGTTTGCAAGAAAACAGCCAAGCTCAGAGAACCCCAAGGACTCCACAGTTCAACCCTGAGCTACACATATTCACTTCTATTGATAAATAAGATTTCATGAGACGGAAGTATTCTCCTGGAAGTGTTCAGAGTGCTGGTTGCAAGCATAATGTCTTATTTGCCTTGATTAATCAGTGGCCTGTTTCTCTCTTGGATTCAGTGTGTTTGACATCGGATTTTGTTTGTACTGTGATTCTACTGATCATGTACAATTCTATCCCAACCTGGACAGGAATATGAAGCTACAGTCATATTGCTACTACAGATCATGTTTACTTTCCCCTCCTATTTGTCCAAGGGATTCCTCTAGAAAAAGGAATGACAATGACTACAACTGTTTCCAGCTGGAAATCTTGTCTTTTTCTTTCTCAGCAGAATTTTTTGATGCAATGAATGCAAAAGATCGGGCAACAATATCACAAAAACACCAGAAGACAATAAATGGGTACAGGCTCAATTTCATAACAGCAACTTTTGTTTTCTGCAGAACATGGAAGCACAACTAGGGGATTAAAGAACTCTGCACCAAGGGTCAATGTTCCTCCACCCCAACTTTTTTCTGCTGCTTACATACATCTGCTTGCTTACATCTAGGCACTGTATAGCACTTCTTCCTCTTTAGTGTCACTGGGTGGTGCAGAAAAAAAGGGGGGGGGGAATCATTCTCATTATTATTGTATTTCACCAGAGAGGAAAATATATTTTCTGCCTCCAGTGCGAAAGTAACTTGGGTCAGTCAGCAAAACATCTTGGATTGGTTCTCATCAGCTAGAAGATTCTGTGCTTTCTCACACAAGAAGGTTCTGCAGAATCATTGAAAAAATATATTAACAGATACTACAAAGGTATGAAAAAGGGATAGCAATGCTTATATCCACTAAAGATAGGACACAAAACAATTGTTTAATAAGCTTGGGCTCACCTGGTTTAGGAAAGGGTCTCGCCTCAGTGGAATGTTTCAGTGTTCTATGCTTTGATATTGGACTACTCTTGAAATGAAATGAGAATAATGTGGTTTAGATTCTATGCCATACTGTAAGCAAAGCAGCCTGGAAAGGAAGAGACTTGCAAACTGCTTTCCCTAAGCTGGTGCCTTCCAGATGTATTAAGTCCCATAATCCCCAGCCAACTTGCAAGTTGACATTGAATGAAGTATGAGGAACTCTTGCCTTTCTGATCCTCAGAATGCTCTGCTTTGTGGGCTTCTTCTCTGAACTTTTTTTTTTAACCACTGATCGTTGATTTTAGATTTTAATTAGATGCTATTATAACTGTGTAGGTGAAGCGGGAGGAGAGGAACAGGGATGTGTGTGTTTTAACCTTCTACTGGATTTTTTAAACTAATACAGCCTCTTTGGCAGAATATGATTTTGTGCAGTAACAAGAATGCATGAGAGATGAAGTCCCTCTCTTTCCCATTCACATCCTTATTGTCCTGCACGTATCGCTTTTATTCTTATACAATTACTGTATATCAGCATTATAATTATCTACACCACTAATGCATTTTCAGGATCTACTGCTGCAAAGACACTTTCAGAATCTTTCCAACCAACACAAATCTGGCAATAGTATCATATTTGGAGTCTCTGGGATGACTAGGAAAAATAAACTAATGAATAATGGAGTAAATAAAATGCAAATCATGCTCAGAGCTATGTTTTATTCCCAAGGATACTGTAGCCTAGTTTTAAGGAAGATAGGTACATTAAACATCAGTATTGATGTTTTTAGTGTAACTTGTGAAGGTAACATGCATAGTCAGTACTGTGCAGAAAAAGATGCAGGAATCCATCTGCTGTTGCAAGTTCGCAGTACGCAGAATATACGGCAGCAGCCCGCTCGGAGCCTACAGGAAATGGAAATCTAAGGTGGAGACAGAGGTTCAGTTCACTGTGGGTCAAATAACTATGCATATCTGTTAACTTCTTACATACTAGGCAAAGTGCTTAGCATTTGTACTATTTTAGCACTAATGATAAAGGGGAAGTTTGAAAGTTATTAAAATACAAAAGGACCTGTGAGAAATTATTTTTTATTTTAAAGGTGGCTGTTGTGCCGGCATATATGTGTACTTCGATGCTTAACTTTGCATATATAAATTTAACTTTATTTTGTATACATATCTTTTTATACATATGTATGTATAAAGACTGATGTCAGCCCCACTAGGTAGACCAGACCAGGAAATCAACTCCTCAGGATGGCTAGAACTACTTTTATTGAGATTGGCTATAACAACAAAATCTTGCAAGTTGGATTGTGCTGTACCTCCTCCTCCTCCTCATAGTTCATTGAATTAGGGAGCATCTGCCTGAAATGTTTCCGAATGTTCTCTTGTTGTTCTGGATTTTAAAAATGTTTCAGACCTTTTTGCCTAGGTAATGGTTTTTGCATATTTCCATGAAGATCATCCTCCTTGCTCTCTGCAGTATGTGACTATTTATAAACCAATAAATGACAGAATCATGTTTATTAGAATTAGTGAATATGAAACCTTATGAAAAAGGGCTCTTAGTTTCCATCATATTTACTTCTTTACATTTGAAAACGAAAGGGATAACACAGACACGGACACTGAGAAATCTTCACACATTTCTCTCAGACATTAAAACCAAAGAGATAACACAGATATGGACATTGAGAAATCTTCACACATTTCTCTCAGACATTATCTTTACTTCTTTACACAGACACAGACATTCATGAATCTTCACACATTTCTCTCATTCCACATCCTGTTTCCATAAGGGTCGAGGCCATAAAGACAAAAGGGGGGGGGGTTGCCCTGAACTCTGACTAGTAACCAATAGGTCATCAGGAAGATAAGTTTCCCCAATAATAAGGAGGATCCAAAACTTATGCCAATTTCAACCAATCATTTGTTAACTGCTGTATCTCTTTGTAAGGAACATGTATAAACTTGTCTTCTTTGGGCGTGGGAGGGGTTCTCCTCTGCCTTAAGGGGGGACCCCAGCTGACTCTATTGGCTAACTTTAAATAAAACTTTAAAATCTCAGCTGGTACTTTCGTGTCTTATCTTCTGCCAGACTGAAGCCTGATTGGGGAGAGTCAAAAACTCTCAAATTTTGCTAACAAATATCTTATAAAAATATCAATATTGCCCATGAATGTACTAATCTACTACAGATGCAACAGAGGAAAACACCAACAAATGCTATGGCAAACTGTAAAATGTGCTAGATGAAACATCAAAGAAGAATAAAGTTATTTGGAAATATGGAAGTTGAAGCAATAATGGAAACTGGAATCATAGCAAGGTTTGGATTAGATAAACACAGTCGTGGGGAAGAAAAAGGAAATTATTTGTTCACTGGTTACATCTCTTCAACATAAAGTACAGATTCAGCACATGGGCATCACCTGATGGTCACCAACAGAATCAAGCAAACTACATAATAGAAAACAGGAGACAGAGGGATGCAAGCCAGTCAGAGCACTTCCAGGTGCAAATAGTAAAATGGACTATGAAAGTCTGTGTCAAATGTATGGGTTACATTTAATAGCACAAGTGCGCCAGTAAGTTATAAACTAGAGAATGTACAGGCAGAATATAAGGCGATTTTAAGGAACAGATTCTGTATGCTTAACCTATGTAAGAGAGGATATGAAGAACTATGGTTAAGAGACAAGAGGCATTGTGAAAATTCAAGTAGAAAAGGTAAGAAAGAAAGAGGACAAAGAAGGAGCAGCAACAGGACCAAGAAGTTCCAGGATTTGGTAGCGGAACCCTGTTGTGATGTGAGCCTAAGCAACTCCTTGAAAAAGCCAAGCCTTGCTGCTAACCCAGATTGTGATGACCTCTCATCCACAAAAATCAAAACATTCAGGACCTCAATCCTTGAAAAAGTGCCACTGCTTATACTAACCCATTCCTGTCTTAGGATCTTCAGAACAGCCTCTCCTTTGCAAGAAGTTCACAGTATCATAGTATTATAATCTATCTATCTATCTATCTATCTATCTATCTATCTATCTATCTATCTATCTATCTATCTATCTATCTAAGAAATATATCTGCATATCACAAACTCTTATCATTCTGACCTTCTTGTATGCAGTTTATGCACTGGCGGCTATGTGCTATGATTGGATGTTGACTTATTCCTTATTATATGTTCTATCATGACAATGTGTCCGGGCAGTCATTGGAGTAGAGGTGCTATTTTACTGAAGTCAGTGGGAGGAAAAACTCTTACAGCTTGGCTCTGAATTGAAGAAGTATAAACTATGCCATAAGCATGTTCTACTCTGTGTTGTCCCTGTCTCAGCCCCATTATGGGCACATATGAATCATGGTGAGTCCCTAAATGGAATGTGAATGGATAACTGAATGAAAGAAAAGGATTTTGCATGACTCTCAGCCAGTCTTAAGTATAAGGCAGCACCCTGACTTAGAAATCTTAGCTCAGGCAGGATGCCCAATAGTGACTCATAAGCATTTTCCAGGGTCATTCAACTATTGTTGTGCTGAAATAAGAATAAGGAGGCAAGGCTTTACAATGTCTCAACAATGGCTGGGTGATGCTAAGAAGTTACTAGTGGAGATTCTGCCAGTCACTGTTGCCCTACAGAGGAATGTAGGTAATTGCCTTGACAGTCAACAGACCTAGAAAGAAGAAAACAGCTCATACAAGTAGACTGCTATCTCTATCAGATATCAAAGTGGTAAAATTAATGCTTATAAAAGTAATGATAGTACCTGCAAAAAAGGCAGTAAAAGAGGCTCCCTCTCATCTATTGTAGATAAGGAAACATCAAGAGTTAAATTGATTTGGAAGAAGGTCTTTAGTTCCTGGCATCTGAAGACAGCTTGCCGAAATCATTGATATTTCTCTGATTTGAGACAGAGAGTAAGAATTTGCTAAAGGGCTCACAATGAATCCATGCCAAAGATAGGAGTCAGGCATGAATCTTCAAGTCCAACTTGGTCATACTTGGTTTGGCAGAGATTATCAGAAAGGCATCAAGATAACTGAACTAAATCTCTCTGCCTGAGCTACAGCCATCAGAAAGAGTGGTGCACCATCTACAGGATAATGATAGCTACAGTAGCTGCATTTGAGCAACTGAATCTGATAGAATTCATCAATGTCATCATATTTGTTTGTTTTAATTTCCCGTAAGCCTCTTGTCTACAGGCAATTACTGAGGGTAGCAGCTGAGTTGCTCCTGACAGCTGTCATTTCACAGCTGCCCATTGCAAGAAAGTGGTGGCCAGTTCTATTCTATAATACTTCAAAATTGCCTCCACGGGCCAGCAGAGACATTGTTACTCGTTGGTGTTGCATCAGAAAAACCTCTGCTTGGATAGTACCCAAAGTAGCAATTTCTACTCTGCCAAGATGGCTTTTCCTTCTACCTAGTAATGATGCATTAATTTCTATAATTAGGTTTGAAATTGGTTCTCTTCCAGAAGCAAAACAAGACTAGCTTCCATCAGTGGGTGCAAGAGTGTTTTCTTTCAAAAGCAATATTCACTTGATGAAGGACCCTCTGTCTTGACCGATTCATGCCTGCACACAAATTGCAGCTGTTACCTAGCTGCATTTGCACTAATTTTTCATCATTTACACACCACTCTGTTGCAAGTGTGTATTTGTGGTGGATATTTCTGTGGTGACAGTACAACAGCATTCCCCTAAATGCCCAATTTCTCAGAAGCTCTGTGATTTTAAACTAATTTTGCAATCAGACTTCTTTCATCTTTGTTAATGGGAATCTCATTTTGTTTAATCCATTTAGGTTATGCTTGTCATTAACAGAATCATGATTTTGTTCAGCCTTTCCCAACCTGGTGCCTTCTAGACTACTGAGCTCATAATTTTCACCAACAATAACAATGCTGTTTGGGAAAGATGGGAAGGGTAATCTTTTACATCAGGACAGTGTCAGTTGGCAAAGAATCAACTAATTCAGATTTCCAGAATATTCTTTCTGACTTGGATGACTTACTGTACTGAAGATTTGGGATGCTGTAAAAGGCACTTGGAGAATTAATAAGGGGGAAAATGGCCTCCCACAGTGTTTTCCCTGAGTGCATACTTTTATATCAAAGTCATAACATGGGGCTGGTTGCCATTTTTTTAGCATAAATCAGCACCTTCACTTTTATATAACATAGTATATTGCTGCTGAACTACATACCTCATACATTTGACTACAGACAAGATTGTTGAACTTAGCTTTGCTTCTCACCACATCATACACAGACTCCGTGTTATGCCTCTCCACTAAACAGAGAGTCCTAAACAGAGGAGGAAAGATGACAACATTCGATAGCCAAAGTTATGGAGATCTGCCTTACACTCAGTTCTCATTGCACCTCCTTGGTCTGGCACTAGAATTACTGGCTCAGTAAATTGCACTTGAATTTTAAAATAAAGCATTTGTTATTCATTGTGCATTTACTAAACCCTACTCTTTCCTACCCAATGCAAGATGCTTTTCCCTAATTCTATTTATGCAGAATAATTTTTTATGTCTGAAGTGGGCAGTAAGTTCATGAAAGATTATAGCTGACTAACAGGGCATCTTCTTTTGCAGACATAATCCCTAGCATCTCCAGTAAAGATGATCAGTTGATGGAGAAAATCCTTCCATCTGAGATCCTAGATTGTGAATGTCAGTTACAGAAAACAATGTTAGCTATGTGAACAAAAAGCTTGACTAAGTATGAGGCAGCTTCTTATGGTCCATATGTTTGATTAGATCCATAGCCATTTTTCCAGTAATAAATGTGAGTATCAGAAATAGGTGTGACAATCCCTGATTATCTCTTTTTTTTCTTATTAGTGTAATATTCTCACGGATCTTTAAGATCCGTGAGAATATTGAACACAGCATACCACATTTAGGGGCAGCCCACCATAAACAAAATTTGTGCATGCTATCCCCAGTTATAAAACCCTGCAATGGTAAGTTATAAATGCCATTTTTGTATATGCTTCTGTCCATAGTTTTCCCCCTTTGCTTTTGGGAGTTCCATTATGACCTTTCTGCTTTCTTTTCTGAAATTTAAACTTGCCCTGCTGTATACTCCAATTTTTTTGTAATCCCTTTGGTTTTCCTCTGAATCCCCTCTGACTTATTTTCAGCCTTCTTAAAATGTGATAGCCAAATCTGAATATTAATTATTTATTTATTTATTAAAGGTATATGCTGCCCATCTCCCCCAGAGGGCAACTCTGGGTGGCTCACAATTAAAATCCAAAATAATAAAAACAATAAAAAATATAAATATCCATATTAAAATTAGCTAAAACAATTCTGTATAAAAGGACTATATACAATTCAAGATGGGGGGGGGAGCAGTAACGATTATCCCACCAGCCAATTCCAACAGTGTGAGCCCCCATCAGGCCCCCAGGCCATCTGGCATAGACATGCCTTCACACCTTTCTGGAAGGCCAGAAGAGTGGGGGCGGACCGCACCTCAGGTGGTAAGCTGTTCCACAGGGTGGGGCCACGGCAGAAAAGGCCCTCTTCCTAGACCCCATAGCTGAAGTTCCTTGACTGGTGGGGTCCGCAACATACCCTTTCTGCCAGACCGAGTGGGACAGCCTGATATAACGGGGGCAAGATGGCTCCTCAGATAACCTGGTCCTGTGCCATGAAGGGCTTTAAAGGTAATAACCAACACCTTGATTTGGATCCAGAAGCAAACCAGCAACCAATGCAGCTTGTGTAACAGAGGTGTTATATGTGCCACCCTAGGGGTGTTCAAAACTGCCCAAAGCACTGTATTTTGCACCAGCTGTACCTTTCAAACACTCTTCAAGGGTAGCCCCATGTGGAGTGCATTGCAGTAATCCATCCAGGCGGCGACCAGGGCATGAGTGACTGTATCATCATACAGTATGATTCTACCCCCATTTTTTTTCTCATCAACCTTCACATCTCTAAGTAGTATAGCTTTTACTTAAGATAGGCAGAGAATGACCTTTTCCAGTATCTTACATACTGTATGATTCCTTTCATATTCCCCAGTAGCATTTTGTCATTGTTGAACACTTTGCTTTCTTATAATTTTGTGCAATGCTGCTTGTTATAAGTTTTGCTAGTTTTATCCTTTATTATAATTTGTAACATTTCTTACCATTCATTGTTTAAAATTTCACTTTGAACCTTAAACACATCTGTACCAGTATGGCTGAGCTTGTAGGATAAAACAATGTTTCTCAACTTTAGCAACTTAAAGAGATGTGGACTTCAGCTTTCAGAATTCCCTTGCAACAAGCTGGTTGGGAAATTCTGGGAGTTGAAATCCACACCTCTGAAAGTTGATAACTTTGAGAAATACTGGGATAGAAGGTCTCAAACCTCTTCTCCCTCTGGGTCTTTATACCCTGGCTCTGCCCTCTTGCCTTTACAAGTAGTAGATTGGTAGTTCGTGCTGTTATGCCAAGAAGTTCTGCTTTGCCAAAGAAATCATGTCAACAGCATGAATCTGTGTTTAGTCTTGGTAGCATAAAGGGCACCCTCCCTTTGACTGCCAGTAATCACAAACAAATTGATACAAGCATGCCTTCCGCCAGTCGAGGAATGAAAAAAGAGAGCAAGATCATTTCATGTAGTATATGGAGAAATTGGGTAAGGGCCAAGATATGAAAAGAGGTGGCATTACAGGCCATGTTTTAAGAAGGGGAGAAGCCTACAGAATGAGGAGGAAGAAGATTCTGGTTTCATCTCCTTGGTCAAAACATCCTCTTCATTCCTGCCTTCTCCACTTGATATTGTCCCTGTCTCTGAGGAAGCAACAAAACACTATGAGACTGTGCAGGAGATGGAAGATAGCTTGGATACACCAGGAAGATGTTTAAAACACTTTCCCCCACCCTGCTTTCTTCTTTTCCTCTCCCATTCTCTTTCTTCTTTCCTTAGACTAGGATGCTCACCTCTATAATCACTTTTAGATGCTCAATTTCTTCACCATTTGCTGAGCTTCCATTTCAATGCAAACTCATTAATTTGCATTTCCTGGATTAATTAAAAAAAGCAGAATGCAAACATCTTTTTGGTTTTGCACAGTTTTAATTTGAGGTGTAGTTCTCAGATCGGGAAATGGGTATAAAAACATGCATACAAAAATATGTTACATTTGGAACCACTGTTTGCAAAACAATGTTTGTTGTGGCAAAATAATTAAAATGTTCAAGTAAAGTTTTTTAAGTTTGTAAACTTAACGTATGTGGTGTAAACTCACTGAAATGCCACAAGGATCCAAATAAGATGAGAAAATTCAAACAATCTATTTTCCAAAACATCTATAACCAGATGTTGTATAGAATACTGGTAAAAGATAACTCAGGCATGTGCACTTCTATTAAAACCCCACACTCCAAAAAATATAACTGATATAATTACAAAATAAGGAAAAGGAGATATACTGTAGGCATCCTTCAGATTGGAAAACATTACAGTAACATTCGTCGAAATGCAATTGGCAATTTTTATATACAGGAAGTACAAAGGCACTAATTGTAATTCTGACACGGTTACCCCGAATTAATTGCAGAAAGAAGGAAGATGAGAAGGTAACTACTACACATCCTTGGGTATGGTATTTCTCCCAAAAGTCATAAATTTTTTTTTAAATGTAGGGCAATTAGCAAGACATCTATGGAGCAGCTGAAACACAGAACTTACTTCAGAGCTAAAAGTAAACAAATTGTAAAAGATCTACACCAGTTTTAATATATGTCAAACTTCATATAATTCAGGTAATATTCAATCTGCTTCTCCACAAATAGAAATGGAATGGAATGAACTTGTGGCTGAAAAAATGCAAACATTATATAAATGCAAACAAACAGCTTTGTTTATCACACAGTGTTTCCATATCAACTAGAATTTGCACAGTAAGGGAAAAAGATAACTCCATAATGTTACTTTCAGAAGCCAGCATAATGTCCTCAGTGGTGCCTATTACTGTAGAATATCCAGGTTTCCAGACAGAAACTAAGGTGTTTCATACTACATGCATAAATACAGAGGAAACATTTTTGTTTGTTTGTTTGTAGAATAATATGTATGTAAGAATAGGAAGCAAGCAAGCAAGCTTTTAAGTCCAAACCTTGAAAGAAAGGAAACACTGATTTTTCCACAACAGTTTCACAAAGACAGTCAATCCCTGTTGGCAAACAAGGGAACACACAAATATATAGAATAAGCAATCTGGATTTCTATTCTGTCAATGTGAATTATTAAATAAAAGCAAGGCATATGGATGCATGGTCAGCAATCCTCAAATCAAAGGCAAAAGAGAGACCGCTGTTAGGGTTAGAACAGGCTGCACTAGGAATCTCCCTAGTCACCCAGGAATAGATCAAAGGATATCATAGCGCATAATGAAGTCCAACAAACTTTTCAGGTCATGGGGCTATTGTATATCTGGCATGATATTGTGCATGCCATAAAATTCAAAATAACATTGAGTTTAAAAAAATGGTCAAAATTTCATGCAATAATGTAAAGATTTGGCAAGAACAGCAATATGTCCATTCAGACAATGAAGGTGATCAAAGCAGAGGTTCTGCAGAGCGAAGTGTGAGTTTGCAGATTCAAACACTAGAAATATTCTAAGAACAGTCAGAGGACATGGAGTATATATAAATAAATTGCTTATTTAATTTAAGAGTATTTTACAGGACTTGAAAAATACAATCACACATATCCCTTTTAACATGAGAATCCTAATGACATCCTCTACGTTATGCCTGTATGTGGAGAAAAGGCATCCTATTTTGTCATACAGACACAAACACTCTTGCTGAGAGGTTTTGTTATGATTCTGTGCCTGCATGTTAAAAGGGAGATCTCGGCTTGCCTCTTTCACAGCATTTTTCTTCTCCTAAAATTAGGTTGAAAGAGCCAGTTTGGTGTAGTCGTTAAGAAATAGGAAGACCATGAGTTCTAGTCCCCCCTTAGGCATGAAGCCAGCTGGGTGACCTTGGGCCAGTCCTTCTCTCTCAACCCCAGGAAGAAGGCAAGGGCAAACCACTTCTGAAAATCTTGCCAAGAAAGCTGCAGGGACTTGTCCAGGCAGTCACCAGGAGTCAACAGAGACTTGACGCCCCCCTTCCCTGCCCCAACAACCCAAGGTTGAACCTGTCGCATAAGGGTGTTGTTGCTATAAGCAGATTCACTGATACAATCTTCCCTCTCTGCTACTATCCCATAGATGCTTTTAGCCCCACAAAAGTGGCTGCAAGTTCTCGGGATGGCTGGTTGGCACTGGTAGACTGGAGGCAAAGTGGTTCACCCTATCCTTTATGCAACATCCCCTATACTAACTCCCTACCTCTCCTGCTCAGGTCAACAACCAAGGATATAGTTTGGCTTGGAGACCTCCCATTGGATCTACAAGGACAAAGGATTTTAATTATGCCATTATGAGACCTGTCAAGATAGATCCTTATTGCTTCCCTCCTACTTTCTTTGAAAGTTCTTAGTATTCTAGTAGTTTCTTTTTATTAGAGATTTTAACAATAGTAAAAGATAATACAAATTGAAATTTAAAAGAATAGAGAAAAATGAAAAATGCAGAAAGAAAAAAAGAGAGAAATATTTAAGGAAATGACTTCCAGTCTTCTTTACAACTACAAGCAAACTTAGTATTTCTCTACCCCCTTTGATATTATATTATATAAATTACTTCTTCCCATATCCCAGCTCTTATCCATCCACAAATCCTTAAACATTTCTGTCCAGGATCAGAAAAAAGTCCATAAAGGGTAACCAGCACTTTATATAAAAATATTTCTTATTTTAACCCTGATCAAACAGGTTAATTTTATATTCATTTCTTTTGCTCCTAAAAAATTTAATCTTTACTTCATTAATATGCTATCGTAGGATTTAATCTCCATCCAAATTTTCTTTCTCCCATCTCAGGAGTTTTTTCACAGCTTTAACAACCCTCTTTTCATTACTCAGGTCATTTTTCATCTGTTGGCTCATCATTTGGATTTCCACTTTAGTTTTCATTTCTGTCTTACAGCCCACGACTTCTATTTTATTTTCCAGTATTTCTAAGTAGGTTAGAATTTGTTTTACCTCTTCATCCTGTCAGTCTGTAAATTCTTCCAAATTATTCTCCTTCACATCTTTCATTTCATCTTTAGAATCTTTTTTGAATAATGCATTGCATAAGCAGATATTGTTGCTGTCATTGTAGCTGTGAACTTCTTTCCCAGTTCTTCAAAAATCCTTTGAAGTGTTTCCAATGTAATATCTTTATCTGTCATTTTTACAAGTGTCACTACTAATCACTAAATGCAAAGGTAAAAAGCAGACTTTTTTTTTTTCCCTCTGCCTGAGGTCTTTAGTCCCCTCTAATGTCTCATTTCTATATCACATAGTCTGTCTCAAATTTCTTTTGCTTCTTTGTTTTAAAAAACCAGCCTATCATCTCTTTCCTGAAAGACTAAACAATTTCTGTTTCCACAAAGATACTGTTTTGTTTTTAATTATTTCAAAAGTCTTATAGCAAAAGTCATAATATTTCAAATATTAAGTCAAATCTTTCAAATTTGTCTGGTCCCTTAATTCATTTAATTTTTTCTTGGATTAAATTCTTATCTAGCTTTTTGCTGTTTACTTTACATCTTTAAATCTTTAAATTGTTAATTAATTTTTCCTTTTTTTCTGGAATGAAGGATCACTCACCAGGTAGTTTTTCAGACTTCTTGCTTGGAAGACCTCTTTTAACTTTAAAATTGTTATATTCCAAAAGTGTTTAGAAAGTGAGGCTTGACAAACCCTCTGTCCATATAGGCTCTGTTGCAGTTGAGTTTGATGGCTTCCCTCATCTCCTGGCTCTCCTGCGGTCTCCTCGCAAGCAGCAGCTGTCTGGAGCACAAGTGGGTGATCTCTTGTCTTCACCTTATTTAGAGAGATTCCATTGGACCAGGTTCATTGCCAGTCTGTTGGTCTTAGCCGCAGCGTCATCTCTGCTCCTTTGGAGATGTCTTAGCTTGCTGTTCCTTCACTTGGAAGTAAGTATTCTAGTAGTTTCTAATATTTGGTCCAACGTTTCTCTTATGGCAGTGTTTTCATGCCTACACATCTATACCTACAACCTTACAGAAATGCTTGGTGACATCAAAATTGACATTAGTGTCTTATGTAACCCAATCAATTATCCCGTCAAAAGCAGCTCTGATAAAATCTGTTCTGGCAACTAATGATTTCTCAGGGCCTGAAGTATGTGACTTTATTGCATTTGGCAAAACAAAGAGAGCTTAGCCAGATAGCTTGAAATGAGTTGTTCTACACTTTTTCCCCATCTGGTGACCTCCAGATGGGTTGAGTACCACTCCCACCACCCTCAGCCAACACGGCCAGTGGTTGTGCTACCTGGGAAGGATGAACGTGTAGTCCAGTTGAGCTACAAAGCAGAAAACTGGGGAACCTGGTTTGTGTTGCTACTCTGTGGTCATCAGATTGGGCATGTATCTGTAAATAAACCAAAGACTGTAGCCCCCTGAGTATGTGTCAACACATTGCATATACCAGCTTGCATAAAATAAAGTGAGCATGTTACAAACTGTACTAGAGTTGAGCCTGTGCAGTGGCATATTGGCCAAAATATGCCAAAAACTGACAGATACGGTCCTAATCATTACACGAAATGCTGCATGAAACACAGGATGACTAAGATTGATAACTAAGTTTATACCTTCTCTAGATTTCTACAAAGTATTATATGAAAACCTCAATTAACCAAGGCGTGATGGGAGCCTTATAAATGTTAAAATAAATAAAATATAATAGAAAAAGTAATAATGAAATAAAAGGTTACCTGAGGGACCATCACATCCCTATTAAGTCGACCCGCCCCCCCAGGTCAGGCAGAGAAGGTATGTTATGGACCCCATCTATGAAAGAATGTCAACTGGCGGGGCCCAGCCGGAGAGCCTTCTCTGCCGTTGCCCCCGCCCTATGGAACACTCTTCCCCCAGAGGCGAGGCGGGCCCCCCACTCTCCCAGCCTTCCAGAAAGGGCTGAAGACCTGGCTCTTGTGGGGCGAGAGGGGATATACCAACTCTGGGGATGGCTAACACCTTGAGGACGCTCCCTGGGTCTAATAACTCCTTGGAAGATATTTATTATTTATATAGGAAGTCTTCTTGTAATGTATTTTAATTCATATTTATTCTATTCTAATTCATATTTATTCTTTTTACTGTAAAGCGCCCAGAGTCGCTCTGCAGTGAGATGGGCGGTAACAAATTTGAAATATAAATAAATATAATGAAATAATGAAATAAAAACCACCAAATTCAACTTTTGAGTGATGCATATTCATTACAAAGGTGGTAGATTTTAATAAATTAAGTATAGTATTTCAAAAGCTATTGAAAAGAAAAAGAGTTAACTCCAGTGGGCTTTTTAAATGCCATTGCCCTCAGTCCATCGGCAACCTGGTGGCAGCACTGGGCACGAGGTGTGCCAACCTCTTTCTCAAAGCGGCTCAGAAGGGTCCTACGTCTCTACTACAAGAGACGTAGAGCAGCATTAGAGAACATCCTTTGCATGCAGAAAAGATCCTCGTTTCCGTCCCAGCATCTCCAAGAATTGGGACTCACGGTGCACCTTCCTCCTATGTAATCCAGTTATCACACTGTACAGCAAAGGGGGAAAAATTGGGTTACCCTATCCGTTTTGCAAAAAACCGAAGGACCACTGAACGGCAGCAAACATACAGAAAGCAGCTCCTTGGCCATCACTTAAATGTCGTTTACATTTTTGCAGCCTGGATATATTACATCTATCCTACCGCATCTATTTAGAAAGGTATTTCCCCCCTCCTTCTTAACCATTTGTAATTTGAGGCTTTTGTTAGTCATCTTCTATATCTTCGGTGCAGAGAGAAGGGCGGGGTAATCCTGCAATTTTGGGCGTTGATTTTTCATGGAGAGGCGCCGTTCTTAAATCTCATTGGCTGGTCGCTTTGTCACTCCCGTAAATTCCTGCAGGCGCTGGTAACTCTCGCCGCTGAACTCTCGGAAAACGGGGTATTTTCTTCCCTTCCAGTGCCTCGTCTCCTGAATGCTCTCTCTCCCTTGTATTTCGAAATCTGTATTATTCGACCTCTCAGAGATCACCAACCCCCCCCCTTTTTATTTTTCTCATAGCCCATAGCGTCCTGCGCCTGTTATCCGTACCTCCACCACACGCTCCGCGTTCCCGCGTCCGTTATTATTCCCCAGCGCAAAGGAACTAATGGGGGGGGGGCTCCATTTGGCTTTTAAAATCCAGATAGGTGGGAAGAACTGCCTATTCCTTCTTCCCGGCGTTCTATTGGTGGAAATGAGAGCGGTGGGGTTAATATTCCCGCCCCCCTCAGGTTTTCCTTCCTCTATCGCCGCGGCTGGGGCCGTGGGTAGCTGGATCTCCCTCGCTTTGCTCTATGAACGGAGGCATCTAGTGGGGCAGAACCAGGATCCGGTGCCTTGGCGAAAGCTGAATTCCGATTGGAGAATGTGGCCAGGTAGGAGGGAACCGAGAGCCCGGGGCCCGGATCCTAATTGGCCAGTCGAAGCAAAGGATGTGGAGCAGAGGGCGGAGTTCGCTGCCCGTCAATCGGGGAGTGAATTGGGATTGTCGCGGGCGGCGGCGGCGGCGGCGGTTCCGGTGGTTGGTCTTTTTCCGCCGCTGCCCGCAGCAGCTCCGGCTCCTCCATGGCCGCTGCAGCCCCTGGCGCGGTCCTCCCTGCCGTGCTGGTGGAGGGGGAGGCGGTGGCCGTGGAGGCCAGGCCCGGAGGCTTGGGACCCCCGCCTCCCTGAGGAGAAGGAGCCGAAATGGCAACGCCGGCCGCGCAGGTAGGAGGGCGAGGGCGCTCGGCTCCTCTTTTCTGCTTCTCCCCGCTGAATAGCGCATGCAGCCCTTCCGGCACGGAGGGCGAAACGCTTTCCTTTCTCAGCCGCCGTTTGCTGTCCGTCCTCCTTTCCCTGCGGAAAAACCTCCTTCAGGGAGCCGGGTCTCCTGCCCGTTAACTCTTGTCCTGCTCTCAGCCTGTGGTGGGGCCTGAGTGTGTCTCGGAGATGGGGATGCTTGGCCTACCTATATTGGGACCTCCCGATTGCCTAGAGGTTTCCTCGCCTTGCTTGGGAGTTTCAGTGGGGAAAATAGCCACGCTCTTCTCCCAGTGTATCGTTTTCGTATCCCAAAGAAGCACAAGTCACACTCGGCCAAACCCAGCAATTCCCCAGTCCTAAAGAGGGGGGATTTCTTCGGTCCTGCTCTCTGCCAACTCGGGAATGGTACGCTCCTCTTTTCCGCTAGGTAGGTCAATAATTATGATAATCATCATGCACTCTGAATGTAAACGGTGTTGCTCCACCATCTTTAGTTACTTTTTGCGTATATCATTAAAGCTTTACTAAATGAGCATTGGGACTAAAAATCGTTGGGGGGTACATAAGGTAATGTCCTGCTGATCTGAGGTTTGAACTGTTTGTGGAAAATAAGGTTATTTTAGCTTGGTATTTTATCTCCAGTATTCGAATCAGTAGGTCCTTGAATACCACTTGTTAGGAAGCATAAGCAGAAAGGTTATGCTCATGTCCTGCTTGGGTTGTATATGGGCATCTCATCAGTCCCTAAATAACCTTTGGTTGGATCTGGCATGGAGGCTTTTACATTCCTCCATGAATACCCTGTGCTGATCAATGCAGCTTCATTTGCATTGGGAACCACTTTCTCATCTAAAAATGTTCTTCCTCCCGCTGTCTCCCAGTGATATAGCTTGGACAAGAATGCAATTGGCATTGAGGATTCCTTTATATATAGTATGTCTATCTTAGTTCCTTTTGCTTTCCTTTGAAATGAATGGACAAAGAAGTCTTCTCTCCTGTCCAAGAACAGTTAAAACATGTTCTTTATTATTAAGCTGTGGTTGTTGAGAAGTTGTAGGAAATGTTACTGGGTTTATATGGGTAAGAGAAAATGTAGTCTCATCAACCAGCCAAACTAATTCTTATTTCTAGTGGGAGAAAAATATCACTTCTGTAGGCTAGAAATTGCTGTAATGCTCTGATCTCAAGAAATGTTTTGATTTTAATCTTTCTATTAAGTTCAGTCTCTTAAAGATTTTTAAAATTTTGTGAACACTAATTTTAGGTTGATCTAAATGATGTCACCCCAAAGTACATGCTTACATTGTCTAGTTAATACTGGGAAGTTTCTTACTGAAATTATATTAGATTAGTTTTAGGAATCAGAATAGACAAAATCCAGGACACTTGTTCTCTTGGTACAATTTTTATACAACTTACTACCAAATTCTTTTTGTTGAAAGATTACTGCACATATTTGACTTTACTATAGTGTTAATGCCCATAATTAATTTGTTCAAAATGGTCAATACAGATAAGTTTATTTGCTATAGTTATTTCTTTTCACATGAGAAATCATAGTTTGAAAAAGTTTGATTGAATCCTGGCTGCTTTTAAAGGACAATAATAGAAATTGGACCCAAGATTTCTCAGCATGTGGCTGAACTTGGTTGATCATTGAAAGTGAAGCAGGGATTGGTGTGGTTTGAACTTGGATGGGAGATAGACTAGGCTAGGAAGTTAAAAAATATCCCAAGAGTTTGACTTATGATGGAAGTAACTTGTATAGTCTTATGTCAGACTATAGAGTGCTTCATTTGTGGATATTAATAGCACAAGAGGACCAAATTTAAACATGAAATAATTCTATATTTTATATTTTACTGCTGTTCTTGCTGGATGTGATGGAAGGCATGTGCGAGGAAGATACTGGAATGGAGGATCAAGGTTATCAGAAGGGAGGGGGAGCATTCCTGGAGAGGTTACAGAGCAAGTGCTTTCTCAGCCCTCAGCAGGACCGTGAGAATAGGAAGAAGCTGAGACTGGCCTCTCCCTAGAGTCTCATGGGGTATATCCACCAGTTGCTTTAGCATAGGTTTAGTCTGGCGAGATTCTGTCTATTAGGTGCAAGCTAATAAAGGAACGGGACTGGACTGGACTGGACCGCCTCATTGTCGTTCTTGGGCTGGGCCTGACACTGGCTCTTCCTACAAACGACAGCATGGCTGGTTTATGGATAAGCATTTGTCCAAACACAGAATTACTACTACATCTGGCCATTTTTAACCATGATATACTATGGTGAACTATGCATTTTGTAATGGTTGAAAGCAGTGTTTATAAATGATTCTGTTCCATGTTTTACTAGCTAAAAACAAGTGATAATATGTCTTAATAGTTGTTAGTCTAAAAAAATGTTCAAGCTTAATTGAAATAAATGGTGTTGAGCATGCATGGTCTAATTATATGAATATTCATTTTAATAGAGTCACATATAAAAATGAAAGCTATTACATTGTATCCTAAACCAGCTAGCAGTTGATTTTGGAAATGTTAAATTGTAATCTCTTCTACTCAGTCTTTGCATAAGATTCAGGCAGCCTTCATGGCTAAAAATAGGGTGGTTACAGCATCACTCAGTTGTGAATTGCCTTGTTCCTATCCCAATTCACTTCCTCAGGGATTCTTTATCCTCAACCAGATCTGTTAAGTATACATTTGCAGTTTTGGATGGGAGATCATCAAAAAATAATCAGGGTATAAGCTGGACTTGAAAGTTTTTTTTTTTTTTTAAAGAGAGAGAGAGAAAGAAAGAAAAAATCACTCTTTTATTCCTGCCAGGAAAATATCATAAACATGTCCAGAGAGTTACCAGAAGTTGAATGAAACCTGAAGGAGACTTAAAGTTTTTAACAGAAATTGGAGATTGAGTTAGTCTGTATACTATCAAGGACCAGTGGGAAACTTTGTAATATTAATAGGCATTTGTTTTTAGCTGGTTGAGGCCCAATGTTTTAGCTTAAACAATGGGGAATTGTTTCCAAACGGTGTCTGTCAAAAGAAGGGAGAATTAATCTATTCATGGGTGCAGATTTTTGTTGTGGCATACACTGAAAAAACAATTGTTGAGAAGAATTACAATTCTGGTTGCTGGTCATGGTAAACTATCTGTAAGAATCTTTGTCAGCTGGCTACCAATATAGTGGATGATTATTGAAAACAATTGATCCTAGCTCAGAAGATCGCCTTCACCTTTACTTTATTTAAAAATCCTTAGCTTAATTTTTTTTAAAAAATGGTAGAATTGTCTTATATCTGAGCTAGTTATGATGTAAACCATGTTTCTTAACCTTTCTGTGTTCACAGATCCTTCCGTGAATCTAATCAAAGCTGTAGACTCTTTTCTCCAGGAAAATGCACATAAATCTATACACACAGAATTTATTTCCTTATATTAAACTGTAAATATATGATATTTCCATGCCTCCTTAACATCAGGTATCCACAAGTATGAAATAATAATACAATTAGTCTGGCATTAAAAAATTATAGTGAGCTTTTGAAAAGTCTACAGTTTTACTTTAAAATTCATATTGACCTGATTGAACAATAACAAATGTTCATAATGGCAGGGTATTTTTTCTTTAATTTTTATCAGCAGAAAACTGTTCAAGACATCATAACATGGCAGTGATAATTATACATCCAGCGCACCCTATACTTTGGAGTGAAGCAGTGCCTTAATAATAATTTTATTATATATAAATACAAATTTTCCCCAAATACATTTTTCAAAGTAATAGGAAAGAAACTGATGGAGAAAGAATGAGTGGTTTTTGTTGCTGCTGTTGTTGTTTGGCACCTGGTTCACAACCTCCCTGAGGACCATTCATGGTTTCCTAATAGTCCATGCACCCAGTTTAAGAACCGCCAGTATAAAGCCTCAACTGTAATTCACTATGTGTAAGAGTGAATGATTGCTTGGAATCTGTCTTCTGATGTTCTTAAAACTTAATATTTAACCTGTTTATTACTGAAGTCAGCAGTTTTAGAGTCATGACTCAGTTGAACTGAAAATGGGATGTGAGTTCTTATATGAAGTGTGGTGTGTCTATGGTAAACAAGCTTTTTAGAAAATGATTTTTTTTCAAATACTGCAATAGCATTAATAAAATAGGTTTTACAGGTAGTCCTCTCTATCAGGCCTTTCGTTCAGCAACCATTCAAAGTTACAATGGCACTGAATGAAGGTACTTACAACCTGATCTGAAGTTATGGCGATCTGGGCCCTTGGCAATTGGTTCGCCCTTACGACTGGTTGTCAAGCACCCCACAATCATGTGATCGCCATTTACAATCTTCCCTGCTGCCTGCCAGGAAAGTAGCCCGCAGGGAAAGTCGCAAGCCGCTGCCGCCTGCCAAGAACACTCCCTCTTGTCTCTGAGAGCTGCCTGAAAAAGCTCTGTGCCGAAATCCAAACAGGATTTTGGCACGGGGAGTTTAGCACACAGCTCCATGCGCTAAACTCCCCATGCCAAAATCCTGCTTGGTTTTCAGCATGAAAGTTTTTCAGGCAGCCCCCATGGGGAGTTTAGCAAACAGAGCTCTGGGGGCTGCCTGAAAAAGCTTTGTGCCAAAAATCCAAGCAGGATTTTCAGCCACGGAGGATGGGGGAGGGAGGCCCTTGCACACCCAACATGCACCGCACCTCTGTGCACCCGACCCAACCCTCCCATGTACCCTCATGCACCCCCTCCTTCCCTCACCTGGCAGGGCCTGGGGCTTGCAACTTCCTGCTGGCTTTCCCACTGACTTGATTGTGGGAAGATGGCAGGAAGTTTCCTTGCCTAACAACTGGGACATTCACTTAACGGCAACTGAGACTGCTGGGATTGTGGTTGCTAAACGATGCAGTCACGTGATTTTCACCTAACGACCACATTGCTTAGCGACCGAAGTTTCAGTCCCGATTGTAGTCAGATAGCAAGGACTACCTGTATTTCCAGTATTGGCCATATGTTTCCTGTATTGTTGTTCATATTTTGTATTACTTGTCTGTACACTGCATGCACAATTATTAGGCAAGTCGTATTTTTGAGGATGAATTTCATTATTGAACAACTACAGTGCTCTCAGTAAATCCAAAATGTTAATAAACCTCAAACCTGAATATTTAAGGAAGTAAAAGGGAGGTTTTGGCTTTCTTAGGAGCATATCTATGTGTGCACAATTATTGGGCAACTATTAGTGTGCAGAATTATTATGCAACTAAATGAAAAACTAAAATTCCCCCATCTCACTCATTTTCATCTGTTAAAGTGAGAATAATAAACAACTCAAAATTTACAAATAAACATTTCTGACATTTCAAACAAAAAATCAGTGACCAATGTAGCCGCCCTTCTTTGCAATAACAGTCATAAGCGTTCCATTCATGGAGTCTGTCAGTTTCTTGATCTGTTGACGATCAACTTTTTGTGCAGCAGCAACCACAGCCTCCCAGACACTGTTCAGAGAGGTGTAATGTTTTCCTTCACCATAAATCTCCCGTTTGAGAAGGGCCCACAAGTTCTCAGTAGGGTTTAGGTCAGGTGAGGAAGGGGGCCATGTCATTATTCTTTCATCTTTGAGGCCTTTACTGGCTAGCCACGCAGTGGAGTACTTCGATGCATGCGATGGAGCATTGTCCTGCATAAACATCATGGTCCTCTTGAAAGATACAGACTTTTTCCTGTACCACTGCTTGAAGAAAGCATCTTCTAAAAACTGGCAGTAGGTTTGGGAGTTGATTTTGAGTCCATCTTCAACCGGAAAAGGTCCAACTAGCTCATCTGTAATAATACCAGCCCATACCAGTACCCCACCTCCACCTTGCTGGCGTCTGAGTCGAAGTGGAGCTCTGTACCCATTACTGATCCAGCCATCGGCCCATCCATCTGGTCTGTCAAGAGTCACTCTCATCTCATAAAACCTTTGAAAAATCTGTCTTCAGATATTTCTTGGCCCAGTCTTGGCGTTTCAACTTATGTGTCTTGTTCCGTGGTGGTCGAGTTTCAACCTTCCATACCTTGGCCATGTCTCTGAGCACTGAACACCTTGTACTTTGGGCACTCCAGGTAGGTTGCAGTTCTGGAATATGACAGCACTGGAAGATAATGGGTTCCTGGTAGCTTCACGTTTGATTCTTCTCAAATCTTTGGCAGTTAATTTGCATCTTTTTTTTCTCAACACATTTCTTGCAACCCTGTTGACTATTTGCAACAAAATGTTTGATCGTTCTGTGGTCACGCCCCAATATCTTAGCATTTTCAAGAGTGCTGCATCCCTCTGAAAGACTTCTTACAATTTTTGACTTTTCAGAGTCAGTTAAATCTCTTTTTTGGCCCATTTTGCCTGAGGAAAAGAAGCTGCCTCATAATTATGCACACCTTGATATAGGGTGTTGATCTCCTTAGGCCACACCCTCCCTCATTACATAAATACACATCACCTGATATGCTTATATCCAATCAGCATTCAAGTTTATACAGCTTGGAGGTGGAAAATATGCATAAAAATGATGATATGGTCAAAATACTCACTTGCCTAATAATTGTGCACACGGTGTAGTCTCACTAGTCTAAAAACATCAGCTGAATAGAAATTGGTTCCGATTCATTCATACGTTATTATTAGATTTTTATCCCACCTTTTTAATATAGAACTCAAGGTGGTGAACATACTTAATACTCCTGCCTCCTATTTCTCGGCAACAACAACCCTGTGAGTTGGGTTGGGCTAAGAGAGAGTGACTGGCCCAAAGTCACTCAGCTGGCTTCATAGTCTCCTGGTTTGATGAATTATTAAGAAGGGAATACCTGCTTTTCAATATCTTTTGGAGAAAGGTCTTATATGGTGGGCCACCATAGTCACAATTGTTAAGCGACTATTTGTAGCTAAACATGCAACCTACTATCAGTGTTTGAATCAGAGGTCCTTCCGTTATAGAATAACTAATATTACAGCTTTGGGGGTATGATTATACTAGTCTATTACAGCAAAATTAATACTGTTTAACACTATTATTTAAATTATGTTTACTCTGAACATAAAAAGCAAATCAAATTCCTACATACTCTAATTGCTAAATAATGAAAGAACAAAAACAAAACAAAAAACCCCACAGGCTCTTTTCCTCCATTCAGAGTCCATTGTGTAATATTGTAGACCTTGTTTATGATCCTCAAGTGCTTCACTGAAGTCTGCTGAAGACTGGGTTATGAGAGGATGAGATCTTATGCATACGAAATTTATTTTTCTCAATCCAATCCTAGCACCTTCATACTGTTTCTTTTTCATCCTGCATTTTTTCACAGGATTTGCTCTTAATTGAGCAGTACAATTGAAGAAACTATTGGATCTTGGATTTGCTTTATACAATACAGTGGCTGGATTTCACACAAATACCATGACAAAGAGGGCAAGATAGTTTTGTTGTGTCGTCATTAGATCAAAAAGGACTGACTCATGTTGTTAATAAAATTTTTCTCTCTTAGTCAGACTTCTTATCCCGCCACGAAGCAAGCCCGTTCTGGTTTCTCCTGGATGTTCCTAGAAAACATAGATGTATATTAAAGATTGAAACTGATAAAAAGGGAATGCAGTGAAAGCCCAATAAGGATATTTTTCCTTATTCCTCTGGTGAAATCTGATCAGACACTGCTGTAGCAGTAATGATAACTCTACAAAAAAGAACAAGTTCACAAATGTTTATAAGAGCACCAGCCATTTCCTACCTACTTTACTTTTTACTTCCTTGAATAATAGAAAAGAACTTCTCGGCCTGGAAGACTGTGTTTTAAGGAATATAAACATCTGACTAGTAGCTAGTTACAATTCAGCTATAGTTTGAAGCAGTGTCAGTGGTATGTAGTGATTTTTGACCTCTGGAAGTGATTGTATCAAATATTTTTAGAGAGAAGTTCAAGGTCTTTGTCTGCAGTAATAACAAAATGACTACAGATAATTTTTTGGCATTTTAAAAATGAATTATCTTTTCTAGCCCTAACTTTGTAGCTCAGAGTCTGTAAAAGAGGGAATAACTATTGTGTAATGAAACAGTATTAAATCCGACTAGATAGGCTCCTTGAGCAAAGGTCAAGTAAGATACTCTATAGAGAGATAAATATATACATTTCTCAGTTTTAAAGCAACATGGAGGCCCTCAAACAAAATATTGCAGCGTAGAGCTCTTATATTCAGGGATTGTCATTCCATCTACCCTTTTTCTTCTCCAGCTGCCCTTTTTATTTATTTTTTCTGTAGCTATCTGTCAATATTCTGTTGTTATTGGACTGAATGAAGCAAAAGGTGATTTGTTGAGTTTGGATTGTTCTGTGAACTCCACCAATTGTGGGTTATTTAATAATCCATGGCTAAAGTAATCATTGTTTCACATAATTAATGAACCAGATTGGGTTTTTTCCCTCTTTTGGGGATTTTCTTCTTGGATTGGATATGTTTGTGTTCAAACCCAGCACATTAAAATCTTGGATTTCTTAAGTAGTTCTTAGATTCCTTTGGACCTTGAAAAATAGTTTCTCCCTGTGAGCTAGGAAATGTCCTATCCAAATAGTTATATGAATCTGTTTTTCTATCACTTTTATCTCTGTTTTTCTTAACCCTCTTTTTTTGCCAGTCATTCCATTCTCATTCTTGCATGGTTTCCTTGTTTTCCTCAGTCATGCTATCAGGTTCCCATTCCCACCTATTGAGAACATTCCATACCACTGAATTATTATTGAGTTGCTTCTTGGCACATGTTGAATTTGCTATGAGACCTGCTTTGATTTTAAAGTATAGTTATTTTGAAGCTTTGGGGGACAAGAATGGAGAAGATTGAAGTAAATGGATTCAATTTGAGCAATTGATGGATGTTGCTGTGTGATACATGCAAAGAACATCACAAATGTGAATACAGTATGTCACTTTTGAATGGATATTACTAACCTCATGCTTTATGTGTGTGTTGGAGTATATGTATATGGTACTGAAAGTGCATGTTTGGGGAAGGCTGATATGAGCTTCAAAAAGGCTTAACTTGTTCCATTTCTAGTACTGGGCCCAGCTTGATAAAGATATTTGAATACTATTGTTCTTTATTTAAGAGAAAAAAAATGTTAAATTTGTCTTCCCTGGTTGTTGGAGGTTGTTCTTCTAATTATGTCACATGCCCGAAGCAGTATTTATTTACAAACCAGCTAGGCAAATAGCTTCACTTACCTTGGATAAGTAATTTTATTATCTTCCTCCCTGTAGCATTTTGCAGCTGTAAACAGAATATCAAGAATAATTTGACCTCTGCTACATACATTCCTTGTTTTGTATGTGGTTCTACCTTCTAATCCATTACTTGGGAATTAAATAATAGTTGTAAAGTTCCAAAAATATTGTTACTGACATTTTAGATATCTAGTATAATAATCAACTTTGTGTTTGTTGTATTTAGAGGGTTCATATTTAGCCTTACTATTCTGATGTTTGTGGCTTGGGGTGCTACTACTCAACAAAAACTTTATTTCAATTGTAGACCAGTATAAAATACATAGACTTGGAACCATTCGAGGAATAAGAATGTATGTATAGAAAAACACATTAATAACATAATTATAAACATCACTAACATAGAATTGTAATACAGTAAAGAATAAAATACAATATAAATTAAAATACCAGAATACAAGTAGTCCTTGCTTAATGACCACAATAGGGACCAGAAAATTGGTCGTTAACTGGGGTGGTCATTAAGCAGGTCACCACATAACTGGACCTGATTTTACAACCATTTTTATGATGGTTGTTAAGTGAATCGCCGCAATTGTTAAGCGAATCACATGGTGATTAAGCAAATCCAGCTTTCCCAATAGTTGTTTTTTGCTGGAATTCACTTAATGACCATGTGATTTACTTAACAACCAAGTGGTTCCCTTAACTACCATCATAAAGGTTGCAAATCGTGATCATGTCATCACGGGGGCAACAGTTTGCGATGGTCGTAAGTACAAGTACAGGTTGTAAAGCACATTTTCCAAGCCCATTGTAACTTCGAATCATCATTAAACAGATGGTCACTAAGCAAGGACTGCCTGTAATATAAAATAAATAAAATAAAAATAGAGCAAAAATAGTCAGCAAATTAAAAAAACAGCTTATATTGTCATCACATAACTCACATAACATATCAATGGAGGCGAATATGTGTAGCTCAGGGTTGAACTCTGGAGTCCTTGGGGTTCTCTGAGCTTGGTTCTTTTCTTGCAAACATTTCATTACCCAGCTAGGTAACATCTTCAGTGCTAAAATGGGATGAGGTTTGCTCTCTATTTATCTGCTGTGGCCTGCTTTGCCAGTGCTGGTGGGGGTGGGGGTTCTGTTTTGCTCTTCTAGTAGTTCATTGATTAGCATATATTGACTGCTTGATTGTGTGCCTGGTGGTGGGTGACTTTTGCTTACCTGGGTGATGATTGCTGGAGATGATTGCTGATGATTGAATGCTGGTGAGGCGATCTTCTGGTCTTTTGTCTCTTTTGAATAGTATGTAGACGCTGTTAATCTCTATGTGTCTGTTAATTGCTGCCTTGTCTGAATACCAGGCTTCCAAGAATTCTCTTGCATATTTGGATTTGGCTTGGTCTAAAATGCTGACAGTGTCCACGTGTTGTGCAATTAAGGAATTTTCATCATGTCTTCTGACTGCTAGTTGGTGCTCATGGATGCATTCTGCTAGTCTTCTGCCTGTTTGTTCTACGTAGTGTTTGTAACAGTCCTTACACTGTATGTTGTAGATGACTCCTGTTTTTTCTTCTTGGGCAACTGGGTCTTTTGGTTTACTTAGGATATTTTGGAGTGATTTTGTTGGTTTGTGTGCTACAGAGATGCCATATGGTTGAAATAATCTGTTGGTGGTTTCTGAGATGTTTCTGATGTATGGCAGTGTGATCCTTTTCATGGCTTGTGTGGGTTGTGTTGTAGTAGGTTGAGTGGTCAGGCACCTTTTGATAAAGTTACGTGGGTATCCATTCTGTTGGAAGATGTTGTATAGGTGGTCTGTTTCCTTTTTCTGCTGTTCTGGGTTGCTGCAATGCGTTTGAGCTTGCTTGAATAACGTTCTTACACAGCTCCTCTTGTGGGAGGTCGGGTTGTTGCTTTGGTAGTGGGGTACTTGATTGGTGTGGGTTGTCTTCCGATAAACTTGGGTTTCTAATTTCCTGTTGTTTCCTCTGCTGATGAGGATATCCAGGAAGGGTAGTGTGTTGTTGTTTTCTTTGGTGAATTTTATTCCTTTGAAGATGTGGTTAATGGTTTCATGTGTCTTCTCTAGTTGTTTCTTTTTTATTATAACAAATGTGTCATCTACATACCGGATCCATATTTTAGGTTGTATGTGTAGCAGTGCTATAGCTTCTAGGCATTGCATTACAATCTCTGCTATGAGTCCTGACAGTGGTGATCCCATGGGTGTGCCTCTGATTTGTTGGTATATTTGTCCATCAAATTGAAAATAGGTGGTGAGGCAGAGGTTGATGAGGTCAGTAATTCTGGGTATTTCAATCTGGGTGTATTTGGTTAAGTCAGGTGTTTTGTGTAGTACAGCTGATATGGATTCTTTCACTAGTTCTGGGTTTATGGATGTGAAGAGTGCTATGACATCAAATTAGACCATAATTTCATCTTCATCTATGTGCACATCTTTGATTTTCTGGAGGCACTGCAGTGAGGAGTTGATAAATATTCACTGTTCTCTGTGAGGTGTCCAAGCTTTTTTGTCAGTTCTTTCGCTATGTTGTAAGTTGGAGTCCCTGGTAAAGATACAATTGGTCGGAGTGGTATGTCAGGCTTGTGTATTTTTGGTTGTCCATAGAAGCGTGGGAGGATGGGTCCATTGCTTTTCATCTGCCACTGTTCTTCCTTTGTGTTCTGGCCTTTCTTAGTTAGGTCATTGAGTGTTCTCTCGATTAGATTGTCTAGTTTCTGTATTGGGTTGGTGTTAACAGGGATATAGGTTTCTTTGTCTTCTAATAACTTGTTGGCTTTTTGCAGGTATTCTGATTTATCCATAATAACTGTGGTGCGGCCTTTGTCTGCCGGGAGGATGGTGATGGTTTGGTCCTTCCTTAGGCTATTGACGGCTGCTCTGTCTTCTGCTTTGAATTGGGGTTGATGCCGTGTCCTTCTGATCTGTGGTATGATTGTCTGCCTTATGGAAGACAACCCACACCAATCAAGTACCCCACTACCAAAGCAACAACCCGACCTCCCACAAGAGGAGCTGTGTAAGAACGTTATTCAAGCAAGCTCAAACGTATTGCAGCAACCCAGAACAGCATAAAAAGGAAACAGACCACCTATATAACATCTTCCAACAAAATGGATACCCACGCAACTTTATCAAAAAGTGCCTGACCACTCAACCTACTACAACAGAATGGACACAAGCCATGAAAAGGATCACACTGCCATACATCAGAAACATCTCAGAAACCACCAACAGATTATTTCAACCATATGGCATCTCTGTAGCACACAAACCAACAAAATCACTCCAAAATATCCTAAGTAAACCAAAAGACCCAGTTGCCCAAGAAGATAAAACAGGAGTCATCTACAACATACAGTGTAAGGACTGTTACAAACACTACGTAGAACAAACAGGCAGAAGACTAGCAGAATGCATCCATGAGCACCAACTAGCAGTCAGAAGACATGATGAAAATTCCTTAATTGCACAACGCGTGGACACTGTCAGCATTTTAGACCAAGCCAAATCCAAATATGCAAGAGAATTCTTGGAAGCCTGGTATTCAGACAAGGCAGCAATTAACAGACACATAGAGATTAACAGCATCTATATACTATTCAAAAGAGACAAAAGACCAGAAGATCGCCTCACCAGCATTCAATCACCAGCAATCATCTCCAGCAATCATCACCCAGATAAGCAAAAGTCACCCACCACCGGGCACACAATCAAGCAGTCAACATATGCTAATCAATGAACTACCAGAAGAGCAAAACAGAACCCCCACCCCCACCAGCACTGGCAAAGCAGGCCACAGCAGATAAATAGAGAGCAAACCTCATCCCATTTTAGCACTGAAGATGTTACCTAGCCAGGTAATGAAATGTTTGCAAGAAAAGAACCAAGCTCAGAGAATCCCAAGGACTTCACATAACATAGCTTTCATTACAGCTAGGTATTCACTAGCACCCCTTCATGGATCACTGCCTTGTCGTGGCGAAGGGGCTTGTGTAACTCAGTGAAGCCATGAGCTATACCGTGCAGGGCCACCCAAGACGGACAGGTCATGACAGAGAGTTCTGATAAAATGTGGTCCACTGGAGAAGGAAATGGCAACCCACTCCAGTATCCTTGCCAAGAAAACCCCATGGACAATGTTAAAAGGCTAAAAGATATGACGCCGGAAGATGAGCCCCTCAGGTCGGAAGGTGTCCAATATGCTACTGGGGAAGAGCGGAGGGCAATTCCAAGTAGCTCCAGAAAGAGTGAAGCGGCTGGGCCAAAGCCGAAAGGACGTTCAGCTGTGGATGTATCTGGAAGCGAAAAGAAGGTCCGATGCTGTAAAGAACAATATTGTATAAGTACCTGGAATGTAAGATCTATGAACCAAGGCAAGCTGGATGTGGTCAAACATGAGATGACAAGATTGAACATCGACATCTTGGGAATCAGCGAACTGAAATGGACGGGAATGGGTGAATTTAATTCAGGTGACCATTATATCTACTACTGTGGGCAAGAAACCCTTAGAAGAAATGGAGTTGCACTCATAGTCAATAAGAGAGTGGGAAAGGCAGTAATGGGGTGCAACCTCAAAAACGACAGAATGATCTCAGTGCGTATCCAAGGCAAACCATTCAATATCATAGTCATCCAAGTCTATGCCCCAACCACTGATGCTGAAGAAGCTGAAGTTGACCGCTTCTATGAAGACCTACAACACCTTCTAGAACTAGCACCAAAAAAAAGATGTCCTTTTCATCATAGGGGATTGGAATGCTAAAGTAGGAAGTCAAGGAGTAATCGGAATAACAGGCAAGTTTGGCCTTGGAGTACAAAATGAAGCAGGGCAAAGGCTAATAGAGTTCTGTCAAGAGAACAAGCTAGTCATAGCAAACACTCTTTTCCAACAACACAAGAGACGACTCTACACATGGACATCACCAGATGGTCAATACCGAAACCAGATTGATTATATACTTTGCAGCCAAAGATGGAGAAGCTCTATACAGACAGCAAAAACAAGACCAGGAGCTGACTGTGGCTCAGATCATGAGCTTCTTACTGCAAAATTTAGGCTTAAATTGAAGAACGTAGGGAAAACCACTAGACCACTCAGGTATGACTTAGATCATATTCCTTGTGAGTACACAGTGAAGGTGATGAATAGATTTAGAGGATTAGATTTGGTAGACAGAGTGCCTGAAGAACTATGGACGGAGGTCTGTAACATTGTACAGGAGGCAGCAACTAAAACCATCCCAAAGAAAAAGAAATGCAAGAAAGCAAAATGGCTGTCTGATGAGGCTTTACAAATAGCTGTGGAAAGAAGGAATGCAAAAAGCAAGGGTGAAAGGGAAAGATATAAGCAACTGAATGCAGATTTCCAGAAAATAGCAAGGAGAGATAAGAAGGCCTTCTTAAATGAACAATGCAAAGAAATTGAGGAAAACAATAGAATGGGGAAGACTAGAGATCTCTACAAGAAAATTGGAGATATGAAAGGAACGTTTAGTGCAAAGATGGGCATGATAAAGGACAAAAAAGGCAGAGACCTAACAGAAGCAGAAGAGATTAAGAAGAGGTGGCAAGAATACACAGAAGAACTATACAAGAAAGATCTTAATGTCCCTGATGTCCACGCTGGTGTGATCACTGACCTTGAGCCAGACATCCTAGAGAGTGAAGTCAAGTGGGCCTTAGGAAGCATTGCTAACAACAAAGCTAGTGGAGATGACAGTATTCCAGCTGAGTTATTTAAAATACTAAAAGATGATGGTGTTAAAGTGCTGCACTCAATATGCCAGCAAGTTTGGAAAACGCAACAGTGGCCACGGGATTGGAAAAGGTCAGTTTACGTTCCAATTCCAAAGAAGGGCAACGCCAAAGAATGGTCAAACTATCGCACAATTGCACTCATTTCACATGCTAGCAAGGTTATGCTCAAAATCCTACAAGCTAGGCTTCAGCAATACATGAACCGAGAACTACCGGATGTACAAGCTGGGTTTCAAAGAGGCAGAGGAACTAGAGATCAAATCGCCAACATTCGCTGGATCATGGAGAAAGCACGAGAGTTCCAGAAAAATATCTACTTCTGTTTCATTGACTATGCAAAAGCCTTTGATTGTGTGGATCACAACAAACTGTGGCAAATTCTGAAAGAGATGGGGGTACCAGACCACCTTACCTGTCTCCTGAGAAATCTGTATGCGGGCCAAGAAGCAACAGTCAGAACCGGTCATGGAACAACCGATTGGTTCAAAATAGGGAAAGGTGTACGACAAGGCTGTATACTGTCACCCTGCTTATTTAACCTATATGCAGAGTACATCATGAGAAATGCCAGGCTGGAAGAATCACAAGCCGGAATTAAGATTGTAGGGAGAATCATCAACAACCTCAGATATGCGGACGATACCACCCTAATGGCAGAAAGTGAAGAAGAACTAAAGAGCCTCTTGATGAGGGTGAAAGAGGAGAGTGCAAAAGCTGGCTTGAAACTCAACATTAAAAAAACTAAGATCATGGCATCTGGACCCATCAATTCCTGGCAAATAGAAGGGGTAGAAATGGAAGCAGTAACAGACTTCATTTATTTGGGCTCCAAGATCACCGCAGACGGAGACTGCAGCCATGAAATTAAAAGACGGTTGCTCCTTGGGAGGAAAGCTATGGCAAGCCTAGATAGCATATTAAAAAGCAGAGACGTCACCTTGCCGACAAAGATCCGCATAGTCAAAGCTATGGTTTTTCCAGTAGTAGTGAGAGCTGGACCATAAAAAAGGCCGAGCGCCGAAGAATTGATGCCTTTGAACTGTGGTGCTGGAGAAGACTCTTGAGAGTCCCCTGGACTGCTAGGAGGTCAAACCAGTCAATCCTAAAGGAAATCAACCCTGATTGCTCATTGGAAGGATCGATAATGAAGCTCAAGCTCAGATATTTTGGTCACCTAATGCGAAGAGAGATCTCTTTGGAGAAGACCCTGATGCTGGGAAAGATTGAAGGCAAAAGGAGAAGAGGACGGCAGAGGATGAGATGGTTAGATAGCATCACTGAAGCAATGAGCATGAAACTGAACAAGCTCAGGGAGGCAGTGAAGGACAGGAAGGCCTGGCGCAATATGGTTCATGGGGTCACGAAGAGTCGGACACGACTTAACAACTAAACAACAAAAATTCACTAGCAGGCTATTTGGAATTATAGGAGTTAGAATTCAAGGTATCAAATAACATTTAAATATCAGTGTTATATGGGATATTAACCCAAAATTGTAAAACTTCGGTTTGTAAATATAAAACACTAAGATCTAACTATAATAATGATACTACTAATATTAAAACTTGAAAGACTACTCTATGAAGAACATGATAAAACAGAATTAAATGGGTTTAAAAAATTAAAAGACCAAAACTGTCAGCAGATCAAACATTCTAGATTATAAATTATATTAAATTAAGACTTTACATTACTAGCATTAAAATGTAGATTAAGTTTATTTAATTCAACCAAATATATAGAAGAGAAAAAGAATGCATAAAGGTACAAACAGCAAACATTGAAATGGAAAAAGAGAAAGCCAGAGCTGGAAAATAGACAATGTGAAGCTAAATCTAAACACAGAGGCACACTTTTATAGCACCTGCGATACCATGTGTTTTCTAATATCTAAGTTCAAGAGACAAATTTTGTGTCATAGTCTGCACACTCAGTCCCAAAGTTCAGTAAATCCTCTGGAGTCCAAAGAGTTCCATCACAGATTTCTTTATTCAGGAGAAGCATACAGCACCATAGTTTGTTGAGTCTGCCTCAACATAGCAAAGCCTTGTCTTTTTAAGCCCAACTTCCCCCCCTTCTAGGTTTCTATTCCCGCTTGCAGCTCTTCGTGCCTTGCTCCAGTTCTCACACCTCCTGGCCTTGGATGTCTGGCTCAAGATAGAGATA
Source organism: Python bivittatus (assembly GCF_059951505.1). Classification (NCBI taxonomy): domain Eukaryota; kingdom Metazoa; phylum Chordata; class Lepidosauria; order Squamata; family Pythonidae; genus Python; species Python bivittatus. Next base: position 13,407,839 of record NW_028277035.1, on the reverse strand, counting down.
ACGGCACCTGGCTTCCTCCTTTCCCCCCTTTATGGCAGGTCAAGCAAACGGTTAGAATAACATTCCCAGCATTACACTATTGATCTATGATTCGCAGTTAAAGCAAAAGTATAATTAGTAATTAAAGCATATTAAAACAATTGAAGAATCTGGTTTGCGTAGATCCTGACATGCCGCCCTCCAACAGAACAAATGTTCCTACATTCGGAAGAAAATCTGAAAAAGAAAATAGAATTACAATAATGAACATCAAAATGGTTACTTAGGCTTGTCAGGGTACTTTGAGTGGAAACGATCAAGTAGTTTAGGTGCTTTAACATTAACACTGTCCACCCATTCGTGATGGGTTTTGGGAAAATGTTTCCATTGAATCAGGTACTGGAGTTTGCCTTTATGTTTTCTAGAGTCCAAAACGTCTTTTACTTCAAAGTGACTTTGTCCTTCAATCATGATAGGTGTTGGTGGAGATGGATCAGGATGCCATGCTTCAGAGGGTTTGAATGCTTTCAACAAATTTGCATGGAAAACAGGATGAATATTTCTATAATGCTTTGGCAAAGATAACTTAAATGCCACAGGATTTATAACTTTCTCAATTGGGAAAGGTCCCACATATTTTGGAGCAAGTTTTTTAGATGGTTGGGAAGATTTCAAGTTTTTTGTAGAAAGCCAAACTAGGTCGCCTACCTTCCAAAGTGGGTTTGCAGTGCGTTTTTTATCGGCGAATTTTTTATGCTGGCTTTTTGCTTTTTCTAGAGATTTCACAATTAGTGGCCATAGAGTTATAATGTTGTTTATCCATTGGTCTGCTGAGAGTTCAGGGAGGTTTTTAAGAGGTAATTCTGGAAAAGGTGGAAAGTCCTGGCCAGATGCTATTTTGTATGGTGTAAATCCAGTGCTTTGATGCACTGTGTTATTATAAGCTACTTCAGCAAAAGGAAGGAGCTCAGACCAATCATCCTGCTGATGATTTGTGAAACATCTTAAATATTGTTCCAATAAAGAGTTAATTTTCTCCGTAGATCCGTCAGTCTCCGGATGAAAACTGGAACTCAAAGCTTGATTAGATCCAAGTAATGTAAGAAATTCCCTCCAAAATTTGGAAGTGAACTGTGGCCCGCGGTCTGAAATCACCCGCTTGGGGGCGCCATGGAGGCGGTAGACATGTGTAATGAACAGTTTAGCTAATTTTTTAGCGGTCGGAATTGATGAACATGGAATAAAATGTGCTTGTTTAGAAAATAGATCCACTACAACCCAAATCACTGTGTTGTGATTACTCAGAGGTAGGTCCACAATAAAGTCCATGGAAATTTCTTCCCAAGGTTTTTTTGGAGATGCTACAGATTGAAGAAGGCCGAGAGGTTTACCCCCTCTCTTCTTTGACATTGCACATACAGGGCATGTAGAAACATAGTCAGAAATGTCTTTTCTCATTGTTGGCCACCAAAATTGCCTGCGCAGAAGGTGTAAGGTTTTTATAAATCCAAAATGGCCTGAAGTCTTGTCATCATGTCCCCTTTCTAGAATTTGTTTACGAAATGAAAGTGGAACATAAAGCTTGTCTCCCATCCACCAAGCTTGGTCTTTATGGGTTAAAGTATTTTTATTATTTTGGAACCATTCATCAGAATCCAAAGCAGCATTTATCTTTTGGAGTAGGTCGTTGGTAGGGTTTTGTTTTTGGAGTTTTGCTTGAGATCTGGTTAGGGCCACTGAGCCAGGTTCTAGTTGAGGTGGTGCTTTAAGGATTACCGGGGCTACCACCTGTTCTCTTTGGCTGTTATGCTGAGGCAATCTTGATAATGCATCAGCTAAAAAATTTTTTCCCCCTGGTATGAATTTTAAAGTGAAGTTAAAGCGACTGAAGAATTGGGCCCAGCGTACTTGTTTAGGAGACAACTTTCTTGGAGCTGTAAGAGACTCCAAATTCTTGTGGTCTGTCCATACTTCAAATGGCTGGGCTCCTCCCTCTAGGAGATGCCTCCAGGTCATAAGGGCCCAGCGTACTGCAAAAGCCTCCTTTTCCCAAACAAGCCACCTTCTTTCTGTATCAGTAAATTTGCGAGAAATATAAGCACAGGGTTTGAGTGCACCCTCTTCATCTTTTTGAAGTAAAACAGCCCCAATTGCTACGTCTGAGGCATCGGCCTGTATTACAAAAGGCTTGTCAGGGTCTGGGTGTTTCAAAATTGGCTCTGCTGTAAATAAAGCTTTCAGAGCCTCAAAAGCTCTTTGGCACTCTTTTGTCCATGTTAACGGGGCCCCGGGTTTTTGAGCTTTCGCCATAACTTTGCCTTTTGTTTTTAGTAAATCTGTTAACGGCAAAGCCACTTGTGCAAAGTTTGGAATGAATTGGCGATAAAAATTGGCAAAGCCCAAGAAACTTTGCAATTGCCTTCTAGTTTTAGGTGGTTCCCAACCCAAAACATTTTGTTGAGTCTCACCCCACTTTACGAGGGATTTACCGGGGAAACCACCACCGTGGAGAAATCCCTCGAAAAGCCGACCGCGGCTGCGGAAATGGAGGAGGAATGCCCCGTGGCCGGGGCTGTAGGTGGATCCATGGGGAAGGAATCTCTGACCGGCACCTACCCGTCTCTCCCGGTGCCACGGAAGCCCGACCGGCGTAAAAGTAAGTTGTGGAGCATGGAAGAGCTGACGGGGGAGATGTCATTCCTAGACATGGAGCCTGATAAGAATTGGGCCCAGCGTACTTGTTTAGGAGACTCAACAAAATGTCATAGTCTGCACACTCAGTCCCAAAGTTCAGTAAATCCTCTGGAGTCCAAAGAGTTCCATCACAGATTTCTTTATTCAGGAGAAGCATACAGCACCATAGTTTGTTGAGTCTGCCTCAACATAGCAAAGCCTTGTCTTTTTAAGCCCAACTTCCCCCCCTTCTAGGTTTCTATTCCCGCTTGCAGCTCTTCGTGCCTTGCTCCAGTTCTCACACCTCCTGGCCTTGGATGTCTGGCTCAAGATAGAGATAACGGCACCTGGCTTCCTCCTTTCCCCCCTTTATGGCAGGTCAAGCAAACGGTTAGAATAACATTCCCAGCATTACACTATTGATCTATGATTCGCAGTTAAAGCAAAAGTATAATTAGTAATTAAAGCATATTAAAACAATTGAAGAATCTGGTTTGCGTAGATCCTGACATTTTGTCACCTTAAATCTAAGATAGTTAACCTAAAAGGTTTCTGATCTACCTGGGTATTTGGTTAGAAAGAGGTGGTATGAATAAATGTTGGGAGTCCTTGTATAGTACTTTAATACACGTGCCACTGACTCTGCAGATCAAGAAAGGCATGGAGATGTCTCATAGGACACTAGCAAATCTACCTTGTATAATTGCAGAGGGTAAGTCATCTAAACAGGCTAAAGAAAAGGCACATTGATGCCTTGAGAATAAATCACTAAAAAATAGGACAGGATGAAAATTCTAGTTGGATTTCTGACTGCATAGAAACCTGTGGTTCCACTAATGTAATTTTGTTTATCAGTATACTGTTGACATGTTTTATGGTGTCTTTGGCTTTTGCATATCTAACTGATGCCATAAGAGGTGGAGAAATGCTGCAACCTCTTGGTGTTGATTCCAGTGAAATTGTATACTTGGAGTGATGTTGATCATACAGAGTTAAGGGGGCTAGACTGTCAGGTTCAGCCCAAGGAACTCCACAAAACAGTGCAGATACAGTTCTGTTGCGTTTATTAGCTTCCACCTCAAGACAGAAATCTCTCCAGACTGAACCTAACTTCCCAAGCCAGCAAGCCCAAACACCGTGAATTCCTTAGGGTGGTGCCAGTTTCATCTTCTTAAACTTCCCATGCTCCTGTTGGGGGCTAAGGGAATGCTTATCTCCCCGAGCGCGGTCTTCATCCAACCATTCCTTCACATAGACCTGGACAATATATCATCTTAGATTAGACAAGCTGCTTTGCTAGACTGTAGTTTCTAAAGAAATAAAGCCAGCTTCAGTTCATTCTGTGGCACTTAGAACACAACAGGGAATACAGTACAAAAGATCACCCTTGGGAATTTAGATTGTATTTTTTCAAGATGGTGGTCTTTTATGCATTGTAAAGAAATTGGATGATGTTTTCTCCTGGAAAACCCAGAGAGTTGATGATATAAACTGGCAGATGCTGACCTCTGGCCGTGTTCTGTGGCCTGAAGGGTTTGGACATTCCATGTTCCTGAATCCTGAAATGCTATGCCCAAATATTTGTATTGCCTCATTTGCACAATAACATGACCACTAATCTACCATTTGTGTCTAATTTGTTTTCTTGAAAAGATCATAACTTTGGTTTTAGAGTATGTTGAGTCTTCTTCACAATACATTGCAAAGGACTATAATGTTCTTCTTAATCTCAGCACCAGGAAAGAAATAATGACAATGTCATTGGCATAAAGTGAGGTGGAATTTCTGTTTTGGCCAGAAGTGAGGAATAGTGTTTGGTGTTTCTAAGCATTTAGACTACAGAGTTTAAATAAAGATTGAACAGGAAAGGAGCCAGTACAGGTAGTCCTCATTTAACAACCATTTGAAGTTACAATGGCACTAAAAAAGGAACTTATAACCAGTCCTTTCACTTATGACCATTGCAGCACTTCCATGGTCACATGAAACCAGCTCACACTTATATGACGGATGGAGCATCCCAGGGTCACATGATCGCCATTTACGACCTTCTGAGCCAGTTTCCAGCAAGCAAAATCAATGAGGAACCACATGATTTGCTTATTGACCGCGGTGACTTGTTTAACAACTGCTGCAAAAAATGTTGTAAAATCAGGTGCTATCACGTGATGCCTCGCTTAATGGCCACGCTGCTTAATGATGAATTTTCCAGTCCCTATTGTTATTAAGCAAGGACTACCTGTATACAACAATCTTTCATTCACTTGTTTTCAGGGATGCTTTGTGTCAAGTGTCCTTGGGCATTTCAACTGACCTTAAGAAAACTGTGTTTGTGCAGTTGACCTATGATCAAAATCTCCGGCTTTTTCCAAAGTCTGTCATTTGGGATAGAATCAAAGGCAAATTTAAGATCAATAAAGGCAGCATGAAGGGCCCCATGAGGGTTGGCACTGTATTTTTCTGCCAGATGTTGAAATTCAGGCAGTGGTCAATTGTAGAATTGCCAGTTCTAAAACTAGCCTGTTTGTGGGTTTTTCTCAGACTCCAGCCAATTGCAAAACAAAGATATCTTGAATATGGTTTGCTGGTTACATACAGCAGATTAATGGGATGATAATTGCTAGGGTCTGCACAGGAGCCTCTTTTATAACTGGGAATAATAATTGTCAGTCTTTTGAAATTACCAGCAAGGAATCAATGACAGAAAAAGAGGCTGCTAAAATTAGTGCCTACCAGTGAATATTAATTTTGAAAAGTTTAGCAGGGATATCATCCCATCCCACAGCGTTGTCTGATTTAACCTATGCTTCTAGTTTCTTAAATTCTACTATTATGATGGAGGCTAGATTGGGAGATTGAGGGGTACAAGGTCCTAGGGTGAGACAGAATTTGTTGCCTGCTTCTGAAGCTAAAAGGGTTTGCAACTGCAATTGCCAATTCACTGGAGGAGTATGATAGGTTTAACTAAGGAGCTTCATTTTTTGTCTTTTTGACTGCCAACTGTTAGCTGCATTTCTCAGTTGTCACTGTTCTTCACTTGATTTTTATTTATATGATTTGTATCCTATCTGTTTGCCCCTCAACATTCTTTACAATAAAAAGAGAACAAAATAAGACAGGATTTTAAAGCCACTTAGAATATGGAAGACAGAATTAGTAGGTTCATCTGAAATACCTTATAAAAGTGTAAGTTTAAAAGTATAAGTGTAAGCAGAAAATCAGTTTAATGAGGTCCTGTGAGCTCTGTATAGCAGCTTAAAAGACTCAAAAAGCTTTTGTCTCTTTATATTAAAATTATTCAGAGGTTTTCCCCAAGCATTTGCCTTGTACCAGAATTGAGTTTAGTAATGCAAAGTTTCATCATATGATAGCTACTCATTGTATATTAGCAAACAGAGATCACAAGGTACAGTGTAAACTAATAAACATCAAAAATAACAAATCAATAAACATTACTCTAGTGTCATGTGTATCTTTTACATTTTTAGTTTTTCCCCCAGACCTTAGTGAACAGTTTTATCTACATCTATGTAGTGCCAAGCGTTTTGTACTCCTTTTTTGTTTCTTTATACTCTTGGAAATGGTATCTTAACATCCGCTGTGTTCGTGCACCGTGTCCCCAGTGTATTACTTTTTTTCTTTGAGATTTGCTATGAACTTTGAAGAAGCTCTTCTGTCACTGAATTAAGAGTTGACAAATGAAACCTCAAGTTGAAGTACATGTATATACAGTAGCTATTACACATACTGCTTTAAAGATTAATTACAAGTTCCCTTCCTGATGACATATAATGTTTGATCCTATCTATGTGACAAAGACAGGTAATTTAGAGCAACCAAGGCTTTCAGTCCCAAAATCTGGCCATCAGTGAGATTGGAATGGGTCTAGAGAATTTGTTTCCTCCAAAAATATCTCAAATTGTTAATATTCAGAAATCTGAACTCCAAAGTAATATTAGTCACTGGACAGCAATTTTCATCTATGGGATCCACAATGTTTTTTTTTTTTAAGAGATTCAATTACTGCCTGTTTTAAAACACCTAGTATAATGATATGAGACATTTACATCTTCCTGAATCCACCTGCCAGTCCCTATTTGCTAGCTATAATCAGATAAAACAGACTGCACATTAAGATTATAAGTTATGAAATGTATCAATTCAAGCATTTTGTTCTACTTAGATTGCAGAAGCTGAAGCTGATCTCCAAAATCCTGATTTGGTGCTCCTCTAGATATTTCCTTTGATATTGTTAATGCTACAGCTTTCAATTAAAAGTCAATTCTTTCTCCTTGAGGTGTTACACAAATTTATCACAGTTGTGATAAAATTTCACTTTCCCTTTACAGTCCCAATGTGCTCAGCCACGTGAAACAGTTCTCTTGGATGACACCCTGAGACTGCGGGAGGGATAGCAGCCTTTCAGTAATTCTCTATGAAACTGAGCAAACTCAGGGAGGCAGTGAAGGACAGGAAGGCCTGCCACGATATGGTTCACGGGGTCATGAAGAGTCAGACACGACTTAATGACTGAACAACAACAAGGTGCTACTGAATCATGGCGCCCCCCCCCCCCCGGTGATTGTGTAGACCGGTGCTTCCCAAGCCTGGGTAAATTACTCAAAATTGGGTAAAAGTGGTTTTTCTTTGGGTAATGACTACATGAACTCATTACCCAGTCACAACAGGGACACTTACATTGACTTAAAGATTTCCACATGTGCTACATTTTTCAAAAATCTCCCAACATATTTCTATTAAGACAAAAATCAATGAAATTACCAATGATAATTGTTGAAATGACATAAAGATCATTCAGTGATATTGTTTTTATAATACAGGTAGTCCTCAAGTTACAAGCATTCATTCACAACCATTCGAAGTTAGGATTTTGGGTAATAAAGGAAAAAGTTTGGGAAGCACTAATATAGACAAATGTCTACTATCTCAGCCAAATCCTAGCAGCAATCAGTAAATCTTCCAAGGACATTATTTCTCTAAATCCTCTCCATCTACCTTGTCTGTAATCTTTTTCTTTCTTCCATCAATCTAGCCAAGTGTAATTATTTTTTTCTAGTCCATTATCTTCTTGCATCCCATGCCCCATATACGTAAGTTTCTGCTTGCTGATCATTGCCTCAAGGGAGCAGTCTTTGTTTCTTCAAGGACCTGTTTATTCTTCTTATAGTCCATGGCACTGTTAGTAATGATCTCCAAATGCATAGTTCAGAGATATCTTTTTTCTCTTGCTTATTTCTCAGTATCAAACATTTACAGCAATACTTTACACTGAAAAAAACGCATTGTTCTAAATAGTCTGATCTTTGTTGTCATTAGAATCTCTTTATCTGGTAGGTCTTGTCTAAGTTTGTAATTGCCTTTCTCTCAAGGTTTAATCTCTTTTCTATTTCTCCAACAACACTGTTTATCTGCTCTTGTACTCCAAAAAAATAATGCAATAACATCAGTTGTATGAGGAAACACTTGGCTACTATTTTTCTTTGACAGCTTTTAGAATAGATCTGTTGTATTGAAATTCTGATTTATAAAAATCAAGAGATAATGGAATGGTTCTGGAGTACAAGATTAGAGAGAGATTACTGTTTATGATGTGAGCAGGATTCAAAGAAAATGGAGGATGTTTTAAGCATAGACTAATCTTATGTTTCTTCAAATGCAATGAAATATTTTCTTCCTGCTGCTTCTCTTAGCATCAGAGCAAACAAAATACAGATCTTGAGGACCAATGTGGTGTAATGGCTAAGGTATTAAGTTAGGACTGGGAGACCAGCCCCAAGTGACTTTTAAGCCATGAAAGTTCACTGTGAGTTTTGGGGAACCTACTCTACAGGATAGTTAGAGAAAATTATTGGAGGTGGGAGTGTTATTTATAGCACCAAGTACTCTTGGAAGAAAGGCAGAATATTAAACTAATATTCAAAAATACTATTGTATGGGTTTACTTTTTTCACACATCACAACAACCACATGTTCCTTTAAATCATTTTGGTCTTTATATATGGAGATAAATGGTAAATCTTCATCATCTCTTGTGTCAAAACTATTGATAGTTGTTCCAGTGTCATGAAGTGTGGGATTTATGTGCTAAGTCCCCAGTATGGCACCTGTGGGGGTTATGAAGTGGATGCTCCTGTAGCTTTGTGTTAGAAGGATGGCCTCTTAATAATGTTTACATGACTGAGCAGGGATAATACTGAATGCTAAATTTCAATAAATTTATGTGCTATGAGTAAGTTACCCTAGTCTGCATGTCTTGATAACTACTGCACTCCAACTGTTAGGCCACATTATAGCGATTTCTATATCTTCAAGTCCCCCTGCTCCTTTGCACTTTTTTGATGGAGCAGCATGCCTGCAGATACAGGACAGTGGCTGGATATCAGCATGGTGATGCAGGGCAACTGAGGAAATGTGTAACAAAGCATCGGATTTCTCTAAAACTAAGAGAGATAGGTATCCAAAATGCAACCTTGATGCATTGTAAAATGTAAGGCTGCTCTTTTGAGTTACCTAAAGCAGAATCACTGTGTATGAAACATAGTTAAAAGCCACCAAATGACCAACAAGTGCAGCAGAACAAATAAGGTGAACACCAAGTAAAATGAATTATTGACAAAGCATGAACAAATCAAAAAGTCTGAAAGTATGTTTGTTTGTTTGTTTGTTTGTTTAGCAAATTTATATAGCTGTCCATCTACCCAGAGAACTCTGGGTGATGAACAGAAACAGAACTTCAATCAAATTGTAGAAATCTGTTAAAAAGAAACTGGGTCAAGGCCCCTAAAAATCACACTATCGATACATCAAACATAACCACACCGACACCCGAACTCCATCAACATCCCAGCCACAAGGCCTGGGGGAAAAGCCAGCTCTTCACAGCAGGGCTGTGGAGTCAACACATAAAACCGTCTCCGACTCCTTTATTCATGGTACCTCTGACTCCTTTAGTTATATATCAATATAGGAAATAAATTATAAATATACTAATTATGTATTTCCAAAATGTGTTATATTTTGAAATTTGCAGAGAACTTGAAATTAAAATATATCCTGAAAAAAATAGGTTAAATTATTATCTATGAAATAGGAAATTTTAACTATTATATTATTTATATTATATACAATTTAAATTTATTAGGAGTCAGAGTTGGTACATTTTTACCAACTCTGACTCCAGTGACCCAAGAATTGCTTCCGACTCTGACTCCAACTCCACGACTCCGACTCCACAGCCATTCTTCACAGCCTTCTGGAAGGCCAGCAGGATTGGGGCTGTCCATATCTCATGGAAAGTCTGTTCCATAAGGAAGCCACCATGACAGAGAAGGCACACTTCCTGGGGTTCACCAGGTGACACTGCTTCACCAGTGGGACCTGGAGCATGCCTAGTCTGCGCTGTCTGGTAGGATGGGCAGAAACGATCCAGGAGAAGTCCCACAAATTAGTGCTTGGCAGATCTCTTTGTACAAGCATTCTATATCAAACTCCACAGCAGAAGAAGCTTTTTTCAGTCTGACCAAAGTCAGGAGAGTATGAAACAGCTGTGAAAGGCAAATGTAGTTTATGTTTATGGTGTGGTCCTTTAACTGTCTTAGTTCCAAGCAGCAACACCAGCACCTTCCAAATTGTTCCCATTGAATGCCTCTTTTATTTCTATGTATAGGTCTCCATTATCTCAGCATAATCTGCAGAAGCAATGACTCAGTTTTAAAATTAATAGGTCTAGTATAATATTCAAATTAATTATATTAATCTAGTTACTTTTTAAGAGAATTGTGTATTTACTTTTTTTGTTAATTTTTTTTTTTTTAGTTTAATGCTACAAGCAGAAAGTGACCATGTGGATGTCTTTTTAAAGAAGGCTTGTAGACTATTCATTCATAATACTGATTCTGCTGAAAAATACAATGGGCTATCCTGAGTGTTTGGCAAGGATAGAATTTGTTGAGCTCTGTGCTGTGACTTAATTCAAGTTATACTGGTTTGTTTTTGGAAAAGCGGTTCATATCCCCTGATTATTTTACAATTTTTGCAGCCAAATGTTTCTAAGAATTATTGGGAAAATCAAAATGCTTATATGAAAAGAAATGCTTCTTCACAAAAGAAATGTAAAAACAAAGAACCCTTGGTTATCTTGGAATTCTTGGAAACCCTTGGTTTCTTTCTTATTTGATCTGTGGTAGCAATTCTCCTGTAGAGTCTTAAACTAGAAAGTTTACGATCCAATCTTGTGAATGGCTTATGTTGACATCAATTATGAAGTAGAAGGGAGAAAAAGTCTGCTGTTTTAAATACTCTGTTGTCATTTGCAGGTGATTCCTTAACTTTCCTGATCACTGTTTCTGAGGACTTTCTGAATGAATATTCCTGTTACTCTCAAATTGCTGGAGATGGCAAGTCCAGCAGTCAGCCCTGACTCTTCTTCCCATGAAGCACTCTCTTCTGTCAACTCTATGCCTGCATGTTCCCCTACTTCTGATTCTGAGAACCTGAGCCCAGATGAGTTGGAGCTATTAGCCAAGTTGGAAGAACAAAACAGGTAGGACATTTTGAAGTTCCAGTATTGCTCTACTGCTGACTGAAAGTCAGGGGATATAAATAGCTTATAGATCAGGGCTAGTGTTCTGTGTAAGTATACAATTTAAATGTTTGCTGGATGCTCTAGGTTTACTGGATGGTCCCTGTAAATACACAGTTTAAATATTTCCTGAAGCATCAATGTGCAAACAGTAAATAGAACTTTGTCACCAAATGGAAGACATTCATAGATAACAGTTAAGTTCTGATTCTTTCCTTTAATCTATCTGGCAATACTGTTACTGGGCATAAAAAATATCTGCTTCAGTATCAACAGTCTTTAAGTTAGATATCTATTTATTGGACAAGTTATATAGCCATACATCCCAAACAAGTAATTCTGGACAGCTAACAAACAACACACTAAAAACAACCATATTCATTAAAAAAAAAGCTAATATAAGACAGTATGGAATGCAATTAAGAATAAGAATAATCATCATCAAGAATAAGAATAATCATCACCTTATAGCTAAGGTGCCTTGAAACAGCTCACACAGCAACAGGCATATTGGACTTCCGCTAATGTCCTGGTCTTAATGCCTGAGGAAAGAGCGAGGTCTTCATAGGCTTCCAGAAAGCTAATAAGGTTGAGGTTGTTGGATCCCAAAGCCAGGCACCACAACAGAGAAGGCTTATGAGTCCCATAAGACAACGTTGTTTCAGAGAGGGGACCTGGAGCATTCCCCCACCCCGCCCCTAGGAAGATCTGGTAGGCAGGGCTGCCACAAGCAGGTCTGCAAGTTGTACATATGGCACCAAATTAAGTTTTAAAAGTCAGTTCTCCATTCTGAACACCAACTGCATGTGCTCCCTTACATCAGATGGACATTGTAGAAGCAGCATAGATTGAAAGGGGAGGGGAGACGGATTAATTCAGCTTCTGCTCCCTGAGTAGAAAGATGCTGAACAGCTTCAAGCATGGTGATGGCATGTATGGGAGAGGGTGAGGACTGTGAGGGAGAAGACATTTGTCTCCCAAGTAATGGTATGTGTGCCAGCGGAGGTGCTAGAGAGAGTGCCTGCTTGCCAGGGAAATGATGAGGAGTTGTGGCGTGGCTGTGCTGCTGTTGCCCCTTCCTTTCCTCCCTGCTCTTCATCCCCCTAGTCTCTCGAGGCTCCTCCTTTCCCAGGTTACCTTGCCTGGGCTTAACAAGTAGCAGCAAGTTGGTTCCGCTTCTCTCCTCCACTCCAATCCTGGGTATTCTTGCTCTTTCAAGGTCGGAAGTACCTTTTGACTTCCATAGATGTTGAATAGGAACAGGGAGAGTTGAGCCCTGAGGCAACCCACATATCAGAAGTCTAGGATTAGACCTCTCTCCTTCCCACCTACACCAACTGGCCTCAGAAGGAGGAGAACCACCACAAAACTGTGTCCCCCATTCTCAACTCCCTGAGCCAGTCTAGAATGATACCCAACTGATGGTATTTAAAGCTACCAAGGGATTCAGGAGGATCAGGATGGATGCACTACCCCATCATGAGCCCTCTAGCATGATCAGTGCCATCTCAGTAATACAGCCTGGCCTGAAACTCAACTGGAAAGGTCCAGATACTCCGCTTCCTGAAAAGGGAAGTTTGGAAACTGGATTATCCAGTATGGTTGGATCCAGGAAGGGCTTCTTGAGGAGGGGACAGACCACAGCCTCCTTCAAAGCAGATGGAATCATCCCCTCCCACAAAGAAGCATTCATCACCACTTGGATCCATCTACATGTCATTTCCTGGGGGGCCTTGACCAACCAAGAGGGACATGGATCTAAATCACAGGTGGTAGAACTCACAGCCACAAGGGCTATGTCCACTACCTCAGCACCGATAGACTGGAACTCTTTGTATAGGTTACCTAGCAAGACCACGCCTCTGTCAGTTCCATAGGACCTGTCCAGCCAGAATCCACCTCTAAGCAGATTTGAGTAACTTGATCTGACAGATGCCTAGAATAGTCATCAAGCGACCTCACAAGGGTTCCCCTGGCCCTGCCTTACCAAGAAGGGAGCTAGTTACCCCAAGGTTCAGTAAGTGCAGAGGAGTAAGCCTGCTTTGCCACTTTTAATGGTGCAAGGTAAGCCCTAATAAATGTTTTCATCTGTACTTGGTCAGATTCACTCTGTGTCTTCCTCCAGTGGTGCTCTAGGCATCTTGTGTTCTTTCATCTCCTGGAGTTCCTTTGAAAACCAAGGAGTCCTCCAGGATCCAAAACCACAGAGTCTGCACAGGTGGGATCTGATCTAAGGCTGTTGCTGCCCACTCATTCCAGGCTGCATCTAAGGCCTCAATCAGGCCATGCAACCAAGCTTCCCTAAAACCACAAAGTCCCTTTGGAACGCTTTCAAGTTGATCAGTTGTCTGGAGGAAATCAATCGAATAGGCCCTTCCTTAGTATAGTGGAGGATAGCTGCAGAGGCTCCCAAGGCTAAAAGGAAGACTTAGATGGAGATGAGCAGGAGCCATTACCTTGGAAAAAGGGGCTGAAACATTGTTTTAAGTCCAGAGCAACAAGATAACATTTGGAAGTGGCTAAGGCAGACATTTTCCTAATTTACTGAACTATAAGAGGGAGGACAATCAGCACAATCAGATTTGCAAGATTCTGTTTTTATAGCCAATCTCAATAAAAGTAGCTCTAGCCTTTTTAAGGAGTTGATTTCCTGGTGTGGTCTACCTAGTGGGGCTGACAGGAGTGATCTATCCATGAACCTAATGTCAATATCCCGCAATACCAGATCAGATTCCCACTGCCCTAGGACAAAAACTGGACCTAGTGCGTAAAAGCTGCCAGAGATTCAACAGTTGCACCTCCACCCCTGCTCTGGAATCATGACTGGTGCTATAACTGCAACCCAGAATGGCATATTTCAGAGAGGGAACACCCCCCCACACACTGATGCTCAGCCAAGTTTCGGTAATGCATACCAGGTCAGCCCTCTCATTTATAGCCAGCAATTTCATTTAGTAATTTACTTTAATCATATGGAACAATCTCTGTGTGAGAATATGAACGTTGATATTAATGATGATTTTACAGTCTCCTTGGGCTTTCTGTCATGTTCAGCTTCAGTTCCTCCATAATATCAAAAGATAAGCAGAGGCACAATTTGGGAATATTTCACCATTTCAGTAAGGATTGACTATTTCTCATTCATAAAATTAAATGATCCTTGCTCCAAACAATTAAATGTTTTCCCTTGTATCAATTATTGTATTTCCCATGAGGTAGATGTTAGAGCATGAATGCTAAATCAGATGTGAAAAGAATGGGGATGGATGGATGGCCACCCATTTATTAATATTTCATTTTACATTATACATCAAAGTTGCTCAAGCTCCATGCAAAATAGGGACAGAACTTTTGCCTAGGTAGATCCAGATCCAGCACTGAGCTGGCTATTAGTGGGAATCCTAGTTTGATTTTGCCTTCAGTTAATTGGTATGTCTGGATTTGACAGCTGCTTAAAACATGTAAAAGACTGTACGCCCCTTCGGTTAGCTTATTTCTATTAATGTTTGATTGCTATATGTTCACGTGGTGGCAACATAACATCAAATGCTTTATTGCAATGAAAAAACTTATAATGAAAACATCAAATCTGGAGTACAAAGGCAATGATTTTGGTCCTTTGTCCAGTGTTGATTGCTCATTTGAAATACTTCCCCTTTTGATATAACATGTAAAAGCTGTTTTCAGTCCTGAAGCAATTTTTTTTATGTGACTATTTTATTATAACTCTCTGAGGTAATAATTAATGGCAAAATGTATTGTGTTGATGAGTAAGCAGCTCCTATTCTGAGAATCTGAATAATCAAATTCATGTAGCTGTAGGTAGTGAATAAGATTACTTATTGTATATACTGCTCTTAACTGTAAATGTACAAAATTTGGCTAAAAGGTGAAAGAAACCTTTCAAACTGATATATAGTATAACCTTGTAGAGAATTACATTGAAAATGATTTGTAAAAATAACTGAATTCAGTTTGTTTTAATTTTCTAGTATTGTCACAGAATACAATTTCCTTTCATCTTAAACTGGTAAAACCAGAATGTAGTCTAAACATAGAAAAGTTTCTCTATATCCTTGATTTTAACTATATATTAAAATTCTTTTATAACTAAGAAGGGTGCTATGTTCTGTCTTCTCTCCATTGTTGTTGTTGTTCAGTCATTAAGTCGTGTCCGACTCTTCGTGACCCCATGAACCATATCACGCCAGGCCTTCCTGTCCTTCACTGCCCCCCTGAGTTTGCTCAGTTTCATGCTCATTGCTTCAGTGATGCTATCTAACCATCTCATCCTCTGCCGTCCTCTTCTCCTTTTGCCTTCAGTCTTTCCCAGCATCAGGGTTTTTTCCAAAGAGTCCTCTCCATCCTTGGACTCAGAATAATTTGCATAAATTATAACCTTATACATGTATCCTTCCATTCTCCTTCAGAGATGGAAGAGTTTTTGATGAATGTTCAACATTACAAGAGAATTCTCAACATTTGGCAACCTTAATCTCTGCATCTGTCGTATTGCCTCTTAATTGAAATGTTTGAAGAAGCTTGCTTGTGTGGAAGTTTTGTTATGCTCTGGAGCATCTGTTGAGCTTTAAAGTCTACCCTAGTTATGGAACTGGTAGAGATACCACTAATTTTTATGACATTTTCAAGGCTTCTGGAAGCTGATTCAAAGTCATTACGCTCTATGAATGGCTCCCGAAGGAATAGTGGGTCGTCTTTGGTATCCAGTTCTTCTGCATCATCCAATCTGAGCCATCTTGAAGAGGATACCTGGATCTTATGGGGAAGGATTGTCAATGAATGGGAAGAATGGAGGAAAAGAAAAGAGAAATTGCTCAAGGTGAGGAAAGTAATTGCCTCTAGTGGTAGACATGTTTTATAAGACTTATTTTATAAGTCATAGACATGTTTCCATTTGTTATACTTGGTATACTTGCATAGTATAGAATACTTCTTTTTCTGATTGTATATTTCTGCATCATAGTTGTGGATTGGAACAAGTGAGGCAGTAGGAAACAGAAAATTATTTTTATGTAAGAATGAAGTGTATTACAAGAATATATATTACATGTTCCTGCTCTTCACAACAAATGCATGTAAAATGGTGATACAAGAACTCTGTAAAGCTGAAACAAATTGTTTTCTGAAAGCCAGTTGGTTAAGGTATTGAATATTTATTCTGTGAATTCAGATATTCCAGAAGATCCTCAGGATGAGTATGAAAACCTTAATTTAGAGACTCTTTATTAAGCTGATTCTTTGATGTGTTGTAATTGTGGATGCAATAACAGTATTTACCCAGTATCCCTCTTAGTTTATATCAAGGGATTAAAACTGACTATATCCCTTCAATATAGGGTAGAAATATGAAAAATGCATGGAGTGGGGACCAATTTTCCATAATGTCACTTGGAATATCTTGTACTTTTTTTCTCCACTGCTTAGGAACTCATAAGGAAAGGAATCCCTCACCATTTCCGAGCAATCGTTTGGCAGCTTTTGTGCAGTGCCACGGACATGCCTGTGAAGAATCAATATTCAGAGTTGCTGAAAATGTCTTCTCCTTGTGAAAAGCTAATCAGAAGGGACATTGCCAGAACATACCCCGAACATGAGTTCTTCAAGGGGCAAGACAGTCTGGGCCAGGAGGTTCTCTTCAATGTTATGAAGGCAAGTAGAAGACAAAGTTGCTTTCGAAATTACATGCAGTGTATATCTCTTTGTATGCAAATAGAGGTCTAGTTCATGAAATTAACTTCAGCCGTCTCAACTTTAAAATCAAATAAGATCTTGTTATCGAGAATGGCAGCTTTCTTCATTTGGTGCCTCCCTGATTGGTTTTTATAGTATTTCTAGATTGATAATTAGCCTTGCAGATCAGATTAAAACTGCTTTGCATGTTAATTTTATTGGAGTTTAATGGAGAAATAGTCTTACTCTAATAAATTATTTTTCCTTCTAAGCCTGTTATATACAGGGAAGATCAGATACAGAAATTGATTTAGAAAATGAATTGTTGTATTACAGCTACAGATGAGGCAGATCTGTCTCTTTGATGTTTCTCTTGCAGTCTCTGATATACTATAAAATTACTCTTTTAAAAAGTTGACTAGCTTCTATAGATGAAGCAGGGAGAATTTTTAGTCCTTAATAGACAGCCAAATGCCTTTTGCTCATTAAGAATTATATACCTTGGAATAATGGATTACTGAACCCAGTATTTGGGCTCTATGTGACAAAATACACATTGTTGTGTCCATCAAGCTTGCTTGCTTCTTACGGACATTTCATTACCAGGTTAGGTAACATCATCAGTGAACTCAACAATTCAGTCCTGAGCTACATATGTTCTTCACTGTTGCAAATTAAAATATAAAGTTCCTTTGGGTGACTTCACAGTTCACCTTCCATTATGTGAATGTTTTATTTATTCTTACATTCCGCTTTCTGTATGTGATTAATAATAAAGCACAATGTGTTAACCCTAACCCTGCCAGATGTGGTTTATTCAGTAAAGCATGATTAAGGAAATTGTGGATTAGCTTGGTATCTCATTGTTTCTCTTATTCTAATTTGTATGTCCCTTTTTTGGTTTAATTTATTTGTTTGTTAGATTTATATCCTGCCTTTTGTTAAAGGAGCTCAAGGCAGTGTACATAGCTCCCTCTTCTCTCATTTTTCCCAACATCAACTCTGTGAGATAGGCTGGGCTAAGAGTGGGTGATTGGCCCACAGTCACCCAGTGATCTGTGGCTGATGATGGAAGTGGACTTGTCTCCCCAGTGTTAGTCTAACACTTTAACCACTACACCACATTAGGAAACTTATTTTTCTCTAATCTTGTTGCTTGCATGGATAGTTTGATAGATTCTTGACTGATTATATATATTCAAGCTGTCCTATTTGTTTTAATAGAACTCTTTTCATGGTCTCTTTCACATTTCCTTTTTACCAGTTCCCCCCCCCTTTTTTTTAACTCGTGATTCTTGGCTTTTCTTGGCAATATTTCATTTACACATCAGTGTAGTATAACTAATTCTATGTGGTTCAGTAACATTCACACTGTATAATTGGTGTTGGGTACCATTGAGGATTAAGTTACCTCCCCTTTGATTACAGTCATTTAGAACATCCAGAACTTTTACTTCTTTGTTATAACTAATATATGCATATATCCAGTCTATCTGTGAGTATTTACAATCTCCTATAATACTACAGTTATTTTTTCTTTGGCTGCTCTCTTATTATTGTCTCTCACAAGTGTGAGAAGTGAAGAGAATAGTAGTACTGTAGGTTTCTAGTATTAAATTGATATAGGTATGCCTTTTCTGTAATAAATATGTAATTGAAGGAAAGGAGTATTTTTATTTTTTTATTTCATTGAAAGTTTTTTTTAAAAAAAAATAAAAGACAATACAAACTAAACTCAGAAAGGAAAAGGAAAGTAAAGAAAGAGACTAGTAAGTGTTAGAAAAGAGGAAAAGAAGAAAAAGGAAAAAATAGTTAAAGAAGTGTCTTCTGATCTTCATCACAAGTACAAAGCTATAATTCTTCACCCCCTATAAGGTTACGTGCAAGTATCATTTCTTCCCATAAGCCATCCCTTATCCATACTCAAATCCATAAATCATTAACATTTCAGTCCTAGTGTCATCAAAAATCCATAAAGGGTTCTAGAATTTTATGGAAACATGTCTGTAATTGGAGCAGAGGAATATGTACAATAAAATTAGGATATCACATTTGGGTATTTATCTTTCATCTTAGTTTCCAGTTGGTTCCATAAACAAAAAGAATTGTCTGCCATCTTTGCACATTTTAAAATATAGCTGTGTAAATCTTTGTTTTAGCTCTTTCGGGTGAATTGATGGCTAAGTTGTGAGCTGTAAATCTCTTTTTTGCTTAAATTCCTATTTCTTTCAGGCTTATTCTCTAGTAGACCGTGAGGTTGGGTACTGCCAAGGTAGTGCATTCATCGTGGGACTACTTCTCATGCAGGTTTGTGCTACTTAAGATTAGAAATCTGTCTGGAACTCATTAGGAATTTCTAGACCACTTACATCTTACAAAATATTACATTACAGGTTTGTAGCTTATAATTTATTTTTATGCATTTGTTCTGTTTATATCCCACCTTTCTTTCGGAAGCTCAGGGCATACTGGGCAAACGGAAGCACCTAAGCATACTCTCCTCCAATTTTTCCCCACGAGAACAACCCTGTGAGGGCTAGGGAGTAACTGGCCCAAAATCACCTACTCCATTTCCATGGCTGAAAGTAGGCAGCTTTGGTTCTCATCTAGTTTCTCAAACCTTAATATTAGCATGAATTTATTAATTAAAAATATGAACCCAGATTCATTGTTTTATATAGAAGGAGGTTTTGGTCAGGACACACCTACCTAAAAGCTTTTAATTATTCAAAAAGTTTAATTAGAAGCAGGTCCCTAAATATTTTATGCTTTTCTAGGAATATGAATATTCATTCTGTGCAGAATACACTCAATCCACATTGCAAATTTAATATATGCTATTTTAATGAAGTGTTGAGGCCCAGCTGATCCAATTTGATAAGTGTGGTTTCTGTATCCAAACAACTTTTTACTGTCTTGAAATTAAGTAGGCAGCGGCTTACTCTAACCTTTAGAAGAGGTTGGTTGGTTTGTTATGCAGCATTGTTTTGAAAAGGAGGACTTTAGAGCTTCCCTCAAAATGAAGTGTCATTTTGAAGACTACAGATCGTTGATATTCAGTCTATAATAGGATGACACCTATTTTTTTTTCCAGCCTATACTAGAAAAAGTGTAAATAGAATGAACACTAATATAATTACCTGCATTTATTTGGGAATTAGTGGACATGTGTCTGGCCTAGGAGCTGGACTTTCAGGACATCTTATTGCTATCTGTTGATATATATCTTGGATTGATGGCACTTTTAATGGCATGATCAAATTTACTAGTCACAGGCATGCACAGTGTCAAATTTCCAAAACAGTATTTATGTTTTAAACCAAAGTATAATAAACTAGGAAGTCCAAAAACATCCCAGAAAAAGGCAGTGGGAAACCATTTCACTACTGTTGCCATGAAACTCTGTGGTTGTGTCCATGCAGTCATTAAGGAGGGGAGGGTAGGTGCTCAAACCCAAGGAGCAAGAAAAGCCACATTCCCTTGAAGAAAACTTAATTATTCAGGTCTGCTATGTTTTGGATGTATATTTTTTTCAGAGACAGCATGAAAAACAGACATAAAACCATAATACATATTGTAAACATGGCAATGTTTATGATGCAGTAAATAGGTTAAAACAATCACTTGATTTTTAATTAAAATGACTTAAAAGCATTGTATTGATTGTTATGAGGTATCATTGTTATGTTATTATATAACTTGCATATAGCAGTTAACAAAAACATTACAAAAACAGTCAAATTTATTATTTCCTTAATCTCCATCCTACTTTAGACATGTGGTTGTGTTGAATAAGTTCTACTGTATATTCATGTTGCTGCTGCTGCTGCTGCTTATTATTATGATTAAGATTATACATAAAACCACTCACTTATTAAACAATTACAGTTGCTTAAAAAAGCTTTCTTGGGTTGTTGGAGCTGAACAATGGAGCTGAACAATGGAGGCAAGCATTTTCTTAGTTTTGATAAACTGTTTCTTTTTAAAGGAGATAGCAGAGACTCAGCTGAAGAACCTTTATATGAAGAACATACATTTCACTATTAAGTTTTCTTCCTGTAGCGCTTTTTTGTCTTTTTTCTTTAAAAAATGGAATTCATGGTTAATAAAACACGTCTTCCCATTTGGGCTTTTAGTCCTGAATATTGAGCAGAAGATTTTTATCCTTCATTAAGTTTAAAAAGACTCATGCAAATGCACTGTCTGCTTCTAGATGCCTGAAGAAGAGGCTTTCTGTGTATTTGTACGGCTGATGCAAGAATATAGATTACGGGAATTGTTCAAACCCACTATGGCTGAATTAGGACTTTGCATCTACCAGTTTGAATACATGCTGCAGGTAAAGAAATTTCCAAATCTTGGATTTAAAAAATGAACTGCTTTCTTCTAGATTAATACCTAAAATCCAACAGAAGTCTGAAGAACCAGAGTTTACTGGTTTAGCAAATAATTAGGAATGTTTGTTGCTGTATCCATTACCTTAACTCTGAGAATTGAGAATCCTGCTGAGGAATCTCTCAATGTCTGTGTAGTAATGAATGTTGGTTGGAGTTTCTCATAGTTTAAGATTTAAGTTCTGTGTTTCTGTTAGGAACAACTACCTGAGCTGAATATCCACTTCCGCTCCCAAAGCTTTCTCACCTCTATGTATGCATCATCCTGGTTTCTTACACTCTTCCTCACTACTTTTCCTCTGCCTGTGGCCACGCGAGTATTTGACATCTTCATGTATGAGGTAAAGCATTTAATTAAAAATATGAAAGGGGAAGAAATTGAGTGGTCTGCATAACTGATTTGATAATTAAAATTGGCACTGGGAAAAATAGGATATGAGGGCAACAACATTCTTATCTTGCTGTACCCTGGCAGTAGAACTCTACTTCTACCAATAGAAGAGAATATATGTAGCTGAGGGTTGAACTGTGGAGTCCTTGGTGCTCTCTGAGTTTGGTTGTTTGATTGAAAATGATTCATTACCCAACTAGGTAACGTCATCAGCATCAGGTAATAAACGTCTGCAATCAAACAACCAAGCTCAAAGAGCACCAAGGACTCTACAACTCTACTTCTGCTTCTAGTATTGGGGGGGGGGGAGGGTCAGACAATCAGAGGTAGTAGCCATTGCTATCCTTACTCTCCATTGTCTAATCCATTTCTAAAAGTTGTATCTGAACAAATAGTCCAGTTGATTTGTTACAGAATACTCCAGCAATATTTGCTTCTGTAAATACACTAGTTGCTGCATAAGCATCTGCTCAGTTATGTTTAATTTAGAAACCTTGGTATAACTTGGTGTATGCGAGTGGATAGTTGAGTTTGTGAGGGAAAACCAAAGTATCTATGATTCCCATTACATGTCTTGTAATTTAATTTATATTTCTTTCACATAGGAAGGACTGTTTGACATTTATTGTAAACCATGGGAAGCTCAATTACAGGTCGAGTCTATCTAAATTCTGCTGACTTCTTATAGGGATTGGAAATAATCTTCCGTGTAGGAATGGCTCTTCTCCAATTCAACCAAGCTGAACTGATGCAACTGGACATGGAAGGGATGTCACAGGTCAGCTCTATAGTGCATTGTGGGACTAGAGGAAAATTGTTAGATGTTGTTATAACAAATTTTCAGTTGTCCACAATTCCATATTTAGGCTAGTACAAGTGGGAGAGATTTACAGGACTGAGGACAGGATGAGATGGAGAACTGATCCCAATAATATCCTAAATTTAAGCCATTTAGAACCACTGTTCCAAAGTGTAAAAACGCAAGTCAGTTTTCAGAGAAGAGAAAGTTAAAGGCCCAAGCTCTGGCTGTTTTGTTTATGTTCAGTTTTACTGTATGTGATGAGGCAGAATCAGCTGTCTTCATCACTGGCTATGAAGACCTAGAAAGTAGTTTTAGAACTACAGCCTGAAGCATTCAGAATGACCAGGGGAAGAGAGATGGAGAAGCAATGACTTGACTCATCTGCCCATTGCCTGTTTGTTTTCCATCTTTTTGTGGCAGTATATCAATATGCTGAATATTGAGGATATCCATTAAGTGCCTACTAGGATATCAGGCAAAGATTCCTGAGGACCACATGGGTTGAAATCCAGTGCGTTAGTAGCCACATGCCTGTAGTGGGTAGGAAGAGAGCTGTCAGCTCTCTTCCCTGACAGATTCAACACTAGATATCTAATGTAGCCTTTTCTCCATTGCCTTTCGTAGGCAGACATAAAAGCTTAGTCTGTGCACTGTGCCAAGCCATAATGCAATTTGTTTAATTTTAGCCTAGCTTTTCTTTGAAACTCAGTCACTGCAATATCTTTCAGTTAAAACAAACCTTGTCTTAGAATGAAGTGTGTTTATAATCTCCCCAGTATTCTTGTTGCAACAACAAAAACTATATCAGCTGCATTAGGAGTCCAGCTGGGGAAGGTATATTGTAAAGGTATCTTTCAAAGATCTATATGCTGCCAACTGCTAGGAGAAGCAGCATAGAACTCCTGACTTTTTGCTGATTGCAATGATCTACTGGTCAGTGTGTGAGACACTCCAATACTCATTAGGGAGACAAAAGCCTCCGGTGCATGAAGTCCAGTATAGGAAGGAATATTCCAATAATATACATTTATCTCTCTCACACACACCCCTCACCCACTTATTTATATCCCACTGCAATCACGTACAGGCTCTCGGCAACTCACAACATGAAAAACCAATAACAATCAGAATGTATATATAAAAAGCCCAACAGTCAAAATAGGCAAACCTACATTCCAGAAAGGATCTGGCATCAGCCTTCAAACACACTTCTCACAGGAAGCCATCCAGAGAGCCAGGCCAACTATAGTAAAACAATGACTCCAATGACCCCCCCCCGCCTCACCATGACCTCCCAAAAATGGTGGGGTGACAAAACTACTCCTAGTGTGATTGAAGTGGTTGAGTTGATTCCAGTGGATCAACATATATGTGTGTGTAAAAAATAGGTGTGAGAGTGATTGCATAGTGAATATGTTTTCACTGGTAATTTAAACAGTGATTGTGCCTGCATCCTTTAAAAGAGTTCTAAAAGAAAATTGACAGGATATTTGAAATATGCATGAGTACTCCTTTTTCTGAAATACAGACAGCAGAAATATGTGTTTTCCCAGCTATAAAAAACAGCTCACTGCTTCAGTGGGTATTTGAAAGTAATGTGAAGGATTAGCTGGTGGCAGGCATTATGGGCTGGCTTCTGCATTTGTGTTTCCCTATTCACCTAGGATAACTGCTGATCATCTAGATGACTGGCAACTTACAAAGCTGAACTAGTACATTTCAAGGCTCCAGACCCATAGACTTAATAACTACAAATGTAAGGCAGGACCAAAACCAAATGCCAGTGGAAAGGAATTTAAATTGTTTTGCCTCATAATACTAATATCATCTAACCTTGATAACTCAGCTTTTCACCTTACAGATGATATGACGGCATTACATGAAAATATTCCTGTCAACTCTAGTTATAAACATTTGAATTCATGAAAATATACAACTTGTTGGTACATAACTTAACAATGTTAAGTCTCAAAATGCTTTGGGAGCATTTTTGGCTAAGGGTTGTCCAGACATATTTCAAATAAATAACAATAGCATTTCCATTTGTGATATTGCCACAGTGGGTTTGTTTGTGCTTGACGGGCAAACACTCTGAGCTAAATCTAGTCTGTATATATCAGATTTGCTGGAAAGCTTCTCTTAAAAAATGTAGAATTACTTTAAGCAAGTTTAATGCTTCTGAGATACCTTCCTTCCCTTCCTACAATATTGCATATTTATTTTCTCATTATACAACAGGAAAACTGGCTGAGAAAAAAATGTTTTACTCATTGCAACATAGAGTTAGAGGGTGAAGAAAGAATTGGGATCTGATTAAGCCATTTCTTCCTAATTTGTGAAGTTGGAATATTGAACACTTCCACATTGCATGGAGAGATTTAGGCAAGAGAAAATATGAAAGGTTTTTGATTCTTATTGCATTAATACCTGAGATTATCTGCATCTAAATAACTTCTAATTTGTACAGTGCAATTGAAAACACTGCATTCTGTCAGGCTCTGGCTCTGTAGGTTGATGCACCTGCATATATAGCAAAGACATGTTCTATCCAGGTACTAGCAGTATGCTAGAAGTTCTCCTTGAAGTTGGGAGTTATTCTGTAGGAATGATTTAAGACTGTAGACTGGTAAAAAGCACCCTATTCTGAAATGTCTTGTTCTTTGTGCACGCATGCTCATATAAGCATACAAGACTTAGAATATTTTAATGAGCTATAATAAAGGTAGTCAGTAATGCTTCTGCACCTATTCTATTCTAAAAGCTGTCCTATCATAGTGTTGACTTGAATTTAAGTTTATAAACATTAAACATTTGAATTCAATGAATTCAATTTAAGTTTAATGAAAATGGTCCATGTTTGGAAGAACTCTTTTCATAAGAAGCATTTCAGAGACTGACCATCCCTGTCTTGTTCAATTTAATCAGCTGGGAAAGAATACTGCAATAAAAATGTTAGAAATTACATTTGATGATAAGACCATGTAACTTTGATGCATTTTCACTTGAGAATTGTCTACTGCAGTATTTTCAGAAGGTGATTCCTCATCAGTTTGACAGCTGTCCTGATAAGCTGATCTTAAAGGCCTATCAAGTGAAATACAACCCTAAGAAAATGAAACGGTATGTTTTCAATTTTCCTTCCTCACATATAGCTTAAATGCTAAAGAATACAGGATTTAGGCAAAACTCATGAGGTGGACCAGTTCATAATGTTTGTGTTCCAGATCAATATGTAAAAGAGAACACAATTATCCTTTGTATCTTGATGTACTTCTCTGAACAAAAACTGAATGCAAAAATGTGTTAAAAAAAATAAGCTCAATCTGCCATCTTTGTGCTGGCTTTCAAAATCAAAATCTTAAAATGGAGGTTATGAGAAAGTGGGTATTCTTCCATCCATTAACATAATTTATCTGCCATCACATTAAGTTTGGTGTAGAATGAGCCCTGAGTTTGAATATTCTGTAAGGAGAAGCAGAGTGAACCCTCTTCTCTGTTTTCTAGACTGGAGAAAGAGTATACTGCAATCAAAAACCGGGAGATGGAAGAACAGATTGAAATCAAGGTAAGCCCCTTCTTGTCTGGTACATACAATACTGTAATCAGAATGCAGGGTTGGTGTAACTTGTAATACTCAGTGTTATCTGAAACTAATCTTTCTTAGATAATACTCAGGCCACATTATTTCCTCTTCATATCATCCTGTCCTAGCTATGCCTGGACATCTGGGTTAGTGATTTTATTATCTATAGTGGGCATATATTCTTAGAAGTTCAACATATTTCTGTTGGGGCATATGTGTGAACTTAAAGAATTCCCTTTTTTGAACTTTAGATCCATCAATCTGGATGTGGTGTGATTTTTCCTCTCCTAGCTATTTATGATGCTTGGCTGTAGTTCAGTAGTCAAGATTTCAGCATAACGGTTTGATATGCTGGTTTTCACTTGACAAAAGCTCATGCTCATACAGCAGAGCACACGCTGATTCTAATCTTGCTTGCAGAGGCTCCGTACTGAGAACCGCCTTCTGAAACAGCGCATTGAAACCCTGGAGAAGGTGAGAAGTGTACCCAGCCGCATGAGAATCCACTTCCTCCGCTTCCAGACTAGCTTGGCCACCAAAAATGAGGCCTTACACAGCTGTCTGTCTCAGTTGACTGTAGGCAATACGCAGAGTGCCAGCCATTAGTCTTTGTGCATCTTCTCAGGGATGCACTGCACATGTATTTCTGGAATCATTCTTAATGTAAGCACCCAAGGCAGTATTTCTCACCCTACCACTACTGGAATTAATAAAGAGGTGACTTGCTGCCAAGATTCCTTAAAATAGAAAACTAATCTGTAAAGGTGTTAGATGTAGTTTCTCTGCCAAACCAAAAAAACTTTGATCAAAATGGTAAACTCACATATTTTGGACACAAAGTAATTTATTTGTTTTGCGGTTGATATGACATTGTTTTTCAGCCATCTTGTGCCATATACTTACACTGACCTTGTTTTTGTGCTTAAATATTAAACGTTTTCATGAAAAATACAAAAAATCCTTGGATGTATTTTATTGTGGCATAAATACACTGGTAGTTAACTGGAGGACATCTTAGTTAATTGCCCAACAAAGGCTTAACAGCTCCAAAAGAGTCCTTCTTACTGATGACTTCCCTAAATCTCTGGACAAAGGAAGTGTGACTCCTGAAATACAGTGAGACCTTTGTCCATTGGTGAAATGAGCAGGCAAATTATGAATTGTGATCGTTCTTGCAGTGTTGGGGCAAAATTAATATGTGAAGCTGCTTCTGAGAGATCTGTTATTTGTCATTCCTTATGCACAGGCACATTCTTAAAAGCTGCATGATGGAAATGGCATGTTGAAAATTTAAGACTATTCTGGAAGTTCCTTTTCTTGGGGTCTTTTGGGGTCTTTATCTTTTTCTTCTGTGCTTCTGTGCTTGTGTGACCCTGCTATTGTATCTTTTTTCTTTTCTTCATCTTTCCTTCCTTGTCTGGATCTCCCTCTTCTGGGTCTGTAGGAGAGTGCTGCCTTGGCAGATAGGTTGATCCAGGTACAGTAAAATCTTTTTTTAATTTCCAACTCTTCTTTTAGTTTTCCATTACATTTCATTTGAAAACTAGTGTCTACAGTATTTGATGTTATTGGTCACTTGCATTCAATAAAGTTCAGACTAACAATTCTATTTTGGTTGTTCAATCTTCTACAGTATGATGCAGATTTTTTTTATACAGGACTTTGAAATTGTGACTTGCACATCACTGTTTATTTTAGCAAAAGGCTAATTAATTATGCTGCTTACACCGGGCAAGTGTTTCTAGCTCAGGGCAGGTTAAATGTTTTATTATGGCAAACCTAGTTATGTAATTGGTGAAAGATTTGTTTTAGTATTAAATGTTATAGACAGTTCAAATCTCTGTAATTATCCTGCTCTCTGGATTATAATTGGGGGTTAGGGAGAAGGAAGAAGAATGCCACTGGGGCATTTCTTCCCTGTGAAAATCATTATAGAGGGTGAAACATATTGTATTCTTAGATTTGTATCTAAACAAGTCTAATTTCTTATACTGGAATTTCCATGTTTTTACATCAGTACTACCACTAGGAAATTCATTGTATATAATAAGTATGAATGCCCATTCTTTTAATTTTGCAGAGGCATGCAAGGAAAAAAAAGGTGCTATTAAAACTATAGGTACATCATGGGAATTGTTTGAAGGTGTCAGAGTGTCTGATTGGGGCTGAAAACTCTAATCTTCAATTTCTGCTGTATATTTTAAGGATGGATTTTTTTTTTAGAACACTATAAAGTACCGTAGAAGAGGTGGAAAAAGATTCAGAACTACCAACATTCTTCTTAGCTAGATGTCTACTGAATTTTATGGGGAAATGAGACCCTTTAGGGAAGATTCCAAAAAATAAGATTATATAGTAGTTTCTGTTCATCTAGGATTTTACTGATGCTTATGCTTAAAGTAGCTTCTTATGGAGAAAAGAGATTGTGGGAGTGGCCTTGGCAATTTGCCATGAGATCAGTGACTTTCTGGTGCCATTCCAGTGCTTGCAACCACCAACTTAAAGTCCATAAAGTTTTCTACCTCAAGATTCTCAGGTCTTGACTCCTATGGGAAGAGAGACATTCAGAAAACGGGCATCTGCAACAATAAGAAGTAGGGAGGTGCAGGTGGGGAGTTTCCATCATAATCCTTCCCCACCAGTCTCAGCTGCCTGGAGATTGTGCCATCATCTGGAATGACATTAGGATGGAGAAAAAGGGAACTGCATGTGATCCTCGTATACAGTGATTACATGCTTCTGTGTTTAGAACTGTAGGATAGATCATGCTGAACAATAACAGTATCTTGGCTTTTAGCTTGGCTTTCAAACAACATAATTTGTGTTCTGTGTTGCTTCAGATTCTGTAAGCAGAGAAGCAGTGCATGAATACC
Organism: Python bivittatus; assembly: GCF_059951505.1. NCBI lineage: Eukaryota > Metazoa > Chordata > Lepidosauria > Squamata > Pythonidae > Python > Python bivittatus. The sequence continues at coordinate 13,378,851 of NW_028277035.1, read as the reverse complement.
TTCTCTGTTGAGTTCCCTATTTTTCATTAAAATGAAGAAGTGTGAAGCTTAGAATTTGTCCAGAATATAGGAAACATTTATCCTGACAAAAAGTAATATTGCAACCATGGTCTGATTGCTGATGGTTAAAGTGGCACAATCAAACTAATTAACACAATGTTAAGGTCATGCCATAAAAGACTTTGAATGGAGCACTTGTCGTTTGAAAAAGCCATATGAAAATACCAGTCCCCCTCCTATTATCCAAAGGATGGATTTGCACAAAGTTGTTATGCAGACAGATGCTACATTCACACTCCTGAGTGTTCCATAGTGCCTTTTGGAGACTGAATATAAATATAGGAATACATTGCAAAACTCCAATGATTTACATCCTCTCTTACACATTAATGTACAGCTACAGGTAACGGTCCGATGCACATTGATGCCACACAGCAAGCAGATGCTTTTCCAGTTGTTTATTATGCACATTCTTCAAATATGGAACAAACATATAACATATTTTAAACTTTGAATCTGCAAGCACCATGGGAATTAGTCACGTTATTTAGCAATCGAAGGATATAAACAGGATAATTTTCAGAGAAGAGTACCTTATCAGAATCTACAAATATGGCTGAATCTACTAATAAAGCATTAGTATTTAGTAGCCTTTTGTCAAATCTTCTCTAAGCAAGGTTGCTTAACCCTGTTTAGGCATACAATAAGTAAAGTGCTGCATTTTAAGTCTTTCTTTAGAGTAATTACTGTTTTTATCTAACAATCATGATTAATTACTTTTTTATATACAGTAGAGTCTCGTTTAACCGACCTTCACTTATCCGACATTCCATCTTATCCGACGCCCCTAAAAAAAACACAACACGCATAAATCGGCGACGAGAAAAGTATGCCTCTTGTTTGCGAGCGTGAGTGTACTCTTTCTTGTTGCTCCTGACGGTGCGGCGCCGCAACGCAAAAATCGATTGCAACAGGCGCAGCGGATTGGGTTTTTGTTTTGTTTTTTTACCGCACTCAATCGTTACTGTGTGTTATCCGACATTTTCGCTTATCTGACGTTCTGCCGGCCCATTTATGTCGGATAAGTGAGACTCTACTGTACCTTTTCCTATGGTCTCTGACAGCTCTTAAAGAATGTACTGAGCAGCTTAAATATTAAAAGTCTGGAAAATTGAGTAGTGGGATGAAAATAGCCATTTGCAGGCTTCTTATGGCAATTACCTGATTGTAAGAAGATAGTTTTATCTCCTTAATTCCTCTTCTGATGTAGCCCTGTGTAAAAATAAGTAAGGGCTAGTATGAGTGTCTGAAAAGCACCACAGTGTTCCCTTGTGAAATGAACCTAAAAAAAAAAGTATTCAGAGGAAGATTGAATTGCCATAGCACTATGTTCAGGCCTTACTGTTTCCATCTATTTGCATATAAAATAGTAAGCAGGAATATATTTTGAAGGAGAAGGGATATTTTCCCCATCTCTCATTCTGTGAGGTTTACTAAATCAAAATCCTTCTCTATAGGGTGAGATAAAATGTCATAGCAAACAACTTTTTTTGAAGCTGGAGGCCATTCTGTAAAATTATTTATTTATTTTTATTTTTTTATTTATATTTCAAATTTGTCACCACCCATCTCATTGCAGAGTGACTCTGAGCAGTTTGCAGTAAAAACAGAATATTAATTAAAATAAAATAAATATTAATTAAAATACACTACAACAACAATTATGGGTAGCAAAGGGGGATGTAAAGATGCCACTGAAGTAGGTAGAGCTTTTACTGGACTGAGTGTCTGAAAATGCTTTGTGCGTAGGGTTTTAGGCATGCTAAGCCTTTGAGTATTTATTTATTTGCAATGCTGTTTTGTTTAGCTTTATGTGTTGTATGAATCCAGTTAACTGTGGCTTATTCAGTACCTCAGGATTAAATAAATCATGCCTTAGTTCATTGCATGAACTCAGCCATAGTAAAAATAAGGATGTGAGCAAAAGAAGGCTCATTAACTATGAGGTAAAGAGTACAGAGTTTGGGAGCACTTGCCGTTATGTTTAGACTTTGTTGATAATCTTAATTACTATTGAGATGGGGGAAATGTCAGCTGACTTATAGTTGGTGAGGTTACAGTTCCAGGTAAAATGTAGGCACTTTGATCAAATTGTATGTTTAAGTGGACAGAAGCTGATATAACTTCTACATGGAAGAAAGTTAAACATGACATTTTTCTGCAAATTTGTGTGCATGGTATTTATGTATTCTTGTTTACAGATTCAAAATAAGAAAATGGTAAATATTTGAGGTGTAGAATTTTGGACACCCTTTCAGTTCATTCAGTGCTGCTTACTTTTTTTTAATATTTATGTTGTTGATAAGGCCCCAAAAGATGGTGGATTTGTTAGGTTTACATTTAACTAGTTGAACAAATACTCTAACCCTTCTAACTTCTCAGATAGTGATAGTTGTTCTATGTTCTTCAACAACTCTTGGGCTCCTCTAAGCAGTTTTCTGAGCATTTGAAAATGAAAATGATCCATTCTTACAAAGCAGAGGAAAGCTATTAAAAAAATCTCTAAACTCTTCCAGCTAGGAATTTCAGTTGTGAGTATTGGAAGTTTCATGAAACTGTTGATGCTGAAGAAAGATCTAGAAGAAAAATGTCTGTTAGAATTGTCCAAAAACTGATACAATATGCAAAACAGAACCCACAGTTTACTGAAAATGGCCTGCTAAAAAGTTTAACTGGCATTGGAATACTTGTCCACAGGTCTACAATATGTGTTATTTGTACAACAATTATCTGTATGGGAAGGATGCCAGAATGAAATCTTTTCTCTGATCTAACCCCAAAATACTAAAGTATGCAAAATAAAATATTGATAAGCCTGAGTCATTTTGGAACAAAGTGCTTTGGACTAATGAAATCAACACTGAACTGTCGGGCCACAACCACACAAACTACATTTGGAAATAAAAGGGTGAAGCATTGTGTGTGTGTGGGGGGGGGGACTTAGCAACTATTAAGCAACGGGTTATCCTTTCAGGTTTTGTGGCAGACAGTGACGCAGGAAATATTGTGCAGGTAGAAGGAAGAAAGGATTCAACATTATCTAAATGCCAACATTATCTAGAAGCTAATATCCCACAGTCAGTGAAGAAACTGATGCTGCAAAAAGATAGTTGACTTACAGAAATATCCAATCTGAAACATCAGTGATCCTCCAAATCAGTGATGAAGTACTTGAAGGAAAGAAGAATAAAGGTCTGGGAATGTCCTTCATCATCCCAGAATTGAATATTACTGAAAATCTGCAAGGAGATCTCAAACTTGCAGTGGATGCAAGGAGACTAAAGAATAATTCAGAGATGAAAGAATTCTGAAAGGAAGAGCAGGGAAAATTTTTTGAAATCAAGACTAGAAGAACTCTTAACCAGATACAGGAAACTTTTAGAAGCTGTTATTTCTGCCAAAGGGGCTGTAACAAAGTACTGAAAGGGTGTCCAAACTTCTGCACTTGCTATATTTATTGTTTCTTTAAGTCTGTAAACAACTGCACATTAAATATGCATTCAAATTTGTGAAAAGTTACTGTGTTAACTCAATATAAGTTGTATCAGCTCTTGCTTACTTGGGGATTCATTGAAAGATGCATGCCACAGCCTTTTGTGGGTTCTCAGAATTTGACCTAGCATACAGTACATCAGACACTGCTTGTGATTTTTTTTTTCTCTTTTAATTCAGCAAGCGGACGCAAGCCTCTAATTTCAGCTTGAGGCAGCATTCCTTTCTCCTCACTCTCCTGCCACCTTTACTGATAAGCCAGGGAGAAATGGTTGTAGAGCCATAAAGCATAGTAAAATCAATAGAGGCTGAACTAATAAATGGTTATGACATATTTCTAAGCTAAGAACTTCTTTATCAGTTAATGGAAGTTTCCTGCTGCTGGCAAGCATCACCTTGTTATATGTGTAGTCTAGAGGGTTGTCCAAATTTGAATATTACTATTTCTATATTCTACTCCTATTTAGAGATAAGTAAGGGGTAATTATGCTAGGTGTCATTTCCCTCAGGTTGACATTTGCACACTCACTCCTGGCAGGGTGTGACTCCGCCCCCCCTTCCTCAGCACAGAGACCATTGGTAAAGTTGTGCCACAAAGATTCCTCCTGATCTTCAGGTCACACCCGGTTCCACTTCTGAGAATCTTGGCCCAGCCTGTCTTTGAACCAACAACAAACCTTCAGTGGCCAACGCTGTCTAGATCCATTTTGTTTCTGCTAGACCTTACACCTCCATCTCCTTTCCCTTCTTTCCAAAGTTCCTTTTGTTTTTAAGGCTCCACCTTTCTCTTCCCTCGGTTACCCTAGCAGTACCCCCATGAAAAAAATATGCTACTAGCTACAAAGAACAACAGCTGTGTTTGGGTGTGTATGTGACAAGATGTTGCAGAACCACAGGCAGTTGCAGACTGCCATGATTCAGCTTGACCAATATAAACTTTGCGTGCAACTTTATAGGGATTGGGAGAGATCTCAAGAATCTGTTGTTAAATCTGTGCAGTTTGAGAACAAAACTTTATAGATTAAAAGTAAATCTAGCAATTCAAAGCCAAAGAGAAGGTGATGCAGTTCAGTAATTTTATCCAGTGTACAGAATAGTCCTACCAGGGTGTGAGACATATGTCTTTTAAATAACAAAGTTTGGTGAATTAACCCTGCTTCACTGAGGAATCCTCTTCCCCATTCCTCAGATTGTACAATTGTAAGGAAGAGAATGAGATGTCATCAGACCACAACATTTTTTGTTACGTTCCACTGAGAGTTCTTTGAAGGAACAATAATTTTAAATTCCTAATTCTCTTTTTACCATTGTTTCTATGCTTAATGTCTAGAGTAACAAAAATTGTTTTCATTTCTTGATGTCTCATTCAATCTTCAGTTATACTATTAAAGGTATTAAGAGGTATCATCTGGAGGGAAGACCACTCCTAGTTTCCTTCCACCTAAATATCAGCTAGAAAGAGGACCATCTTAACTTATAGTAGAATTTATTCTTAGCCAGTCAGTTCTTTTGCGGAATCACAACCAAGCCATCTTTGATTTTGAATATAGTAAGTGATATGGATGATGGAAGGATGCAGGGGTATGAAAATAGGTTTTGCTAACAATTCATGCAAATACCTACACAGACTTACAAGACTATATCCATTCTTATTTTTTTTTTTTTTTTTGCAATGGAAATCTTCTGGAATGTTTGATTCTGGAGTGGAGCTTTTTGGTTGAAGGCTAGTTCTGAAAAAGGAGGCGGAATCACTGCACGTGGCAACTGCTGTGAGTTAATGCACAGTAAATTATTGATTTTAATGTGATGAGAGAATGCACTCTTCCATCCCCATATTGAAGTTAGGCCATCTGCCCAGGACCAAGCCTGAATTAACCCTCCTGGGGTTTTTTACAGACTACATGTCCCAGATGACAGTAGTGCAGAGAGAGATAATCACCAATCAAGACATAAGGAACCTTTCTGCTATATATGGAGAACATATTTTGTTGGTTCATCTTAAAAAATGGTGGTGGAAATGGGGCTATAAACTTTAAAAATATCCAAATAATGAATTATTCCAGTCATGTTTTGATAACAAAAAAAATGCGAAGGGTATTCAGGAAAAAATTGCACCCAGGATAATCATCTGAGTCTTAAATTCCACACCAGGTTGTAGTCTTTTTCCCATCCTCCCATTATTTTTCCTTGGCTATTAAACTAGTAGCAAATAACGGATTAAAGAACCAGGTGAAGGAGGTGGCAGATAAATACCTACCTATTTATTTAGTAGACATTGTAGGAAAGTCAAAGTATTTACAGATCTGCAGGCTTATCTTGAAGGTCCACCCTCATGTTTTGTCTTTCTCTTGAACACAATGTGGCAGGTCACTTTTTTAGGTCTAGAGAAGTATTTGGTAAAAGCCTGTACACAGTGCCTTCCAATGTCAAAATGGTTTAATGGTGCTGCTGGCAAATCACCATTCATTGCTTTACTAAATCTGATGAAGGATCCACTTTAGACCTTTGTTTAATTCTGGTGTAGGAGTAAACTATGATCATTACAAGTTACATTACCAGGTCACTGGACGCCTTGGGTAAATTAAGTTTTAAATTAGGTTTAGACTGAAATATTCTCACTAGTATGGCTATAAGCCTAACATTTTTTGTTTTGAGCTCGTCAAGAAAGGGTAACGTACAGCATAACAAATATAAAGATCTACATATGAAAACTTAATACATACTCAATATATTTGAGTAAGGAATAAGTTGTGCTTCTAGGGGACCCAAATCTTTATTTCATTCACTGCAGTCATTTCTTCAAAAGTAACCTTTTATGCACCAATCCATCAAGTGACAGTTTAACTACTTCTTTAGACATTTCACTTAGCAAGCACTAAGTTGTTACTCTGAAATGTTTGTGATGTGTGAAGAAAATATAGCACCTTTTCCCGTTTGATTTCATCTCTTTGAAAGGCAGAGATTAGAGGGCTTGTTGCCATCACTTCCAACTATAAATAAAGCCTAGGAAGTGTTAACATCTTTGCAAATATATTGCATTGATTTTTTTTCCTTGCACAAATAGATCAGGCACATGCTATCATAATTCTTCTAGGATTTTGTTCCTCGCCCAAAACTTGAAATAGTTTTCATTAAATTCTGTGCTCCCTAAATCATTGGATCTACTTCTTTCCAAAATTGGTATTAGCTTCAACATTTCAGTTTGTATTTCCCCTCAGTTTAATAAACTCATTGTAGTATAATCTGTCTATAGTCAGAACATGAAGACTGAATTACTAGAAGCAGATTATTAGTCTTAATGCTGAGTATTGCTCTAACACAGCTTTCCTCAATTCGAATGCCCTCCAGATATATTAGTTACAACTCCCAGAACTCTTCTGCCAGCAACTAGATTGGAGAAGGCTACCCTATTAGAATAACCAACCCAAACATGTTTGGTTTTCTGCTGTACTACTGAAATCCATTTGGCTTTCTGCAAATTACTTTGGCAATCCAGACATCTGCTCAACACGGCTGAGAATAAGTTCAATTTAAAAGGCTCTTTGTAAAGAAAAATACCTTGAATAATATTTTCATACTTATGCAGAGGTGAGGAATCTGTGTTCCTCCACATATTCCTGAATGGTAGCGCCTGATATCTCTCACAGCCATACTTGCTGGAGCAGATGGGAATTTGAGCACAACAACAAAAGGGCAACAGGTTTCCCATGATTTATACCGTTAGAAAATGTATGACTATATTTCAAAAGTATTACAGTATCTATATGAATTACTGTTTTAAACTGATAAGGCTACTAAATACTTCAAATGTAGTGGTGGGAGACCCTTCAAATCTTAATTCTTTGTCCTTGTTTTGTTTCATGCAAACTATTTCCATTTCTCCAAAGCTGATAGGGCAAGGTTTTTCTAATTGGGTTTCATGACCCCTAGGGTCCCACGAAAACCTGATGGGAGTTCTATGAGAGAGCAAGGAAAAAATATCAAATGACTTTAATGTATGAATAAACTATTACAAACACATGTTTTGCCTTACTGCCAATTTTCTATTACTACAGCTTTGCCTCTTGATCAAAGGGCTCTGAGAACTATTTTTAGCTAATAGGTTTTATGACCTGAAAAACTGCTAGAATCTTGAAATTTAGGTCTGTAGCAAACCAAATTCTTGTAGCCCTGGGACTTGTACTTATTGGGAAGTTGCAAATTTGGAAAAACTGGGAGTGGTGCAGAAATCAGGCAAAAGATGGGCTATATGGACTTGTAGGTACCATAGAAGAGCATGGTTCAGGCAGGAGAGCAGTCCAAATGCCCTGTATATAATCTTTTCCCATTCAAAGTGAAGCTTCTTGAGAGGATTGAAAAGTTAGCCTCCTTTCTTAAGGCGTTGGTTTGCATTAAAAGTGAAAGCTTAGCATGAGGATACTTTCAAATGAATAGTATTGATCATTTTGAGCTTGGACCACTTGATCCAAATGATCAGAACAACTTGAGGACAACTTTTTTCAAGCTCAAAGTAGAGTGTTTTGAATTCAAATATTTTGAATTTGAAACCCTTTGAATACCTATAAGGAATAATCACCCTTATCTGCCTTATGATGTGATTCAATTTTATGCATAACTCATTACTAGTTTTGAAAATCTTGAGTCAAGCTTCAAGTAAAAATTATTTTTAAAGTGTGTGAGCAGTGGAAATGTCTACTTGCATTATACTAGAGCAACATTTTAGAATGCTGAATGTTAAGAAGGATGGTTGCAAAAGTTTTATACTAAACCCAACTGTATTCAGCTTACTGTCATGAAATAAATACTTCCTTTGTTTTGCTGCTCATAAAGAAATCCCACATGAACGTTCTTTTCTTAAAAGAAAAAATAGCTTTGAGTCTTCTCTTCTTCAGGGTCAAGTTACCCGTGCACAGGAGGCTGAAGAGAACTACATTATCAAGCGGGAGTTGGCAGTTGTGAAGCAACAGTGCTGCTCTGCCACAGAGAACTTGCAGAAGGCGCGAAGCACCATTCAGCAACTTCAGGACCAACAAGTAACTATGAGAGTGGAAGATACAAGAGTGAAGGGGGCTGTATGATGGGGGGAGGGTGAGATTACATGCAAGTTGCCCAGTTGGTTAAACCACAGAATTTTAAAACTCACATGACTGTTTTGTGGGGGAAGCCTGGAACTGGCAAGTCCACACATTCCCATTCCCATGGCAACTTATTAGAATGAGCTATACAAAGCTATATATTTTACTGGGTTGATTTTGATAGTTGATGCTTTCCTTGAGATCAGTCGTGCCAGTTCAGGGCCTTCTTTTGCTCTTTTTCCACTGTTAGTTTTAGGAATGATTGTATCTATTCAGATTCTTGCTTGAATATTTACTGTACTTTAGTCTTGACCAGCTTTTCCCACCCTTATGCATCTGAATGTGTTGAATTACAAAATAAACTCCTAACTCCAGCCTTTATGCCCATTAGAAATGTTGGCTGCTAATGTGACTTACTGTACAACAGATCTGGGGGGCATCAGATTGAGGAAGTCCCATCTAGAAAAAGAATAGATATGGCTATTCCTAATAATTATGGCCCATGATTGAAGGCCAAATTTGAGAGTTCCATGCATAGTCCAAAGAGTATCCGGAAGCTACAGCTGGTGCAGAATGCGGCGGCGCGGACAGTTCTTAATGCCCCTAGGAGGGCACATATAACACCGCTGTTGCGCGAGCTGCATTGGTTACCAGTTTGCTTCCGGGTCCAATTCAAGGTGTCGCTCATCACCTTTAAAGCCCTTCATGGCACGGGACCAGGTTATCTGAGGAACCGCCTCGCCCTGGTCACTTCACCCCGTCCCACTCGGTCCAGCAGAAGGGGCAGGTTGCAGACCCCACCGGTCAGGGAATTTCGATTGGTGGGGTCTAGGCAGAGAGCCTTTTCTACTGCAGCGCCCGCCGTATGGAACATCCTGCCTCCTGAGGTCCGGTGTGCCCCCTCCCTCATGGCCTTCAGGAAAGGTATTAAATCCTGGCTTTGCCAGAAGGCCTGGGGGCCAGAGGGGGGCCTGCACCTGTGGAGATGGCTGGTGGGATGATGGGTTGCCCCCCCCCCCAGCATCTTACAGATTTTTATAGGGCCAAAATTAGAGGAGGTTTTTTAGGGTATTTTTAATATGTTTTTAAATTATTTATAGTTTTTAGCCATCTTGGAGAGAATTGTATTTCTTCTTTTTTATTGTGAGCCGCCCAGAGTCACCTGTGGGGGAGATGGGTGGCATACAAGCCGAATAAATAAATAAATAAATAAATAAATAAATAAATAAATAGTCTCCTGAAATGGAAAAAAAAAAAAGAAGGAACAATTGAACTGTAATCCACTAGGAGGGTATGGCTTTTATAAAGCAGAATAATGCTTATCCTCTTTTTCTATGGACTGTAATTTAGTTTGTAAAGTTGCCCTCCCTGAACTGCATTTTTCCTTTAAAGATAGAGCGACTAAAAAAGGGCAGGGAGATATTTTGTTCAGAAGAATGGCCTTCAGGAAAAGCCTTAAACATGTCTCTCCTCTGCTCCTCATATTCACAGCCCCCTTAAAACAACAAGCCATTCAGAGAATTCATAAGTTGCCTGCATTCCAACTTATATGATTCTGACTTCTAGTTGCAGAAATTAGAGCTAGCTGATTGCAATAAAAACTATAGGAACATTGGAACTATAGGAACATTGGAACTATAGGAACATTTATTCATTCATGGCTGTAGTATCATTTCATTTGATTTACTAACATTTCTCATACTGTGTAGGGAAACCCCCGCTTCTCTGAGGAGTTTGTGAGCCATCTGGAAACAGAACTGGAGCAATCCCGCTTGAGGGAGTCTGAGACTCTGAGTGCTCTTAAAGAGATGCAGGATAAAGTCCTAGACATGGAAAAGGTAACTTCTCTTTAAAAGACTGATACAGAAGTACACAAGTGTTAGAAAATATCCAAGACAGGATCCCTTAAGCCACAGCATAGACCAAAGAACCTTTGGCCTGCTAGGACTCCCTATACAGCTCTTTGGACCTCAAGCAAGTCTGCCCCTCCTTCCCCCATATTTCTCCCCAGTGATGTCAGCTGCTTTGGGCCCAAATACTTTCCAGTAGCATAGAATGGCTGAAGATGGCCATTCTACAAGAAGCACCTGCAACCTCAGATCTGAAAAACATATATAGCACTAATGCTTAAATCATCTCCTTTCCAGAAGAACAGCTTGCTTCCAGATGAAAACAATGTGGCCCGTCTGCAGGAAGAACTGAAGGCTATGAAGGTGCGGGAGTCTGAGGCAATGAAATCTTTTAGAGAGCTGCAACAGCAGGTGAAGGAGCTCAATGACAATTGGCAGGTATGCTACATTTGAATGATGCTGTATCTGGCAAAATCTCATTTGTTAGATATAGTTGGCAAATTGCTTGGCTGTGTTCATGATTCTAATGTAAATCTTTGTATAGAAGGCCACAAGGACTGATCCTGTAAATTACTTAGCAGTTAGTACTGAATGAGTTAATAGCAAGCACCTTCCGGGGTGCAAACATTTAGACAACCACTAGATAGCAATAAAGGACAGGAAATTCTTGTATCTCCTTGCTGCCATCTACTGGTCACCAGGAGTTTTGTAGCCTAGATTTGGGAGCTCCAGGAGCTTAATAAAATCTGGTTTGATGCATAAATCATGTTAGCATTCATATGGCAACTTATTAGAATGAGCTGTACAAAGCTATATATTTTACTGGATTGATTTTGGTAGTTGATGTGTTTCTTGAGATCAATCATGCCAGTGCAGGGCCTTCTTTTGCTCTTTTCCCACTGTTTTTTCAAGATTTTTCCAATTTCTTGTTTTAAAAGTGGCATGAATCAAGTGCCATGTTTGAAGAAAAAATCAACTACATGTAGTCCTTGAGTTATGATGGTAATTGGGACCAGAATTTCCATTGCTAAGTGATATAGGTCATAAAGCGCGAGGTTACGTGACTGCGATGGAAATCCTGGCAGTCTTCATTGCCATCGTTAACTGAATCCCAGTGGTCGCTAGACAGGGACCCACCCCGATCCAAGCCATTCCCGGCTTGGTCCCTCCCAGCCCCGAGCCTTAGTAAAATAAGGGATTGCCTCCTCTTGAACTTCCCCCACCAGCCTATCTTGCCTCTGGTCTCTGCAGATGTTTGCCCTGCACAGCAGCACTCCTCAGCAGTGGTGGCAGCCCTGGGGCTGAAGTAAAGGCCCAGAGCCTTCAGCAGTCTCAGCCAACACCACCACTCCCAGGCCTCTACTTCAGCCCCAGTGCTGCCACCACCACTGCCGCCAAGGAGCACCATGTTGTGGCCACTCACCCCAGCACCACAGCATAAAGCCCCAGGCACCCCAGCTGCCCTGCACTCAACACGCCCTGCTTCCCCCAGCTGACGTTCGCAGTCTACTTCCCCCCATTGCTGACGAGGCATGCCCGGCCTGGCCCTATTCGAGGCAGCTGCTGGCTGTGCCAGGTCTTTTTCCCAAGGCCATTCCAAATCACATGCTGCCTTCTTGTGATGTTGTCGCAATGCATCTGAGACACTCCAAAAGCTTGTGAGTAGGTTGTACCTGCCCCTCTCCAAACGTACCTAGACATTTAAACAATGGGAGGGAGGGAAGGGATGTCTAATAATCAGTAATTGTCTTCTTATATTTTCTGTAAAACAATCAGTACTGTTCTTTATCAGAAATAAGTTGTCAGGAGAATCAAGTTCTACCTGACCTGATAAAGATTATTTTATTTAATAGATTTATATTCCAGCTTTCTCCATCCTGTTTCTCCCCCACATCAACAACCCTGGCAGAGAGGGACAGACCCAAAGTCACTCAGTGAGTTTTCATGGCTGATGGTGGAAACTGCATCTCCCCATTCCCAGTCCAACCTCTTAACCGCCACCCCACACTTACGATGACCGTGACTTTGCCATTTAGATGCAGAATAAGCATAGTGCTGCTTTCTATTTTGTTATCGTCATACTCAGCCTTGGTGCCCTTGGAACCCTGAATATACTTGTGCCTAGATTTGCAGATGATTGTTCTGCTTCCCTTACTTTAGACCCATCTGAGCCGGACCGGTGGGCGATGGAAGGACTCTCCCCGAAAGAACACAATGAATGATCTCCAAGATGAACTGATGAATCTCCGTCTGCGTGAGACACAGGCCCAGGGTGAGGTCCGGGAGCTGCGTCAAAGAGTGGTGGAGCTTGAAACCCAGGTGAGTGAGTAACAGTTGTGGTAGTTCTTCTCTCTACTAAGAGTATTCCTATGGCTAGACATTTATAGCTAGACGTTACAAGTTCTTTCTACCTGCAATTTCAGAGTATCAGCTGGCCTTTATTCTTCTTTTCTAGGATCAGATTCACAGCAACCTCCTCAGTCGGATGGAACAGGAGTGTTCTGGGCTGCATGAAAAGGTGCAGTATCTCACTGCCCAAAACAAAGGGCTGCAGACGCAGTTGAGTGAGACCAAGCGCAAGCATGCTGAATCTGAGTGCAAGGTGAGTTACCCCATTAAATGCCACAGGGCCTGTGGCTGTCCCATATAAAATGAATCAGGCTGCTCAACTGCTGCTCAGAGGTAAGGAGCTCCACATTGGAATTCTGAATTTTAAAGCCAAGCTTGTTTTTAGAAAATCCTTGGATGCTGGAATTGCCCAGCACTAGTGCACCACAATGTGCAGATCTTCCTGTCATCAAAGTGCCCAAAATCCTGTCCCTGGGATAGCTTCCAAGTAACTTAATGACTCAGCATGAGTTTATTGGCATCTACAGCTGCCATGAGGAATTCCAGGAGCTAAGACTTTTTTTTCCTGTTTCATATGTTGTGCAGATCTCCTTGCTTGCAGTCTGATGGGCTGCTGCCACTGGTTTGTATTATCTGTTGCAGAGCAAAGAAGAAGTTATGGCTGTTCGCCTGAGAGAAGCAGATAGCATGGCTGCTGTGGCAGAGATGCGGCAGAGGATTGCTGAACTGGAAATCCAGGTTAGGGGAGAGTAACTAGCGGGTGTCCTTTTCAGCCACAAGTGAAACAGGAGCCAGCAGTGTGTTGCAGCTGGAAGAAAAGCAAATGCTCTCTTGAGGGATTAACAGAAGCATAGAGTCCAGATCATGGGAAGTGATTGGTCCACTATACTCTGTGCTTATTGGACCCCATGCTGTGCCCTGTTCTGGGTACTTCAGTTTGAAAAGGACACATTGGAGCAAGTTTGGAGGAATGCTACTAAACTAGTGAAGTATCCCCTGAACCAACTCCTCTGTGGAATTGTGAAGGATCTGGTACTATATGTTTGCCCTACAGGAAAGCTGAGATATAATAGCATTTATCAGATACTTGAAGAGTTATCACACAGGGGTTGCTTTCCTTTGCTAGAGTTCTTCAGACTGGCTGGCCAGAAAATTTTCTGCCAGTGTTGTTCTAGTGGATCCTGCACTGGGGAGCAGGGAAAACAGTGGACTAGATGGCCTCTAAAATCCCTTCAACAATATGATTTGGTTATTTATGCAGGTTGTGAAATAATATATGTGCTGGGCTAAAATCAGAAGTAGTTGTGCCCTTTCCTCCAAGCAATGATCATTTTTAGCCCCCTCTTCCTTTCACATGCAGAGAGAAGAAGGAATGATCCAAGGTCAACTCAACAATTCTGACTCCTCCCAATACATTCGTGAACTCAAAGAGCAGATTGATGAACTCAAGGCAGAGGTGAGCTCAACCTAGTGGGAGAAAGCAGACAAAACCATGGAGGAGTTTCTGATGCCTTCTCTGTTGGACTCTTAGCATCCTTTAGCAAGTCACAGCTGTCTTTTTTATACAAATAGGGGAGGATTGCAGAGCTATGAATTATCTTGGTCAGCTCTTAATATATAAACTAATCAAGTAGTCAGTGGCAGTTTGAACTATATTAGTATATTAGGCCAAACTTTGTCAGGCAAAGGTCAGTTTTTATCGGAAAAAAAACCCCCCACACAAATAAATGTAATGTTGGAAGACACAGAGGCTCAAAGCCCCCACATCCTGTGTGATTTAAAGATCTGCTCTGACTTGTCCTTAACGTGGCTGTATCTCTTTAGGTTTATGAGATAACCTTCAGAGAAGTGAATTTTCTCTTAAGAGTGGGTTGTTTTTATTTGTTATCCTTTTATGTTTGTAATGCCTTGTCAGTCCAAGGAAAAAGAAGATATTGCGTAGAACCTCACACCTCTAGTAAGTCTTAGGCCAGGACATGGCTTTTATCATATCATAGCTATTCCATGGCAAGCAGGAACTTGGCTTATGTGTATTAAAGCAGCAATTCTCTTTTGTCCACTGTGGATTATTTTTGTTAATCCAAGTTATTCTGGAGCTTCAGTGAGTTTCATAGTGCTGAATGCCAAACCATCATGGCTGCCCCAGTATCTTCTCTTTCTCTCTCCTGCAGATTCGGCTAATAAAAGGACAGAAGCCTTTTGAGGACTCTATGGGCTTTGATGGTATACATATTGTGAGTCATCTGGCAGTGGATGATGACTCACTGCATTCTTCAGATGAGGAGTTGCTGACCAACCCTATGGTAGTGGGTGCCCTGCAGGATGTCTTGTATCCACTGTCTCCCCACAACACACACTTTCTGCATGGGGCCGAGAGCTCTGGTAAGGAGAGTGATGGCACTACAGATAGCGATCCAGATGAGCCTGCCTCTGCCACTGAGGCCAATGGTGAGATCATCTTTGCAGAGGCCTTGGGCAAATGAGGAGTGATGTTGCCATCCCAACTCCATCTGGAAGGCAGTTGATCCACTGGCCATGCTGTACTGAGGAGTCAGGGATCAGATGGAACTGAGTCTTCTGCCCAGTGAGTATCATGCCTCAGATGTGGCATGGTGTGCCCCACATGGACTATATTGATTGTTGTCAGCACTGCCTTTTTTCAGCTTTGTCACTGGGAGTTAAAATCCAAATCCAGGTATTGGCCTCATCCACATCCTGCTTTCCACACGTTTTTTCCTTCTCTACACAAAAGTTTGCACAGATGAGAACTTTGAAGGGGCAGCAGAAGCAGTCAGTCCACTGATCCCCTAAAATACAGCCGAGTTGTATTCAATCTCTTTCTCCTTGCTGTGCTTGGAGAGGGGAAAGGGGTCAGTCTTCCCTTTATTTATATTTGTCTCCTAGCATGCTGCTCTGCATCCAGAGGAGAAAATTGAGTGCCTCCATACTTGTTTGTAATGTTCCACCCTGAAAAAGGACAGGGAAGGAGAGTGAGCTTCTGAAGAAGTGATTGGTTCTAGTGAGGGAGATAATATTTTTGTTCCTGTGTGCATTATTTATTTCTAGAGTGCAATTACTAATCCATCTCTGAAAAGTTCAGTGATTTGGAGGACTTTTATGGAGTAGCCAAAATTGCTTCTGTACCTAAACATACAACATTTTCTATTTAGTTATATCAAGGGATACTCTTCATTAACTCCAGTTTTATAGTCATCTTTTCAAACACTGATTTTTGCAGCATTCTGGCTCAGTGCCCAATTTGGCTCAGGCAGGAGGGCAGGCCATCAGTGCATATATTTATATATATATAAATAATCGGGGGGGGGGAGATACATTAGTAAGCTGCTCCTTGATTCATGAGATCAGTATTAATTGCTAAGTTACTGTGTGGAGAGATAGAAATATTGTGGAATGTCCAGATAGCTGATTCTGCCAAGATTTAAAAAAAAAAAATGGAAGCCCCCAAAGGGCTAAAACTTGAATTACACATCAAGTAAAAATAAGACTCCTAATATTACATTTGCTTCTAAACACTAGTAGAGCAAGGATAGCAGGGGAGAACCAGCAGGAAAGGTATGCCAAACCCTTTGTGCTTTCACTGATGATTCTATGCAGATGCTCCTCAGTTCCTTTAAGCATTGGGCGCATTTGCTTGTATAAAGTGTAGTTCTGCTCCAAGCAGCAATTCCTTGCAGAAACAAGCCTCTTCTTGAAGTGTGTATGTGTGTGTTCATGGGGGGAGAGGTGCTTGGGGGCAAGGTAAGGCAGGGTAGGGAAAAGAACATGTTTTCTTAACAAGATTAGCTTCTAACAGCGAAAGGATTGCTGACAGCCCACTTAATGACAGTTGGTAAATAAAGAACCCATAATTTACTTAGGGATTCTATTGAAGAAGAGTTTAAATAGAACTGTACAGTGATGCGCACCTCAGTTGGAAATACTGCAGTCATTGCAATGCTATTTGTAATTCGGTTCATATTCATTCAGCTGCAGAAAGGCTTGTTTTCCACAAAGCAGGGTGGGGGGGCATCAGTAGTTGAGAAGAATCAGTGGAGCATTACTTACAAGCACTCCATGTTTTTTGCAGCTAGAAATAATGCTGCAATTGGTACTCAAAGACCTTCTCTTCATTTTTAGGGTACCGAACTGAAAACTGCTAGTTTAATTTTGTCCCCTTTCCTTAACACAGCCCAGGTTTAAGAGTATTAAAGCTTCTCTGTCATAGCATGCTTTTGGGGGATTAGTGTAGCACCCAGATATCACTGGGACGAAAATTCCAGACTCTACCCCCCCCCCAAAAAAAGATAGGGCAGGACAGCTTTATGAAAAAAGCCTTTAAAAAATATGCAGTGCTGTTTCTTTCCATTTAAATTAGGGAGGTGTGCTGTTTTGAAATATTTAGCATTGCAAGGTGTCTGAATAAAGGTATTGTTACAAATGATAATGTTACAGCTGAGAATAAAGATCACCTGGCACTAGAAGATGGAAAGGGTTTCACAGAAGGTCTATGAAAGAGGCTGGGCAGATGCAGAACGTCGAAGATGTAAGGCTTTGACCCTGCCAAGAAGGTAGGCAATTTTGTTAAGCAAGAATCTGGTTGTGGAGGGCCATCTACGAACAGGTTCAGGTAGTTTTTGAACTGGGGAATTCCTCCCCTCGGGGAAGGGGGCCATTTCTTGCTGTGGACGTATTTTCTTCATTCTTCGCTCAATTTTATTTCTTTCTCATCTGTAGCAAATTAATATGCCTTTTAATTTTATCTAGCTTGTAAAGCCTGCAACTTTATTAATGACTGAAAATGTTCTGTATCAGACACATAGACCTCTCTTTTTGGAAGAGTCCTCCATGACCGTTTCCTTGGCATGGGTTTGGAAGGGATTTGAAAGGGAGAAGCTGCTTGGATTTTCCAAGTGCTTTCTCAGCTCCCAAATCAGTGAGGGTAAACCAGCATTTGCAAAGCAGGAAAACAAACCTACATTTGCCTAGCCACCTACCACATGGCTGGCCCTGAACTATTGAACATAAATAAACGCACAAACGCGCACACACACACACACACACATATATATATATATATATGTATGTATGTATTTATATAATATGCCCAGGGAAAGGCACCAGTTTGGCATAATCTTGCATATTTTATATATACGTTTTACACACATATACATATACCCATGCTACACTGTATTACTAACATTTTGCAATTTACTGTTTCATTATTCAATCTCACATAGAGGTAATCAGAATAATACGTGGTCCAGATGAGTTCAGTTTGCACTGTTGTTTTGATCTGCTTGTATCAATCTGAAGCTCCCCTCCCTCCCCCCCCCGCTAGCATTGGACATATGTTTGCAATGTTGGATGGCTTGTGAAACTGTTTGCCAGTTGTGCATAATTCCTAGCAGTTGTGGATATTTGTTTTGTGTAGTGCTATCTGAATGCTTACTGCCTCTAACATTACATGTTAGGAAAACCTTTAACTGATGCTATTTCTAAATA
Source organism: Python bivittatus (assembly GCF_059951505.1). Lineage (NCBI taxonomy): Eukaryota > Metazoa > Chordata > Lepidosauria > Squamata > Pythonidae > Python > Python bivittatus. The sequence continues at coordinate 13,360,523 of NW_028277035.1, read as the reverse complement.
TGAAGTAAATCCATTGACTTTAGTGTTTCACAGTTACACTGGAGTAAATGAGAGAAGATGGTTCGAACCATATCCAAATTGTTTTTTCATTTGGTTTGAGATTGTTATTGTTAAATTTAGACTTGATTCATTTGGCTGATTTATTCTTTAAGGTTCATTGTGGCAAACCCTGACTGAAGTCTGTTAACCTATTCTATACAAATTATTCACATTACTGCAGCTTTTTTCTAGTGTTTAGATTGTGGCTGTAGAGCCTTTTGATACAGTTTATTAAATGATACCACAAATTCCCCCTCTCCATTGCTTCTATACTTGCAACTGTATAGAAGTTTGAAGACAATGATAACTTTCTTTTTCTTCCATGCTAGCAGATACTAGGAACTACAGGATATATAAAAAGTGTTTTGGTCTGATTTCTCAGAGTAGATCCATGCAACATCGGAGTACAAGAGTTGAATCCTCCTTTTGCAGATTACCAGGAGATAGTATTGACTTTTCTTTTTGGAGCTCTGGATGGTAAACATAAAACCATGTGATAAAAATTATTATATCAGATAACTTGCAATGAAATCTTTAGAAAATTAATAATAATGTAAGTATTAGGAGCAAGAGACTGGACGAGCAATGGGAATTCTAATTTCATCACAGCAAAGTGCAGGAAACTCAGCTGTTCAAGTTGGCATAATCTGTTGCTTTTGGTTGAGTTTGGTTAGATACCAAATGTCATGAATAAACCACAGTGTACTGAATTACATTAGGTCATGAAAAACATAGCCTTGATTCTAGCAGAATGAGCTTGATTCACCAACTGAACCATGTGTCTAATTCTTCAAAAAGAATCCATTTACATCAAGATACCCACAACCCCCAGCCCACCCCAATTCCTCTGCTGGATATAAATTATAGTATTTCCAAGGAATTTTCTTTCTTTTTGAAAGTAAAGGCCTACTGAAAACTATCCATCCACAGAATCCATGGCAAGCATGTTAGAAGAAAAGTGCAGACAGCCAATCTTGGTAACCTGAGAATCAAACACTTTCGGTTTTGATCTGTATCTTAGAGCAAAAGTATCTGCCTAATTAGGTTTATTGTTTTTTTTTAAATTTGTATGAACTTTTCTGAACATGGTTGTGAGTTTCCAAGCCAAACTACAGTGCATACGGAAAGTATTTAGATCCCCTTCATTTTTTTCAATTTTGTTATGTTGCAGCCTGATACAACAATCATTCAAATTCGTTTTTTTTCTCATTAATCTACAATCAGTACCCCATAATGACAAAGTGAAAACAGAAGTTTAGAAATGTCTGAAAATTTATTAAAAAGAAAAAACTGAAATATCACATGTACAGTGGTACCTCTAGTTACGAACTTAATCCGTTCCGTGACTCTGGTTGCAACTCGAGTTGGTCTCAAGTCGAGGTAAAGTTTCCCATAAGGTTCAATGTAAATCCGGTTAATCCGTTCTGCCCTCCGAATTTGGTCGCACTACGAGGCAAATTTCCCCATAAGGTTCAATGTAAATACGGCTAAACAGTTCTGAAACATATGCATTTTATTTTTAAACCTCAAAAACCTTCCAAACGCCATAAAAACCTTCCAAACGCCACAAAACACACCACAAGCCTCACCGAACATCTCCTTGCTACCGCGATCTTGCCCACAGGAAGCCGCGACCACGTGGCAGCAGGGAAAATGGCCGCGGATCCAGTTCGTAAGTAGAGCCGGAGTTTGCAAGTAGAGGTAAATTTTTGGGGCCGGAGCTGGTCGTATCTTGAAAAATTCGTAAGGAGGGGCGTTCGTAACTAGACGTACCACTGTACTTAAGTATTCAGACCCTTTACTCAGTACTTTGTTGAAGCACCTTTGGCAGCAGTTATAGCCTCGAGTCTTTTTTTGGTATGACGCAACAAACTTTGCACACCTGGATTGAGGGATTTTCTGCCATTCTTCTTTGCAAATCCTCTCAAGCTCAATCAGGTTGGATGGGGACCATCAGTGGACAGCCATTTTCAGGTCTCTCCAGAGATATTCAATAGGGTTCAAGTCAGGGCTCTGGCTGGGCCACTCTGGGACATTCACAGAGTTGTCCCTTAGCGATTCCTGTGTTGTCTTGGCTGTGTGCTTAGGATCGTTGTCATGTTGGAAGGTGAACCTTTGGCTCAGCCTGAGGTCTTGAGCACTGTGGAACAGGTTTTCATTGAGGATATCTCATTGAGGATAGCTCCATTCAGCTTTCCCTCAACCCTGACCTGTCTCCCAGTCCCTGCTGCTGAAAAACACTCCCACAGCATGATGCTGCCACCACCATGCTTCACTGTTGGGATGGTATTGGGCAGGTGATGAGCGGTACCTCATTTCCTCCAGACATAACGTTTAGAATTGAGGCTGAACAGTTCAATCTTGGTTTCATCAGACCAGTGAATCTTGTTCCTCACAGTCTGAGTGTCCTTCAAGTGCTTTTTTGCAAACTCCAAGTGGGTGTTCATATGTTTTGCACTGAGGAGAGGCTTTCGTCTAGCCACTCTGCCATAAAGCCCAGATCGGTGGAGGGCTGCAGTGATGGTTGTCCTTCTGGAACTTTGTCCCATCTCCACACAGGATCTCTGGAGCTCAGTCAGAGTGACCATTGGGTTCTTGGTCACCTCTCTTACTAAAGCTCTTCTCCCCCCATTGCTCAGTTTGGCCAGGTGACCATCTCTTGGAAGAGTCCTGGTTGTGCCAAACTTCTTCCATTTGAGAATTATGGAGGCCACTGTGCTCTTGGGAACCTTCAGGGCAGCAGAAATTTTTTTGTAGCCTTCCCTAAATCTGTACCTTGCAATAATCCTGTCTCTGAGCTCTGCAGGCAGTTCCTTTGACCTCGTGGCTTTTGCTCTGATAGAGTATGCGTTCTCAGCTGTGAGGCCTTCTGTAGAGAGGTGTGTGCCTTTCCAAATCATGTCCAATCAGTTTAATTTACCACAGGTGGACTCCAATCAAGGTGTAGAAACAGCTCAGCAACAATCAAGAGAAATGGGAGGCACCTGAGCTCAATTTCAAGTGTTGTTGCAAAGGGTCTGAATACTTATGCCAATGTGATATTTCAGTTTTTCCTTTTTCATACATTTGGAGACATTTCTAAAATTCTGTTTTCACTTTGTCATTATGGGGTACTGAGTGTAGATTAATGAGAAAAAAATGAATTTGAACGATTGTTGTATCAGGCTGCAACATAACAAAACTGAAAAAAGTGAAGGGGGTCTGAATACTTTCCAAATGCGCTGTGTATGTGAGCCAGTCATTTGCTTCTATTTTTAAATTTACTATTGCCCTTAGCATGAAGTATTATAAACAAATTTTAAAGGATGAAGCCAGTTTTTAATGCAGTGGTCCTTGTGTGCTTTCTTCCCTTGCATTTCCTTTTGTGGCTATTCTTCAGGCCTTTATTCTTTTCCCAGTGAAGGTGCCAAACCCACTCAGTCCTTTGGCATACGGGGTAGCTAGCTAGATATATAAAATCCTCAGCAGAACTTGGTGAGAGAGGAAGCAAAACACCACTTAGAGGTGCATTTTTGTTTCTGCCATGAGCTCCCACAGGCATCTCCTCTCTTACCTTACCTTACCTTACCTTACCTTACCTTACCTTACCTTACCTTACCATACCATACCATACCATGCCATGCCATGCCATGCCATGCCATGCCATGCCCTGCCCTGCCCGTCCTTCCCCCAAGTATTTATAACAACACAGAGCCATTAGGCATCTTCCGTGCTTTGTGGTAGGCTTCACGTTCTTATGCTAAGAAAGAGGAGCCACCTGCAAAGTAGTTTAACCCAGCCAGTATCTTAGAGCAGCCTGCTATGTTTGGCCCCAGCAAATTGTTTTGGACAGGCTAGGCTGAAGATGGTGCTTGTGGTAGCTACCAGCATACTTCAATTTGCACTTTAATAGGATTTTTCTTTACATTTCCTTCTGCACAGAGGGAAATCAATGTGGTGCTGTGTTAGGGCTGGGATTGGGACTGCTACTTCTGTTCTCCCCCCAGGTTTGACACTTGACTTTGAATCGCTCACTAACTTGAATGCATCCCTTTGGGTGCCAGTGCCCCTTCCTGTGTAAGCAGGTAGCATTGAATTTCTTTGGTTATTCTGTGTAACTTTGGATGGCACACTATAAATGACCCTAAATAGGTATCTTTCTTCCCCACTCCTATCCTGGGCTGCAGTGCAACCTACAAAAAAAAGTATGCTCTAGGGAACTGAGTGGAATTAGACATAGAGATAAGAGAAACTGGTCTGTATTTCCTAGGTCCGAGTTTATTTAGCCTTTGATCATAGAAATCTCATCATTTTAAGAGTAGCGGAGCCAAATTGAGGGCATGGTGCTTCCCACCATGAAAAGGTACATTTCCTGTCCTGGAATAAATTCTGTAAAACTGCTCTGGTTATGTTAGGCATGTACTGGTTAGCATCTGTGAAACTGCCAGCACACACTGTTAAAAACAACACTATTGTTTTTAATGGGCAAGAGTGTAATATTTTTAAGTAAGAGTGTGAATGCTCCCTTTGACAGGCATACCTGCTCCAGTGTTCAAGTTATTATGTATTGTTGTAAATTAATTTCACATAACAGGTGAAAAACTCACTATGAATGCCCATAGAATGTTTTGTTAGTCTTTACCTCAAATTGTTAAACACTACTGTTAAAGGACATAACATTTTTTCATTATTACATTTATTTTTCATTATTTTCTTTAAAAAATATAATCTTAATGAAGAAAATCATCTAATCCCTGTGGGATTTGTTTCCACAAAAGCTCTGGTTTATTATGCTGTTGGGATACATTGTCCTCTCTGTATTTCTCCCACACACATACAAATACACCTTTGTATTGTGAAGAGATGTTTTTTTAGTGGTACCTAAATTAAGTTTGATCAGAATGACTTTGCAACAAATAAAGCAAATAAAGCAAGAGCCTTGGGATATAAAAATGTATATTTGGGCAAGATAATGATGGAAGGGAAGGAATAATGTGAGACAATAGCCCAGATGAAGAATTTTATTTAATCAGGATAGAGAATAGGAGATCATGCTTTGGATTGTAAATAATCCGGCATGAAATAATTGCTTAAGCATGTTTGATACTGACGTGGTGAAAAAAAGAAAGCTTCCCTCTTTGGCTATGAAGTCATTGCCTAGAGAATCTTGGGGAACCTTTGTTCCAAAGAAAGTGTTCTGCCATGTGTATGTAAAAATATTCTTGCTGTGTGTGTGGTAGTTTCTGAAATGCACAAAATTTGAGTGGGATCAGCTTGCCTGCTGCTATAAATTAAATTGGCCACACTGCATTGAAGTTAGCGATGCAAACTCACCACATCTTTGTTGTGTATCTAGTTCTCATGTTTGAAAGTGGAAGAGCTAGTGAAGTCAACAACATGCTGTACCGTATTGGGGCTATCACATGCACTGTGCTCTTCCCTGCCCACATTTTATCTTCATATACTGACTTCCTCCTATTCTGTACAGCTAGACCACTGAATGCTAGCAAGCTGGTGAATATCCAGAATCAGCATGCCAGTAACAGTGTGTGCTTGCTTTCCAGGTTAGAATGTATTGTTCTGTCATATCCCCAACTGTTCCAGAGATCATGTGTTTAGTGTAAGTACGTACCAGTGTCCCTTCTCTGCTACTCAGAATATAACTTTCATTCTTTCCAACCCATTCCCATTTTAAAACAAATATTGTTGTACAAAATACCTGTACTTAAAAAAAAATAATAAACTATTTACACTGTCTTTAACTTTGTGTCTCAGGCCTCGTTGGATGTATAGTACTCATCATTGGGAAAGAGTACTTGTGTACCTTGGGAGTGTCAACTTCTGCATTACAACTGTTCCAAGATTGGGAAGTTTCTCTCCAAGATAGTTTTTTCAAGAAAATGTTGTGGATTGTAGTCACAACTGGAAGGCCTATCTTGTCATCCTTACTACTAACAAAAGTCCCACATCACACCCAAAGTTCTGCTAGCCAACCTATGGTAGGCTTAAAAAAAACGGTAGTCCTTTATGCAAAATACCTGACAACTCCAGGGAAGCTAATAGTAGGATAATTGCTGTGGCATGAATGTTGGGAACCAGTGGGCATCAGCTCCCATCAAACAGAGATGACCTAGGCACAAATTCTTCTACAGTGCCATGTTACTGGCAAAATCATTCCTGTATAGATTGTAAGAATGAGCCCAGTTTATCTTTTCTCCCAACATTTGGGCCAATAATGAAGGTTAAATTAGAAGCTGTTAACAAGTGCAGCAACATAGATATTAATCACCTGACCACTAAATAAGGTTTTGCAAGCAAAGTAGATGTTATAGTTGATCACATGAGTGGCATTTCAAAATAATAGTACTATAAAGCTGAAGATCACTGCTGCTGAAAGTCACAATGCATTTTTTTTTGCCAGTCTGCTCAGCAGTCTGATAGAAAGGAAACTACATCATTTGCATTATGACTGACAAAAATAATCCCAACAATTTTGCTAAATTTGAACTTTTTGCTGCTTGCTTCCTTGAAAACTTTTGGAGCTGGTGTTTAGTTTATATTTCTACATAGGTTAATATTCATTCATGAAAACTGAACTGATACAAGATTCTAAAATGATTGTGGGTAAGTAGTAGTTTAACATATTGTGGCAATACGGCCTTTTCTTAGTATGTTTGGGTTACTGGATCATTACATTAAGATCTAAAATAGTTTATTTGTTGGATAGGGCATGTCATGTGAACACAGTGGATACACAGTATTAACACTATTGGATAGGAAAACACAGCTAGACGACACTCAGTGGGAACATTAAACGTTCCCTGATCTTTCTTTTCTCCCGAAGCGTTTAATTGACAACTTCCTCAAGTATAAGAACAGCGGCATGTTTGACACAGTAGAGGAATGTACATACTTTAGCACAGACTGAAGCAGGAAAGTCTCTTTTGTTGATGCCCCAGTAAGAGTAAGAGAAAGGAGCCACACTCCAATGAAGCAACACAGCTTTCTAGTCTTCCACCCTGTTCCATAATGAAAAGCCTTCCTACTGCTAATTTACTTATTGAAGCTAGAGCTTCAAGCACCAAGTCAGGCAGTGTAAGAAGATATTGAAGCCCCCAGTTGTAATAGAGCACTATAGTGCACTATAGCTGAAATCTTCATGAATGTATCTAATATGGGAGAATACTAGTAGGTTTATAAAAGCTTGATCAAAGCTTGAAGCTTGAAAATTCATCCCAGAATCTGTAAGAGAGAGAAAAAAAAAAAAGATGGAAAGATGGCTTCCTTACTGTCCCTTTCCTGTATTTCTAGCCACCCCGTTATGGTTCTCATGTTCCTCTCTGCAGCTTTTTGCATGTCCTTCAGCCCAGTTGCTCCCATCCTCAGCAGACTGCAGCAGCTATCACCCTTGGCTGAGCTTGGAAAAACTGAACAGCGCCGGACTCAATTAGGACTTGGATGAGAGGAGGGAAGACCAGGAAATCCCAGGGCTACAAACTAGACTGGGAAGTCAAAAAACATCTCAGAGAAGGCAATGGCAACCCCTTTCCATCTTATGGCCAAGAAAACTATAGAGGAGTCATCAGGAGTTGAGCCTGGCTCGAGAGAATCTCTTCACCTTCACAAATTACTATTGGTACATTTTCATAATTGATACAAGCATTCTCTTTATTCTGGAATGCCTCCCTTGTGAATGTTAATAGCGCAAGAGCAACAATTTTATACATGAACGAACTCTGGGGTAAGTTTTACAGCCGCTTTACAGTTCCTTACTGGCTCTTTCCATAAATGGCCACATGGCTGGTTTATAGTTTAGCATACTAAACAACATTACTTCCCACCATTTTTAAACCATAATCTATTGCAGACTCTGGTAGCTCTGCATTTTGCAACAGCTGGAAGCAGTGCTTGTTGTACATGCTGCTCCATATTCACCATCTCTACGTTCACCATTTTTGAGATCCATGTGCAATAAAGCAGTCCAAACAACAATGGGCAATATGTCGTAGCAGCCCATGGAAATGTTCAGGCTCTAGTCAGATTGAAGAGTTTGTACCAAAGTGCATGTTTGGTCATGCACAAGGCTATCCATTTCAGTCAGGTGGCACAGGAAATGGGACCTAGTAAGCTATACTAGCCATACAGCTTGGAAATGCTGGGTTGTAATGGCATCCACCCAAACTTTGCATACAGTTCCAAGCAGTGAAAAGTAAGATAGCTGCAGCTGCTGCAGGACCCTTACTTGTGAGATGCTTCGTTGCCAACCTCACACTTGCTCAAGAGTTCTTCATTCTCAATCAAGTCCATGGAATAAGTAACATTTCCATTGAAAATTAAAGACAATTCCATATTTTTATCATCTGACAAAAGGTTTGGCCGTCACTGGTTTTGTTGTTGTATCCCAGCTGCATTTCCCCACAAACTTTTACAAATTCATCTACCTGTGTTTCAAGAGAGGCTTCTAGGGCAGGGAACCGTGTGCAGTGCTGGCTACATTCAAAGCTGAGGAAATATTCAGAGGAATGGAAACAGCTGTTTCTTCAGGAGCTGGTAGGTGAAATACAATAAAATATAAATGTGTTGTTCTCTTTCTTCCCCCAGCAACCACTGCTGCTTGCTTGTTTTCAATATAGGGATATTACCTCTTCCAGAAATGGGCAAACTTGCCTTCTACTATTGGCTTTGGGTTAATTTATGAGCATCCATGCACAGTTCTAGTTTCTTACTGTTAAGTACTTGAGATCAAACAAAAGTAGCTGAGATGTACAACAGCCTTGATTTGGGTGCACTTCTCATTGGCTCAGAAGCCGTGAACAGGAACTTTTGCACAAAGTAATTCACTGAAATATTTGAAGAGCACAAGGGTAGAGAAAACTGCATTATGGGGTGTTCAGGCCAAACTGGGGATTCCCATGGAAGAATGAACAAGACCATCTTTTGTATGAGGGGAGAGGAGGTTGGGATCTGTGCCTCCTTACTGAACTACAACTCCCATAATAATTTGGGGAAAACAGTGAAATATAAAACCAATAAAATTGACTAGGTTGGCTTTCTTCACAGGCGGAGCTCAATTATTTGTCAAAACTAGAAATACAGTATCAAGAAATAGTTACCAAGGCTGGCTTCTCAGACTACCTCACCTTTCTCAGTTGCAAGTTGGATCTTCTTTCTGACAGTGGTCTTACCTAAGAATTCAAGGACAGTGATAGCATATAAAACCTTTAATTTTTAGTACTCTTTTTTTTTTTCTGGGGGGAAAAGCATGAAAAAAGGATACGCAGTATCTGCTAGAAAATTTGAAGAAAGAAAAGGGTCATGAAAGTGGACTTTCATTTAACCCTTCCCCCCCACCGCCCCCACCGACCTCCACTTTGTATCACTTCAGCATTTGTCTTCGTTTTCTTCATGGTGAGAACTGGGATTTGAAAATTAAGCTTATGCACAGAAAGCCTCATGACATATTGTCTAATTGTTATAAATAACCTTATAGTCTATTTCTTATAAGAATAAATATTGAATGTGCCAGACCCAGAAGGCTGAGGAATTTTAACTCTAGATCCTCACGTAAATGCCACATTTCCATTCTCTGATCCTGTCATTAATTAAACTGCAATTATTTGTCAGTTTTAATACCTTAATTCACTGATCTACTGTACTTAAGCTGGTTTCTTTCCAGTTTTTTTCCCACCATCTGTGTTGAATTTCAGGCCTTGTTAAAACACCACGTACAATAATTGTGCAGGCAATGTAAGAAGGAACAAAGTGATGGGAAATTTAAGAGGATCAAATCTTTCCAGAAGCTTTGGGATTTTTCAAATCCATGATAATGGAAGTTCAGCTAAAATTATTTATTAGATTTATATCCCACATTTATTTTGTACAATTCAAAATAGCATACATAATCCTCCCACCTTCTGTTTTCCCTACAACAACCCTGTGAAGTGGGTTGGGCTGAGAGAGAGAGTGCCTGGCCCAAAGTCACCCAGCCGGCTTTCACGCCTAAGGGAGGACTAGAACTCGCAGTTTCCTGGTTCCTAGGCCAACCCCTTCACCACTACACCAAACTGGCTATTGCTGTATATTGCTATATTGTTATTCAGGAAAAGGTACCACAAAGTCCAACACAGGTCAATACAGCATAGTTATCAAGCATTGCTAAGGAAACTTTTAGAAAAAAGGCTTCTTTTTGAAAATGAATGTTTATCCAAATAAGGATGACCAAAATGGACACACATTTACCTGGGGGGCAGGGAGGAGGAGGAGGAACATGCAAGAAAATAACAAAATCAGAAAATAATTTTTCAAAAGCTTATTGCTAATAACACCAAGACTAACAATAAGCATTACTTGAATACATTAAAAGAAGAAAGATGCTGAAATACCAGATTGGAGCGTCTGCTGACAGAGCAGTTAAAGGTTAGTATACTAACAGAGTCGGGAAACTGCAAGGAAGATGAATAGTTCTCCTTATTTCTTTTCAGTGCAGAAGACTCTGAACAGCAATTTGTGACTCAGGCTGTATTTTTTTCAGGAAGGGTGTCTGGGAAATGGAAGCAAATAGCTCTGGCAGGAGATAAAGTTCTAGAGATTATTGACAAATTGAAAAATCCCCAGTTCAGATGCTATCCATCTGAAGATATTTATGGAACGGTAAGTGTAGGAAATTGTAGTTCCTCTCACAAAATTACAGAATTTGGTCCTTAAAGAAGTCTCAGTACTGAATGTTTAGAGGAAATTCAGGGGGGACCCATAAAATTTCAAGCTGAACTTGCAACTTGCAAAATTACAACTTGCTCCAGATAGATTTGCAGTAGGCATGATTAAAAATAAGCATTTAATAAATGTATATGGCCGCCCATCTCATATACATGACTCTGGGTGGCTAACAGTTAAAAACAGAATAAAAAAATAATAAACCAACCAAATTTTAAAAAAATAGAAATAACATAAAATAACATGGCCGAGAACACTCAGTTAACCAAGACCAAGAAATGGACTCACCTATGCTATCAGACTTGATGGCAAAGCCAGGTTTTCAATGTCTTGCGAAAGGTCAGCAAGGCTGGAACAAGTCTAATCTCTGGGGGAATGATGTTCCAGAGGGTGGGTGCCACAGCAGAAAAGGCTCTTCCTGAGCCCCGCCAGATGGCACACTCTTATGGACGGGACCCAGAGCATGCCTTTCCTGCCAGATCTCGCAGGACAGGTAGGCATCATTGCGGAGAGATGGTTCTGTAGGTAGCCCAGCCCCAGGCAATGAAGGGCTTTAAAGGGTAACCACCAGCACCTTGAATTTATTTTTATTTAATTAGCCACCCATCTCACAAGCACATGACTCTGGGCACTGTACAACACAACAGTTAAAGCTCCATAACAATGTAAAAACAGATAAACCCCTAGAAAGCAGAACAAGCATCACTGAATCTCATACAGCCACCTTGCAGGCTGTCCCTGGGATCCCCAAGGCTGGTGAAAAAAACAGGTTTTAAGGGCTTTCCGGAAGGCTAACAGAGATGGGGCTAACCTCACCTGAAGGGGAATGATGTTCCAGAGGGCGGGGGCCACAGCAGAAAAGACACACTGCCTGGGTCCCGCCAGATGGAGCTCTTTTGGAGATGGGACCCGCGGCATACCCCTCCTGCCTGAATTGCACCCGGAATTGCACCCAAAAGCATACCAGTAGCCAATGCAGCTCACAATGCAGACGTGTCACATGTGCCAAGCAACTGCCACCCATAGCTGCCCGTGCCGCTGCATTTTGCACCAGCTGAAGCTTCCAAATACTCTTCAAAGGGCAGCCCCATGTAGAGCCCATTGCAGTAATCCAAGCGGGAGGTGACAAAGGCATGAGCAGGGCCTTTTGGGTGCAACTGGCACACCACTCGAAGCTAAGCAAAAGCCCTCCTGGCTGCAATGCCACCTGCTCTTGGAGCAGGAGCCGCGAGTCCAACAGGACCCCCAGATTGAGCACAGCATCTGTCTGGGGCAGTGCAACCCCACCTAGAACAAAAGATCCCCAGAACTAGGAGGTCCTAAAACCCAAAGGTACTTGGTCTTACTAGGATTGAGTTGAAGCCTGTTGTTCCCCCAACCAGGCACCAAGACAGGATCTCCACAGCATCACTCAACCAGGGGTGGAGATATATAACTGGATATCATCAACATACTGATGATACTTCACCCAAACCAATGGATGACCTCACCCAATGGCTTCATATAGCTGTTAAACAAGAAAGAGAGCACTGAACTCTGTGGCACCTGTGGCAAAGCCAGCTGGGTGGCCTTGGGCCACTCACTCTCTCTCAGCTCTAGGAAGAAGGCAAGGGCAAACCACTTCTGAAAGAGGTTGCCAAGAAAACTGCAGGGGCCTGTCCAATGACTATTGCACCAATTGCATCACAGCTCTCCTGTTCTATCATCCAAACTGATCAAAGCAATCCTATAGACTCTGCTGCTTTCAGACAAAAACGTTGCAAAATTTTGTGTGATAGTAGTGGGACATGAAATAACATCTAAGTTACCTCTGTGAACTGGCCAACTGACTGCTAGTCAGTCACAAATTAATTTCTATCCTGAATGTCTTGGAGTGGTTTTAGGTTGCAAACGCATATGTATGTGAATAGCTACAGCTAGATGAAGCAGGTGCATCTTTTAATAAATGATTTACTGATTTTATTTATTGCTTAGTATTGATAAGCATTTAACCTGGCTGGTCTTTGGTTATAATTAAGTGCCTTTTTCTACATTACAGTAAAACTGTTACTGGATGTCTACTTAGTTTTAGACACATAGTTTAACAATATTTTAAATATTATATATTTAACATCTTAAATCTTTGTGTTCCAATGGATAGACTTTCAAAAACCATTTGAAAATATGTCTCACAAAAGATTCTTGAGGAATTTATGCTGATTGATATTGAGACCAATGTTCTTTAATCTTTTCACAAATGATTTGGACACTTTAAAACATGTTATTACATTGATTGATTGACTGATTGATTGAATTCTATCCCACGGCAATCCAAGGACAAAAGGCTGAGTAATGAGTGGCCAGATCTGCACACAGCACAGAATTATATAAGAAGGGTAAAACAGACATGAGTGTGAAGAACTTTGCGAAGAGCTTTCCAACTTGGGGAAATGGGCATTAAAATAGCAACTGCAGATCACCGTAATCAAGGACTGAGGATCCACAAGGCAATAGATATCCTAGCTTCATAGACAGGGTTGTGAAATTACTGCAGTTCCAAGACACCTTTCCTAGTCTGTCATGTCAACTCAGAAGAGCTTGAAACATTAACCCATATACGGCAGCCATAAAAAAGATTAAATCTATCTTGGGATTCATTGGGAAAGGAATCTAAAATAAAACTACCAGAGACACTATTCCTTTCGGCAAATCTAGAATTAAATTACATTTGGACTACTGCATAAAGTTCTAATAAATGCATCACAAAAAAGAGTAACCCAAATTCTTAAGAGCTGGAGCTGTTTCTATAGGGAGAATGTTTATGCTTTGGCTTTTTAAAAGTAATAATAGTAATCAAAGAAATAATAGAGATGCATAAAATTATGAATTATGTGGAGAAACCATGAGTACCCTGTATTTATAATACTATTCGGCTCATAAAAAATTATTGTCTGGAGATTCTAATCGGAGATTTAAGGATGCAATAGTGCTCATTTAATAGTGCTAATTTTAACTTAACCCTTAATGGGCCTTCATTATCCTCTGGTTGACCACTCTGGGAAACACCAGGTTGAACTAACAGGCCATTCAACTGGTCCACTGTGATGAGATACGTTTTGCTGCAGATTTTGACAACAGCCACAAGTAATGTGGAATAATGTTAGCAATAGCACTGAAAACACGGCCCTTCTGCATACCTGTCTGAGAATGAATAAACCAGAGGCCGCCAGTGAGGGAGATGCCAATGATGAATGCTGAAAAGGCTATGCCAACAACAGCTGGGAGCTCCAGAACTGGTGGAGCAGCAGCTGCGGAAAAGGAAAAAATACATGGAATTAAGAAGTTATGTTCTGTTTGCCCAAAAGAACCCATTGCAAAATATGAAACAAGTCCTTAAAATTAGGGACTGCAAGGGAAAAAAAACTAAAATCAAGGTTTCATTCATTTTTAGTTCATTCACAGAAACAGGAAGGAAGATCGTTCTGACCTTTGCAAAAGAGTCTTCTCATTTCAAACTCATTAGATCGACGTTGAGCAGATTTCAGGCTTGTGGGATCTATGTTATTTTCTGTCTGAATCCCAGAGCCTATTACTCAAGGCATATACTTTGAATTAAAGAAGTGAGCCAGCTAATATTTTTCAGTATGATAATTAGATATACAAAATTCCCCAATTCAGGTATATTCTGGAGAACTTTGGAATGTCCAATTCTTCCTCTGCACACCATTCCAAAAGGGGTTTTGGGATAGCAACAGACCAGGCTATGCATACAATTCAACCAGTGGAACAACTACTTTTATTACCAGATGATTTACAAACTAAATGTGTGTCTTAAGTTGTTCGGTATTACCAGAGTTGTTGTTTATAGTTAATTTGTATTACAAAACTCTATTTTACTAAGTTGCTCCTGTTACGTTTGGAATTCTGCTTATCTTAAATATTGTATTTCCTTCACTGCTTATCTCTAAGTTCTTCCTTTCATTTTCTCCCTTATTAATAGAGCTTATTTTATTTACAGTTATTTCCTCCCACCTTGGGTGGAAAGTTCTTTTAACTTTCAGCTAGCTCAACAGGCTTTAGGCTATTCTCTTTCTCCTTCCTGCCCCCGGCAACTCTTTCTCAGCTTTTCAGCATAGGTAACATTATAGAGACAAAGACTTGCCAGCTGCTTTCTCTTCTATTATTCTCTACTCTCTTTTTTCCTTCTCTCTGGGATCTTGAGATCATAACTCACCCTCCCTCTCTCCCCTTGGAATCATAGCCATCAAATTATTGAACAGCTGCAGGCCTCTTTCTGGAAGTCTTTGAATTGTCCTTTGAACCCTTCTGTCTTCTGTCACCCAGGTGTATCATAATTGCTTCTCCTGTGATGAATAGTACTTCCATGTTCTTGTCAAGCCTTGGCTTCCACTTCTCCCCCACACAGCAGCTAAAACAACTTCTAATAGCATTATGTCTCTTAGACTCCACTTCTCAGCTTCTGTATGCGGTTCATGCAACTCTGGTCAACATGACAAGAACAAATTTGATAATCTTGGACATTCTGTCACAGGCAGTACCCAGAGTGATCTGGGGGAGATTCAGTACCTTCTGTTCCTGAATAAGTGAGTTTTACACATCCCTAATGAGAACTAACTGGAATCATATAGTTAAACAACTGGAAGCCAAATTTGCTTTTTGCATTACTATGGAGGTGTAGCCAAACACAGCTTGAAGAACTACAAAAACACTGTAGAAGTCATTGATCTGGCCATGTTTGAGCCTATCCATGGCATAGATATGTCACCTCCCACTCGACCCTTACTTTCTCCTGCTATGTCCACAAGACATTTGCCATCACCTTGTGCCCAGCCCATATCTGAATCTGCTTAAAGTCATCCTTAGCTGTTCTGATGTTAGTGTTTTCCCCTGTGAGCAGCAAACAAGCCATGGCAATCATGGATACAATCTCATCTGTTTTGTTGACCATTTTATTGATAGATCTATCAGGTGAGCCACAGAGGGGTAGGATCAGTCTGGCATTTTTTCTTTATTCTTAATCCTCAGCTCAGAGACTTGAATCAGCCTGAATTGTATTTGTTCAGCAGTGGTGGTGAAGCTGCAAGATGAAATCTGTGAGAGAGATTGTTCTCTTTTTTTGCTGCTTTATAGCACAGCCCCTGGCCATGCAAGGTACAGCACTAAACTCATGTTCAAAAGCAGAACAAACAACAGCTACAAGTCAGGGAGATGTGGTAGAGAGAAGCAGCTTGCATAACTACCCTTCTATAAGTCTGCAATTTGGCTTGATCCAGGCCTGAGGATCGGCTAGGAGATCCAGCAGGTAAACAGCCCCCTCTCCCAGCTTTGGCAGCTGATCCCCACTCTGGGAGAGGCAGCATATGAAAGAGAAGCAAGCTCTGGCATATAGTTAAACCTTCAGGTACAGCCATCTGTCAAAACCATTGCCAGTTGTAGTAGTGCTGGTGGCAATGTGAAAGTGAGGTGGCCTTCTTTGTGTGGGGAATGACACTATCCTCTGACTGCAAGCCAAGATTAAATGCATTGGGGACAGCAGTGCTTATCTGCTGGCTCACAGATAGGAATTGAGCACTTTAACTGAGCTGCAGGGAAGAGCCCTAAGACCTCTTCTAGAACAGGAAATGGAATTCAGATTCAGAACTGACTCTATTCTCCATACCCCAGCAAACATGCTTACTGAAGTAAGACATCAGTATTTACTCACTCAGAACTTGCTGTGTCTTCCGCAAGTTCATTGCATCCTTCATTGCTTTTCCTTGCTGATTAGCCAGGAAATTATCTATGGCAAAGAATATAAGAATCAAGGAGGGAAAGTTTAACAAAAACATTTTCAGGAAGTGGCTTCCATAAAACAAGTGCATGTTTTTGAGTTCCTTCTGCCCACCCAATCACTGCTATATGATAAGATAGACAACTAATAGGGAATAGGTAAAAGATATTGCCTGTAACTAGGTGGGAGGAGATGGACAAAAGAGCTTCATCTATCCCTGAATTTTCATTCAGATCCTGGCTGCTGGAGAGGGGCTGTGAGGACTGTCTTCTCCAAATGCAGGCACTGAAATCTCTTTGGAGCTAGGGATGCTGAACTGGGAGCTATTCTCCAGAACCCATGTCCAAGTGCCTACCTGGCCTCAGACCAGGAGAAGTAGCTCTGAATGGAGTTCCCATGGTCACTATGATGGGCTTTGTGATGGTACGCTGGAAGTGCCCACTGGACAGCTCTTCTCTCCTGCAGGCTTTGTTCTCAAACTGGCACTGAAACAAAAATCTGTCTCAAAGAGTACCTCTTTGCAAGGGCAAACAGCCTGAACCAAATACAACTATCTTTCTCAATAAAACCATGTATCTAACTTCCCAAGCAGGTTAAGTTAAGTAATTCTGTGCAGAAACTCATTTCAGATAGATTAAGAAGCTTCCCTTTTGCCTTATCCCCAGGTTCACAGCTGTTCTTAAGCTCTACCTTTCCATGCTTTCCACAAAGTGTATGCCATGGCTCAGTTGCAGGGCACCTGATTTGCATACAAAAGCTCCAAGAAAGGTGGAAGAAACATGGGTGCCTGATACCCTGCCCATCCAAATGGTCAACACTAAGCTTGGTGGATTGTCTGACCAAATGTAAGACATCTTCTTATGTCAGGACAGCTTCAGAGACACAAAATGAGTATTAGCACAGTGCTACTGGGCAGCTGCCAAAAGCTCGCTTTCCTACTCCAAGGAGCCAGAGACCTGAGGGATTGGACCTCTAGGTTTGTTGGGGTCATGAGGTTCCCTGCTGCAGAGTGTCAGGCGGCAATGCAAGAAATGAATGGAGTCATTGGAGCGAGGCTGGAGCACAAAACTTAGTCGTTGACGTTGCTGGTATCCTGGGGGCAATGCCTGGCCCTGAGCTGCCTGTTCAGGTTCCAGCAAAGTAACGTGGGCATCAGCTGCACAGCCATGCTGGATGAGCAGGTATGGAGATACCACTGAAGAGTCCGAAGAGGGAGAGATGAAGCATTGCTGGATGGTGAAGCCAAGACAGAAGTTATATGTGGCCAAAGATGCCTGGAGGAAAAAAGAAACACTGTAGAGTTAGCAAAGCCAAATGCCTGATCTTGAAAGGATGGAAGAAGGAACAGAAAAAGCATCACAGAATCTACCTGGGGGAGGAGGGGGCTGGAGCCCAAATATATACAACATATCCTATGGATTTTGCTCGATGGTTATCATGAGCAAAGCTTTAATTGTTTTCCTAAACTCTCCCAAGAATGGTCTCTAGCCAACTACAGTTTATAGTATTTCCATGAACTGGGCAACTGGGGAATCATAACACAACCATCCTTGGCAAAATAAAGGCCCATTTACTGAAGGCTTCCCAATAGAGGAAGTCCAACCTGAAAACTGGATTCAACCCACTTTTTCTTCCATAACTGTTATCAAAAATAAAAGGTATATTCACCCAAGTGACCAATCTCTGAAGGAACCTAGAAGTAGCTTCTAAGCCAATCCAGGTAGAGCAAAAAGCTCCAAAGCTGATACCGTCCAGGTATGTAGGACTTCAACATCCATCATCCATAAAGTATCAAGTTTAGAAAGAAGCAGGCAGATTATTGCCTGGTTAAGGTGAGAGATGCCAGGAGTCCTGACCACAACCTCTGAAATAGGATAACTCAGGAAAGTGCAATTGCACTTGTGTAGGGACAAGAAATCTGAATCTTAGTCTTTGCATCAGAAGTCAGCTTTTTCAAAATGAATATCAGTATTACCTCCACAAACACCCGGCTGTTGGCAGAGACTGTACAGGGGCCTGGTTGCTTGACAAAAGCCTCAGAGCTGTACACTTCTAGGCTGAGCAGGACATCACCATGGTGAAAGGGAAGGTCCTGTAACTTTATGGCTTCTGAGGTAAATGTCTGGGTTGAAGGAGAAGAGACATGGGAAGCTTTAGGAAAGAAGGAGGCTTATATTTGGCACAAGTGTTTAATTGTGAGCATCCAAATCACAGACCAACTGCACAGTTTATGCCCACATAAAGCCTGAGCCTCACTGTGCTTTATGAGGCGTTTCTTCTAAATCTCAGATAAGCAGTATGCTGAAGCACCAGTTTACCATTTCCTATCTGCTTGTGCTACTGGCATGCCAACAGTTAGGACAAGTCATAGCTCATCAGAGAAAACTGGTGAATCCAGAGGGGGAAACCAATGAAATGCTGGACCTTTTTTCAAAGCAGGTTCAGCAGTAGACCAGGGGCATTGTGGTCCTTCCTTCCTTCCTTCCTTCCTTCCTTCCTTCCTTCCTTCCTTCCTTCCTTCCTTCCTTCCTTCCTTCCTTCCTTCCTTCCTTCCTTCCTTCCTTCTACAGCTGAATTTGATAAGAGTTCTACCAATTTCTTATTCTACCCCAAGTAACAGGAAAAACAGCAAAGCATCCACCATTAGATGCATGTGACAGGAAGGTGCCAAGTGGGGGAATCAATGGAGAGGGCTCATACAAAAGGTCTATCAATGAAAGCCATGTGTCCTCAAGGGCTGCCTATGACCAGGAAAGTGATTGGCACTTGTTTCCCTGGCACAGAGGGATAAAGGATTGGGGGTAGCCACCAATCAGGGGCTCTGGTAACTGCCATCCAGACAGTACAGTTGGCCAACATTGTTCCCAAAGCTAAAGAACAAATTGAAATCTGTACAGCAATTTCTCTAGTCAGGTTCATTTCCAGCTGGGTTCAGCAGAGGAAGGAAGCAAACTAAACTAAACTAAACTGTGATATGGAAGAGCCCCAGGACTGATTGTACCTGATGAGTTGTACATTGCTCTAATGAAAAGAGAACTCACCAGTGGAACTCAGCATCTTAATGGTTGAATGCCGGGGTGGAGAAGGCCTTTGGTTCAATTCGTCCATTTAAAAGACTCTCAGGTGACAAACCTGGGAGAAGCCCTGGCCCTCATATCCTCGACTGCTATTGTCAAGCAGGGCAGGGAGTTCTGTTGGAGCAGAGAATCACTGAGCACGCAAGCTAAGGCTTAAAAGGTTTCATGCAGAGTGTTCTCTAGCAACCAGAACAGAAATGCACTGAAGTGTATACCGAGTCTACAGATTACCTCTAAAAACTAATGTATTCTGTATGAATGCCTGTGTGCATGGTTGTTTGAGGGACTTGTTTCAGCAAAGGCCTGACACTTTATCTGTAAGGTAGCAGGGTATTCATTCTGTCAGTCTTTCCTGCCAACAAATGTTTGGCTGACCAGTTGCATCACCGTTTAAAGCAGCTTCAGGTGTTCATGCAATATTTATGGGGGGATTTTTAATTGTTGATGGGGTTTCTGATTTTAATTGTGAGCCGCCCAGGGTCACCCATTGGGGGAGATGGGCGGTACACAAATTTAATAAATAAATAAATAAATAAATCCATCCATCCATCCATCCATCCATCCATCCATCCATCCATCCATCCATCCATCTATCTATCTATCTATCTATCTATCTATCTATCTATCTATCTATCTATCTATCTATCTATCTATCTATCTCTTGGAATGGTGTTCCTGCTGGCAGGCAAAGGTCTGCCCATCCACCCTTCCACATGAAATTGTATTCTAGGAGACCTATTCTCTCTCCCAGCCTGGCACCATCTCAGCTAGTTTACTTACTTTCTGTATATCCTTCTTTTCATGAATGGGCTTTTGGACTCTGTAGCATAAAGCAGATTCAACTTTCTCTGTTTCAGGTGCAGGCACAGGATAGAGAACAGAACTGTCCTCTCCCAAGAACTTCTGCTTCCTTTCCCAGCCTACTGTGGCAGCCTCCAGAAAGTGCTGTCTCTCCACTGCGAGTGTGGAGGGGGACAAGAACGTGGGCCCAAAGAGTTCAGGGTTCTCTGGAGCAGCAGGTATGGCCTCTGCAAACAAAACAGAACAAAACAAAGCAAGTGGGAGATTCAATACAGCAATCCGCACCACCGACTGTTCCTTGTTAGTAGATGAACTCTTTCATGTGCTGCCGAAATCAGAGGAGTTTGCATTTCAATATAATACGGTCCTCTCCTCTATAGATTCAAGCACGCTAGGTGGAATAAAGAGGTGGAATGATCTCTATACATTAAACTCGGGCTGTCCTGAAGGTTGTGAGTGTCATGAAATATTTTATACATTCAGCAAAAAATGTAGAGGCATACACACAGGCACCTACTGTGCAGGGGTGAGCTGCCTCTACAGCAGTGCCAAGACAACTAAGTCAACATATTGTGTCATGTTATACCTCACTGCAGTTGTGTTTCTGCAAACTCTGCTCTGGCATGCTAGCAGCGACCTCTAGAGGGTCATGGATCCAATACCATTTCTTTGGCGTTCTACAACAATACTGTAACAAACCCCCTCTCTTTCTTTGCTAATCTCCTAAATTAACTATAGTATTGATTGGTTTGCTAGGCTATCAGTATCAGAAACTGAATTTTAATCACAATTGTTCCAAACAGCAATCTTTTTCCACCAAAGGGATTTTTTTTATTGGCTTCAGATTCACTAAAATATGGGAAGCCTGCCATGGGCCCATCCAGCCAGTTAAATTAATATACTTTTCCAATGCATCTTCCTACAAAGATTTCTGCACATGATATGAAAAGCAAATAACAAGCAACTAGCTAAGTTAGCTAGATTTATTTATTTATATGCAAACTTGAGTGTAACAATAGTTTTTCCTTGTTTTTTCTCTCCTACGTTTTCCAAAGAAACTCCTTTATAAAGCATGAATATTCAGCTGCAAAATTTTAAAAAGTAATTTCTCACTAATTCTTCATTTGATTAGATGTTAAGCCCCTCCCATAGGTTCTTAAATATTTCACAGATTTGTAATATATTGGTTGTCCTTTGGGCACTGGGACAATAAATCTAAAAATAGCAAAGCTAGGTGTTCTATGATTAATAATTTAATAGATTAAAATCAAATGAAATCTGAGCCATATGTGATCACGATTTTTGAGATCCTTGACATTCTGGGATACATAGTTTTTAAATATCTTTTAAAGAAGTAAGTTCACTGCCTTGAGCTATATATATAAAAAAGGCAGGAAAAAAAATCTAATCATCATCATCATTATTTTCATCATATCATACAGCTGATAGTGGGCTTCAACCTCAGTCTCCTTAGTCTTAGTTTAATCCCTGCTCCATACTGAATATATTCACCATATAGTGTGGCCTGTCAGAAGAGGTTCAGTTATATCCCAAAATCTGAATAGACTATTAATCATATTCAATAATTTAAAATATTTATGATGAGAATATATGATGCTTCAAAAATCCAAGAAATTGTAACATATGGGGGGATGCCTTCAAGTCAGTCTTGATTCCTGGTTACAACATGGAAAATCTCCCTCCTTCTCTTCATCTCAGTGCAGTAAGATAGGGTAGTACCAACCTATTTTGCAGAAATAATCAAGGACAGAATGCAGAGAGTGTTGCAAGATGAATTTTTAGGATAGAAGTATAACAATAGTGCCCCTGTCTCTCATGACCACTGCTGGTATGTTTCCAAATTCTTTGATGAATACTTTTTCCACCTTAGTCCATTCAAGAGCTACCTACCATTTAGTCCAACAATCAGAAGAAACCTGTTCACCCGCTCAGCCTCGGTGTAAGAGGTGAATGCCGGTAGCTTCTGCTCTGCTGCATATTGTAAAGGGTCACTGGCATAAGCCAGCTCAGGAGATGTCTGCTGGGTCACAGTGAGAGGCAGCTTCATTTCTGGCCTGCTGACTATGACTTTGTGTGAAGCCTGGAATGAAAACAGTCCAGATGGTCACGTTCAGCAGACTGAAGACAATAGCAACAGCCAACTCAAAGGGCCAGGCCAGGGAATCATGGTACTGTAGTGCTTCGACAGGCTCCTGGGTAGAACAGCAACTCCACCCTTTCAACAATCAGGAATAACCCCTGCTGAGAAGAGGGGCAGAGCCAGGAAGCATGATTTACTTTACCAAGCCTGGAGTTATATCCAGCCAAGGAAGTAGTGTTTGATGCCAGGGAGAACAATGGTACAGACAGGTTACAGAAGAAAGTGGGTAAGACTGCCTGTTTCTGGAAATATTTGTAGTTACATTTGCATGTGAGAAGACAAACCTTGCCAGACATCTACCAATAGCACTCTTGTCTAAGAGAGAGCACTAGGAAGCCCGATGCGTACAAGTCTACTGCTGGAGCAGATCCTGCCCGTACCAGTACATGCAGCTGGCCAGTGAGACGGTGAACACGAACCATCCATTGGGCAACTCCTTCACTCTTCAGAATCAAGAGGAGCCCTTGGTGTGGAGATCTTCCAACTGCATGAAGCTCCACAGTCAGATGGGCCAGCCTGGGCCTAGAAGAGAGCAGACTGCCATCCCCCCCTCCAGTATCAGACTATCAAGCTAAAAATCATGGAATCAGAAAAGGCTGTGCTTCCATAAACTGCTAGGATTCCTTGAATCACGCATGCACACCCCCCCCCCCAAGTTTCCACGACATCCATATCTGCAAGCCCAATATCTGTGCCTTTATTTCATCCTTAGGCACTTCAAGATAAGCCATTTTGATGCATGTTTTTTGCTTCCCATTCCATTCTCCATCCAGCTCCAAAGAACAATGTCAGCTTTCCATAATAGTCCAGCCTCTTCTAAATATAAATGGCTTTGCTATGTTATTTCCAGCCAGACATTAAAGTTAGACCCTCTGCGCAAGGTGTGAGCACATACCTGGGGGCAACACCTTTGGAAAGTATGATGTGCACTTCAAGGTCTTGAGGAGGGTCAGAATTCTGGCAAATTCTCAATGGCTGCAGTTGGCGTTCAGAGGCAAAGTGCTTGGGTGTTAGGAAATTCCTACGCAATTTGCAGGTTGGCCGGGCAGTCCCATCTATTGAGGGAGGAAGGGAAGAAGAGAATTAAGAATGTATATAATCGCTGAGGTAGGGTCTTCCTAAGTCAAAGCTTTGACTGATCCCACTGATTTAACCTCAAAGCCCTTTTAGTGCAATTTCACTCTTTTGGCTGGCAATGGGCTTTCAGCAGATATTGATGAGTCCATATGATCCACGTTTTTTTCACTGACATTCAACTTCTACGCCTGATACAATCCACCTAAGTATGGTCCAAACTGTAACCTGCATATTTTTAGCAGAATTGGTTTCATCAGATTATACTTGGGTCTGATTCAGATTAGAGGCCTAGCTTTCCTCCCTTCTGAAGCCATTTCCTCTAGGCCTAAACTCACAGGTTTACTTTCCACCTCTCTCCCCAGACACACACACAACATGCAGACACCCATTTCAAGCTCTTCCCCTTACAGTATTATGCTACTAACTCCACAACTTCTACCACCTGCATTAAGACCCTACAGAGTACATCCCATCCTCCCACAGAAATAGCATGTAATTCTGATGCCAGCTCTATTTCTTCGTGGCCCATACCAGCCCCCAGGCGTGTGTAGATTGTATTGACTCCATGATACTCAGCCAATGAAGTGACCCCTCCATGCTTTCTACGTGCCCACTTAAGCAGGCCCCTGGCAGTATCTGGGAAGTCAGTCTCTGCAGATGCCACTGACTCAGGGGCTAAGACCCTGGAGCCCAGAGAGACCTGGAGACAAGGGAAAGACAAGGGTAAGAAATCTTGGCCTTAACTCTCTTTGATTCCCAGGGTGAAACAGTAAACACAAATCTCAGTAAAGGATACATTTCACTTTAATCTGGGAGATTGTGACACGAGCTATACCGCAGCCATACACTCACAGGTTCGCTCAAACCTAGAGTTACTAGATATCTGAAGAGGCAAAGGAAGACGCAAATAACTGGAAAGGAGGACAAATGGAGGCAAAAGGAGGACACATTAATTGTTTAACTTTCTTGGCATCTGCAACAAAAGTCACAGTGAAAAACTACAAAAAGAATGTAGTCAGGCCTACATGTATATGAAATTACTTTTTCCAACATTTGAAAGACTTTGATTTTTCAATTGCAGGAATGTGCTAGAGCTGGTTAGGAGGCAAAAGCCTTCAGCATGTAACTGATTAAAGTCTTGTCAATTTCAGGCAGCGGCAGGAAGGCACTAATCAAGGTTACAGAGTAGAGCTTATTAGCTTGCAGTTAGTGCTTATTAGGGATGCACTGCATACTATAAAGGGTCTCCAAGAAGAGAAAAGTTGCTCAGGAAGAGGTAGCTTGCAGATACTCAAAATGCTGGACAACGTTTGATTTTAAGACTATACCTGCCAGATGGAGGACACAAGGTCAAAAAGGAGGTCATGTCCTCCTTTTGCCAGTCATCTGATAACCCTAGTCAAACCTCACTGACTCAATTCTCCCATTTGTACAGTGGGAATAATAGTAAGTTATTATACAAGATGATGCTAAGCTGAAACAAATATAGATGATCGTGTACTTTATATGCATTTAAAGCATTACAGTATAAAAAAAATTGATAGCTATCAATCTCTTCTTTCTGCTAACACTTTGCTTGTCATCTTTGTTTGCCCAGGGCAAAGACTTAAACCACCACTTCAGAGGTTCCAAATTTAATGTTCTCCACGTTGGTCCTGTAGAATTTTCTATCCAAATTCTATTCTCACCTGGAAGGTCCAATTTTTTCCAGGGGAAGATGACAGCATCCATTGCACTGGTTCCTGGGAGTGCAATACAAAGATGGGGGCCCAGCTCAGAAGATCTGGAGCCAACACAAGAGTTACCTGAAACAGGGTCAAACAGATAAAATCTCTTCTCCACGGACCTTCAAGTTTAGATTATGTTCTGTGTACCTTTATATAATGGTTCTTGGAAAACCTTCATTTGAAAAATTTAAATTTATCTCCAATTTTGGCAGAAATGGAACAAGATCTACACAGATGGTCTAGAATTCTTGAGGATATCTGAAGTAAGATAAATGTGATTAAGATTACTTTAATCTTAATTGCTTGCCTTGTGGAACAGTATCTGCCCAGAAATCTGAATGACTTGACTCTGATAGTTTTTTGTAAGGTTCTAAAGACCTGGCTTTTCCTCCAGGCATTTGAGCCAGGCAATTAGGTGAGCTGTGCTGGCAATATGCTTTTGTTTTGGTAGTTACCGTTTAACCGGGGCATCATGAGTTTACATTGTTATGATGGTTTGGTATCTTGGTACGCTGCCCAGAGTCACAGCTGTGAAATGGGGGGGGGGGATATGGATTATTTAAATAAACAAACAAACAAACTTCAAAGCTGATTCAAAATTGATGAGATCTTCCTTTTTTATTTCTTAACATCATTATAAGCAAATGTATAAGCTACCAAGTCATTTTAATTATTAGGGTCACCTTTCAAGCATTTCACTGCATAAATTACAACTACTTAATGAGAAAGGTGGAATTAATTTTCCAGACTGACAGTTACATTTATTGTACCTTCAGCTGTAGGTTGGGATTCGGTTCCTAGAGAGTTCTTCTCTGATTCCAAGACAGAACATTTTGTGGGAATGGCACTCCGAGCCAGCATGGCAGTTCCAAGCAGAGTGCTGGGTCAGGGGTGGCCAGACCATGCAGAACATTGACCAGCGTTCCCCCCTCAACCCCTCCAACTGCCCTGTACCTGGGCATTGGCAGGCCCTCCCCTGCGCAGGCTGATGACGTGCACTTCTTGACCTGTGGAGGAGAGGCCCCGGCTGGTGCATCCTATGCCTCTTCGCAATACCTCCCAGAAGCCCAGGATAGGAGCGGGGGTGGAGGCAGACGCAGGCAGACAAGTGAGATGGTGCCAGGCAACTGCAGAGCAAAAGAGAGATGGTGTCTCTGGAGCCAAAGCTGCCTTCGCTCTGTATCTCCTCATTCCCAAATACAGAACCGATGCCAAAGTAGTCAGGAGTTTGAACTTAGAATTATACCTCTGTTTACTTCTTCATGAGATCTATTCTGTGCTCACATGCAAAGAATATGAGACATCTGGCAATGAATGAGGACAGAGGGCAAGGAGAGCAAGAGCAAATGCTGGGTGGAAGGGTCACTGGCTGCACAGTTCATGGGATCTCTCTGAATTGTTCAAGTGCTGCTGCTCTCTGAAGGGTTTGGCTTCTAGATCATACAAGTGGGCCTATAAAAAACATCTGCTTGTATCATCCCCCCTGCCCCTCTGCTATGCTCCAACCATTCAGCTAAATATACCCAGTCCAGACATAGTATATGCTGAAGGGCTTCAAGCAGGCTGATGTCCTTTTCACTGCTTCTCTTTTCCAGTGGACCCTGAGCATGCTCTGTCCTCATCAGGTATATTTGGGGTGGGGAATTGGCACCTTCCAGTGTTCTTGGCTTGCTTCTGCATGCCTCTGGACTTCTCCCAAGCACCTCCCTTATTTTGCCTTCAGTGATTATGTATAATTATGTTTTGTAGGGTTTTTTTTTTAATCCAAACTTTTTCTTGGAGAGAGAGAGAATTTAAATAAAATATTCTATTTTTTTTCTTCTGCTGCTAGTAATTTGGAAGCAGACTTAACCATTTAACTTGGTACACCCCAAATGATTGGCTCTATGACCCTTTCCTTCCAAATGGAAAGAACTTATGTCATTCATCTGTTACTGCAACATAGCAGTAACGAAGGCAGGTTTGATATCACTGGAATGATGGCTGGATGATGTAGGGATGTGCAGCACTTCAGAGCCAAAGCTGAAAACATGTCTCAGAACAAGTAGGGATGTGTGCGCTGCACCCCTTTCTACTTCCTTAAAGAAGCTGTGTCTGTTCCTGGGCTTGAGTATATAATCCTAGGACACTTTCAGCATACTGGTGTAGGTTTTCATGGCCAGTGTCTGTTGGGCAGTGTTGGGCTTCAGGGTTTAGTGACTGTGGTCTAGACAACAGATTTCCTGATGTGGTTGGCATCTTTAGAGGCACCCTGAAACCCAACACTGCCCAAACGTTCGGCATTGTTTGTACCATTTATACAGTGTGTTTTCAGTGTATTTATACAGTTCTGGAACCTGTGAGGAATATTATTTTTGCTGCCGTCCAGATCAGAAATTACAGGCTGCTCCACCAGTCCCCGTAACTGCCACTCAAAGATGTCTTGCTGACCATTGTCTAAGGATGGGTTCTCATGAGAGAGCCTTCGTCTCATCCCCAGCCCATATCCAAGGCCACCTAACTTTGTATCTCCCTGATCTGATGCTAATGTGGCGTTGATGGAAGACTCCCCACATAGGCCTTCCTCTGTGCATGATCCCTACAGTTTCAGTACCACTCTGATGATGACCCAGTTAGGGACTGGGAATTGCCCAGCTGGTATTGGCTACTTTCAGCTACAGCATCCACATCTACAGTATACTTTTCAGTCCTGGTAACTTCCAAAAAGAAAAAGAAGGGAGCTCTCTGCACAAAATACAGTGATCCCTTTTCTTCTCCAATTGTTTTGGTCCATCCGCTACTTTTGGGTAAAGTGGGTGTACTCTAAGTGGGTTTACTCCAAGCCCCAGGTCCTGGAATACTCCAGGTCAATCATACATTGCCATCTTGTGGAACGGAGGAAGCGTGCCTTCTCCGTCACCGCCCTGCCTAGTGGGCATCCTCCCACCCCGAGATATGCCTGGCACCCACTCTCCTCGGGTTCTGGAACCGTCTTAAGACCTGGCCCTGTTCCCGGGCCTGGGTTAGGGTGTCTGTGGAGCCCCAGTTTTTTTTTTTCTTCAATTGTTATGGCTGCTTTTTAGTCCTGGCAGTTATATTTAGTTGTTATGTTTTTAACTATTTTAATTATATTTTGATGGTGTAACCCACCCAGAGTCTCTTAGAGTGAGTGGCTATAATAAATTTTAATCATCATCATCATCTTCTCCTTCTGCAAATTATTCCATCAAAAGAGTCACTATTACACATTCCACATTCCACATTCAAATCTGGTGTAATACAAATTGCTCTGTGCTTGCTCCCTTTTGCAGAGTGCAGCTTTTGATGGCTATTCTGGCAATGAGACTGGTGGAAGCTACAAAGCCAGGGCTGGGGGGTCAGGGGAAGGGGTAGAATGGCAGGAGAAGTGGGAATTTTACCCTCCAGGACCTATTGACAGCCCTCCATCAGCTGTTTTTAGACAGGGCAATGGTAAATGAGAGAGAGGGAGAGGGAGAGGGAGAGACAGAGACAGAGAGACAGACAGAGAAAACCACTGTGTGTGAGTGGGAGGGAGTTTTCCAGTAAAGTAGGAATTATAGCATGTCAGGGTTGAAAGGGACCTTGGAGATAATCCACTGGTACACATGCCTAACAGATGGCCATCCACCCTCTCTTGAAATACCCCTCCTACTCCCCCCCCCCCCGCAACTTAAATGTGATCTCTGGGCTAATAGAGGCTGTGCTCCCCAGAAAAGCAAAAGAACACCCTCATCTCTTGCACGTCAGTTCCTGACATATGGCTTAAGCATGGCTTAACCCCAAAGTATAAAACCCACCATTCACTTTCCTCAGCTGGTCCCACACTGATATTATAAGGAGAGCACCACTTGCTGGCTTCACAATTGATCCACATCAGGACCAAGCAAACCTGAGGGCAGCTTTTGCTTTGCCTCACTCTCTGGAGGGAAGCGCATGAAAGCCTTTGCCGGGAGAAGCCCTGTGACTTCTAGGAGCTCACCTTTCTCTTCACAGGAATAAACCCCAGCCGGCTGGCTGCAGCTATTGTAGGGCATCCTGTAGCAGGGGAATAGGATCTAAGGCCCTTCAGCTCCATAAGTTCCCACAGCCTTGGATACAGCAGCCCCAAGTCCTCCTAGACTTGCTGAAAACTTGTCAGTGTTAATGTTAGAAAAGCAGACAATTATTAAATCAATAGGGTGCAGTCAGATTAGAGGTAATATTTTATTTTTTTGAGGGTGCCAGAGTGGAAAAGCCTGCTTCTGAATACATTTATTTTTAAAATAGATATGCCACTCTTCAGAACAAAGTGTCCAGCACAGCTTACAAAGGCTAAAATCATGATTTAGAATAGCATTTAAAATACCTAACATAAAAGCAGTAAAACAGCAGAAAGGTAACATTTATGCTGCAATTTAAATTAAATTAATAAATTTAACATTTAATAAATTAAATGTTAAAATATTAAGGTATTAACATATTTAAAAGTCTGGGAAAACTGCCTTTCTGTAGTACTGGAAAAAGGACATTCCAGAGCTCAGGGACTATCACTGAATACACTCATTCCTTTGCCCTCAGTGGAATTTAAGGAAAAGTCCCTAACAAATTTTCCCTCTAAGTCAACAGTCTGTTCTTGGCTAATCTCAGAGGCTGAGAAGGAAAAGGAGAAACAGAGGCTTTCTACTGGCATTAGCTTAAAAAACAAAGTGAAAATTACCAGATGAGAACCTGCATCTGTGATCTGCAATATGTCATGTGTCTGTTCTTGCCTGAAAACAGCCTGGCATATATTTTCAGTAATCTATTGTAGGAAAGTCTGAAGAACAAGTCAAACGATTGGAGTAATGAGTAGCCACGCTTCAGTTGATGAGAAAATATGAAGGTCTTTCAGACCTTGAAGATATAATTCCTTTAAAAGGAACCCAAACAATAAAAAGGGAGGAAACTTTGTTCTGGTTGCTAAAAGTATCCATACCTCCCCAGAAATCCAAATGAGGGAACTTGGGGATATTGTAGAGAGCATCTAGGTTAGAATAAGTGGAGGAATTAATGCATGCAATGCTACTTTCATCCACCCAGCTAAGAAGAAAAGATGAGGGTTGTTTTCCAAAAGCAAACTGCAAATCTTTCAAAGAGGCATGAAGTATAGTGATGGAAGACTTCAGTTCCCTTGACATCTGTTAGGAGACAAAAATCTGTCAAATATGGTCTTTTCAGGAAATCCCTAACATATCTCTCTGATGTTGCTCTGTCAGAATGAGGAACAAGTCACAAGAGGATCAGCTACTTTAATTTGAACTTACCAGTAGAAAAAATCTAACTGGGGAAATGGAAGTAACAGGAACATTAGAGAACAATACTAATGTAATGCTTGAGTTCTTGATTTTAAGAGAAATGTATTTTATTTATTAGAAAATTAAATTAAAGCTGAATATTAGTGAAACACAGCTGCAAACTATTCCAAAGAAGCCAATGTTTCTACACAAAAAGCTTAATGAAAAAGTGAAAACAGCAGTGACAACAACAACAAAAGACATGTGCAGGAGGTAGAAAATGGGACATGTCACCATAAAAAATACAGGACAAGTAGCCTGGAAGTATAGAAATGGTGACAAAAATCTATAGCTAACACTGAGTTGAGATTGGCAGAGGATGCCATGAACAACAGAGGCTTCTTTAAACTCATTCAAAATAAAACATTCAGGGGAAAAAAGCACCAATTACCAACTGCAAAATGGCAAAATGTTAATAACAACAAAAAAAGGCAGAAATGTAATTGTATTACACTTTTGTTTCAGGTTTTTTTTCCCACAACATGGTCTGTATTAGGCAGTTGTGACAAGCAGAATGATGGGGCATGATTGAAGCTTGAAAACGCTAGAAACGTGGTCAGGAAATAATTGCTTACTTTGAATACAGTTACATTCCAGGACTAGATAAATTACATCTTAGGATACTGAAAGAACTTGGTGACAATCTGGCCACATCTTTTGTATTGTTTTTGAGAAATCTTGTAGCATTGATGAAGAGCCAATGACTGGGAAGATCAAATATTGTTCCTGTCTTCAAAAAGAAAACTAATTAACCTGACATGAATACCTCCCAATACAGTAATTACCAGAAATCAGCATGAATCTGTCAAAAAGTCTTAACAAACTATCTCACATTTTTTAAGATTCTAAATTTTATATTTAAAAAAAAAAATCAGGTAGCTTCCTTAATATATTGTGAGAATGCTATGGTTGCAGTATATCATGATTTCAGCAAAGCTAGCTCAAAAATCATACCCCAAATGGTTATCAATGATTCTTCATCAAACTGGAGAAGTTCTGAATAAGGTTCTGGACCTTGTACAGTATTCTTCCATATTTTTATTAATATATTACTTTGGTAGAGGAATTTTCGATCAAATTTGCAGATGATGTAAAATTGGGTGGAATAGCCAATATCTTAGAAGACAAAAATAATGAATAAATAAGTAAAAATTTAAAATGCTCTCTAATCAAATTTCTAGAGATCAAATTTCTCTAAATTGACTGAAAATGATTAAGTTTATTTTATTTTTAGTTTAAGTTTAACAGGGACAAAGGCAAAGTTCTTCACTTAATAAACAGACATCAAATGCACAAGCATAGAATATCTGGTTTGGTATATAGTGCTTGTGAAGAAGGATTAGTAGTCGATTGCAAAATGAATTTGAGTCAATGGCTTCAAAAAGACAGATGTACTTTTAGGCTGCATTAAGAAAAGTAGAGTTTCCAAATCATGGGGAGTAACAATTCCACTCATTCTTCATTGAACAGATCTCACCTTGAGTATTGTGTCTGGTTCTGGGCATAATGCTTTAAGAAGGATTTAGAAAAACTAGAATAAGTTCAGAGTAAAGCCATACAGATGGTCAGGGAATTGGAAATTAAGTTCCGTGAAGAATGATTGAAAGATCTGGAAATGTGTCACTTTAAGAAGAGAAGACTAAGAGGGCATTTGGCAACATTCTTCAGATACTGAAAGGGTGTCATACAGAATAAGATTCAGAGCTGTTCTGTATTGTTCCAGAGTGCAGAACATGAAACAATTAACATAAGTTCCAGGAAGGTGGATACTTAACCATGAGAGCAGTTCAAGAGTGGAACCCATTACCCAAAATGGTGGTGGGCTCCTGCTCAGTTGGCATGTTTAAGCAGAAGCTAGGCAATTATCCTCTGTTGGGGATAATTCAGATTTCTGCCCTTAGCAGAGGGTGGATTTGATGTCCCAACATCTCTTCCAACCCTATGCTTCTGTCTAAGGAGTTGGAAGGGAATACATGGGAAAAAGTACTCCCTCAGATATTATAGTCCCAGATTGAACATGAATATCTTGAACTGGTATTTTGCAGCATAATCATAGCCCCCAATTTCCATTTGCGTCCTTACTGCCTCAAATTGTACCAGCTGAAGTTTTGAGAGCAGCTCCGTATACTCCATATAAGTTTGAAGAAAACTTGGCAAATAAATATCCAATATTTTGATTATGCATGTGCACATATACACACATTTCAGGATACTCACAGTGTTTTGTACTTAAGAGTTTGAAAGATTTTATGCCTCTGATTAAAGATTAGCCTAGCTGCTAATACACGGTCCATTTAGTTTTTCATAAACGTGGTCAGAAATGGTTGAAGCTTGCAAGTTGCTCGGGGATACAGGTGAGCTTGAGACAAAAATCATGATAGACATAATTGGGGGAGAAAGATATTACAAGTTCACTCTCACACTTCCCACCACCATTCCCCCATTGGATACAATGCATCAACCCTAACACATAATTCATTGTGGATTAAAAGCTGGGAGAGGTGCATTTTAGTGGCTTCAATTTTACCTGTTCCAGAGCAAATCCAAAGGACAAACAAGCACCATCTCCATAGACAACTGGCTGGTTGGCAACTGCCACGCCTCATTTGTAACACTCAAAGCAAGGCTGTAGATTTTTACTAGACACAACCTATGTAGGAAAACAAGATCAAAGCAAGAAACATGAGTGCCGAAGGGAAAAATGTTTCACAGCCTTGAAGCTTTTCAGAATTCCTACACAGCTTAATTTCCTGTCCAGGTTTGAAGATAAGACGTCAAGCACTTACCTCTCTGCTTTCCTTCTCTCTACCTGAGACCAACATGTATAAACCACTAAAAACACATCACCAAGAGCTCTTCACACAGAGCCATTACTCCATACAGTCCTCTTACCACCCTGTTGCATGCGGTATATGCGTACATCTTTTCACTGTGTGCATCCAGCAGATTTATCGATCTCTTGACTTTAAATCCTGGCAAAGTCCTTGGCTAACTGAAAAACTAGGATTAGCTTAAAGATACTGAAAGCTACTACCTTCCCATTCCCTGCAATCAACAGCAGTCATTCAGTAACGGTCATGATGGTCTCAACCAGTATAAAACATTCATTACATTATTTCATGGTCATAATCACAAAATAAGGGATATACAGGTTACATAAATTCACATGAAGCCAACTGAAATGCAGTCATGGGCAGTGACCCATGGGAAGATGATTGATTCCTATCTTCCTGCACTTTCTGCTCTTTTGTGCAGCAGCGCCCAGCTCAGCAGCCTGTCAGACAAAATTCTGCTAACTGACATGTGATTTTAGAGTCTTCATCTGCACAAAATTCATCCAGGGCTCTTGGACCTTTTTGTATTAAGGGGCCTCTCGTGGTGTTTCAATGCCCCTGCAGAAGAAGCAGTCCTAAAAGCCAGGGCCCAGTGTTTCGATCATCACAGGTGCCTGACACAGAACTTTTCACTGAGAGTAGCATTCTTCTACCTGCTCTCAAGAATTGCCGGAGACAGGGTGTTAAAATACGTAGGGGTAAACACTCCACAATATTTTGTGAGAAGAAGCTGTTTGAGGCTCCACGGCACATGGCAATTTTGTGACCAACTCCTACTATTGAGGAGTTCCACCTCAATCTTCCTGTGTATCTGTATCAGTAAACCTCTGTTTCACTGTCTCCATGGTGTGATCATAACCCATTCTCACCACCACCTGAAGAAAAAGCCTACTCTGCCACATTCTTCACCCTACCTTCAGTTTCCAGGATGCATGAAAGAGATCTACCACTATTAAGGATGCCAGGCCTTACGGGAGAAAATGAAACATTAGCCAAAAATTAAATATCCTCAACCTGGCCCCAGATGATCCGATCTTTTTTAGGTCTGTCTAAGTGTTGAGTTCAGAACATACTGCCCCACATTTAAATCAGCCTGAATGGTCTCAGGTGGAAGTCACTTACTTTCTAACCCTAATTCTACTCCATAGAGGAGCTGTAGTAGGGCTGTAGCCACACAAAACTTGCTAACAGGTTGAATATACTGAGCCTCTTTCAGGTAGAAAAAAGACAATAGATTCTATGCTCATTTATGCTTTTAGGGCTGCGTATAAGAAGTTCGCTTTTTGATTACACTTTTCCCTAAACCATCCCCCAAATCTTTGACTCTCTGAAGATAGGAAGCTGGCTTCTATTCAATAACCCGCTGGTCCATTTAATCTTTATTATGCCCTCCAGCTGATTTCCCAACAGTCAGGTCAGGCCCTTCTTGAACACGTGCTTGCTATGGCTCAAGATGCGAGGGGACATTTTGCACACATCAGAAGTTCCCACCTTCTCTCCCGTCTTTGGTCAAAAGCTCTTTCCCCTTTGGACTCGGTTTCCTCCAATGTCTTCTACTTATCACTCCCACCTTTCAAAGCTGCCTTAGAAGTAAAGCAGAAGAAGGACTGCTGTGCTTTGGAGTAAAGCTGCCTCAAGATTGCAAGCTGGGGGTTACAGGAGAGAAGGTGTTTTCTACGCTGGTCAGCCCGCAAAGCAAGTAGGACCCTGGAGAGACGCAGCCAAAAGGACTCTTACCTTCCTCAGCAGAGCAGCCCCGGTGCCCTTGGATCCAAACGCTGTTTAGGAAAGCTGAAGGAGAGAAATTACCACCTGAACTGAAGAGGAGGCAAGAAGTGGGAGGGGCCGTGCTACTGCAGGAGATGCAGAAATCATGGATAAGTCTGGGCCTCTTGTCCCCAGGCCGGCGTGATTTAACAATAATAAAAATTATGCAGGTCAATGTAAAGTTAAAAATAACTGTGGGGCCGCGGGAGGGTCGAGTTACAAGTGAGAGGGGAGGGTGCACGGAGAGTGCGGCAGCTGTTGATTTGTGAAGGAATTCAGCAGTGGAGGAAAGGTGCTCCAGAGACAGGGAGTGGGCACTGCCACCCGGAGCATCCAGGCTCCCATGTCCCTCTCTCCCCCTCTGTCCCTGTTAGCCTTGAGGCAAGGCACAAGCTGCCCCTGGTGGCTGAGGGACTCCGGATCGACCAGCTTCCCCCGCTGATGCCTCACAAAATAAGGAGCACAAGCCGAGCCCTGGCGTTACTAAGGAGATGGCTGGATTTATGATTAACGCAGGCGGAGGAGGAAACTTCCTGAGCATCACTAGCAGGCTTGTGGAGCCCATGTGGAGCTGCACTCTAGGTCAGGGTGACCTGCTGCCACCCTTGTAGGGTTGGGCTTGGAAGGAGACATTGCAGGTAATCAATTGGTTTGGCTTTAATGGATCACTAGCAGGGGGTCAAAGAGCATCAAGAAATTTCCGAGTGGCAGCAAAGAGATCAGGCTCCAAGTGTGTGTGTGTGTGTGTGTGTGTGTGAGAGAGAGAGAGAGAGAGAGAGTAAATAACCTGGTGTTTTGCACTGTACTCATATTTTTGAAAACTGGGCGGGGGGCAGAATCCAAGATCCCTACAAAGATCAAGCTGCAAAGGGATTGGTCCATGGCCACAGCAAGACACATCTCACAGCACATTGCTGCACCACAATTTCTTTTGTACCTAGTCATTGGCCAGGCTGGAAGAGGCTGATGAGAATGGGAGTCTAACAACATCGGGACAGTGGCACAGATTCTCTAGTCCTGCCATTGGTTATATCATAGGCTGGTGTAAAGTTAGACTTAAGAAATCTGCATGTATAGATTTAACTATCACATTGTTAGGCTCAATTTCTGTCTGAGGAACTGGGAATTTCACCCAGCTGTATGCCCACCACATACAGTCCTAGGGTTCTGGCCAACCTGTATTTCTACATAGCACTAATTTGTTTTGCCCAGCTTCACCTATGTTTCTAATCTTGTGCACAAGTTCCCACTGGGCTTTCACAATACTCAGCTTTCTCTGCTGGAAAATATTCCAGGTGATTGTTCTCTGAAGGCAGAATCTTCAAAGCTGTGTAAGAATTTGGGGGTGGGGGAGAAGCACCATAGCCTCTGAAAGCTCAGTGCCCCAAATTGTTCCACGCAGTTATTTGGCCTTCTATAAACTACATTTTTGTTATGCACTTCCAGTATTTCAACTACTTGTCTTTCCTATCTTTCATAAACTTCTATGAATTGAACTTAGCTCAAAAGCATTTTTATTTTTTTATTTACCTTCACTGAACAGAGTGAGTTCTTGGAGAATGCTGTTAGGTAGACCGAGGTTTCTCCTGCTATAATAAACCACCCTTGCAAAAACCATTTTGCTTAGTACAATGAAATTCAGAGCACATTTCATTTTGCAGCCCGCAGTGATTAGCCATTCCCCCTCTCCAACTAGCCCTTTTGGAAAACTCCCCACCCCAGAATCTGTTTTTGACCTGGACAGTGATGGGCTAGTTCAATGACCCCTAAATGTTTTAGCCAGTGGGAAGATTTTGAAATGGATTCCCTCCCCTACATCACAAAGATTTAGCAAGTGGAATATACCAGGTCTTTGCCAGTTTCCTAATCTATTGGTTCTCTTTTGTATGGAAATAATACAAATGTGGTATCATGTGGTTGGGTTCTAGTGGTGGTTAATTCATCCTTGAGAGAAGGGGTTGTTCCCGAACCCTTAAGGAGGCTTTGGTTCACCCGCTCCTCAAGAAGCCATTGCTGGATCCCACCATTTTCTTAGGAAAGATCATGGAGAAGGTGGTTGCGCAGCAGCTTCACCAGGCCCTGGATGAAGCAAAGTATTTGGACCCCTTTCAGTCAGGATTCAGGCCTGGGCATGAGATAGAAACAGCATTAGTCATGCTTTTGGATGATCTGTGGTGGGAGTGGAACAGGGGTAGTGCATCTGTCCTTCCTCTCTTTGACCTCTTGGGAGCCTTTGATATCATCAACCATGGTGTCCTTCTGGATCGGCTCCATGGGTGACACAGTATTAGCCTGGTTTCTTTCCTTCCTATGGGGCCAGTACCAGTCAGTGTTGATTGGGAGTGAGAGGTTCTGCCCACAGCCGCTACTGTGTGGGGGGCCACAGGGTTTGATACTCTTTCCACTTCTATTTAACATCTACATGAAGATGTTAGAATAGATGGATGCGATCATTTGTTGCCATGGGATGAGGTATCATCAGTATGCCGATGATACCCAACGATACATCTCCACTCCTGGCAAACTAAGCAGTGCTGTTGATGGTGCCTGGAGGCTGTGGGGATCTGGATGGGGAACAACAGGCTTCAACTGAACCCTGGCAAGACTGGCTCTAGGGTTTTGCAACTTCTGGATCTGGGACTTTACCATCTTTTGTACTGGATGGCATGGCACTACCCCAGACAGACTCAGTGCAAAATCTGAGGGTCCTTCTAGACTCATTACTCCTGCTCGAGAAGCAAGTGGCAGTCATGGCTAGGAGGGCCTTTGCATAGCTTCATGTTGTGTACCAGTTGCAGCCTTTCCCAGATTATGAGGCTCTACTCACAGTCACTCACACCCTGATCTCCTCCAGAGTAGATTACTGTAATGTGCTCTACATGGGGCTGCCCTTGAAGGGCATCTGGAAGCTTCAACTGGTACATAATGCAGCTGCATGGACATTTATGTGTGCCCCTAGGTTGGTGTATGTTACATCCCTGTCCCTTGAGCTGCATTGGCTGTTGGTTTGTTTTCGGGTGCAATTCAAGGTGCTGGTTTTGATTTTTAAACCCTATATGGCATGGGACCAGGCTATTTGAGGGACTGCCTCTTCCCAATTACATCTGCCTCTCCCATCAGGTCCAGCAGGAGGGGTGTGTTGCAGATCCCATCTGCTAAAGACTTCCATCTGATGGGACCCAGACAGCATGCCTTTTCTACTCTGTCTCCCACCCTCTGGAACATCATCCCCTCCCACCCGAAGCAAGGTTAGCCCCATTCCTGTTAGCCTTTCCAAAGGCCTTGAAAACGTGGTTCTTTCAGCAACTTTGCAGTTCCCACGGGGAGCCTGAGCAATGGTTATACTGTGTTTAGATGGATGTTCTTCTCTCACAATCTTGCTTTATTTTTTACAGTTTGACACTACTTTAATTGTAGGTTATACAGTATGCCATCCAGAGTCACGTTCAGTGAGATGGGTGACCATGTAAATTTGTTAAATAAACAAACGCTGAGTTTTAAAGAACCTCTAATGATAAAGATGATGGTGGTGGTGATGCTCAAGAACTCTCAGAAGCACTGCAAGTTTAGCTCCTGCTTTCACAGAAGCATCCCCCTGATGTTCTTGGCAACGATACAGAATTGTTTGCCATTTCCTTTTTTCAGACATTTTCTGTGGAATCCCAGAGCTGGAAGGGGGCATTTAGGCCACTGTGTCCAACCTCCTGCTCTGTGCACGAACCCAGATTATATCATCCAAGACAGATGGCTGTCTAATCTGTGCCTGAACACATTCAATGAAGGGAAGCCCACTACCTCTCCGGGTAAATGGTTTCACTGTCAAATTGCTGTTATTCCCAACATTAAATTAAAATCTGCCTTTCTGTAACTTAACTTCCCAGTGTCTGACATCCCTAGTCTTCCATCTCAGTATTGACTCAGTCTGACCCTGCTTAGTTTCTGAATGCAGACAAGTGCACCCAGGTTTTACCATCTGCTGAGACACCAAGTACCTTAGTGGGTAAAGAAAGCACTGGCATTACAATATACATAGAGGGCATGTGGGTGAGGGAACATCATCCATACTTACTATACCTTAACCTGGGCCACAAATTAAATATTAAACAGTAATGAGCAGTAAAGGGCAATTTTGTCAAGTAAATCTTGAAATTGAAAATCTTGGTGCAGAACAGAACGCTTAGATTACAGATACTGTAGGCAACAGACAGTTATTGAACCGAGCTTTTTAGGTAATCCCCATTCAAGGGCATTGCTACCTTGCAGCTGCCAGCACAAGGGGAAAAACTCTGTGATCTTGATACCTGATCCTCTGTTACCGGCACAGTAGCCACCTTCCTGGTGTTGTTTGACAATGATGTGGGTGAGGTGGATACAGAAAGCAGGAACATAATTTCAGTTGCCTCAAAACATGCATTATGCAAAACATGCATTATATAGGAACTTTGAACTTATTTGGCGCTCCAATGCATGGAATTGTTGCTTGCATCCTTTGAATTGTTGCTTGCATCCTTTGTATTGTTTCAAGGGAAGAACAGATTCAGCCCCCACTGTGCCTTTATTCCTATCAAAACTAAAGGCTAAGTATGAGGCATCCATGAAGCAGTCATTGGTCAAGTTCTCTCTGCATTTGAAAAGACCTGTTGACAGATCTTCTGGAGTTCCTCAATATTGCTTCATGATAGAGACATACTCCAATGTAGAAAATAGGGTCACAGACGAGTTTCCAGTTCAAAACTCATGGGACATCATGGATGCAGGTCCCCTACCTCAAGAGGTACACGGGATGCAGACTAAGTGACAGGCTTTCTCCGTGACAGGCTCCATTCTGTGGAATATCCTCCCCACCCCTACCCCAAGGCATAGATGGCCCCTAACTATTGATATTTTGCAAACTAGTTAAAGCAATGCTGTTTTAGCAGACATTTGGCCTCTAGGGTAGTTTAAGCTGTGAGGTTTTTGTTCATTGGTTTTTAAATAATTATTTGAGTATGTATGTGTACAGCCTTTCACTCCACTCGGAGTCCTTCTGAATAGTGTAAATGCTATTAATCAATAAACGAACACACACTTCTGTTTTCCTTTTCAAATCCAAGGACAACATGTTCCACTTCTCACAGTAAACTCCCTTCATCCAGTATCTCCCAGATATTCTTACTATAACTCTCATGTTTCCCAAATTAGCAGGCTGACCAGGAATTGGGGTGGGGGTGGGGGGTTAAATCCAACCCATCTGATTCAAATGGCTGATAGAATTATTATTTTGGGAATGACATTTTTGGAAACAAGAGATGAAACTTGTAAAATGGACAGACACAGACATTTAGGGAAAGAACGTTTTATTTTGTTTTTAAGCTTCTATGAGGGTTTGTACAAACAGTAAAAAAAGCTTTTCAAAAGTAATGAAGAATGTCCTTTACTTTACACTATTGTTGATGTATTTTTAAATACCAAAGTTCCACTCAAATGGACCAGACTGACCTCACTACCTGGAGGCAGGCAATACTTCTGGCAAACTATTTGGACTACGGGTACAGAACAAGGATGATGACTAGAAGAAAACCCTTGTTCTAAGACTTTGCACATGCCAAGTAATGGAAAATGGGGTTCAGGACAGTGAGCCCAACCTGAGAGATGATTAGCAAACAAAGAAGCTAAAATAGGTGATCCAGAACTGCCATATGTAGCTTTATTGAACCTACAGGATGGTTCGCTTATAACAGAGGGACAGAAAGAGGTGTTTCATACCAGACTGCTGAAGACATCTGAAGTTCCTCCTCAACAATCTTTTAAAATCCAAGACACACCTGATATTTAAATGGAAAACTTATTTTCTGATTTTTCGGCCTGTAGGAAAACCCATAAGCTCAACCAACCACAGAGAAACTGTTCAGAGGGCCCAAGGCCATATATATGTTAGCTGAGCCTGAGAAGAGCAAACCATAACTCAGGACTTCCTGTTTTTGCAGATGAACTCTAACGTTCACTCCAAGAAGACTACATGCTGTTATTGCCATATGGAAATGCTCTACATCTGATTACTGCAGCCAGTAACCTTTTCAGGGCAAGCACCAACGTAGGATTTTTGTACAATACCACAGGTAGAAATTTTTTTGAATGGCCCAAACTCATGAGTTCTTATGCAAGTACACAGATCTTACATAATTTGGCTATCTCATGAGACTTTGATCATTTGTAATTGAAACAAAAATTCAAAATCAATGGGTACCATGTAGAGATGTTGCTGCCAACCCCACCCTATTATAAAAACATCAAATTGTACAGTTGGCATTTGA
Organism: Python bivittatus; assembly: GCF_059951505.1. NCBI lineage: Eukaryota > Metazoa > Chordata > Lepidosauria > Squamata > Pythonidae > Python > Python bivittatus. The sequence continues at coordinate 13,318,973 of NW_028277035.1, read as the reverse complement.
ATTCTTTTCATGCTTGCAATAATGCCCCAGAAACATATGATGCTAATGAGAACTTTATCCAGCAAGGTCAGGAAGGCATATATGCCAGATTCCATGAAACATTAGATAGGAGTGTTGGCATACTCAAGTGGCTCGGTTGGGATAAGTCATAGATTCATGTGATATAGAAAGAGGATGATTGAATTTTTGAAACTGGGGTCTTCAGCCTTTACCACTGCCCAAATTAATAACTCCTAGTACTTTTGTATAAGTACTGTTATTTCACTTTTTGTAAAAAAAATGGTGGTTTAACACCAGTATGGAACTAGAGTCAAACTATTAAAAAAGAAAAAACCTGAATGAAAATATGTATATTGTGGTGCTTTTTTAAAAAGCTCCTCTCAAGAAGGATCAGTGGGAAAAGGGCTTCTTCAAAGTGATTTTAAAGTTTTGAGAGGAAATACAGTTTCTCCAAACTGCTTTGAATAACACAGAATCTACAACTAAGTACGTATTATCAGAAACAATAATGGAAACCATCACTCTTGAAATACAGACACAGGGAAACCCTCTGCATCTCTGCCCCAAATCAATTTAGTTTGTACAACATTCTAAAAGAATGCTTACCCAATAACCTTTTAATTCTTGTTCCTCAGATTTGGGATAACATTTATTAGTTATGACAGAGGCAAGCAGAGGAAGAATCCTTTCTGCCTACTTCAGAAAGTACCAGACAACATCTGTTGCCTTTCCTTCTCATCTTACCCATTAGCCTACAATTATTATATGTCTTCATCTCTTCCAAAAAGCTATATAGACTTCTGTTTTTGAGTGCAACTTTTGTGAACTAGGTTTTTGGGAGATAATCTAAACAGGTCATCTATATTAGGAATATATTTTTTCTTAAAAGCTTTGTTGGTAACAATATGCTGTATTTGTTCTATTCTAGAAGTCTGAAACCAGTAGGCAAATATATTCAACATTAGCTTAAATTACAGATATAAAGCAAATCTCATGATTCAATATAGTTTGGTAATTCTACATAATTATGAGCATCCTGATTCCCAGTCTCACGTCTCCTCCAATACTGCCTACAAATAATTTCATCCATCTGTCAGCCAAACTTTAAAAAAAAAATTCTACTTTCCCATCCCTTTATTGATGATCTGCTTTCTTTTGGGTCCCTTGAACAGCATGAAGATGGGACACTGAACCCTGCGGGTTTCAGAGTTACATGGTTCCAGAACCTCTCACGCCCAGCTACAGCTTACATACTACGTGTCTCTTGGAAAAGTATCAGTGCTGGGATTTATTGGAATAAAATTCTAAAGACTGCAGTGTATTTGCTTGCTATGTCCCATCTTTCCACTCTGACAGTCTATTCAGTAAATGCTATCAACAAAAAATACATTTTCTGTAAGAAGTGAAAGAAAGGGAAGTTTTTTAAAAATAAATTAAAACAACACACAGTTCCCTGTGGGCAATAAATAAATGTGCACAAATGTAGCCTTGATTATTGGAAGTAACAACAGAGCAAACGGTTGAACAAACAAAGCCAAACTGAAATCTTTTGACCTTCCTAAAAATATAACATTGACCAGGTGCCTTCAGAGGTACAAAGTCCTCCAATACTTCCATCATGTAGATTCCAGTAGAACAGGCCAGCAAAGAAGACAGACATACTATCTGGGGAAATGTCCACTGACCACTAAGTCTGTGCTGGCTGCAACTCAAGTTGTTCTGCTCTCAACCCCCTCTATGAAACTTTGGATAAATCATGCCCTTTTTATGAAAAGGTGGAAAAACAAAGATTTAGTGGCTACCAAAAACAAAAACAAAAGAACAAAATCAAGCAGGTCCTAAAACAGAAGGTGTTCAGACAATCCTGAATCAAGACAAGTGACCAAATTTACAAGGAATCCAAGTTAAAAGTTGCTTTCTGTATAGGATAGGTTACTTCTATTTATTTTAACATGCAAATTTATAATATATGATATATAGAGAATATAGTGAACTGCTAATGCCTAGAATATAACCATCTATCCAGCTAATCTCTGCCTTAACTTTGGCATGATTTTTTTACAGTTTTGTTTTAAAATCCCCATTTGAATTGCATGCATCACACGCTGCACACAGGTGCCCCTCCCCAACCCCAATATCCCCACACACTTTAAGAGCAGATGTCAGGCAGGCGATTGTAAACATTGAGCCACCCAGATTAAAAATAACATTAACAAAGATTTGTTCTAAATCAATACATTAAAAAAATAATTCTAAAAATGCAATAAAACTGCATTTTTCTTTTTTCTTCTTCTTTAAAAGACATCCCATATTTTTGAACAATTGAAAAAAGCCTTTAACACTTCCTATACCTACTAGCGCCCCATATCCTCCCCACCAAGGAATCTATATTTTAACTGGTTTGAAATGGAAGAAGGCATTCTTCCACATTTGAAAGGTAGGCAAGCTCCTTGTAAGAGACTATTCTTGCTTTCTCTTTAAACCAAAAGGAGGAAGAAACATGCTTTTCCAGAGGCCAACATTTTTAGGATAGTCTGTGATGTCCTGAAGATTCATATCCAAAAGGAAACAGCACAACGAATCCATACTAATTTCTTGCAAGGGACAAAAATAGCACCTCTCTTGTACAAACATTTCTAGTAAACTCCTTTACTTAAAACAACAAAAATCCTGAATTCTTGATACTCATACGCCTTTAGAAACTGAATCAATTAATTTTTTTCCATAATTCCCTATACTTTTCTTACATCTGAAAAAGGATATAGTTTTAGTTTAAGAAAACTATTTCCTGTCTAGAAATTTGGTCCTAATTGACACTTGCTGCATTTTGTAACAGAAGAATTATTCCGTTCTAGAATTTTACAAAACACCACTATCTTTCATCTATTAACCACTTACAAATACTTCAGTCCCATGTTGATTACACTGAAATACTTGAGTAAAAGGCAATCTAATTCCTTGAAGCCTCTACAATGACTAAAATGTTTGCCATGGAAAGGAAGGATGAAAAAATCATGAGATTGATGGTACCCTATTCTTTCCCTGTTACTGCTCTTCTGTAGTACTGTACTGCTTCTTCTTCCCTGTTACTGCTCTTCCCCGCTCTGCTGTTCATATAATAAAACAGAATCTCACTAGATACATTTCCAATAATTTTGGCTAATTAATTTTATAACTTTCTAGAAGCAGCTCTTCTAGGACTTGAAGACTTGTGGGTTAAAATCTGTGACCCTCTGAACTGCAACTTCTATTAACCCCCTCTGGTCAAGGAGATGAAAACAGATATAGCCCAAAAACATCTGGAAGGCTAAAAGGCTTTCAGAACTGTCATGTGGATATAAGAGCCAAAGGAGAGATACTACAAGCTCTCAGTAGGAAAGGTAAGTCGAGCACAATCAATGCTCTTATGACTATTGATTGTTTTAAGCATTTTTCAAGAATGGGCCACTTTTTTAACAATTCCAAGTTCACAAGATGTGATACAAGAAATAGTCAACAGTAACTTAAATACTGTTACCTTAAAAATGCAACTGATATTATTTTTGGCAGGGAGGGAATAGAAGGCACTTATTCATAGGAGTCAATAGGCCCCCATCTGTCCCAAGCAGCAGCAAATAAATTACTAGCAAATTCTTAAAACACCAGAAACAAACACAAAACCCATCTTTATAAAAAAATTATCTCAAGTTTACAAACTCAGTCTTATGATTAGTGGGACTCTGCTTTTGATAAAGAAGAAGATCCAGTTATTTAACATCTTTGCCCCCTAATTCATTGTTTGATTAAGACTTCCAGGGGACTGGTTCAGTTTTTACCAATTCACGTTGGGAACTGCTATTAAAGCAGTTAAGAGATTTGGAGCTTTAAAAACTAAAAAAGTTTTCTATCCAGTCAGAATGCAGATTCACTTCAGGGTAAAGATCCCCTGGAGGGGTGAAAATGCCAGCTGCCATATTATGCATCACTCATTGTCTACCAACTACTATGGTTACTTTGCTGAAGTATTTAATAGTCTAGCAAGGTGGAATAACAAGCAACAAAGCCAGAATAAGGGTACATCAAGCTGTTAGGACAAGGCTATTCAACTGCTTACATGGCAATTCTTCTGTTAACCATCTATAGCCTTTCTGCTTACCTTCTCTACATCCCTTTACTCCAGCGGACAGTTCGGCACATCACTCTTTTCTCTATACAGCCAGTGCCACTGTCAACTTGTACATGCTGTTCTTCATCCTAGATTTGGAAACCCACTTTTCACTCCTAAATATCTCTGTGCTCCAAACCATCTCCAACATTCTTAATCCAGAGTATTATATGCCCAGGCCTCAGTAGCTTGCTGATCAGCAACTGACTTTCCAAGATGAATTCCTCTAAGTAGTTAGCAAAATATGCAGAATTACTGAACAAACAAAATGCTAACAGAAGAATGAAAGCCTGTCACTAAGATAATACTACTTTGATTTAACACATATATAATGGGAATTCTACTGCAACTGTCTTAATGCAGTTTCATTAATCAGTCACCCAGACTTTAGCTCTATCACAATTTTTACACTACATCTTTTAGCCATTATATCCTGTCCCTGGTAGAAACAGTTGTCCAGGAGCTGTTCTGTGTTCTGCACCTGTTTCATTCTTGCTCTAAGTGTTTCAGGCTTTGTCTAATTCTCAATTTTGCCATAAAAAATACAAACTTTTCTCATCACTTTTCAAAATGACTCTAGAAAACATACTTTATTCTTCTCTAACCTTTATTTATTTATTAAGTTATATGCCAGCCTCTCTTGTAACTTTGGCAATTCACAATTAAAAATACAATAAAATGTCCTTTCTCAATATCCTGGCAAATATTCACATTCATAGTATCTTTGTATTTTCACAGACTATTCTATAATGAATTTGGAGCTGGAGACCTGCATGACCCCAGGTGAAGCTTATTTATGTTTCCCCACATTAAGTGGGTCTCAAAGGAAATGGGCATCTTTTGGTTTAGGGTCATATAGAACATAGCCATGCAGACCACTGGATTGATTATCTAAACACAGAAAACCACAATGAACTGTGACCAACAGATCTTGAAAGTCAAAGCCAAATGTTATAAAGTTGAGAATAAGTGCTGGGCCTAAATGTCCCTCCTCATTTCACTGGTAGGCCAATCTCATTTAGCTTAGATTTCTAGCCCCATTATGTTCAAAACAGAGGATTTTTTAAATACTGTTTCTACTACTTTTCTACTGAAAAGCACTATACTAATCAGGAGCTATTTTTTTTTCCTGGCTCTCTTCTGATTTAGCAAGATACATTTTGCCAAAGGTATTATGGTCTAATCTGGACATAGAATATATTTCCAGATGGAGCCAAAATAGGTTTCAGAGAATTTTTTCAAATTGAGAGAGGCTTTTAGGAAGTCACCTTAATGAGTAAAATCAAAATTCACCAGTGAAATTAATCTAAATAGACTTATTAAAGGAATTCACCTTGAAAGCTAAGCATCTTTTAAATGTCTCCCTAATACCCTATCCTTCATTTCTTTTCACACACCCTTTTTCCAGCTTCATCCTACTGAATTTCTGTAAAAGCTTCTAATAACCATCTCATTTCCAAATTGTTTCTTAAGCCATAAATTCTCTTTCTGCTCGCTGCACTTTATTTTTGCTAGCTCTTCACTTCTCCCTTCCTTCCTTCACTTCCTATTTTCTTTCATATAATGGATCTCTTTTCATATAACACACTCAAAACAGTTTTCTTCCTTACACAAATTCCCATGCCTTGTAAAGTTTGTGTATAACATAAATTGCCTTTTTTTCAGATTCTGAATAATGCTACCTTCTTAACAGTCATAATTAATGCTGGTAGAGTAATAGTGTGTCTGTATGATACAGTAACCATAACCCAATCACCTGAACAGGTGATCTACATCCTGTAAAAAGAGTTCTCCTTCCTCAACAAATTCTTTGGCACCTTGCAATTTTTGTTAGGATTTGTTTTGAAAAGCACTATACTCATAGAACATGCATATTATCTGTGTACTTTCCAGTAAGGTTTGCACATTCACCTTCTGTGAGAAAACCTTAGCAAGGCCTATCTGACTTCATAGCAACTTCTCTCTGATAACCAAGCCCTCCATATGCCAGGTTTGAGCATATGGCTCTGCTAAAGCTTCTTCCTCCTCCACTGGTTCTGCCACTGACCCCTTCAGTCCTGTAAACGCAATGCCTTCTTTTACAAAATGGTCAGGATATACTCATGTGAAACATATTATCTCAGGGTGATACCAGGCTGATATACCTGGAATATCAATGATTACAAATGCACCTCCTTTTCAGCCCTCCATGACTACAGCCTCCTTATGAGGATACAACTGTGTGGGGCCTTTTCTGGCCTCTGCCATGATTTCCAAGCTTTTGCTAGTAGGAGAAAGCAGGAACAAATCTCATCTTCAGGACATTTAGAGGTTAAAGTTGTACATTAGCTTGAGAATCTTGGAAAAACTACAGTTGGGAACTGCCTGAAAACAACTTCCGAACACTCCCAAAAGTCTCTGGCCAACTCATTTCCAAAGTTTCAGATGGCTCTGACTGCCTGCAAATTATAATACAACATTAGTGATCCAGACATCTTGATTCCTCTGGCATGCCTCCATCAACTTAAAAATATTGGCCAGTTTAAAAGGTGCCTTTGAATTTTAAGTGATTGGATCCTGTCTCTTCTTTCTTTTATCCTGTGGAAAGTGTTAGCAAAAAGAAGCTTGATTCTGAAATGAAGGAGAATGGTACTTTCTTTGTTTACTGAACCTTCTGGATTGTTCAGGACCACACATCTATACTTGCAAGTTGAGCATCCATCAGATGCTGCTTTTCCAAGCCAGTGGTCTCACAGAGCAAACTGATTGCTCCTCAACTGGAAATACATAGTTGCTACCAGTTAAGACTCTAAGCCAGTAAGTCCACAACAGATCAGAGGTCATAAATTTGTGACTATCAAGTTTTGTTTTGTTTTTTAAAGAATCTCTAATGTTAGAGATAATTTGGGCTGACTCTCTTTTTTAATGGCTTTCTTGATGCCAGGATTATCTTTAAGTTCTGCTTTTCCTTTTCTTAAATACTGGAAGAAAATGAACAAGCATTTATCCTAGCACCAAACACGCACTTTGGTAATAAAACACCAATGACAAAACTTTGTTCACACTCAAAAGAGGAACCCTGAGATCAAAAAGAACCAAAGAGGGGGAAAAATTTACTTTAACTGAGCAACTCTTGGGCAAGAATCTAGCACACATTTCCTTTCCAGGGCAGCCCCCATCCCCAAGCCCTACGAACAAACAAAACCAGACAACTGCAACTGCTAAGCTCAGCATCAAAAGCAGCAGCCAATTCTATCCCAGCCCCCATTCCTCTTTAGCAAATACAAATCCAAAAACACAGAGAAAAAAAAATCAAACAAATAAAGGACATGTAATAACGCAGAGACTGGTGAACAGGGGCAGCAGGTAGCCCACAGCACCAGAAGTCCAAACTTAATAAATAACTTGTAAAAAAAATATCTTTTCTTTTTTCCTTTTGTGTGTTTTGTGTCTGTTCACAGTGCGTGAGCAAGCGTCACTGTTGCATATCCTCGAGCCTCTGGTCACAGTAGAGAGAGACAAGCAGGGAGCACGCTCTCACTGGGTGGCAACCCCTGAGGGCAGATGTTCAGTCCCAGAAACATACAAGCATAGGCTGAAGAAGTACTTTCTCATCCAAAGCATTGTACATTTGGGCTGTCTGGTGTGATGCCTGGAATGCCAAAGGCCCTGGAACACATCCACATTCCAGAAAGACCAGACCTATGACCCATCTCTTCCTGGCAATACTGAAGAAGACAAAATGGGCAAGGGTGACTGAGCAGGTGAAGCAAATAATTCATGCCACTGAAGAGTTGTTCTAGTGAAGGCTGGTGCTTGTTGTGGTGCTCTCTCTTTTAAGATCTGGCAGCCAAGGGCCCCTTCCCTGGTACAGCAGCCACACTACATGGCTACCTGGTGAAGAATGGCAGGTGATGCTGGCTGAGGATGCTGCTCGTGCGGGGTGACTCTGTCTTAGCCATGACATCCTTGAACCAGGATGCTACATCCACTTCCAGTGTCTCGTAACGCTTGATGAAGTTGTGTTCCTGTAAGGGAGCATGCACAGTGAGACAGAATGCGATTCTTCCTCCTGTTCCTAAAAGGTTAAGAGCAACTCTAGGTAGGACTGGGGAAAAAAAAAATCCTCCTGAAACCTGGGAAAGTGCCCAATACTGCTGGCCCAGATTAACTAAGGCCTGACTCAGAAGAGTCAACTATATTTGAAGGTGTGCAAACAGACGCACAATTATGCTGAATACGAGCAAAAACAAATGGACAGTCATGAAAAAAATCAGCTCAATAGAACTTCCCCTCTGCTTTAGGAAACTATGTGTAAAAAAAAAGAAAAAAGTCCACCCTCTGCACCAGGTGCAAATTGTTTTAAGATTAAAGTTGGCAGAAACCCCTCCTGCAGCTATGATATAACCATTAATATTCACACGAAGTGTTGCACTTAATACTCACAAGTAGCTTGTTGTACTTTGGTCTCTTCCTGTGATCTTTAGTAAGGCTAGAAGGATAAAAACACACATTCAAACCACATATTCCCAACTGAATTTTGCTTAGGGCACAATAGTTCTTTATCACCAATACTTCATAGTTACATAAGTTATTTCCCCTCTAGAAGTTTGCTAGTTAATATGATGAAATCCATCACTACCCTGGTACAGCATAGGCCCAATTTCCACATCTAGTATCCCATGGCAACCTGGTTGTCATTTTCAGCTCAATGAAGGAGTCCCTCCTTACTCTACTGCAATTAGCCAAGACACTGGCCAAGGGGAAGAAGCAAGAGCCAAGAACATGTTGAGAAGAGAGAACAGAAACTAGTGGAATGACCCACAAAACTGCCCCACAAGAGAGCCAGTTTGGTCTAGTGGTGAAGGCATCAGGCTAGAAACGAGGCAACTGTGAGTTCTAGTCCCACCTTAGGCATAAAAGCCGGCTGGGTGGCTTTGGGTCAGTCAATCTCTCTCAGCCCAACTCACCTCACAGGGTGGTTGTTATTGTGGGAAAATAGCAGGAAGGAGGAGTATTAGGTATGTCCACCACCTTGAGTTATTTATAAAAATAATAAAGGCGGGATAAAAAAAATATTTTAAAAATTGTGCACAGCCAGCCAGAAGGCTGAGATGAGATTTAATTTCATGGAAAAATTACAAAGATGCTTGAGTTCACCTTTTCACAAAAGCACATTACCAGTCTGACTAAATAAAGCAGTGTCAATGACCTACTGATTTATTTATATATAATTGAGGTCACCTGATTCCAAACAATTCTGGGTGATGTACACTTTAAAAGTGAAAAACAATAAAAATTAAGAAAGAGATCACGGATGTCCAGAAGAGAAAACCATGCATAACAACAAAAAGCAATTACAGGGGCTCAACAACCACCCTACCCCAAGGCCTGGGAGTACAGCCAAGTTTTCAAGGACCTTCAGAATGTCATCAGGATGGGAATCATCTGGATCTCTGTGGGCTTACTATTCCAGAGAGCAGGTGCTGTGACAGGGAATGCACACTTTCTGGGTCCTGATAGGCCTGGAGTGTACCCACTTTCTATGCATTATTAATTCTGATCATTGCCTCAAATGTTCATCAGTGTCTGAGGAAACAGTTACTGTGCAAAGTGAGGGATCAATAAGATTTTTACTGCAGAGTTCACAGACCATACAAGAAATTGTTGACTTCTTAATAAAAATTTTTGAGACAATTCACTCACCAGTCTTTTACAAAGGACTGGAAATCCACAGAAAATCCCATGTTATTTGGGAGAAGAGGAGGATCTTCCTGCAAAACCTTGGTGAGGACCTCAAAATCTGTTTTGCAGTTCTTGTAGGGAAACTGACCTGTAGCTAACTCAACCTGCATTGGAATGGAGGTGAGAAGAAATGCCAAGAATAAATATTAAAAGTTGAAATAAATTAGCCAAAATTATCACCCTCTCTTTCAGTATCATTAAATAGAATCAGCTTTAGTTCAGCATGTCATAAGGTATTAAGAAAAATATAATTTGTTGTTTCAGCTGTGATCATTCCCTTATATGCCAAGGGCTGGCACTGCTTTCAGGCCCCATCACATGATGACCAAGGCATCTCCTCTCACCAAACTGGCTGAAATCCCACAATATCACTGAATCTCATGATACTGTCACAACCATCCTAAGATGTCAAAGCTCAAAGCTCATGTATTATGTAATGTTAATCTTAAGTTCAGCTTTCTTTTAAGATACTTTTAACTTTGCTTTCATATTCTTCACTTTAGAAAGAGAAAGTAAAGCACCCTAAAAACTGCTATTCTATTAAATAATAAATACTGTGCATGTGAAAAATTATTTAAGCATACCCAGAACCTAGCAAGGTGTAATTAAAGGGCTTCAGCATCTACATGGGCTACAGAGAAAACCTTTGAGGAATGCAGGCAGCCTGCAAGCTATGGGCTGTCCATTTGCACGTCAAAAACAGACAGAGAGTTTAACTTACCAGAGAAATGCCCAGGCTCCATACATCTGCACGGATATCATAATCAGGTTTTGAAGGATCAGGAGGATCTATTCTTTCAGGCTAAGAACAAAAGAAATCATTAAAAGAATCAGTTAAAAGAATAACTGATTGCTGATTTCTTACCTGCACTTAGGGAAAAAAAACCAATTATAGAAACTAAATTAGAAATGGAACTACAACTGTACCATAGTGCAGTACAGTTTCAAAATCTTAGCCCGGATTTTAGTGGCAACTTTCTAAGATGTGGTGTGAATCACACACCAGATGGGTGATTCTGATTCCAACAGAACAATCTCAGGCAGAGATGCACTGCAACTGATAAAACCTAAGCAGGCCTGGCCCAGAATACTATTGAAAAGAAAGCTTATTAAGGAATTGATATGGTGATCAATTTGGAGCCCACCGTAACAGCAAGATCCCTGAAGATATTCCCTAAACACCTCTCTAATTCTTACCGCCATATATGCTGCACAACCAGCACTCCGGGTTTTGGCTTTTGAGTCTACCAGCCTTCCGCTGATCCCAAAGTCACACAGCTTGATTTGCCCCCTCTCATCCAACAAAATATTGGAAGGCTTCACATCTCTATGAATGACACCATGCTTCTCTTTCAAATAATAGAGGGCTTTCACAATCTGGAAAAAAAAAATCAGAAATCAGTGCTGAAGAAATGACTCACTGTAATAAAAGTAATTTTTGCATTTGTTTAGGATTACCAAAACTGAATGATGTTCTTCTTGTTGTTATTGCTACAAAGACATTGCTACTTGGAAAGCAAAGACTAGTTACTCACTTGGAAGATTATGTGATTATTTAGAATACAGAGTTTTAGCTACATAATCTAACATGCCTAAACTTATTACAGCATAATCTTTTATCCATATACATCACAAAACAAATGTGAATGCATATGTGAAACTATACCCTTAGTATTTCTCCTTGGAAGGAGAAATGTACCAGTCTCCCTATATGATGCTGATTTTTTATTCAGTTTTATTCAGATTAAATAATACTCATTCAAATTGTCCTAGAGACTAGAACAGACATATGTGTGCTAAACCAGCTTTTTTTCCTCAATGTTAGATTGACTCTAAGTTTTCAACTTCCAAATTGCCATACATTAACTGGAGCCTCCTCTAACGTGCTTGTATAGCCTTCACAGCATGTGTGCGCCAGGGAATATTTTAAATTCCAAAGCAAAATGCACAGAGATCATTAGTAGGCACTTAACAGTTTTAACAATTTAAAATGTAGAGAGAGAGATCTGCAAATATTTTTTCAAATCATTGCACTTATGTTTGCAAGCAACATATGTTTTTATTTGGGCACACCTTGCCAGAGGTTATCATCACTCACCGCCACAGTCATCTTTCCCAAAATCTTCTCAGGGATAGGTCCTTGAATGCGTTTCTTCAGCTTCTCTGCACATGTGCCCATTAGTTCCATGGCTATAAAAACATCAGTCTATGGACAAGGAAGGGAGAAATGAAAGGATATTATTATCACTAAGTTAATCATATTGCATTTAAAAAATAGAGCAGGTGGGAGCACTGGGTTCACTTACATTTGTGATGAAAGTCCCAAAGCACTGAACAATATAAGGACAGTCATGACTCTTCAGCACCACATCCAGATCCATTAAGATCCTCTTGTTCTCTTCTTTGTTACCAGAACGACGCATTTGCTAAGCAGAGGGAAAAAGGATGAGGCACATCTGAGCATGGGAGGTAGATAAAACATCACAATAAAAATGATGATGGACATGCCTTCCCTCACAGTGATTGAACGCTTCATTATTTGTTCAATGATCATCACTATTCTTCATCTAAAAAAAGACGCTTATTGTAAATCCCTTCATCCTATCCTTTCTGTCTCAAAAAGAAATAAATCATACAGGCTCTAATCAAAGTGAATAAATTCCTACAGCATTCTACCCTGATCTCTTTTCCTTTTAGAAGTTTTGAGTTTCAAAGCTCAAGCATATCTACCTCACCTTCACAGCTATGATGTGTCCTGTTTTCTTGAAGCGCATTTTCCAAACCTGTCCACACGTCCCACTACCAATCTCACCCAGGTTTTCTAGGTCATGGATTTCAGCTTGATATCTCTGTGAGAAAATGAAAACATGCAGCTTAGATACAAACAGATATTAATGTACTGTACAGCGAAAAGGGAAAGACTGCTTTATGATAACTTTTAGTGCAGTCAACTGTTACCCCAACAGGGTGTAAAGTGCTTTAATCCACTGTATCTCTTATCTCTGCCTGTAAGATATCCTCCATAATGCAACACTAACTTGCCAATCTAAAGTGGAAATTTAACAGTAGAACTTCAAAATGCCTGTCTGAAAGCTAAATATTAACTGAAAAATACATTGCACCAAAATGAAAAGCAACAAAAAGAGCAAGATGGACAACCCATAAATCCTAAATCCAAGGATGCAGGTTGTACCATATTAGATCAGATCATGCAGTTCATTATCATGCTTTTCCAACCTCAGATGTGACCCACTTTAATTGGGTACTGAGCTTGGCATACTATCTATAGCAGGCTAGATCAGGTCAACTTACCTGGCCTCCAATGGTCAAGTAGCCGGTTTGCTTCATGATCTCCTGCAGTTTTTGATCAATTTCTATGCTAGGAAGGGAAAGAAAGAAAAGCTAAATCGCATAGGGCAGCTTCCATCCATGACATGGGACTATATTAACATATTCTTTCTGCAGGAACAAATACTGTGAAGAACAGTGTGCACAGCCCTGTTATGCAACTCCCATGCTCAGCAACAGAATCAAAATAATTATGTAAAGAAGAAAAATTCCACAGAGAGAAATATTTAGATTTGCATTAAAACCTCTTGGCAAGTCAGTCAGTTCTACAACAAGCCCTCTAAATCAGTCCCAGCTGTAAAGAAGAAGAATGCAGATTGTCATGAATGTTTACTTAACTAGTGAATAAAAAATTAGCAGCAGGCCCAGTTAATAAGCCAAATTGGCACACTCTTTCATGGACAGATGCTTTTAAACTTCCTATGGCTTAATACAGATATTACAACAAATACAACAAACTGTATTCCAATACATATGAAAGTTCTATATTTACTGAAAATATTTTGAAGCATGAGATGAATATGAAAGATCTGCTTCTTACACTGAATCAAAAGCAAGTCCTTACACATTGCCTAGTATGAAGGCATTCTGGCTATGGCAAGAAATGATGGTTTGTAATTATCTGTTTGGTTCTAATCTCATTTATGAGTAGTGGGTATGTAAGACACTGGGAGTCGTCAATGACTAGAGCAAAATAGAAGATAAGTTACTCTCATCCCCAGGAAGAGGCAATGGCAAAACATTTCCAAAAAATATTACCAAAGGAACATGGCCTTGTCCATGTACAGTAATCACCAGGAGTCGAGAATGACTCAAAGACATCATATCAAATCAAATCAAATCAAATCAAATCAAATCATCAGCAATCAAGCAATTAAGTAAGCAAGCAACAATACTGAGGTATATAATCAACAGTCACCCCCACCCCACCATGCTATTACTGAACATCATAACGACACATGATTTGCAAGCTCTTCCTGTATTGTGTAGGCTAGACTATCAGTGTACAGTCATACTTGTTACATACATTAAAACTCATAAAAACTGTGCTATAAACTGCTCTTTTTTCCTCTCTTAGTAAACTGCCCTCTCCCGGTTTGAATATAAGAACAGAAACTGCAAGATAAAAGTCCTTAAAACATGAGATAAATTCAGTGAGCATTCCAACACTTGGCTACTTTGCTCCAACTGTGCTTACCTCTCCATGCTCCTATGCATGAGGAATGGTGGCTGAGGAGGAAGGCCCAGAATATTTCGGGGGCGTGATGGATGTGTGTGATGTTGGGGTGAGTTTTCCAAAGAGGAAGGACGGCTGCTGCCATCATTGGCTAAGGGAAGCTGCAATGCTAAGAAGGAAGAGAAGTGTTAGACAAAAGAACAGTAACCACATCAGGAATTCCTAGGCTGAATCCTTTTGCCGTGTAAGACGCAATGAATTTGAATTCCTAGAAAATGTTTTTTATTATCCTGACTTCTCACTTATCAGCTTAGTCTTGCTAAGTTGTTTCCAAATATCAAATACCATGACTACTTTTGCACAGTAAATCCATGTGTGCAAACCAGAGCTTTCAACTACATCATCATGAAGATGGCTCTATCTTGGTAAAGAACCAGTTTTCTTCTATGCTGCTGGAAAGACTGGCCAGACCTAATATTAACTGCAAAGAATTGTAAACAATGAATGCATTCCTGTATTATTATCTGCTTCCGGATTTTCTTTTTTTTTTGAAGCAAATGGATGATTGTTCAAAATTTAATTCTGAAAACCTTTGCTTAAGCCTCTGCTTTAAGTAACAACATACACAGTAGCTCCATCATGCCTTGTCCCTTCCAATTATAGTCAGCTCTTAAACTGAAAAACTACCATTTTTAAGGATTATACAAAAACTATTCTAGTATGGAGCTGACTACAAGAACTCTTATATTGTGGATAACTGTTGAAGAAAGGCAACAGAAAATTAAAAACTAACTTATCTTTTCAAAACAGTTATCTGCCCAAAACAAGTACTATAGCTTAATCAATTTGACATCTCCTATGCTAGAATATATTATATAATATTAAATTATACTCGAACTGCATAGTTAAGCTAGTAACTTTAGACAAAGGCAAAAAAAAGAAATCATGCTTCATAGGCAACAAACGTTAGCAGTTGAATAGATCCGATATGTTTTCACTAAGGAATGTAAAATTATTTGATATTTCCAAATGGATCTTGTACTTCTATATATGATTTGTCCCTTTTCTATCTAAATGGAATTTAATTCAAAACCAGAAATAAAAAAAATGGATGTAAAATGAAGCAATGTGAATTGCCAGAATAAAAAAGTCTTATCTATATATTCTAGTCTGCCTTTATTTGACCTAGACATGAGGCAATGTTTAATCAAACAAGCGAAACATCCCCAAGAACTGCACTAGAGATTTTTTAGGATGTGGTGCAGTTCATATTTTTGAAGAAAATTTTCTTTCTTTGATTATGTGGTACAGTATCCTAATACTATAGCCAAGGTTATACTAGTTATCATATCATGCTGTGGATTAAAACTATCCTCACTTTAAATGTTATCAGTAGGCTTTTTTTTTTTACTTCTCTATGGAATCCAAGTGATCAATAAACCATTATGAGCCCAATCAGAAAGTTATTATATTACTCCTTTGATATCAGAGCAGGGGTTTGGTTCTAATTTTACTCATAATTCAACAGTATTTCTAGCATTAAAGTCTGCAAAGCATATTTGGGAGATGTTGGGACACAAATTTAATTTTCATTCTTATTCACATAATAAACTTACACTTTGTGATAATCCCAGTTTGAAAATAGAAGGTAAATCTCTTTTTCCCCAAATTCATAATCTAATTTTGGAATTCATGAGTTAAACATTGGATTTACCACAAGAGAAATTTGGAGTGCCTAAAATGAGGACTGGAGCATAACCAATTAAAATATCTTTTGATTTCACAATTTGGTCCAGATGCCTTAGCATCATCTGAAATTCCTGAATTACTAACAACAGTGAAATGCATTTCAGATTATTCTAAATCTACCTGTATTTTCACAGGCAGTTAAAAGAGAACTATTGAGGTGGATATTAATTATCTGCAAAAAAATTGGGATAAAGTGACAGAAAACCTATCTTAATAAGTACATGAATAAGAATCTTAAACAATGTTTCTTATAAATTTAATATGAGATAAATTCAACAAAAAAAAAATCTCCTGAAAAGCTCAGAGAATCTTCAAAAAGGATAGGCTGTTAACATCATTGTAAAATAATAAAAGGGACACTTACATATCTGATATTGACTCATTCTGTTTTGTTTAATATCCCTAAATTTGTTAATATGGTTTTAAGAAGAAGAATATGGTTTAAAGATGTGAATGTAATTTTGAATTATGTAACAAAAAATTACAATTTATCAATATATGAAGAAGTACAAATTTATTGAGCAGAGCAGAGCAAAGAAGACAGTCTATTACAATGGAGAGGCAGTGCCACCCCAGATCTGCAAGCTCAGATTGATTATATTTGTTTACTCTCTCCTTATGAACCAGCTCCTGAGCCAAATAATGGAAAAACTAATCAATATTATACAAGGCAACAGGGGCCAGTTGCGTGGAGTCCCCTTTTGGATATTTGTGTTTGGTTGCCATTTTATATTTTGGATTTTATATTTATGTGCACATTTTAATATTATGAGATTTGGAATTTTGTGGGGCTTTTGGGGGGGTATTTTTTTTTCCATACTGAATGCTTAAAAACACAAATAACAATGATACCCAATAAATATGTAATCAGCAGCCAAGGTAAAAACCCATCTGAACCATTAACACAACCACCCCACAGGCTCTGTCACATATTCCAACCCTATGTGCAGTGGCGTAACCAGGTCTTTGAAGCTGTACGAAAGGCCACCAGGATTGGGGCTAATCTAATCTCCAGGAGAATGATGTTCCAAAGAGTTGGCACCATGACAGAAAAAGGTCTCTTCCTGGATCCCACCAGATGACATTCTTTAATGGACAGGACCTACAGCATACCTCTCCTGCTGGATCTGATGGGATGGATAGACACAATCAGGGAGAGACAATCCCTCAAATTACCTGGCCCCATCCTATTAAGGGCTTTATAAGTAACTGCAACCACTTGAATTGAACCCAGAAACACACTGGTAACTAGTGCAGCTCGTTGAGTGGAGATGGAATATGAATCAATCAGAAAGCGGACATAACTGCCTGGACCACTACATCCTGCACCAGCTGCAGCTTCAGATGCTCTTCAAGGGCAGGCCCATGAAAAGTGCACTGCAGTAGTCCATTCAGGAGATGATTAAGGCATGAATGACTGTGACCAGAGCCTCTTGGCCCAGGAATGGGTGTAACTGGCACATACCACAACTGTGCAAAAACCCTCCTGGCCATGGCTGCCAACTGCTCCTTGAACAGACTTCAACAATAGAGGCTGAGGCAAATCACTGGCTTCCAAACAAGAACATAAGTATTGAAAAGAACAAGGTTGATCAATTGCATTAATTAATGCCATTCATTTTCTCTTTAAAAAAATCTCTGTTGGATAAAGAGAATTCTATCAACACACCAAATGTTATGAAAGTTTTTGTAAGAACACTGACCCTCTATTAGAAAAGACAACAACATATACTACTAAAACAGTTCTAAATATATCCTTAAACTTTACAACTGTAGTGTAAAGTATTATAACCATATTAGAAATAGGGAAATAAGTTCTGAGGCTCAGATTTCTTTACATTCAGATTAATGCTGTCCAGAGTCATTGTTGAATGGGGCAGTGTCAGAAATCTAAATTATAAATGAATAAATAATCTCTCATTATCACATATGATCTGACCCACAAGAGTAAAGCTGAAAAGAAAATTGGAATGAAGACAATATAATAGAGATATAATTTAGGAGTACAATTTCAAATGCCCAGGGAATCCATCTATTTAATGAGTTCAGGTTTCAGAAAAACAGTAAATATGAAATAGATGGCTGTATCTGTTGACTATTATGCAAGAAGTTGTTGCATAAGTGTTAGAAAAAGCTAATGAATTAGGGCATCAAAATAACTGAGGAATTATCATCCAATTTCAATAAACTCCAGAAAGAAACCTTCCCTGGCTAGAAAAATTAGAGAGAGCTGCTTATATCTGGAAAAAAAATAAATAAATGCATCTACGCTCAATATTAGAGCTAGTTTAGTATAGTGGTTCAAAACTGGGCTAGAAACTAGACCATGCATTCTAATCCTGCCTTAGGCACAAAGCCAGTTGGGTGACCTTAGGCCAGTCACTCTCTCTCAGCCCTAGGAAGAAAGCAATGGCAAACCACTTCTGAAAATCTTTCCAAGAAAACTGCAGGGATTAATCCATTGACTCAAAGGCATACACACATATAAAATTCTCAATACTGAAAAAAGGAAAACTCTCAGCAGACCTATTACTAAATGTATCTCTATCAATGTAGAAAAGGAGCTGATACAACCTGACACCTAAAAAAGTCAGTATAAAGGAAATAAACGAATGGAACAATATGCTACTAAGATTCAAGATACAACTTTTATTTTAACATCAGAAAGATAAAAGTGAAAGGATAAATGTCAAAGGATAAACATATTAAAACCTTGTCCTTGGCATGCCCCTTTATGACCTTCTTGATTAGCTATCCTTTCTTTCTTGCCATATGCTCATTACCTAAATCTCCACTTTCTTCATTTGGACAATCCAAGTCCTTTTCATATTAGATGAAAATAATACTGCCAATATAGTGGTAATCTTATATGACTCTATAATATGACTACATTGGAATGCTACATACAGTTCCAGTTATCGCACCTCAAAAGGAGAGAGTTGGAAAAAGTTCAATAAAAGGGAAGACCCCAATCAGGAAAAGTTACAGGTTTGGGGTCTTTTTAGCTCTAAAGAGAGATAAGCACCTGTAGCCCTCTATACATTGCTGAACTATAAACCACAGCATATAAAATTTTAGAGAGATTAGCTCTCTTTTTCTTTTTTGTAATTTATTGGCTCAGTGTCTCACTGGGTTTATTTAAATAAATTGAAATGTTTGTTGAAAACCTAAAAAAGGGTGGTGGTGGAAATAATATTGCCCACCCTACCCACCCGCATGCACACACACTGATCTTACTATCAGTGCTTTGGAAAGTCATCTCTTCCTTGATTCTCTTTCACATCCTCTCAATAGCAGAAGTAACTGGGAACTTTGCTTGGGTCTATAATTGAGCAGCATATTTTAATGATTTGTTGTTCATGAATATCTAATATAGCAGTAAAACTACTGGCCAATTAAATGGTAACTCCAGTAAAAAGTGAAGTTATGGCAGAAATGTAAATGACCTGTACTACTTCTTCTATCTTTTTAACATGAAAAAAGGTTCACAGAACCAGTACCACAGTCTTTGAAATAGAAAAGACAGGAATATACTGTATGCAGCAATTTTGAGTTTAGCGTCTCCAATCCAAAGACAATTAAAATGTTTCTACAAGTGCAAGAAATATGTGATAATCACCTTGGGTTAAAGTGTGTGTTTCTTCCATGTTTAGTTTTTAGAACATTACTGCTGGGTTCACATGGCACAATGAGCCACAAACTAATAATATTTTAGCACAGTATGTAATGTGAATCCAGCTCATGAAGTTAGTTTATTATTCAATGTGCAATATAAATCCAGAAAACTGGGTTGAATAAACCTTAGTTAATCATGACTAAGCCCATCTTCCAAATACAATCCATGTGAGCCAGTTTCAACTGAATTACCTTGACTAGTATGATTCAGGTGAATAAAAGCCCTCCAGGAGAGAACAGGGTTCTGCCTGTTTATCAGATGCTCACAGTGAAAGCAAAGGATTATTAAACATAATGCACAGATCAGGGGGAAGAAGGTACAACTGTAAACCCTCATTGTAGATATTAAAACATAATTCAGAAAATCCAGAAATGTTAATGTTTGTGGAAATGTTACTGAACAAATCTAATTGCTAAGATCCATGTCACTCCATTATTATTCACCCCTCTTTGCATCTAGATAAATACTGTAAAGATCTGAAAACTACAAACCCATCCTTATACCATACTACACTCATGGTCTTAATCCAAGAGGCCTGCATGCTATTCAAAGCTTGATCATGCAAACGGATCAGCCTCTATCTGTCCAAAGGAAACCCACAGCAAAGGAGAAAAACATGCTGAAGAAAAGATCATTCACTGCAATATATTTCAAGAAAAGGTTGCATTAAAAGGGAACAAAATAATCATAGTGGGTGAGGGAAGACAGGACGTGAAGCAAGTCAAAACAGAAAAAAAAAGCAAAGCAGGAAAGTTACATTGGTGGACATAAACAGATATAAAACAGAGAGTGGAAGCACAGCAAAGCAAGCAAGCACTGGGGATTCCGATATGTGGCATTCGCCAAAAACATTTTAATTAGCATAGCTAGTTACATGACAGAACTCCGATGGCCTTTCTAGACTTGCCTTACTTTGAATTATCATGGTCAGATCATGTGATAACAAAGGCAGCTGAACTGGATATTTTGCATTTTCACATATCAGTTAATATCACTGTCATAGTTTACTTTCTTTAAACAAAGAAGGGGATGCTGGGATTTTAAATAAGTGTTAGCCAAAATGTGATAGTGCTAAAACTAGTCAGAAAAAAGGAAAGTTAAATCACACCATTCCCAGATGATAGGCTAAAAGCCAGTTTTCCTGACATCTCTCCAGTGAAACATCTCCAATGAAACATCTATGCCACAAAAATAATCACTCTGTTAGAATAAAACGTCTAAAATACAGATAACTAAAATGAAAAACTTGTAGGATTAGACTTCTAACAAGTGTACTGTAATTCTATGTCTATCCAAAAAAGTAATAATAAATTCAACAAGATACACATTTAAGTAAGTATGCTTAGGACTGCAGCATTAAAAATTGCACAAACTCAAGGCCATTGAGTGTCACAAAGAATCTAAGCCTCAACGTGCCTGTTCTGTGTGCGCGGATTTCTTTTTCCATTCATATAATTTGCCCTAAAATCTGTAAAGCTGTAATATGAAAAGTGGCCCTATGTTTTAATGATAATGAAACTGTAAGAGCAAAAATAACAAAATAATTTACTTTATAAATGTTTGCAACTAGACTACATTTTTCCTTAACCTCTATCCCCATCCCTAAAATACTTTTCCTACAGTCTATTACTTCCCTAAATGCAAATTCTGTCTGCTCTCCTAAAAGATGGGATCAAATTATTTACTACAAAAGATTATGAACTTTCTGAAGAACCTTAAAGAAAGAGTTCTAGCAAAGTATCCCCCTATTTATATCTGTTTTGCTAAGCAAAATTAGCCTTCCCCGCTTTGTGCTAATACCTCAAATTCAAACAGTTCAGTTTTCCTGTGCCATTCTTTTTTGGAATGCATGTCTGGAATGCAATTTACAATCAACAACTGCTATTTGATACAACAAATTAAATTAAGTTGTCATAAATAAAAAGATGTGTGAATGTTAATCTTTGAATATATCATCTTGTAATTCAAAGAACAAGAGCTCCAGGTTAGCGTATTATGTTTGTCTGCACACACATAAAATCCATATTCCAATTACTAATTCACAACATCGGCAATAGCACCAGAATCGCTTGGACCTGAGATCTTTATCTTGGACTGCAAATTTTAAGAACTAGTAGTTAAAAGAATGACTACTGGGAAACATTTTCTAACAACAACTGATAAGTTTACCAGAAGTAGAGAAAACCAGCAGGTGGCACACATTTTTTTAATCCAAAAAAAATTATTATTCATCATTGCATACGTTGATTCCTTTGGGATTCAAGCAACAATATTCTATATAAATAAGGTAAAACCTCTTTTGAGTCAGGCTCAACTCTTGGTGACACCATATATCTGTCAATGTAGTTTTCTTGGCAACAATATGGAAGTGGTTGGACTTTTTCCTCTTTCAACTTTCCAGTCTAGCCTACTGCCATCTCCTAATCATCTTCTAACCAAATGTTAACCTACTGTAATCCTGTTTAGCTTTTCATGATTGGCCAAGATTGCCCCCCCCATGAATTTATATAAAAGGAGGGACAGAATTGTACAGTGAAAGGAACCAAAGCAGTGTTTTGTTATATCTATTTCATTAAGATTTATTTATGCAAAACAGAAGTAATCCAATCAACTCCCAAAGAGCTGATTGTTTTATAAATAAGAAATACATTGTTTGCGTCATTCAATCCTCTATTAAGAAAGGTTGATTTTCAGACCTATGCTATTTTAAGCATGACTTCCTATGTACAATAGTCCTGGTTGGAATGTAAAGGTAATGACTAGCAATATACTTGAGATAAAATGAATGTGATTCTGCCAATTCCACCTAGTAGTATCAGCAAGATTTCCTTCTCTACCAATCTGCTTATAAAATAATTCACTGACAATGCATTGTTTGCCTTTACTTTGGGGCATCAAAACAGCACAGTGCTTGCATTTTCCATTTTTTTTCTGCAATCATAACAGGTATTTTTTTAAAAATTGAAGTCTCTCCAGTCACTCACATCCAGGGAAAAAAATGGAAATCAAGTATTTCAATAAAGAAAATAATAAATGACTAAATAAAATGCAGCAGACAAGGAGTTTGGGTTCTACCTGACCTGGTATGTAGCTTCCAAGTTAGAAGAATCTACCTTGCTACAAGTTGCTCAAGTATCATGATTAGTCAGAATTTAACTGATTGAAGTACATATATTTTAGATGATTACAATGTCTCTTAGCCAATTGTGTGCACATGTAAACTTACATATGTATATGGAGGCACGGACAAAGGAACAGAAGTGTTTGGTTCATGAACATCAGGGAAATACTATTTTAGTTCTATGTATCACATTTCTACAGATTTAAAAATACAATTCAACAAAAATATTATTTTACGGAGAGTGAACCTCTACATTGTACATATTTTTAAGAATTTGGTGGATTCAACCAACTGCTGGAGATGTGGTGATTAAAAGATGTGTTTCACAAAATGCTCACATATATATCAATGGCTTGGAAATAAAAATGATGACAAAAGAAATGAATATGACATGTTTTTAAAAATGAAATAAAGTTGAAAGTACAAAGTTTGAAGGCCACCCATTCTCTTTCAGTGGTGTAAAGAACTCATCTCTCTTTTTATTTTACCACCAGGAATCCTGTTTGGAAAATTAATCTGAACTAAGAAATTTGAACTATGCATACCAATTTATATGCTTAATATCCCATTTTTCTACTGTTAAGTAAAATTATTTAAACATTAAAAATTTAATTGTACAGCATGACATCCATATGTAAGACTAGCTTTGTTTAGTGGTTAAGAAGTATTTTCTTTCCTTCTTTCTGCACTGTTTTTTAAAAAATATATCCTACAGAAAAATAGTTAATGTAATATCTATTTCAAAATAAAAAAGTAAGAAATTCTCCTGGATTATAACTGCAAAAAACAGCTGGCAAAGCAAAAAAGGAGAGGTAAGAGCTAGTGTAAAGCAAGATTGGGAAGGCCTGGATGATAATCTATTTAAACACATTCCCATCCTGAGGGACTTCAAAGCACTAGTAAGCAAGCTTCCCCAAAACAAATAGCATGCTGGCCTTTCCATATTTTCAGCACTGCAAGACTGCTACCTCTAGGGTAGGAAAAACCACAGTAGCTTTTTCACAATCCACAGCTACAGTAGCTTAAGGCAGAAAATGAAGAGGTCCTTTTACATAAACCAAAGAGAATATTTGACAAGACAAGTTGAATCAAGATGAATAACTGAACATTTACAACGTAGTCCCTCTCATAGTGCTATGGCCTTTAGTCACTAGAGCATGCAGGAACAGATTAACTCAGAACTTTCAATAAAAGATATTACCACTGCAATATTACTAAAAGTACAATGTCAATCTAACAACAAAGCAAATAAGGGCAGTTCTTTGTGAAGAGAATTCTACCACCACACAAAACCATGGAAAGACTAGGAACAAAAACTGGATTTTAATTTCTGCTTCAGAGCAAGTACTGATTTCTGCGGTAGTTATGCAGGTATGGCATAACTTCAATTTCATTAACTCTATTAAAAAGTTCTTAGTCAATAAAATAAAGGTAGTTCCCATTTCATCTTTTGAAATTCTGAAATACAGTTTGTGCAGGTAGCACTACATTACATGAATAACTATGAGCATGTCTGATTTCTAAAGATATAGTTTTTATTAAACAAGGATCATTTCCACCTAACATGTCCAACCATAACACCCACCTTCATCCAGATGTATTAGACTGCAATTCCCAGAATTCTTAGTCAGCCTGGCATCTGAATTCAAAACCACCTGGAAAGCACTAGACTGGGGGAGGCAGGTCCAAAGAGTGACCTGAAAATACTTGGGTCTCTCACAAAAACTAAACATGTTTGGGATCAGGTAATCAATCTGGGAAACTACCTGTTCCTGCTGCAGATTCTGAGGAACAGAGTTGTTCAAAGGTAATATATCTTTATATAACACCATACAAACACTTATAAGGCAATACCAAAAACACAACTCATACACTGTTGTGGAATGCTGCCTACTGTTCAGTTTAGGTTTTGCTAACTTGCCCTAGAAAACTTAAAGCAATTTACATTCTGCCCAGTTCCAAGGTTGGGGTACTCTGCTCCCATTTTAAATCTTGGCTCGAGTTGTGCTTATTTAAAAGAACAATCTTGATTTTCTGCCCTAAAGCAAACTGAACAGCACTGACAGTTTGCTACTATGCTCTACCTCAGAGACAACTGCACTTCACATCAGAGAAGTCTTACTTGGCTTTTCTATACGCAGTTGCTTTTTCCACCCCAAAATATTAATATACATTTTATCTATATTTCTGCCACTTTCCACCAGAGGCATCTGGCAGAGGATTAGGGAAGAAGGTTTGTAAGACATGGTCCAACATACACATAATTTAAATAATTACCTGTTTTCATAAAGTGCTTTGACATAATCAGTAAAGGAAGGTGCTAAGCAACTAATGCAGCTGTGGACAATCAAACACGTTCTCATGCATGGCTTTATGCATCACTTTGTCTAGCCAGTCATGATGAGTTAGGCTAGATAAAGGCTAGTAAAGGAAAATACCACAGTGGGAAAGAAGCGGGGTCAGACACACATTTGGAACAGAAGCAGAAAAGTGGCAATTCTATGCAGTTGAAAGAAGCATTAGATAAATGATGCAAGAAATCCAAGCTGCGATGATAAAAAGTTCTGGTACCTGCACGTTGGGATGGAGCGGGAGCAGGGCTTAGAGTGATCACAATAACTGGATTGGGAAAAGGAAGAAAAAAACACGATAAATCACAACAGAAACAGTCAAATCATCAAAATGAAAATAATTCATGTTCAAATCAATTTCAGGACAAGGAATTCAAGGAATTCAGGTAGGGAGAAATCAACAAAGGGGACAGAAAGGTGAAAACGAGATGTATCAAACAAGTGAAGATCTGCTCTACAGTCTTATCAAATAAGTGAAGGATCAATTTTTTCCTCCATTATATTTATGAGCACTGTTCCATTAAGCTCTGTAGATTTCATCTCCCTACAAAGTAACATTCCTTTCAATAGTCTTTCTTCTTTCCTTCCTAGACAAAACCTGTTTATTAGAACTTCATCAACAACATGATCTACCACTTCACAATGATATGAAAAAATGTTTGTCCCCTTCTGGATTTTCTGAATTTTTGCACCTCTTTTCTCCAAAATGTTATCCGGGCTTCTTATGGATCCTACTGCTATATAAAGGGAGACTGAGTGATCTGCAAATAACACTAACATTTTGCTTTTGTTTCATACATTTCATAAGCATAAATCCAACATATGATGTGCCAGTGAGAAAAAGTAATTACTCCCTTGGATTCACTATTTGTATCACTTTTAGCTACAATAATTACAACTAAATGCTTCCTGTAATTGATGATCAGTCGCTCACATTGCTGGTCCATCCTGGTCCATTCCTCCATGTCAAACTGCTTCAATTCAATTTGAGGGGTTTCTGTCATCATCATCATCATCTTTATTATGGTCACAGACCAGAATTACAAATAAAAGTACATTAAAATGCATAAATGCATTAAAATGCATTAAATAAAATAAAACACAACACGAAAATATATTTACAGATTGGTGGGATCATCAATGGGCAGTCAACGTCTGCCTAATTTTACAAACAGTATAACAAAATTTAGCTACATTCAGGGAAACTAAATCATTCTGATCAGATAGCAACCACTGCACATAAAAAAGATCAGAATTTCCTGGATATTTTACCAGATGAGGAATTATTAAATGGGTCCTTGAGTCCTTATAGAAAATACAGTATAGCAGGACATGTGCTATAGTTTCAATAGCCCCTTGTCCACAGGGGCACAATCTCAGCTCATATGGGACTTTTTTGTATCAGCCCTCCAAAACTGCTGTAGGAAGAGCATTACAGTGTGCGAGAGTTAGTGCCCTCTAAAATTTGGAGACAGTTATGTAATTTAGGTATCTCGCTGGCTTATAAAAAAAGGCTTGACTGCTCAGAAAAACATTCTTAGGTAGAACAGACTGGTCCTGCTGGACTTCCAGGTCTTTGATACGCTGTTTAAATTCACTAAGCGCACACTGATAGCCCATCATTAGGAATGCCTCCCTAGAAAAGCCAAGACGTTGGAGGTTTTGTAAGATAGTCCTGGACCATACTGATTTATAATTGTCCTTAATAAGGAAAGAACCCAAGCCTATAAGGAAAAACAGTAGTTTCAGCCAATGTGCTATAATCCAAATCCATGCACCTGTTTCAACTTTGGACAACCCTGCTTCCCTCAATACTACATTTGGAATACAAGGGACTACCTGAAATATGGCCCTTAGGAATTTTCTGTCACAAACTGCTCTTTTCCTGCCATTACATTTCAATGGGATTTTGATTGTACTTTAACTATTCCAAAATGATGTTATTCTTTAATCAATCTTTTGTAGGCTTGTATGTTTGAGATCGCTATCATGTTGAATGATGCACTTGCACTTCAGTTTCAGCTGGTGGCAGATGGCCTAATAATCCCTTAAAATTCTCTGATACAGGACAGGATTCATGCTTCCTTCAATAACAACAAGCCATCCAGAATACAGCAAAGCATTCCCAAATTATGACAACTATGGAATAAAGTATTTGGTTTCTGACAGGCATAACAACACACATACAGTATAGCCTGAAAAGTTCCATTTTTTGTTCATATAACCATAGAACAGCCCTCTAGAAGTCTACAGGATCACCTAGATGCTCTTCTGGCAAACATGAGAAGAGCATCAATGTTCTTCCTAGTGAGCAACGGCTTTTGCCTTGCTAATCTCATGAATCCCATTTTTGCTCTATGCTTTTCTGATGTTATCATGAACACTGATTTAACTAAGATGACAGCAGCCTGCAGATCGCCAGATATTATGAGGTTCTTTGTGACTTTGTGGATGATTCTATGTTGTGCTCTTGGAGTGGTTTTGACAGGTCAGCAATTCTTGAAAGATTCACTATTATTCTTCAGGATCATACCTTTCTGACTCTGAATTAATGGAGTTCCAGAACTTTTGCAGACTGACAGGGATCAATGACCTTTTTTTATGGAGGCCTTCAGAAATTTCTTTTGAGTTGGTCATGATATTCCTCTAGAATCTGCGGGGTGAAAACTTCAGTGATGAGGGGAGATTTCTGAGATTCATATAAGGCAGAACTGGTACAAATCAACTCTGATTGTTTATTGACGTATTCACACAATTGGCCCTAGTTAACTTTTTAACTGAATTGATTGAACTAGGGAGGGAAATAATTTTACACCCTGGCACGTTGCATGTTGGATTACCTTGTTTGTGAAAGAAATAAAACAAGCACCAAACGTTTGTGTCACTTTTGTGTTATCTGTTTACTCAAACTCTCTTTATATATCAGTAGGACTTAGATCATTTTTTTAACATTTAGTGGCAAAGTTAACTACCAAGATTACAAATTACTAACTAAATTCCAAACTCCTACTTCAGTGTTTTAAGTACCGCTGCAGCACAAGAATTTTTAAATTCCAAGGTATCTAGGAAATTTGTGAAAGCTTAGCACTGAGCACACATATTTCTCTGATATAAAATGTATCCATAAGCCTCTATACCAGAAAGTCATTTAGATCATCTTATCTAAAAGGAATAACAGGATTAAAATTTATTTTCAATTCATACTTAATATAAACCTTGGAGTTTCAAAGACTTAATTGTCCTCCATTTCTAAACCTCATTTGTCTATCCATTTTTGTCTAGCTTATACCCAGTTTTATCTACTTTTAGTGATCAAAACCTGCTACTACATACACTAATTAGCTCAGACACTAATAATAGTCTATTTGATTCTATTTTTATTTATCCCCCTCACCTGAAGGTCGCGTTGTATAAAAAGATAATACAAAAGTATATCTACAACACTTTGGCTTTTATGAAAATACTTCACAACTACCATAAACATTTAAGATCAATAGGTACAGAAAACACCACCAGAGTTTTGCTTCAATAGTACAGACATCAGAGGTACATCAATATTTGATAACTTAAACAAAGGCAGCTCACTAAGAGGCACTAAGCAAGCCTTTAAACAGTAACCTCCAGCTTTTAAAATTAGAAGCAATCTGTAGATTTATTACAAAGATGTCTTATTATCATTGAAAGTTATTTACCCAGGTACACTGACAGAACTATAAAAAGATGAACACAAATGTAGCATTTTAATAAAGATCTGACTCTGCCCTTAAATGATAAAAAATATAGTAAAACATAGTAAATTATTTTGCTAGTAGGAATATAAACTAGCTTTCTGAGATTGTGAATTTGGGGTTTTCATAAGCTGTACGCCATAATCATTACTTTATTAAAATATAAACTTTCACTGAGGTGGACAAACTAAATTGGATCACCTGGTTCATTCGCTCCCAACTTTAGATCTCCAAATATTGGATACAATTCCCATTAGTTCAAGCTGCAAGCATTCTGGCATGGGATTACAGTACTGTAATTACGGGCCGGTAACAATTTGGGTCTGATATTGATAAAGGATGATTCAGTGCTTTCCAGTTATTTTAGACCACAATTGTCATGAACACTGTCCATCGGTTAGCTTATTAGAGCAGTTGTTATATAATCCTGCACTGCCCGGCATAATTTTCCTTAGTTTCAGGTGGGCCCCTTCCAAGTAGGGCGTTGTATATGGATAAAATATACTCTATTCTGTTCTTAAAGTTCCTTTCTTCTACCAGAAACTATCATTTACTAGGAAACTGACATTAGCAATTTATCATCAGATTCTAAAAGAAGTAGCAATAACATCCACATTTATAATACAGTATGTGACTGACAACTAATAAGAAACAAAGTTCAGAATCTAAGAATTCTCTATTGGAAACTAAATGATCAAGAAAAATTCATCAAGTAAATAATGACTTCTTATTGCTTTTGCAGATCAAAACAAAAAGTTCTGACAGACCTGAAAACAGGGGCAAAAAACAAAACAAAACCCAGTTTATTCTGCATATTGAGAACCATCACTCCAAAGAAATTTCAGACTAGGATGTTTGTACTGGTGAAACTCGAAAAATTAGAATATCGTGCAAATGTTCATTTATGTCAGTATGGCAACTCAAAAGGTGAAACCAATATATGAGATAGATGCATTACATGCAAAGCGAGATATGTCAAGCCTTACTTTGGTATAATTGTGATGATTATGGCGTACAGCTTATGAAAACCCCAAATTCACAATCTCAGAAAATTAGAATAGTGTGAAAAGGTTCAATATTCTAGGCTCAAAGTGTCCCACTCTAATCAGCTAATGAATCCATAACACCTGCAAAGGGTTCCTGAGCCTTTAAATGGTCTCTCAGGCTGGTTCAGTAGGAATCACAAGCATGGGAAAGACTGCTGACCTGACAGTTGTGCAGAAAACCATCATTGACACCCTCCATAAGGAGGGAAAGCCCCAAAAGGTAATTGCAAAAGAAGTTGGATGTTCCCAAAGTGCTGTATCAAAGCACATCAATAGAAGGTTATGTGGAAGGGGAAAGTGTGATAGAAAAAGGTGCACAAGCAGCAGGGATGACCGCAGCCTGGAGAGGATTGTCAGGAAAAGGCCATTCAAAAGTGTTGGGGACTTTCACAAGGAGTGGACTGAGGCTGGAGTTAGTGCATCAAGAGCCACCACACACAGACGGATCCTGGACATGGGCTTCAAATGTCGTATTCCTCTTGTCAAGCCGCTCCTGAACAACAAACAACGTCAGAAGCGTCTTACCTGGGCTACAGAAAAAAAGAACTGGTCTGTTGCCCAGTGGTCCAAAGTCCTCTTTTCTGATGAGAGCAACTTTTGCATCTCATTTGGGAACCAAGGAACCAGAGTGGAGGAAGAATGGAGAGGCACACAATGCATGATGCTTGAAGTCCAGTGTGAAGTTTCCACAGTCTGTGTTGATTTGGGGAGCCATGTCATCTGTTGGTGTTGGTCCATTGTGCTTCATTAAGTCCAGAGTCAATGCAGCCGTCTACCAGGAGATTTTGGAGCACTTCATGCTTCCTTCCGCAGACGAGCTTTATGGGGATGCTGACTTCATTTTCCAGCAGGACTTGGCACCTGCCCACACTGCCAAAAGTACCAAAACCTGCTTCAATGACCATGGGATTACTGTGCTTGATTGGCCAGCAAACTCGCCTGACCTGAACCCCATAGAGAATCTATGGGGCATTGCCAAGAGAAAGATGAGGGACATGAGACCGAACAATGCAGCGGAGCTGAAGGCTGCTATTGAAGCATCCTGGTCTTCCATAACACCTCAGCAGTGCCACAGGCTGATAGCATCCATGCCACGTCGCATTGCGGCAGTCATTGCTGCAAAAGGGGCCCAAACCAAGTACTGAGTACATATGCGTGCTTATACTTTGCAGAGGTCCGATATTGTTCTATTTCCAATCCTTGTGTTATTGATGTCATGTAATATTCTAATTTTCTGAGATTGTGAATTTGGGGTTTTCATAAGCTGTACGCCATAATCATCACAATTATACCAAAGTAAGGCTTGACATATCTTGCTTTGCATGTAATGCGTCTATCTCATATATTGGTTTCACCTTTTGAGTTGCCATACTGACATAAATGAACATTTGCACGATATTCTAATTTTTCGAGTTTCACCTGTATTTCTCTATCTGTAGTTATTAGGGCAATGAAGTGCTTCAGACTCAAACTGAAAAGGTGCTTCAGAGCATACGGGGCATGAAGGAGATGCCACATGATGCCAGAAAAAGATGTGGCAGAAATGCATACACAGTTCTAGTTGGTATCTTAAATATGAAACACTTCATAAATATTGTTTCTCCTTTTAAGTCTGTTTTCACTTCAAAAGGTATTGGACTAGGACTAAAGAGACCCAGGTTCCAGTCCACTTTTAACCATGGAAATTCATTGAGTGACTTTCAGCCAACAACTCTCTCTCAGACAACCCCTCACAGGCCTGTGGGGATAAAATGAAATAAAGTCCCTATATAAGTCAACTTGACCTTGTGGAGGAAATTCAGAATATAAATCTAACAAATAAAGCTATTTAAGAAACATCTTGCCTTATTCTATTTCAGAAAACCAAGGCACACCTATCATTGCTTATACTCTACAAGTTTTTTTCCACTCTAGGTTTTCAGTGAATTAACTATTACAAGGCTGGATGACCCACATGTAGCCCTCCACACCCAAAAACTAGACTACTGGAATTTTGTTGGGAAACTGTCACTTTTCTGTGACATTATTTTTTGGGTTTTCTCCTCTCCTTTCAAAAATAAGGATAACAATCTGAGCTGCCAGCCTCTGAAAGGTAAACCACCTAAAATTTTGTCCTCAAATTTCAGTGGCTTTATTTTCAATCATTTTGGAAAGAGGACTTTAAAAGTAGAAATGTGAGTTGCTTGCTTCCCAGATGTTTCCTGCTCCTATTCCCACGCTTAACCCCCGCCAACCCAAGCCAAAAGTTTGCTCCATCCTTCTTTGTATTATTGCTATTATAACCCACAGCTCTCCTGCTGGTCAGGAGAGTGATTTGCAGCCCCAGCCTGGGAAAGCTGCCCACTCTAATTTATTAGATAATAGTACAGCAATGGGCAATGAGGAAGATCACTTAATCTTTTAATCTAGTAGGAGACCAAGCTATTCATTACTATTATACCATTAGCTATGTTACATTATATTACAATAAAGTTACAATAAGACTCACAAAGAGGAGGAGGCATAATTGTATTGTTTCTCTGTTCAGATTTTTATTCTTAAATCATTTTTGAAAACAACTATCAATACAACCTATCATGAGTGATAATCATACAAGATTCTAGATTTAAACAGGAATAAACTAAGCACATTCATGTCTAGGACAACCTGGATCTGAAACTGCTATCCAACAGAGAAATTCAAAAACTCCTATGGGATTTACATAGCTATCTGGGATAGCCACTGATATATATTTGATGGAACTGCCATCCATATGGCAGTCATATATGTGGATAGATTTTATATACATAGCATACTGTGCAAACATAGTACTCTTCCACACAAGAATGACCCAACCAGGATCTCTCCTCATAGGATCCCCAACTAGTATGACTAATGAAAAATCTGAGATTTTAGTTTACCCACTTTGGATGAATCATAGTTTCACCACCTCTGCTCTCTGGATACTCAATTCCATCCTTCTCCTGTTCCCTCTGAACACATTATTTTAGGTGGGTTTACCACAAATGAGCCTCAAAACTGAAACTGGCACTGTATGATCTGTCACTGTTATGACATTCTGACCCATTTCAAACAAATTAAGGGCTTGGAACAAATCCATATGTGGAAATCTTGTAAGAGTGGAAGCTTTTCAAGTCAAAAAACAGCAAGTAAGGTAGAACATGATGGTCATGCATAAACATATGCAACATGTAGAAAAAGTAGAAAAGGAATTCAAGGTCATCCAATGTACCTACATGGTGGGATTTTAGGAATAATAAAAGAAAATTATTAGAATATGGAATTCATGTCCACAAAATGTACTGATGGAGACTTACTTTAGAAATGTATGAACAATCAGACTATCGGTGGTTTGCTGGGGAATACAAGCATGAAGATGCTACTATACTATTCTGCTTGTGGGCTTTCTATAGGCATCTGGGTCGGCCAGACACTTGAAAAGAAAGATGGAATAGAACAGTCATCTAATTCAGTATAATTCTTCTAATATTCTGAGTCAGTTCTATCATTGATAGTGTGTGTGGATACTATATATTTATCAACGTTGCCCACAAAGAATTAGGCAAGGAAAGGACAATATACCAAAAAGCAATGGAGGATGACTACCAGTTGTTCTGGAAATGAATAAAACTACATATGAATCCGAATGTAGGTAAAACAAGCTTTCAGTTTTAACTTAAAAGTACAAGCTTTTAAGTACAAGCTTAAAAGTAATCATACTTAACCTGACTACTGCCTGGATACAAACAAAATGTTTATCCTGCTTAACAAATTCACCCATGTTCTGAGTTTAAACAATACAATAAATCACCGTTACCACCATCCAAAACCAACCCAGTATGAAATTTTTAAAAATACCCAAGCTTAGAATCTTATGCATATGCAGTGTAACAGCTAAGTCTTTAACTGACTTGGTGAGAACCAAATCAGAATTTTGTAAGCACAGTATACGAAACATCCTATATTTAGCTTGGAACTAGTCTCACTGTTTCCAGACATAAAGAGGCCCCAATCCAACAGACAGACTCTAAATATTTTTGAGCACACAACTGAGTTTTAAAACCATTTAAAACTTAGCCCACCACTGTCATTCCTCCCCATTGCAAATCAAAAGAATCTGTTAGGCCTTAGTGTAATCCTTTCATGGTCCGTTTTTTTAAAAAATCCATTGAACTGTACATCTCCATGTTCTCCCTGTGCCCCAACTGATCTTTCACAGATGTGAACACAGCCCATGTTCATGTGTTCACCAAACTATAAATTAGGCAACCATAAATCAGCCTAACGTGTTCTGTGAATCCAGCCCATGTACATAGTTTATTGTCAATATGTTACACAACCCCCCCACTGTTTAAAAAACTTGGATGTGTCCATGTAGGTCCCCCCCAGTCAATTCTTTACCTATACCTCGTGGTTAAGTCAGCCGTGAACAGCTTTGGCACTGGGCTTCAGGGACCTCATAATGCACACCATGCCATCTTAAGGACTTCCACTCAGCGCACACATCTCTTTCTATAAACTCCTCCCTCCCACTCTTTTCCTTATTTTTCTTCCTACCTCAAGACGCAGCTCCTGGGCTTCCCCTTTCCCAGCTTCCTTTCTCAACAAGGGCTTGTGGACGCCCCCTCCCTCCACGCCGAGGGAAAGAGGGCTTGGCTTCGGTTCCCTACCCTTTGCCCCGTCCCTCCCGCCCCCTTGGCGGCATCTCCCTTCCCCCAACCCGTCGGTCTCCGAGCGCCTTCCAAACTGGGCCCGCGATAGCCAGGCAGGGCCCCTTCCCAAGGAACTCCTCCGCTCAACCCCTCCCTTACTAGGCCGAGCCCGGGCCGGACTGATCTCCAGGTTGAGGTCGATGCGCCGGCGGGCCTCCCTGTTCTCCTGTTTCAGCTTGGCCTCCAAGCGGGACAGCTTCTGCTCCAACGAGGACGCCGCCATCTTCCCCCCCCTCCCCCGGAGCCGCCGCCGCCGCCGCGCAGCCAGAATGCACAAACACCGCAACACGCACGCGCGGTACGAACCAACCAGGCCACCGTAACTCCAGCCTCCTCCTCCGGCCCCGGTTTGCCCTACGCTTGTTTTGCCTCGCAGGTCTGCCTCGTGCGCATGCGCAAGGCTGAAACTTGCTCCCTGTTCCAGTGCCTGCGCTGGAGCCGTTTGAGTATCTGCGGCGCGTCTTGAACGTGTCTGGCGATCGGTGCCGCTCCTGACCTCGGTTAACCTTTGGCGAGGATACCCAGAGATCCTGCCGTGAGGTTGATCGACTCGCCCATGTACCCTCGAGTTTCTTCTCGGGACCATCCGGCGCTCCAGAGCTGCGGTCTCACATCCGACTAAGCCAGATTGTGGCTCGCTTGTTAACTGGTTAGCGTGATTTGCAACTCCTGTGATTTCGTAACCATGGTGTGTTGTTTGAACCCAGTTAGAGTGTATTGAGAAAACGATGACTTATTGTGGATAAGTGAACTATGATTTAACAGAGATGTCCAGAGACGTCTTAAAGTTAATTGACAAGGGGAAGATTATTAAACACATGACTAGAGACTAATTATAAATATATTTAAATTAAATTAAATTTAAATGCCACGCCAAAATGCATCACCTTGTGTGTCATATGTCTCTCTAGCATCTCAAGCTCCTGTTGCACGCTTAAAGATTTTGTTCAGTTAGCTTAGCAATAATTTTGCCCAAGAAAACCATCCCCCAAATCGTGATCCCTTTAGTGGTCAAAATGACTCTAATACCCAGCATGGAATAATTTCCAAACAATATTATGGTTTATAAGTGGTTGTTCCACTGACTGTCCTGGCTGTTTAACACTGTGTGTGTGTGTGTGGTTTCCCCCTTATAGCTTCCCATTTTCCCCAAACACCTGCTTTGGAGTGCTGAGGAATCTATGGGGCAGATATTGTAGGACACGGTGCGCTAGAGTCCCCAAACTCTTCAGCTCATCTACTGCTTCATGAACTTTCAGATTGTTCATCGACCCCCAAAATTTATGGTATTTAATAAATGCTACTTTAACTATTAATATTAATGAACAACAGTGGATAGTCCCATCGACCCTTGGGGGTTGATATTGACCACTTTGGAGAAGCCTGTGCTAGAGGACAAGAATAATGCTTCATTGTGTGTATGTGGACTTCAGCTTGCCCAGTACTGGGTTTCTCCTCCTGGTTTGCTACCTTCTTTGAATAAAGATGTCTCTGAGCAAATAGCTTTGAACATTAAAAGTATTTGGCTCTACCCAATAAGCATGTGATAGTACCATATAGTGAGTCCTCCTCCTTTTCTATCACAAACTGTTTAGTAGCATGTCCAAAAGTAGGCTAGACTGATAAGGTCAGTGTAGGGAAAGGAGACACAAGTTAAAAGCCCAGGACAGAACACACATCCACTGAAAAGTCCCCACTCTTTCCTAGAACTTAGCACCAAATGTCAATTGTCAATGTGGCCTCCCAGCATGCACTTCATTGGTCAAATTCAACTCCTGCCCCCTGGGTCACTACTTCTGAGCGTGTCTTGAAGGTAGGATGTACGTAAGGAAGGGCTCAAAGAGCTTAGTGCAACTGTGTATTGATCATTCCAAGCAGAAATTGAATTGATTTGTACTTTTAAGCTGCTAATGAAAAGCATGCATGACCTCCATTATAGAGATGCTTAGATATAGCAGTGGTCCTTGATCATGGTTGGTTTGGGTACTGCTTCAGTGAAGTCTTCCACATTTTCTCGCCAGAGATTTCTGCAAAGTAGCCAGCACTACCTGCAATCTTTTTTCCTTGCCTGCAAACTTAGTGACATTTTGAGAAAAGAAACCAGAAATGGCAGGCACAAAAATGTTTTAAGTGATGACAGCTGACTGGTTGGGAAAGCATTGTAATAGAAACCATAGTATAGCACATCTGGAAGAAAGTAGGTTGGAAAGAAATTGTCCTTCCAAAATTGGCAAGAGCAATAGACAGCAAAGATTAACCCTGAATATTCAATGTTCATTCAGCAGCCCTGGAAGTTTACTTAAGGGCATACCCATGTGGCTTTTAGAGGATCAGCTTTGTTTTAATATGTAACTGGAGGCCACTTGGGGGGAAGGTATAGTGGTAGATTCTTGCACTGGGCAGGGGATTGGATTAATTTATCTTAAAGTTCCTTTTCAACCTTTACATTCTATCATCCTATGATATTCTGTCTCCTTTAATCCATAGCAAGAATGTGCAGGAGCACTGTAGGCAATCAGCAGTTGGTAGATATAGCTGCTTAGGGGAGCTGGGTTTCTCTTTGGAGAATACTCCATACATGCAGTGCAAATGGCACCAAGTATGGGCACCCAGACATCTCTTGCAATTAAATATAATGGCAAGATTTGCTATATTCTCCAGTCCTGACACTGGGTCTGGATATCTCAAGGCACTCTTCTTCCAATTCCTTAGAGGGCTACGATGGAAAGGAAAGCCTTATTTGAAATAACAAAGGACTACTTAGTTGGATAGACCTGGAGCCGATTGCTTCAAGCCTGCCAGAACTACTGACCAATGAGAACATATACTCTCCCTGCCCCCTGCC
Organism: Python bivittatus; assembly: GCF_059951505.1. Classification (NCBI taxonomy): domain Eukaryota; kingdom Metazoa; phylum Chordata; class Lepidosauria; order Squamata; family Pythonidae; genus Python; species Python bivittatus. Next base: position 13,281,352 of record NW_028277035.1, on the reverse strand, counting down.
CTGTTTACAGGAACTGAAAAGGGTGCACATAGATATCCCATCAGCACCTGCCAAACCCCAAGAAGGCAGCCACCTTCCACCAAGCCACTTAAGTAAGGACAAGTTGGTGGCACATGGCAACTGGCATGTTTTCACAGGAGCTAGCCAGCACCATCATCTGGCCTTAAGGAAAGATCCAAACTGATCTCAGGCTAAAGTGGAAGTGCATGAAGGCAGTTATGGTTCAGCAAACACAGCAACAGCATCATGGATTTGCTGTAATGAAATATTGGCAGAAATCTGGAATGCCCCATCTTAGGACTTCAACTCATAACTGGTAATGATCAGAAGGAGACTGGAAAAGGCCATAAGAGTACCTGAACCTGGAAAAGGACATGCTAACAGCAATGGGGACTAAAGAGATATTGCCTAATTCTGACCAGTATTTAGATTTAGCAGTTACTTTGAGGGGGAGGGGAGGGACTGCCTTCAACTCAGTGTTGACTGTTGGCGACTGCCTGGACCAGTCCCTGCAATTTCCTTGGCAAGATTCTTGGAAGTGGTTTGCCATTGCCTCCTTCCTGGGGCTGAGAGAGAGTGACTGGTCCAAAGTCACCCAGCTGGTTTTGTGCCTAAGGTGGGACTAGAACTTGCAGCCTCCTGGCTTCCAGCCTGGTGCCTTAACCACTACACTACTTAACCACTAGTGTAACCAGTTAGAGTACTCACACAGATTAGGCAAGCTAGCAATCTCAGTTACATGTCCTACTGCATCCTGGAGGAAAATATTTCTAACAAGGAATCTACCGAATGCTGGTACAGCACAGCAAAGTGAAGAAACTATACTGCTAAAATACACCCAAAATAGAAACAGAGGGAGACAGACTTAAGGAGGAATGTTAGGAAAATGACAGAGAGGCAAAAGGGACAGAGAAGTTGAGCTCCAAGTGTCTCACACTCTGAAACCAACCCAGAGGGTATAGCAAAGCAGAAGTAGAGCAGTAATACTATTGTGAAACTCTGCAAGTCTGTCTGACTGCCAACACAGCAGTGATTGCATGCCAGCCCTTTACAAGCAACAGAAAAGTGACATTCCTTCTAACAGTTCAGGCTCCCACTCCTGCCCTTTGAATTCCCTCCTCAGTGCGCAAAGACAGGAACAGAAGGTCTGACCCAAACAATAAAAAAGTGAGAAAACAGTCCTGCATATTTCTAGAGAGAGTTTCATACATCAAACAGGGAAAAACAGAATAGTGGTAGAAGAGGCTGCCTGGGGACCAGAAGGGGAGCATCCACATTAGGCTGGAATGGCCAATTAGAGTCCAAGCGATTTTGCCCATTACTATTTGCCTCACATTGTTCCCAACATAATGAGTGGCAAAGCACAACAGATTAACTCCCCTTGCAGCTACTGCTGAATACTGTTGGCCTAAGGAGAAAGATGCTACTGGAACAGCTAAGGATGAGTTAAAGCTGTCTCACTCATGGGCTGGAGATGCCATGAGGGTAGTGTCACAGGGGCACAACAGAAAAAAAGATGTTGCCAAGACATGTTTGTACAATGGTTAAATGCAGTAAGGGAAAGGCACTAAGTCTCATGAAATTAACTACTGTGGGTATTATAGTATTATAGTTTTCTTTCGAAAAGAAAAGAAAGGGTTTATGATGTGTTGATGTGAAGAAAAGCATGTGTGATATACTGGATATCTTAGCAACATTGGCTGGATTCACAAATTTTACCAAATGATTAACTTTTAGTGAAAATCCATCCATTATTGCTTCTTGTAATGTGTAAGCCAGATTATAAAAGCTTATTCAACAGATGATGATTAAAATCTTGGCTAATGTATACCCATAGAATATGGTACAGATGTGCAAAATGTTATGATCCAAGGAATGGAATGTTCCACAACTGGACATGGAATCACTTTCAGAAAATAAGCAACCACTTCTGGGAGAGGCAGATGTGGCCACAGAATTTTGAACGCCAGTATAATATAGTTATTATGAAGTGCAGGTCCAAAATCCAATCCCAAAGTGCTGGGTTCTTGCTCCTCAGAGTTACTTTGGGACTTCGTGTCTTTGAATCATGGAGTTGGAAGGGACTGCTTAAACCAGGGGTTTCCAGTGCATACTGCAGGCTGTATTCAACCCTCCAGGGCCATGGCTGGGACATCCTCTTCCCTGACAAGAAGCATCCAAGAGTTTGGATGCACATTCAGTTCAGTGCTCTGAGTTTCTCAAGAAACACAGCTAGACGCCTCCTTGTCTTTAGGCAGCACAGCCTGGACACCCGCTCAGCACTCATTCCAAGAGAGATTCCCTGGGGTACAGCCACTTTCTGCTGCTTCCCTCCTCACTTGTTAGCCAGCTACACCAGATGTCATAGACAATGGCCCCCAAAGGGGGGACTTGGTTGAGCCAGCTACTGGCAATGTTGCATGGAGAACTGCTACCACAGTTGCTGCCTCCACCTCTGACAGCGTACCTACAAAAATGACTGGGCTGGAACCAGGACATGCCCAAGGCATAGCATGGATCCCTGAATAAGTGAGGCAGAACCAGCCATCCGTGAGTGAGGGAGGGGGCTAGCAAGGGAGCAGGCTGTGCTCCATCCTGCATCAAGCATGCTTCTTTCACTTCAGGCTGAGTTCCAGCAGTGGAGTTGATGGTGATGGCAATGGGAGCAGATCTGGGGTGGAGCCCTACCTGGCAAAGGGAGGTCTGATAATATCTATGAGCATGTGGGAGGGAGGGGGGCGCCCAAAATTTTCTGCCCATTTTTCTCCCAGGGATGTGGAGTCTTTTAAAAGATGCTTTTTTCCCCCCCAAGCTTTAGATGGCCAAACCCAGCAAAACAATCATATCACTGAAAATCAGCAAATTTGGCACTAATTTCAGCAGCTCATCAGAAGCTATTCAGGAGAAGTGCAAAACGGGGCCCACGGCCATGACCTGCCCATGGCTTCCCTGCTCCTGGCATACGGCTTCTGACTTTGAATGGCTCCAGCTGTGATCTTTATAATAATTAAACAAAGAATACACATACAAACTGCTCTGCCCCACACCAGACAGGGAGCCATATTTCTGTTTCAAAAGCTGTAGCAGGAAAGAGCTGTTGAAATGGTGGTGGAAGGAGGAGCAGATCCCAGCCCTCACCCAGACTGTAATGGTTTTGCCACCGCTGGAGGGGAAGCCCCACGTAGGGGGTCAGTGGTGCAGGACAACAGCCTGGGGTTGACTTGGGTAGGAGTGGGGGACACACCTCACCTTGCAATGGGACTCCTCCTCAGAGCCAATGGCTTCCCTACTCCCAGCTGCTCTCCACACAAGAGCAACCACCCCATGCCCAGCTTCATGGCAGCCTCAAACACCACTGTGCAGCCACCCCTACAGCTTAAGCAGCCAAAGGGAAATGGCAAAAAAGTTGCAGTTTTGCAGGAACTTTTTTTATTGAATAAATGTATGTGAAATGGCATCCCAGGACCTCTTCATTTTCTTCATTTTTGACTGACAAGATACTTTTCTATCAATGCACAAAAAGGCTTCAGGACTGTAATGGTTGGGCTCAGGTGGCCCTCACGATGCTTTGAGATTGCAGCCTCCTTGTGGCCTGCTCAAATACACCCGGAGGAGGAGGAGGAGGAGGAGAACCCACCTCTTCTCTGGGTGATGGGCTTTGAGCTCTTTCTTTTAGGGACTGGCAAGACTTCCACTTCCTATATGTGTCCTGCTCAGTTTGAACTAAGCGTTTTGTGGAATTATCATGGCTTCTGCTGCTGTCCTCCATTCTTTTCCTCATTTGAATAGCACGAATCTCCTTTTTTAAAGCATTGCATTTCTCTTGAGCACATTTTCCCATTAGCCTCTTCTCCTGCCATGACATCCTATTGAACATTAGTCTGAGTTTATTAAAAACAACCTTTTTAAAATCCAAGATATATCTTAACTAAACTCAGCTTTTGCTTCCCTTAACATTAAGAACTCTTGCAATTATGTGATCATCCTTCCCTGACTTTCTTGATATTTTCACTTCTCCAACAAGGTTTTTCCTATTAGTTAGGATCAGGCCAAGGATAACTGATCCTGTTGTGCCTTCCTCTCCCTCCCCCGCTCCGCCGAAGGAAAATATTGTGAGCAACACAAATTTCCTGGAAGGACCATTTTGGTATATATTACCTCTCAACAAATGTCAGAGTATTTAAATTCCCCATCTATTTTACATATGTTTCCTTTCTTTTCAGTGTGAAATGAACACACACACACACAAATGTTAACACAGCTACCAAACTAAATAATTGCTAGCAAACCTTTATTAGAGTCTTTTCAGCAGGTGAGATGCTAGCCCCTCTCAGTTAGGCACAAACAAGGAAGCAAGAATTACACAGACTTCTATAAGGTGCATTTAATGTTAGGATTGGAGGTAAAGTTTCAGAATCTTGGAAATTTGCAGCAAATTTCCTGCCTTCGTGTATTAGTGGTTGATTAAGGTAGAGTCTCTTTGAACCATTTGAATTTCTTCTTCCTGGGCTTTTTGCAGCCTGGGCTGAGCTGCTGTTTATTACCAAAATCCTTCCTTATCTCTTGATGCTTTATGTCCAATATTTCTTCCATTACTTTCCCACTCCCCACAATCTCTCACAGCAATCACGTTATTGAATAAAAATAACACCAGCACATACTCCTGTAGTAAGAGCCATACATTTAAATACCTCTGACATATATCTATCACTTGTTTTTAATTCTTTCCTATGTCTTGAACTGTACAAACTCTATTCAAATGGATTCAAAAGGAAATGGAAATCCTTAGAGAAATCAAAGGGAATTGCTCATTCCTTGCAGAACCTAACATCATTTGACCAAAGAATCTACAATGTTTAATAAAAAAGAATTAATTTGTTTTTCCAGTATTAGTTTTCTAGTCAGAGACTTTGATTCTTTTGTTGTAGTCTATCCAGTTTCCATAGCAGTATTGTGTGGCCTTAGCTGCAATGAAGGGTGCCCTGGATTTAGCCTGAATTTTGTTGTGTGTGTTTCTGCTCATTTAGTTCCTATGGAGGAACAGGATTGGCATTCCTCCTCCTCCACTTCCTCTGCTTTCAATTTATAGAGTGCACTCCCTTTTATGTTTGTAAAATAAGAAGCACTGGTTTTTTTTAAACTGAGGTACTTACCAATAAGTTAACAGCAGTCAGACCAGCTGTTTTATTTTACCCAAAGCCTACTACGGTCAGTTTATGACCTGGTTGTTTATCTATCCACTTATCAGTTCCTAAACTTATTTTCTCTTGTGATAAATGTTTCATTCTTGGCTTGTTATCAAGTGACTTGCTTCCAGTATATCTTTCTGTTTTCGTAAGGCATAACTTTAGCAAGGTGTAACTCCTCTCTGACATAGGGGAGAAAAAAAAAGAGATACAGGCAGCCTACAAGATTTTTGTCTGAATCCTGAATTAATCTGGATGTTTTATTTTCAAAGAGCATTTCTTAGTTTATTATATATAATTTTCAAATATTTTTTTCAGTTCTGGCAAGTGGATCACATCTGTATTTTTACGGCACCTGAAACAGAAACACCCAAGCTCTGGCCTTTTTAATCAACAAGATAGTTTGTGAAGGATTTGTTAGAATGCTTATTCATTTATTTATAAGAATATCTGTTTTTATTTTGATGACGGGGCAGGATAATGGCATCCAACCCGGTCTTCAGTATCCAGTTTACCACTGTGGACCACATCCAGCATGTCACTCTTGTGCATGGCTGAGAAGAAAATAGCAAGGCGCCATGAGTAGAGCTGATTACACTGGTCAGCCATGTGCAGCAAGAAAGCAAAATCATTCTGTCCATCTGGAATATCAAAGACATGACAATCTTCGTGCACTTGCTGAAAAGAATACTTCTGCAGTGGTTGCCACAAAAGCCACAGGAGTGAATAAACCCCCACAACCCCATACAGAAATACTAAAAAAATATAAGTAGCTATCAATTTCTGTAGAATGAAAGCCATACTGTGGGTACAGAGGAATGTAGAGTAGCCAATGAGGTTCTCTATGTCTGCCCAGCAAACATGCTTGAAGGAGATGGATCCTACACAGTTGAAGGTATAACCCAGCACAGTTAGAACCTTTGCAGTTTTGAAGATTGTTTGTCCCATATAGATCCTATAAATCACCCTACCAGCTTCAGTGTGTGCCCTAAATCTACGGATCTTCTCAAAAAGGGCCTGGCCAAGTTCCCGATCCTTTGAATCTAGGATAGGGGAAGGGGAAGATGTGAGTTGTCCTGGATACCCAATATTAACAGTATTTTTGTGCACACCTAGGAAGTGCTGGCAACCTATTTCAGAGAGAGCCTTGGTGGTCCAAGGTGACTCAAAACATTTCATGAGAATGGACAAGAAGTGTTCAATCTTTGATGAAGTCTTAGGATATCTGAACCAGAAGTTGTTGCTTGCCATTAAGAACAGTGAATTGACAAGTGCAAAATAAGGGAAATACTTCACGAACCAGGGCAGAACTTTCTGATAACAGACATAGCTGATGTATAAATACTGTTGGTAGTCCAAACTGACTGAGCGATGACTGTTTGCCACAGGAAACTCTTCAGTGATGGTTTGATCCATAGCTCGAGACTTGGGCACAACTGCTGAAGTCTCATTTAGCTTAACATTCAGAGGCAGACAAGTCATGTTATCAACAGAGATTAGTAGAGTCCCTGAGAGAAGAGAAATCATCAGCATTGCTAGTACCAAGTAGTCCATCAGGACATCCCACCAAGGCTTTAGAGACTGGAACTGGGCAAGGCTGTCATTGAAGAAAGTGACTTCTGACAGGGTAAACATCACTAGAAAAAATAGGAATAATTAATAGAAATTGAGTAATTTGTTTGGCTGTTGCATTAATACAAGTGAATATTTTTGAGCATTCATTGTCCTAACTTCAGTTTGAGACCTTGGAAGACAAAGATCTACAGCAGATAAAAAACAAAAATTATAAAATGCTGTTATCTGCTCTGAGGAAGAAGCATATGAATTCCTGCAATAGACTCTGTTCCACAAATATGACATGAAACAGCAGAGCATAACACTATATATAACTCCTTGGAAGCAAGTCTCACTGACTCAGTTTACACATTGTGCCCACTAATGTGTTCTTTTGTCTTTTGCTAATTGCATTGTGCAGTTGTGGCTTATTCACTGAATGATGGTAAAACAAACAATGGTTTAGTAGAAATACAAACTATGCTAGAAAAAATCAAATTGAATTATAATACATTGTCCCATCCTCTTGTAGAGAGTAGTAGAATTTTCAACCCATATTATCACAGAAGTAAAATATCAAATGTCTTTCAAACACTTGTCTTTTACTGCATGCAAAATACTAATAAATAAACAAATACAATAAATACTACTGTGGATCTAATAGATATCTGTTCCTGAGCTGATGGCACTGTTTTTTTCAAGGAAGCCTGGAAAAAAACACTTATTAACTCAAGTGGGAAGTTTCTTATAGTTTGGGTTATTTTATTATTGTATGCATTATAAATAGTCTTAAGACCAGTGGTAGCTGGTAGTCTATAAAGTTTTAGATAAATAAAGTATGAAATTCACTGGCTGAGTTGGTCTTTGTTTTGGTGTGTTATGTAGCCTAGTCAGTGTGGTTTGTAAACCATAGTTTATCGTTCAGAATGCTATGTGGCAAAACAATGCCTCCCACCTCATCTCTTGCTCTCACTACCCAACACTGACCTCTCCCCTGCCATATCACTTGGTACCTTGGCCCTTATAGGGGCCCATAGCACCAGTCCAGCCCCAAGCCCCATAAATCTGCCTTCCCTCTCTTACTCTTTCCCTTCTTCGGTCCAGCATCAGCTTCTCACCTGCAGGCAGCAATCCTTTTTGCAGGCAATCTACTCTTCTTTTTTTCTATCCAGGAGGATACCCTTTTCCAAATCTTCTCTCCTTTAACTGTAGTTGCCTACAATTTCTCAGGACCACTCTCAGCACAAGAGGCTTTATTTCATCTCCATGGCAGCTGAATGCAGGAGGAAAGGACTGGAAGGGGGGAGAACAAAGCCACTTGTGACCGAGCCAGGAGGACTCGTTTGCTTTCAGCATGATTGCTCTTATAATGCAAAGAACAAACATGAAGGAGAAAAATAAAAACTAGGAAAAATCACTAAACATATTCATCACAGAACTACCAAGAGAACATTTTTTAAAAACAGTTTTGTATCCCTCCAACAAGGCCAGATTGCCAGCTGATGCCCTAAGCAGAGCTTAGTAGTGGTGCCTCTCCATGGAACCAAAACTCTCACACCATGAGACAGAAACAAATGTGATATCTGACAACACCTTCAAACCAAACTTTCAAACTTTAGTCCCTCACCATGCCAAAGAAAACAGAGGTTGAACACGGCAGATAAGGACAATTACCAAAAAAATTGACTAAAGTTGAGTATGGCAGTGAAGGAGTTGAGAATATGATAGGTAGGAGGAGAAAACTCTATGATGCCCCCTTCCCTGGATGCCCTGAAGTAGGTACTTATTTTGCTTAATGGTTAATCTAGGGCTGCCCTCCAAGGAACTTAAGGAAGCATAGGGGATGGTGCTTCCATAATTCGATTCTCAAGAGAATCCTAGGTAGAAACATCCCGGAATTGTGCTCAGGTTTTGAAGGAAGCATCCAGAGTTTTCTTGGTTCCTGGTCTAGCCAACCACCCTGTGGAATTCTCAGAGGTTCCCCGTCCAAATACTAACTAGGGCCCACCCTGCTTAGCTTCGGAGATCTCCAAGGCCAGCTCACTGCTGCCACCTGTAGAGGCAATACAGCAGTTAGGCTGATGTGGGAGAGTATGCTAAAAATAACTGGCTATTGCCCAATCAGCTTTAAATGAGACCAGTATCACTCCTGTTCAGTATAACCCTGGAACGCAAGCAAGAGAAGGCAGCAGCTGATGCTCTTTCCTGTGTGTCTTTTGCTCACCCCTCTGGGTCACCTGCCTGGAAAAACTTTATGGCTGTCCACAGAGAAAGTACAGTACCAGCCACCATCTTGGCCCATCTGCATGTTCTCTGCTGAGTTCTGCAGCACAGAAGGCTGTTTATAAAGGAACTGCCTCCTAGCCATAACATTAAAATGGTGCGTGGTTAGAGCCCTGTGCTTTTGTTTGGAAATGTGCCCAACTACCTAGGAAAAACAGTCAACCAAAGGTAAATTGGAATGATAGAAATCATTAGAGGGAATAGAGATTTGGGGAGCCATTTCATCACCTTGTCTCTTAGTCAGTGGACGTTTTATGGCTGGCTCTGGCATCCATTTTGCAAGCAGGCAACACCTTCCCATGGAGGCCATTTTGTGAGAAAACTTATAACATGCTCCTAAAAATCCATGAGCAACCACCAGCTCAAATATTTCACCCCAAGGCTTGTAATTAGGGGGTAGGTGTGTGGGGACTGGCTCCCAACTTTTCCTGCTGCCCTTAATTTTACTTTGTCCTAAAAAGATAAGATAAACTTCCTCTACATTTTTTTAGGCTTCCTACAGGCTTACCGCATACTCCTGTTCTCAGTTATTATACACTAGGACTCGGTAGCATTTTTGCTTCAAAACAAAAGAACATTTTGGAGTCAAAAAGTTGCATGTACAGGTAGTCCTTGTTTAGTGACTGCCTCGTTTAGCAACCATGTATATGGCCAGTCTGCAATTCCTGAAAGCAGATGTGTCTTTTCGTAAGACTGTGGCTGCAGGTGATTCATTCAGTATAATCCCAGGAAGTTAGGTTGGGGCTAAGGTAGGGCTGCCCTACTAGGACTCCTGATGCCCACTAGATGGCAGCAAAGAGCCTCTCCACTGTCAATGGATGGCTGGAATCCCCATCTAGTATACCATTAATCACAACTCTATCTTATTTTTCCACCAGCACTTGAACGAACAGCATGCTTACATGTGCCCAGTAGCATAATGAACTCATTTTAGACTCCTTTTTAATACCATTAAGAGGAGAGAAGTTTTGTTCATGGAAATATGCAAATTTCACCTGTTTCGTAATAGACTAAAGCAGCCTAAGAGCTTCAGCAGACCTCCTGCTTGTTCTGCTGAGTGAGGCCTTCAGTTTCTGTTCCCAAGTTCTGCCCTGACATGCCTGTTGACAGCATCTTGAAAGATAAAGATTTCTTCCAGTAAGGCTCAGTTTCTGGTGGCTTCGGGGACTCTTGACAACAGTACAGAAATGGCATGGCATGCCATTCCCTTCTTGGATTTTTTTTTTTAACTTCTCTAGCCCTCAGCCCTGAGAGTTCGCATCATCACATCTGTCCATTCCCCAGGCTTTCAGATCTGTAGGCAGTCTGCAGATATGTTACATTCCTAAGTGAAAACCTCATCCACTGATCTGCTCGGCATACATTTGATTAAAGTTGCAGTTTTACTTTATGCAGTACAAGAACAGGTCACTTCAACCACACTTAGCTCTATGAACCTGGGGCATGCCAATAGATGAGGCTGCTTGTGATTAGAAAGCTATGAAAAAAATCAGAGAAGCTTGATTTCCCATAGGGAACAGACAAGGGCAACAGACATTTCTTCACTGTGTTTTAAAGATATCATATTCTGCTTTTCTTTCCTAAAGGTTGTTGTTGTTTAGTCGTTAAGTCGTGTCCGACTCTTCGTGACCCCATGAACCATATTGCGCCAGGCCTTCCTGTCCTTCACTGCCTCCCTGAGTTTGCTCAGTTTCATGCTCATTGCTTCAGTGATGCTATCTAACCATCTCATTCTCTGCCGTCCTCTTCTCCTTTTGCCTTCAATCTTTCCCAGCATCAGGGTCTTCTCCAAAGAGATCTCTCTTCGCATTAGGTGGCCAAAATATCTGAGCTTGAGCTTCATTATCGATCCTTCCAATGAGCAATCAGGGTTGATTTCCTTTAAGATTGACTGGTTTGACCTAGCAGTCCAGGGGACTCTCAAGAGTCTTCTCCAGCACCACAGTTCAAAGGCATCAATTCTTCGGCGCTCGGCCTTTTTTATGGTCCAGCTCTCACAGCCATACATTACTACTGGAAAAACCATAGCTTTGACTATGCGGATCTTTGTCGGCAAGGTGACGTCTCTGCTTTTTAATATGCTATCTAGGCTTGCCATAGCTTTCCTCCCAAGGAGCGTCTTTTAATTTCATGGCTGCAGTCTCCGTCTGCGGTGATCTTGGAGCCCAAATAAATGAAGTCTGTTACTGCTTCCATTTCTACCCCTTCTATTTGCCAGGAATTGATGGGTCCAGATGCCATGATCTTAGTTTTTTTAATGTTGAGTTTCAAGCCAGCTTTTGCACTCTCCTCTTTCACCCTCATCAAGAGGCTCTTTAGTTCTTCTTCACTTTCTGCCATTAGGGTGGTATCGTCCGCATATCTGAGGTTGTTGATGATTCTCCCTGCAATCTTAATTCCGGCTTGTGATTCTTCCAGCCTGGCATTTCTCATGATGTACTCTGCATATAGGTTAAATAAGCAGGGTGACAGTATACAGCCTTGTCGTACACCTTTCCCTATTTTGAACCAATTGGTTGTTCCATGACCGGTTCTGACTGTTGCTTCTTGGCCCGCATACAGATTTCTCAGGAGACAGGTAAGGTGGTCTGGTACTCCCATCTCTTTAAGAATTTGCCACAGTTTGTTGTGATCCACACAATCAAAGGCTTTTGCATAGTCAATGAAGCAGAAGTAGATATTTTTCTGGAACTCTCGTGCTTTCTCCATGATCCAGCGAATGTTGGCGATTTGATCTCTAGTTCCTCTGCCTCTTCAAAACCCAGCTTGTACATCCGGTAGTTCTCGGTTCATGTATTGCTGAAGCCTAGCTTGTAGGATTTTGAGCATAACCTTGCTAGCATGTGAAATGAGTGCAATTGTACGATAGTTTGAGCATTCTTTGGCGTTGCCCTTCTTTGGAATTGGAACATAAACTGACCTTTTCCAATCCCGTGGCCACTGTTGCGTTTTCCAAACTTGCTGGCATATTGAGTGCAGCACTTTAACACCATCATCTTTTAGTATTTTAAATAACTCAGCTGGAATACTGTCATCTCCACTAGCTTTGTTGTTAGCAATGCTTCCTAAGGCCCACTTGACTTCACTCTCTAGGATGTCTGGCTCAAGGTCAGTGATCACACCAGCGTGGACATCAGGGACATTAAGATCTTTCTTGTATAGTTCTTCTGTGTATTCTTGCCACCTCTTCTTAATCTCTTCTGCTTCTGTTAGGTCCCTGCCTTTTTTTGTCCTTTATCATGCCCATCTTTGCACTAAACGTTCCTTTCATATCTCCAATTTTCTTGTAGAGATCTCTAGTCTTCCCCATTCTATTGTTTTCCTCGATTTCTTTGCATTGTTCATTTAAGAAGGCCTTCTTATCTCTCCTTGCTATTCTCTGGAAATCTGCATTCAATTGCTTATATCTTTCCCTTTCACCCTTGCTTTTCGCATTCCTTCTTTCCACAGCTATTTGTAAAGCCTCATCAGACAGCCATTTTGCTTTCTTGCATTTCTTTTTCTTTGGGATGGTTTTAGTTGCTGCCTCCTGTACAATGTTACGGACCTCCGTCCATAGTTCTTCAGGCACTCTGTCTACCAAATCTAATCCTCTAAATCTATTCATCACCTTCACTGTGTACTCACAAGGAATATGATCTAAGTCATACCTGAGTGGTCTAGTGGTTTTCCCTACATTCTTCAATTTAAGCCTAAATTTTGCAGTAAGAAGCTCATGATCTGAGCCACAGTCAGCTCCTGGTCTTGTTTTTGCTGTCTGTATAGAGCTTCTCCATCTTTGGCTGCAAAGTATATAATCAATCTGGTTTCGGTATTGACCATCTGGTGATGTCCATGTGTAGAGTCGTCTCTTGTGTTGTTGGAAAAGAGTGTTTGCTATGACTAGCTTGTTCTCTTGACAGAACTCTATTAGCCTTTGCCCTGCTTCATTTTGTACTCCAAGGCCAAACTTGCCTGTTATTCCGATTACTCCTTGACTTCCTACTTTAGCATTCCAGTCCCCTATGATGAAAAGGACATCTTTTTTTGGTGCTAGTTCTAGAAGGTGTTGTAGGTCTTCATAGAAGCAGTCAACTTCAGCTTCTTCAGCATCAGTGGTTGGGGCATAGACTTGGATGACTGTGATATTGAATGGTTTGCCTTGGATACGCACTGAGATCATTCTGTCGTTTTTGAGGTTGTACCCCATTACTGCCTTTCCCACTCTCTTATTGACTATGAGTGCAACTCCATTTCTTCTAAGGGTTTCTTGCCCACAGTAGTAGATATAATGGTCACCTGAATTAAATTCACCCATTCCCGTCCATTTCAGTTCGCTGATTCCCAAGATGTCGATGTTCAATCTTGTCATCTCATGTTTGACCACATCCAGCTTGCCTTGGTTCATAGATCTTACATTCCAGGTACCTATACAATATTGTTCTTTACAGCATCGGACCTTCTTTTCGCTTCCAGATACATCCACAGCTGAACGTCCTTTCAGCTTTGGCCCAGCTGCTTCACTCTTTCTGGAGCTACTTGAAATTGCCCTCCGCTCTTCCCCAGTAGCATATTGGACACCTTCTGACCTGAGGGGCTCATCTTCCGGCGTCATATCTTTTAGCCTTTTAACATTGTCCATGGGGTTTTCTTGGCAAGGATACTGGAGTGGGTTGCCATTTCCTTCTCCAGTGGACCACATTTTGTCAGAACTCTCTGTCATGACCTGTCCGTCTTGGGTGGCCCTGCACGGTATAGCTCATGGCTTCACTGAATTACGCAAGCCCCTTCGCCACGACAAGGCAGTGATCCATGAAGGGGTTCCTAAAGGTAGCTCACAACAAATTGATAACATACAGAATCAAGCTTCAGCTGTGCATAATTTCCAGTGAGGTTTAACTAATTGGTTATCTGCCTTACCTTTAAAAAATCGCGGCTAGGACACTCTGAACATCTTACCTTAGATAAAGGAGGAGATTATTAGGTTTTTTTTCCTTGGAGCGCCTTAAATAACATCAACCGCTAGGTGGCAGTAAGATGCAACAGAGAGCTTAAGTAGGAATGACACAGTAGAGACCTTTCCAGGAGAAAGAAAGGAATGTAGAAGGCACAAGCACCTGGAGTTCTTTAATGGTCAGTCATATAATGACATCTGATGCTTGAAGCCTGTAAGAAAAGTAAGTAAAAATGCCTTCAAGTTTGGCTCCTGGTGATCTTCACCGTCTGATCTAGGCAATTTTCCTACTGTGATAAGGCAGTGCTTTGCCACTGCTTTTTGCGGGGTTTGTGTGTGTGTGTTCGTTCGGAAGGTCTAGATGCCTGTGCAATGGTCGTCCATTCTACTTCTCATCTGAAAGACAAAGTAATGTCATGGTTAGTGTTGGAGCAAATCCAACCAGCCTCCTTCACCAGAGTTCTTGGATGACCCAATTACGATTTCCCAAGCACTTGTCCTCATGACCCACACCTGTATTGCCCACCTGAGATACAACTGAGACACCCCAAGGGTGGCTTAAAGTGCTACACTCTGAAAGCAGTTGGTGTTTTTTGTAATATCCCACACCAAGACACCATGCGCAGGCAATGTAGAGATCACTGATTGTGCATCAGGGAAGTAACTTGACTGGACATGCTTTCTGTTGGCAGCCTTATAACTTCAATGAGATCTGTTTCCTGTGTGACCACCCCCTTCAGTCTGGTCTCTTTGCCTGCCCTTCAAGTCCTCTTATGGCTACAAGGGAGACCAGAACTCCAACTACCAGAGTCACTTTTTATGTTTTAAAGGGGTTGGCAAACTCTCACCTAGAATGTGAGGCCTTCAAATTGGCCAGTCCTTGCCTGACTTCACACACGTAATTCAAAATATAGTTGAAAAGTCTTTACTCTTGTACTTCTACAACCTGTGTGATTGAGAATTCTCTTCCCAATGGCTACAGGTAGTCCTCACCAACCACTCATTCAGCAACTGTTCGAAATTACAAGAGTGCTGAAAAATGAGACTCATGACATCCTCAAAGTTGCAGCTGTGGCAGTGTCCCACAGTCATGTGATCACCATTTGTGACCTTCACAGCTGGTTTCCAACAAGCAAGGTAAATGGGGAAGCTGGCAGGAAGGTGCAAGTCACGGTCACATGACATTGCACTTAACGACTCACAGTGATTCACCTAATGATTGCAGCCAGAACCAATGTCATAAGTCAGCATAGTCACGTGACAATGTGCTTAATGACTGCACCGCTTAGTGATGGAGTTGCCGGTCCCTATTGTGGTTGGTGAGGACTACCTGTATTTGCTCTCAGGAAGCTCTGGCTTGTTTCTTCTTCTCTGTTACCTTCTTAGGGTAGTTTATAGCTGTCACCTCAATCTTTTCTCAACTTCCAGCTGTTCAGCAGCACTTATCCATTGGCTGCATCTCAGCTGCACACATCCAGATGATCAGTAGATGGCAGTCAAGACATACAAAAACTCTCGCAGCCAGTTGGTAGTTGTAAGGTCAACCAGTCAACCAGCAGTTTCAAAGATTTTTTTAAAATTGGTCAATAGTACAACAGGAAAGAAAAAAGGGGGGAAAAAGCAGCAGCATGGAGTAACCAGACTATTGTGTGTGAATCTATGGAGGAGCCGTTTAATATGGTAGATGACATTGGATGGGGGTGGAAATTCAGTCAAGGGAACTACCTTTGAATGCTGCACATTAAAGCTGTATGGGCAGCAGCATGGAGCAGAGATTTGTTCCAGATCTATAATCTGGGAAGCCAGATTTAGGGTGGTATAATGGAAAGGGAGCATGGCAAAGCAGCTGTGTAGTTATGGTTTCAACTTAGATTGAGAAGACCTAGGGTTAACTCTCCATTCAGCCACATTATTCAGTGAATAACCTTAAGACAATATTTGGATAGATTTGTACATTATACTAAATCATAGTATGATTTGCTTAGTTTTGGGCTTAATGTGACATGTGAATCTAATTGCTATGTTTTGCAAATTATGGTTTATAACTCAGCAAGTTGTACAATCCTACTCAATCATCATATTTAACAAACCAGTTATGCCAAGCATTGATTTAATATATGATATATCTCAAGACTATCTCAAAGGAGTGTATGAGAAAATAAAATGCAGGAAACATATATGTACCTTGAGATATGTGAAAGTTAGGAACTTCATGTTAAGTTATGACTGATTTAACTGTTATTGAATAAATCACAATTGGCTATGTCTACACATGCTAAGCTATAAACTAACTAGATAATTACTTTAATGAGTTACATGAATCAGGCTGTAATGTGATATTAATCATCATCATCATCATCATCATCATCATCATAACAACATTCTTAATAACAGAAGATGCAATCAACCTCTTACTGAGTGAATTGTATTGCGAAGTTTCTGTAGTTTTTGCAGTTTTTGTGCAAGAGTTCTCTGAGACCTGAAAATTATTTCAAGTTTCCTCCAGGTTAAAAGGGTGAGAAAGGTTGCTGTAGTCTTATAAATTTCATTGGCACTTGAATAAAGTTTCATTGGTCAAGAACCAAAAGAATTTAACTCCTCTATTGCTTGCCCTACAGGTCCGAGTCATTACCAGTGACTATTTAGACAGCCAAACAGTTAATGATATAACTATATATTTATGTTTTCAATCTCTTCCTTATGGAAGTACATATACCTAATAATACAGGTTTATGAATATAAAAGTGAAATGTAGTCCATTAATACCTATTTCAATATATGCATTGGTTTCTAAAATGCTACTTGACTCTTTATTTTATTGGCAAAAGTACAACTCTTGATACTAGCTCTAATTGCGAAGAACATTTTACATATGTGTATATATATATATATACACACACACACACAAAATTTATATCTATAAACATTTTACACACACACACACACATATATATATAAACTTTATATATATAGGCAGTGTTGGTACTTAGGGCTGGTGTCAGAATCCAAAAATAGGACAAAAACTAGACTTAAAGAGTCCCTTGTGAATGAAATCTAAATCTCTTCTATCACCAGCCATTTCTTCTTTTAGCTGGAGGTGAACCTGAGACACTATGTATAAAATACTAGTGGTTTACCATTAAGTAAACTGGCACATAACCGACCAGCCAGCCAGCCAAACTGCTGAGAAATGTTGGTAATTCATACTATATCAAGATAAATAAATAAATAAATAAAGGATTGGCCTCTCCCAGGTCTTGTACAGTTATCTTTGAAATTTCTTTAAAGCTGTGCATGTTTCTTCTCTTGCACTGTTGCTTTTAACTATACAGTATAAGCACTGGTCTTGTCTTTGGTTTTTAACATGTTTAGATGCTGTGCATATATTTTGCCACCAAAACAAAATAATGAGACTCCCATCAGAGATGGCCTGCATTGATACACATTATCTAGGAAAACTGGGTTGTTTCTCATGTAAAAGTCTTTTGAAGTCTTCCCACCTATAACATATATTCATACTCCCACTGAAGCATTTGCTTGATGCTACCTCAATGGGGTACCGCTTGCTCTGATTAGAAGCAAGGCACTGCCTAGACAGTATGTCAGAGGTACCTCCAGGGCAGGAGTTTAAGGCAGAGATCTAATGCCTTCTTCAGATGAATCAGCAGGATTCTTCTTATCTCATGAATACACAGCTTGTTCAAGAGTCCTTTGTGAAGGTCTTTAAGAATTCATGACAACTTCATGGCCCCCATTCTATAGGCAGAAGCTAGTAGGATCGAAAGCTGAATCTTCCTTTAATATTGGGAATGGAATGGGTATTCATCTGAGGGCAAACAGTCTCATTAAGGAGATGTACAACAGGTTAAGTTGTATATCTCCTACAGCTTTGTCATCTGACAGACTTAGAAGAAGTTTAGGGACTGCTCTGGTATCTCCCAGTACTTGCTATGTATGGAAACTGTGTATAGTCATCCTCCATGAGTGGAACTGCACTGTGAGGATGCTCCCACGGGCAGAATGTTGGATAGGTTTCAAGCCAATCTGACATAGAAAAATCAAACGTTATGCCATATGCTGAATCCTTAGTGATCAAAGCAAATGCTTTGTGGTTTAGTTTGTCAACATTTCAGGGCACAATTCTTTTAACAAAGAACAGAATAAAGAGAGCTACACTCTTTTGGTAATGTAAGATTCCCAGTCCCTGACTATAACTCTCACCTATTGCAATAAATAGGCAAGACACTGCCCAGAATCCCTTGTGATAAAATCAAACATGGCATTTAGAAGCTGCGGCATAAGAGTGGACAAATGAATCCTTTTGAACAAGAGTGTTTAGCAAACCTTCAGAGCATTTAAAAAATATGTATACACATACACACAAAAAATTAAGTACAATGGTGCTTTGATCTGGTTCAGCTATTTTTTCTCATGAATAATTTCTCCTATTTATCTGTTCTGAAAACTGGTGTTTTTCAGAAAAACAAAAACAAAACAAAACTGAAATGTCACTTTCAACTTCTGTTTGCTGAGGTTTCCAATTTCCACCTCTTCTTAGGATTAGAGCTATCATTTCCCTCCTGATTTCATCCTGAGATACAGATTTGCTAGTCTTAGACTTATCACATCCATTCCACGGTGACATGGGGAAAAAGGGTGGGACTACTGGGACAATATCTGGGATGAATGGAGCCAGATTCCTATGTGTTCCAGTTCTGTGCTTGTACAGTCAACACCTGAGAAATTATACTGTCCTTCATCTCAGTCATTCATCCTCCATTTTTACCCTTACTTCTAAAGGCAATGTCTCATAAAGATTGCTCTCCACCACCAGACCACTACGTTTAAGGAATTGGCACTGACCAATCTCCAGGGGCAAGGCTTCAAGCTGGTTCCCTTTCAGCTCTACCCTGGAGAGCAAAGTCAGCCAGCTTATGCGATCTGAGAGGCGTCGGAGTTTGTTGTGTTCTACTTTGAGAACCTTGAGTTTCTTGCAGAAGTACATTTCATTAGGCAATGTCTCCAAGCAATTGTGAGAAACGGCAAAATATTGAAGGCTTTGTAAAACTCCCATCCCAGAAGGGATGATCTGGATGTTATTGTAAGAAAGATCCAAATAATGCAGCCTAGTGCACATGAACAGTTGGGAAGGGAGGACTTCAATGTAATTGTGGCTGAGGTCAAGCTGCTCTAAGGTCTTGAGTTTCCGGATATGTTCAGGGATGGTGAAAATCTGGTTGTACCAAAGTTTGAGACACATCAACTTTCGGCAGTGCTGGAAACTGATGACTTCCTCAATGGAAACCAACTTATTATTCTTCAAGTCCAACTCTTGCAAGTTCACAAGGCTAAAGACAGCATGGGGGATACGTTCCAGGTTACAGTTTATCAGTTTTACCTCTTGCACAGAGAAGAGCTTCTTGAGATTGTTGAGAGCCACCAACTTAGTCCCATCATTATAGATCCTGAGTTTTTGCAGGTGAGTGGCCAGATCAGCTATACTGGGTGGCAATTTTGAGACATTGCTATGCAGTGTAAAGACCTTCAAATTCTTTAGCTCACGTAGGCTTTCTAGAGTTCCTGTCCGGCCCATCTCCTGGTTGAAAAATCCAGAAATGTACAACTCTTCCAAACCTCTCAAATTGTAAATCCACACAGGTATATCTTTTATATCATCAAAATTTACAATCATCACCTTCAGCTGTTCACGGAAGAATTTAAGGGAAGTAAAGGACAGCTTAGCAGGACAGTTGATCAGCGCTAGCTCTTGGAGATTGATCAACTGAGTTACTGAGACTGGAAAAGTAACATCTTGGAGCAATTCCAATTTTAGAGCTTCCAATTCAGTCAGCTCAAAAGTAGTGTCAGGCAACCCAGGCAACATGAAGAGATGGAGTTCTAGGTGCCCACTAGGGTTCATCTGCAGCTTCTGCCGCAGTTTATCAACTGTCCACTCATGATTGAGGTTCAGCTGTTTAAGTTTGAACTCACTGTCCTCAGAGAGGAATACGGCAAAGCGCTTGGAGTAAAGGGAATCATACTGGTCTATGAGATGGAGCATGAAAGCAAAGTCATTCTTAACATCAGGGATGTCCTTGATGCCAGTGTCCTCACGAGCAAAGCGAAATGAGTACTCTTTGAGTGGCCGGTGAAAGAGCCAGTAAAGAGTATAAAGGCAGGTCATACCGTATACACCAAGGAAACAGAGGTAGCAGATAGCCAGCTTAGAGAAGAGATAGGCTTTGGTGTGATTGCAGCAGAAATGGTCATAGCCTGTCATGTCCTCCATCTTGACACTACAGGGCACTATGAACTTAATATTGTGAACCAGGACTGCATTGTAGATAATAATAATTAGAAATTTGCAAACTTTGAGAACGGTTTGGCGAATGTACATTGTGTAAAGGATGTCTCCTTTTTCTACATGGAGCCGGAACTTTTTCACCTTTTCAAACAGAGCCTTGGCTTCCTCACCTTCCTTTTTGCCCAACATGCTAGTGGAGGGGGACTCCGCAACTTTCTTTCTTGTAACTGATCCTCCTGAAGGAGAAAGTTCAATCAGTTCACTGGGAACATTACTTTTCCTACTCTGATTCGCCTTTCCTGAGCTTGTATTCTCTTCCTCAGAAACTTCTGAGATGGTTCGAGTAGTCCAGGGTGAGTCAAAGCACTTGCTCATAATGGAGATAAAATGTTCAATCTTGGAACTGGTACCAGGAAATTTGAACCAAAAAGAGGCACACACCATGAAGATGAGTGTGTGGATAACAACAAGATAAGGAAAGTACTTGGCATACCAGTGAAGGGCTGTCTCATAGCACATCTGATTGATGTAGCTGTACTGTTGGAGGTCTAGGTTGTTCTGTAATCCACTCATTTCCCGGTGGACAGAAGACTTGATTGGTTCAGAGGTATTGATTCTCTTCTTGGTGAAATCTTCACAAGTTAAATCAGTAAAAGCTGTACCGCTGGGAACATGATTGGGAAGGCAGATAATCTTGTCATGTATCACCTGCCACAACATAGAGATGAGGAAAAGAAAAACAAACATGATTTATCAGAGTCCAATATGATACAACAGTTTACATCAGATAAAAAAGATCTGGTAGATTCCCAAAGGAGTTGACCTGACTTTGCCATCTCAGGGTGCAAAAGGTAGAATTTCATTTATTTTATGTGTGTGTGTGTGTGTGTGTGTGTATTCCTACAAATAGAAAAGTAGCACAATAGAGAATAAGCCAGTCTAGCCCTTTAGCGATGGGCATTTCCCCAACTGTTATTTGCCCTGAAACACTGTCACAGTAGTTATTGTATCCTTGTGGATGTGTAGCCCAAACAGGCCTAATATGTATTATTAGGTTTCCTATTCTTTATAGTGGGATAGGATGGATCTGCAGTAATCTGGAATTGGAACTCTCTGTATAGCAAATCAACATGCATAACTCTATGGCCTGCACTTGTTATTTATGTCAGCAGTGGACCAGTGTTTTAATAATTAATTGTGAACTGGTGGATACTAGAAACATATTATTAGGCCCCCAAATCCTTTGTTGGGCTTCTTTCCAATGGGCTTCTGCAAAGAATGTCAACTACATGGGTTGAGTACATATATGATAGAGAGACATAAAACCCCCTTCATTGCTTCTGTTGCATATGATGCTGTTTCTCTAAATGGCTTTTTACTGCACCAGCTCTCACATATTTTCTATAGTGTTGAATTTGTCCAGTATATCCTACCTACACCATCTCTGATTTTCATACAAGTGACACATCTATCAGAAAGGAAGTGACTGATTATGTGCCATCAAGTTGGTGTTAACTCTTAACAATGGGATCTCTCCAGAATAATCTGTCCCCAGTCTTCAGGTTTTCCAACAGTGCACCCATTGCCACTGTCAGAGAGTCCATTCATGTTACTGCTGGTCATCCTTCTTCTCTTTTCTTTCACCTTTCTCACCGTTATAGACTTCTCAAAGAGAGCTAGGTCTTTTCATAGTGTGTCCAAAATATGATAATTTGATCCTGGTCATTTGAGTCTTGACTGAGAAGGTGTGACTGAGAAGGTGTGACTTGGCTGAGAAGAATGACTGAGAACTCATTTGTTCTATGACCCATTTGTTTGTTTTGTTCAAGATCTTGAGAGGAAAGAAGAGGAAGTAGGTATGTTTGATATGTACATGTAAATAATTAATGAGAATGTGTATGAACATGCATGCAGCCCTCTGATCCTGCTGTAATATATGAAGTCATTGGGAAAGAAAAGATTGCTCATACATGTTTTCATATGATTTCTAATCCCCCCAGGCTGAAAAAATTGACCATTCCCAGCATCAGATCCTTAGACCCTCCCAGTGCATGTAATCAATTTCCAAAGCCCTTTCTGCCATAAATATCCTTTTCTGTAATTTCAGTCAGTAACTCTATGATCTTATTCTGGAATTGTATAGTCTGCTTCCATACTCACTCACTTGCAGAGTACAGCCAAAAACACCTATCATCAGCATGGCTATGGTGATGTACTCAGCTAACACATCCCACCATGGCTTGAGAACCTTAAAAGCAGGCTGCTGGTCTGTGAAATGCTTGAATTCAGCCACCGGAATCATACTGCCTGCCAAAAAAAAGGGCAAGAAATTAGAAGAATCTACATTTCAGTGGCTTTTCTGTTTCAGGAATGTTAAGGTGAATCTGAAGTTAAGTTAAGGCTGAATGCAGGAGCTCCAATCTTGTCTTCTTGTACATCCCAGATATCTGTCTGGAACATGTAAAAATACCTGCGGATTCAAGGCTATTACTTAGGCAATCACAAAAAGGGAGTGGCTCTGAACCTTTTTCATATCTAATGTTAACCTGGACACAAAAACAAGCCAATGAGAGAAAGGTCCCCCATTTGACATTTACCACTTATTCCTATAAGCACTGGTTCCTGTTAACAGCCCTGATAAAGTTTCAACACATCTGACTCTCACCTCTACCAATGAGTAGTACAGCCTTCCCCAATCTGTCTTCCTAGGCCATTCTGACTGAGCTGTAATTCAGCACTTTTGGAGGCCACATCAGGAGTCAGTGGCAGAATTGTGATCAGAGGAGCAGAAAATCCTAGCTTTCAACTACCATCAGAGCACAATTCCCTATTGATATTTGCCAGTTTTAATATATTTTGTATTTTAACATATTTTAATATGTTGATTGATTAAGTATAGGAAAACAAATATTACTTATTTCTATTCCTAATTCTAAAGCTAATGCTAAATGAAAAAACACCTTGATTTATGCAACAGCTAAGCAGATCTAGGTTTGGTTAATACTTTGGTGAACTGCTTTGGGACGCTGCATACATAGCCTTGAGTTCCATAATGGAAAAAAAAAGCAGGATATAAATGCACCCATTTAAAAAAAAATCAGTACTTTCTATCAACACTAAAGATCTCAGAATGGTAATTAGATTTCAAAAAATTCTCAGTGGTAAGCAATGATCAAACATTTTTCAGGGCAAGGTTTTAGGATTTGAGGGTATCTCAGTATAGATCACATCTCAGGGGTGGAACTGCCAGGCCGAGGAGCAGAGACCTCAGAAGATGCTATTGTTGTTGTTTAGTTTAATATCCCACCTTTTATTCAGGAGCTTAAGGCAGCATATGTATAGTTTCCTCATCCTCCTTTTCCCCGCAATAACCCTGAAAGACTGGCTGACCTAAAGTCACCCAGGGAGTTTTCCACAACTAAGGAAGGACTTGAACCTGTATCTCCCCAGTCATAGTCCAACATATTGGAGGAACAGTATATATAAGTATGATCTTTACAGCTACTTTTGACACTGCCTTAACTGACCCAAGATTCTTAACAGCTATATATGTATATTCCAGCCTTCTTCACTTGGTAGGACAAGAATTGATCACTCACCCAGCCATAATAGTAGCCATTGTAAAGATGGAGCTGATTTCCAGTCATCAGCTGAAAATCTAGCCCTTGGATAGATTATTGCAGATATGATTTTAGCCTATGCCAGGTTCTGTCATCTTCTTTCCCTTTAGCTTAAGGTGGAAGGGCAATAAGACTAAGTCAGGTGTTATGTGGATATCTGGACAATGACAGCCCAAAAGAATTTTTCAGCTACACTCCTGCCTATAGCCTATCTTCTGTCAGTATGGAATGGGGTGGTCTTTCAGATTCTAGTTGCTATAGTAACTGTGTTCCCATTGCACTGGCCTAGCCAGACGTGTCCAAAGAATATGTATGCAACATGTTACCCAGGAAGATGAGACTATAAAGTCTATCATCATGAGATCATGTCCACATGTATTAGTTGACACCCACAATACTGAAGTACTGAGACAATTCCCAAGCAGATGACTGTTAAGTCCAAATGGAAAGCACATTAAAGTGGATAAGAGGGCAGAGTGAAACTGATATAAACTCAAATGCTGTTGCTTCATCCTGTGCACTGACCGGTACTTTCTATTCATGAAAAAGAAGGGCTTATACAGGTGAAACTCGAAAAATTAGAATACCGTGCAAATGTTCATTTATTTCAGTAAGGCAACTCAAAAGGTGAAACTAATATATGAGATAGACGCATTACATGCAAAGCAAGGTATGTCAAGCCTTACTTTGGTATAATTGTGATGATTATGGCGTACAGCTTATGAAAACCCCAAATTCACAATCTCAGAAAATTAGAATATTACATGACATCAATAACACAAGGATTGGAAATAGAACAATATCGGACCTCTGCAAAGTATAAGCATGCATATGTACTCAGTATTTGGTTTGGGCCCCTTTTGCAGCAATGACTGCCGCAATGCGGCGTGGCATGGATGCTATCAACCTGTGGCACTGCTGAGGTGTTATGGAAATGCTCCGCTGCATTGTTCGGTCTCATGTCCCTCATCTTTCTCTTGGCAATGCCCCATAGATTCTCTATGGGGTTCAGGTCAGGCGAGTTTGCTGGCCAATCAAGCACAGTAATCCCATGGTCATTGAAGCAGGTTTTGGTACTTTTGGCAGTGTGGGCAGGTGCCAAGTCCTGCTGGAAAATGAAGTCAGCATCCCCATAAAGCTCGTCTGCGGAAGGAAGCATGAAGTGCTCCAAAATCTCCTGGTAGACGGCTACGTTGACTCTGGACTTAATGAAGCACAGTGGACCAACACCAGCAGATGACATGGCTCCCCAAATCAACACAGACTGTGGAAACTTCACACTGGACTTCAAGCATCATGCATTGTGTGCCTCTCCATTCTTCCTCCAGACTCTGGTTCCTTGGTTCCCAAATGAGATGCAAAAGTTGCTCTCATCAGAAAAGAGGACTTTGGACCACTGGGCAACAGACCAGTTCTTTTTTTCTGTAGCCCAGGTAAGACGCTTCTGACGTCGTTTGTTGTTCAGGAGCGGCTTGACAAGAGGAATACGACATTTGAAGCCCATGTCCAGGATCCGTCTGTGTGTGGTGGCTCTTGATGCACTAACTCCAGCCTCAGTCCACTCCTTGTGAAAGTCCCCAACACCTTTGAATGGCCTTTTCCTGACAATCCTCTCCAGGCTGCGGTCATCCCTGCTGCTTGTGCACCTTTTTCTTCCACACTTTTCCCTTCCACATAACTTTCTATTGATGTGCTTTGATACAGCACTTTGGGAACATCCAACTTCTTTTGCAATTACCTTTTGGGGCTTTCCCTCCTTATGGAGGGTGTCAATGATGGTTTTCTGCACAACTGTCAGGTCAGCAGTCTTTCCCATGCTTGTGATTCCTACTGAACCAGCCTGAGAGACCATTTAAAGGCTCAGGAACCCTTTGCAGGTGTTATGGATTCATTAGCTGATTAGAGTGGGACACTTTGAGCCTAGAATATTGAACCTTTTCACACTATTCTAATTTTCTGAGATTGTGAATTTGGGGTTTTCATAAGCTGTACGCCATAATCATCACAATTATACCAAAGTAAGGCTTGACATATCTCGCTTTGCATGTAATGCATCTATCTCATATATTAGTTTCACCTTTTGAGTTGCCTTACTGAAATAAATGAACATTTGCACGATATTCTAATTTTTCGAGTTTCACCTGTATGAAGTCAAGAATGATGGAGAAACACACAAAAATTAGGCCGATTGTAATGGATTGTTTAGAATCCCTTCAGGTTTTTCTCTTATTAAACAGACTTTTCCATTAGCCTCTCCTGTCTTTTGAGAACTGTAGAATTTGCTTCCTTGACTTTAGTTACCAGCTACAGTAGGTGAGTGAGTGTTGCCTATGTGTATTGCCCACCATAGAAATAGAGAGGTCAGTAAACATCCACTAGTAGAAGATTAATGGTTTTGTTCTCCAGTAGAAGTGCCTTTCCCTTTGTGTTGAAATGGCACCTGCCATTTCATAAGTTCTCCTATGAGTGCATATCTGAATAACTCTTACTATTTTCATAAGGTCAAGGTTTCTGTGAGTATCAATCAGCCAAGTAAATATATCTGCAGATTACATTCAGAGGGACCAGCCAAGAAAATATGCATGTGTATGATAGAGCTACTTAGAATAATTTCAGCAGTTAGGATCATCCAGCACTTGATGGGACTTGTAACAGCATTAAAAATATATATATACAACTTTCTATGGAAATAGCTTCCAGAAAGCTTAGCTGTCAACTTTTCTCCTTCAAAACTCCTAGTACAAGGGGAAATGTAAAATCTTAAGACTCTCAGAGTCTCCTGATTGCAGCAGCCTATCAATACGAGTGAGCTAATAGATACATAAATGAATATAAAGATTTTTCTATTCTAATTTACCTTCCTCTCCCTTAAAAATGTAGAATCCTGTCTCCCATCTCATACCCCTGAATGAAATCCACAGTTCTCACGACAGGCTTCATTTCCTTTTCACTTTTTTTGGTTAACAATCTTTGATACAAAAGCACATCTGGATTTGGGAAATAACAAGAAGATAAAATAACAAAATGGCATGGTTCTATTCCTTCTTCACTAAAGCATACTGTTTCTCTTCTTTTGAATGGTGGGTGGGTTATTTTTAAAGAAACACTTAATAACATTTGGTATACTGTAATCTGCCCAGAAAACTTCAGTTATTGGACTGATTAGAAATATAATAAATGTTTTTTAAAAATTAAATCATTAGCTACCACAAACTATTTCACCAAGCAAGTTTTGAGCATCAGATCCAATTAGTGAATTCTGAGATTCAGAAGAATCTCTAGCCAGGTTCTAGGAGAC
This sequence comes from Python bivittatus, assembly GCF_059951505.1. Taxonomy (NCBI): domain Eukaryota; kingdom Metazoa; phylum Chordata; class Lepidosauria; order Squamata; family Pythonidae; genus Python; species Python bivittatus. The sequence goes on along the minus strand of NW_028277035.1, from coordinate 13,254,174 downwards.
AGAGGGAGAGGGAGAGATTTGTTGCTCCAGTTAGCTCCTGAAAACACAAAGCATAAATGATTATAAAGCAGTGCTTTAAATAATGTTGTGGCTTCCGGTCTGTCCTTTCTGTAGAGAGGTTTCTGTCGATATAAGAAAGTCAAGTTTCTCTCAAACAGCTCGACTCCCGGTGCATTCACGTGCCGATAACTTACAGCGAATAAGTGAGCTCAGTTGCTTATTCGTGAAAGGGGGAAAAAAAAAAGGGAAGCCCGGCCCCCTTTTCGCAAACCTCCGTTTTCGGCAGAATGGGCGGGGCTGCGAAAGTACGAAGGCTCCTCCCACAGTTCAGGGGAAACCTGGAGCTCACAGAGTCCCATCGATCCCGTCGTCGAAGCTGGAACCACAAAAAGCCGAGTGAATAAAAACGGTTCGCACTTCATTTAGCGTCCTCCTGACATGCAGAAAGAGCTTGTGCAACAACGGAGAGACATTAACATCGGAGGACAGTTCCCGAAGGAAAAAAATCTATTTAAAAATAAACAAACGTCCTGAAAAATCATTATTTTTAAGGTGTGACGCCATGCAGAACACAGCTAATTATGTTCCATAGGGGACAGGTTCTACCTTAGATTTAAGAATGCATCACTACTTAACTGGTATGAACAGGCCATAAATATTTTACAATGATTTGCACCCATGGTGAAGTGAGGTGAGAGTAACTAAAGCTGTATTATTATGATTAAGCTGGTTCTATGCCAGGCTGACTGAAAGGACATTAGATTCCCCCCCAACACCTTTTATATACAAAATAAGCACATTCTATATTATATTAACCCCTATCAAGTGGCTGTGTTCACTCAAGCTTAACTTGCCAATAGTTTATTCAACCCAGTTGGGGGGGGCACACTACACAACCATAAAGTAACCACATATGTTGGTTTTGCACAATGATCTGGAGTTAGAAGTGAGCCCTGAAGTGGCTATGTAGGTTGATGATGCCAAACAGGATGGTAAAATCAAACAAGGATTGGGAAGAGTTTCTCAGTACTGAGCGAATGGGCGAACACAAATTGGTTTTATTGCAGACGACGTTCTTTTATTTCTAAACCTCAGACTTCTATAGTGTTGATATAAAGGATAGTTACCTTTAGTAAAATAGCAGGATAATCTATTAACTGCTCCAAACTGGAATTAATGCCAATAGGTGAAAATTTGTCTACCCATTCATTTAAGGAATATCAATTCCGTATTTGTTCCAAGTCTATTAAATATTTAGGTACGTGTATACCAAAGGATATAACTCAGTTAGCAACATGTAATATAAATAAGATATATAGAGAGGTTTCTTCAGATATCAATAGATTGGAGTCATTAAACCTCACCTTTTGGGAAAAGGTGAACACTCTCAAAATAAATATTATTCCCAGATTAATTTTAATTAGTTAATTAAAATTAATTAATTAAGAAGACTCTTAAGAGTCCCCTGGACTGCTAGGAGGTCAAACCAGTCAATCTTAAAGGAAATCATTGGAAGGATTGATAATGAAGCTCAAGCTCAGATACTTTGGTCACCTAATGCGAAGAGAGGACTCTTTGGAAAAGACCCTGATGCTGGGAAAGATTGAAGGCAAAAGGAGAAGAGGACGGCAGAGGATGAGATGGTTAGATAGCATCACTGAAGCAATGAGCATGAAACTGAGCAAACTCAGGGGGGCAGTGAAGGACAGGAAGGCCTGGCCCAATATGGTTCATGGGGTCACGAAGAGTCAAACACGACTTAACGACTGAACAACAACAACAACAACCAGATTAATTTATATTCTGAGAGGAATTCCAGTTTTTATATCTGGAAAATATTTTCAGAAAATACATTCTTTGTTTAGAACATTTCCATGGGGTTCTTCAATTCCAAGAATATCTTTACAGAAAATGCAATTATCAGTTAACAAGGGAGGATTCACTCTTCCGAATCTAGAGCTATATCATCAAGCTTACCTATTGTCAAGTATTAAATACTGGAAACCAATAAGTGGTGTTAATTTTCCAATTTGGGCAACTTTGGAATATACGTATATAACATCTTTGGTCGGATGGATAGTATTAGGATCTAAACATACTAAAACTCTAATATCTCGGGAAACAATTTTGTCAGTTAGAAAGCTATGGAACATAATGTCTAATAAAAAAAAAATTGACCCTTTTTCTCATGCCAAATTGACTTTATGAGGGAAACCCAACTTTAAAAATTGGGGAAAAGATGGTGATATAGAAAAATTGGATGGAAGCATGGATATTGACTTTAGACCAACTGATAGATGATGATGAATTTTTAACATACTCTCTCTTAAGAGATAAATATCATCTGTCAGATGTAACCCAATGGCAATATTTACAGCTACAACATTTGTTAACAACATCATCTGGACCATCAGCATTATCAGCTTCTGAGACACCCAAGACATTAGAACAACTTGTTAAATCCTTTAAAACTAAAAAATCTATTAGTTTTTATATTTGTCATCAATAAATCAAGTTGATATACAGATGTTAAGGGATGAGTGGAATAAAGAATCAGAGGCTTCTATACTGCCTAGACAATAGGAGAGTATCTTAACTTCTATAGCAAGAGTGTTGATGGCCTTAAACTACAACTTATACAACAAAAAATAATATTTAGAATTTATTGGACTCCACTACATCTGTATAGAAAAGGATTGTCAAAAACAGCACTGCATTGGAGATGTAATAAGTACAATACCTCTTTAAAGCATATGTTTCTACAATGTCCTCTATTTACCAAGTTTTGGGAGAAAGTAGTGGACTATATAAATATGATTATGCCACAAAAGCTAAAATTTTCAGAGGATAATATTCCTTTGAACTATACTCCTAATACATGGAATTTGACATCTGGACAACGTAAATGGATTCTCCGTGTCCTTACTATGCCCAAAAGACTGATATTGCAGCATTGGAAAGATAAATGTATGGCCCCATTTACTCCATGGATTAAAGACCTGATTGCACTTGCCACTTATGAGCGGATTGCCTATAGATGTAGACTTTGTATGGACAAGTATAATGAAATGTAGGACTCATTTATACAAAATACAGTAGGAAAAAAAAAACCATGATAGTCATATAAATCTATTAGAAATATATATGTACTTGAATAATATTTGTATTAGATAAGTACATATAGAATTGAAATTGTTTATTGTTGTAATGATATATTAACACTTTTTCCTTTTTGTAATTTTTTCACTTTTTGTTAAACCACTTATGTATTTTCTTCTTTTTGTAACCAAATATTTAAAAAAAATAAAATGGCAAATTCAGTTCAGTGCAAACAGGTGTAAAACGATGCATAAGGATTAAAAAAACAAAAAACAAATTTCACCTGTACATTAATGGGATTTCAGTTGGCAATGACTGACCAGGCAGGGGACTTTAGAAACACAGAGAACTGCTTAATGAAAATTAAGGGTGCAGTTGCAATAAAAAGGCATATTCCATGTTTGAAGTCCTCAGAAAGGGTAATAGAATAATGTCCTTATATAATCCATTGCAAAACTGTACTTGGAGTCTTGTGTATAATTTGGGCCACACCTTAAAAAAAGATATTAGAGAGCTACAGAGAGTGCAGAAAAGAGCAACCAAAATGATTAGGAGGCTGGAACAGCAACACTACAGCAGTGGGGTCCTTACAAAGAGGAGATATTGTAGCAGAGAAACAAACAAAATGGACCTTGTACCTTTTTCCTCCCTGTCTTTTAGATGCAATCAGGGTCAAGCCCAGTTCATCTCTGCCTAATCCTATCAGGCCGAAATTGGCCCAAGGGCAGCCCTTACAAGGAAATTGCAACACAGAAACCCCAGGGTTCCATTCTCAATCAGCCTGATTACATCAACATTCCATCTCCTTTAACAATGGACTTTCTCAGCTCTGCTGCCCTAACAATAGAACCAACCCCAAGTAAACTGACAAGGACTTGTCTAGATTCCCAGACTGGCTAGCAAATCAGATCCCAGGATATTCTGCTTTGTAGCTCTCAACTTCTGGAAAAAAAAAAAACTTTGCTTTTCCATTGTTCAGGGTTCCTCTTGCTTATAAAGCAGGCACCCAGTAATAAAGAGCTGGCAATTTCTCCTTGGTGTTGTGCTTCTTTACTTCCGTGGTTTCCAAGATAGATATGACAGAAGTATAAAAACTCAGGGTAGAGTGGTCTTCTCCTCTTCAGTGTTAAAAGATCAGGTCATCCATTTGCAACAAAGTGCAGGGAAGTTCAGAGCCAACAGAAGGAAATCTCTCTACCAAGCTTAAGAAACCTGTGGAATTTGCTGCCAGCAGGTATGGTCGTGGCAGCTATTTGGGTGGTTTTCAAAGGGACCAGACAGGTTCATGGAGGATCAGGCTTTCAGTGACTTCTAGCACTGCTGGTTTTTAGCGTCCCCTGAATCACAGGCAGCAGGCCTTAAATACTGGCTGCTGGGATAAATCAATGGAAGGGGTCTATCACCCTTCAACCCCCCTTATGAACTTCCCCTGTGGGCAAGGGGGCCTATGCTGGCCCAAGGACTCTTCTATTCTTGCAATATGTTCTCTTTAGTTTAGTCAGGCTGGAATTAGCGTACCCAAGGCTAAGCTAATGTTCTTCAGATAACACTGGGAACTGCTGGAGCCCCAGCACAGCTGACTGGCAGTATGCCTGAAGAAACCATTACCCGGAAGCATGTTCCCCCTTTTCTCCTAATTGGAGAACTCCACGGGTTGTAATAGTTCTGAAACTTCCAGAATGGGCACAAACCTTTTTCTGTGCTGAAAAGCAGCTCAGCTGGCCAGCTTGCAACTGATTTAAATCAGCACTCTCAAGTTCCCTTTAATTAGATTCTCCTCCTTCCTGCTTCCCTACACTTAAATGTACAGGATCACATGGCCTCACAGGACACCATGGGTTGGTCTTTGCCACCATTCTTCCACCAAAGCTCACTAGGCCTATTTTATTCAGGGCCATAGATTAGCACAGCTCCTTATACTACAGGAGTAGGGAGGCCAGGCCCTTTGAGCATGAGCATGTTGAGCCCTCCCACACAAATTCTGGAGTTTTGGGCCCAAAACGGCTTCCAGACTGTGTGAGGACCTGAAGCTCTTATTGGCATCACCTGCCCTTACCCGGGGCAGGCTGCTGCCTGGAAGCCCCGAGGTGCCTGAAACTAATAAGGAGCAGCTCCTTTCCCTACGGAAAAGGGAGCAGATGGCTTCAGCCGCCTTGTTCCCCCGCACCACCACCACCTGGATGGAGGAAGAAGGCGCCAGAAATCTCCCGCGTTCCCCTCCAACCCTCCTCGGACAAGACGGAAGTACTCGGCTCCCCCAGTCTGACATGGGGGGGGGAGTGCGGTCTCTGACCCTGGGGATCTAGGGATACTCCAGGCGCCTCCTTGGCCGGGATAATACCTTCCTGCTTCGTTCCTTCTTACCACCGCACCGGGATGCTGTTGGGGGCGATCCGTCAAGCCGGCAGAGAAGAGGTGGGAAGCCACGTGGCGCGGAACGACTTAGTCCAACTTAGCGAACTCCCCTGGGTCGATCTTCCCCTCCGCCTCACCCGCTCGGACGTGGGAGCGGACGCGCCGGGCTGCCTTTTTCCTAACCGCCTCTATTCCTTCCTCCCCATTCTTGCCTCCCCTTGTCTTCCCTCCCCCTCCCCCCCCATCAGCTCCCTCGACGTCAGCCTTCCCCAAACCGCTGTTGCCCTCCGGCCGCGTGGGATTACCACTTCCATCGCTCCCAACCGGCGCGGCCACAGACGTGGGCGGGGTAGTCCGACTCAAGCGGAGAGCACCATGTTGAGAAGACTAAGTCACGCAGGTTTCCCCAGCCACTTGCCTGGAGTCGGTGGTCTCTGGTCGTCTGCCCCGGCCGAACTGGGAGTCCTGATCCGGCTCTCCCGCTGCGGCCACCTGCTTTGAGCGGCGTGCCCCCCTTCGCTGCTTTCCCCGGCGGCAGAGTCGCCCTGTGCAAGCCGCCGCCGCTGCTGCGCCCGCCTCCAGTGGAGCGCCTCTTCCTCCCCAGACGCCCGGCGCTCCCGCCTCTCTCCCCATTGCCCTAAACTGGCTTTAGGAAGGGAGGCAACCTACTGGAGGGCGCTGCCACCGAGGAGCAACCGGGAAGAAGCCGCCCGACAACCCACGCAAGCAACGAGGAACAACCCGAGGCGGGCTGCAGCCGGGAACCACCCTGGAGAAGCGCGTCTCCAGCCCGACTCAGGCTGGAACTCTCTTCGTGGGCACGTGTGGGAGAGGAGCTGCTGAAAGAAGGCGGTGGCGAGACGGCTTCTGCCTTGTGCACCAAGCGGTGCCACTAAGTCCGGATCTGAGGGAGAAGCCCTTCATCTCCTCTACCGTCTAAGCCAGTGTTTCTCAACCTTGGCAGCTTGAAGATGTGTGGACTTCAACTTCCGGAATTCCCCAGCCAGCTTGGCTGGCTGGGGAATTCTGGGAGTTGAAGTCCACACATCTTCAAGCTGCCAAGGTTGAGAAGCGGTGGTCCAAGCAGCAGCAGCCAAGCAGGGTCCCCACTACAGGAACAGGCCATTGTTGGAGGAGAGCTGTGTTTGTCTACGGTAGCCCAAAATCCGAAGGAGTCTGGTAGCATCTTTTCCAACTAACAAATTAGGGGTAGTTGAATCCATCTGATAAAGTGAGTTGCGGCTGGCGAAAGGACATACCTTTATATAAAGGTGTTAGTCATCAGAAAAAGTGCTGCCAGACTCCCCTGGATTTTTGGCCACTGATGCGAAGGTGTCGAAACATTGCATGCTGCTTCTTGACCCGTTTCAAAGCTCAGGGGAGTTGGCTGGGATCTCAGCACTCAGTTTCTATGCATTTGTCTTGTGGCGGCTTTGCGGTTGTATGAAATTCCCTGAAAGCCACAGTCCCAAACATACTTTGTAGGTGTATCTGGATGTAGTAACACAGGCTCTGTGGGACACAGTGGAGTAAATCTGTAAGATTCCTCTGCAGATGTATACTCACACAAGCACGTAAGGTGTTTTTGTGGTTGGGTGACTGGTTCTGAGACAGGTAAAGAGCAAGTTTACAACTGCCACAAAATGTATTATTTTAAACTTACCTCTCTGACATTTGGAAATGATTGACACCTAGAAGTGACTCATGACTTGATGTAATAGATAACAGGCATCAAACATCTTCTCTGGCTACTGGTCTAGATTTATAATTGTCCAGCAGTTTCTTTACACGGGGCTGAATCCGATAGGCCCTGGAACCTCACGCAGTTCTCAAAGCTCCCCTTTGAAGCTGGGAAACACTTGAAAACAGTCGCTTTAACTGACCACAGCTAAAAATAAAAAATATTTGAAGCTAGCCCACACTTAGTCCTGCTTGCACTTCTGATTGCCCCCCTCCTTTTGCCCCCTCAGCCTCCTCCCATTCTTAAATGCACCCTTTGGTCATAGAAAAAGTGTGCTGGCCATAGAAAATTAAATAGGCACGTACTGAGCTTTACCAGCTACAATCACTAACTCATGTAACCTGCAATGATGATTTTTAAAAAACATGAGAACTTACTGGACTTTTTCTAACACTCAGTTTCACTTCATGTAGTGTTTAATGCAAAATGTTAACATGAGTGCTGTTGAGAAATAAACCTTAGATTGGAAATTAAGCCCACCGAAAGCTTTCCCTATTTCAGATACATATGATTGGACTGATGTTACTCAGAGGTGACAAAACCCAGTTAGCTGAGACAATCATGGCAGGGAAGTCCCTATATAGTCCTTGTCATCTTATCCAGGGTAGTTCTCAAAGTAAAGCAAACTAAATTTGCACCATAGGGTTGATGGATATTTGTACTATGTTTACACTATGTATGTATATGTGTATGCATATGTTCTACTCTCACTAAGCTTTCACAAGTTTAATATGGATCTGTCACAGGAATAAAGATGAACTCTGCAGAATTGGGCACTTCTGGCAGTTTCCATATTAATTCTGTTATAAATTCCACAGACTGGTAGATAAACAAATACAGTATATGCTCTGTCTTTCATGTATGCATGCATATACACACATTTTACCTCACAAGAAAAACAACTCCAAAATGCAAAGTTGTTACCACCTTTATAACTGCCAACCAAAATGTTGCAATAGCATGCATGCTTTCAAATTGGGTAATATTTTTATGCCTAATGGGTGTGGCACGAAGCCCATTTTCTATTATGAGATTAGGCTGCAGAGAACACCTTTACAATGCAGATCCATGTGGGCGTTACTCCAGAGAAAGTGTCGCTGTGCATTCTGGTGCCAGGCTAAGACAAGCTTTGCAAATCTCAATGAATCGGGTGTAACCAAACAAGCATTGTTGGCATACAGCTAAGACTTGGGGGCTGGAGATCAAAGGCACTTTCTGATGGAGTATAGTATATTGTACAGTGTATGAAGCAGACTTGAAATGACCTCTCAACGACCATCACCAGTGCCACATTTTTAAACCTTATCAAGATTGTCCACATTTTAAAACCAACCTCTTGAAATCCTTCAAGAGTTTTGATCACCAGCTGGAGGATCTACAGACATTTTTGTTGCAAAGCCAAAAAACGAATCCCATTTCACCCATGGCCAGCAATGTTGCTAGGGGCACATTCCTTCAGTGTCACTGTACAAAGACACTAGCCAGCATCCACAGGAACTGAGAGTAATTTGGGGGACTGCTTGCGACTCTGGCTACCCAGATGCCACTGAGCACTGCTGAAATGCAGCTGCCTCTGGGATGAGGTATTGTGCAACCTCCTTCCAGACTCAGGGCAAAGGCAGGTTAAAGTGATCCTCTCTACAGCCATTATATAAAATGTTTGTGGCATGCATGCATAGGCAAATCCTATGTTAAACTCTGCATTTGGTGACTGAAGGCAAGTGACCTATAAAAAGCCCTTATTATGTTCTCAAGAAAGCTGATCGTTAGTCCTCTGAATGGGCTCAAAGCCTTTCATTGTCTGGAGGAAATTCAACCAACCCAGACTTACTTCTCTAAACAAACATGCTCAGGTTGTCCATGGCATTTTGCAGTTTTCCGGTTGGAATAGACCATTTCTTCTTGTCAGCAATATGCGTGTGGGCCTGGGAGCTGGGGTTGGTGATGTTGCCAACTTTCCCCCCACAAGAGCCGAAACAGTACAGCTGTGTGCAGGGCCCGTGGCTCAGAATCTGGAAGCAACCAAGGAATGAAAACAAGCCAACCTGATACCCAAACTCTAGATGGCTGAGAAATGTGAAAACTTGCTACTGGTTCCTTGTTTCTTTTATAACCTTTGTGTGGCTTAAGTATTACTTTACTTGGCGTTTAATGCTGATAATTTTCCCAAGGAAAACAATCCAGCCCTTGGCAAATTGCCTGATCATTAATATAAATTTGTACAGTGGAGCTGAAATACACAGCTTGGTACCCCATGTTTATTCAAATTCAAGTCCTGATGCTGTCCATGCACGTTTACTCAGAAGTAGGTCTCATTAGTTTGGGTGGAGTTTACTCCCGTGTAAATATTCATAGCATTGCAACCTGAGATCAGTGTTGCTTATTGTCCAGTCAATCAACAGCAGATTAAAGAAACCAGATTGGAGGTTTAAGAGTGCAATTCCATGCAAGTATAAGAGGCCCCTGTGTTTTGATTTGGCCCTCGGGAGGTCCCTGGATATTGGCAAATTGGTTGCATGTTTAGATTTCTGACTTGTCCAGAGCTAATCTTTTCTTCTCCAAGGTACATCTCAGATATTCTTCCTGGCCCTTAGTAGCAATTTACTTGGAAATCTGTACAATACATGTGTTCAGTGATGCTTCTTCCTTTAGAAAGTAGCTTTTGAATTGGAGCCTTTGCCTTAATTCCAAGTGAAACTGGCATTCCCTCAACAGAAAATGTACAGGCAAAAAACACTGTCTTGGTATTCCCCAGACTGGCCCTTCTAAGACTCAAGAGGCCTGGGCAGAATGTTCATTTGAGACCTGCCTCAAGTTTCTTCAGACTGTCAATATACTTCTATTGCCATTTCTTTTTTTTCCTTTTTCTTTTTTGTCAATTGAAGTCAATGGTCCTGCAAACAGAAGTAGGTTACAAATCCAAAATATTGAAATAACTCTTGGGGATATATTTTAGCTGCCCTGAATGAAAGTTATTGATCCATCTAGTCATTTCAAATATTGAGCAATGCTTTGGATAGCATCTCCTCCACATGTAGTTTCAGTTGTCCCCATTGCTGCCTCACCATATTCCAGGATAAAATCTGAGTGCAGCTGCCGTGGCAACATCCTTTCCATAGTAGTTGAAGGACAGATCCAAAGGGCAGCCTTGGAGCCCTCCCTTCTGACCAGGACTAAGATTTATAGCAGAGAGGAGCAACTTCAGCTTGCAAGTTAAATCTGGCCCATCAGGTTTTGTATCTGTTCCTCTTCCTCCTTCTCCTCCACTAAGTTTCATTTCCCCACCATTCTGTAGGAAAGATGAAAGAGAAATAAAGTCAATCCCCAAAGGAGGGCTTCTTGGAGGATCTTGAAGCAGTATCATTCAGGACTTTGTCTGCTTCCCACTTTCCCTAAAATATGAGGAGTGGATGCAGCCATCTCCTGGGAGGTTCAATGTAGTTTCAATCAAGAATTGCCTGGAAGTGACACTTGTTCTGGAAACCTTACTTTCTCATCTGTTGTTGCTCAGAAAGGCAGGGAAGAACAAAACTGACTGTCCTGAAGGTGCTCCAAGTGCTGAAGAGCCGCTTCTTAAAGAAGTGTGTGACATCAGAGGGTGGGACCTCAGGGAGAGTCTTCCTGAAAGGTGTTCCCCATCTACTGACACTACCCATTCCCTCCAGTAAGATGCATTTCCCCACCTTTGTTTTCAAAAGTCCTACTTCATATTTAGATGTTTCTGCCTCCCTTTCTGATTGCTCTCCTCCCTTCTTGGTATTGCCTAAAGCCAAGGTGTTTTTACTTTATACTTTCAGAGTGCTCAGTGCAATGTGAGTGTCATGGAAACCAGTGACTGAAGGTAGAAGTATCACAGCATCATAATTAGTCACATAATTAATGAAGGCTTAACAGCAATCAAACCTGTTGTCACACTGTTAAGACAATGTTGATGAAAATGGATAGATTCATCAAGCAGGCACATATTGACCCAGATGTATGTTTTGGAATATATTTTTTAAAGGGAAGAACAAGAACTTGCCAAGATATGTCACCAGCAATTATTTTGTTAGAGCTGGTAGAAGAGCAAAGTAATCTGCTAGGTTTGTGTACCTAATTATGTGTGGATTTTCACTGTTGACCGTAATTACTACATCTGATTTTCTCGCAAATAATAGGGTAATAACAACAACAGAGAGGAAAAAGCATGGGAAAAAAGTGATGTAAGTATGGAATAGCAAAGCAAGAAGGAAAAGAAAGAAGGCATAGAGAAGGGCAAACAGAGAGAGAGGGAATGTTGTTTGGTATTCTTTTGGAGATTAGAGGAAAGCAATCAAAATATTCTTAGGAGACAGAAGATCCAATCTGCAGTCCCCTAAGGGAGGTACTAGGACTCATCATCACCTCTCAGCTATCTCTTGTTCTCATCTGATGGATGAACCATAGTAAAGAAGTGGTAAAGCACTTTCCATACATGCAAAAGGTCTTAGGACTTTGATGGAGAAAGACCAGACTTCTGTCTGAAACTCTGGAAAGTTGCAGTTGCCAATAATACTGAGCCAAGGAAAGGCCAATAGTCTGGGTTGAAGGCAGAGTTCTATTATACTGAAGTCTCTTCCTCGGATATGATCATGTGGGCAGAAGAGAAGGCCGTCTGTTGGGAGATTAGCAGGCTTCCTTGTGCAGCTAGTTGGTCACTGTGGGAATAGACTGCTGGACTATATGGGCGAGGGGGTCCGATCCAGCAGGTCACTACCTATGCTCTGATATTCTTATATTCTCTGAGCATCTGGGAAGATAATGGTTGTGCAACTAAAAAGTGTGGAAAGCAAAATGAATAAGAACAGCAGGTTTTAGTGCACCTGCGGCTTCTGTTTCTTGCTCAGAAAAGTCCATTATCATCTGGAATAATTAATTTCCATATGTGTGTCTCTGTGTGTATTAGTCTTACATTTTCATAATCTCCATTTTGGACTACTGTATTTGTGTATTTATTTAAAATGTGAATCTTACTTCCTTAGATAAATTAAAAACAGTTGTTAACAATAAAGATGGTTGTCAAAAACAAGAGCATTTTAAAAGTCCGCCAAATAAAATGAGGCAGGAGTCATTAATAAAAGCAATTGGCGGAAGAGATCCACAACAAGGGTAGAAAAATAAAGAATAACTAACTATATGCTAACTAACTCCAGCCTCTTGAAAAACATCTCTTGGTCAAGTGGCAATTGATCGCCAAGAGAGCCAGGCACACTTCTTGGAAGAGAAGAGACCATTGTACAGGATTGCCCCATAAAAAGAAAGCCCTGTCTGCATGGCTGTCTGTGAGAGTTTGGTTGGTGTAAGATAAGGATTAGACCTTCCGGTGTTGGGTCAAGTGCTCTGAGGTCTCCAACTCCCCAACTATTCAGAATCAAAGCTGTAAATGGATAGGCAATACAAGAACATCGATAGCCACTGGATTCTCTAAGCAAGGCATGTCAGCCAACCATCTCGGGATGGCAATATTCAAGGATATTTTTCAAGGCAACCAATATGCAGCACGTGATTACAGTTGTCCAATCCAGATGTGACTAAAATATGTTGAACTAGGCCAGGTTTGTCAAAAATAGTCTTCCATATTCCAAGTATATTGAAACAATCCCATGTCCTGGCATCAGTTACCCAATTAAAGGCATGCACTTAAAAAGACTCAGGACTTTATTCCCTTGGTCACACCTCCCATTTTAAAGTCAGTAACCTTGCCGTAGACACTCCTGGCTGGAGGCCTTCCTCTGGCCAATGAAACAAAGGTATACTTCTTTCTTATATTCTCTAGCTTTCTCCATTCTCCTTCTACATTATCTGTCTGAACTTGTGTCTCTCTGCCTCCTCTGAAATCTTCCTAATTGAGGAGCATTTCACTTTCCATGCATGACTCTATTTTTCTTATGGTTTCTAAGTAAATATTTTGTATGAGGAACTGGCACAATTATTCAGTAATTAGCACATTCCCTTGCATCTCCATTTTACACTGGAGGTGTATAGGGCGATTTGATCTAGTCTCTCAGCAGCCAATAGTGCTTTTTGACCCAGATCTGGTAGCACTTCTCCTGCAGCTTTGACCTATTCAGTAAGCATTTAATTGATGTCTGGTGCTTTCCTATCTGACATCCGGTCCACTGTGGAGTCAATTCATTTACCTATCTCAGGTATTTTCTGTGAAGATGGGTGACTATTCCAGCTTGTAAGTTTCCCTGTGATTTCTCTGATCTTAAAAAGCCTCCTTTTTCCCCTTGTTAGAATGCAGACTTACGAGGTTCATCTCCAAGCCAGGAATAAACACACAGGCGGTTGCTTGAAGGAGAGAGACGACTTTATTTCCCAGAGCCAGATTCACAAGAGGATCAGCTGTTGGGGTGGCCGCACTGGGGCTTCCCAGGAATCCCCTTTTATAGGAAAGATCCTTAAAAGGTGCTGAGGGAAACCTGCCCTCTAGGATTTCTTAGAAAAGGTAATTAGCCAGGATTGCAGGAGAGAGCGCTGGCAGGTGGAATTGACTAGGCTAAGGAGCAATTGACAAGGGAGAGTTCTAAGGTCGGGCACCCTACTGAGTTGGGGTTTCCTGTGTTTGCCTTATCTGGTATTGTCTCATTGGAATGTAGATCTCTTCGGGAAGAAATCTTTTCATGATTCGATTGTTTGGGTTTAAGGAATGTTGGCCCTTCCTGCCAGGTCTTTAGATATTTAATTGTGGGCTAGGATGGAGGACTCTTGATTCTTTCTGTTACGTCTTAATCTCTTTAGGTGAGCCCATTCTTACTATAATTTAGTCATATGCCTTGATTGCGGTTAAGATAAACAGTGGTAGGGCGAAACAAATGGGAAGCTGCTGACATGGGGGGAAGAATTTGATTTCTTTCTCACACCCTTTTCTTTTTATATTCCTCTACAATATTTGTTGATATTGTTGACTAAGATATTTATCCTTGTCTCTTCTTGCTTGATGTAGGAAGTCTGCATTCAGTTGTCATACATCCCTCTTGTTGTCTAAAGACCTCCATCCTCCATCTTTCCTTGGTTATCATGACAGTTTGTTCTGAAGCAACATAGATCTTTTCCTCTTTGAAATATGCAGACCTTTCCTTACATTAATCTTATGTTGTACTACATGTTCTCCAACTGATATCTTTAATGGAGCCCATTTAGCTGCAAGATAAAAGGGGATGGGTTTTTTCCCCCTTTAAGTAGCTAATTTTTTTGGTCGGCCCTGGATTTTGACATGAAGAAATTGTTTAATATGGAAACTTCAGACAGGTTTGTTTAGCTGAGATCAGAAAGGGAAAAGAAAAAACAAACTGATTTGTTCTGAGGGTGTTTTTTTTTTTTTGATATCTATTATTTTTACATTTGTTTTAGTTGGAGATGGACCTCACACTTGGGGATGTGGGGGGTTTCTGTACTGTAGTTTTGGCACCTCCCTTCTGGGAGTCTATACGGTTCAAGTTGCTTTACTTTCTCCTCTTATACTTATTGTTTTCCCTTTTTTCTGCTAATTTTAAAAATATATATTTATATTTAAATTTGCTCCATAAAGTACTTTCTCAAACTTGTGTTTTCTTTTTCTAAATTTTATTTTGGGGGTTTATTTATACACACACACACACACAATTATATATACAGGCCACATAAAACATGAATATGAATATGACTATATATATATATATATATATATATATATATATAGTCATATTCATATTCATATTCATGTTTTATGTGGCCTGTCATATAAACATTACTTTTTTACTTCAGTCTTGAACCATGTACCCAGTTTTATATTATGTCATTTTTAGTGGTTTCCTGGACTGCTAAAAGCCATAGGTGTCCTTCTAAGAGTAGACAGATTTTTAGTACACTAAATGATTTAAAAAACAAAGCTGCATTTTTACAAGAAATGCACATTCTCCCACAGGAAACAGAGGGACGAATCCATCAGTTTGGCCACCTCTCCATTGCCATTCCACCCCTCCTACTAGTGTTGAGAGACCAAAAAGAGATGGTTCTGTCCATAAAGGCTCTCTGCGTGGAAATCAGAGCTCTAAATTGTGCAAAGCCCAGATGGATTGAGGAAGTTGCTGCTATAGCCATCCTCTGCACATGAAAGCTGAAGATGAAAAGAAGGGAAGCCAGTGGACTTATCCTTTCTCTCACTTCTCACATGTAGAGAAGGTATCATGACTAAAGAATCAGTGGCTCCCCTTAGACTGCAGAACTACAGTTTTCATTTCAGCGAGCATGCTGGCTGATCTGCTAGGAGTTACAGTTCAGCAAACATGTAGAAGGCCACCAGTTACTCATTCTTAGACTACATAGTACCTTCAGACAGAAAGATAGTTAATGACTGAGATCTGCCAAGAAAACTTCACCCAAGCATATCCACTGATATGTAAATTAGCTGGCTGATGGGCCTTAAAGGTAAATTGAATTCAACTCCACAATTGCCAGGCAACAGTACAGACACTTTGTTACTGCCTTATTCCAGAAAGGTTTTTTTTAAATGTCCCTGTTTATTTTACTGTACTGTGTTGGGATTTCCTTCTCCCATCCAAGTATTAACCAAGTCCAAAGATAACAGATATCTGAACCAGAGATTTTTTCATCCTAAAGAGTTTGGCAAGTTGGTATCTATGTAAAGAAAGAACAGTGCAAGGAGCTTGTAATTGGGGCAGACTGAAACAAATGGGGAAAAGGTCAGGAAGCAAAATTAGAGCTCTGAAAGCTCAGAAAGGTTTGGGGTGGGCGTGTTCTGTTGGACTGTTTAAACTATGACTCTCTCCTATTTGTAATATGTGCAAATGTGTCATAAGGATCCAGTGCTTATACATCTCCAAAAGTTACCCATTTGTAGAAATGAGATGAGAAGAACACTATCTCCAAAGATGTCTCTAGCACCATGAATCTGAAGTTTATTTTAAATGGAGTTGAGATTCATAGACATTCTAGTTCTATGCTCAGTGAAGGAGTACAGAGAATAAATGAATGAATAAAGACTTGCAGATTCTTGCTGTTGCTCTAAGTTGTCAATCACAAAAGTTGCAACAAGTCAGTTAGTGCTATCAGGAAGAATGGTGCAGGGCAGATGCTGATAAGCATTGGGCTCATCCTTTAAAAAGAAGTGGAACAAGACTTTGGATGCGGTACTCATAGCTCAAGTCATACTTCCTACATTCATTCATTCATTCATTCATTCATTCATTCATTCATTCATTCATTCATTCAGTCTGCGCTCAGTCATTGCTGACCCTGCAGTGACTGCTTGGACGAGTCCTTGCAGTTTTCAAGGCAATTGTTTTTTTTCGGAAGTGGTTTGCCAGAGTCTCCTTCCTAGAGCAGAGCCCAGCTGGCGAGCGCAGGAGGCGGGGTTTTCCGTTGCTTCGCGCCCCAAGAAGAATTGCAGGCTGGTCACATTTCAAAGGAACTAGTTCTGTTTTATTACTTACATCATGTGGTGCTTCACTTACACATACATCTTTGATAATTTACCAGGAACATTAATGGTATTTTATTATTACAAGGGTATTCATTTGATTTGGAAAGGCTGTTGCATTATTTTATGTATATGATTTATCTTAAGATCCAGTCCCAAATCAAGTATAACCAAATCTCTCTCTCACACACACACTTTTGCCCATAGTCCTCCAGTTGCTACTTGTGCCTCAATACTAACTGTAGCCTTTGTTGAATGTTACTCATGGATGTAATCTTAGAAATCAGGACCTACTTATAGAGATATATCTTCGCCACCTGCTGGTGAATATATGGATGTACACTTTCCAATATGTAGTAATTTTTTTTTTAATTACTAGCATTGTTTGCATGCATTTTTTTAAAAAATCCCATCCCAATAGAACATTGGAAAGAAATTATATGAAAGGGTCAGGATTCTGAAAGACCACCTTTCTATATGTCTGTCAGCAGGAGACCTCTGAAAACTGAAAGAACTGGATCAAATGTGTTGTGGAGGAAGAAGCCAGCAAAAGAAAGATTCCCCAATTCATCCCTACAGGAGAAGCAGTTGGGCAGGGGCTTGGCATGCTGCCAGCTGCTCTACTGTAAGCCCCACCCATCCCAGTCAAATGATTTCCCTGCCTTGTCTCTTTTGTGCTTTACAGAGCTTGGGGTTCTCCTAAGGATTTTGCTATCTTTCTCTGGTATACGTCTTCACTCTGGATATCTTCTAGTTTGGGAAGGGTAAAGACTCTACTAGGTTGAAGACAGTTCCCAGTGATTATATCCATGCAGTTTTCTTAGCAACATCAAAAATGCAGCTAGCTGTTGTCTTTCTGTCCTTAAGTCACACAACAACTGAAAGCAACATTACAGAAGCAAGACAGACCCTGCTTGTCATAAGCTTCCAATGAAGAAACAGACTCTGGGTTTTGGGATCTCTATTTCTGAGAAAAAAATAGTTTAAATGGAGCTGAAGTACTTTGGGAAATAGTAGTTTAAAAATAAAGCATGTCATAATCTATGTCGAATACATGTTGGCTCAGAAGGATGCCTCAATTCAAGGAGACTTACTCTTGCCAAGTAAACTTGTAGGACTGCCTGGATTTAAAAATGATCCACTACTCCAGGCTAGCTATACCCTCTGGTGCAGAATGGAGAAGGTAAACACCGTCTGCTATCCTGTCAGGTGATTTCACAGACAGACAGAGAAACTGTACCTGTAGTAGTAACCTGAGGCTGGGAAAGATCTGGGAGAGACCCAGAGAAGGGATTTCCACCCAAGGAGTCCAATAGGGAGAGGAAGTTGAAATGGGCCAAAAAACTGATAGGAAGTTAGTAGTGTTGGAACAGGACAATGTGAAACAAGGAAAATAGCTTGTAAGCCAACATGGAATTAGGCAATCTTGGACTGCCAAAGAGATGCAGGATCCAGGGTGACTCAAGACCACGGAAGAGGAATTATTATGTCAGAGAGAGAAGAAAGCAGCGTAGGATCTGTCTACCTAGCACAGATACCCAGAGAGAGATGAGGATTGGAAGACATGAGAAAAAAGATCAAGGTGGCATCGCTATGACAGATGGCCAGTTAAATTTAATTAAAACCCTTTTTAAAAGATTTTTTATCCCGCCTTTCTTATTTTTATAAATAACTCAAGGCAGTGAACATACCTAGTACTCTGTCCTCCTCCTATTTTCCCCACAACAACAACCACCCTGTGAGGTGAGGGGGTGAGAGAGAGGGACTGGCCCAAAGTCACCCGGCCTGCTTTCGTGCCTAAGGCGGGACTAGCACTCATGGTCTCCTGCTTTCTAGCCTGGTGCCTTCACCACTAGACCAAACTGGCTCTCATTAATTAATTAATTAATTAATTAATTAATTAAACTGGCTGTCAGTAATTAAAACCTTTGATTGATTTTCTGGAGAATGTAGTAATAGCTAAACTTCTAGTTACAGCTTAGGGTAGGCACCCTGCCATATTAGCAGAAGCAAACAGGGAGATAGTTACTTGCAATAGTAGAGCAATTAGGCCATAAAGTAATTCACTATATTCCATTCTCCTTGGAAAGCAGATGCCAGAAAGGGGGGGGGGGGGAGCTGAAGTCTGTATGCCTTAGCTGAATTCCATTTGCATAATTAGGTGACTGACAGAGTCATTCTTGTAGAGCAATCAATGTCTTTCTATCCCTGATATGCTACAAATAAAGAAAAATTGTCCTGATTCACAAGAAAGACCTTATGTGCTACGACTGGTCTGATCAGTCCTGAAATTCACAGTACTTATCATCAGCTGCAATTCCATATCCAAATTTTATTTCATATGGTGTACATCTACCCAAGAATTGTGAGTGAATTCTATTCAATTCAACTGATTTAATTTTGATTAAATATGTCTAGCAGCCTTCCCAAACTGGTTGCCTCTTGTGTGTTGAATTAAAACTCCCATAATTACTAACCACCCCAGTCAACAGGAGGTAAGGTTGCAAATCAGTTAGTTCCTAAGTAGAAGTTAGTCCCATGAATTTTTGTACTAAATGCCTACATGATGCTCTAGATTCTTTTCATATGTACTCTTAAACTTCACAAAAATAAATGTCACCTTTCCACTTACTTACTTTTTTTGGCTCCTATTTTGCCTTCAATTGCATTTTTATTGCTAAATAAAAGCAGCCACAAGGTGGAGACCAGAAGACATGATCAAGCTGAGCTGTGTGTGTGTTCAGGGGAACTCTTTCTCCAGGCTGAGAAAAGTGTTCTTGGCTTCTTCTGATCCTAACTGGCATGCAGAAGCCCTCCTTCCTCACCAAAGGCTGCATTGGTAACACAGAATCACAATTGCTGCAAATCCCAATGGCTGGCTACAGTCCCCCATTTTTACAGAAGAGTGATGTCTCTTGCAAGTCCCTGATGGAAAATCAGATCTCCAGATCTGAGCAGATCAAAAGACTAATAATTGAAATTCAGATGGATTGAGATATAGGATTTCTTTAGGAGAAAGCTGTTGGGGGCCAACACTATTAAAAGTGTTTGCCGTGCTGTTATTAATAGGCAGAGTTGCTTTTGCAGGTAGGGATCAGGTGACCTGGCTCTGCTGATGGGCCATTTAATGCCAAGGAGCTTGTAATAAGAGCCTTGGCCTAAGCTTTCAAAATGCTCCATTTTTATCCTGTTTGTAGGAAACCTCCACACACAAATCCTTTGTTTACAATAGTTATTGAAACCCAAGCCACAGGGGAAAAAATAGAAATTGGCAAAGGGCCATGTTTACAAGCTCTGTTAAGAATGTCACTAAGGGAGCAATCCCATTCCTATTTATCTGAAGTGAGCCCCCTGACCTAAATGGGTCTTCTTTTAGAACAGCCATGCGTAGGATTGCCATGTTTCTGGGCTGTTCTCAGTGACTGATCCACAGCTCCAAATGTCATCCAGTTCCTGGCCCATAGTGTTTTGGTATCTGGAATGAAAGCTCAAACTAAGAGATGGAAAACCAGTGCCATCCCATTTCATGGAGTTTCTGGCTCTGGCTGGGTCATAGCTCTCGCCTCGCTATCCCATTCCACTGTAGCCTCCTGTTACACAGTGCAGCAGTCCAGGTTCTACATTTACCCCAACCAGAAATAAACAGTTCATCTCCCAGGTATTTGCGCTGTTTTCCATCTGTTGCAGTGCCACTCCCCCAAAGCTAACCTCCACTGCTGTTGCTATGGTCTCCAGATGACGGTCCAGCACTCTGAGTGGTGACACACAGCCCTTTCCATTCTTCAGAACAGAATTTGGGTGTGCACATGCATGGGTACATGCACACACACCCTTCCACAGAGGGGTTGTCAAGGACCAGCAGGGCTGGTGCAAAGGAGTTGCTTGCACACAGGCTCCTTTGTCCTACACGGAGGTTTGCCAAGAGGAAACTGCCTGAAGGTTCCACAAGCATCCCAGGAATCTACAGCACACACAGGCTGATGGATACATGAATGTGTGAGGAGCGAGAAGGAAGCTTTGGGTGGCCTCCTAGCGTACATCTGATCATTTTTCAGGGAGGCAGCAAAAAAGGATCTTGCCATTCCACAGGATTCAGATCCAGGTATAGATCTCTGCTCTCCAAGTTGAAAGCATGCAGCCTAGATGTAGCAATCTTTGGGGTGGGGTGGAGGGGCTTGTGGGTCAGGGGTGCTTCTCTGAGAGCCTTCTATTTGCACTCACATATACACGTCGGCAAGAGAATTCTGGCCTTACCTGCTCCCAGCAGTAAGCAGGATTCTCTCAGAGCTCTAAACCTCTCTCTCAAAAATCCCCGGTCTCCCCATGCCCCCAACCCCACAATATTTTTTGACTTGTTCACTCTGTAGAGGCAGATAACCCAACATTTCCTTGTTGCCTAAAGTTCAGCATTCCATAGCAATAGCCAACATCCCACTAGAAACAGAAAACAGAACAATTGGTTAGGACATACATTCTTTGAGTTTGGGTGATCAGGTGTAGAGTAGGATCTTAAAGATGTTAGAGAACTGCACACAAGTAAATCACAAGATATATTTACAGTATAATGTAAATATATCTGGGCATATCCAGGAAGCTCTAGGCTAGGGGATGGAATATTTCATCATAACTGAGTTGTGTGTGCCCGATGCCAAGGGAAAGATTGTGCTGTATAGGAAGAGAAGCTGCGCTTAACATCTGGTGTGTGGAATGGTGTAGGGAGGCCCACTGTATTTGGGGCAGCAATGAAAAAGTAGGAAAAGCCAGATCATAAACTTGAATGGGATAAAATGTTGCTTTTTCTTGGGCTGGGAAAGAATTTGGGGTTTCTTGCTTAAAAAAAAACACAACTATCTGAAAACTTCTTTTAGAATGCATTTCTACTTGAGACTGACAGGAATTTGTGCTTTTGGTTTTCAGTATTCATGGTTAGAGAAAGTTACTGGGCTGCAAGAAAAGAGAAAGGAATGGATTCCCCACCTACAGCTGTAGAGCTTCAGGTTGCTCGTCCCTGCTCTAGGATTAAGGTTTGCATATATGATAATACATATATCTTGTGTGTGTGTGTGTGTGTATACATACATACATACATACATACATACTGTATATAAAAATTATATATATATATATATATATATTTCCCTTGTTCTTTAGCTTTCTTATGTGCCTGAATTACATATTATTTATTTTCCTTCCTTGTTCCTTTCCCTTGACCTATTCAGAAACTTTACTGTAAAGCTTTGTAGATCATTTGTGCTATATACTGCAGGTAATCTTCATCAGAATTGCAAGTGGTCATATTGGAAGCCTAAGTCTATGTTAAATAAGAATGCGATATATCAGCATTTTGGCATTTCTAGGTATTGCTGTGTTTGAAAGAGCTAGATGTTTACCTTCTTAAAGATAAATATTAATTAGGTATAACAGCTAATCTGAGCTTAATGCCAGCGTGAATTGCGACCTAGTATATTAAAAGTCAGTCATTAGATGAGCATCTATTGTATTTGTGAAATAATAATGAATATTCAAGAATCAATAAGCAGATAAAAAGTAATTAAATACAGAAACTTCAAACTATTCAGAATGGTAAAAATGAATCAAAATGCCTAGTCTAATTTTAAAAACACTTTTGTTTGGTAAGTAGCAATGGGAAGTCATTCTATTGCTAGGGCATCCACAGTGAAGGAAGACTTCCTCTTGTAAGGATTTTTACTTCCTTCAGTTAAGGTCGCCAAATCATCACCGCAAAGTTTCTCCTACTGTTGCTGTTTACCATGACCCATCACTGCTACCAGGAAAACCCGAAGTCCTCACAATTCCAACCTGCGCCTGGAGCCCAGACATCACTTCTCAAGCTATTTTGTGATGTGTCTTCCCAATGCTTAAGTCACTGCAGTTTGCAGTTTAGAAGACAGGACTCCCCTAATCCCACATAGGATTACTTTTCTATCTATGCCAGTTGTGAGGCCTTTGGAAGGCTGTTTGGAACCCACCCATACATCTGGTTTTCCAGAGGCTGTTCAACTTCCGTTGGCTATGGCCAGCATCACTCATGGTTTAACAGGTGAAGAATGCATCATTTGGCTATAAGTGATGCCCAGTGATATCATAAAGGATACCAACATGCCCTCTTACCTCTTCCTTAAATGATTATTCTCTCCATACTCCAAAGCTACTGCATTTTATGTATTATAAAATTAATTATTTTCCCAAATAAATACTGGAGAAGTCATTTTAACCTAGTGCATGATGGGATTAGACATTTTCTCTTTCTCTTAGAGCAACATCACACCGTTTAGTGAAACATTATATTTGTCAGTATGGGAATGAGTTATCAAAGCCATTGCAAGATAATCTCTCCAGGAACTATGTTCATGATGCAACAGGAAGTTTACCATATTTTTCCATCTATAAGACACCCCCATGTATAAGACGACCCCCACTTTTCCAACCAAAAATTAAGAAAGCAATATTTTAAAGATAAAGCAGAACACATTTTTATTTAGTAATTAGGTAACATTTACATGATACACTCAGTGGGAGGAGGTCCAAACTGTCTCTCTGCAGCTCTATTTCCATGCTCTTCTGCATAACTGATCACATTCAGTCATGAGTGAAACTGCCGATAGCTTGTCTCTGCAAACAGACTTCCTCCAATTGATTTGTTCAGCATCAGCTGACGTCAGTTACATAAGACTCGTGATTGGAGGAAGCCTGTTTGCAGAGACAAAATATGGGCAGTTTCACAACCGCGCGGTTCTCTCCTCGGCTTACTTCTTTGCATAAGACGCCCTTCAATTTTTAATGTAACGATTTTAGAAAAAAGTATCATCTTATAGATGGAAAAATACAGAAATTAACTGTTTTTGAAATATATTTATAGAAGTCTTTCAGAAATATCCACTGGCTATTACTGTTAGGTCTCTTTCCATTGCCTGATCCAGGAGATGCTTTTAACCTGGATAGCTTATGACAAATCCAAGAAGTCAAGCAGGAAGTTCTTTAGTAACTGTCCTCACCTTTTGGCCAGTTCCCCATACAACTCAAACATTCACAGAAATGATCATCAACTCCTCTGTGCCTCTCTGATGAGCTTTAACTAATAATTAATTTTTAGACATGGACACTTTTCTTTTCACCCTCAACAAATACTCCCTACATAAAACCCAAAAGATATATGTTCACCCATATTAATACAGTGAATCATTGAGTTCAGGTGAAAAACAATTCCCATTCAGAGGCTTCAATCCTATTTCACTTACCCAAGAGCAAACTCCCATTAAACTCAAGGTGTAGGCTAGTGTATAGAATTGGGAGGTAAGATAATATAATAGAATGACAGGTTTATTAGCAGAAGACCTTTATCACTTGGAATGCAAATATATTATAAAATGAAATACTGAAAATTCTGTCTAAAAAGTAGACCTCCTTCATCCTAGAAATGTCGGAAGAAGGCATGTGTTTGATAAAAGAAGTCCATTCTGCAAAGCCATGTTCCAAGGACTGGGAGACCTGAGAAAAGCAGAAGCAAAGAGTACCCTGGGGTGAACTCAAAGTTGTCAGGAAAGGAAGAGCATACGATAGAATAAATTACTGGAGGCAAAAAGCAATGCTTGGGAAAGTTCAGGCAAGGGAGGGCATGCCCATGCAGTGTGCCCTAGAGAGCTGCCTTGGACTCGCTCCCTACATGTATGTGGGGTAATTCCATGAAATCAGAGTAGCCAGGCAGAAAGGTCTGAGAGCAGAAAGTCAGGAAAAAGGTACGATCCACAGAACTATAGATAAAAGAATGGAAGGTATACATTTATTTTAGCTTGAAGTGGCTTTTTCAAGCTGCTTATCCAGAACAAAATTTGAGACATATTATGAAACAAAATCTCTTCAGACTTTAGAAACCATTTTGGTTCCACAGACACGGTACAAGGCAGAACCTACCCACCTCCATTAACCTTCAGTACTAATAATTTGCCCAAAATAACTGGCATGGCAGTGGGGAGGAGCTGTCCAAACTAGGCAGTGCTGGATTTCTGATGGTCTTCTCTTATCTTCTCAGGTCCATGTTATAATAATCTCTTGTTTTCCTTTGGAAGATATAAGCAGTGTGAGCCAAGCTGAAAGTGATTTGCAGGATTCTAACCTTATGTTATTTTGCTCTCTAACTCACAAATTTGTGAGATGTTGATTTAGCATGTTCCAGAAGATTAAGCAACAGTTGCTGAGCTGAGCATAGATTATATGAAGTGAGAGAAGGAAATAATACTTGAAAGTCACCAAACATTGGTTGCAAGATAACAAAAATATGCTTCTTAGTATAAGTAAACTAATACGTTTCATTATGCATCATAAGCATTGAGTCATCCAGTGATAAGAAATTATACAATGTACACATGTTTAAACCTGTCCCCAAAGCTTCAGTAAAAAGTGAAAGATTGGACTCACTGCACAAAATCATAGAGTTGGAAGGGGCCATCAAGCCTCACCTTACTCAAAGCAAGGATCGAAATTAAAGCAACCCCAAAGGCTGTGCAGCCTCTACTTCTCTGGCTAATTGCTTCCACTGTTAAACTGCTCTTACAGTAGGAAGCTTTTTCTAAGATCCAGTTGGATTCTGCCTTCCTGTAACTTAATTTAAAGTCATTATTCCGTGTCCTACGTTCTGGAATGATAGATCAAAGGTCTTGACCTTCTTTATGACCTTCTTTCAGCTATTTGGAGAATGCTATCCTATCTACCCTCGGTCCAACATTCAGCTAACACAGATGCTAAGTGTTGGCACAGTCTTTGTGCTGTCATGATTCTTGGAAGCCAGACCAGTCGTTGGTTGAGAAAAGACTGAACCAAGCTCACAAAAGGACAAAATTCAGACCCACCCAACCCAGGCCTCTGCAGGGCTCAGCTGAGATCCTGAGGGCAAGCACTTTTGTCATTCTAATTCTAGCCTGCCCTTTGCAAAGATATTAATGGATATCCATTTCTGGGTATATGGAAAGATAGGTCAACATGGGTGGATGGATGGGGGAAAATTATATTTTGAGATGATCGGAACTAGGAATAACTCTCATGACTGTGCCAATTGTTCACCCAGGCAGCTACTCTAGATAGCCAATAAATCTGGTTTTTTAAAAGTTTTTAAAAAGTTTGCAGGTAATGGAATATCATGTCATCTTTTATTTTCTTCTGAGAAATTGTTCTAGGTAAATCATTATACCTTCTATAGATGTAGCAAAGGTTGCTTTTAAATTAGTTTATGGTTTTATTTCTTTAGTTTAGAGATGTATTAGTCATCTCACAGTCAAGCATTTTAGGCACACAGCTATACACACACACACAAATATAATAAAGAACAAAACAATCCTGCCTGTTGTTAAACAACAGACACTAAAACAGCAAAGATAACATTGATCAACAGACCAGTGGGCAGGGAGGGAGAAACCACTGAAAGGCCCTTCATCCCTCAGCACATGGGGAGCATTTGAAACAAGGCCCCTAAAAATTGTCATATGGCTTCATAAAAAATGAGACTACAGGTAGATAAATTGAACTACAGCATCCAGGTAACTCTAGGGATAGTAATTCTCCCCTCCTCTCCCCAAGGAGCTGAGGGCAGAACAGATGCCAATCCTCCCCTTTTCATTACAACTGTGGTTTAGCAATGCTGGCCCTCATTCTCTCTGATGCGTCTATGTGCATTTAATATTAACAGCATAAAATTAAGCCAGATCCATTGGTATAAATTCAGTCTGACTTCAGACTTGTGCACTCTCCCAAAAACTGTACAGAATATCATATGCATAGTTACATTCAGATTCTCCATAGTAATCTCAAGCATTTGATGATCCCGGTTCGGTGTGCCTTTGATCTACCTTAGAGTCAGACCAGAGGTTCGCTCTGGAAAACGCAATGTTGGCCTCCTTCCGTTTATTTTCCTTCTTCCATGATGTTTTCCTTCTGCCTAATTTGTTTTTTTGCATGTCAGGAATGTTTGTGGCTGCTCCTCAGACTGGATCGCCTATGCAGCGATGTGCCCCATGGGAGTAAGAACCTTATTCAACAGTCTGCATAAAAAGCGCTTCTCTGCTAGCGGAACATCCTGGCCCGCGCGAGGCTAAAGCGCACATCGCCTCGGAATGCATTGGCCTTCTAATTTTATGAATGACTCTATTCATGCGGCCCCTCCTACCTTTCCAAAGTCCCTCCCCTGGAATGTTTGGAAGTGCGCCACCGTTGCTATTGGCTGACAGGAGGTTCCTATTGGCTCCCAGCCCGGTAGGTGGGAGGGGCCCCGGGGAAAATATAAATACAGAAAGAACGGAATAGCTTTGTAGGTATTGAAAGTTGCGCAAAAGGGCGTGTATCAGTGTCCTGAGACCTTATAGAGACAAGGCATCTGGGAGACAATTTTGCAGCAACTTTAAATTCTGTCTCATCCCAATCCCTCGGGAGTTCGCTTCCCTGGTGTTTTTGTTTCTCTCCTTCAGCCATAGTCTCCCCCTTCCTGGCCGCCTTTTCTTATCGAACAGTAATGAGACTGGCTGCCCTGACCTGCGTTGCTTTCCTGCTGTATTTTTCTCTGGTGAGTAGTCCTAGCTAGACTTTTTCCTCTGCTTCGATAAGTGAATTGGGGGTGCGACGTTATTGACAACATGGCAGCAAGCAGCGTACTAGCCGTCAATCAGCAGAAATCATGACGGAGTTGGATCAAATTCTCACTAAATTTCCAGTAGAAGTTTCTAACTGGCTTAGCCCCCAACGCTGACTTTCTCGGCCGGGGGATTTGGCTGACTCCGATCACGCCCAGGTGTCGGGATGGGTGTACTTCCATTCGTGTTCCGGTTTCGTCTGGCCACCGAATTCGGCTCGGCGTCCGGGCACTTTCTGGATGCTCCGCAACACCCAGGAGGGCACCCGGCCAAACCTTACTGCCCCTCTAAACCCGGCAGCTCCAGGAATGGAACCGCCCCGTCGAACGTTCGGAGCGGTTTCCTTTTCTGGCTCTGTCGCCTGCCAGAGCTGCTGGTCGCGTGGCCTCCGGGGTCCCCGCGGCGGCCGCTTTGATCGTCCCGGCATTTGATCCCCGCGAGGTCCGTGGGACAGAGAGCTTGGGACGCCTGAAGGAGGTGGGAGGCGGCGGGGAGAGAACGCCGCGACTGCGCGGCACGCAGCGCCCTCTAGCAAACTATTTCGGTGCCGCCCTTAAAAAAGGGGAGAAGCAACCGGCGGAAAGGCGAAACCGCTCGCTCCTGAAGCGCCAGCCGCGGAAGGGACTTCGTGCTTTTGTTCTGAGCTGGAGGTTGGCGGATGGTTAGTTGGACGGTTTCCTCCGACGGCTGCCGAAAGAACTGCCTTTCCCGGCCGCTGGCTCTCTTTTGCAGGTCGCGTGCCGCTGCCCTGTCCCATGCCGCTGCGCCAGAAGCCCCCTTCGCTGCCCCCCCGGCGTCAGCTCGATTTTGGACGATTGTGGCTGCTGCCAAGTGTGCGCCCGCCAGCTCAACGAGGACTGTGACAGGCTGTCGCCCTGCGACCCTCATAAAGGCCTGGAGTGCAATTTTGGGGCCGACCCGTTAGCGAGTCGGGGCATCTGTTGGGGTAAGAGGTGCAGAATCTCTCTTATATTCTTAGCACGCACATAACCGGAGCTGGAGGAGCCTTCACAATCTGGTAGCTGTAGCTGAGGTGGATTACAGCTTCCTCCATTCCCAGCCATGCTGGAAGAGGGGTCTGGAGGTTGTCATCCAAAAGCATGTCTGAATGATACAAGGTTGGAGTTCCACTGTTGTATTTCTAGAAATCTACTGCTGAAATTGGGCTATTTTTAGCAAATAAAAAAAAAAATCAAATTCCTCCTTTAAAACAATTTTGTAAGCATTTTATAAAGGGATTTCTTCATGTTTGTCCTATTACAATATGTTAATAGTTACGAATTTGCAGTGAAGTTATAAATTGTTCTGGTTCATAACATAGTATTCACCCCAGTGAAGTTCCTAGGTGATTAAGCGTTGAAAAGTGGTTGACCTACTTTTCAGATAAGTTACCATTAGTTTCACAAGACAGCAGCATTCTATATGGGAAGCAGGGAATGGTTCCAAATCCACCTGCCCTAGAAAGATTCATTCATTCATTCATTGCTTTGTGGCAGATTTTGGCAGGGCACAATCTTTGCATGCAAAAAGGTCATAGGAGATAGTTGATACAGTATTTCCAAATAGGGTGGGCGACTGGCAGAAGGCCTGGAGAGCCACTGCCCATCACTCTGTGTAGACAGTTTTGACTAGATGGACCAATGGTTTAACAGTTTTGTTCATCTGAGCCATTGGCTTATAAATCAAAGTTGAACTGGTCTCCATGCCCCAGTGGTATTTTTCAGAGAAGTTCGGAAGTTATTGGAGATAGGGAGATCATTCAGAGCTGATGCAGATAACTTGTGCAAGTTTCAGAAATACTGTGTCTTATCCCAGCTTCCTCCAGATTGCTGGCAAGTATGGGACCTCTGTAGTGCCTAGTAGCTTCTGTGCTCAGTAGTAGAGAAATATACAAAAAGATCGGGGCAATGATATAAATCCACAGATTTGAGAGAATGGATATGTTTGTTGATCAGTACATGGAAGTGAAAATAAAAGTGAGAAAGAATGCACATAGAAAATTAGATTGCATAACTGAAGGAGGTTTGCTCCTTAGCAGGCAGAATAGATGACATTTTGTCCCAAGGTATTTCCATAGGTAGGATATCTAGGAAGTACACATGTGAGCAGACTTGCTTTAAAAACTGGTGACCTAGATCATTTAGGGAAGCCCATAACCTCATACACGCAGTGGAAAAATATACAGCAAATAAGAGAAACCCTATACACCCAGAAAGAACAATGAAAAGAAGACAAACAGCTGCAGAGCAAGAAGGTGAAAACCACATCCTTTTATGCTAGAATTCTTCTGACCAGACCCTCTAGCCCAGTGTTTCTCAACCTTGGCAACTTGAAGATATATGGACTTCAGCTCCCAGAATTCCCCAGCCAGCATGCTGGCTGCTCTAGCAGAAGGCCCTCCAATCCTGTCCCAAGCCACCGCAACCTGATCCCAGACTATGTGTGCTTTTGACATCCTGTTTTCACATGTCTATTTAAAGCTCAGGACACTCACCTCTTGTTGACATGGCCCCTCAAAACTCAGTTCTGCACATAAATATTTTTCTCTCACTTCTGATGCTGGTAGCCAATGGCTTGCTGTGTTTTTCACTTCTGCATAATCTAATTCTGAGGCTTTCAGGTATGTTTTGATGAGGACCACTCCCAGCTTGAACTAAAGTTGTATATTAGAGCAGACCAGTAGGAAGTGACCTTGAAGTCTTCTCAATACCTCTTGGTTATTTTTTGAGATCTGTTGTGCGATCAGTGCTCCCTGGTGACCATGAAGGTCAAATCCTAATTAGATATAGGCTGCGGGGGGATTTTGTGTTGGAGTTCAGAATGATGAAGATTTCCTTTTGCAGTTATTTCAAAGGATCTTATGTATGTTTGAAAATAGATTAATAAAAAACTATCTGGTTTGGGAGAAAAAAAGGAACTTGGGTGGCATGATTAGTGGTAGTTTGCCCTAACACTATACCTTGGTAGTTCATGCGATCTGTAGCTTCTAGCAGGATCCACTTATAAATGTGTAAGTTATATATATTATGTCTTTAAAGACACAACTACTAAATTGGAGTGACATCTTTTTTCTTCCCTTCCTCAGCAAAGCAAGAAGGTCGGACCTGCGAATACAATGGCCGTATCTACCAAAACGGAGAGAATTTTCAGCCTAGCTGCAAACATCAGTGCACTTGCATTGATGGAGCAGTAGGTTGCCAGCCACTCTGCCCACTGGAACTGCCTCTGGCCTCGCTAGGCTGTCCCAGTCCCCGGCTCCTTAAAGTGCCTGGTCAATGCTGCAAGAAGTTTGTCTGCAATAAAGGACCCAAGAAGTATGGAGGTGTCACCTTTGAGTACAACTCAAATGGAGAGGCCAGTAGCAATGAACTCATCTATGTGGGCAAAGGTGGACACTGGAAAAACCTGCCAGGTGAGTGGGCAGAAGGGAGAGACTCAGCAAAGTGTAGGGTGTGACTCAAGCCCCACCAGTGTAAGCGGGTGTGTTCAGTTAGGGTCTCTAAGCATTTCCAGTGTTCAACTGAAAGAAACATTCATCTTGGTAAAGTTGGAAAGAAATCACAGGGAGAGAGGATTTTGCAATTTATAATTGTTTCAAAGAGCTAGGGAGGGGTAGCTATAAGGCCACAAAGTTGCCTCTGTCAGGGATATTCTTTTGAAGGAACAACCAGTGCAGTGTACCTAACCAGAATATCCATTAGTCATCAACTTTTTAAGGCTGGAATGTCATAGGCTCTCTGCATGGGATTACTGCTTCAGGATAAGTTTACTATTCTTAAAGTAGTTTGTGGGGACACTTCATTCATGTTATATAACTCTAGTAGCACTTTTTAGGCCTGTGTCTTACTCAGATTAGGTTTTCAGGGGCAATACATGGAAAACCGCAGCAATATAATCTTAATGTAATTGAATGTGACATCAGTATAAGGATTCCTGCGGCCAGGTTTTGGCCAAAGGCGGTCTCCTAAAGTTGTTGTCCATTGAATTTTCTGGTTGAGGCTGAGTCTTTTGTTGTCTGTATGCAATCTGTGCACTCTCAAAAGTTTGTGCTTTGAGAAGATGGGCATAGGATATATAACCAGTTGAGCTTAAGAACAGTTTTCTTCCAACAACAAGAGATGAAAAGCTCGCCCTGTGTTGGGAGCTGATTCTAAGTTGGATGGAGACGCTAAACAAAAATAGGGGTAAGAATGGCAGTAGCCTGTTGCCCTTTTGGGATCTAAATCTGATGCTCCTTGAGGTCATGAAATGTGATTCTCCATTTGCATTTGCTTTGGTTTCCAGCTGCTATTTCTACTAAACATGCCTGGGGGTGATGAGGGTGGGGTCAGAAAACACTGCATCCATGTGAGGAGGTGATTTCACCTGATTTACGGAGGGCAACTGCACTTCTCAAGTTCTCAGATGATTGCAAGGGGATTGCCAGACAATTCTGTGGGTTCATTCTCACATCCTGCTAGCCACAGCAAGAAGATGGTTGACTGTTTTTGTGGGACACGTCCTCATGGCACTGCCTCCATCTCATTCCCAGCCCACTACTGAGGCAGCCTAGACCCATCCTTAGTTGTTCCAGTTTGGAAGTAGTGTTTCCTTTCCCAACGCAAAACTTCCCAGGCAGACGCACCTTGGGATGACACGGCCAGGGAGCACTGTCTGCTGAATTCCAATGGGTCTCTCCCCATTCAGCTGTTGGGCACTATGCCTCCATGAGTATTTTGGTTTTGGCTGCAACCTGGTCTTTTCACCTTTCCATTGGAATATCAGACTCCCAGGAGATCGATAGAATAGCAGGAATCTTGCTATTTAGTATGAGTGTACAGTACGTGTGTGTGTGTGTGTAAAAATAGGAAAAGCCTAAGAGACACACACACCCACAAGGAATGGGAGGTGGGAGAGGGAAAAGGTGCTTTGCCTGATCAAAAATGATTTGCAGAGGAAATTGGCTTCAGAAAATTAAAAAAAAAGATCTAGAGACAAATGATCTAAAGGCACAGTAGCACTGAGATCTTTCTGGGTCAGGCATCTCTGCATTTCCAGTGAGCTCTTTTGATCTCTCAGGCAGGCTTTTTGGCCAAAGGCGGTCTCCTAAAGTTGTTGTCCATTGAATTTTCCCCATCCCCATCTCTCAGGTGGGGAGGGCACAGATTGTTTGAAGTAGATATGTTTTCTATGACAGGACTATGAAATGGTGTCATAGATGCTGCCATCTAGAGGTTATTTGGATCATTGCAGGTTTTTCAGAGGATTGTGGATCTCCTGGGAGTGTGATAGGTCAGAAGAAGCAGGTAATAAATGATAAAAATTAAGGCTTGATTTATCAGCCCCACTGTCACATGTTTAGGAGAGTGCTCGGTGGCTGGTTTTTCTTCTGGAAAGCTTGGCAAGGAATCCATCAATCACTGCCCTGAAACTACCCTGTGTTAAAAGTTACATGAAGGCAGCAACACTGTCCATCCTTGTTGCTGAGGCATGATAAAGTTAGGTGGGAGGGGCAGCACAATTTATGTCAATATAACTTCTTCCCAGCTCAAGGACAGGAGGAAACACATGGCTGTGAGAAACAGCCCTGCCTCTTGTTTAATTTTCCATGGCAAAATAGAGGCAAGGATCGTCCTCAGACATTCTTAACCTTACAGGGGTGAAGAAGAAGAGGCATGTTCTGCAGACATCAGGTGGGCCCCACTGACTTGATACACTGCTTAGTCACCAAAGTCTTAAACCCAGCAAAGTTGGTATCTAAACCCCAGAGCTCATATTTGTTCTATTTCTTCCTCTTTCTTCTCTTTTCCCTGCTATAACCATCTTTTCTGTATTTCCTCCATGATACATGGCTTGCTTTGACCTCTTCATGCAATTCCCATTTTGAGTAGCAGGACTGCCACAGAGGCTCTTCTCAACATAAGAGCATTGCTGGATAAATCTGAGCATCTAAATAATTCAACACTCTGTTTCTGAAAGTGCCCAGCCTCTGAGCAACTCACCAGCAGTGCACTAATGGTTGCCCACCACTGGTCCATCAACAGCATCTTGTTGCTTACAGTCATGTGCAGTTGTTCTGCTCTTTGTGCCCTTGGGATCCGTGTGATGGTGAAGTAATGAGGGTTTCCATCTCTGTCCCCAGGATGGAGGCCATTCTTCCAGGATCAGGTTACAAAGCAGGAGCGCAAATGCTTGGCTCAGACCACACACTGGTCACCGTGCTCTAAGAGCTGTGGATTTGGCATCTCTACCCGCATCAATAGCAACAATCCCCATTGCAAGCTGATCAAAGAAACTCGGTTGTGTCAGATCAGGCCCTGTGGGCAGCCTGATTTTTCAAAGCTAAAGGTGAGATTGCAGAACCCAAAGAAGGGGTGGGGTGGGGGTATTGGTAATAGCAGCCTTCCCCATTGATCCTAACCACAGACCATGCTGTGTGAGTTGACCCTTTGTAATCCAAATGGGGAAGAGAAGCTTACAGTTACAGCCCGTTTCTGGAAATCAGAATGGGCACGTATGTGTTAAGAAATAAACAAATGTGGGTTTCCTGCAGCCAGGTATTGGAGAGATTCTGGGTAAGGAATGAGGTGTCTAATGAATGGAAAGGAGTCAGTGTCTCCTAACTGCATGCTGATCGGCGGTTCTCATTTCAGGCACCCTAAATGAGTGTTCTGTAGCTTGATCTTCTCCAGGGATATTTGGGACTACAACTTCAGAATTCTGCTGCCCATGCTGGTGGGAGGTTTAGGCTGGGTTGCCCCAGTACACCACACTGAGGAAAGCTATACTAATTCATAGCACTCTGGGGCTGAGAGAGGACTCTAAGTGTAGCATTAAATGCTTTCCTTTCCTTTTTCAGAAAGGCAAGAATTGTCTGAGGACACACAAAGTGCAAGAGCCAGTGAGATTCAGTTATGCTGGTTGCAAAAGCCCACGCCGTTACCAGCCAAGTTTCTGTGGGGCCTGCCTGGATGGCCGCTGCTGTGTACCCCTGCGTACTCGTACACTAAATGTACCCTTCCGTTGTCCTGATGGAAGCACTTTTACAAAGAACGTCATGATGATCCACACTTGCCAGTGTGGGGCAGCTCACTGCCCACTGCTGAGTGAAGCTGCTATGGGCCCCCAATATCAGCTGAATGGGGACATTCACAAGTTCCTGGAATGATAGAGCATGCCGAGTTCTCTGCTGGTGGCTGGCGAGCTGACGGATCTCCCAAATTACTTTGGGTCATCAAGGCCCCCTGCTTGATCCATGAAGCTAAGACAAGCTGTAGTTGCTCTGCTCTCCTGAATGCAAATTTGGAAGACAATATGGCATTTGGAAATGGCCTAACCCTTCGGTATTTGCAGAATGCATTGGGCTATGTTGGGAGCGTGGATATCTAGTGGCTGGGAATGGATCGAATAGCACTGATGTCAATCTCTCTATTCAGTCCAGCCAGGCTCAGGCTGGAACTGAGCCTTACTCTACTAGTGGAAGACTCAAATAAAGACTTCTGATTGTTTGAATTTCATGGCCCTCATGCTGGAAAGAAGGAGGAAGCACAGCATTATGCACTATTGGTAGCTGGAGGGTTCTGGTTCAGGTTGCCAAATCCCAACATGGGCAGTTTTGACATCTTCAAGATCCCAGGACTTGGAAAAAAACATAGTACACTTTAAGTTAGATAAGGAGCAACTATGCTGGAGTAAGTTGTCCTTCAAAAGAGGTATAATTCTGATGAGTTTGGGATCTGGCAATACAACCTTAAAGCAGCCTAATGAATAAGGAATTAGAAGGAAATGCGAGACAAAGTTCAGGCAACAAAGTATGTATTCCCCCACCCCCAACCCTCCTGTGATTTTTCTGACCAAGTGGCCAGAAAGAAAGGCTGGCTGGATCTTCCTCTCCCTTATATCACCATTGTTCACGTCTACTCTATTTACTTCCCCCTCATCCTTCAGTGCTAGTTTGCCCACCGAAGGCTGCCTTATTGCCGGCACACAGTGCCCCCTAGTGGCAAGATATTTTCTGGATGGAGCCACTTCCAATGATCCAGCAGGAAGGGAGTCTGCATAAAGACCCTAGGCCTCCACGGTCTACCTTCAGTCTCTTTCTCTAGTTTGCACTTCGTTAGGTTACCAGACTGTTGTTGCCAGTCTAGCTTTTACGCTTCACATTCATGGAGAGATGTTTCATATAGAGGAAAAATGAAAGTACTTTATGGGCAGAACAAACAGACATTTTAAAATGGGTTAAAGTGGAGTTGAAAGAGGAGGTGTTCCATATGTGGGAACTTTTTCCCATGTTAACCTCTGCTGAACAAGTTTAAAAAGTTTGTCCAAAGATGATAGTTGCACAGAAGAATTATGTGTTGGGTGGCAGCAGCAGAGATGTATAAAAAGCAGCGCCTGAGATACCTTCCATTCTCCAACCAATGATTGAGCCAAAGAGCACCCTTTACAAAAGCACTTAAAAAAAAAAAAAAGCATCTTGCTCCCACTCTGTTCTTGGTGAACAGCAAAAGGAATGGTCAAAAGAACAGGGCGCAGCGTTAGAAGGGACTGAAGTCAAACTGGGGCAGTTGGGAAAAACCTATATTTATGTGTGCAGCAAAGTACTCTTTTCTCTGAAGATGATTTTATTTTATGGACTTTGTTTTGTTTGTTTTGCATGAAGGAAAGCTTCAACACTAGATTGGAGTGACGGCTATTTAGCTTCATAATGAAGCCCTCTGTGCATTGCCTTCTGTATGTGAAGCTTTGATTCCATGCTTCCTATCTTAATCTTAGAGCTGCGAGAGTGAATTGTTCAGCGTTTGTCATTTTATTCTCTGTTTTGTGACCCTTCCTGCTTGATAGAAGGCTCTGCAGCAGGGAAACAGGATGCTGCCTTTCCAAAAGAGCTGATATTCATAATGGGCTTGATGTAATACTTCCAAAACAACCTTCTGCCAGAGATAGACAATGGAGTGAGTATATCTTATGGGCTTTGATTTCTCTTGATGGGTGGTAGGCATCTGGTGCCCACTAAATGCATTCAGCTGTAATTACCATCAACCTGAGTCAACATGAACGGTGGCAAGGGATTGTGGAACCATTACCCACTCCCAATCTGTGGTCCAGGGACCACTATTTGCCCATGGGGGTCCTCCAGGAAGGGCTGTAAGGGGCACACACATACACACACAGCCCAAATCCAGTGAGATTACAAAATCTTGTGAAAGGGTTGTGTTCTTGCTCACCATCGCCTGAGAACTTGACATTCTTTGTTTTGGCCTTTTAAGTTTAAAATTAATTATTATTTGATTTTGGGATCCCATGAACACTGTGTGTGTGGGGGGGGGGGTCAAATGCCATGGTGAGTGTAGGCACCACATGGTTGATCTCTGGCTTATGTGGCAGCCCTCAAAAGCTTTCATTGTAGGGCTTCAAATGAAGGAAAAATTGAAAGTCACTTGGAGGGTGCTAGCATGCTTTTGATTCTTAGAACCATCACTTTTGAATCTCCAACTCTCTCAAAATGACTTTAGAGATGGTTACAATAAAAGCAGCTGACTATTCTTGAGCTGTGGGGGGTGACCATTGCTAGCTACTTGCATTGGAATGGTATTTTGGACTCTTCCTCCCAAATCTGTAAGGGAACAGGCAGGACCTGGCCTTGTTTGGAATGCTTCTGCTATTTTTAAATATATTTTATTCAAAGCTATGCTGGTCCTTTATTTCAACGAAGATAATATGGCTATAATTCTGTACATTGTCATGTCCCTCCCCACGCCCTTTGGTGGAAGATGTACAGCCTCTTGAAGAAGAAAACTGAGAGCAGTAAGGTACTTCTGAATTTCTGGAGGCAGAACAGGAAACTCCTGATTCCTTCCAGATGAACTCCTCAGACCCTTCCTTTTACAGAAAACATCACTGGATATTGAATAATCAGCTGAGCCATCCCCTAGCATCTGGGAGCCCAGCAACACAAGGCACTGGCATAATTGTTGAGCAATGCCCATTTGAAAACCAACCAACCAACCAGCCTGCTGGTGAGTATTGCCAAGAAAAGCATTCCTCATGAGTTGGAATATTCAAAGGCAATCTTGGATAGCGCTCAGCCAACCTTGTGTAGAGCTTTGGAAGTCAGGTTTAAATGCCTTTGCTTCGAGGATGCGGGTTCAATTTTTTTTAGATCAGCCCTTCCTTTGCTTGGCTTTGTGCAGCTCATTTTGCTGCATTTCTGCAGGTAGGTACTGCTGTGTCCTTAGCAGGATGCACACATGCACATACACACACCTCCTACTACATTAGGCCCGCAGTCCCTATTTCTCAGGAAGCAATGAAAGGCTTTCATGAGATATTAACAAGAGTGTATGTTGTATTTATATACATCATTTATAGCAGCCAGTTATGTTAACCTCTATAGCCTTATCTTTTAAAAGCTGACACATTCAATCAATACGTGTGTGTAATAAGTATAATATAGTGCTTTCAGCATTCTCAACCCTGGAACAGAATGTGTTGTGCTGACATAGTCAGAGATTAGAGAGACCAATACTAGTGGAACACAGTCCAGTAGTTATATATAACAAACCTTGGTCCATGGATGATTGACTTAATCCAATGCAATTTAATTTGTCAAGGGCTGTGATGGATGTGGCATATACATATCCAATATGAATAAAGCTGAATGTGGGAGATCTGGAATCATTCAATAGGAATTGGTTATAGCCAATAGGGATACTGCTATGAAAACAATAAAATAAAATCCGCAATATACAACATTAAGTGACAACGTACTATACTACAATGTACTATACTACAATAGCACACACATGCACGCATATATAATTATTCTAATCTGACATTGCTGTAGTAATCCCAGATGAATGTGTTAGCAAAGTGTAATTATTGAATGATGGGAGAGAGAATAAGATTGCATTTAGGATACCATTAAGACTTGCATTTAAAGAAAGAGGATAAGTTTAGAAGATAATAGTAATCGTTCAGTATAACATTTAATGTATTTTCATATTTATTACATTCATAGAGGACAGTCTATCACTGGCTATTAGTCTAAAAGGCTCAGCATGATCTCCAGGTTGTAGGAAAACAACAGCAGGCTGTGTCTCCCACAATGTGAGCCCCCCCCCCACCTCCAATTACATTTGCATGGCCACCAAGATGGGCCCTGGATGGATCAAACAGGGCTGTTCTTTTATTCATTCTGAAAATATAAATGATTATGGAATGCTGCTTTAAGTAAAATATTTAACATAAAATTAAACAAAATAGCCCAATATTGTTCCCAGTGATGGCAGAGGCTCTTTAAGGTTTCAAACCTGGATTTTTTTTTTTCAGTCCTTGAAGATGTCAGGGATTGAATCTGAGAATTTCTGCCTGCAAAGCATGTGTTCAAGCATTTATTTATTTATAATTGATTTATAAATAGAATATATAAAAACCACTTATCATTTCCATTCCTATGGTCACCTACTTGTGCAAATTCTGGGTAGCTTACAATGATTAATCATGACAGGTCTTCTTTTTTATAGAGAAATATTCAGATAAATGTGCAAAACAGAAGAAGAATTTAGAATGCAGGTTATGAAAAACATCCCGTTAAATCATACTGATGAGGGTAAGGGATTTAAAACAAAAACAACAAATAAAAAGGATGAAAGTGGTAGATAATAGTTTTCAAACATCTAAAAAAGAAAAAAAAATTGCCAAGGGGATCCCTCTGTAAACTGGGTGGGTTTATCTGACAAGAGCAGTATCGTCCTGTGTCTTAGAGCTGCCAATTTAAAATTTCAGAATGTCCCTGATAAAGTGTTGCTTCGAGATATTGTGAGTCATTTTAAATAGTGGATCATACAGTACTGTTTCATGTAGAGGCTTAATAGGGCTTGGTGAAATTCTTAGATCTTGGCAGATACAAAGGATACCACATACTGATCTCAGACCTAGAATACTTCAGATTCCTAACTAAAGTTAGGGAAAAAAATCTTAATTGGAAATTTATATTTGAGGTACATAAGAAATGGGAATCTTTCCCAAAATATCAGATCTTAACATTTAATGACTTCAGACTCTGGGGATATGCTCAATAAGGTTTCCTCAACTAGGTGGAGACTACAATGCCCATTGGTGTTATTATCATCACCACTACCACCTGCTTTTTTTCCAGAAGCAAAAAGTGGCTTACGCAGGTTTTTCCTTTCTTTGTACTTGCACCACAACCCAAGTATACAGGTTGGATTGAGAGAATAACTGGCCCAAAGTCATTCAGTGAATTTCCCTCTTTGTGAGGGAAGTGAGGGTAGACATGAATTTGGGTTTCCACAGTCCTAGTCCAATACCTTAATCTCTACACCAGGGTTCCTCAACCTTGGCAACTTTAAGATGGGTGGACTTCAACTCCCAGAGCCTTGGCTGGGGAATTCTGGGAGTTGAAGTCCACCCGTCTTAAAGTTGCCAAGGTTGAGGAACCCTGCTCTACACCATATCGATCTGAACCTTAGGGAAAGTTGCTCTATGGTCTCATTCTGAAAAAACAGCTATAACAACAATGTATTCAAGACCTAGAAAGCAATTTTCTTGGGTTAATTTATTATACCATTAAAGCGTTATTGCCATCTAAGGGTCAGTCTTTGTGCTGGCTGCCTGAAATATGATTTTTAGAGTGTGAGATCAAGGCCTTTTGCTTTTAGACCCTCTTCTATTGCCAGAGGGTGAGTACTAGATTTATACTGATGACAGTTCTGGTCTAAAATGATTATATTGTTAAACTTTTCACTCCACCTAAATTATCTCTCTTTTGGCCTGCAACTGCAGCCTAATATGGTGCATCTTTTGGGAAATAAATCACTTAGAAACAAAACAGCAGAATATAGAAGTAGAGATAATTTTTCTGGTTTCTAACAGCAGAATTTACTTGAAACTTAAGCCTTTCAATAATACACAAGAGCACTTAGAGTAGCAGTAGCCAATTACTTTGCTAGATAGCTTGTATAATCTCTAGCCTTTCTCAACTGGAAACATCTCTTCTGATTTGGGATGGTTGCATACAATACCGAGTACTGAACATGGAACTTAGATTTCCAAATGTAATTTCCTTCCATTCCATCAATCTGAAACACTCTGGTTCCAGAAATATAAATTCTACAAATTAGGGAAGTCAACTGGTAAGTAGAAACAGACAACTAATTTGTTGATCTTCCCTACTAACAGCATAAAGGTTATTGAAGGAAGACATAAAATAGAGCTGTTACCACTAAACACTGAATGCATCATTTGGTGTAGAAGGCAAGGGAAGAAGGCAAAGGGGATGTATAAACTGGGTGATTTCCACCCTACCACAAACAAGTAAATGGTATCTTTACAACTGAAATAGCATTGGTCATATATGGTGTACACATTTTAAGCCCAGGAATACATATGCAACTTTTCAGTACTTTTAGTCACCTCTTGTTTAAGCTCTGGTGCTTAGCCAGGTTAACAACTCTCTGTAGCTTGCTATAATAGGCATAATAGCCACTTGTGACTAACTTGAACCTGTTTCTATTCTTTCCATCCCAATGGAAAGTTGGAAATAAATTACAT
Organism: Python bivittatus; assembly: GCF_059951505.1. Lineage (NCBI taxonomy): Eukaryota > Metazoa > Chordata > Lepidosauria > Squamata > Pythonidae > Python > Python bivittatus. Next base: position 13,213,346 of record NW_028277035.1, on the reverse strand, counting down.
AAAGGAGCTCAGCAGGATAATTCTCCAAAAACCGAAGAATGGGACGAAATTTGGCCTGGAGGAAAAAGTTAGCAAAAGAAGACTAAGTTTGAAAATGGGCCTCTGGAGAAAAACATTACAGGAAAAAAAGTGCATTCTTCTCCCCCCAATGCATTCTTCTGGGAGAGGAGTTGGGTGATGACTCAGAAAGTTGCTGGTTGGTCCATTCCAAGCCTGTACTTCCTCTTCTGTCTCAGTCTAGAGCAGATCACATGAAGTCTGCTCTGTGCTTCCCAGCAGAAAGACACACAAAGACCCAAGACAAGGGAAAAAGCAAAAACACATAGACACAATATACTACTTTGATATACTGAAAAAATACAGGACTGCCTATGGTAGCCACTGTTGGTAAAAGAGCTGGAAAGAATTCCAGAAGCCACATTCTCCATGTTTCCCCTACCTTAGTATTCTTTCCAACCCAATCTGGGAGAGAAATTGTGTAAAGGAGTTGGGATGCTGTTTGTCTATATGACCATCATTAGGATAATCCTCTTGAAAACCGAACAGAACAGAATCAAAGGGGGGGTGGGGGGAGAAGCCAGCAAAAGGAAGATTGATCTTGAAAATTGGCTGGATCGAGCCAGGAGGAAAGATATTCCAGGAAAAAAAAACCCCAACCCATCCCACGGGGAAAGGCAACTGGGCAAAGGCTTGGAATCTTGCCGACTCTTCCATTCTATGCCCCTCCTTCTTGGAAAAATGGCCCAGAGTAGAGCTACTATGAAGGGGTTGGGAAGAATTCCAGAAGCCTGCTCTGCTTTCCCTAATTTATTACTAATAATCAAATTATAGCATTTTTACTGACACTTTTATAGTTCTTGGTACTTTCCTAAAAACATTAAATCAAGTACTTCCACGAGCTGAGCTTTACTCCTGGTGACTACATTGCCAGGTCGTGTTAATTGTCTTGGCAACAATATGGAAGTGGTTTGTCATTTCCTTGTTTAGGGTTTTTTTTTTTTTAACTTCTCAGTCTAGCCCATCACTTTGGTATGTCCTAATGATCTCACATCCAAGAATTAACCAGATCTGACCCCACTTAGCCTTTTCAAATTCACTGAAGTTTTAATAGGTCTCTCTCTCTCTCCCTCTGTTTCACTGAATTTGGTAACTATATTTTGTAGACCATTCTGTATGTATTTAGTTTGTATAAAATTAAAACACTTATTTCATAGACTATTAATTATGTATTTATTAGCTAGCTAGCTAGATACATAGCCAGGCAATAGCCCAGGCAAGACAAAGTGAGTAGTTTTAAAGTCACAACTAGTTATGAGATTAGAACATGTGAAGTCCTTAGAACATGCTTAGAGGAAAGAGGTTCTGAGTGTAAATCCTTTGTAGGCAGAAATAACCAAGAAGCACAGATGACTTGAATGTGAGGCAAAAAATATGGTGGGCATTTCCAGATGTTTTGACTTTGGCTTCAAGGTTGCTATGGGTTGTGTTCATGACTAAAGGACCTTGCGATTTCCATATCCTGGGACAGAGGGTTCTTATCACTGGACAAAGCAAGGGGGGCACAAAAGTTGGATTAAGGATTCAGTCTGGAATTTGTCTGATTATATACTGAGGAGTTGATAAAGTAATTTAGAAGTCGGATCAAAGGCATGAATCTGTGGGATTCAAGATTCCCTCCCCCACCCAATACTGCTAATACCAGCTGTATATAGTCCCTGCCATATTACAATTGCCAGGATTCTTTGTGAGTTTAATCTTTCCCCAATCTTGGAAAAATAATTTGAAAAGACTAGGCTGGCGAAGATGTGGCCCACCAAATGTTGTTGAATCCAACTCCTGTCAATTCTAATCAACATGATGAAAATATAGGGATGAGTTGAGTTACACCTATTTTTTTAAAAAAACTAATCACAACAGGATTATTTTCTGAGAAAATCTTCAGGGATTAATGTTTCTTTTGTCCCTCATTGTTCTTTTAGTATAATGGTTAAACTGTTGCATGAAGATAGACGCTGGGTGATAGGACAACATTATCTCTACCTCAAAGAGATGTTGTGAAGATAATTTCAGAGCAATCCTACATACTAAATGCAATAAAGAAACCAATATCTGTAAACGAAAAATGTTTATATGGGTAAATCATTTATGTATTGTGATTTTTTTTTTAATCTGATTTTTCCTTTACTTTCTTCTTGCGTCAGGAAGAGATTGGGAAGGGTAGCATAAATGATCATTTTCCACATGCTCAAAAACTAAAAAAAAATGAAATTTACATATGCAGATTATCAAGGATTTTCATATATATGTATATATATGTATATATATATATATACATACTGCATATATATGAAATTTTAAAAATAAAACAATACAAATTTTGAAAGAAAAAAATAAGGAAAGTAAGGAAAAGTAATAAGTAAGTATGTGAAAATGTGCAAAGAAAGAAATAGGGAAGAGAAAGGACAGGACAGGACAGGAAAGGACAGGGAAGGACAGGACAGGACAGGACAGGACAGGACAGGAAAGGAAAGGAAAGGAAAGGAAAGGAAAGGAAAGGAAAGGAAAGGAAAGGAAAAGTTATAAAGAAGTGGCTTCCAATCTTCTTAACAGCAGTTATAAGTACATTTATATTTTACCCACTCTATGGTTACAGCACAACTCTCTTCTTTTTATAGTCTACCCTTTGTAATCATTAAATCCATAAATCACAAGTTCATTTTTTTCTTGTTTCAGCAAAAAGTCCATAAGGGGTTTCCAATCACTAATAAATGTAGTTACTGTCCTTTCCCTAATCAAGCAAGTCCATTTTGCCATCTCTGCTAATTCAGCCATTCCTCTGTTGTGGGAATTTCAGAATCTTTCCATTTTTGAGCATATAATAATCTTGCAGCAGTTTTCATATATAAAAACAACCTTCCATAACTCTTTTCTAATTGTCTATCCATTAATCCCAACAAGAAAAGTTCTGGTTTCAACTGAATAGCAGATTACCAAGGATTTTCAATCTATGAACCAGGTACCTAAATACTGTTCCTTCATTGAGTTATTTAGTGAAACTATAATTATGATATTGGGTGTTGATCTCCATGATCATTCAGAAAAGTCTTACAGCGCTGTAAGTATTTGCTCTAGGACTGAAATTTGGTTAAGAGTGTTCACCTGAACTTGTGAAACTATTTTGCTGCTGTCAAAACTGCCCCAAGAATCATAAAGAGGGAATAAAGCAAATGAAAACCTTTCAGCAAAGCCTTTTCTCTGTTTAATAGATAACTTCACCTCTCATAACACAGTGGCCCCAATTTTCTTTGTCCTGACTTTCCATGCAGACCATTCAGTTTCTTCCCCTAACCACTCTTTCTTCTCTTAATTATAATAGCAGTTACAGCATAGAACCAATTTGTTATATCCTATTATAATAACACAATTCCTGGGGCTTCACTTCCTGGGACATTGCTACCTATTCTGGAGTACTGGAATTGTTAATTCTTTGCTGACCCTTGTAGAGGCAATATCTCAATGATTCTCTTCCTCCAACAGGCTACAAGAGTTGACAGATTTTTAGGTAAGGTTGAAGGACAGTGAGATATAATAATGTTGTATTGATATAATTTGGTTTATGTTTTGGACCTTCTTCCAAACAATGGGATAATTTAAGCAGCCATTTTTGGAGATATCTTCATTAATGCTTCTATTTTACCATAACAACAATAATCTTAGCTCCTGGTTTTTGCAAAGATATCTCATTTTACTCATATTCTGTCAACAGTTTTTCTATGGATCTTCTCTTATCTTTTGGCTTCATATCTGCCTCTTTCTCTGCTCATTCATATTTTCCCTTCTCTCTTGTGTAAATGTTTTCTCATTTTACAATTTCAAAAAATTCCAAGAACTTTTCTTCCTATTCCTTCTGCAGTAGAAAAAAAAATAAACATAATGAGAAATGAAACATAGGTACTATAAGTAAAAATAATCTAGCAACATTTACAAAACAGTTATTGAGCATCAGTCCTTCTGGCATTGCTGATATAATTAACCATATCATATGTAATCCTTGAGAAATAGTATTAAATCTCCTGATGAAATTCCAGTTTTGCTTTGACGGCCCACTTGAAGTCAGTGGAAAGGCCTTGAAAAGTCCACTGAGAGACAGTGAGTAAGTTCAGGGGTGAAGAATTCTATAAATGACTAAGTAAACATAGACTTGCCATTTTAGAATAACAGTAACAGGCTGCTAGTGTTTTACCTTTGTCTTTAAAAGCAAAGTCACAACAGGTGGCAGCCCTTAGCCAAATTTGGCTGCCTCAGAATAGCAGGGCTGAGGTGGGTAGCATTTGGAGGGGAGACCCCCGTGAATCTCAGAGTCAGAGACTAGACTTGGAAGTTGAAAAAAAAAACTTGCAAGAAGACAATGGTGAACCATTTCTGTCTTGTTGCCAAGAAAATTATATGGTCATCACGTCCACAAAATCACCAAGAGTTGAGTTTCACTCGAAGGAGACTTTTTACTTACAAAAAAAAACCCCAGACAAAACTTCTAGACTGATTAAAATGGTTACTCTGAGATTATTACATTTGCTTCACCATGGATTTCCAATTTGTGGTTGTTTTTTTTTAAATACAGCAATGGTATGGTGGAGGGAAGTGGAAGACAACACAGCTCTCTTTCTGAATGACAATGAAATAGTCCCAACACTTTTGTTTCATCATTTTGACCATTTTGTACAGGAAGGCATTGACTTACAAAAATAATCAAGTACAGCTGGGCTTCCCTGATCCTTTGGTAGAACTCCTATCAAAGACTAAAGGCTGCTGAAGGCTAGAGTTTGCATTTCAGCTCGATGGAATACTTTTGTTCAAAGTCAGTGTATTACCAATTAAATGTACGCAATCTTTCATAATCACTACCATTGGAAGACCTGAAAGACCAGGTCAGGGACAAATTGTTGTGGAGAAAATCTGTCTATCTGGTCACTAAGAGTTGATGGCACATAACTGATCAAATCATCATCACACAACATTCAACAACTACTTTTTTCTAGGTTGTGCATACAAAGGATTGCAGTAGGGCCTATAAATGTAATTATAACATTACTTGTGGTTTACGTGGAAGGCCTGTAGGGTAGGAGTCGTTTCGGACATTCTCTTTCATACGACGGAATTTTTAATTAGAGAATTAGCTTAGATGGGTATATACTGTACTAGGAAAGCAAAGCTTACGCGTGATGCGCGCGCGCATCCTGAGGGCGTGGATATGGATTCACCTAGGGCGCCGTGTGGCCTATCAGATGAACTGTTTAGTCAAGCCTCAACTCCCGCTCCGGAAAGGTGGAACCTCCCCACGCGGCTCTGCTCCTGCAGGGAGGTGAGGGTCCAGCTTAGTCTCCTGAGGCCAGCTCATCTTGGCACCCGTGGAAAAGGGGCCTAACCCCGCTCGTCCTCTTTCCTTTGCAGGGAATCCCGTTCACGCCCCCAGCCTCAGACTGCCGCGATGTCCCTTGGTGCATGAATCAGACCTGTTTTCTGCGCGAGGAGGTATGACTTAGAAGGTTGGCTAATAGCACTGCGGCAGCGAAAGGGTTAGCGCGCTCCCTCCCTTCTCCCCTTCCCTTTTTCCCGGCTGAATTGATCTATTAACCAGCTGCCACATTAGCTGGGGGTGGGGCAAGGGGTACAATAGCTGCCTCTTGTAGCCCGAGACAATCGATCAGCTCAGCCCCGGCTTCTTCGCGGGAGTGACATCATCCCTTCCAAATACCAACCAGCACTGCCATTGGCTGGCCAGGTAACTGAGATGGGCATTTCTGGTTCCCCCGCCCATCCTCGCCCAATGCCTACTTTGTGGCGGCGGCGCTACGCTCGTCCTACATACGCCCAGTGCAAGCGCCCGCCGGCACCAGCAGGGGCACAGACCGGCCCTCCCGCAGACAAAGCCAGGCCGGAGTTCGCTCGCTCGGTGCTGGAAGGAAGGTTGGCTCGGCTGCCCGGCGCAGCGCAAGCGAGGTAACAGCCGTCAGCATGCGCCGGGCGGGGGACGACGCCGGAGCTCCTGGGCCGGCGAGGCGGTTCCCGGCCGGCGCCCTGGGAACTGCAAGCGGGGGGGGGGGGGGGCGGAGGGACGCTGGATGACTCTCTCCCCGCCGGCTTCGCGCTGTTGGGGATCGCCTCTGGAGGGCAAGGGATGGGCGGCGTGGACGAGAGAGCCAGGTGGGGGATGCCGCGCGCCGAGAGGCAGCTCGCCGGCAGGTGCAGCGAGGGAAGGAACCGCGCCGCGGTGGGTTGGTGGGCTGGGCCGAGCTGTGGCTTTGTTAAGCTGGGCAGTTTCTGAATGGGTTCTTTTTCTTCCGGCCGAAGGAAAACTCAGGAAATGGATCCGGAGTCTTTTCTGGGCATGAACTCTTCCTTTTTGGTTACCCTGTTGGGAAAAAGAATCGCATTTTAGCCGCGGCGGTTTCCACCCCGCCTTTGCCTGCCTGATTGCTTCCTTGCTGAACTTAAAGGATGGTTGTCTGTTTGCCATTTGCGTGTGTGGCTGTTTTGTTAATGGATTGATCTGGGGTATTTTTAGAAATGGAATTCAGACTATAAGTGGTGTAAGTGGATGGGCGCTGGAAGACTTGGCAAAGAAATAAGCCAGCGTATCTGACGACGGGAGCAGTTCCCATCTCTAGAAGTCTCCATTGAGAGTAGGTCAGAGGCGCGGTCGCTGGTCCTTTTTCTTTGTTAAGGGAGGGGTCTGTGGTGGTAATGGGCGGCAGCCTCACCCGATGCTGCTTTGTCAGAGGGAAGAGTTGTTCTTTCTCTTCTTTTTATTGGCTAAATCTCATTTAAAAAAAAATGAGAATGCATTCCCACAGCCAAATACAAGCTGAGCTAAATTGTTATTTGCTCATTCACCAGCAGCCACTTAATTCTCTCTTTTATCTTCACATGGGCTCCTGCAGCTTCCATTGAACAAAGGGTTGTGCATTTCTGGGAGAGAAAGATATAAATGTTCTAATCTTAACATTGCCCCTAAAGTTGGGGATCTGTGAACATTTTCTCTTAAAAATAAAGAGCTTCTACTCTTCTGAGTTGGAATAAGGGATATCCAAGCTGTAACAATAGCAACAATGACATGCTGAGTAGAATAGAAGTAAAATTAGGTTCTTGATGAATTAACAGCTCTTAAAATGATGCTTAAGGGCAGATATGAGCTATTCCAAAGAAGAAAAAACTTTGATGGGTTAAGATGGATGGATTTTAAAAATAGGATGATTCTCTGTGTTAGATTATAAATCTCATCCTTCCCAGCTGACACTTCTAAAAGGGCACTGGGTTGGGAAAAGCTGTCCTAACTTTGTTACAGAAGGACTAGAATGAAGGATAAAAAAGGTACTGATAAAGTCAAGGAGGTGGGTGATGGAAAAGAGGCAAAGTGTTCGAACAAAATCAATTTTAGACAGTGGCAGAAAAGAGAAAATGGTTTCCAACCGGAAATGTTTGGTAGCAGATGATGGGGAAGGTTGTAAAACGTATCTCAAGGAGATCATGTAAAGGAACACAGATATTTCTACTGAGTGTGACTTAAGTATAAGGAAATGGAGCTGTTGCAGAGAGAGATCCCATAAAATGCACTCTGATTGCACTCAACAGTCCTTTTATTGGCTCTGTTTTGCATCAGTTTCCCCTCTCCCCCAAAAAGACAAGGGCTAATGCTTGGGAGTTGTTGCCACTGCAAGAACCAAACAAATGGATGAGTTGATTCAGCTGAGTCTTTAGTAGAAGCAACTGAATAAAAGCAAATGGAGACTCTGTTGCCTGGCTCCTTCATGGCATTGAGTAGCTGGGCACAGGGGAATAAAATGCATCCTTGATCAATTAAGGGGAATGATCTGTATTGTACCTTGTGACCCTGGTTTACCATAAGTGGAAAAAGCTTTCTTTATTATGTTAATTCAAATTGCATTTCCATGTGATGTTCTCTGATCCTTGTGTGTACATTCTGTACATGGAGGAGACGATCCTGTGAACTTCCTTAAGTTGTTGTCTTCTAATTATGTAACTGGTTTCTTTAGTCAATGGTACATCTTGCAGATACCTTCTCATATAGCAGCTTGCTTCGATCCTGGCACATCCCCTCTATATAAGCAGCCAGGTTGGCTGGGAACAATGGAAGGTGCAGTCCCAATACATCTGGAGAGCACAAGGTTCAGGATGTCTTCTCTTCTTGTGTACTTACAGTTGCTATGAATTATCTCAAAATGCTTGGGTACACAGGCTGCCAAGACCATGAGGCTGATCACTCAGGTGGGAGTAAAGGAAAAATTAAAAAACAAAACCAAATCAGGGATGATGCCATTCTCCTGGGACTGCATTGGATGTGTAGATGCTATAAGTGTTGCCCTTTGGATGCCAGGCTGAGTTTGGGTACTTGGCATGGCAACTACTGGATCACATGCTGGTTGCTAGCAATCCTTTTTATTCTTTTTGAAAAACATTTTACTAGGATGATGAGCCAGGAGAGCCCAGAGATATTCTGGTAAAACTAGACTATGATATACAACAATATTCCAATGAGATAGTAGAGAAGATGGCATGTGGGCTGGACCATGTTACCATTTAATAGATATTAGAGCTGGCTGAACAGTTATGCACCAAAGGAAGCACTGAGTGGCATACCACAGGACTCTCTTTTAGGCCCTGTGCTGTTGAACATATTTATTAATTATTTAGATGAGGGTTTAAAAATTGGCTTTATCATATTTGCAGATTACACAAAAATTAAGGGGAAGCTAAGTCCTTGGAGGACAGTATCAAGACTGAACAGGATCTTGTACAATGGAACGTTGGACAAAACTCCCAAAATTAATTTCAGTAGAGACAAATGTATTTATTTAAATTTATTGGTTGCCAAACTCTAGTGGACTCTGGGCAGCGTACAAAACTAAAAAGGGGGGGGGGATACAGGCAGCCCAGATTAAAATATGCTGCTAACAAAACTCACAGAACAAAATTGGGGCCATTAACTAATAAGCATCAACCCCAGGCCTGGGACCAGAGCCTGGTTTTCAAGGCTTTCTGGAACCCCAGGAGAGAGGGCGCCATCCTTATCTCTGGGGGGATGCTGTTCAAGAGGGTGGAGGCCCTGACAGAGAAGGCCCGCTTCCTAGGTCCCACAAGATGCCAGTGTTTAATGGAGGGGACCTGGAGTGCACCCACTCTGCAGGCAGAAACTATTGGAGATAAGCAGTCTCTCAGGTATCTGAGCCCTATACTATACAATGCAAATGCAGTCTTACACTTGGATAGGAAAATCAAAGCATAGTATAGGATGGCAAGGTAGGTGGAGATATCATATCTGAATGGCAGCCATGTAGTCTGTGGAACAGGCAAAGTTGGTCCAGAAGACAGGACCCCAAAGAATGGTTACATTATATGGGAATAGATTTTGGTTGGACGTGAAGAAAAACTTCTTAAGCTGTTCAGCAACGAAAGAGATTTCCTTGGGAGGGTGTTTTAACAAGGGGTGGATAACCTTCTGTTGGCAATGTTGTAGTAGTCTATTCCTTCATTGGGTGAGCGGCTGCGTGGGATAAGCGAGAGCTCCAAGGTCTCTTCCAACCCTCGCATTCCATGATTGTGTGATAACTGCAGCCTCACCTATTGTATCCTCACAAGTCAAATAATGGCTTGCCTGATGTCTTGGTAAAGATAGGGGCAGGGAGCCTCTGTTGCTTATCAGTGTGTACCTTAAGCTTTCCCAGCTTCTTTTTACTGCTTTTGGAACCAAACCTATAGTTCACGCTTTGGGGAAGAGAAACAGGGTTTGGTGAAAGAGCAAATACATCTTGAATCCAATATCAAATAATGTGATGATATGAACTCCTTCAAGTTTCAAGACAGACCATTTTCCATATAATGCCACTTTCAGATGAGATGGTGAGACTTTGTATTCTGCCCTCTTAAATTCATTGTGGCTCTAGGGAAGGGCTTGGAGCCTTGAAGAGAAGCTGCGGGTGCTGTATTTACTCAAAACTAGGGGGCATTTACTAACGAACTTCTAACTTGCCTTCCTTCAAGAGGCCGGTGGTAGAATAAGTGGATTAGAGGCTCGTAGAGAAACTTGTTCTGCTAAACTCCCACTTAGAGTGCTTTGTATTGAATGGAAAGATAGGATACAAATGTGGTGTGGTGTTGTCAGTTTGCAGGGGTGCATCTGTCTGTGTATGAATAGCAGTTGGTCCAAGCTGTGTACATGCATGTGCTATTAGTGGCATGCTGTTTTGGTGTGGCCTTTGGACTCCTTCCTGAATCTAATAGGTGCTGATTCTGATTATTGCTGTAGTCAGTGATGTTGCTGCCTTGTTTCATAGATATAAAATTCACACATCAGTAGAGATGCTACAGAGCATAAGTAAGATCAGCCATAATGGTGATCTTCAGTGTCCCCACTGAAAGTTCTCACCTGTTCGGTTAAAGGAGCATTGTCCCAACTGATTTGTAGCACAAGGGCGCACAATATACCGGCCTGATAGAAGCCCTCCAGAATTGCTAAGCGTACAGTAGACAGCTTCCCTGTGTAGCACCAAGAAGCAAGTGCTGTCCTCTACTTTGCTGCAGCCTAGAGAAGGATCTGGCTCCTCTTGCAGTACAGCCACTCCTTGTTTAGCGGCTACCTCACTTAGTGGCCACTTGCAAATATAAGGGTAATTTTAAAAAAATTAACGACCAATGCATGCACTTATGACCACGTTTCTGCGTCTGATAGCAATGCATGCCAGAGTGAGAGTAATGCTGGTATAGCTATACAAGAACTTTATCTGAATGAGATGGCAGCAACCAGTGACCTTCGCACCCTCTCTCTCTCAGTCATGTGTTCGCTTAGTGACCATTTCACTTCCTATTTAAGGAACTGATTGTGGTTGCTAAATGAGGAAAGGGTGCAAGAGCAAGAAGGAAAAGAACAGGCTATGGCTGCCCATCCACCCAGAGGTCCTACACACAAACGTGAGTGAAGGGGGCCAGAAGCAACTGGCTTTCTGAATCAGGAGCCTTTGCCTTTCCAGACTCTACAGTGCTGGGGATGGAGGGCGTAAAGGAGATTGTTAATGGGAAATGGGAGTTTTTCTTCTCTCTCCTTGTACCACAGAAAGCATTGATGCATACTGATCAATGTGTGATCAGACTGGGAGAATGGGTGGGTGGATAGCGTTGGCTCTGGCTTTTCTTTTGCTGTGGCAAGGAGCATTGCCCCTTGGGACATCAGGTAGGAAAAGCAGCCTTAAAATGTTCTAGTGGCTGAAAAGACGTTATCGAGCCTATTTAAGATACTCTTTTTTTGTAGTCCCTTCTGCTTCAGTAATGCATTGTTCACTGGCTGAATTTGCACATTGCAATCATGGTTTATGGAAAATATGATTAAACAGATAGTACCACAAGTAGCGCAAAGAAAAAAAAATCAACTCAAAAACTTTGTGGCTTCTCATGATGTGTGACTTCAGCTAGTGACTTCTGTGCAGTAAGGAACTGAGATTAAAGATTTCTTTTGGGATTTTTCTTTTATAGGCAGTAATACCGGGATTGCTTAGAGGAAAGTGTAAGTGTAAGCATGTTTTAGAGGAAAATGAATTGATGGTGTGCGTATGTGAATATCTTTTCAACTGAACTTTGACCTGAGCCCATCTACTTTTTGGAATGCAGCTCCTGGCAGACTGCTCCAAAACCGTGGTCCGAACAAGGTTGTTCACCTTTGCCACAGCAAGCTGAAAGTCGTCGTTGCTCTGACGTGGCCTCCCTAGAAGGTGAGTTTTGTGATATCCTAGATGTAATTGTCGGTCCTATCAGTGATGAATATTGTTGTAAAAGTCTGTGACAATAAAGTAAGGATAACGTCGGTGAACAGAGGATAGCATATTCTGATTTCCTTGTGCATTTTGTCAGTGCTGACTGCAATCCTGTTTGCATCCAGTGTCATCTTCCACCATCAGTAAGCAGGAGCTGAAATACGCATAGTTACAGTCTCTACTGTGTCTTCTTGGAGGTCCAGCAATAGATATGGCTCAGGTCACCTTGGCAGTGCTCCTCTTTTTCAGGACCAAAGTGAAAACTGCCAAGCCATTCAGAGGGACACATACCACCTGCCTGGGGCCTGTGAATGTGAAGATGGATGACGGCGGCAAAGCTGCTAGTGGAGCCTCAGTTTCACAGGCCAATGGTGTGGTAACTGCTAGGAAAAGGGTGCCAATTGCTTCCAAACAAAAGGCCGTCAAGGCCTCTCAGCCAGCAAACAAGGTTCCCAACAGGAAGCAGCCAGCAGCCCCTGCCGCTCATCCTCCTTCAGCTCCTTGTGGGGCTTCCAGGACACTTGGTGATGGAACAGCTGGGAGGACCAACGTGCTGCAGCCAAAGCAGTCGGCACCCAAGACCAGCAGCGCTGCCAACCTGTCTGCTAGAGTGACAGTGAAAAAGGGAACAGGGGACTGGCCAAGTGGACCGAAGACTTCAGAAAAGATGGCTCTGGAGAAGGAGATGCAGCAAAAACCCACAAAGGTGACCACACAACCCATAGCTTTAGGTATGCTTTGCCTGTTTTTTTTTTTAGCATGGAGTAATTAATCCTGGACTTGGTTCCTTCCTGCATTTTCGGCGTCTTTGAGAATGGTTTTAAATGCACACACGTTCTGATTTATTCTTTTATTCAGAAAAAATCTGAATTCCTCACTGAGAGCCATCTAATGCTGCCGGCTGTTGGGAAGAATGTAAGAACTGTATGGATGATTGGCAGGCTCTCTTTTCTTAAATCATTAGAACTTTGGATGGCCTTTCAAAACTCATAACCAGGCAAGCAGTTAATTGTGGTAGCCTTAAGGCTGAGTTCTCAGGATGCTACACCTTCTGTATTTGTCTCTGATGATTTTCTGAAAGCCATGACATACTGCTTAATCCTGAAAAAGAAATCTTCCCTTGTCTTACTTTCAACAGATAACTCTTGCATGCATTCATTGCAATGTGTCAGATGATTGTTAAGCGGTTGCCTTTTTTTTTTTCTTTCTTCCACCAGCCTCAAAGACACCTTCAGCAAAGCCCAGGAGAGTTGAACAGACTAAACCTTCCAGGTATCAGCTTTTGGTACCAGTTCCAGATGTACCAGTCAAGGAATTGGGATTTTAAATGCCCTCTCTCTGTATGTGTGTGCTGATTTGCTCAGAAATGCCAGGTTTTTGAGGTATAAAGCAGTGCCTTGACAGAGGGAATTGCTGTCAGTTATGGTGGGAGCAGTTGTTGTACGTTAATATAATGTATTTCTTCAGACTGGTCAGGTTGCATATACGGAATGCATGCATGTGCGCCTATTAAAGCAGTGAGATAGGTTTGATTGAGACACCGTCTTGCTTACAACACCTGAGTGTCATGTCTGTATCTAGATTTGAGCCTGGATCTTTGCAGTCCCAGTTTGGCACTCTGTCCGTTTCACCACTGTCTCTCTGTCATCATAGCAATTTGATATGACCCCAATCCCATTAGAAAGAAAGAAGAGAACATTGCAAACAGTACACAAGTGTATTTAGAACTGTAGTGTAATAAGAGTAAATCATACTAGTAGCAGAATGGAGGGCTGCCAGCTTATTGGAGCTAAAGCCAAGGAATGCCTCTATAACAAGGCAAATAACTGTCTAGTATACAAGTGTACTATACTATAGTTTACTATTGCATACCTCAACTGATGCAATTTCTGTGAGGAACATATATACAATCAGTGGATAAAAGGACTGAATGAGCTGTTCCAGTGGAAGGGAGGCCTCCAGTTTGGTGGTGATCTCCATTTCTGTTCTGGGGCCTAGGTGGCTGGAGTGTGGGTGTTCCCGGCCTCGAGGTACTGTTGTTCAGTGGCATTGTCTGTCTGTAACAAGCCCTCATTTATTCATGACAAACTTGCACACCTGGCAAATAACCAAGATGTGGTTGGGTGAAGGCAGCAATGTCACCCTATCTGAAATCTGCCCTGGTGGGTTTTGGGGCCATGGCTGGAGTGGAAGGGTGGTGTTGATCTGCCTTGAGACCTTATATATGACTAGGGTCATTGTTCCTCAGATAGTGGGATATGAATGCCTATGATTTAGGCTGGATTGTAGGGACAAGCTGGGAATCTTGTTGGTGAACCGACCACCGTGCTGCCCACCAGGATCCTTCCCTGGACTCTTGGATCTGGTCTTCAGGCTCGTGATGGAGACCCCCTCATCTGTTGGTGCTGAGGGATGTCAACCTCTGTGCCCAGGAGGTCATGGCAATCATGGGATTGTCCCAGGTAATCTCAGGCCCAACACATACAGAAGGACAGATGTTAGCCCTTGTTTTTACCTCAAAGCAGCTGTCTTGTAATCTAGATATAGAGGGAATTTCTGTCATCCCTTGGCCATGATTAGATCACATCCTGGTCCAAATGAAATTGACAGCCACCCTTTTGGATGATGTTGTTGTCTTGCCATGTTAGCTGGGACTCATTTTGGCCTGTGACAATAAAGTGGATAGGATGCTTTCTAGGGGATATCCTCTGCCACTTGGGGGCTGTATCCTTGCCCTTTGTGCATCTGTGTGTAACTGGGGAAGAGGTGCTTACTCGGATCTAGGACGTGGTCAGCACCATTGGGGGGGGGGGGTTGCCATCAGCCTTGAAAGAGGCTGAGATGTGCCCCCTCCATAAGAGGACTTTTTTGGAACTAGAGGTATTCAGTGCTGCTCCGTCTCCAACCATATCTATTTAGGGAAGATTGTTGAGATGGAGGGGGGATCACTGTGAACTGCTACCCCAGAGGAAATGGATTATCTGGATCCTTTCCAATCAGAATTCAGGCCTGGACCTGGGATGGAGATGGTATTGATTGCTTTAGTAGATTACCTTTTGGGGATCCTGGATGGGGGAGTCCTGATCCTCTTAGACCTCTCGACAGCATTCAGTACCATTGACTGCTGGATTATCTGGGGGGGGGGTAGGGAATGGGGGCATTATGCTGCAGTGCTTCCACTCCTTCCTCAGCATATGTTCCAGGTTGGTGGGGGAAGGAGATGTTGGCCCAGTGGTCACTTTAAGGAATGCCACAGGGGTCTCTCCTTCATTCCTTACTATCTGCATGAAGTTCCTGGAGGAGATCATTCAACAGCTCAGGGTTCAATGTCATCACTATGTTGATGATACCCAGCTCTATGTCACAACCTCAGACCACGCTGGAGATACTGTTGAAGTCCTCCCTGATGCCTGAAAGCTGAGAGTGTCTGCGTCAGGCAAACAGGCAATCCAAGCAAGACAGAATTGCTGTCTGTCCATTAGGGGTCTCTGTTTGCTTCAGTGATAGGTGTTACCTTTTAAGGAGCAGGTTTGTGACTTGTGGGTCCTCCTGGATTCCTGGTTCCTGCTGAGAGCAGCAGGCAAAGGCCATGGCCAGGGGTCTTTTGTACAGGTTTGGCTGATGTGCCAGTTGCAGCCCTATCTGGGTGAGAGGATCTCAGTTCAGTGGCTCATGTCCTTATCACTACCCCTTTGGACTACTGCAACTTGCTCTACTTTGGGCTGTCTCTAAAACTACACAGAAGCTGCAAATAGTCCAAAAGACAGCAGATCACACAATTACTAACAACTGGCATTGGGTGCACATTGCACATGTGCTATGGGCCCTGCATTGGCTACCAGTAAGCTTCCACATGCAATTTACAGTGCTGATTTTAACCCATGCAGTCCTCTACGGCTTGGCGCCAGGTTACCTTCAGGACCACATTCTCCCACTAGAATGGCCCAACTACACACACTTTCTGAGAGGAGTAGCTTGTGATCCCCCACTTTTGGATGGTAGGGGGGCTGGGGTCAGAAGGCACTGCTTCTCAGTGGCAGCATCAGCCCTTTGGAATGGCATCCTGGTTTGAATTACATTGTAACAGCCTTCTACAAACACCTTAAAAGAGATTTTTTATAGAACGTTTGGGGACTGACACCATTTATTGTTATGTTATGGTTGTTTTTCTATTAAGGTTTTTTTTTTAACTGTGAAAGTTTTAATAGTATATGTGTATATCTGTGCACCACTGTGTTCTTAATTGGATTAAAGTGAGATATAAATGTAATAAATACATGGCTAAACATTAACTCAGTGGTACAGTATTTAGCCTCCTAGTGGCTGGAGCAATACAGTCATTCTGATAAAGAAGGAATATGTAATTTTGTCATGTTCATATTCCTTAGAGAAGCACGTCAGATTAGCTAATTCAGCCTTCTTGCAATTTGAGGTCCTCCAGAGATGTTTGACTACAACTTAGAATTCCCAGTCAATATGGTCAACGGGAGTTATCACTGACACATCTAGAGGGCATCCGGTTGGGAAAGGCTGGATTGTATTTTGAGCTGTGCTGCTCATGTAGAAGTGAGGTGGCTGTGTGAAAGTGATATCAGTCATTTTCAGTCTAGTCTGAAATGCCAGTCTCTCACCAAATCAGAGATGCAGATGGAAGCAAGAGTTTAGGCAGAGATCAAACGGTCTGAAATTTGACCTGTTGCAAATTAAAGATAATTGAATATGCATAGTCTCAGCAAAAATTAGAAGGCAGAAGTGATAAATCAGTGTTTCTCAACCTTGGGAACTTGAAGAGGTGTGGACTTCAACTCCCAGAATTCCCCAGCCAGCCATGCTGGCTGGGGAATTCTGGGAGTTGAAGTCCACACCTCTTCAAGTTCCCAAGGTTGAGAAACACTGTGATAAATGAACAGTAAAAGAATAAGATAGCTTAGAATATGTGCCAGATGCAGGCTAGACCCTCACAGGGGAATCGGAAATGGCTCCAGTTCAGATACTGAAAATAATAGTTGGAGAAAACCATGGTTATTTTGTGATTTTGTTCCTGCCCCAGTTTGTTTGAATATTGGAAGATACCTTCAGGTGCAAGAGGAAGGTGGGTAGCTAGAAGGAATACATTTCAAGCCGTTAACCCAAATGGAAACATCCTATCTGGTTCTTGATCTAATGGCTGAACTCTCTGCAGTTTTTTCTCTTTGCTGCAAGTGTCGAATGCTGGTACTGTCAGGACAAACCTGGCTCATAGACTGAACTTGACGACGCTTCAAGTCCATTTGTATTGAGGTGATAGATTGCTGGGACAAATGTGCCCACTATGTTTTCTAAAGGTTTGGGCAAGGTTTTCTCCTGTGCATAATTGTTTGCTCTCTGTTTCAGGACTTGGTTGCCAGGGACTAAGAATTCAACTTCATCCTCTTTAAACAGAATTGCTACTAATGATAAGAGTGTGGACAAACATAAGCAAACAGCGCCACCTGCTGGTCAGGCGACACCTACACAGCAGCCAAAAAGCACTCTGGCAGCGCAGAGAGGTACGTAGCCTGGGGTCATGGCACAAATGCCCCGTCTGCCTTACCAGCTGAACTTCGCAGTGCCTAAATGGGAAAGGTCATATTTCACAGGAATGTTAGATAATGCATATAACTGGAAGTAATCAGGCTAGAGGCAGATCTTCATAGAGATGTTTTGCAGTGTTTTTTGGATTTCAAAGATAGCGTGTTATTTTATCATTCAAGGATCATTACTCTCTAAGATCACTTAGAATGATCTACATTGCAGATGGAGGATCAAGGCTGCAAAGGGTCGCTTGACTAAGCACACCTAGTGAGAATTAGATTTCCATTTCATCAGCTTTCCCTAACCTGGTGCCTTCCAATGTTTTTTACTTCAGCTTCCATAATTTCCTGTAGTCGTAGTGGCTTTTGCTGGCCAATTGTTATGAGAGAGGCATCTGAAGAGATTGTGCTGAACTCCAACTCCGGTAACAATTGGCCAGCAAAACATGCAGTGATTGGAATATTTAATATTCCACATCTGGAAAGGTTAGGGAAGTCTGCACTAAGCATTAGATACTTTTAACATACTAGCTTATTCCAAAACAGGCTTGGGGCCTGCCAAATACAAGGAGGGAAAGGTTGCAACAGCAATAAGCCCATTGAAGAAGGGACAATGCCCACTGAAGCATTAAATACTACAATGTTATTTTTATGATGCTTGGAACTATATCAGTCACTTCCATATTAAATGGAAGATCACGTTCACTTGCCAGGGAACGTGAGTCTTAAAGCTACAGTTAGAAATAGGCCTTTGGACGCTAGGGACTTTTGGGTATTTTGCCCAGATTACATGTTAGCTTTTCCAGTCCAAACAAATATGTAAAATGTATTTTATTATTCCAGATGCTTCCAGAGCTGCTACAGTTCTAAATGCCAAGGTTTCAAGCTCCAGTTCCTTTGTGAAAATGCCACCTGTCTTAAAGCATCCCAAATACTCAGCCTCCAAATCACAATCTGAGCAAAAACTCGGGGAGAGGAATGTGACTACACCTATGAACAGCAGATTTTCAGCAAAGAAGTTTTCAGACCCCAGTAAACCCCAAATTCCTGCCAAGGCAGCTGGTGGGAGTCTCCATCCAGCCACTCCCCCAAAAGCCTTTGCCTCTTCTCCTAGGCTTCTGCCTGCAGGGGAGAATCCAGGCAAGAAGCTTCTGAAGAAAGATACTGTTTCCAGTCGTGAGCAAGTGACCCCAAAAAAGAAGCTTCAGAAGACAAGTGCCAAGGAAGGAAATTGCAAGAAAACCATCAAAGAAGCAGAAAGTGCTTCCATCAAGGATACAAAGCTTCTAGAAAAGCTGAAATCTACAACAGAGGAAGAGACTCTTGACCAGGTACTCTCCCGAGAGACTGCAAACTGTTGCATAACAGTAGTAGGGATGAAGCAGATGGAACCAAGAGGCTCAGAAGAAGAGGGCAGAGCTGAACAGACAAACATTAATACTTCAGAAGGGCTGTCTCCAGTGCTCCTTGAAGCACCTCTAGTCTGCCTTGGACCACAAGATATGAATATATCCTCTCCTGGTGAAATGCCTCACTTGGCTGCTCTTGATGTCCTGGAGCTGCATTGTGATAGTGGTGATGAAACACACAGTTTGGAGCCAGCATTCCCTTGTGAAACATCTTTTCCCATTCAGTTGGAGGTCTCTCACCAAACTTCTCCAGCAGAAACCTTATGGCATGGAGGAGGAGGAGGAGGCAGGGACTCTGAGCACCTCAGAAAACAAGCATTTCATTTTGATGCTTCAGTGGCTATTGAGCAGCCCCATTTCTTGCACAACGCTGACATGTCTTGTGTTGACATACACTATATTTCAACAACATCCCTTCCAGCTGAGGATTCCCAGATTTCAGTAAATGAGGCCATTCCTATGCTAGACAGGTCTCCTTCTTCTGAGTCCTTGACTTTAGAGGCTGAATTGCTTGAAGAAACTCAAACCATAAAGCTATTAGTCCTTGCAGGGACACAGGAGGAGCCCAGTCTTTCAGCAGAGCAATCTCTCTCAGCTAATCAGGTTGATCCTACCTTGAAAACTGTAACAGAGTCTCTAGCAGCTGGCCATGACGGCAGGAATGAGTTGGAAATGGTGAACAGGGTATTGAATTTGTGTCAGAATCCAGAGGAAGATCTGCAGAAGGAAGTGGTATCTCTGGAGGTAGGGAATGAAAGACTGAAGAGCCCCCTAGATCTTGCAACTGAAGATAGTGAACTTACACAGAAGGTAGTCACTTCTCAGCAGATGGAGGGTGTACACTGTGCACCTATTCATGCTGAAGATGAAGAGTTAATGGAAGTTCTGCAAGTAGCAGAACATTTAATGACGGGAACAGTTGCTCAGTACCAAACCCGTCTCCCTGTGTTTGTGGCTGCAACTTCAATTCCTACAGAATTGACTGGAGAGCTTTCTGCAGACCATGATGATCAATCTAGCAGTTTAGATGAATATCCCACCATTGGAGATCTTGAGGATGATGCAGTAATTCCAGAAGAATGTATGAGTAACATGAAACAAGAAGAGGTCACCCAGTGTGAAACTCCAGACTTCTTGCTTCATCTTTCAGGGGAGATCTCACCAAATAGTGGTGCTCAGCTGTCAGTGCACAAACCTCAGAGCCTTCCCTTGAAGAGCCTGGAGTTGTTACAAGAACACCCCACTCAGTTGACTGAAATGCCAGAGTTGCTGCTAAGTAGTACAGGGCTGAAAGCATTCTCCCCAGAGAAGGGGGGCTCATCTTCCAAATCCAGCACATTAAGTGGGCCTGATCTGGCAGGTAAGAGCAGTAGTGAAACTAGCACACCTGAGGAGCTGCGGGAATATGACAGTAGCTCTGGAGTTGAGTCTAAGTCAGATGAGAAACTGGAACAAACTTGTCATCAGCTCCTGAGTCCCTTGGAGGACCTCCCTGGTGAACTTGATCTCGGCATCCACATGGAAAAGGGAGATGATGAGGCAGAGACCCTACCAGCAGATGAAGTCCTTGGAGATCCACCTACTGAGCCCACTGTATCCTCTGAAGAGGAAGCTGAATTGGATGCAGATCTTCTGAAGGAAGCAGGCTTCCCCAAAACAGTATGCCTCTTGACATCTCCTCCCCCAACCAAGCCACCTTTGCCCCATTCAGTAGAGGAGTCTGATGAACCAGGTTCTGGTGATGCTGGCACAGAAACTCCAGCCTCAACCAACTCTGCAGCTTCGTGTGACGTTTTTGGTGCCTTTCACCTCCATTCAACAGATAGCTGTGGCAAAAGCCCTGGCCTCTCTTCCCTGGAGAGTGAAGAGCATTCCACAGAGGGCAGTAAGGAGCAGCTTCCGAAAGAGGCGTGCAGCAAGATTCCCATGGATTGGGAGCAACACTTGCACCTCACCCCAGCTCCCTTGAAGACTGGAGGGCACGAAGAAGAATCATCCCAGCCTTTCACTGCTGCTCATAGTCTGGCTGCAGGTAATGTATAGAGGATCCTGCCCCGTCTCTGTCAGATGGGCCAACCTGTGGTATGTCAATGTGCAATAGTACCCTATAGGGAATGGAGATGGCTTCCTCCCTCCATGTGTATTTGTTCCATCTGTGTCTCTAGCCAAACGGGCATTTTCTTGTTTTTGTGTGTGTTAAGATCTTTCCTCTCAACCTCTTATAGACTTCTTTTGGGAAAGTTGTGTATATTTTAGTGTTTTTCTTAGTGGTGGTGGTGATGGTGGGAATAAACTTCTTAGCCTTTGGATATGTAAAATAAAGCATCACTTTGTCTATCTGATCTGGCCTGTATTGTTTTTCCAGGGAATCTGTCTTCTCCCCCCACCCATCCATACTACTTGCAGTTTTTATCTTGGAAAGAGGGGTGCCAAATAAATATGGCTGTTATGATTGGCTTCTGAGATCCCACCAGGGCATTGTGGATATGGGAACAGAAATGACCAATAGCTTC
The DNA here is from genome assembly GCF_059951505.1 of Python bivittatus. Taxonomy (NCBI): domain Eukaryota; kingdom Metazoa; phylum Chordata; class Lepidosauria; order Squamata; family Pythonidae; genus Python; species Python bivittatus. The sequence goes on along the minus strand of NW_028277035.1, from coordinate 13,192,050 downwards.
TAGAATGCAAACAGAAATCATGGGGTTTGCTATATGTGAACTGCACAAACATGGCTGGCATATGGGAGAAGCAAACCAGATTTGTTTAGAACATAAGAACAAGTATCAGGAAAAATTGATCCCAAGGTATCCCTCATCCTGTTCGGCAGCCATGAGCTCTTGGGGATGTCTTCTTTAATAATCCTTTGGCAAAGGTGCCTTTTGCAATCTCTTCATGCCATGAGATTTTGCATCCTTTGGTGAACTGAGCTGTGCCTGGGCCAGCAGGCGCTGAGAACATTAGAGAGCAGAGCAGGGATTAATCAGCACAGTGTTACAGTCCCCTGAAATGCTTGGACAGGCAGATGCTTTTATGGGGCTCATAACTAATCTGATCCAAGTTGCGCTGCAGTCTGAACCTGCCTCTCCTCTCTAGGGAACAGGAATCATGCAGGCCAGATCCACGCATTGCTGTGTTTAGTCAAATATCCTAGCATTGGGTGGATTCACTAAGCCAAAGCCAAACAAACCATACTGATAACATGTGAACATAGAGAGGGCCATAGAGAGCCCAGTCTTATTGTCTATGCCCTGGAAAACAGGGCTGGGTCTAATAGGCTTATAGAATTGTAGATTTTTGATTGAATATTAGGAAAACCCTTTCCACAGTAAGAAGAGCTAAGCATTATAAATGAATGAATCATTGAAGCTGTCATGTTTCTATCACAGGAAGGCTAGATGGCCATTTGTCAGGGATCCTCTGATTTCCTGGAATGAGCAAGGGGTTAGTTAGCTTAAAAGCCTCTTGCTAACCAAGACAGATTTGCTTTAATGAAATTTCAGTCTTGAAATACAGGAAGTGATCAGAAGTATTCCTCAGGAGATGGATTGCATCTAGATCTTTTCAAGCCATAGGTGTATTGAAATAGTGGGAAGGGCATTGGGGAAAACTCACTTTGCAATTTCTTGTCTTAACATGTTCGTATGCTGAAAGATTCCTGGATTCAAAAATGATTCTGCTTTGGTAGCTGCTTTAGAATTCATAATTAGATAAATAATTTTGGTTTGCTAATAGAGTAATAGGAGCTGAGAAACAATTTAAATCCTCATGTCCTTCAGCTTCTCCTTGCTCCATTACTCCATCTAGTTGATTGAAACTAGAACCAAGTAATCTTATAGGAATTAGGAACAGATCCTGGTAAAATGAAGCTTTAATCACTCGTAAGAACTCCTGCATCTCTTTCTCTGACTCTGAGAAAGTTTTAGGTGATTGATGTGAGCAGTTATTAGGAGGGAAGCTGTTCAAGAAGTAGAGAGTTGCTGATATTTTTTTAAAAAACCTCAGTCTGCAGGCCTTTCAGGCAGTCAGCCCTAATAGTTCTCTTTCATGGAAGACGTGGCCAGTGGAGCCACTAGCAGTAGATGAGCACGCTAAAAATGTCTGGTACTGGAGATGGGCCCAATACAATCTCTGAACCCATTTTAAAATTAATTAGTTGGGATCACAACACTTACAGGCCAAGCGTTGGATTGTAACTGCAATGGAATATATTTCTTGCAAATCTGAGAAATATCTCATTTTTTTCTTTAAAAACCTAGCCTCTTTCCACTCCTTCTCTTTTTTGTTCTTGTCTGTCGCTTCCTTTCTGTCTGTTGTGCCCACTACCCATCTTGAGGGCCATCCTTTCCAACCCAAGCTCCTTGCCCTATTTGTAGGTGACAATGGGGCTGGCTTGCCCTTCCCCTGGGAACCATGTCCATCAGAGATCCTCTCCACTATCTATGAAGTAGAAAGTGGTGCTGAAACGCCTGGCCCAGATGAAGAGGATGGGAGTCGCTGTTTGCGCGCCACCTCCCGAGAACAGGCTCTTCACCTAGGAAACATCCAGGCCACAGTCGTACAGCAGCTTATCAGCCGAGCACTGCTCTTCCCAGCAGAAGCACCTCCTGGGGCTGTCAGTGGGAAGGGGGCAATGAACAGCGAAGCAGAGATTGGCAAATGGACAGAACTGATCTCCCCTTTGGAAGAATCCCGGGCCAGCATCACTTCTGTGACAAGCTTCTCCCCCGAGGACATGTCATCCCCCCATGGGGACTGGACTGTGGTAGAAGTAGAAACCTTTCACTGATTATTTTTCCCCATCACCCCTCCCAAGTTAATCTCTCTGGAAGGCATTATTTTTTGGGTGTACCACTACTTATGATCCAAGTGTTTCTATTTATGTCCAGGAAGGGTCAACTATTAGCTGACTCGAGATACTGCTCTCTGCTTCCTCTTCAGCAGCTAATGGCATGAACGGTAATGCATCCTTCCTATAGTTCAGCACTTGTGAGACATGATTACTTTTGTCCCATGCAAGATGGCCTTTGAATTGTTTTTGGTTCAGCAGAGTGACCAACCCTTCATGTTTGGGACTTTCAGGGCATAAGTTTATTTCCAGAGGGTAAGGTCCATCTTTACTCAGTCTTAACATGTGATTGTGCCAATTATTGATATCGCTATCTGTCAAACATGATAAAAACAAAGCCCCCCCCATGAATGTTTTGATAAGTACAACAGTGTTCTTCATTAGTGAAGGCTATCAGTAACAGAAGATGCTAGTGGCCCTGATTACTAACACCTACTTACAGAAATCCATCAACATTTGGTTGCCAGGCTGCTAATATTTGACTTTTGTCATGGTTAACTTTCAAAACCAAATTTCTTACTCTTGAGAAAAGGTGTTTTATCTTGAGAAGCTGTCTAGGAAGTAGCACCTCAAAGGTGGTGTCCACACAATACACTTACGTATACACAATACACTAACGGATGAATTTGTAAATGATCAAACAGCCTGGATTTGCATAGCATGTTTGGTACAAGAACATGGATTAATTCAAAAAGCAGCTTAAGTGGGTTGTGTGAATGTAGCCAGTGTGGAAGAGAAATCTGCAAATGAGGACATTTTAGTGCTTTTGAATAAGTGGCATATCTACTGCTTGGAATGTGGTCACTCTAAGCCTCTTGTCTACTTCTTTGAAGTGCACGACCAGCAACACATGCAGCCTGTACATTGGCTGGAAGAGGCCTTGAACTTGAAGGGAGATGTACTTTAGCATCCTGAACAAGAGTTGGTAAGAATAGTCTGCTAAAGAATCAGTTTGGGAATTCTCTTCAAAGGTGCAATTATCTACCTGAAGTGGAAAAGTTTGGAAAATATAGGGACCAAGTTTTATTTTGATGCACCAGATTCTTACACCTGTGTTAGCCTGAGCCTCCATGCTGACACAGCAGTAAATAACTGCATTTGTTTCTCTGTGCCAGTGGTTGTGCCTGGCCAAGTAGAGGTGTGTGTGTGCCATTGTTAGGGGCTTTCCTGACTTGTGGGCCAATGCAGTGGTGGGATGAGGAACTTCTGGCACAACTGTAGGTTGTGAATTCCAGTTCCGAGCAGTCAGTATGCATAACTGTTCAACACTAGACAATGTTTAGTAGCATCTAGAGAGTCATATTTGGCAATGCAACCCTGTTAGGTTTGCTCTGCATTTGTTAGCAAGAGTGGGATGAAACTACACTGCCACTATGGGGTGGCATTCAGATAAACTGTTTCCATCATACGACAACAACTGCTGAACAGTTCCCTGCATTATTTTTTGTTGTTACCAAATATGCACATTTGAGAGTCTATATTAAATTGCCTAAAATTAGAGCAGCGATGACTATCTAAAAGTTAGGCTGCCCTTCTAACCTACTACCAGAAAAACATTGTGAGAAAACTTTCTAACTGCCGTATTTAAAAGAGGTACTCATGAAGCCAATCTTCTGTTGCAATACTCCTTCTGCCCTTCTGAAAACTGAAACTTTTTTCCATAATGTAAACGTGTTAAATGTTCATCTCAGTAACTGCCATTTTCCTATACCTGCTTTCCCAAATCACTTGAAATGCAGTTCCAATAGTTAATGTTGATACAGAGCCTTATTATCTGTAACAAAGTATTGATGTGTGCAACTTTTTTTGTAACGTAGCAGATTGTGATAAATTATAGAAGATTTTTTAAAAAAATAAAAATGAATTTGAGGCTATTCTGTTGTCCCTTTTTGAAAATTGTTTGGTTTTTAACATTCAGGAACAGTGCAAGATTGGTTATGTTCCTAATGGGTCAGGGCTTCTCGATCCTACCTAAAACAAGGTAGGCTGTCGCTTGGCTAGTTCTTGATGTGTCATTCTGCAGACTAAAGTTCTGCTGCTGAACCAGAATCTTCTTACAATATACAGGGGCTGGTTCTGTGTAGAAAACCAAATGGCTATACTTCTTCTGCAATGGCTGTAACTTTGCTTTAAATTCTTAAAAATTCTAGGTAGGCTTCAGGAAGTTCACCATCTGAATTTCCAACACTAGGTACTCATGATCACACAGACTTATGGAATTAGTCTCCTTCCTTGGTGGAAATCTCTCTAGCCTCTTTTTTCACTTACTTAAGCTACTGCATAATCGTAACAAAAGGATAGCATCTGTCACTTGCAGAGCAGAAGTAGCTGAGATTGTTCTAATTCTTTCACTGGGATTAGCCCGTGAACAAGAGTGTAAGGGCAAGTTTAGAAGATTATACTAAACACACTAAATTTGATATGGCAGCAACTCCACCTCAGCCCGCTGATATGAGCATCTTGTACCGCAGGAGGAATGGACAGTACTGAAAAGTCCTGATCTGCTATGCAATCTTCACTTTCCTAAACCAAACTCTATTGTAGCAAACCTTTGCCTGGGGACCTGGAAGACTTGGCAGACTTCTGTACATGGGCTAGGCAGTACCATTTTTGCTACAGTAAATCATACGAGTGGTATTCAGATGCAGCATGTAAGACCTAAATATCTGCATGTTCTCCTAATTTTCTACTCTATCCCCAAAATGTATTTTTTAAAGCATATAATATGCTATGCATGGTTACTACATAGCCTTTTAGCCAATTGGTATTCTCAGGGAAAAGTCCTCCATAGCAAAAAGGAAAGTTGTATCATGTTTTTCCATTCCTTGCCTCCCCCCCCCCCCCAAACCGAGATTGGGCACTGTTAATTCTGAGGTGAGATACACAAAGTTCAATTCGGGAAGACTATCTTTAGTCCTTGAAGTCCAAGTCAGGCTCTATTAAGGAAGATCGTTGCCATTGGTAGCTGCTTAAAAATGGAGTCAAGACACTAATGTTACAACCAAAAAGTGTAGCTATTCCACTCCAGCAAGGAGTCATATTAACCCAAGGAACTGTTCGAACACAAGAGCAGGCGGCCATTTCCCAAGCAGGATGGGAGCACAATCCTCCACCTGAAGCTGATTTATGGAAGCTTAGCAGGTATGTGACATAAGTTGAAAGCTTGGAAGACCAGTCTGATAGACAAATTGAATTATACTTATGTTTGAAGTGGACTTTACCTCTGGAGGTACGGCATTGCTTGATTTTATTGTAAATCATCTTTGCAAAAGATGGCATCAACCCTGTTATTGTCCACACTGAAAAACAGAGTCATGAAAAAAAACATAAAAGAGTTCTGCTGGCTCGTATCAAAGGTATGTCCATTTCAGCATGCTATTTTCTGCAGACAAACGCTGCAAGGCAATCGTCCCACCTCTCCCCAACATCTGGTAATGAGATGTATTCTGCTTCTGAGTTTGGAATTCCTTTAAAGTTATCATGGGGCTAGCAAGGGAGAGACCTAGTCTGTCTAAAACCAACACATTTTAGGAAAGAGAATTTCACCAACTCATTGTAACATATGGAAAAGCACTTTTGTACAGTACCTACTGTCCACCACTATAATTAGATGCCCCTGAGTAACTTGAGGGGGAAATGCCCACTTTTTCCATCCCATATAGAATTAACAATGTCTGTCTTTTCCCACCTCAATAAAAACAGTTGCGATGCTTTTACCTTTCCAACAGAAAAAAGGACTGCAACTCTTTAATCAAGTTGGTTACCTTACTGTTTTTGTAACAAGGCATAGCATGCTGCAGGGACATCTCATAGATTCCCCCAAGTCAACTACTGTATATCCAATTGAAGTATTCTTGCTAAAATAAACAGTAAATACCACACCATTATATTAACTGGGATAACTTCTACAGGTTCTGTATTTATACACATTGTGCATCAGCAGTTGCATTTCTGTAGATATCCATAATTAACATCCAACACACCCCTTTTTTAAATGCTAGAAAGAGTGTTGTTAAAAAAATGGCTTTCTTAGAGAGATGGAGCCAAAGGTGCACACGACAGGAGGGAACATCCAGACGACCTAGAGATAAAACCACTTAGACTGGACCTGTGTCCACCTATATGGGAATAAATTCTCCTGAATCTGATAATTATTTTGGGGGGAAAATGCAAGAGGTGATGGATGGTCCTAAAATCAGGCAGTCCCAGCCCCTACTGTTATTTCCACATGGAATAGCCTATTCAGAAATTGATCTTAAGCACAGGGGCAGAGTTTATTAGGTTTGTATTCCCAAAGAGCCACCATCCACTTTTCTTTTGTGTAGGAATGTGAGCTTGGATGGCATCATGGCTTCACTTTAATGAGTAGTTACATCCAACCAAGATAGGGAGCCAGAATTCACATATCAAAAATGGCCATGATTCCATCACCACTCCCCAATTCTTCTTTCAGCATTACACTCAAACTAGACTTAAAATAGGTTGGATGCAATTGTCCTGACCTGAGAATTATCCAATGTGGTGGAGCAAGTTACACAAGTTTTTGAGCAGATATGCTCAAAAATTAAAATTTTGCTACTTGTGCTTACTATCCCTGCAAAGATGTTATGAAGATTTGCATACATTGTAAGGTAGATTCCTCTGTGGAAAAAGTAGACTAAATGAGGTGTGAATAAATCAACGTGTGCCCAACTCACAATTCAGCAACCAATCTTTGGTCAAGCCTACTGTCTTTTCACATTTTTCAAGATTTTTTTACATTATGATCTGGGCACATGATGAAACAACAAAGTAATTTATCATGCACATATATATTTTTTTTTAAAGTTAATTGTTATCAGTAAGTGATGATCAGGTATATTTACACACTAGTTCTTAAGCATGACTGAGAAAAATTCATGTATGCGTCAACACAGCTGTTACCAGCTTTTTAGTCTTTCATTGCAAAGTTACGCCTTGAGCAGCTCCTTAAACACTGAAGCCGCACCAGTACAATACTCATTCCATCATGGCCTCACTGAGCTTTCAGATCACTATAGTGGGCCAGCCGTACATTTAATTTTTTTCAATTTACCTACTGCAGATTGATGCCATCTCCCTTCATTTGGTCTGGGATGAGTAAGAGGCGAACCAAAAGAGCTCCATATCTATTACCAAAAGGAGTGAGCAGGATCAAAAGCCACTCCAGCTGCTGCTGGGTCACTCACTCTGTTTCCTACACTGTATGGTGTATTACTTCTTGTACAGCAAGTTTCTAATAAACAAAATACAAGGGGTAAGACTTGTTAGAACTTAAGAATCTTGTTTTTTTATTCCCAGCTCTGGACAAAATAATAGGGCCTAGTGCAATAGAGAGCAATGTGCAGCCAGTATGTAAGCCCCTGAGGCACTTCTGTGCTACAACATCAAGAACCTCTGCTTTCAAAGTTCAAACAATAAGTTTCTAGCCCTCATGGGTCCAAAGAAAATGTTGAGAACATAAAATTCAGTGTGCTCATATCTGCATTCTTCTTGGTATGCAAATGGAAGTCTCCTTCTCTCTCTTTGCAGTTATGTAGTTTTCTGTTCCTAGGGCACAACTGAACAGAGTAGATATAAAACTTTCCCACTTACTCTCATGCGTAATAAGATCCCCTTCACATTCCTAATTTAGACCAGTTTGGAAGTGATCTGTCATGATTCTCCAATGAGTAGCGCTAGGATATGATGTTCTGTATATGGTCTAAGATCCTATTCCAAGGAGTTTTCTGCATCCTCTATAAAGTTCCCATTGTTTTTAATGCAAAACTGAAATTAACCTCTAATCTGTGAAACACGTTTCCTAGCCAACAGTAAGTACAGTGTGTCTTCAAAGCCACCAAGAATCTGAAATGTTGTATAATGTGCCCACCAGCACCCCTCCATCAACTGATTTTACAAGTTTGCCAAGAATAATTTTTACTGTTGTACACTCTCCTCTTGCCGTTGCTGTCTTTTGGGGTTTAGCCTGCTTAAATGGGAGGAGGCCAATCCTAAAGATAGGAAAGTTTTCATCTGGGTTTTTGATAGAGAAAAACCAGTTCTGACCACTTCAATTCCCTATCCTTTTTTATGACCCCAAAGCATTAATACTGGTGGTATGATCTACTATAGTCCCTAGATAAGAACACTCACTGCTAGTGAAAAATACATACACACGCACACACACGCACACAGTTATAACTCTCTGCCCACTGGAAAGAGCCCATCTATAAATCCTACATTTATTTTAGACTTTTTTGGTGATTATGTAAAGGTTACCGCGCTTTTATGCCCACGGATTACAATACTGAAAATTGAGGTGGAACCCTTAAGGTCTATTTCCATCTATGGACTAGACAGAATATAATCTATCCCAACTTGCTTTCTTCTTTCCAAAACTTGATTACCAGATGACACTTCTCCCTAGAACAGAACCCAAAACTTGGAGCCCTCTCACACACGTTTGCCCTTTAAATACACAGTCATTTCAGCTGTTCCATTACCCTTTCTAGAGGGCTAACATATCTGGGAATACTAAATCATTTTATTTCGGTTTAAATATTTATATTTTTAAAAAATGGGGAAGAAAAAATAATAAAAAGCAGTTGACTCTGGGCACCAACCATGAAAATTGGAAGAAAAGGCTACCTGAACAGAAAAGAGAATAAAAAGCTATTTGATTAAAACCTCCTGACACCTCCAGCAAGCTCTTTTTCTTGCCAATCACAGCAACAAGGGAGGGGCAGTCAGGGCTATCAAATGCTACTGTTGGGGAGAGGGGAGGGAGAAGCAGTTTGGGTGCTGAAGCATAAATTATTTCAGCTAAGGTGAGATTGGGAAAAGGAGCAAAACCACATTGCCTCATCTTTCCCCCAAACAGACAATGCACTATGGTGAGTGAAAAGCTTGGGGTAGGGTAAGACAGGCAGGATGAGAGAAGAAAGTGAGCTTTTAGCCTTCTAACACCAGTTTTTGGGATCACCAGATAACCAGGATAGAGAAGCCACAAAAGCTGGGTCATCATTTCTGCCTCCCTCCTCTCACCAGATATGGTCAAAGCCCTTGCCGTGCCCCCACAACGTTGTCTTGTTTCCATAGAGGCAAAGGAAGGCTGAAATGGCTGAGACAGTAGCGTTGGCAGAGTCCCTGTTTTCTCCCTCCCCCTCGCCACCTTTGCCCATCCTCCTCAGCCCATGAAGGAGTCGCCCTCGTCTTCTTCGAAGTGGCACTGCTGGAGGACCTTGATGTGATACTCGTAGATCTTGAGGGCAGGTCCCAGGCGAATAGAGAGGCCAGTAAGCACATCGGTGCGCTGCATCAGCAGCAGAGATTTCCCATCAATCTCCTAGGGAGAGGGAGGGGGAGGGGGAGGGATGGATACAAAAACAGCACATCATGATATTAGGGCATAGCAGTGTGCCAGGAAGAGGTTTCTTCATTTCTATGAAGCAGGAATAGAGTTCTAAGTCTGGCTGATTAAAACACTGATTAAGGCATATATGCATGCATGCATATACACATGCGCTATCTATATGCATATCTCTCACCAGTTTATGGGCCAGGAGGAGGTGTTACAGAATCAGACTGCCTAAGTTGGAAAGGACATTATAGGCCATCTAGTCCATCACTCTGCTTAGTATAGGAATCTACTAAAGGAAATGTGTTCTAGAAATAGATATGGCTGCAACTCCTCCTCCTTTAGTGATCACAACTGGGACCAGCAACTTGGTTGTTAAGCGAAGCGGTTGCTAAGTGAATCCAAGACTGTGCTTATGATCTTACTTCAGCTTTCCTTTGCTTTACACACCTGCGAAGATTGTAAATGCGAGGTTTGGTCATAATGTTTTTTCATCACCGATGTCATAACTGCAAATGGTTGCTAAATGAGGACTACCTGTATTCACATTTGCTAATTTCAAACATGCTTATAACAAAATTAAAAATAACTTATCCAACTGCACTGGCTTGGCCAGCCTCCCATTAGATAAAGTAAGGCAGCTGACTCAGGCCCAATCACTCATACTCTTCCTAGCTGTTTGTCAGTGTTTGCCATCCTATTCCTACCCTCTTAAAGTAATCAGGTACCCCAGGTGTGCTGGCAGACTTTGCCAGTGTGGAACTAAAATTCAATCATCAGTTCTGCTACCTTCTCAAAGTGGAATTCAGATGGGCATCAATATGATTCCTAGGCATCAAAATGGTTTAATTGCCCAGCAACCAAATGTTAGATGGAAATAAGACTTAAAGCTCTCAGAAAACACACAGCCTTTTACAAGCCTTTATGCAATTGGAAATTTCTGTTTTTGAAGAAGCCACCAAAAAGCTGTCTAAACAAAGAGCACAGAAAATAATATTGAACATCTAGGCCATAGCAAAAAATTAGGAAGCACGACCCTAGGAGGCTGAAGTCATCAGGAGGTGCAAAAGAGGGTGGGAAGCTCTCTGAAGGTATGTTCATCCTGTTTTGGTGAGAGGTACCAGAATCTTGTCACAGCATGAGCTCAAGGAAAACTAGTGGTGAAAAGGAGGAGCACCAGTGACAGCAGAGCCTCCATCCAGTGAGGGACCTCCTTCTGTCCTCAGTTTTACCCATTTTTAAAAGGAGTTTTTAAAATAAAACGTAAGACATGTATTGTTACTGAGATAAACCAATGTTCACACAGTGTATAATTACTTTTAGGCAGGTAGTTCACCTGAAGCGTTGGGAGGCTGGAATGGCACTGAGAATCACAAGGGTAGGAAACAGAACCACTACATGAAAGAACGCCATATGGCAACTGTGGTTTTGATGTACCTTTACCCAGATTTTTAAAGCAATTGCCCCCCAATCAAATGGGAACTAAACTCCAGACATAGTTCCAGCACTTTCTTCACTAAAAATAAGAGGCCAAGACTTTTAGGACTATTTCATAAACCCTTTAGCTTAAACATAATCCCCCAAACACTCTTCTCAGGATCCCCAGGTTCTCACCTGCTCCTGAAAGGCCGACGCTTGCTCAGCAAACCCGGCTTCTGTGAAATAATCCACAACGTCGCTGACAGTCCATTCCACTGGGTCAGAAGGCTTCTCTTTCACTGAGCTGGAGGAGGGGGAGAAAGTGAAACAGGGATCAGAGGCATTGCATGGCTTCTCCTCCACCATCAGGAGAAGCCAGAGATTCCTCACCAGCACCAGACTGATACAGAGATACTGTCTCTCTGTGTGTATGCATGTACACTCATGGATCCAAACGGTGAGGAGAAAGAATTCATCACAAGTGGATTGTATAGCTTCTTTCTATACAATCTAGAAGTCTAAATCCACCCCATAGCATTTACTGTAGATATGGATAAATGCATTAATACATATATTTTATCAATCACATTGTCAGAAGAGTTTATAAGTTAAATAAAGTAAATTGTAAAAATTAAGAAAATTATACACCACACCTCAGAAATTCGTACCAGCATCACAAAACAGTCAACTGGATGTAATGGCCTTAAAAACAATGGAATATAAAGTTATTGGCCTGAAGCTGAAAGCAGGTGTAAGACAAATCTCTCTGGAGTCAATGTTCCACAACTGGGAATGACTGAGGAGACCCTCTTTGCTCACAGCTTCCCATTTCACATCAATAATACCCATAGGAGGCAATGTGTAGTTAAGTACATATGGATGTAGAGTGGCCAAATACTCTGGTCCTTAGCTATGATTATATCTAAAAGATAAGGCATAGTTAGCATAGTACAGGTATAATACAATTGTAACATCCAGCCATGGTTGGTAAGTTTGCAGCTGGACTCTGCATTAAATGCTGTTTCTGAACAGCAATCAAAGAAGTCCAGCATAGAGCTCAATAAAATAGTTTAACCAGAGCCCAGAGAGCTGAAGCCAGGCTAGCTGTGAGTCTCCTCCAACATCTGGAAACACCCCATCAAGAGGCACTAAGATGACATGACACTTTAAGGATAACATACTAAACAACCCCAATGAGGATATTTCAACCTCACAACCCTTGTTTTGCAATCTAAAAGGAGGAGACTCACTTCCTCTGGCAATCAGCAGAGAAAGCAGCTGAAGATGTCTATATAGCCTTCCTCCTCCTCAGGCCATCTTTTACTTAAACAACAGTTTCCCTTCCCAAGGCATGGTATGTTAACATGCTTGGGGCTGCTGCCACTAGAACAACCAGTGTGTGGTAGCAATGACCATTACAAAAGTACAAAGAAAGTGAGGGATGAGCAAGGTCTTCAAGCTCCTTGAGATATCTTCAACCTGCACACATTGCTGAGAAGTCTGTCTGCTCTTTTTCTAGAATCTAGAGACAAGTGGTAATAGTGATGGAAGGGTTCAAATGCATATGCTTCTTCCTTATCATAAACAAACTGGGAGTCATTGAAGAAACAGTTTGTGTTCTCTGCATAAAACTTACACGCAACTGAATGGTCTCCCATCTGCCTGGATGCCAGGTCTCCCAGGAGATGAGGGCACAGAGGGATCAGCCCCTGCAACAGCTGGTGACACTGGAGAAGAAGCAGAGAAGGAGAGAAATCAACAGGAATAGGTTTTATTCTGTATCAGTATACCTGGAATTGGACTGAACTGAGTTTGGGGCCCTTTAAAGTGAACAATGCTATTATCCAAAGACAGTTTCAATTCCCAAGATAGCTAATGCCATCTAGCCATATTCCTGCCTGTTACTTGCTCCAGCTCTACTTCCAACCTACTCTAGAACTCCAATTCATAGTTCTTAATACTGAATTAAATGATGACCTCCATATTTATTGCAGATCTACACATATATACTGATATATAATGCATTACATAAAAATATCATTTAATCCATAACAGTGTTACTAACATCTTACATGATCCCAACCTCAGATCCTTTGCCTTACTATCTACTAAGTTTTCCAGAAAAGCCAAATTTAGTCAACCACTTTCCCATCTTCTGCTACGTCTTCCTGCCTGACCCATACCTGCTCTGTCTGGCTGCTGATAGGCACTGCCATCTTTCTTGCTGCCTCCCAGATGGTGACAGGCACTTTCTCCAGGCCAAGAGGCCTTTGTGTGACATTGCTCATTTCCTTCATGCTGAGAATGCTCCAATCCTTTGTTCAAAGATGCTTCCTCTAGGGAGCGCAGGTCTCTGGGGGCGGCACTGCTGGGTGGGATCTCTTTCCCACCATGCTTGCTGTCCTTACAGTCCCCATTCACCTGGCCTGTCCCAGGTCTGCTGTAGCTGCTGGCCTCATAATCTTGTGCCACTTCTGAGCCTTCAGACATAGTGGAGACTTCATCCTCTTCTTCCTCTTCGTCCTCGTCTTCTTCGCCTTTGACCTCCTCCCCTGCCTTCTATTAACATCACAGAGAGTAAATGAGAACAGCAAACAAACAAAAAGTCTTAATCGGGCATCCTCCTGACATATTGGGGCTTCACCTATGGTGAAGGCCAGTACAGTGATCACCTGGGAGCAAGCACAAATACTTTTGAGACACTTACATCATCACACTGTTAGTTACTTTTGATAAGACATCTCACATCCCAAACCCAAGCAGTTTCCAAGCCATCTTGGAGGAGAGCCTGTTTGTCCTTTCTGTTTCAGTTTCCCTTATTTGTATAAACCCAGTTATTTCTGAGGGCAGTTGATGCAGTGAGACTAAGTAGTGCTGGGATGAGAAACTTCTTAAAGGTCTCCACTGCTCTGGCAATGTGCTCAAAAGCTCTTTGAAACAGGAGCAGGAAACTTCTAATCCAGGGAGAATTTAGTGTTACTAAACTACCGCCTCCTCTATCTTTCCACCTGCCAGGTTTTATGAAAGTCTGTGATCATTCTCATCAATTAAAGGTTGCAAAAATAAAGATTCAAAAAGGGGGTAGGGTCTTTTTCCTAAACTGTAATATTAATCCCTCCATGGTAATTACAAGGTTGCTCACTGAATTGGATAATATATCTGAGGTGATTACCCTCCTGACACACACTGCATGATATTTTCCTCCCCACCTTCAGCTTACCCATATTTGCATTCATTCAGTACTGCTCCCACCACCTCTTGACTTTATTGGAGGTTACCAAATTCTTTAGGTCAAGCACAAACTGACTCTTTGTTCTGTGTTTATATGGAGCCTGGTACGACTGGGGTGGGGGTAGAAGGGGGCGCTGTTCTGGGCCCAATGTACACCAATGCCAGTAAACTAATGTTATGGAAGGACCACACACAGGTGAGCTAAGAAAGGACCCTCATATGTTGGAAGAGCGTCGTCCACCACCTTCCCCCCCAGAGTCGACCTTCAAGTTCTCTGGGCGCCAAAAAACACCCAGAGTCTGTCTCTTAACCTTTACGGAATACTTCGGAAATGTACGGGGGAATATTGCCCCGTTTAAAACCACGCACCAATCCTAGCGCCCCCTCCAGTGCGACACGATTTGATTGGGTGCTGCCCTCAACTCTTCCTTCCAGACACACGCACACCTGCACGAGAGCCCACTGACAACATCTGGGGGCTGGGCGCCATCCGCCCGCCCCAAAACTGGCTGCTTTCTGGCGCCCCTCCCCCCCCAGTCTTCGGGCACCCCCTGCGCGCGCACTCTAATCGGTCCGTTTCCTTCCTGGAGAGCCTCACCTGTTCTCAGCCGGTGCGTCCCCTTCGCCCCACGCCAGACATAGCCGCCGCCGCCACCCGCTGCTGCCAACCCATCCCCCAGAGCGCGCCCCGGCGTCCCCTCACCTTGTTCCTGTATGGTCTGGCGTTGGGGGCCCGGGCCTGCGCGCCTCTCTCCGCCCTGGGCAAAGCGACGCTGTTGCTGCTGCTGCCGCCGCCACCGCCGCCGCCGCCGCCACCCAAGCGGGTTCTCTCCAGCCTCTCCTCCTGAAGCAGCCCCTGTGCTCGGCCTCGAGTCACTCGGCCGCCCCCCGGCGCGGCGCCGTCCCCGCCCAAGTAGCGCACAATCTCTCGCAGACTAACGGGGGAGGATTCCTCCTGGGCTGCGGGTGGCGGCGGTCGCTCCCGTCCGGTCCGACGAGGCGGAGGCGGCGGAGGCGGCGGCGGCGGCGGCGCGACTGGCTCTGCGCGAGGCGCAGCACGCTGGGAGGACCGGGGCGTCGCGGTGGCGGCGGGAGCGCTGGGCGGGGAAGTGCGGGCCGGCCGCTGCGGGGCCGCCGGACTGGCGGCGGGCGCTCCACCTCGCCGGGGAGGCTGGACCCGCGCAGCGTTGCGGTACGAGATGCTTCCCTTGTAGCTGACTCGGAGCACGGCGCGTTGCTGGATGAGCTTTTCCAGCTCGGCGCGGGTGCGCTCCGGCTCCGGGCCGTGCCGCCGGCGCACCATGCGGCAGATGCGCTCCAGGTCCGGGCGCGCCTTGCGCGAGCGCAGCGAGTCGATGGTGTCTAAGATCCACTCTTGGTAGCGCGGCGCCTCCTGGCCCGGGGGCGGCGGCGGGGGGCCGGCCATGGTGTTGCCGCCTCCCCCGGGGCTTTGCTGCCCCCGTGCGCCGCTCCGCCTTGGCCTCAGCCCTTGTCCGCACGGCGCGAACTGGACCCTCCACCCGGCAGGCGCTGCTGCTTGCTGGAAGCGGCGGCGCGCGGGCTGGTCCGGGCAGCGCGAGCTCCTCCCTCCCCTTCCCCCAGCCGCACGCGCCGCCGCCTCCAACACCGCCCGAGCGGGACCCGCAGCCGCTTAAGGAGGCGCTGTTGCCTCCCGTAGCCTCCCTACACTTGGCGACTTAAGGTGGAGCAGGAGAATTCTCGTGCTTCCTTAGCGGCCGCTCGGAGGGAAAAGGCGCTCTCAGGCCGCCTCCGTCAAAAGTCAGTCCCAATCCTACGAGAGAGGTCCAAGTCTGTTCTATTTATAGCAGCAGGAGTTTGCACCATGTCTTCCAGCAGGCAAGCAGAAGGGAAGTTTTCCTCCTAGCCGTTATTCTGCAGTGCTTTGCTTTCTCGTCCCACGCCCTTCTTCGTTAGTCCAAATAACAAATCACAAATCTATCCCCCGCCTCCTACACGACGAACCGATTCGGCAGCCCTGATGTCGTCTTACTGTCATAGTTACTTCCTATTCCACGGAAGTTTCTGTTCTGTTCGGTGATGCACAAAAGAGACCACCGCTGGATGGAATGGGATTTAATTTGGAGCAAATAGACAAAGAATGGACATATAGCTCTGATCAGTTGACACGGGGAACTGGCTATCTTTTACAGAAAGATCTGCTGCCTTAAGTTTGCACTTTCTCCTCTGGTGAATGTGGCCTTCATTTTCGAGACCTGAAGCACATTTTCTATGTTGCATTTTGATTACTTTTCTTAGGGCCAAGGCCCAGATGCCTGGTGTGAGGAGGTAACAAAATAAAAGCTGCAACTTGTTTCTAATATGATCACGAAAGGGAAGGTTTCTGTAAAAAGGAGGATTTTACTGCAATGTTGAATTCCATATTCTGCTCCTATCTTCTTGGAAAGTATGTGTTCACCCAGCACCCGTTATTAATTTAACCATGGCTTACTGAATTAACAGAGATTTTTGGCTTTGCATCATATACTGAAGCATAAACTAATCACATTGGCTGGGAATCATACAACATATTAACCTTAAATATGGCTGGCTAGTTTGTGATTCAGTGTACTGTGTGAACACAACCAAAGAGTAGGGGTTCAGTGTATCAGGGAAGTGAAACTATACTTTATAAAGCCAGTATAGCTGCTGCGTCTGTCAAATACAAATCTGTTCCACTGACCATCATAACACCTTCAGATAAGGAACCTATAAATAATTGATGACTGAAACAAGAGCAAGATATTGATAGATCTGAATTCAAACTTACATCATACTGGCCACAGAAAGTTGAATACCCAACAATTTGGCATATCAGGTTGGATACACAAGAGCAATTGAGGCTTTCATGTATTAACTCTGTATTCAAATCTGTACTTCTTTGTAGCTAGCAATTTTTGTTCCACAGACATTTGTCAGAGGCAGAACTGCTGTTTCCTTCCCATCAAATTATATAGTATCTAACACTGATCAAGTTATGTTAGCAGTTGGGGGAGAGAAGGGAAATCCACAAGTACCTCTCCTTAGGATTTGAATATAATTAAAAGACTATATAAAAATTGTTATTTCAACTCAGTTGTTCAAAGTTTGCTATTTCATGTGGTACAACTGGCCCATCTCCATTTTAAGTTTAGCATATCAAGTATTGCTTGCATACTGAATATAAAGACTCGGGATCATTACTTAGATATCCTCCAGATGGGTTGGGCTACAGCTCCGGCCCTGAACTAGAATTTGCAGGCAGCTTTCTAACATGACCAAGATTCAGCATGCAGCTGAAAACTGAGTAAACTTGGAATTCAGTCAGGACTGCAGATCCAAGTCCACCAACCTACAAGTCCTTGTTTAGCGACTGTCTTGTTTAGTGACCATTCACAGTTACAACAGTGATGAAAAAGTAACTTTGCAACCAATCCTTGCATTTACAACCTTCACAGGTCTGTAAAGCAAAGCTGAGGATCATTAGCACAGTTATGGTTTCACTTTGTGTCCACTTTGCTTAATGACTGAGTTGTTGGTCCCAATTGTGGTTGCTAAATGAGGACTACCTGTAATGAAACATTTTATACATTTATTTTTGAATTTTGTTTCACTTTTCTACCAATAGATCATGATTAGCAGAAAATAAAAATAACAAGGTAATTAAGATAATTTGATTTCATGCTGGAAGCAAGAAGACACTTTGTGATACTTGGTAAATCTATAGAATGCTCTTTTGCTGGATGATGATTATCACCAAATCAATCCACTGTAGGATTAAAGGCCTCTTCAGTAAAGATGATGGACTCACACCACACTAGTCCAGTGCAGGTTGGTAGATAGGTGTTTTTTGATTTCTCAATCTAGGGCTGAGAGACAGTGACTAGCCCAATGTCATCTTGCCATCTTCCATGCCTAAGAGATGAGTAGAACCTGGATCTCCTTATTGCTAGATTATTTTGGGTCAAGTCAAAAGACAGATCAAAAGTTTGCTTTCTGAATTATGGACTCTGTAGTGCTCTCTGAAGTTTCCACAATAATTCTAATGTAGCTGCCTTTACATAAATGTATGCTACTACAGTCTGAATTATAGTATAGAGTCAGAATTCAGCAATTATGAGGGCTGTGAGCAGCAATGGTTATATCTCCACCTCCACACAGGAAAAGGAAATAATAGGCCCATATTCATAAACTGAGTTGGTGGCAGGAAGTGGTCAGGAGTGAACTGCCTTTCAGCCATTTTTCTTTTTTTCAAAGATGGGAATAAATTAAGTACCCTAGATTTTTTATGTTAAAGCCACTAATGCATTTTTACTTTAAAATTATCACAATGTCAACTGCATTTGACAGATTAACAGCAATTGTTTTGAAAGGGTGCAGTAGCAATTTTTGTTATTCTAATACCAGCATTTCTAATTTTAAATTTGTCTTCAAACTCCAGACTCATATCTAAGTATCTCTTAGCAGTAAAAGCTTTCCAGATATAAAGATGAAGTTTCACATTCCTCTAATATAAAGAATGTTCAAATCTGTATGTTTAACTGTAAATAAAAAAATCTTCAACTCAAGATCTTGTTCTCACACACACACCCTATTTTAAAAATCTTGACAATTGTTGTGACATTGCAATTTGGACATACCAGTTTCTTTACTAGTCCTACAGAACTCATTTTACAACACAGGAAAAGAAACAAAACAAATTAATTATTCCCAACAACTTTCAAGTTAGTTTTCAATTGTTCTGAAGTCTAGACATTCTGATATAATATGGTGCCTTATGTACAACTGATTTGCATAGCAGCCACTAAATAGGCACATCTATGGGATAATCAACAACCTGGAAGAGCTGCTGGAACTATGACCGGTTCCTTGGTCTACAATACTAGCATCACTGTCTTCATTTGTAATTTCAGGTCCTTGTCAACAGTAACCCTTCATCTTTTTCTTTTTGAGCAATCATGTTGAACTAACGTCTGCTCTAAGTACATCATTCTCAAGTCTATCCCACACCATAGCCCCTCTCTAATAAGGTCCATGCAGCAACAGAATTAAGTCTAAGAAATTCTTCAACTTCCAGACATAGGATGGTGGTCCTGAACTTGGTGCCCACAGGTGGTCCCTGTGTTGGGACTACAGCTTCCAGAATTTCCAAATTAGCATGGTCAAATTCCAAAATCTCTAAGTCACTATGCTCAGAATGGTTGGCATGATGTGTCAACTTCTGTTGAAAGAGTTTTGGATATGTTTGAAACAATACAAAAAATGTCACAGCTCCAAAAGAAAAGTGGAATTCTCTTTCCAGAGTTTGGGAAAAAATGAAAAAAATAAAAAATGAGGGAACCCTGAATAATCCAATAGCAATTATTTTCTCTGGTCTTGCTTCTATGTAAACAACCAGCCTGTTGTGTTTACTGGCTTGTTAGTCCTTGAGGCACACCGAAAGGGGAAGTGCACCCAGCTTTTCAGTATACCTCATTCTGTCCCATTGAGCACAGCTACTTCTAAAACCAATGCGGTAAAATTGGACTTATGGGTTATAATAAAGTAATGTATAACTATATTACAAAATGCAATTATTCAGCACATTCAAGTAATTTAGCCTTCAGTATGTTATGACTCTTTGCAATTTTTTTATTGGAATACCTTAGCCAATGATAGTGGCCTCATAGTTTTCATGAAAAAAAGCTCAAATATGATTAGAACTTTAAATGCAGATGTTCAGAGACCCTGTAATAGAGTTGTATTTCCAGTGATGATTGTGAGTTTTCTCATAAACAGTTTTTACTACTAATCCCTCAGGAACTCAGACACTTCTTTTGTTTTGAAAGTGGTTTCCATTTTGTCTGCCCAGCTCTCAAAGAGTTTGAGGGGCCTCATTTAGCATTTAAATACATTGTACAACACCATCTTGCAAAGGTTTCTCAAGCTGGCGCCCTCCAGATGTGTTGGACCACCACTCCCAGGATATTGTAGGAGTAGTAGTCCAACATATTCAGAGGGTACTGGGTTGGGGAAGGCTATCATAGAACATTATGGAACTAGATACATGCCTTTATTTGATTTGTGTAAGTTTTTTTAAAAAATACAAGCAGCGGAAGAGCTTTCCATGCACATTAACATGACACTGTGTACGAAATACTAATATAGAAATTCAAGACCTTGACAATTCTGGGGTGTCCACATAAATTTTAGGTAACTGACATGTGTCAATTTCACAGCCATTTGATAACTTCACCCTTCCATTATTAACTCTCCAGATATAATTTAAAAGCTTCAAAATATATGTGATTATAAAACAGATGCATTAGTTTTTCAAAAAAGCTAATACTTTTCATTGACTGACAACTTAAAATTAAAACAGAGAGCATTCAGTTCACATACCTTCGGTTATGTCAATCAGTTTCAAAGCTTTAAACAAAGGGTAGGCTGTATCAATGGTTAATGAAACTGCATCATGTGAATTCCTAAAAATTCCATACCTTTTTATTTTGTGTCATCTTTTAGCACCCACCATCATTACTCAAACGCCTTACCACTGTTTCCCAGCTTACACTAAATTTTAGGAATTAAACTTTATTTTTTTAAACAAAACTTTATTGGTAATAGTTTCAAATATGTTTACAACAAAGCACACTGTTAAAGAGGAAGTAGGGTTTGTTTTTTCTCAGTGAAACAAGTTTTGTTGGATTACATAGAAGTGGTTTTTGTTTTTTCCAAGACTGGGAGCAGATGGCTTTAAGTCTTCCCCTCCCCAACCTGACAAAGAAGGGACTGAGGAGCTTCTTGGTGGGAAGGGATGATGAGAAGTCAGGGGGGCAAATAAAACTTGTCTGATCCTAATAGCACTTCTGTGCAGATTACATCTATCAATCTAAAGATGCCCACTCTGCTCTCCAGCCATGGAAGGAGAACAGAAGAAACTTAAACTGTGAGTTTAGACAGAGTGAATTTGGAGTCAGGTAGGTGAAGACAGAATACAAAGAGGCATTGCATTGGAAAGGTGAAGGGGAGAATCAGAAAAATTTAGGACAAAAAACAAGCTGCCTTCCCCCCATCCTTTGAGTCCAACTCCCACTGCTTCTCTGTTCTCAGAGAAAAGACTCTAAACAGATGCCACTTCTCATTTCCAATCACAACTACAGACCAAAACTGGTCACTCCCTTGTCAGCATGGCACAAGTGAATGGGTTTTGTCTATTTTGTTTGTAAATCTCACCATCTTTATTATCAGGGTTAGGTTTTCCATCCTTCTCTTGTTATCTTAGCATAAAACCAGATCTTAAGGATTGGAGCAATGGAGAGTCCACCTACAGATCCATGTGTTACCAACACTGAGGTTTGGGCTGGAACAGGGAAAATCATATCCAGCCAATGTGTCTTGCCAGCATCTTCCACTAGGTATGTATTTTACCCCATCTTAATTGCTACTAAAGGGGACAAACCCCTTCAGACAACGACAAATAGCTAGATTCTCAGCTTTCACAAATCCTGCTTGTTTTTCATCCATTCAGACAAATACTCCAGCAGTTACCTGACACAGTAGAACTGGTCTTGAGATACATTTTGGAGGGGTGAGGGTAGCTGAAGAGAAGGAAAAAGAATGGGTTGGAAATACACATTCAAACAGTGTTTCTTCTCTTAGTATTCCTGCTCCAGCTGCAGCCAGTCACTGTCCCCCTTCTGCAAGTGTGAATATTATTGCCTCTTTCTTTCCCAAAATTGGGGACAAAGATTAGAAATCAAGTGTAGAAAGAAAGAAAAGAATAGAAAAGAAAAGAAAAGAAACCACATATTCTTCATGCTAAAATCCAGCTGTTTTTACAGAATTAAAATTCCTGCTGAATTTCATTTAACTGTGCTGGAAACAGAGCATATAAAAGCATTGCCCCCACCTAGACTGTTAAAACCCTTTTTTTTAAGCCAGTCAACTATTTCTTTAAACTTTTTCTTTAAAGTTAATAAAATGAGCCTTGGAAAGGGAGAGGGGAGGAAAGGGCTATTGATAAAAGGACAGGGTTGTCTCACAGTGGGAGGTGAGACAGTTGGGTCATAACCCGTTTAATGCTGGTCTAAACACCAAAGTGCTGTGTGGATGTGTTTACTTTCTGCCTTCCCCCCAATTCCCTTCCCCCCCCTTTTTTTTTTTGCAATGCCCCAGGAACCAAATCATTATAGATGGTGATGAATTACGAAGTATTCCCTTTCCCTTAAAAATAAAAAGCCACCAAAAAAACAGGGACTGTCCAATTAGGGTTTGTGTATGGATTGGAGTCAGTGTGAGCAGGAAGGGAATTTGTTTTAAAAACTGCCTGAGGGTGGCTGGGAGCCACCTTATAGCTTGCAGTGGATGGTGGATGGATGACATTCAGGCTACTCTCTTTTCCACGGCTTCAAATGAACTCCCCTTTTCTCTTTTCTGCCCAAACAGATCCAGGTGAACCCCAACACGCTCCCACCTCCCAAAATTAACAAATAGGCAAGGAACTCTGGCCCTTGGGGCTGATCAAATCCAGCCCTTTCTTTTCCTGGGCACACAAAGCAAAGGGGGCTGGCCCTAAAATTCTGAAAACTCCTTGGCGCATTTTTCAGTGATGGACACCCGGATCTCCTCTTCCTCATAGTCGTCAAAGTTACTTGTGTCGCCGGGTCCTTTGCACTTTGGTATAAAGGGAGCTTCCACCTGTGGAGGGGATAGCATAAATTGAAGCATTATTATAATATGGGGACATGTTACCATGTGTTTATGATCAGTAGATCAATTATAATATGAAGCGTGAAATAGGGCTACCAGCTTGGTTATTATTGTAAATAGTTTTCTAGCTTTCTCCCCCTTTAAACAGGCAAGTAAGGGATATAGTGAT
The DNA here is from genome assembly GCF_059951505.1 of Python bivittatus. Taxonomy (NCBI): domain Eukaryota; kingdom Metazoa; phylum Chordata; class Lepidosauria; order Squamata; family Pythonidae; genus Python; species Python bivittatus. Next base: position 13,169,018 of record NW_028277035.1, on the reverse strand, counting down.
CTTGACAAGAATATATATAGCCACTAGGTCAATTCTGTTGGCATGGAGAGCGTCAGATCCTCAACAACAGGCCTTAACAGGCCTTTTACACTCAGATGAATCCAATGAATATTAAACTAAATATATAGATCCAACAAAAGTGCTTACCTGTCTATCTATAAAGTGGGGTTAAGGAGACCCTGCTTCCTTATAGAAGACAGCAAAACACACAGCTGCTTAAAGCTATTTCCCCTTAGGTTACCTCACTTCTGGTATCAAAACAGGATTGGGGAAATTGGCTTAAAGTAGCTCCCGCACACTCATCTTGAAGTAAAGGACAGGCTTTGAGGGTTTTTTTTTAAACCAGATAAATAGGTAAGAATATCCTCCACAAACAAACGTATCGCTACTTTGCTTCAGCTCAGTGGGACCACTACCTAACTTTTTCCACATCTGCTGCTCAGCCACTTCTTCCCAAAGTAGAGGTTTATCAGTTGAGTCTCCCATTTCTTGTTTCTAGTTTAGGAAAAGCTAAGTTAAAACTCCAGAATCACTTGGGTTCAGACAGCCTATGTGCTTCGTTTTAACTAACCACGATGTGCTAACCAAGATACCATGCTTTGTAAGCTATGGATTTGGGTTAATTTAGTGTAAAAAATAGGCTCAGGAAGCCCTGGTTAACACAAACCATGGTTTAATACAATATATTAACCAAGCCAATGCTTATAAATCAGCCCAGCAAATCTGAGGAGATCCCTGGAATAACCACTGGTATTTGTTGGCAAACAATTCTCAATAGTGGAGTCTTTTTGTACCTTCTTTGTATTTAACTGCTGCTCAAAAATGAAAAGAAGCAAAAACAAAATGGGTAGGAGGATTTTGTTGCTGCTTCCATTGTTCTCTTCTGCCTTCTAATAAGTCACTTCATACAGATAACTCTAGGACTTAGACCAAGAGATCCAGAGGAGGTGTTAGTATCTTGATACCAATAACTAATGTAGCTGTATAATTAAAATTTTCTGTCAAATTGATGAAGGGCAAGTCTCATAGTAGCTAGTTGATATAGCACTATCAACTGCACAATTAACTGACCTACTCCAAATCATGCATAATTAATATAATTTACAGGAACTACAAATCCAGGAAAAGCTGATTCATATACATATTTCCTAAATACAATGATAATTATTTCTGCAAGCATCCATTGTGCTAACCCATGGACGAGCAAGCTATAAGACTCTACCCCAAATCCCATAATTGTGCTGCTGATTTTTCACTCGAAAATAGCAGCAACATATTTGCATTAAGTCTCCAAACTCCAAACCTTGAAGATAAAGGAGTCAGAAGTTTGGTCCTACTCTCTCAGCAGTGGCACAATGCCACTGACTTCCCTCCGGTGGCCCCTCAGTGGCTGACAAAGTAATCAAAAATTGTACAGGCCCTGCTGCAGAAAGACTGCCTTCTGTGTCCTAAGTGGCAATTGATGGAGCAAACTAAACTCAGACATGCAGATGGGCAGTCATTAATTGTTCGGCCCATTCCTAGTTTGTTTTCCCTCCTGTATTTTAGCTGTTCTTGCCTTGTGCTTCTGAGGACTGAGCAGAGGCTTTGTCAAAGCATACAAGCAAGCCAAGAAACCACAAACAACCCATTTAGACATCACCCAGTAGACAACTCAGAAAGCCATAATTGTAAACAAGTCAAAAATAAACCATGGTTTCGAATTAAGGTTTACTGATCTAGAACAAACCACTTTTTGTGAAGTGTTATGGAAGCACTTATGTTGGTGCTAACTTGGAGCTTTAAGAAATACATCCCCCTTTGTATATGTGCAAATGGCAGCCTTAAGCCCAGTAGGCAATTGACATTAATGTCTGATAATAATATGTACTGTATATTAAAAAAAAAGCCTGATGGCTGCAGTTGTTTACCTTCCGTTGGTAGATGGCAATCCAATCGGTGGTTGCAAACCACTTGTGATTCTTGATATCGTTGACTCCATTTTTGAGGTTGCCAAAGCGTTTGGTGAGGTCTACCTGTAGCAAGTTACGCAACAGGTCCTTCAGGTCTGAGCTGAAGTGAGATGGGAAGCGGACCTGGAAGCAGAAAATCCAAGATTTTTTTCTGTCCCCAGAAAGAAATCCAAAAGCTATAGGAACAAGATCTCTCATATGCTATAGCAGCCTATCTCCAACCTTGTGCCCTCCAGGAATATTTGGAATGGCTAGGCTAATAGAGAGCACTCTATATCTCAAGACATTAATTTAACACACTTTTGCAGTTAGAACATTTACCACAGAACTACAGTTCCAGGTTGGTTTTCAAGTACATCTTGTATTTGAATTCCCAGGAATTGGAGACCTTATTTTCACAAAATCTTCTGTCTCTCAAGATTTGAAGATAGAAAAGTACAGATGGTATAATAAACACCGTTGACACAAGAGGAGCAGGAGTTTTTTTTTTTTTTAAACTAACAAATAGTGTATGTCTCTCATGCTTTTTTCAAAGTGCCCTGCTTCTCCAGAATATTCCTGCATGAAACTCTCATAGATTGCCAAACTATTCTACAGAGTAGAATTTAGTAATTAATTCAAATTTAGGGCAAGCAGAGGGCAGATTTTGTGTCTTGCAATATTCCTGGTTCCCAATTGATTGATTACAGTAGCTTAACATTATACTACTGAAAAAAGATTTATTTTAATTTATTTGCCTAGAACTATACAAGGTGTATTCAGTACTAATATTCAAAAATAAAAGAAAATAAACATTTTGGGTTCAGGGTTTTAAAATCTAAGTGTGTGTTTCTAGCATTTGGATCTTGGGTTCTAGAAAAATAAAACAAGAAAAAGCAAAAGTAGATCTTTTATATCTGAGCTTGGCCCATCTTTTCTCTATTTCAACTAGGCAGACTCCAGTGGAGAAAGAGTGGCACCAAGGCTAGCAAGATAACTGTTTTAAGCCAAATGTAATTTATGCAAGTCAATAAATTACATATTTACCTAATGCATATAGCTGGAATATATTTTTTAAAGATATCTGATGTACTTGCAGAAGTTGGTTTCTTGGTTCATTTAACTTAGATTTGCCCCTGCAATGAACTAAGGTGCCAAACATAAATATCTGAGCAGAAAAAGGTTTTTTTAAAAAAAATGAGAGAACAACTTCACCCAAATCCTGAACTGATGATGGTGGGGGGGGGGGGGGGGATTGAGAAGAGAAATGTTGGCAAACAAGCTGTTGAAAGAGAAGAATTTTTTACTCTCAAATGCACCCATAGCACATCTGCACTTTCTCCAAAAATACTTTTTTAAAACTGAGAATATAAAGCAGTTACCCAAGGGAAGTTGAGAGATAGGAGGCTCTAACATAAAAAAGAAACCTTTCACTGATTAAGTTGAACTGTTACAGTTCAAAAGTGCAGCACAAACAAGGTTCTGATATATTGTATATTAACCCAACAAGTTAAAAATAATATGTGTCCAGCCACAATGCTAATGTTGTTAGTGGGAAAAAGAATTAAGTTATTTTTAAAAATTTAGGACAATTGCTTTGCTGAATGACTGTAGGAACCTGTAATACCTGCATGAATTTCAAATCAAAAGTAAATCAAGGCAGCGATCCACAGTAAATGAAGCAGTAGACCTAACAAAACATTATCCTTGCCTGTTTTTCAGTAAGGATAAGTTTTCTTACAGTAAGAGCTGTGGAGAAAGGCTGAATCAGTGCAGTTTTTGGTTCAATATTCTGCCTCAAACAGTAGCTGGTATCAACTGTTTCAGAGGTAATTTTTAGAACAATGTGTGTTAGCAGGGCTCTTTGAAACTTTTTCAGGAGAGTGGTAAAGGAAGAAGAAGGAGAAAAAGGTTAGATACAGATGATCAAAAAGGTAGCATATGAACTTGGTTCTACTAAGAGTTGGGAGTGGAGACTTTCTCCTAGGATACGAGTTCTTTTTCTATTTAGTCCTTCCCAAATGAAATCCTGGAAACTCACAACTTCATGGTTACAATAAGTGTACCCCTTTGCCTGGTTTTACGCTCTTCAACCATTACACAGAAAAAGAGTAGCCATGCATATTTCCATACATTCCATACATACACGATGAAAGCTGTTAGTAATGCCAAAAAGTTAAATTCAAAATGTTGTCAAGGGAATAGTTTAAATGTGTCCACTCACAGGCTACAGAACTACAGTTACTCTAGCATTCATCTGGGAGGGAAAAGTTATATCCATGCTTTAGTGAGCATTAGAAATGTATGTTAAAAAAAAACACCCCACTTTAATGTGCTATCAAGGTAAGGTCTAGATTCTATTCCATGTAAAAAGTGGCCAATAATGTACAACAGGCAGGTGTAATACCTTGCATCCAGCAAATAAGTCACTCTGCTGAAACATTACCTTCCCAGAGACAATTTTCTCATAAATCTGAATGGGCTGGTCTGCAAAGAATGGAGGATAGCCAGCTGCCATCTCATAGATGAGGACACCTAGGGCCCACCAGTCCACTGCTTTGTTATAACCCTGCAAGAGGAATGAAAACTCAGATCACAATCAGAACAAGGGGAACTTAGAATGTCCAAAGAGCTGGGGGGCTCTCCCAGCCCTCCCCCATGCTGACTAGGCACAGAAGTACATCATAATGTCCATGAAGAATATGGATCACTCACCTTACTCAAAATGATTTCAGGAGCCAAATATTCTGGAGTCCCACAAAGGGTCCATGTTCGGCCTTTCACTCGTTTGGCAAAGCCAAAATCTGTGACCTGAAGATCAGTTTAAAAAATGAGATTTGTCGGCAATACAGATGAAGGGGTGGGAATGTATGTTAACCACAAACTCAGCCTGGGTAAAGAGGATATTTAGGGTAGAACAGATAGATTAAGGAGATTTGTTTTGCAGAATCAAAAATCTCCTAAGAGCCAATACTAAGATGTGTAATATTTTCTAAGATAAGAAAAGTACAATATAGTATCTGGTTATTCAGAGTACATTCAATTATACAGGCTGTTGTTGAGTGCTATATTCCTATTAATCAAATATAAATAATTGGAGGACATGTATCTTTCTGTCTTCCTTTCAGTAATTCTATCACATTAATACAAAATTGCTTATGCATAGCAGTGTTCATTTACTTATACAGGTAGTCCTCACTCACTGACCGTTCATTCAGCGACCATTCAAAGTACCAACGGTGATGGAAAAATAATTTTAAGGACTATTTATGACTTTCACAGTGTCCCTCAGTCATGTGATCACCATTACAATCAGTATGCATTGTTTTGTGCCTGACCTGTGTTTTTTCTTTCCCCCCCCCCTTGCAGAGCAGATTGATTGGAGAGGAGGGGATTGCAAGAAAATAAGCTGTTTGCTTTCCTACACATCAAAAGTGATGTGATCACGCTGGCAGCCCGGGGAGTTGCGAGTGCACTATGCAAACAGCTTATAGTACTCTCTTGAAATCTCTTTCTCTCCAATCTCTCTGCTCTGCGGGGGGGGGGGGTGTCGCGGGGGGGGTGTCGCAGGGGGGAGGAAAGAAACCAAGCAATTTCTGTAGGCAATCTCTCCTTTGCCTGACCCTTTCCTACTGCCAGGAAGATCACATTGCTCTCAATGTGTAGAAGAGCAAACAGCTTACTCTCTTAAAATCTCTTTCTCTCCAATCTCTCTGCTCTGCAGGGAGTAGGGGAGGGGGAGAAAAAAAGAAAGCAATTTCTACAGGCAAACCTTCCCCCCTTGCAGAGCAGAGATATTGGAAAGGAAGAGATTTCAAGAGAGCAAGAGCGGGAAAGGGTCAGGCACGATCACACTGCTTTCAGTGCGTACAAGACAGTACATAGGCACTCCAGCATTGTAAAGAGCTGGGGAGTAGTTAGGAGGCAAACAAAAACCAAAGGTGTAAAACTGAGTAGTGTTATCTCTTTCCAGCTGGAAAGCACAGTCTTGGTCATGTGATTTCCCAGTTAAGGACTGCTTCGTTTAGTGGAGTTGCCAGTCCCAATTAGGGTCATTAAGCAAGGACTACCTGTAAAAAAAACAAACCCTAATAACCAGACACAGGGGCTTAGTTCACACGTCATGCGGAGCCAGTTTGTTCAGTCATGGCTTGTTAACACACTCTAGTGGTCAGATTTGCACATAATGATTACCTAAACCATGGTTTGATTAGATTAAAATACTGAGCTAAACTAAAGGCAAAGAAACTCTACATTTTGTAGGGTTTCATTATATATGAGCCAGACTATTAATAAGGATAGCAATTCTTAGGGTGCTGAATATGGGTATGAAATTGATAGAAATAGCACTACCTCAATATAGCCCTGCTGGTCGATGAGGAGATTTTCGGGCTTCAAGTCTCGGTAGATAAGATCTAGTGAGTGCAGGTACTCAAAAGTCAACACAATCTGAGCGGCATAGAACCGAGCATGAGGTTCACTGTAAAAAAAAAGGGGGGGGAATAGGGGAAAGAATTTCATAACTGATTTCTAATCAATGTCAGTTAGGCTTTCACTCTACACTGTTCCCCAGGCACTGACAAGGAGCCAGATATTCCTTTCCTCTTTTTCAATATAAACTCAACTTTTCCATCAAATGTCTTACAAGAGCAACTCTAAACTAAGCCCACGCTGAAGCTTTTTTCTTACTCTGAATCTTGCCAATTTTATGCCCAAATCAGCAACAATCATTTGATGAAAAGTGTTATGCTCGTGACCTTACCACACTTGGCCATATAGCCACAAAACAGTTTCCATCCTAACTTTCCATCCTATCTCAAAATGCATAATCTCTTATCAGAGATTAGCAGGCAATGCAAAGAAATTCATAGATTTTTCCCAGATATTCTTATGTACAAGGCGAAAGAAACTGGAAGCCATTATTTATTAGACCTGCTCCCTGCTTTAACACAACTGGGAATCAGATATATGACCTATAATACCCAGCTCCTCTATTCCCACTAGCATAATCCCACCCTTACAGTGATGAGGGAACACACTTACCTGAACCTGCCAATCCGTCGTAGGTGGGAGAACATCTCACCACCTGGGATGTATTCCATCACCATGTACAGATTTGAATTATCCTGTAATTGAGTGCAGAAATAAACTAAGAGCAATAGCAAGTAGTGCTTTGCTCCCCTCTTCACCTCTGCTGATTCCAAGTACACAATTCAAATTCTTACAAAAAGACAACCGTCTTTCTACAGTAATGCAATAATGAGCAGGAGGGAGAAGGAAGAGGAGTTTCCTGTATACAGAATTAGTTATCTTGCAAATTGGTGCCCTTTAAAAGAAATTAAAGCAATTAAATTTAAATTTAAATTAAAGAAACTGCTTTATAATTGCAAAGGGACAGCCCCCTCCCCCCTCCCCAAAACCATTTTTACAGTGCTTATAGATCTGAACTGGCTACAGAGCAGATTCTACTGCTTAGATTTCAATATCAATATTTTTCACCTCTTCTGCCATGGCTAATTACTAGAGCTGTGACAAACAATTCAATCTTAAAAATGTTACAACTCATGAAAGAGACTGATCTGATCTTACCAGAAACATTCCAAGCTAGCTTACAGACTATTCCAACCTTCATTTTGCTGTTAGAATCATTCCAAAGCTGGAACATTTTGCATTGTCTACTTTTCTCCAATCTTTATACTTATTTCTTTATACTTATTTACTTTTACTTTATAGTTATTTCTGTCCATTTCCCTTTTTTTGCATCAGTGCCTTGTTCCTTCCGCACCAGCAATAAATCCATACTTGAAAACCTGAATGTGTATATGCATAAATAACTTATTTATTAGTTTGTTTGTTTATTCAACTTAGATGGCCATCCAATTCAAAAACAACTCTGGGCAACTTACAAACAACTTAAAAACAATAATAAAAACAGTGCATATCAAAGAGAAACAGAAAAAAATGGCAGAGGACACCAATCAATATACAGTGGGGCAAAAAAGTATTTAGTCAGCCACCAATTGTGCAAGTTCTCCCACTTAAAAAGATGAGAGAGGCCTGTAATTTTCATCATAGGTATACCTCAACTATGAGAGACAAAATGGGGGAAAAAATCCAGAAAATCACATTGTCTGATTTTTAAAGAATTTATTTGCAAATCATGGTGGAAAATAAGTATTTGGTCAATATCAAAAGTTCATCTCAATACTTTGTTATATATCCTTTGTTGGCAATGACAGAGGTCAAACATTTTCTGTAAGTCTTCACAAGGTTTTCACACACTGTTGCTGGTATTTTGGCCCATTTCTCCATGCAGATCTCCTCTAGAGCAGTGATGTTTTGGGGCTGTCGCTGGGCAACACGGACTTTCAACTCCCTCCAAAGGTTTTCCATGGGGTTGAGATCTGGAGACTGGCTAGGCCACTCCAGGACCTTGAAATGCTTCTTACAAAGCCACTCCTTCATTGCCCGGGCAGTGTGTTTGGGATCATTGTCATGCTGAAAGACCCACCCACGTTTCATCTTCAATGCCCTTGCTGATGGAAGGAGGTGTTCACTCAAACTCTCATGATACATGGCCCCTTTCATTCTTTCCTTTACACGGATCAGTCGTCCTGGTCCCTTTGCAGAAAAACAGCCCCAAAGCATGATGTTTCCACCCCCATGCTTCACAGTAGGTATGGTGTTCTTTGGATGCAACTCAGCATTCTCTCTCCTCCAAACACGACGAGTTGAGTTTAGACCAAAACGTTCTACTTTGGTTTCATCTGACATTCTCCCAATCCTCTTCTGGATCATCCAAATGCTCTCTAGCAAACTTCAGATGGGCCCGGACATGTACTGGCTTAAGCAGGGGGACACATCTGGCACTGCAGGATTTGAGTCCCTGGCAGCGTAGTGTGTTACTGATGGTAGCCTTTGTTACTTTGGTCCCAGCTCTCTGCAGGTCATTCACTAGGTCCCCCCATGTGGTTCTGGGATTTTTGCTCACCGTTCTTGTGATCATTTTGACCCCACGGGGTGAGATCTTGCATAGAGCCCCAGATCGAGGGAGATTATCAGTGGTCTTGTATGTCTTCCATTTTCTAATTATTGCTCCCACAGTTGATTTCTTCACACCAAGCTGCTTCCCTATTGCAGATTCAGTCTTCCCAGCCTGGTGCAGGTCTACAATTTTGTTTCTGGTGTCCTTCGACAGCTCTTTGGTCTTGGCCATAGTGGAGTTTGAAGTGTGACTGTTTGAGGTTGTGGACAGGTGTCTTTTATACTGATAACAAGGTCAAACAGGTGCCATTACTACAGGTAACGAGTGGAGGACAGAGGAGCCTCTTAAAGAAGTAGTTACAGGTCTGTGAGAGCCAGACATCTTGCTTGTTTGTAGGTGACCAAATACTTATTTTCCACCATGATTTGCAAATAAATTCTTTAAAAACCAGACAATGTGATTTTCTAGATTTTTTTCCCCATTTTGTCTCTCATAGTTGAGATATACCTATGATGAAAATTACAGGCCTCTCTCATCTTTTTAAGTGGGAGAACTTGCACAATTGGTGGCTGACTAAATACTTTTTTGCCCCACTGTACTACAATGCCTTTTAGAGATGGACTCACTCAACACTCTGGCCTACCACCCACAGTTCTTCACAGCCTTAAGAAGGGCCAATAGGGCAATCCAAATTTGGGGAGGAGGAGGAGGAGGAGGAGGAGGAGGAGGAGGAGGAGATGACATGCTGTTCCACAGGGCAGATACCATGACAGAGAAAGCATGCTTCCTGGGTTCCATCAGATGGCATTGCTTAATGGAAGGGACTCAGAGCATGCCAACTCTGTTGGATCTGGTGGACTCAGCAGAACTAACGACAGAGAGGCAGTCCACAAATATCCTGCCCCTGTGTCATGAAGGGCTTTATAGGTAATTGCAAGTAGTGGCGTAACATGGGCATATTGAGGCATGTCCTGTAACTACTCACTGTCCAAATTTTGAACCAGTTGTAGTTTCCAAATATTCTTCAAGGGCAGTCCCATGTAAAGTACATTGCAGTAATCCAAGCAGGAGGTGACTAAGCCAAGAGTGGCTGTGAGCAGTGCCTCCCAATCCAGGAATGAGTGCAATTGGTGTACAAGATGAAGTTTGCAAAGGTTCTCCTGGCCACAGCTGACACTTGCTCTTCCAGGAGGAGCTGAGAGTCCTGGAGGAACCCCAAACTGCACACCACTTTTGCCTGGGGGAATGCCACCCCATCCATAACTAAAGATGGAAAATCTGCATAAAACCCATAGCCACTCAGTCTTATTAGAGTTGAGCCAAAGCCTGTTTCTTCCTATCTAGACCACCACAGCTTCCAATACTGAGTCAGAACCTTGACAGCTTCACTTGTCGACCAGAGGTAGACATGTCTGACTATTATCAGCATACAGATATGCTGATCTCACTCCATGCTGGCAGATGACTTCAGCCAGCAGTTTCATGTAGATGTTAAATAGGGGCAGGAAGAGGGTACAGCCCTGAGGGACTCCACAGAGCAGGGGCCTAGGTCTTGATCTCTTCCCCCCAACAACACTGACTGGAATCAACCTTGGGGAAAGAAGGAGAACCAGTAACACCATCCCCCCTCCCAAATTCCTATTCCCTAAGCCTGCCCAGAAGGATACCATGATGAATGATATCCAAAACTGCTAAGAGATTAAGGAAGGTCAGGATGAATGCACTGTCCCCATCCCTCCAGAAGTTACCTGCAAGTATGATCAATGCCATCTCCCTACTATGCTCAGGCCTGAAACATGACTGAAAAGGATCCATATCCTCCTGAGTCCTCTGAAGCTGCAGCCTAACTACTTTCTCCACAACCTTCCCTAAAAAGGGGAGATTGGAAACTGGATGAAAATTGTTCAATATTATTGGGTCCAATGATGGTTTCTTGAGGAGGGGGCAGACCACTGCCTCTTTAATGGCAGATGTGACCACCACCTAATTCACCCCACCGATGAAAAACACCACCTGGACTCAACAACACATCACCTCCCATGCAACCCTGATCATCTAGGAAGGACACAGATGTAATACACAGGTGGTCAAACTCATAGCCCTGAGGACTCTGTCCACTTCCTCAGGACCAACAGGCTCAAACTCCTCCCAGATCACATAGCCAGATCATGCCTCAGTCAACTCCATAAGATCTGCACAGCAAGAGTCCAACTCAGAGCATATAGAAGTGACTTCGCCCACCAGATGGCTAGAATACTCTTCACAGCAGCCCTGCAAACTGTTCTTCCTCCCTATTCATTAATACCACATATGTGCACAAACTTAATGCTGGCTTGACATCAGATTGTTTTTAATACCAGACATTGTCTTGCTTCTACCTTCATTTTCTATAAAAGGTCTCTTCATACCGTTACAAGAGTTCTAGAAGAATGTCTTTAAATGAGTGAATAATAAATCACCTGGCAAATTCAGCTCACTTTAAATAGTGTAAAGTGGTGCACATTAGGCAAAAACCCAACAAACTTTACATATATACAGAATTGGGTCTGAGTTGTCTGCAACTAATTAAGAAAAGGCTCTAGAGGTTGCAGATCAATGAAGATGTCAACTAAGTATATGGCAGCTGTGAAAAATGCAAATTTTCTACAAGGAATCACTAGGAATGAGACTGAAAATAAAACTGCCAACAGTTGGGATATTGTAACTGCCCAGAGTTGCTGGGAGCATGGCAGCATATAAATTTAATAAAAAATAGTAACATTATATTATATAGTTATAGTTGCCACGTTTTAAAAAATGATATAATAGAGCTGGAATAGGTGCAAATAAGGATAACTAAAATGATCAGAGAATTCAAATACCTTCCCTTAAAAGGCTAGAATGAGCTTAAAAGAAAAGCAACTGGAATGGGGGGCAAACATGATCAAACTATATAAAATCATGCATGGCATGGACAAAGTAGACCTGGGATTTTTTTTCCTCGCATTCTCAAAACACTAGAACCAGCAAAGCTGGTTTAGTCCAACAAAGCTGACTTAGAAAGTGGTTAGAACAAACAAAAGAAACACTTTTTCTGATTAATTCATCTGTGGAATTATTATAAGACATGGTCATGGCCACTAGGAAGAGTAATAGATAAATTCACAGACAACAAATCTAATAAGGGCTATCAAATACCAGTTGTAGGAGAACAGTGGAGGAAGAGGGATATGTCCCCCTCAATTGTCTATGACATTCCAGAGATATTTGGTGGTCACTATGAAAAACAAAATGTTGGATTAGAATGGGCCTTGGCCTGATCCTGCACAACTATTCTTATGTCCTTAACACTACTGCAACCTTAAGAAGGAACATAAGAAACCCATTTCATACATTAGTGAAATGGACTACTACCTCTATTCACTTCTACACATTACTCTCACCAGCAATGGGATGAATTAGATATGTACAGATAAGTTTAACTGTAAGAGTTCAATCCTAAACACTGATACTAGGAAGTCACTCCCATTAATAAAAATGTGACTAATTGTTGAATAAACATGTATTTAGAATCAAGGTCCAATCCTCATCTCTACAATCAGAAGATTTTATATACCAGGCTTGTACAACATGTGGCCCACCAAGGAGCCTTGTGCAGCCCGCCAGTGTTTTTAAAAAAGTAATAAATTCACCACCACCACCTCCCCAAAAGATGCACTGCCAAGCACCTCTGTGCCTCACCGCTACCTCTGGCACCACAGTCACTTTGCTAGCTGTGGAACAGCGGATTGGCATGCAGATATTCCTTTGCGGTCCATGAGGATTTTTAATTTATCAGTGTGGCCCTTTCCCTGCTACAAGTTGCTCAGGCCTGATACTGTATAAACTGTGGATAATACCTCAAACATATTGAGTCATAAACTTTGATATTTTATTGTCAAGGACTGCAATGCTGGGGGAAATAACTAGCACAGGTCTTAACTTGGCAAGTTTTCAAATAAATATTATGTTCATAATCTTAGCTCAAGGTTGTGCAGAAGTTAGTTCAGAATGTACTGGTAAGCCTTTTGGTGATTTCCAGTAGATAAAAATGACTTGTTGCTCCTAAGTGTTTAACAACAGTAACAACAAAACAGGGTCCTCTTCAGTCATAAATTAAAATATTGGAATGAAAGAAGGTTTGGACCCAGGAGGTGATTAACCAAGAGAGGATTTTTGGGTGGAAAGGCCATGAGCTTGTTGTTCTAGTGCTCAGGACACATTCTTGGACTCAGAATTCTTTCATGTTAAATCTATTCCTTTGCATGCTGGTGGACCTCAAGGATTTAGTAAAAAAACCCAGACACAGTATCAACACAGCTCAGCCCATCTTATGTTACAAACACAGAAAATACCAGAAGGATTTTAAAACTCATTTTGCACTTTACATCAAAGATATGTTGAGTCTAATGGCTTTTTATAACTAAGTCTGACAGGTGGGTTAAATAACATAACCCCTTAGAGCATTTTGAGTGGTCAAGCCTCTAAAGCAGTATGATGTTTTGTTACGCTGCATATCCCAAACTTACATGCTCATTATGGCAATTTCATATTGGTCATTTCAAAGTTTTCCTTTTCTAGGCTGCCACTGTACAATTGTCACAAAGTCATTTTTATGCACTTTTCAGAGTGTTGCACATTCTTTTCATGGAAGGTAGAATTATTTCCAAGACTGGCACTTTAACACTGAGAACTAAGAATCTCTCCCTTCTACTACACTGCAAGACGCTTATGATGGCTAAAGGTTTTGGTAAGTGTTCGTATGTGTTTTAATTGCAGAGGACACTTACATGAAGGTACTCACTGTGTTCATCTGCTCACTGCCTCTAGAAAGAAAAATGCTTCCTTGGAGCCAGATTTCTGATCACTTCAGAGCGACAGATGTTCAGAGAACCAGGACTCCAGCAGGGGAGAGAGAAAGACTGATACTTGGCATTACCTACCTTGAAAGAATACTCTAGCCTGACAAGGAATGGGAAGTTCACAGCCTGGAGGATGCGTTTTTCATTGAGGGTGTGCTCAATCTGCTTCAGCTTAACAACCTGCAATACAGGAAAGAAATGAGACCAAGCCAGGTACAACCTCTTCTTCAATCCTGGCTTGCAATGCAAAGATCATCAGCAACTCTAGACTCACTTTCTGCTTATCAAGGATTTTCATGGCAAAATAATTTCCAGACTCCTTGTGCTTCACAAGCATCACTCGCCCAAAAGAGCCGGTACCCAGGGTCTTGAGCCGATCGAAATGATCCAGACTGGATGTGTTCTGCAAAAGGAGAAAGAAAAAGAAAGGGAAAAAATGGCTGCATGCAACAGGCTATAGCCATCACATTTGGGGACACAAAACTTCAAGATGTGGGATGATTAGGTTTTGTCTGAATAACAGCCCTCCTCCTCTGCTATATTTCAAAGGCCCCCACCTCTGGGTAGTGCCAAGTTTTCATCTATAACTGTCATCTGTTACTGATATCTTAAGTGGGATTTGGAAGAGTTAGGATTTCACCACTAGAGGGCAGAAGATGTAAGTGCTTTCGGGGAGAGAAAAACAACTTTCCTTTAGGCTGATAGCTCATCCAGTAGAAGCAAACTTAATCCACAGAGTAGATTAATGTATATTTTATCTATAGCCACTGACACTTATCAAATAGTAAAATAACAACACCAAAACCTGGAATTTGTAACGTAACAGTAATAAATCCTCAATGCGCTAGTTAGGCAGCCAGGCATGAAGCAGATAGTGAGAAAATATTGCCTATCTCAGACTTTGAGGTTGAGAGCTACATTTCACTACATAGAACGTGGCCTGCTCACAACTGAATATTTTCAAACAGTTTTGTATTATTTGTTCCCTGTCATACAACCATCCTGCTAAACACTGCTTGTTCTTAGTGTCAGATGCTACAAACTAAATTTATGGAAAAGAATGTCCTCCAAAGAGAAGAAAGGTTATAGATTTGAAGATTATTTACATATAAAACACTGTAAACAAACTTTAAATCACAAGATTTCCCCCCACAAGGAAACTGAACCATGAGTAAACTTCTAATTATTCAGTAGTGAGGTTGAACACTTGACACCGATCCAAAGCTAGTTTTCCTGCATTCGAACTTCCAAGTTTTCAACTTATATACCATAGTCTGCTTCTCTCTCATACTTCAGCTACAATCAATATTCAGATAATTTCCTGTGCTGGTTAATCACTGTAATAAAGTTTTTCAAATAATTTCCATAAAAATAGCAAATCTGTAACAAATGGAAGACTGAAACTTTTTTCTCCAGAGTCTCTATTTCCCTGGACAGAAGAATTTAACACTCAGATTAACATCAAGAACTTTGCATCTGGTGCAAGTACTAGTAACTGAGGAGAGGTTTCTGACAAGCTCTTTCAAAGGCTTCATTAAAAGCATCACTGGTCACAGTTAAAAAGTCAAAACAAAAAGTGACTTTCCATACATCTAGCACTACTGTATAATTCTGTGAAAAAAAGTATTTCCACCTTTTAGATTTTCTGAAAACATGCAAAGTGCCAGCATGAAAAAAATAATCACGGTCTTTCATTCAGTAACTGGTTGCACTATCTTTAGTTTCTGTAACTGAAATCAAACAATTCCTGTAATTGGTCATAAGTCTGTCCCATTGCTGTGGCCCATTTCTTCATGGCAAACTGCTTCTACTCAATAACATTAGAGGATTTTCTACCCTGAACTGCTTGTTTCAAATGTTGTCACAACAGTTTGAAGGGGTTTAGGTCTGGATTTTGACTTGGTCATTCCAAAACTGAATTTGTTCTTCTTCAATCTTGTATACTTATTTGCATGTTTAGGATCACTGTCTTGCTTCATGATCCACTTGTATTTTAGTTTTCAGACAGGTGGCCTGATATTCTCTTGTAGAATTCTCTAACACAAGCAGAATTCCTGCTTCCTTCAATGACAGCAAGTTGTCCTAGTCCTGGTACAACAAAATATTGCAAACCAAGATACTACCACTCTAGGCCTGACGGTTGCTATGAGATTCTAATCATGAATCCAGTGATTGTTATTCCCCATTCTTAATGACACTCAAATAGCCTGTAAAGTCCCACTTTCGACTCATTTGTCCATAGAACATTCCTCCATAAGTGTGGAAGGTTATCCGGAAACTTTTTTGGCAAAATTAAGGCAAGCGCTGATGTTCTTCTTAGTGACCAATGGCTTCTGTCTTGTTACATTCCCATTTTTACTTAATACTTTTCTGATGGTGGAACCATGAACACTCATTTTAGCCAAGGTGAGAGAAGCCTCTGGATCCCTTGATGTTCTTCTAGGGGTCTTTGTCACTTCGTAATTGGCTTTACGTATGTTGCACTCATGGAGAGGTTTTAACAGGACAGGCACTCTTAGTAAGATTCATTATTATCCCAAATCTCCATTTCAGGGCTGTGTCTCTCCCTGTGAATTGGTGAAACTTCAGAGTTTGAAAATGGTTTTGTTACTTTTTCCAAATTGATTAGTTGGTAAATAAATAAATACATTTTATAGAGACCTTTGGAAATGTGAGCAGAGTATGATGTACCTCTAGAATCTGTGTAGTGAGAACTTCATAGGGTAATGGGAGTCAAAGTTTGTTAGATTTATATTGGACAGGGCTGCCCCAAAATAGTCCTGATTATTTAATGAAGTACTCACTCCTTTATTTATTTATTTAATAAATACATTTACATGGCCACCTATCTCATATACATGACTATAGGCAGCAAACAATTAAAACAGAATAAAAACAATAAAAACAACCAGAATTAGAAACAACAGAAATAACATAAATCAGCAGCCAAGAACCCTCATAAACACTCAGCTAACCACAAAACAGGCTCACCCATATTATCAGTGCCCCAGGCTTGATGGCAAAGCCAAGTTTTTGTGCCTTGTGAAAGGCCAGCAGGGTTGGGGCAAATCTGATTTCTGGGTGGATGATGTTCCAGGGGGCAAGTGCCACAGCAGAAAAGGCTCTCCTCTTGGATCCCGACAGATGACATTCTCTCATGGACGGGACCCAGAGCATGCCTCTCCTGCTGGATTTAACAGGATGGGTAGACACCACTGCGGAGAGATGGTCCTGTAAGTAGCCTGGCCCCAAGCCATGAAAGGGCTTTAAAGGTAACCACCAGTGCCTTGAATTGCACCCAGAAGCATGCTGGTATCCTTTCAACTGAACTGACCGAACTGGGGATGGGGGTGGGGATGATTACTTTTTCATACTGGCATATTACATGTTGGATGATTTTGTTATGAAATAAATGAAACAATTACCAAACTTTGGTGGGTTTTGTTCCCTTTGTATATCAGTTGGACCCATATGAAGTTTTCATAATGTTTAGCAGGAAAGATTCAGAAAATCTGAAAGGAGATGAATACCTTTTCATCAAACTGTACATCTAAATCATGGCACTGGTTTCTAGGCGTGCAGCATTTTATAATATAGCATTAAAATTCTTGACAATCTCATATAAATGCAGTTTCAGCTACATGGAAATTTACACAATTTTTGCTTGCTTTTACACACCCATTGTCATTTTAAAATTGGGCTGAAGAACAATTTTCATTTCATTATTCCTAAAGAAAAAAAGAAGAGTCGACTATTAAGAAGGCAAGGATACCACCATACCTGTGATGGATTCTCCCATTTCTTAAGGAATTCTTCTTTGGCTTTGGCAAGAAACTCCTTCACTGTAAGCAAGCAGAGGGGAAGAAACAATGTTGAAAAGGAAGAAAAATGCTTGAAGACCTCAACTGTTGAATATGTCTTTGGAACCAAGGATGCTTCAATGGGAAGCAAGAGTCCCTTTTTAACACTGCCATCTCTCACCCCTTTGAGTGGCATATTGAGGAATATTGGATTAACCCATTAGAGACCAGAAGGAGCCTCTTTTAACAAGCCTGGCTTCTAAGGAGTCACTGTTTCCTCGATTGTATAAAATAGCACACACATCTCTCTAGGATTCAGCCATCATACTCTGGATCAGAAATGATCAGCTACTGGCCAGTGGCTGAACATAATAAAGACTTACCTACTAACTCCATACTACTCTAAAAGCCCCAATTCAAAGAATTCAAAAAGCTAGTTAGCTCTGTTCCAGGTTAGTTACTCATTTGTAGGTCTCTCAACATAATACTGGGTTGAACGATTATATCTATGTTGCATAAATTTGGATGGCCACTAGATGGCAGGAAAGAGCTACAGAAAACATTAACTGTTTGGGGCTGATTTTTGCAGCCCCAATCTAATGTCCTAATATTGGAGAGGTGTCAACATTTATCTATTAGTTACTTCCTCAGAGATGCCACCAAGATGATAAATAAATGAAAGTACATTAAAACACCATTTAAAACTACAAACAAATTTAAAAGACAAATTAGGATTGTCTTACTTGATTTTCAAAATGCTGAGAGAACAAAGACCAGTCTTATCTCTTCTTACATGCCCATGTTCCCCACATGACCCCTACAGCTTCAGGGATCTCAGCCATTTAACTGAGAGCAGGCAACTGCTACTATCTGGCCAAGTGAAGCAGAGACACTTTGAGCACTCATCCAGATTCCGGAGAACAGGTAGATAAACAGAATTAAAGCACTAATTAGGACTAAGATGCAGAGGTGAACACATTATCTATTAAGACTAAAAAGGCTTTCTTCAAATTTTTCTTCTCAGATGGCAGTACCCAAGTTCAAAACACAGGATTGGGTACAACTGTTTTTACGATTGGAAGTTGCATGCATGTGTTCATCTGTTAAGGAGATTTTCATCACAGATCCTAAAACTTAGTTTTGGAGCTTGCAGTTGTGGGGCAACTTCCAAGAATGAAATTCTGAGAAAAATCTGGGCACGCACAGATTCTTCTGGAACTCATTCAATCTTATAATCCCCAACTGTTGAGAAAAGTGGAAGCATCTGCAACTAAGAGGCTGCTTTTTAGCATTCTGCAGTCACCACAAATTCATGGAAAACAGCTCCATGCAACTGCAGCAATGTTTATATGTCAAAAGCAACAATCAGATATCATATCATATTGTGTGTGTGTGTGTGTGTGTGTGTGTGTGTGTGTACTCTGTCTCTCTCAGTGGTAACTGATACCACATCCAACTCACTGGATTATATGCAAGATCTCAGAGCTAAGCACAGCACATAAGAAGAAGGGAATATGCCTTCCATATGTTCTCTGGTACCAAGTAGTGTATACTCCCCCCAAGTAGTAGCACTTCTCCATTCAAGAGTAGTGCACAATTTGGGGGGGTCATCCTGGACTCACAGCTCCTGCTCAAAGAGCAAGTGGCAGTTGTAGCCAAGAAGGCCTTTGCACAGCTCCATCTGGTGTGCCAGAAGCAACCCTTCCTAGATCGGGAGGTCCTTCAGACAGAAGGATGCCCTAGTAACCTCGTGGCTTGGATATCGCAACATGTTTTTCATGGGGCTCTCCTTGAATTTGGAAGCTTCAACTAATCCAGAATGCAAAGGAGCAGGCAGTGATGGGCATGTCTTGGTATGACCACATAATAGCTCTGCTTTGTGAGCTGCACTGGTTGCCAGTATACTTCCAGGTATGATTCAAGATGCTGGTTATTATCTAAAAAGCCCTACATACCATAGGGCCAACTATTTAAGGGACTGCCTATCTTCTGTGGTTTCCGCCCAGCTGGTATGCTCTGGGTTGCTTCAGTTAAACACTGCTATGTATGAGGACCTAGGAAGCATGCCTTCTGTGTTGCATCGCCTGTCCTCTGGAATGAGATCCCTCCAGAGATCTGTATGTATTTAATATCCCAGCACTGCTTCAGATGAAAAAGCCTTTCTATCAGATTTTAAGACCACCCAGTTAGGACTGACTGCCTTAAATTAATTTTGAGAAAGCACACTCATAAAGAAAGATGAAGACCAATGAAACTGAATCCTGGAAGAATCAGGACAAAAGAATTTTTTTATTCTACACTTTGGAGTTTGTTACCACAAGATGTGATATTGGCTACCAGCTTGACTGGCTGCAAAAATGGTTTGGACCAATACATGGAGGTCATGGGGATCAATGGCTATTAGCCTTAATAGCGGTCTGACTGCTTCTGAAGGCCATCTGCTAGGAGACTAGTGGGCTTCCTTGTGCAGTTGGTTGGCTACTGTGAGAACAGACAGCTGGACTAGATGGGCCAGGGGTCCAATCCAGCAGGACACTGCTTTTGTGCTTATGTTCTTAAGACAGTGTCTAGCAGAAATTCCAGAGCTAGACTGGTCTTCCAAAAAGTATTTGAGGGGATGGTGGAGAGGAGAGATCTTTCTTCCTTCTTAATACTAGGAATCCAAAAATCAGAGCCCCTTTTTTCTGCTGTAATTACCCAACAGTAAAATGAAGATAATTAATGCTGTTACCTTCATGTACAGATCTGGAACAGAAGTAGAGTCCATGACTTAATTACTTAAATTACTTAAAACTACTACTTAAACAATTTGGGCTGATTATAAGACAAATAATCATATCCTCATTCTGTCCATTATGTAAGATTTACATTGTTCTTGGTTATAAAATTTTGGGTTTTGCCATGAAATAGTTCAGAGTTTATGGAGATCTGCCAACATAAGAAGAATAGGCTTTAGAAAGCAAAGGGTGTAGCTCTAGGCTGATTCTGTACAGCTTAAGTGATCAGGCAACTAACTCCTCTTGCCAAAGTCTCCATCTGAGCAGTGGCATCTTGCCAATGCTACAATTAGGAAATGGAAGACAAATTTTACAAGACAAAACTAAGTAGTATTGCTTGAATAGTGAGGTGTGTGTCTATTTATACTCACATTGCTATGTTAGGAAAGTCTCCAAACCCTAACCGTATCCTTTCTAAAATACTATTATATGTTAACTTAGAGGTCATGTCCTCAGGAGCCCTATATTAGGGCCAAACATATTACACATTTACTTAAATGGACAGGTGCAGTATTGCCTCCAAAAAAGTACTTCTCAGTTCTCTACTGGCTGCAGAAACGTGACCTGGAAGTAGATTCTCAGAACCCTGACTCTCAGCTCTTTTTCACAGACATACATTTTCTCTTCAGTTAGCTGAAAGAGGATTGTGCTGTCATTGTTATTGCTAAAAAAGGCCTTTTCATTTTTTCCTATATCACAGGGCTGCACTTTCCTCCAGCACGAAACCCAGAAGGCAAAAAATGGAGGATCTTCTACAATACATAGTTTTGCAAGAATGCCACTAAGCCACCTGCTGCCTTAAACAGAAAGCTGCCGAGCACGATCTGTGATGTTTCCACACCAGTCCTCTCAATTCCTTCACAATACAGCAGAGAACTTAGATTTTTCTCATACAGCCACACAAGCAGACATGGAGCTGCAGTTCGGCCTGTCTGACCTACTTTCTTTCTTCATCCTTTTCCCTTACAGAGAATCACTAGCCTACACTTTCTTGCACAGACCCCAGCCTCTTTCCCACTCCTCACAGCGATTTCTTGTGGCACAGAGAAAAATCAGGCAATTTGTTTTGTCTTCTGCGTGCTCTCTCAGCATTATGCTTAGGCTCCCTATGACCCATCCAGATTAGCAGTTCCCCCCTCCACCTCGAATCATTCCCTTCTTTTATAAGCCAGGGGGACCTCAGTTTATGACAGAATATCACAGGCCTTAAGGCCAGACTCAACCCTGGGTCTAATTTGACACCCACCTCAAGCAGGCAGTCATGTTGTGGTGGCACAACATGAAACAACCTCCAACTGAACTCTCACATACATACTCTTGTGATCTTGGCAGGGGAAGGATTGAACCACTGTGAGTCGTAAGATTCAGCAGTATATAAATTATTAATGGGTATCCTTAGCAGCAACTGTGTTCTTTAAGCAGAGCAGCTGGACTGAGTGGGAAAGTTTGGATGGAAGACAAGCTCCTCACATGATGAAGTTGATGATATTTGGTGGTAAGAGCTTCTAGGCTAGGGAAAATTGAAAGTTCATAAACATCATTGTATACAAATATATGCCTTCATAATAATAATAAAAAGATGTAATGCTTAAAAGTCAGATACTCCCTTTTCCTCCCTTATAAATGAGTCTGTAGGCAAAACTTCTTTAAGATTCAGATGGGCAACCAGGACAGAATAAAATTGTCCCGGGAACTTGATGTGAGTGACTGGCAACCTGCTGTTCATTTGTAATCTATCTTTTTCTTGTATTTTGGAACACAATCTTACCTTAAGACACTGACTGTGATCACATAACACTCTTAAACTGGTTACTGAAAAATCAATTTTCTGGGTTTGCCCATTACATTGAATGACAGACTATCCAAAGGGGCTGCGTTTGCAGAACTTACCAAGTCCACTCCCCATCCCCCCCCCCAACACAAGGTTAATAGTAAGCAAGTTTCATACATTGTGAATGCAACTATTGAATCTTCAACTAACCTGGGTAAGCATGTTGTATAAACCATGCCAAGATTTATTTCCTACAGGCCAAGAGTCTATTTAATAACATGAAGAGGGCTTCCTGCACAACCCATATTTTATGCAATAAAAATATACTTTGTTATGTTTTTTTTAACTTTTGTGGAGATAGCATGTTTCCCTAGCTTTCATCTATGTTATGATAGTCAGTGTGGTATAGAAGACACAGTTGAACTTGGACCAAGAATATTTACACCCATGCTCAACCATAAGCTCAAGCTAAAGGAGAGGAGACTTGTTAAAGCTACAGCCTTATCCTAACTTCTGATCTTAGGATGACAAAATCTGTTCATCTCACATATGCTGCCTTGTCTCTTGGCAGGATAAACATATTCATAAGCAAACACATATTTATACTCTATCATACTGTACCTGGGAAAATGAGATTCTTCTCCCAGATAAAATATGCATTGCAATTAAAAGTGTAATGTACAGTATAATTCTATGTGACTACCATGTGTTCTTATTCAAACATAAATATGTAAGGATTGCCTCTGCAGCATCACATACAAGACTGTATATATTTGCTCAGACTGAAACCACAGCTGATCTTTGAGTATAGTGCTGGGAACTGCACTCCAGAAAATAATGGGCAAAGTCAGAAAACTGTATTTTATTTTGACTCACATTTCATTTTAAATACGTCATGTTATTTTTCTCTTATCACATATTTAATAATTTAGACTTCATTCATAAAACAGATGATAATGTGCTAACGTCTTTTGGAGGTCTCTGCAGGCCACAGGTAGCCATAGGACCTCAGGCTGTACACTCTGATCTAGCCCAATATTCTGTCTCCAACAATGGCTAGCAAAAGAACATGGATTCAGTAGCCATTCCATACTGTTTGTCCACAGCCTCTGGTAAGCAGAGAGATAATCCGTTTGCATATTATGACTTACAGCTATTGATAGTTTACCTGCAATAGATGGCTTTGATATTATTTTAAAGCCTTTGGGAAATGGCCATCCAAATTTCCTGCAGCGCTGAATCCTTTGAGTTCACTATCCATCGCATACAATAGTAATTACCTAAAATTTGCCCTGAATTTATTGGCTGTCATATTATTGTTTGGCCTCAAGTGATAATGTTGTGAAAGAGGAATACTTACTCTCTCTCTTCACAGCACTGCTAAATGATCTTTAAGGCTTTCTTTAAAGAAAGCTCCTACCAAAATGCATGCTGTATTTTCTATATTTTCCAGTATCCAGTATGCATTTCTGTATTTTTTTTCCCCCTGTATATTCTTCTACAATATATATTTTGAAATTAGGCTTGAAATTACATGGTATTCTGAGAGTAAGCAGACTTCATATGCATTGTTAGTTTCATTTTCAGTCCCTTTCATAATCATTCCCAGTATCTGGTTTGCCCTTTTCTACTTCAGCAACACAACGAGGTGACATCAGTGTGCTTTCTATTATAACCCCAAGTCCTACCTCTCTGTAATTTAGATCCCAGAAGTGTACACATAGAGTTAGTTTTTTGTCCTACCAGGGAACACTATGCACTTGCTTACTTTGAATCTCATCTACTACTATGCGGCATTTTTGAATTCTCTCACTTGAAGAGTGCTTTGAAGAAACACATTATTTTGTGACTTCTTCCCTAGATGTTTTAGAAACTCTATAGTCCATGCTACAGTGCAGTAATACTCAACTAGTTTTTTTCCTTAACCTAACAACCTCAACCCTGACCCCCTTTATTTCTCTAATTAATGTCCCTAGGTTTTTCAATGTTTAGTACATCTGTTTTAAATAGTTTGTTTGCTATGTGATTATTACCTTCTGTGTTAGTACCTTGGAACACAGACTACTGCTTTGTATCACGAAAATCAAAGCCGTGGTCCACCTAACACATACTATAGCTATCTAGTGCAAAACTCTGCAATTTTTTATGATAGTCTTTCTCTGTCTATCTGGAGATGTCATAGGTTGAAAGAGACATTCTGCTTGCAAAGAGTGGGATCTACTGTACCACTGAGTTACAGTCTTCCCCGTAGGCAGCCATATCCTTTCTTTCTATTAGTGGCATAACTGTGATAAATTCTGTGGTTGTAGCAACCAGACCCAATCTTGACCGTACTGGACTTACTTATACACACACACACACACACACACACACTCTCTTAGACATCCTAGAGAACACAGTTGCCACTGACAAACATGTAACTCATCTGCTCAAAGAGACTGCTTCAATAGAAAGACCATCATGCCTTCCAAGTTGTGACATGACTAAAACTTCTAGAATTCTTAGTTAGCATGTCATAATCCCCATAAATCTAGAGGGCTCCATCTGCAGGAAGGCCAGTGATGACATCATATAAGAATCGCATAAGTCCTTGTAAAACCAATTTTGCAGTGCATTACTAGCTGTGACAGATAACACTGCGGTGGCCAGTCTTCATCAGGAGGACTGGGACTCACATATCTTGCTTTCTAACCTACCTAAAATAATCTCCCACTTTGCCAAGGCAGGATGACTGGGGTTGTTTCAATTTGGAATGCAAGGTGTTGGATTCCTACAGGGATCGTTTAACCTAATAGCCCATTACTTTATATGTGTGTGAGTGTGTGTTAGTCTCACACAGTCTACCAATTCTAGGTAACTTTGACTCCCTTTTTTTTCTTCCCCAAGAGAGAACTAAGAACTGCCTATAGAAAACAACAATGATAAGGATTTTGGAATGAGGAGGTCAGTAATAGCTTATCCCTATTTTTGAATGTGCAAAATCTAGTTGTTGGTCAGATAAGTCTCCATCCTTGTTGAAATATATAGGCTCCTAGGTAAGTAGAAAACAATAAAGTGTATCTGGATAGTTTTCATATGCTCAGTAAATAAATAAAATTAAAACTAGGTATACTTTATAATTAGTTTTAAAAACTAATTATTAGTAGAATAATATTAATACAGTATATTTTTAACTATAGATTCTAGTATGCAAATGAGTTGCAAATGCACTAGTGCTCTTACAGGCAGAATAATGCTTTCAGGCTCCTACCAGAAACTGAGATAATATTCACATGGAAATAGAATTTATTTGACCACCAGAGGGCTCTTACGTTGTGTCAGCTAACTGTTGCTATCACTATCCAGTGACGGGAGGGCCCTGAATAGGATTTGCCAGCCATTTTAGTTCTTACACATGCTCCCCTTTCGGCTATACACACATTTTCAACCATTGACAGAATTGCAGGCATTACAAAGGAGCACCAGTGCACAGATGTTTGCTGAACAGTTTCAACAAGGAAAAAGAGCAGAAACACATAACATGTATCTCATTTCAACCAACCATAAAAGCACTTTCCATAAAAACAATGTTCCATTGCTCCACTGAAGTTGAAAGCTTCATAAATTAAGGAAACCTACTCCTGTTGGTTTGGCCAAACTCAACAAACCCACTTTATGGAACAAACTGACCCTGTTCAATCTCACAAGAGCCTAATACAATGACTTACCCCAAATAAGCCCCCAAGGATAGTAATAATAATCCTTTAAAGCCACTGGTATCTACTTCCTGTATCGAAACACAATGACCAGTCCATATTCTAATCAACAATGTAATCTAAATAAAAATATCAAGCAACGAGGCAAATTATCACCTTTACTGCATTGATGACCATGCAATCTTCTGAGTTCAAGTTACTCCCCATGGGTACGGGTAATCTCTCAGTGCACAGAAACTGTGCTAATTAGATATATCACTTTATCCCTTTTTCCCTTTCCTTCAGCGGAAAAACAAAGCAGCAGCTTTTCATCACAAGAGAGTATCTTGTTCAGCATGCAGGGGCACTCTAAGAAAGCTCCAAGATGAAACTGATAAGTCACCAATAATTCACATGTAATCTGAATATGATTTTCATGAATCTGTTCAATCAAAAGCATAATTTACAGACATGTTACATTTTCCTGCACCTCAGTTTGGAAGATCTTTGAAGGGGGAGGAGCGATCTGACCTCTGGTTTCCATTTATGTTCTTGCACTTAAGCTGCTGTACAGCTTAAAAGCCATAATGTTCTAGACAGCATACTGTACTTGGCTTAAAAAAAACCAAGCAAACAAAATGAACCCCGCACTATTAATAAAAATCTTAGTATTCTTTAGAAAAATAATTTTGTCATAGAGAAGTTGACATATATATCAAAGAAAGGTAGTTCCTCTTGTTCCACACAAACACATCTGCCGTCTGTTATGATATTTAAATTCATGCTCTAGTTCAAACTCCTAGTCATCACAAAATTAAATTAGAGCACCAATTAATTGGAATAAATCCCCACCCAGAACAGGTGCAATAGTACAATGCAATGAATTTGAAAAAAGAATGTTTTAGTTTTTATTTATACAATACTGGTCTGATGCCTATTTTTGAGATGGGAATGTTCTTTGTTTAGTGCTGATGTATATTAAACACTTTGCTCATTCTATTACAAAAGTAGGATTCACTCCCAAGGAAGCTCTTACTGTGTGACTACTTCCAACTTTCTGGCCCTCTTCCTTCTTCAAGTTTTTCTTGTGACCATACATTTCCTTTCAGTCCAGTCTAGAAACTATTTGTATAAAGATCCAAGAGGAAAAATAATAAATAAATACCCTCCTGAATCCTAGCCCTCATATATTGGTTGCTACAGTACTTGCAAACAGTTGGATTTTTTGTCACCGAAATATGCCACAGGCTAGTCCATGTTCATGACCTGGCAAAGGTGTAACGTACAATCCCCAAGAAAAAAACTGCTTTGCAAAAATATTGAAGTCATTTCCAGTAATTCAGCATTAAGTGGCATTACTCTTGATTTATCATTACTCTGGAATAGAAATAAGATTTTACATAACTTCTATTCTGTTGGCACCTGGAGGGTTAAATGAAGATATTCTTCAGCACTGAGAAACACTCCCTCCAACAAGGTTTCCAAAACAACACCTATAGAAAGTCATCATTTTGGCTAACAAGTCTCTTGAGGGACAAATAATGGCTTTGGTGCATAACTATTGTTTGATCTCAGAGGGGTGTTTAAACAGCTAAAGAGCTTTGTCTCAAAGCAAGCAAAAGTTAGCCTTAGCATTTGTAGATATTCTCAGGATACTTCTCTGCATTTTCCTATCTTTGATATGACTGTACTACAATAGCATTAACAGAGAGATTATTATATCTCTATTATAGATAATCTGGCAACAACTTACCAGAAAATAGACTGAGCAATTTAATTTCTAACCAAATTGCAAGAAATCTAGAATTCTGTAACAGAATCACCATCACAAAAACAATATTCCCTGATTTGAAAACCAGTGTTTGCAGTTCCTATCAAATCATGTTTAAAAACATTTCTATTTACAGACTTCATTTTGGAAGTTGTGGATTTTTTAAAAAAGTACTTTAAAAGTACAGTAGTTAAATTTTTCAACATCATTGATACCTCACCATTCCTATCAAGGAGCTGAAGGTACCATACATGATTCAGTTTCCTTATACAGAAAAACTACATAGGCAGTTTTGGCTAAATATGCAACTAATTTCATGGGTGAGAGGATATTTCACTATGGTTATCCCAGTCCTTATCCAGTGCTCTCACCTTTGTCACATACTGTCTTTATTTTTTATGAGAGACTGGTACAGGAAGTCTATATTAAGGAAACTGGCATGCACTGCATTGTTTAACATGAATCTGACCTCAGCCCTTAGATTTTTGAACACAGGCCCAAGAGGCTAGAAGATTGTACCTAGCGGTTTCCTCGCTGCTGGATATACATAGATTACTTCACAGAACTGTTATTATGTTCCTAAGCCAGAAGATGCAACTTCCAGATAGATAAGCAGATATTATTAGCAACATGAAAAAGCTTCCCTAAAAACCAGGACATAGATATTCACCACTGAAGGCCAAAATAGATGCAATGCTAAATGCAAATTAAGAAGCTAGTCAATATTAATAGTAGGCAGAGACAGGAAGTTTTTAACCCTTCTCATCCCATTACTGTCCCAGATAAGTAGTGCTTTGCCCACTACCGTTAGCTTTGGGGAGTGGGGGGTACTCCTATTGCACTTGAAATAACTGACAAATATTAGGAACTTAAAAAAAAATAGCAGAATCTACATCACAATAAAATATCTATTCAAATTCTTTTTTAAAAAATAATATAAATATTTGCAATTGTTCAGTGAATTGTATGAAGACTACAAAAAAAAATGTCATTTTAGATACCTTGCCAGTGAAATATACAATTGTGGCATGTAGATTCTTAGAATTGCCCTGTTATAAAGGGATAATTTATAGGCTCAGTTTGATGGTCTGTAATTTGTTTGGCATAACCTGGCAGAATCTCCCTTATACCAGAATTTAAAGAGCAAACAGCAGTATGCTAGTAAAACATGAACTACACTACTGTTTAATAGAAAGCAAATGCAAAAACTCAAAGCATATTATTATTATTATAATAGTTGGTCAGTCAGCCAGATGTTTATTATTATTATTATTATTATTATTATTATTCGCACTGTCTTCTTTAGGAAATAAAGGGGATACATTCAAGGATAAGTACTACAAAGTTGAAGAATTAAATAACTCACCTAGGTATGACAACACACCTGCTGCAGGCAGGGAGTATAGAACTCTTTATTCCAAGAATTTCCTGTTCTAGGTTCAGCATCATAAATAGGATTATAACTGCACAAGCTGTTTTCGTGATCCTCTCTTTTCAGCACATTTTGCAAGAAGCGGAACTGGCTGGGGGGGACGGGGTGGAGCAGGGAGAAACAGAAGCCAATGCACTTTCATCCCATCTGGGAACGCATTATTCCTTACCATCCATTCGATAGGCCTCAATCCCAGGATTCCACCAGGTGACCCTGTTGTTTCCAAAGCCACCAGCATACAGTTAGCAGGTCACAGTGGGTATTGGGGAAGGGATGACCTGATGGCTCATGAAGGACTTTGCTCTTGATGGCAAAAGCAAACAGGGCCCTTCCCTGCAGCTTAGTTGTTCTGGAAGCCAAATAGAGCACCTTGTCAGCTCAGAGCTAAGCGCAGCATCCAAAGCAGACCTGTTTTGTCTTCCTTTTTTTCCCTCTGATTGCATCAATATGGACCTCCTTATAAGAAAAGGGAGGAATCCACCATCATGGTTGTAAAACCTCTTTGGAAAGGCCAGCTGGTCCCTTATACACAGTAGAGTCCTCCTTGAAGAAGTACCATGTTCCATATTTCTATGGCTTCAGTTTGGAAAGCTAAGCTATAACCAGGCAACATGGTCTCAATTTAAATTTTAGACAGATCTACTATGGATGCTGTGCAACCATCTCTCCCCAATGCCACACTTCCAGACAAGTCCAAAAAACAACTCTTCTGCAAGCGGGACAGTTAGTTACAAAAGAAGGATGACTGCTGTTAGCATATCTGCAGGATTGTGGGACAGGGAATCGCATGATGACAATTCAAAGGGGGAGGATATTCTTGCCAGTCACAGGCAGCTCATTCACAGGCCTATCACAAAAGTTCTCATAGATCCTCCCACACTCCCTCCAAGTTCACCAAGCCAAGAGTAGCTGGCATTGTTAGGCAATCTGCATTTGCTTGTTTTCAAGTAATGTAATACATCTCCCTTTGTATTCCCCAGAAACAGAACAACAATAACAAAAGCACAAAGTGAAAGACAAGCCTCACACTGGTGCTGATCCTGTTTTTTTCTCTTATAAATGAAAATAGCAAGAAACCTGGCCTGTAAAAACTCTTTATAGCTTTTTTTCCATAGGAAATTGTTCTGGCATCATCTTATCCCCTTTTTTTTACTGTCACTGAGGTTTTTTGTTTTAATATATCAAGTGAATTATAACTGGCAATTGCTCAGATAAGAGGAAGCCCCTGAAAATTAAAAATAAAAATAGAAGAATCCTCAATAGATGCAATACTACCAAAGACAGCTAACTTTATACCTCATTCTAGGAAAAGAAAAAGGCTAGCATAGACTTAAGATAATGTCTATAGGATCAATTCCTAATCCATAAGAAAATGCCACGGAATAGATAGAGCAACTTGTTTAAACCTCCTGCAGTAAAGGCCAGCAAGATAACAAGGCATGACAGATATACCTTGACAGACAGAAGCAATTGCCAATTTATTACAAGCTCCAGTGCTTGCAACATCACAGCACTCACAGTCCAAGTTGGTAAAACAATACTCAGACCATATCAAGACTCATGTGGTAGAAGTACAGTGAAAATGTACCTCTTCTTGGAAGCAGATAAAGAGTGTTTATTCTTAGAATATTAGCTGACAGGTCTCTGCTAGAATGGCAACCAATATTTGTATATCAGTAACACATAGGAGGAACGGATGGCACTATCAGGGACCAAGCTCAGAAGGCATATAAGCAAGTACATGAGGCTTGTATAGAATTCCATCAATTATTGTTAAGATAGACAAATCATACAACAATAAATGTTGGCAATGCCACAACAAAGAAGGAGCATTTTACCATATGCAATAGTTATGCAAAAAGACTCAAAAGAACTAGAAAGAAATACACCAAAGCTTCCAGAAAATTCTGAAAATAAAATTAGAATTAAAACCACAAATATTTTTATTAGGTATGATCCCAGAGAATATAAATGAAAAATATCACCATTTGTTAAGATGTATGGCAAGAATCAATTTGGCACAGTATTGGAAGAGAAACCTTGCCCACAATACAAGATTGGGAGGCTAAAGTTGGAGAATAGGCAGAAATGGAAAAATTGACTGTATATATTCACAGAAGTCTTTCCAAATTCAAGCAAGAATGGTTCCCATATATACAACAAATTACATAGCAAGGCAAGCTAAGATGTTTAGAATATCTCATTTATAAGACATTTAGAATATCTTTATTATTTAGAATATAGTTTTTGAAGAAAAAGAGGAACTGTTAAAATAATTAAAATGATCCCAATAGCAATTTGCAAATGTCCAAAGCATAGTATAAAAATATTTAAGTAGCAATTGGCAAGTAAACCAAGTGAATCTGAAGCAAGATAAAATTGATGAAATGTTGGTTAGTGAGTTCTAAAAAGGGGGGAAGGGAAATACATACTAGTTGATACAACTATCAGTTTTTTGATAGTGTTAATTCTTCCCTTGGTTACTTTAGCAACCAAAGCTGAGCAAGGGCAATTTTCACCATCTCAGTTCACTATCCCTTCTTCACAGACAGTAAGCACCTTTGTAGTCTTCTGATACCAGTATCAACACCCAGGCCCAGCACCAGCCACTACTTCTTGTTGGATGTCAATATCTTCAGGAGGGCCTTCCACCTACCCTGTTCAGCAATTGTTCAAACTTGCAACGGTGCTGAACAAGTGGTTCTCACAACCAGTCCTTGGAGTTCCGGCTGTTGTAACATCCCTGCAGTCACATGATCTGGACCCTTGGTGCCTGGCTCATGATTATGACCTTGCAATGTTCTGCAGTCGCCATTTGTGACCTTCTTTGCCGGCTTCCAACAAAGTCAAGGGGTAGCTGGCAGGAGGCCGCAAATAGTGACCACATGATGTCTTCACTTAACAACCTATGGTGATTCACTTAACGACAGCAACTGGGAATATACAATTGCTGTCACACTTTATGACTGTGTCGCTTAGCAACTGCAATTCCAGTCCCAATTGCCGTTATTAACCAAGAACTACCTGTAAAATTGTTAGGCCCAGCCCTATGACATATCAGGGTGAAGCCATCTGTTGGCCACCATTTCAGAGATGATGCTGAAGTGAAAGATCAAAGCAAAGGTTATTATTTGAATGTAGTCACAACCTTTTAAAAATTGGCTCATAATTACTGGGGGGAGGGAGGCACATTTGGACTCTACTTCAGGCACCAAAATGTCTTGGATTGGCATTACACAGGTTTCCTGCTGGCCAAGTAGCATTTCCTTGTGCCAGCAGAATACAGATGTTCTGGGCAGCTGTGTGTTTTCATTATGGAAATTCTTTTTTCCAAGGGTCTGACAGTCATTAAGCTTATTTTTCAGAAACAACATAGAATGCCCCTGTTTGCATTCCTGTTTGGTAACCAAAATCAAATTAGTTTGATTTTCTTTTAACTTTGCTTAAAGATCCTATTTTCTATCCTGATTGTTTTGAGAAAAAATGTCAGTTTTGATTTTTGTCATTTTTTCTTCTCTCAACATTTTTTCCAGCCACTGAAATTTGATTCTCTAGCTTTTACAAAATTTTAACAAATAGCATTCACTATTATTTGGCTGCCCATTTTTCCTACTTTGGCATCATGGTTCATGATGCTAACAGTTCATAATTACTTTCTCTTAACATGATACAGTTTCTACAGTCTCAGACATTTCCTTCCTATTAGTCAGATTCTAATTTAAAAATAGCACACCCCCGATTGTTTCCTTAACTTTTTGAAGAAAACATTTGTTCAGAACAAATAAGAGCTGTGTTTATGCCCCATTAAAGAGAATTTCCAACAGATAGATCATTTCTGCACTAACGCTGTGTTCCTAATGTTTGTTTATAAGAGGAATATTTTATCCCCAAGTGGAAGAGTTGTTAAATGGTTGGACACTATACATTTTACAGTGACAGGAGGAAGAATTTATTTCCTAGTGACCGTTCCTAGTTTCCTGAACAGAGTGAAGGCCAGACAGATTACCCTGAAATAGTACAATTCCCACAATCAATTCTGTCCCATCTATCTTGACTGAATGATTTCCAGTGTTATACAGAACACAAGAACATTATCATCTGATTCCTATAATGCTACTTATTTCCTTTTATATTACAAGTTAAATTCCTAATTCCTATTGGGCATCACAGAAATCCCCTTAATTTTACTTCAGTACTTATACAGTTGTCCACAGTTGTCTTTAGATGTGCTGTTTGATAGAAATCTCAAGTTATCTAAGTATTTCATTCAGATCTTGTAATTTATCTTTGTTTCAGTAAATTCCATTTGTAGTATTTGCCAAGGAACTGTAGCTAGGAAGTAACTGTGTTATCTAGTCTCCATTTCAAAGTTCATCTCAGTCAAGCAAACTAGTATTTCTATAGAATCATAGAGTTGGAAAGGACCTAAAAGGTCATCAAGTCCAACCCCCTGTACACTGCAGGATTCACTACACCATCCCCAAGAGATTACTATCCAGCCTCTGTTTGAAAACCTCCAGTGAAGGAGAAGAAACCTCTCTATGCGGTAACTTATTCCACAGTATCTAGGCTTCAATTCTGAATAGGAGCCATTATTACCATATGACTTCTCAGATTGTTTCTTTAACAGCTCTAGTGGTGCATTTGATAGTGGAGGCAGCAGTACTGAAAAGTAATCCATGAGCTTCTGTAATTTCTTCAGGATTTTGTATTTGAGCTCAAGATTCTTGTCCCCAAATGTTAAATTGTTTTATTCTACCCAGATTAGCTCAAACTATCTTATTACTCCTTTCACAGCAGCAAAAGATTTCTTTGTCTTATTATAATGCTTCTTTTTTTCCTCTTAAAGTTGCCCAATTTTCTGTCCTTGCCAGTGTCATCTCTTACCTTTTCACGATCTGCCATTCTGTCAGATGTATTGTGCATACATATTGAAAGCCCAACAGCATAACGCTATCTATAATACGTTTTGCAAGTGGCCGATTGCAAAAACAATGTTGATTTGTTGAGTTTTGCAAACAGATTGTCTACTACAAAAACCTTCAAGTCAAAGAGCAAAGCAAGTTATTTTTTTCACTTCACTTTTACAGTATGTATGGGCTGAGCTGCAGTGAAAACATTGCTATTGCTTTTTTTCTTGTCATAGTTCTGTAGTTGTTTGTATAGGCAGGATACAAAAAGTATGTTTAACTGTATCTTATGTTATTTGCAATATTAATTTTTTTTTTTAAATGTGTCACCGCTTGACCAATTTTCTGCATACAGTATTCAGGGATCGCCATCTCATCAATTTTTGTGGCCCCAGTATGAAAAAGCAGGGAGCAAGGACTCATTTCAAGTGTCCATTCTTCTTTATGGTAGAATATTCTTGTTTGAACTCAACCTGCTCAAAATTCTGGTGGAACGTTCTGAGTGGGGCTGTTTTGTTCCAAGTTCAGAACAAAATGTTTCTTTCATGCATCTCCTATTAAATATTGTTTTAAATGTAAACATAAGCAGCAGCAAGCAAAGGATTGCCATTCTACCCCCTCCTCTGTTTCTGTTTTACTAGCTAGGCTAGGCCCCTCTTGTCTCTCCTCCTACAGGAAAAATCAGAATCAATTGTGAGTAAAAGCAGTATGGCTCTCTACAGGGAGGCATCACATAATTCCCATAAAACATTATTTAATTGGTGAGAATAGCATAAGCCCAGCATTTATTTATTTATTTAACTTATATTACCCTTCAAGAGCCATCACATGCCCCATTATAACAGTAACAATTTCTGGTTATATCACAATATTTCAAATACCTTGGAGAGGTACCTATTGGTCTGGGACCGTAAAAAAATGATTTGACATTTACCAAAGCCCGCTTTGAAGTATTCACATCCTGTTTCCATTAGTTTGCCAGTTTAATCACTACACCACAGTACAGTCATTTGCATCTGGTACTCCATTGGATGGGAAATGTGACAAAGGAAACAGCATCTATCTCTCTTATTGACCATTCATGCTCCACCTCAAATTTAGGACAGAACTTTTGATTTTAATTTGTGGGTTGAACTGCCTGTTCTATACATATATGCCCAGAGTGTTTCTGTACACAAGTGATTGAACAGTGTATTGGTAATCCTCTGCACTTGTTCTGAATAAGAATACAGGCATAGTGATGGTCTTGATAAAGCCAATAAACTGAACCCCAGTCCAGCAAACACAGAGATTCTATTAATAGATAATCTAGTTGATCATGGAAGTGGCATTCAGTTGTTTCGCATGCTGACTAAAAATTAGATTTGCATGTTAAAGATGCTATTGGATCCAGCCATTCCGATGACAACTGTAGGACAGAATGAGTTGAAGCAGAGAACTGCACCCATGCATTAAGACTGAAACTCAGGCAATTTACTAGCTTGCTACATGCTTGCTAATCTGCCTATGGATTATATCCGCCAAAAGAATCATGCCAACCAAGAGTGCAAGCTTCTGCACAGACCCGGACTCTGACCCTACATTTCCTGCTGATGCTGACTGCTTAAACAATGGAGTTTTGTGGGCAAGTGAGGTACTAGCCAGCAAACTACAAATGGGATTGCCCCTTACAGTGGCCCTGGAGTGAAAAGACCCCATTGTACTTTTATTTTGCATACATGTGGAATACTGGGATGGGATAGTTTTTAATGGGGGAGAAAACTGGATTGCTGGTTGCACTAGGATGCATCAGAAGAATGGGAAATAGCCTAGAATGGAACAGTAAAGTAATAACTGTCAAGTGTTGATATGTGGAATGCTGCACCCTGGCTAAGACAGGTAAAGGAAAACAGGTCACTGGCACTCCCTTTTAGGTTTCAGGAAGTCAGGATGACAGCAATGGTAACCCCTTCAACCAGAATGTCCTGCTCTTCAGTGCTATGTTACCTGCTAGTAAAACTATTATTCAGGATTAAATCCTGAGTGAAAGTGCTTACCTAGTCATGGAGACTTGGCTTTGAGCCCTGGGTTACTCCATGACACTGTAGGCTAGGACTGAAGGGAGGAGACAGAGTGGCCACGGACTATAGAAATTTCATCTTGCAAATCAAATGCTCCATCCAACAGTAAGCCATTTTGAGTACATGCTGCTACATTTGGGTAGCTGCCATCTACAGTGGGGCAAAAAAGTATTTAGTCAGCCACCAATTGTGCAAGTTCTTCCACTTAAAAAGATGAGAGAGGCCTGTAATTTTCATCATAGGTATACCTCAACTATGAGAGACAAAATGGGGAAAAGAATCCAAAAAATCACATTGCCTGATTTTTAAAGAATTTATTTGCAAATCATGGTGGAAAATAAGTATTTGGTCAATATCAAAAGTTCATCTCAATACTTTGTTATATATCCTTTGTTGGCAATGACAGAGGTCAAACGTTTTCTGTAAGTCTTCACAAGGTTTTCACACACTGTTGCTGGTATTTTGGCCCATTCCTCCATGCAGATCTCCTCTAGAGCAGTGATGTTTTGGGGCTGTCGCTGGGCAACACGGACTTTCAACTCCCTCCAAAGGTTTTCCATGGGGTTGAGATCTGGAGACTGGCTAGGCCACTCCAGGACCTTGAAATGCTTCTTACGAAGCCACTCCTTCGTTGCCCGGGCAGTGTGTTTGGGATCATTGTCATGCTGAAAGACCAGCCACGTTTCATCTTCAATGCCCTTGCTGATGGAAGGATGTGTTCACTCAAACTCTCACGATACATGGCCCCATTCATTCTTTCCTTTACACGGATCAGTCGTCCTGGTCCCTTTGCAGAAAAACAGCCCCAAAGCATGATGTTTCCACCCCCATGGTTCACAGTAGGTATGGTGTTCTTTGGATGCAACTCAGCATTCTCTCTCCTCCAAACACGACGAGTTGAGTTTAGACCAAAACGTTCTACTTTGGTTTCATCTGACCATATGACATTCTCCCAATCCTCTTCTGGATCATCCAAATGCTCTCTAGCAAACTTCGGACGGGCCCGGACATGTACTGGCTTAAGCAGGGGGACACATCTGGCTCTGCAGGATTTGAGTCCCTGGCAGCGTAGTGTGTTACTGATGGTAGCCTTTGTTACTTTGGTCCCAGCTCTCTGCAGGTCATTCACTAGGTCCCCCCGTGTGGTTCTGGGATTTTTGCTCACCGTTCTTGTGATCATTTTGACCCCACGGGGTGAGATCTTGCATGGAGCCCCAGATTGAGGGAGATTATCAGTGGTCTTGTATGTCTTCCATTTTCTAATTATTGCTCCCACAGTTGATTTCTTCACACCAAGCTGCTTCCCTATTGCAGATTCAGTCTTCCCAGCCTGGTGCAGGTCTACAATTTTGTTTCTGGTGTCCTTCAACAGCTCTTTGGTCTTGGCCATAGTGGAGTTTGGAGTGTGACTGTTTGAGGTTGTGGACAGGTGTCTTTTATACTGATAACAAGGTCAAACAGGTGCCATTACTACAGGTAACGAGTGGAGGACAGAGGAGCCTCTTAAAGAAGTAGTTACAGGTCTGTGAGAGCTAGACATCTTGCTTGTTTGTAGGTGACCAAATACTTATTTTCCACCATGATTTGCAAATAAATTCTTTAAAAATCAGACAATGTGATTTTCTGGATTTTTTTCCTCATTTTGTCTCTCATAGTTGAGGTATACCTATGATGGAAATTACAGGCCTCTCTCATCTTTTTAAGTGGGAGAACTTGCACAATTGGTGGCTGACTAAATACTTTTTTGCCCCACTGTACTTCCTTGCCTTAGCAGTCTCGCTTAGATTACTTAGACTCACTGAGTTAGCTGAGATGAGCTCAGGTGCACTGGTTTATCCTAGGTTTCTTGTCTTGGGGACTTGCAGTGTCCACACCGAGGCTGCCCACTACGACAACCATGGGCTTATCCCAGCTAGTATGTGGCTTTACAGATGCAGATGCTGGATTTATTTTGTTCACATGGGGTTAATAATCAGAAGATGGAGAATTTTTAATGTTTCCACTATCATGGACAGATCACTCTCTGATCAGTTTTAGGCTAGTGGTATAAAATCCTGCAAGAACAGAAAATGGCTGAAATGGTCCAACTCAGACATAGATGGATTCAGATGGCTTCCCACTTTGTCAGAGATACTACTGAGACTCTAGCTAATCTATGGAATGCAAAGTTAACCCAGAAGATTAACCCAGAAAGTTCCTAAGAACTTTCTTGTCTCTCAAAGCTCTAACTTTCAAAATATTATTTTGCTAAACCAACCTTTCTCAACTGGGGTTCCATGGAAACCTAGGGTTCTGCAAGAGGTTGCTAAGGGTTCCATGAGAGATCATGATTGAAAAAACAAATAAACCTTTTTTTTTTTTTAATGTTTAACGTACTGTGGGTTGTTAATATAATAATTTTTACGCAGGGGTTCCCTGAGACCTGAAAATTATTTTAGAGGTTCCTCGAGGGTAAAAAGGTTGAAAAAGGCTGTGCTAAACAAATTAACTAAAGAAAAATACATGCAACAGAATTAAAGGATCAATACTATTTCAACATTGATAAGCATAGCAATAAAAAAAGAGAAAAAGAAAAAAAGAGAAAAAAGTTTGCAACTCCAAAAGTTTTGACAATATTGCTTGAAAATCTGTCCTTTGTTGAAAAAAACCTAATTTAAATATTGATAAACAATACTTATCAAATGCATTATAAGCTCTAATCACTGATTATCTGTAGACATTTCAGTTGTGCCTTTGGTTGTGATATGGTATTGAGACTGCTTTGGTCACTTTGATAATGACCTGCACTGGAAACTAGACACCGGAGGTGCCCTTGCTCAGTGGCTTTCAATACCATCAATCATAGTATCCTTCTGACTTACTGGGTAATTCTTTGGGATATTGTTTTACTGTGGTTCCAATCTTTTCTGCTGAGCTGTGTCCAGAGGATAATACTGGGAGGCTACTGTTCAACACAAGGCCACTGATCTACAGTGTCCCATATTTCTATGAAACTATTGGGGAAGGTATTCTGCAGTGGGTACCCTCAGTATAATGATGATATTCAGCTCTACTGCTCTTTACCATCCAAATAAATAATCTGCTGAAATTCAGTAACAGGCTAGATACTCATCTAAAAAGCTGAACAAGGTGAAATTAAAATCAGATACAACAGAGAGGTAGTTAGTAAACTAGACTCAGGGATAGAGGTTTAACCCTAGTTTGGATGGGGTAGCATGCCCCCTGAAAAAGCAGTTCAGTGGCCTGAGAGTGCTCCTTGATCTTCAGCTGTCATTGAATTTGAAGGCAATGATTGCACCAAAAAACATTTTATTCTACTCAGGTTTTACTTTCTGTGTTCTATTGGATTCAGAAGTCCTGGTCTTTGTCTACATGTTCATGAACAAATTTGCTCTAATTTTATTTTTTTTTTTGGACAACAAAGGTTTCCTCCTGGCACACCTCCCACATAGATCTGATTTGTGCAACTTCTTTCCAAAGGTAGACTCAATATTGTTTCACACCAATAGTGACAAGAGCTATCTGTTGGTCACATGACAACATTCTGAGACTTATTTCAACATCTTGTGTTCTGCTCTTGGGCTGAACCTGCTGGTGCAGCCAGGCCTGGGCAAGTTGGCAGTTGTATGTAATCTTCTCCGCTTGTAGATGATCTTCTAGACAGTGAAATGATTGATGTCCAATTGTTTGGTGGTCTTTTAAAATCCCTTTCTAGACTCACAGGCATCTCTAACCTTTCTTAAGGCCTCAAAGAGCTCTTTCGATCTAGGCATGGTGAGACCACACACTTCGGCAACAAAGAGCAAATCAAACTAAATGTCTAAGGTTTAAAGACAGGTTCTAATCATTTGCACTTCATCTGGTGCACCTGATTCTAATTTTAGATATTTGAGGTAGTGATAAATGGAGGGGTGTATTTACTTTTTACACGTGAAATTTGCATTTATGTTTATTTAAATTACACAATGGGCTACAAAATGTAAATGGTGCGTGATACTTGTTATATGATATCCCTTTTATCAATATTTTTGAAATTAAGATCAAATATCTGTATGTTGAAATATGTTGAAAAAGTAAAAAAAAAAATCAATGGGGTGTACTTACTTTTTCACATGACTATAAATTCTATCTAACCAAAAATATGATACATGTTGCCATTTCTTCTGGTATAACCATTCTCCTCTTGTGGCTTCTTTATGAATCTCTGATGACTTTTCTGACAAATTTATAGTTTACGTAGCATTGCTAATTAAGATATATAGTTCCATCTAAAATTACATCACTATTAAGTAATTAAAGTATTAATTATTCCTGGAAAATTTTCAGTGATTTTTTTTTAACACAACAAATTTGCAGTTGTTACTGTTTGTATCTATCTTACATGCCATTGCTGTACTATATGCATTTTTCTCTCTTTATATGGCCTTTGAATTGCAATTGGAAGCAACTGGAAGTCAGTTTTGACAGACTTATCACTGACAAAACAGCTTTAGAGAACTTGTCACTGTGTATGGAACCAGCTGAAGTTTCTAAATACTGGATTTAAGCAGCCCCTTATGTAATGTGTTAGATTTACATATCAAGCATGAAAAATTGTAGCAAGAAGGGCTGTTGCAGGTTCAT
Source organism: Python bivittatus (assembly GCF_059951505.1). Lineage (NCBI taxonomy): Eukaryota > Metazoa > Chordata > Lepidosauria > Squamata > Pythonidae > Python > Python bivittatus. The sequence goes on along the minus strand of NW_028277035.1, from coordinate 13,128,404 downwards.
GAGCTGAATTCTTTCAATAGAATGTTAAACCTTTGTTTGTTTATTTGAGGTATATCCTGCTTTCTGCTGAGATGAGCTCTTGGTCATCAGATAAAATTAAGGAACAATACAAAAATTTAAAAAATATTAATATAAATTAAATTAATATTTAAAAGCCTAGTGAAAGAGATATTACAGATTTTCTAAATGGTTGGAGTCCAGATGCAACTTCTGAGGAATAGCTTCCAGTGGGCCTGAGATGTAAGACTCTGGTAATGGGAGTTTCTTCAAAGAGACTTTTTCAAGGTTAGCCCCACTTAGAGCACACTGCACTAGTTAATACATGAGGTAAAAAAGGCATGGATCACTGTCACCAAATACGATGGGTGAACAAGGATTGCAGCTGACATATTAACTGTAACCGTGAAAATGTTCTTTGCCGTGTGGCAAATTACCTTCAAATTACCTTCAAATTCAGTGACAGCTGAACTTGTCAATGTTTTTTCTTGGTGCCAGTGAAAAAGGTTCACTACAGGCTTTTAATGATTTCTTGGATGTGCCATCAAAGTATTAACCAGGTCCAACCCTACTTAACTTTTCAAATATCAGCCCAGTTTGGTTAGGTACCACTTTGGCCTTTCTTTCTACATCCTCTCTAGTTCTTCCTTCAGACCCTGGTACTTCTCCAGCTTCTCATACTCCTTCCTGATGTTACTTGGCATTGCTACATCTATCACCATCGCTGTCTTCTGGTCCTTGTCTACTACCACAATGTCTGGTTGATTGGCCAGTACCTGCCTGTCTCGATCTGGAAGTCCCACAGGAGCTTAGCCCTGGTAAATCCTATGCAGGGGCTTGTCTTGCCATGGCACTTCCTCCACTTGAACTTCCTCCCATGTCTACTGCTGCCTCAGGCATTCTCTCAGCAGCTCATCTTTGGTTGCCATTTTAGTGATGTACTCCTGGATGCTCCGGGTTTCATCCAGGACAGTGGCTTTGACACTCATCAAACCTAACCCGACCTCTTTGCGGCTGGTGTACAGTGTCTGGGTGTTGGACTTGGGGTGGAAACCTCCATACATTGTGAGGAGCTTCCGGGTCTTCACATCGGCAGCCTCCATGTCCTCCTTTGGCCAGCTCACTATACCGGCAAGGTATCTAATGACTGGCAGGGTGTACGGGTTGATGGCGTGGATCTTGTTCTTCCCATTGAGCTGGCTCTTCAGGACCTGTCTTATCCTTTGGTGATACTTGGAAGTTGCTGTCTTCCTTGCCTCCTCATGGTGGTTCCCATTTGCCTGTGGGATACCAAGGTACTTGTAGCTGGTTTCTGTCTGCTATGTGGCCCACTGGTAGTTCCACCCCATCAGTCTTAACTACCTTCCCTCTTTTTACTACCATCCAGCCACACTTCTCCAGTCTGAATGACATCCCAATGTCCTCACTGTAGATCCATGTGAGGTGGATCAGTGAGTCGATGTCTCATTCACTCTTAGCATACAACTTGATGTCATCCATATAGATGAGGTGACTGATGGTGATTCCACTCTTGAACTTGTACCCATATTCAGTCCTTGTGATTATCTGGCTGAGGGAGTTTAAGCCTATGCAGAACAGCAGCAGGGACAGTGCATCACCTTGGTATATGCCGCACTTGATGGCCACTTGTGCGAGCTGTCTTGAGTTGACTTCCAGTGTTGTGTTCCACAGTCCCATTGAGTTCTTGAGGCAGATCCTTAGTGTCCTGTTGACTTTGTATAGTGCCAGGCATTCACAGATCCATGTGCATGGCATTGAATCATAGGCTTTCCTGTAGTCCATCCAGGCTGTGCTCAGATTGGTCTGCCTAGACCTTGAGTCCTGGGCGACTGCTCTATCTATGAGCAACTGGTGTTTTGAGCCTCTGGTGTTGTTCCCAATGCCCTTCTGAGCTGTGCTCTTGTACTGGCCCATATGGTCTTGTAGCTTGGTGGCTATGATGCCTGATAGGACTTTCCATGTTGTGCGGAGGCAGGTTATTGGCCAATAGTTGGATGGTGCTGTTCCCTTGTGAGGGTCTTTTATGATCAGCACTGTCCTTCCTTGCATTAGCCAGTCTGGGTGGGAGCCTGCTGCTAGCAGCTTGTTCATCCGTGCTGCTAGCAGCTTGTTCATCCGTGCTGCTAGGTGTTCATGCATTGCTGTTAGTTTCTTTAGTCAGTAGGTGTGGATCATGTCCGGGCCAGGTGCTATCTAGCTCTTCATGTTCTTGACCCACTGTTGGATGTCTGCTACCACTTTGCACTGGTGTTATGTATCTTCTCTTTCTCCCATATGTTCTACCAGTACTGTTCAGTTTCTGCTGCTGGTGGCTCTGCTGTTACTGTGTGGTTGCACTGCAGTTGGGAGTACATCTTGGATGGTTCTTTGGAGAACAGGGCATTTATTTTCTTGGCCTCTGCTTCGCTAGTGTATCTCCTTAGCCAGCGCTGTGAGCCTTTATTTAGCAGTCTTTAGGGCTTCAGATAGAGTCAGGCCCATGTACTTTTTCAGTAGCTGAGTCTTATCCTTAATCTCCACACCCTTCTGTAGTTCCAGCAGCTGACTGGCTTCTCTCCGAGTTGCCTTGATCTTAGCCTCCAACCTCATTTTCCAGGGGGGATATGTACTGCTGTTCTTCTTAATCCTGTAGTCAAGCATCTCCAGGATTACAGTGGCTGCAGCATATAGCAGTTCATTGGTTTGAGTTATGGTGGTAGTAGGGATTGTCGTGAGGGCTCTATTGGGATCTTCTAGCATACTATTTGATGGTACTTCTCCACTGAGCCTTGGTGATCAGTCTCGAGGGTGGACTATAGCTAGTTTATCCATGATCTTATGCCTCATATTAGCTGCTGTGCTCTGTAATAGAAGGGGTGGCAGTGATGTTCCAGCTTCAGGTGTTGGCTGCACATCCGGTTGTTCTTCCAGGTCTGTGTGAGTCCGGTTTGTAACGTGGAGTTGGTCTATCTCACGTTGTGAGAGCAGCTTCCTCTTCACTATGTTGAAACATTGGGTTACTAGCTGTTTCTCAGTTAGTGTGGATGTAGGTCTTCTGTCCATCCATAGTTCCCTCATACATTTCATATATCCCTTCTCATCAGGTCTACTGTTGTAGTACCATTCCATCAATTCCACGTTCTCTCGTCTTGTCCATGTATGGTTTGTTCCAGTAGCCCACTTATCATCAGATTGTCCTGGTTCCCCAACATCTGACGCGGACCTTGTTAATCCGGGCAACATCTGAGCCAGCATGACTCTCTTAGTTTGCGTCACTCTCATATTTGAGGTAGGCAGGTGAAGCGTTAGGGAGTCTTTGCCCAAGGACCCCTACTGGTAAAGTAGGTACCAGCTGGGATTTGACCCCCAGTCTCCTGCATTAAAGGCGGTGCTCTAACCACTACGCTATCCAGCCCCTCTCTATATATAAAAGTTGCTCTATATATAAAAGAAAAAGACAAGCAGTGCAATACAACTTTCAAACACAAAAGCAAGATGTATTTCTGCTCCCAGCATCATGAGGCATACTGCCATTATCACCAAAGGAAGGAAGGAAGGTTTCAGGGCCTGATTTTGCTTATGGGCTTGTCTAATGCTGATTTTTTTACCAAAGGTTGGTGGATCTGTTCAGTGAATAGGTGAAATAAGGAGTCCCCAAAGAAAGTTTTTAAATTGGTTTAAAGTAAATTAAATTAGTAAATCTAATTATTATCTGACTAAATTATACTTTTACATTTAATTTGCATTATAATTGCATGTCTACACTAAATTATCCAGCAAAGTGAACTTATATCAGGAAAGAGAGATATAAAAATGAATGGAATCCATCCACTTCCCCCCAAATGTCTGCATTTTTCTGAAAAAAAATCAGGAAAATGTAATTTTATATTTCTATACATACCAACTGCATTTCCTGGCCACAGAAGACTCATGCCTATTATCGTTGACATAATATGCTTACCTCAACCAAAACACATTGAGGAAAGAGATGGTGGACTTCTTTGCTTTCAAAGGAAAGAAAAGGGATGCCTGTAGGTATGCAGGACAATGAAAAGGCATTTGCTGGATGACTGAGGGAACTACATTATTGATCTCCAACAAGACAGCAGCCTGAAATAAAGTGAGGAAGCCAGGGGGATTCTTTCTTCTAAATAGGGCAGCAACTATCTAATAGAATCAGTTCTCCAAACAGATGCCCTTTAATATGTTGACTACAATTCCCATACTTTCTAGTCAGCACAGCTATTCTGGCTGATGGATTACAGGAGACTGTATATGGCATATTTGATGAGCAACCAGGTTGGGGAAGGTTGCTAAGAAAGTGCAAATCCACAAAATGATGTAGAGTTTGTCTGTGCATGCACAAAATGTTTCATGACCATGGACTAAAGTGGTCACATTGATTTAGTTAAGCAGAATGCAACAGGTGGTATTATAGAAGTTAAATTAATTTAATGCCTTTTAAAATAAACATTAGATTATTTAATTCTGTAATTGTCAAATGATAAAAAAAACTGAATAGTATCTATGATTTTGCTTCTTGGAAAGTTACCTCTTAGAACAAGGAATTTAATTACACTTTCATTTTCAATTTAACTTTCATGCACATATGTTTAAATTATGTAGAAAGTACCTGCTGATGTTTTTCCTCAATTAAAAAATCTCCACTATTACCCTATAAATTGAATAGAATTTTTTTCCCCTTATCATCTGGAGAGACCTGCTAAAGTATGAGATGGCTGAAGAGAAGGAGGGAGCCTTTACAATGGCTACATTTCTTCCCAGTCAGATGTTTGTCTAGCCTCCTCTTTGCTCTCCTCCTGCTTCCAGGCAAATACATTTTTATTTAGACAAGACTTTGTCTAAATTTGTCTCTTTATTGCTCAACCTATTTTATCTGTCTGCTGTTTTGCCCTCTGACCTTTTGACTTATTTTCATCTCTTTTTATACTTGTAATTTTATGTACTTATTTAATTTCATTGCTAGCTAGCTTAAGTGTCATATGTAGAACAGTAGAATATAAAATGGAAATAAAAAGTATAACATTTTTGAGAGGGTTAAAAATCCACACTGCACCAAAACACGGATATACAATAAGCCTTTGCAAAGGCAAAGATAGGCTGGTCATCCAGTCGGACACAGAGGGAGTAATCAAACCTATGTCCCAGAGGTATAAAGTTCTAGGAAAGAGAAGACTTAGAGAATAATATTTGAATTGTTATACCTGTGCCTTAACCCCAGCAATGATGGACATCAACTCCCAGAATTCCCAGCCAACTAATGTCCACACATCTGGAAGCTGCCAAGGTTGGGAAACACTAGCTTATACATTGAAAGATAAATTATATTACAATTTAATGAGGAAACAGGTCATACTTTACTGAAGTAATTTTCCATAAAGTGTTGTATTAGTTGTTTCATGCAGCTTTTGCATAATTTTAAATATGCATGCACAACTGCTGTTTTGAGGGAAGAGATAAAGACTTTATTTATTTATTTAAACAATTTATATAGACGCCTATCTCACCACAGGCGACTCTGGGCGGCGTACAACAAAACTAAAAACAGTAAAATGCATTACAAATATATAAAACAAAATAAAACAGAGAATAAAAGGAAGTTAAAAATAAGGGAGCCACCTCATTAATTCCTCCGTCCCCCAGAGTCCCCAGGCCTGCTGGCAAAACCAAGTCTTAAGGGACCTCCGGAAGCTCAACAATGACGAGGCCAGCCTCACCTCAGCGGGGAGATGATTCCACAATGTGGGCACTACAGCAGAAAAGGCCTGCTGCCTGGGGCCTGCCAAATGTATCTCCCTAGGTGATGGAACCCATAACATGCCCTCTCTGCTGGATTTGGTAGGACAGGCAGATGAAATCGGGGAGAGGCGATCCCTCAGATAGCCCAGCCCCATGCCATGAAGGGCTTTAAAGGTCAACACTAGCACCTTGAATTGGACCTGGAAACAAACTGCTAACCAATGCAGCTCATGAAGCAGAGGTATAACGTGTATTCTACTAGAAATACACATAACTGCTTGCGCCACTACATTTTGCACCAGCTGAAGTTTCCAGATACTTTTCAAGGGCAGGCCCATGTAGAGCGCATTGCAGTAGTCTAACCGGGAGGTGACCAGGGCATGAGTGACCGTGAGTAGGTCCCTCTGATTTAGGAATGGGTGCAACTGGTGCATAATACAAAGTTGTGCAAAAGCCCTCCTAGCCACGAATGCTACCTGCTCTTCGAGCAGGAGTCATGAGTCCAGGAGGACCCCCAGATTGCGCACAGGGTCTGTTTGGGGCAGTGCAACCTTATCTAGTACCAAAGATGGTAAAATCTTAGAACCAGAGGGGCTCGAAACCCAAAGCCACTCAGTCTTGCTAGGGCTCAGTTGAAGCCCATTGTTCCCCATCCAGATCCTCACAGCTTCCAGACATTGAGATATGACGCCCACAGCATTGCTTAAGTCACCAGGGGTGGAGATGTACAATTGAGTTTCATCAGCATACTGATACCTCACCCCATGGTGACGGATAAGCTCACCCAGTGGTCTCACGTAGATGTTAAATAGGAGAGGTGAGAGCACCAACCCCTGTGGCACCCCACACAGCAGGGGGAAGGGATGGGATCTCTCCTCCCCAATCACCACCGACTGGAACCGACCCTGGAGAAAGGAGGCAAACCACCATACCATGCCGCCCACCCCCAATTCTCTGAGTTGGTCCAGAAGGATACCATGGTTGATGGTACTGAAAGCCACCGAGAGGTCAAGTAAGGCAAGGATGGATGCACAACCACCATCCCACCCACGCCAGAGATCATCGAAAAACGCAAGCAATGCTATTTCTGTACCATACTCAGGACTGAACCCTGACTGAAAAGGATCCAGATAATCCGCTACATCCAAGATCCTCTGAAGCTGCTGTGCACCCACCTTCTCAGTCACCTTCCCCAAAAAGGGGAGGTTGGATACTGGATGAAAGTTGTCCAGTATCGTGGGGTCCAGCAATGGCTTCTTGAGGAGGGGGTGAACCAAAGCCTCCTTTAGAGGTGCAGGAACAACCCGCTCACTCAAAGAAGAATTCACCATCGCCAGAACCCACCCACACGACACCCCCCAGGCTGCTTTCACAAGCCAGGAGACTAAAGAGCAGGTGGATGAGCTCACAGTCCTAAGGACCCTGTCTACTTCATCAGGCCCAACAGGTTCAAACCGTTCCCAGATAACCAGGCAAGACTCCACCCTGGGCATCTCCCACAGACTTGCAGCAAAGCCAGCATCCAACTGCGAATGAATCCAAGCTATTTTGTCTGACAGATGCTGAGCAAATTCCTCTGCATGACCTTGCAAAAGGTTGTCCAGGCCCCCTGTACTCAAGAGGACCCATATCACCCGAAACAGGGTTGCAGGGCGGCAATCTGCGGATGCAATAATGGCGGAGGAGTGCTATAGCTTTGCCGCCCTTACCGCCACTTGGTAAGCCTTAATAGCGGCTCTAACCTGTGTTTAGCTGTGTTCGTCCTTAGATGAGTGCCAGCGACGCTCTAGACATCTCTTCTCTTGTTTCATCTCCCTCAGCTCCTCCATAAACCATGGGGAGTGATGGGATCCATGGGAGGGGAAACGATGCATAGACTTTACCTAAAAACCCCTAATAATCAAGAAAATATCAGCTTGAACTATCATACCTTTGACATCAGCACTGTATAACTAACATAAAGAGTCTCTGGTGAGAGTTAGAAGGTGTGGAGAAACAAATGGCCCAGCTAACGCTAGCTTGCAATGACCAACAGAGGAAGTCATCTATACTTGGCCCAGGAATGTAGCTACTCTTTAAATAAATACCCTGCGCCACGTTGGCCCTATTGGGGCAGATGCTTAAAGCTTAAAAGGCTGTGGAATGTACAGGTAGTCCTTGTTTAACATTCACTTGTTCAGCAACTGACGCTGAATGAGAGGTACTTACAACAGATCCTCGTAGTTGCAGCAATTGCAGCATCCTCATGGTCACGTGATTGCGATTTGGCACTTGGCAACCAGCTTGCAATTATGTTGCAGTGTCCTGCAGTCATGTGATTACCATTTACGACCTTCACTGCCAGCTTCTGACAAGCAAAGTCAATGGGGAAGCTGGCAGGAGGTCACAAATGGCAATCATGGAACTGCAGATGATGCGACTGCATGGGATTCACCTAATGACAGCAACTGGGACTGCTGGAACTGCTGTTGTAAGTCAGCATGGTCACGTAATGTTGTGCCTTATGACCACGTCACTTAGCAACGTAGTTTCTGGTCCCAATTACCATTGGTAAGCAAGGACTACCTGTACAGTTTTATTCTTTTTTCCATAGTAACTGACCACTAGGTGGATAAACAAGCTGTTTATTGTTTTTAGGCCTCTAAGGTTTCCAAGACAATGTTAAGGTTGTTTGAGGGACTGTCTCTCCCCAGTTATATCTACCCATCCCATTAGGTCTGGCAGGAAAGGCTTGCTCTGGATCCTATCTATTAGGCACTGTCATCTGGTGGGGCCCAGGAAGTGAGCCTTTTCTGTCATGGCACCTGCCTTTGGAACATCAACCTACATGGAGATTAGATTGGCACCAACCTTGCTGGCTTTTCATAAGGTCTTAAAGACATGTTTTGTCACTGAGCTTGGGGATCCAGATGTGTGGCACAGCCTGTGCAATGGTTACATTGACTTGTTGGTTGTTTTGTTTTTTACCTAGGCTGTCAGTTATGTGTATATTGTTTTTATTGTTATAAGCTTTATGGTGTTTTTAACTGTTGTTAGCCATCCAGGTAATGAATTTGAGATGGGAAGCCATACAAATTAATCAAATAAATAAATAAAACAAATAAAAAGTTAAACGGAAGCCTAGATTTATAGAATGCAAGATATGCCAACAAATATGGAAAGAAAAAATATTTCAAGTTCACTGACTGAATGAACATCTGAAAAACCAACACACTATTTCCACAAAGCTTATCAGAACCATTCAGATGTAATAGCAATTTTTCTCATGGGAGTTTAATAGATTCAATTGAGGGAACTTATAGTGAATTCACAGAACCACGGAAAAAAACCTTTATCTTACTCCTAAACTGCCTAATTGTTAAACATCAGTGAAACTACACAGCAATTTGTCAAACCTTAACCTCGTATTACTGAGCAATGGAAGATAAAAATGATCTCAGAAGGCACACTTAGAAATCACTCTTTTTATTCATATCCCCTTGATTCATTAAGATCTTACTGCTGGATATTTCGCCTAATAAGCCCTCCTCCCTTTCTGAACCTACTTTTCATGTACAACAGGGTCAGATGCAGGAATGAATGGGTAGCAATGCCAAAAGATTAAGGGGCCAAGGAATCTGGCATCATATGTTCTACAAGCTTCTATTTTAGACCAGGTGGCAATAACAAAACATTATTGTGACAATTTTGTTTAAACATGTTTGAACATCAAAGAACAGATTGCATTCACTCCCTCCTACTTAAAGGAGCCAATAATGTAAGGTATAGACAATGCAAGACCTACTACCTACTTTTATCCCATCATCTGAGATAGGCTACTCTAGGAATCAAAATTGAGCCAATGAGAGAACTAGAGTACAACTTCAGACAAAATTAAGGAAAAAAAATTGTAACTTTGGTCAGTGGTGGCAGGAAAGAGTAAAAACAAGACCATGTCTCTATGGTGTTCCGTCTACCTTGAACTGAAATTGCTATATCAAAAAGTCAGAGTAGGCACAGACTGACACAATAAAGTGCTTACAAGGCAGGTGAGAAGAGCCCAGAAGATTAGTTATCAAGGTGGGAACCAATGCTTGAAATACTGAAGTGCAAAGAGAATTTGCTACTTAAAAATGGTTCATTTGCCAATGAATGAAATATAACCAGAAACATGCATTATTCTCAGATACATATAACCACAAACCAATTATAGAATTGCTAAACCATTGACTGGGAGCAACTGGAAGTAGAAATATGAAAAGCAGATATACTTTCTCCTCATCTATCTGCCCATTCTCCAAAGCATTCTTACTAGGATAGAGAGAATTTAGGTCAGGAAACCGGTATAGGAAAAAGGTGTTCTATCTTTGCTTTTCTTCTCATACCAACATAGAAGTCGTTGGTGATTGCCACTGCATGGAAACATATATTTGGGGCCTGTCTCCCATTTGCTGCTTGACAAGTTATTTATATTTACCTGAACCACATTTTCATATTCCATGCAGTTTAAACTTAGAGTGTTGAATCACTAACAGCTAGGTTCTAGTAACAGAATGGCCAATTGTGAGAAAAAACAAGTACTGTGGATTTGAGAATCAAATGCTATGTAACAGTAACAAATGCTAGCGTCATTAACGAAAGCAGCCTACCCTTAAAAACTGGGTAATTTAATATAGAGAATGAGGTGGTATGCTCTGGGTCTCATCTATTAGGCAATGTCATCTGGTGGGGGCAGAGAGAATACAGAGAATGAGGGGGTCAGCATTCAAAGCCAGAATGGCCACCACAGTTTTGGTATCCATATTTATGGGCCACTCTGGAAGAGATCAAGGGCCTATTTTAATGTTCTGCTCCACACTCAGGCACTAATACCGACATATTAAAGAGCAACAGCAGCATCTCTAAAGATTCATTTGAGGAACAGAGCTGTTGGAAACTCTGCATCCATTCCCACTTCTTTGGAAATCATGCTCAGTTTGTCAACTCACTTTGTTTATTCCAGGCAGCAGTATGCTCTGATTCAAAGACAGCCTCTCCACAGCTTGGTGCTCCCGCATCATTCCATGGCCCCCAGTAAAAGATCCGCCCTGCAAGATTCTCCAGTTTCTGTAGCGCTGACATCTTACACCCGTTGTTCTTGTTGGAGTCTTGACTATTCATTTCAGTTCCATAGCTCATGTTTCCCTTAATTTTATCAGTAATTCTTTTGTCGTTCCAGGTCTGCTCTCACAGCAAATACAATCAGGCAGCTCAGTCAGGATTTAGGAGAGCACTCTCTTTGATCATTGCTATTTAGCCACTGGTAGAGGCAAGCACAGTGTTTTTCCTGTCCGAAAATGTGAAGTGGAGGCTAAAGGAAGCAACTGGAGAGCAGACACACTTCCAGCAAAGCTCTTTACATTCCCCTTCAGCTGACTGAGACAGACATTTGGCTTGAGCTGATTGCTCTCAACTTCTAACCAGGACAGAATTTCCATCAAACCCACCTACCCTGGACAAAAGCACTTGTGTCAGTTCAGCAACAGCTACATAGCTCTCCGGGGCAATCATCCATAAACATGCCAGATTTTTCTAACCCCCACTATGTCCAGAAAGGCTCCACGACAGTCCATTCCATATTGGAAGCTTGACCACTTATACAGCTGGTTAGAGGGTGAGCAGCAGACAGATTTGATTAATACAGAAAAAGGGAGGTCTGCCAGATCAAGGGTAGCAAGGGCCATGCAATAAGGCTTAAAATAGCTCAGAGATTCTTTGTATCTCATTTGCTCTCAGAGTTGAAGGGAGGGCAAATAAGGATCTCATCAGGTAGGGAAGTCCTATTTTAAAAAAAACAAGTTAATTCTTTAACAGGAAACAGTTTTAAAGACAGAGGTATTTAGATAATAATAGCATCCCCAAACAAAGAACTGGTGCGATAGATGGGACAAAGCCTGGTGCAGTCCATAAGACATAAGTACAAATTAAGAGACTGCTCAAAGTCATATTTCTTTGGGTGCTCCGCATTCTAGAGATGGAAATCTCCTTTTCTACATGCTAAATTTAAATGTAAACATTTATTAGCTTAACAACAGTTGTACTAACCACAACTTGTGGAATATCTAAGCAATTCCAAATAACTTATAAGAAGGAAGTAAACAGAAGTACTGTATATACCTCTAGTCCAGAATGTCCCAACAACTAATCAAATAAAAAACACTATTTTGCTTTTGACATCATCTGCAGCTTTGACCATATCCCCAAGTTTTAAAAACTATGCTTAAATAAAGTCATCCATAAAAGAGAAGAATGGGCAGGAGAGTCAGGGAGAGAAAAAGGTAAAGTACAAGGCATGTGTCCCTTTCCAAAAAAATAAAACTGCTTACCAATAAGATTCAGATTCAAGATGATAATTAAATGTGACAATAGCAATCTGAAGACCAAACTGATTATAGGGCCAGGAAGAAGTCATTACTTTAGCCCTCTGAAGTTACGTAAGATATAACCAACCAGCCGACCAAACAAATGCATCCACAGAAAGAGTTGGGTCCAAAACTGGAAACTGAATTCAGAGTCACCTTCCCATGTACTTTGAGGATGGCTGGGTTTAGAATCCATATTACAACCTCCAGTTACCAGTTCTGCTCTCTACATTTAGAGTTGATCCAGATTCAGGCTGCAAGATCAGTTCTTCCAATATTGGATCTCCCCATCATCTCCAATACAGAATTCGTTTCTAATTCAAAAACTGCATGGCAAGGCTGCACTTCTTGACAAGAAAAGCATGCACAATGGCAGAGTAGTTTTGCAGTACTGTTTCAGAAAAAACCCAAAGGAACAGCCTTGAAGCAAGAAGTGGCTGGGCATGACGCCAAATTTGTACAAAGCGTTTAAAGGAACAGACTCCCAATTTCAGATCTTTATAAAAAGACTTTACAACTGCCTGAGGAAATTTTATACACCTCAATCATTTTAGCACAGGGAATGGGCAAACTGGGTTATCAATGGGGACATAATACCTTTAGCATCTAAACCTTTGCATTTTTAATTAATAGCAGTACCCAAGTTTCCCTAGCATTATCTACACAATCATAGGCCGAGCTACAGATCATAAGACAAGAAGATATTAACAAATTCTGACAGGAGACAGAAAGACTGCTGCGAAATTCTGTTTATGGACTAGTGATTAACCAAGTAAGATGAGTAGAGAACATGACTAGAAAATGTTTTGAAGTCCTGTGTTAGCAAGCAGTTTCTGGACACTTTGTAGCTTGTTTCAACATTAATAGAAATTTAAAAAATTCAAAATATTACTAAAAAAAATCAGGTTACATGTTAATCAAATATGCTCCTAATAAAATTATCACAGATATTCTGCAGAGCAAATTTAGGATACACACAGATTTGTTAGTCAAGTACATAAAATAAGAGAACAACCAATTCCCTTCCTAGAGTTTGACTTACACACAGGAAGAGAAATCAAATGTGGATCAACAACAGAAGATACAGGTTTTTTCTTGAAAAAATCAGAAACCTTAATTTGTTGCATTAAACAAACGGATTCTCACTTCCAAAGAAAAGGGTTAAAATTGTACAGATGAAGTTTGATTAGATTAGATTTTTTTATTTTTTGTCATCTTGGAAGGTAAATCTTTGGTGGATTCAGCACAAAAGCTTAAAATATTTTCTAATGATCATGCTGGAATGAATGTATTGAGCTAGAACAGCAGAAAGCAAAGGTTGTATAAGTCAAGAAGTGGGACACAAGTAGGGCAAACAGAGTAATCCTTGAAAAGCTTTGCTTTCTCAGCAAGTCTCTGATTTCCCATGCTTCTAGAGGGTTATTTTATCACTCCAGCTGTGGATGTACAAGAAGATGAGCAAGAATCCAGCTAGGGAAAGAAGACTTAAACTGGAACAACTAAGTATATAATCAGTTGGGAGGAAATCAAAAATACTCCTCTCACATACCATTACCAGGTATTGCTACATGCAATTAGGCCAAGTACTTCCTAAATTTGGCAAAACTGTTGAAGAAATCATCAATTACTAGTTAAGAACATAGTATGTGTTATTTTCATATATTCTGATAAGATAAATATGGAGATTATAAAATCTAAAAATAATATAAAATTGTTAAAAGAATCAAATGTGTAAATTAATTAAAATTATGCCCCTAATGATATGAAATTCATTCACACATTGCATGAAAGGCCTTTTTCTACAGGTGGTGCAGAAATCTTAGTTGGAATACTGGCAGGAGAATAAAAATATGCATTAAACTTATCTTCCTGAATCCCAATGCAGATTTTGAGAGCAAGGAAAAATATACTTGCTACTACTTACTTAACAGAAACTTCTAGATTTCATATAAATAAGTTCAGTTGATAAAACGTGATCAGAAAGAGCCTGTTCTACACCAACTAAATTACAGGGTATTTAACCCACAGAACCATCTAACCTTATCTGTTGCTTGCTAGATGCGCAAGTTTAAACTCCCATAATTTCTCAACCCGCATAATCATGTAGGCTAAGAAGTTGTGGAAATTGATGACTAACATATATGGAAGACTCAATGGTGGGAAAGAGTGCTGTAAAAGCACTTCATATACCATGAAGATGGGATTAATTTATCTAGGAGCATGACATCCCAATGCACAATTACTGTATTTTAAAATAAAAACAACTTAAACATTTTAAAGTTCATGATTTTTCTCCTTGGTGTACATCTTCCAACTCAACCAATAAGCAATAAATCATTTTTTCATTATGTAAACTGGATATTGGAATATACTTAGTTTTATCCTTAGCCAATAGCTTTCATCAGGCTGTCACAATACTGCCTCAGAATATGAGAGCCAGATCATTCTGCTGTCTCCCATTTCAGAATGTTTGGGAGATATATTTCAATATTTTTTCTGGTAAGAAATTTGTTTATTATGAAATCAATTTAATCTTTCAGATTTTGAGACTATATTATTTGATAAACTGTATCCTTGGGAATTTTAGTTATTCCCCCAAAATTTGGTTTTAAAAAAAACAAAACAATTATCTAGCAGAAAATGGCACCCCAGTTGCAATCAGCCTGGAATATTCTAAGAATAAACATGGTTAGAAGTTTGCAGTCCCTATGTAGAAGTTACAAATGTAACATTGAAAAACATACCAGAATATAAATTAATAAGGTGGCTCACAAATTATAAATCACCATCAATCATTAGAACAACGAACAGAACAATGAATGATAAACATTAAATAAAAGCAGAGAAATACTAGCATCAAACTGCATTAAAAACAGCAGGGAAAGAAAAGCATTAACAAAGCCTTGCTGAGAGAAGACCTAGCCAATATTTTCTTTTCATTTACTTAAGGATAATAGTAATTAATATGACATAAATTGATACAAACTACTATCAAGAGCTACCCCACTGAAACTTTGCTGTTGGCTTCATCAGTGGAATGCAATGAAATATGCAATTATGATACATTTGGAAAACCAGCAAAGTCCTGCATAAACCAATAGTCATGAGCATGCATGTGTATAATTAACTGCAGAAGTGGTGAAATAAGCTCCTTGTTTTTATATTTCATATATGGTAAAACTAAGAAAGTTAACTATTTCTTTTGAATTTGTTACCCACTGATGTCCACTGACTGAACAAGATTGAAGTACAGAGCTATAAAATTAATCTTAATATGCTATGATATTCCAATTAAAGTTTTCTGTGCAGCATATTGAACATGTTTTCAGAAATATGCAAAGTGTTACTGGAAGCTTTAACAGTAGGAGGTATGTTAATTTTCTCAATTTAGTTTTAAAAATACTAACATATACTTAGGCACCACAGTCAAGTGTAGAAATGGTCTTCCTTATCAATATTCCATACCCTAGAGGATTGTTATAAGTTTTGGCCAAACCTTACTTGTTGCATTAGCACATACATGCTTAGAATGAGACTTCAGCAGATAAATTAGCAATTAACATAACACTGCTTTAGAATTCAGAGATTTGGTGAAAATAGATGGTGTTCCAATTCTAAACTAAGGCTTCTCGAATTTGTTTTTTAAAGATACCTAAAAGACATAACAAAGTTAAGAATTAATACTTAACCCTACGACTTTTTAGAAATACTTATCCAAAGTAATTTTGCTATGTCAAGTGCTGCAGTGATCCAACGAAAAAGGAACCCGAGATGAAAATTTGGAAATGCGGGTGATGTGCCTTCTATTCAATTCTTTAAATCTGACTAGTTTAGTGTAACTTTTAACCTAGCTTCAAAGGTCTGGTAAGGAGGAGTATATTCAATCCTAGTCAGAACACCACAAACCAAATATATGATATTTGGTTTACTGATATGCATTTCTTTAAGGGAGCATTGCTCCGTAAGAGGTAGCATGCTGTTGTTAATTTGGCTTTTCTGTGAATGTTTGGAATCATTATTATAAATCAGAACATACAGATAATCTTCAACTTACGAAAATTCATTGTTAAGCGGTGTGGTTAAGTGAGGCATCACATGACCACACCTGATTTTATGACGATTTTTATGGTGGCTGTAAATGAATCATGTGGTCCCCGTTGGTTTTGCTTGTAGGAAGCCGGCTGGGAAGGTCGCAAATGGTGATCACATGACCTGGGATGCTGCAACCATCATAAATACATGCCAGTTTCCAAGCACTCAAATTTTGATCATGTGACTGTGGGGGACACTGTGACAGTCATAAGTGTGAAGACTGGTCGTAAGTCACTTTTTTCAGTGCCACCGTAACTTCAAACAGTTGCTAAATGAATGGCTGTAAATTGAAGACCACCTGTATTGCATTTAACCATCATTGTTGCTTACCTGCAAACCTAAACAAAATAATAAATTTTGTGTAGTAAGTTCAGGTTTGCAAGTACATAAGTAAGCAAGCTGAAACTGCTTTAGCAAGCTGCATCCTTTCCTGGGCTAGGTCTCCAAAGTGTTTAGAACTTGCAAGAATCTAAAGGGACTATTTACAGCATAAGGCAACATAGCTCACAACAATGAAAATGCATTTACACTTAATATATTATAATAATTTGCAACTTAAGAATTCAGAAAATATATGTTTTGCTTTCATGGTATGTTTCTATATATTGTGTCTTTTTTTTTTCTCCTTTTCTTATGATTCTCAGGTGTAGTATGGAAAAGAGCAGGAAGCTATTATTTGCAGACTGATGAGGGAGGATTCAATTCCAGCTGGTCAAAGTAGTAAAAAACTTATCAACTGCCCAGTGACCAAAACCGCAAAGGAGCAGATACAGACATCACTACCACAGCAGCAAGAGTATCTACACAGACTGACCCAATTTGTAGCCTCCACCCCACATTCAATGCCTACACAGCTTCGTCAAGTTTACATATTAAACAAAACCATTATTTGTTCTTAAAAGTAAATTTCAGTGCACCAGGCTGCAGTGCTAACAAATATGCTTGCTTCATGAACTTTCCACTCCTTGTTTGCACTTCATCCTTTTTCTAAGAATATACTTGTAAGGCTGTATTTTGCCCCTGGAGACACATCAATCTATTTACTTTTCTCAGCATGAATATTTTCTAATTTATCAGCATATTTGACACTTTTGGTATGAACATTTCCACTAACTGGTGGAATTGTCTGAGGTCACTCATGCTTAGTACAAATGCTTTTATGCTTTCAATGCTTCTACCATGCTAATGACGATGCTGAAAAATATACATCATATATATATTGGCAAGAGGAATCATCACTAATTTTCTCTTCCTCTCCACTATGTTAAGATTAAGCAAACAACAGAAAAGAAATACATGCCCCATAGCTTTTCTCATTAAAATGGGGAAGAAAAGAGGGTTGAGTGAAGACTGTCCCAGACTGGTAAAGCAATCTTCAGTAACATAGCACCTTTGCAATGTATCATATCCCCCTCTGGTGGCTGGACCACACAGAACAGGACTAAAGTATAGTTTGAGACTACAGTAAGAGCAACATATTCTCCTACAAACTTTTCACTGCACCAAATGTTCTCATCTTTTCTCTTCATCACAGATGCTGGATGAAGACCTGGGAGGAGCAGTTTGTATTTAATAGTGCTTTGAATTGGTCACTTTAATTATATTAACTGAGTAAATACAAGCTTATATTAAAGGTTATAGTATGTAATATAGTGAGTTCTATCCCTACATTAAGTGATAAAAGCATGTTTCAATCTTCCCAAAGATTTGAAATGAACACAGAGACTCTGCTTCTGGAAACTATGTGAAAGTCAACATGAAGGTTACATTTATAATTATTTCCTTGTTAGATTTGTAGCCTGTTTCCCTTGCTCAAGGTATCATATATAGCACTCTTTTCTCCAATGTTTACCCACAATAATTTTATGAAGTAGGTTGGGTTGAGAGAGAATAACTGACCCAAAATCACCCAGTGAATTTCCATGACTTAAGGATGGATTTGAATCTAGGTCTCCCTAGTCATAGTTTAATATATTAACTGTTACATCACATTGGCTCTCAAATCTTCAATATGAATATTGAAATGCACAAATTCCTTAAGCGTTAAACATTCTGCAATATTTCCTCATACATTTGTATTTATTTTAGCATTACATTGGCAGTAACAAGACAACTTAATTATAATAACTTAACAGTTCAAATATTGAAAGATGTCTAGGGAAAAAAATCCACATCAGTTATGCTTATATAATAAATATTCCTACATTAGTTTATGACCTTAAGTTAAACAAGGTATTTTCAGTGGACCCTGATGCTGGAAAACGTGCCTCTGTAATCTGTTTGTTTTGCCTCATAGCCATATATACACTAAGAAATAACCTACAGTATATTGCATTAGTATAGAGAAAAAAGTCAAGAGGTGTACAAGGCAGCTCCAGTTCTTCTGAAAGCCGTATCTATTTTCATTTATTTTACTTGCTTTCTGGGTGCTCCGTAGTGGGGAGTGGGGGGGAGGGGAAGCTGTTTGTTTTGAACTCACATGAAAATATATAGATCAGAGATGATCCACAACATATAAAGGGACCACTTCCCAAAAACTCACTGAAAGATAAAACAGAATTATTTTAGAACTAAGTAGCACCTTTTCCCCTCTTTGAACTGTTATCTTTATGCCACTGTTCCTTCTCTATTTATGTAATTCCTGTTCCAGTTTGCTAATACTGTAACTCCAAACCATTCCTTTTTACCAGAGAAATCCTGATTTAATATCACACACTTCTGAACAAAACTTAAATTTCACAGCCTATTTCTTTACTGCAATATTTTTGTAATCACAGCAGAACTGCTCCTGCATTCCATGTTCAAATCTGAACACTGTTAATTCCTGGTTCCTAGAAAAGCGATCACTATCAATAGTATTAAAATTCCAACACATATATTTAACTCTGGGACACCTCAAATAAAAATATTTAAGATTTTAACAATATTTTTCTGAAAGACTACTGTTAAAATTATTTAATCCAGGGAATGGTGGTGGCTGAGAAAGTAGATCACTTCTATTAGTAGATATCTGGGTAGTTTGTAGGAGCTCTGAAATAGTTTATACCTCTCAGAAGTTTAAATACTTCAACAACAAAATATCTCCGCTCCAAATTTCTGAAATGAAGCAATATGGATGACAGTGGTAATCAAAATTGGTTTTTCATGTGGGGGGACAATTCAGCAATCCAGGTCAACATCTAGATTCAACATTCTTTAACATTAAGCCTTTTACACTAACTTTAGTTAGTGCATCCCACACTGCTACTTAAAAACAAAGGAGATGCACAAAGTCACCCCTGACTTAATCAAGTCTCCAGAACCATTAGCACTCTGTCTCTGAATGATCTTTCTTGATATTCTAAAAAAGAGTGGGATTAACATTTTGAATTCCTATGTTTGCTATGTTCCGGTTTCAGAAATAATACCCAGAGGACCAGTTTCACTGCTATAAATTTTTAGCACTTTAAACACGTTGTTGCAAAACAGTAACATCCCATCTCCATTAAAGAACATAAACCTGAATTAGTACCAGTCCAACCTAGCACAAGAGCAAGTCCACAGAGGCCAACAAGATCAGGAAGAATAAGCTGATGAGATATCATAAACTAAACTGAATGGCATTGTATAAATCAAAAGGCCTACCTTTAAAAAAATGAGTCTGTAGAAGCCAGATGGCAGCCAGTACCTGAAAACCATTCTTCACCTTCCTAAATTCCTTGCTTGGGCCCAGACTAGACCCACCTCATGCTAATGCGGAAATTTCCAATCAAACCTCCCTCCCCTCCAGGATATTATGATCAGAATTACCCATTACTAGGTAAAGCTACAATATACCTCCTTTGGCCTCCTCACAAACATCAGGCCTACCCTCACATGACCAGACAACCTGTTACTCCCCCTCACCTCCAGCCTCCATCTTGCCAGCCTGGAATGTGGCCTCTCTGCACTCGCCTACGGCTCCCCAGAAGGGTCAATCCATGCTAACCGCTTGTTGGTGCTCTAAGAAACCAAATCCAGGAGCAAGAAGGGAAACACACAAACACACATACGGAGCTATCGACACACCGTAAAATGAGACAGACTAAATCCCCAAGAAAACATTAATTTGTTTGCCTTTACCAAGTATTTCTAAGAAATCTAAGTCAAAATACATTGGCTCCTAGGCTCTCTCTCAACTCTGCTGATTAGGAAGAAGGGTGTGGCCAAAATTGGAAACTCATCACACTTGCCAGTATTCATGCACTTAATAGACTTGTTCATTTGGATGAGAAAAAGGGATGGGATTCTTCATAGCCAGTGGTGCCTGAGGCTGCCTGTTGTAACAACTAGGTGTTTATTTAATTTGGCCGCCTAAAGCACTGATTATAGCAGTATGTTTTTCAGTAGTGCCAGGAATTTCAACCGGACAGAGAACAAATGAGTGATTTAGAGAAACCAGGTTCAAATTTCTGTTCAGACATAGAACCTAGATATAACTCACATAATTATTGTAAAGATAAATGGCAGCAATGGTGGAAGAACCATACAGTAGGCCTTCAGCGCTTGAAGGAAAGGAGCGAGAGCCTTAGCTAGCTAGCTTTGACAAGCATTGGTTGCAAAAATCCAAATATTTGGATTAATTACCAGTTTTTATCTCAGTCCAAATAAAAATGTTGTTCTTCATCTTTAATTTTAAAAACCTAAACTTGCCTGAATTATTTGAAGATGTATTACCTTCAGTATGTGACCTCACACCTCACACCTTTGAGTTCATCTAAAGGACTCATGTTTAAAGTCTCATTTATTTGTTGTGGAGTTGTGATTTCTTTTGGACAAAATGTTTGGTAGTTCTTTAATGAACTTTCAAGAGCTATGTGATGGAATGGAATTATGAAGGCCAGGCTCAGGGAGATAAGCATTTTCTTAGCTTGCCATAGGAGCGTGGGAACTACAAGAGGATGAGACTTGTACCTCCCTGTGGAATTCACACTGTTGTGGCTGGCTGACTTGGGACCTGGGGTTTCAGTCTGGGAAGATTCTTGCTAGAGGTTGTAGCTGATAAACATAGCTGAACTGATTTTGCATTGTCTCTTGCAGTTCCTTGGGCTAGGCTGACAGCTATTTGTTTAGAATCTTCATTTTTACATGTTTAAATTACCATTGGAATACCCAAATGTTGTATTCTGTTTATTCTTAATGTTCTGATTTTGCATTTTGTGAATATATACATCCCTTTTAAAGCCAAACAAGCCATAATAAGACTATTGCGTGTTGCATCAATAGCCGCTAATGGCAACATCAATTTTCTTCCTTAAATACCTACAATGGCCCCTATTATAAAAGTGTTAATGTTTCATGCTTTGATTAGCACCTGTCATAACAAGGTAATAGATTACCTGAATTAGATGAATAAAACCAATTCACCAATTGTTGTGATTGCTCTTTACATATTTGACATTTTCTTCACAATGCCCAAGGTGGCATGTATTATCCCACCCTCCATTTTATTTGCAGAATCATCATCTGAGGTGAGTGTTGGGAGACAGTAAACTGTCCTAAGGTGGTGGTGAACTCCATAGCACTGAAGTCCTAATCTAGCACTGTAATAACACTGGCTCTGGTTTCTTTATACTTTAAGGAAATATTCCATATTCCACACATGAAAAGTGGCTAATATAAGGCTAAGTTCTGTGCTTTTTTCTGTTAAGAATTTTCAAACAACTTTCCACATAAAACTATTTGATCATCCTATTATAAATGAAGGAAACACTTGATCTAGTCCACATATGCCCAGAACACTTCCCTCTCCTTTCAATACAGGTCCATTTTTATTACTGTATGTCTAGAAGATTAAAAAAGGTGGGTGTTCAGAACATCTCATTTAGATATCTTCTATCAGAATTTAATAATTATGGGGAAAGGTGATACGCCGTATCTGATTCTATACAGAACAACATTTGTCACACAAACTCCTGCAAGTCAAAGCCCACTTTTGATCCACCTATTTTGAAAAATAAGTAGGGAACAAGTGATGCTAAACTTCTTGGTGAAAAGACTAAGCTAGTATTCAGAGATAATTGGTTCCAATTATGTTATTTACCAGGAAATATATAAAATCAATTTCAGTATTGTCTTAATTTTATACTACGGTTAATGAAATTATCTAATACCCTGTTTCTGTTCTAAAACATGTGTAGATTATATCTTAGTGTTACATTTATTTGATAAAAAGTTTAGTCCTTTCAAATTTACCTTTAATAGCATATTCCAATTGCTGAGAATACTGCAATGATTCAATATTGAATAAGGATCATCCCTATTCAGGTTTATCTTCCTTTTGAGTAAATACAGGAGTAATATCTTATTTTCTGTAATATATACATCTTAAATCTTTACATTTTAGCAATATCTGCAAAGCAACAGCTTTTCCATTCCTGCCCCACAAAAGAAATTGATGCATTTTGTTAATTGTTTCAGCAATTTGACTGTGAGAATGGTGATGTGAACTTCTTTGGCAATATCTACATATCTTTGGAAAAGTTCAGGTAAGATCTAAGTATTATTTGAGAAGAGGAACATGGAGCTTCTAGTAATGACACCCAGCTTTGACAGCTACCAGTGAGGCAGGAGGGAGAATCAAAAAGGCTTTTCTCAGCTGTTCTACAAAAAGACAGGCAGAAAGGAGAAAAATATGAGTATGCTTTCAATCTCTTCCCATCTTTTGGAGCCTGGGGTAACCATTAATAGGCTGGAAGGAGGCCCATCGAAAGGGAGGAGTAATAAGCATTATTATTATTTTTTTTACAGAATCATCCTGGGGGGTGATGTAGAGTGAAACTGGGCTTTCCCAAGACATTCAAATATTTTCCTTACCAAGAATTTGAACCTGGATCTCCACTGTAGTATCATAGCTAGAAAGAATCAAATAAAAGCCTGGGTTGGCCAAAAATAGAAGGCAGTGTTTGCTCTGTCCTGTAATCTTCCTTCTGGTACATATGAACCTATTCAGGAAACAGTTAAAAGTATGTGGCTTGGCTTCATATTTGCAATACAGCACAAAACAACACTGTGAGGAAAGACAGACGTTATTTTTGTATGCAAGAAAAGATGCACTCACTTTCTGTAAGGTACCGGTGCCTGCACTGCTCAGGCTCACTATGCTATGAGAGCACTAAGATCCACAGAATAGATCAGGTATAAAATCCAGTAACCTGAGAAATATATTCTTTAATTTTAAAATCAAAATTTCAGCCTGAAGGTTGTAAAGTCAACTTTAAAAGTGTCAGGCGATGCCTGGAAAAGGTCTCAGACACTTGGAAAATAAGGCATGCTGAAGCTATGAAGATTCAGCATCCTGTAAATTTTACTGCACTTCCAACAGGCCTGTGAAAACAGTATACAAAATGAATGGTAATTAAATATGCATAATTTGTAAAAGCTGCAGAATATGATTCTGTGCAACATCAAATATAGATTATCTTTCAGGAATACTGGATATGGGAAGAATTTACATTATGCATAAATCAATCACAAACAATTCTTTCTAGCTACATTTATTATTACATGTATTAAGATAACCAAATATGCTCTTAAGTTTAAATGGTGCCAGACCTTAAGGAATGCTTCCCTAAGGAAGATCTGATTGCAACACTCTTGGTCTTTAGATGGCAAATTAAAACTTCTCTTGGGTACATCACTTGTGGCTAGCTGATTTAACTGCTACTGTCCTTGAATGTGAGCTATAGTTTTTTATTTATCTGTTCATTTAAGTTAATAATATTTTGTTTTTAACACAATGTAGCTGGATCTAACTTCCTAAACCAATTGCACTCATTGGACTGCAACTCCCATGAGTCCCTGAAAGCATAACCAAATTTCATGCCAACTGGAAACAGCTGAATTCCAATGGATCTGGAGGATAACAGGACTCATCCAGAATCAAAATACACTATTTACAGTAACTGGACATGCTAGCAATTTCATAAAAAAAAGGAAAGCTACTGTTAATTTGATCATAAAATGCACACATTTTTTCTGAGCGATCTATTTTGTTGAAGAGGCTGTCTGTCGTTGCTGTTTTACATTAGCAGACAAAACTGCAGACATCTGGATGTTCCATTTAATTATAATAGTACTGAAACAATTTAAGCCCTAAAAAGCTTCAGGCGCATTGTCTATATTTAGTTATTTAAGAGGCGAAAGATTATTAGTACAGATCTTTCTGGATCAGATAGCATATCTGTAAGAAAGTTTTATGCAACAATAATAAGAGGGAAGGGTCTAATGTTCTTTCTCTACTCAAATTTACTGAGAGCTGAATTAGATAGTACTGAGAGTCAATAAAGGAGCCTATCTTCTACTGCTGTGCATATAACAGGAGACCCAGATAAACCAGAAGATATTTTTCTGACCAGCCCAGAATCTAATCCTTCTTCCTTTGATTTTAACTTCATACAAATAATTCTAAACTTTCCATGCATTTCATAAACTATATAGTTTGCACTAGCTGGCTGTAGAAAATATACTCTCCTAATCGAGATTTTTCCTTGAAGAGTTTTGATCTACTAAATAGTTCCACAGCATGGCAACACATAGAACAGTGTGGGCTGCCTGACTATATGAAGCTCCCAAGTGTGATCTGCAGCTTCTGGAGTCCAGTGTAACCACACTTAATGAATACTGGTGCAGTTTCTTGCTATTTGAAACAGCAAACACACAAAAGCAGTAATATATGCTCTAAGCCAGGGCTAACATATTTATTAAAATAACAAGTTCTTAAAACTAACCCCAAACAAGCCCAGGAAAATAAACAAACCTGAATGTACATGTGCATGACATTGCCTCTGCCCAGTGTATAATCATTTCTCCTATTTTGGTCATTAACTGTACCCCTTGGCATGTAATGTAGCTAATAGCAACCCGAAAGTTGTCTATTTCTCATACAGAGGTTTTGAAGAGCTCACATTTTGCAAACTTCACGTAACAGCTTTCAAAGAATGTTATGTCCAAAATTTGATTACATGGGAGATGTTATTAGAATATGAATACTGTATCAGTTACAATAACCCAAATCAATTTAAATGAAAATGCCTACTTTCTGTTTCTGTATCTTAATTTAAAAATTCAATGACTGAACACTATAATCGCAATGGAAAATTGTGACATACTTTTTCTTAAATAAGGAAAATAGCAGAGCTGCTATTTATCCATGTTCTACAGTTCTATACATAAAATATTTGTAAATTACTTTTCTATTAAAACATTTGAATTTCTAAAAAATTCAGTTTTTAGAAATATGTATGTTTTCAGGCTAGTACAGTTAGAACACTGCAAATATTCAATCAGTGTATTTGAAAGAACAATGTTTAGCTGGACATTGACAGCTTCCAGCAATACGTCCCTATTATTCTTTATTTACGTGTTATTCCTGAAAGAGTATTGATTTTCTAAAAAGCATATTCTCAAATTCAGAACTGAGCATAAATATATACTTTTGAAATATATAACTAAACATATAACTGAACTGTACAGTTTATTTCTTGTTATCTTGCTTTGGCAAAAGCTACCTTGCTTGGAGGTTAATAAGGGAAATGTGAATCAGGGTTTTGATGTTTAGAAAGTCTTAGAATATGAAATTCAACTCAGTTTATGGCAGTGAATAAGTGTTGAGTAGGGAAAAAGCAAAATATTGTGTACATTCCAATTCCATAGTAATAAATAGTACAATTTTCTTAAAAGCAATGACTAAGGATAGCAAGTGATACACTGGGTTTGTGACCTACTATATAGCTGCTCTTTGAACAAGGGTTTGCTTCAGTCTCGGCACCAATAGGTAAAATAAGTAAGTTAGAAAGGTTATTCCTGGACAAGTAGCCAGATATCTGGACTCCACCCACAGTTCTGGGAAGAATTTTGAGATGACATACTGAAGCAAACACTGAATCAACACGTTAGGAACAGCAAGCATAGGCAAGGCTGTTACCTGCACTGTGTTAAGAGATGTGATTTAGTGCTGTAGTTTTCAACGCATTCACTTACAGTTCTGATCATTTTCTCACTTGAGGAGTGATGGGCTCTTCTATCATACACTAGCACCTAGAAGATGTGATTGATCTTTCTAGAGTATATAGATTACCTGTTCCATTTCATGCAAATTGCTTATTGTTATTCTATATCTTTCTCTTTTTATTTCCAGATACCTAGTTTTAAGGATATCAGTTCAATAACTGTACAGAAAAATATCAGCTGCATCAATATTGAAGACACATTATTTATTAATCTAGAATGCTTCCAGATGAACAGCTCTTGGTGCTAATAGTCAGAGGACACTGATCTGTTTCATGCAACATAGTAAGCCACAATATGATTTATTTTGTTTGGGCTCAATGTGTTGTGTGAAGTCAGCCATGGTGATCTGTAAACTATAGGTTATGACTTAAAATATTGCGAAAACATTAGCAGTGAGTATGCAGACAGCTGTGTTTATTCAATATAACAAAACTATGGTTTGGCACGAGTGAATTCTGTCATAGCCTAGCTATTCTGCCTTGTTCTCCTTAAGTGACTTTTTCTAGTCAGAAGGAAGACAGGTATACTGATGGAAAATGCAAGGTTAAAAGTAAAAAATGATTTCTGAACCTCTGCAAAATTCCATAATTGAAGAGAACAATTATACAATGAAAGCTTCATCTGGAAGCATCCTGATAAAAACAAAAAGCCAAATTTGCATGCATAAACAACAGCATGCGTGCCACAGGTTTCTCAAAATACAGATAAAAGAATAAATCAAAAAGAAAAGATGGGGGAGAGAAGAAGGTTTAAAATAGTCTTTTGAGATCTGGTCATCATCCTGTGAATATGCTCTTGGCTACAAGATCCTGTCTTCTGCTTCCAGCACAAAACTTACGCAGAACTCTCTGCCTTCCATCTAGATATGCTATACACATTCTGTTTGTTGTTGTTAATATTTCCATCTGAGGGCTACTTTCTTTCTTTCTTTCCTTCCTTCCTTTCTGCCTGCCTGCCCAATTTGCAGTCCAGTTCTGCATCTTCCTTTAGGGGTGGGAGGAATACTTCCGTCTGTCTTTCCTGAATTAAGTAGCCTTCATTTGCGTTTTAACAGAGCCAGCTGTCTATAAACAGGAACCTCTCATGCCTGCCTAGAAGCAACAGCAAAAAGTGTTAGCAAGAGTGTTCAATATATATAGTTAACAGAAAAACTGACCTAAACAACCTGAAATAAAAGAGAAAATGCGAATGTTTATATATACTTGCTATCTTAGGGCAAAGTAATTAACACAAAGTATAGCCAAAAGGCCATTAACAGTTTTAAGTGAAGAAATATAATCAAAGGAAACGGGCATCGTACTTCGGGAGCACATGAAAAATAAATCGCATGCAGGCTGCCCTCCCGTGAACCAACCCAGGCGCAGACAGAGCCGGACAAAGCATCCCGGAGAGGACGGTTTGCGCTGAGAAGCTTGAGAGCGGCTCCATGTGGAAAAGCTATTCCAGCCGCTCCCAAGGGAACTGGAAGGACCGGGAAGCCTAAAAACCCAAAAACGGGGCCGCTGTGCTAGCACTGCTACGTCAACCAGGCAGGTAATTCGCGGAGCCCACAAATTAGATGCGAAGGCAAGACTGCTTCAGCCAAGGGCCTGCAGGGATTCGGTGGCAACTTAGGCTGCTCCCTCCTCCTCTGCCCTCGCTACAGCTGCCAGGCGGACCCTCCCTGCTTCTCCGCACCCCATATTCTTCTCCGCTCTCTGAGCCTGATTTCCCCAAATAGGGGTCTGAGGCAACCCGACCCCGTGTCCTGCTTGGCAGTCACGCCGAAGCCCGGCTCGCCCCGAGAGCAAAAGCGCTCGGCCCGGCTTCCCCGGTGGCTCCCACCTCGCCCAAACCCGGCTTCCAGCAATCGCTACCCCACACTCACCACTCTCAATCTCGCCGCCCTTCTTGGCCGTGGCCGCGTTGCCCATGGCCAGGCGGGGCCGGGCTTGGGCTGGGCCCACGGGGAGGGGGCGTTCTCCCCGCACAGTCGGTCCAGGCTGCAGGAGGCTCCGGCTGGGCCCAGCCAGGCCCAATCCCCCCCCTCCCCAGCAGACCCGGTGTTGCCTCCGCCCCCTCTCCCCTGGCAGCAGTAGCTGCGCAGGTACCGCCCCGACCTCGCATACTATTGGCTGCCCAGGTTGCTCGCTCTCGCTCACTGGTCTCATCAGCATGGCCCGAGCTGTTATTGGCCCTTAGATCGTGACGATTTCCTCATATACGCCCGCCTCCTTCCTGCGCAAACGTGCCGGGATGAAGCCCTACGTTTCTACGATTGGCTAAGTGACCCGCCCATTCTCTGGAGATCCGCTTGTTGGCTGGGCCGAGAGATGAGACTCTCAGCTGAGTGTTCAGGCTGTCGAGCTTGTCAGTGTTCCAAAGTGTGAAGGGTGGAGCTCGGGGTGGGGAGGAATGTGTTTTACGAAGGCGCGAGCAGGGACGGAGCGTCCGCGTTCTGAATTCAGGACGCGTTCGAGAAGGACTGTTGAGCAGAAATAAATACATGCATTCCATTGTACTGCAGAGAAAAGGATTCGTTCTTGCTTTAAATCATTCTCGTGTCCTCAGTTGACCCGTATGGTCATTTTCTAAATGGTGGTCAAAGCATTCGGTGTTCGGAGTAGAATTGATGTTCGGCTGAGCATGTGCTTTAAACTCGCGTTGTACCTATTAACGCGTAGCATGCTTTGTTCGTGCAATGAGGAGACAAGGGACTTCCGGAACAGCCGTTGAAAGCATATCAGATGTTCATATGTGCTCGTTTATTCATCCTACCTTGTGCTTGCATTTCCCCTAAAAGCCTTGAAAAACCATGTAGTCGGTCTCCTTCGGCATAGCTGAAGAGCTATGTAGATTGTGTGAACCAAGGAGTTAGTGAATTCAGACGTTTCTTCAGGATGACAGCATTTTTTAAAGACTTGGTAAAGTGGGGGATGGGGGAACAGGATTCAGTATTTATATAAGGAGGCCTTCTTATATATGTAATACTGTACAGTACTGGATTGTTGTGTTTTGCAGCATGCCACTAGTTTTTGTTAGCATCTTATTTACAGATGTAAAGATTATGGAGAGTTCTGGCCTTCACATTTTCACTGATCTATGTTTGATCATGGTTAATTCTTTAAGAGACAACTGTATATTATTGTCATATATTATCATTATTATAAAATAAATGAAACAGTCAAAAGTCTGTCTTGTGACACCTTAAACACTAGTATATTTAATATTAATTATAATAATTGGATTATTCTCATATTAACATTCAAACTCATCCAGTGAAGCTAAATGCAGAAAGACTGGAGTAATAAAAGGAAGTATGTGTTTAAACAATGAGTAAAGTATAAAACTTACTTCCATATGTAATTTAGATGGCTTTCAAAGGGAACTAGACAATTTCATGGAGGAGAGAACTGTTGAAAGGCTGTTGGTCTTCATAGCTACCTAAATCACATAGCATGTACTTTAAGTCCCATTTGTCAGTGAAATAGGACTGTTACTTCTTGTGGACTCATTAGCTGTGGTGGAAATGAGCACAAGATCTCCTTATGGTCTTAAGAGGCAACATAAAAAACTGATGTTGCAACCAAGATTATAAATTCACGAAGCATCGTGCAGAATATAAAGGATCAAGACAGTGTAATTTTTGTTGTCCCATGGTTTGTACTCAGTCCCAAGAGAGGCAGATAGATGCCAGGGACAGCTATATACATTCTCTGAAAGTTGGTTAAAGCTAAAGATAAGCAAGTGATTATAGAGCAAGATTAGTACATTTTGTGGAAAATGCATCCAGGTCCTGAGACTTTGGTTGTATTTAGCTTGTTTGTGTTATTTCCCGATTGATTTCTCCTCAGGTCTCATGTTTATTTCTGGAATGTTCTACAGAAGAAGGCTTTGTCTCTCTTTCCTCCTGCTTTTCCAAGAGATGTCAGAAAACTGCATGACAAATTTACATTCATTTGAGAAACTTGCATTGCAATACTGTGCATATTTACTTGGGAGGGTCGGGGAGGTTAGTTCAGTAGAACATATAGTATATTAAATGTGGTAAAACAGCAGCCTGAAGTTTATCACATTATGTTATGTTAGAATAGCTATGTAATATAATTTCTTATTCCCTTCAAAAATTTAACTTTGCTGCGAAGCTTTTTGAACAACTTTGTTTCCTTTCTATATTATATCTCAGTGTATAACTATTGTGTAGTTACCTCCCCTTTTATTATTTCCCTTACCTTGAATTCTAGGTTGTGATCCCTTTGGGGCACGGACCTGACTTTTCATATTTTGCCAGGCATACTTCTACTGTCGTATAAATAAGACATTTCATTGCTGATCTTATAAAAACTTACTTGGTGAGTATATTCATTTGCTTTTATTTTTACACAGTGTTCTGACAAAGAATGGAACCTATAGGGCAATGTTTCTCAACCTTGGCAGCTTGAAGATGTGTGGACTTCAACTCTTAGAATTTCCCAGCCAGCCATGCTGGCTGGGGAATTCTGAGAATTGAAGTCCACATATCTTCAAATTGCCAAGGTTGAGAAACACTGCTATAAGGGATGTATAGTACTACTGATATGCCGCACTATTCAGTGAAATTCAGTCCTTGTTGTGATGGTTCACAATTCAACTGTAAATGTACTACTGTTCTAGTATGTGCTATTTGATAATTAATTCAAAATATATCCTACCTTTGTATGTTAAGCTCTTAAGACTACTAATGATAATAGCAGTTCAATAAAATAATTTCTAAAAATATAAGAAAAAGCAGATTAACTTAAAAGTTTATTCAGTAAACTGTGGATTAGGGTATATGTGTGAATAGGGACAATCCCCTTATGGGTTTGAACTGGGAATTGGTTATTACCCTGACAGGGGAAAGAATATTGCAGTTAGTGCTATGCCATCCCCGCTGATTAGGCTGGCTACACGTAATAGTTGATGGTGCTATTTAAATATTAAATGAGACTCCCTGACCCAGATCACTCTTCCTCCCATCTGTTTCTTGGGCTCAAAAAGAACCATTTTTACACTGCTGTGTGTTATAGTAAAGAGCATTTTACTGCTATGGATTAGATATATTTATTTTTCTCTTTGTTTTTTTTAAGGATGTTAACTTTCATTTAGATCTGTGGTTGCTGGAATTAGGCCTTGTGTATCCAAAACACTTAGGGTTTTTTTGGTGTAGGCCCTTTTATGCAGATTTTCTCAGTTTCAGTGCAATAAGCCACATTTATGTTGGTTGCCCCAAAATTCAGTCATTAGATGTATTGTAACAGGACTAAGAAGGCAGTTCAGGGCTCCCAAAGAAGCATTGCCTGAAATGTATCTGCGCTGGACAGCAAGGTCAACTGTAAAAGCAAAAAATTGCACTGAATTAATGGTTGGTGTAACTCAATTCCCTCCTGCTGCTTTCAGTGGGAAAAATAAATTCAGGAATCAGTGCCTCTCCTTTATTGCCACACCTAGAGTGAAATAATAAAACTCTGGGTGCCTGCCACATGCAGCCATCGAATGCCACCATCAATACATGAATTCCACACAGGCAGGGCTTAACAGGTTGCAGGGCATATAGGCTGTACCTCTTGGACCTCATGGCAGTATTCAGTAAGGTGAACACTGATATGTGTTCCATGTGACTGATGGACCTGATTGGGTTCCAGAGGGAGCTTGGGGTTGTTCCGGAAAGTCTGCTACTCGGTCCGACCAAAGCCTTGGTGGCCGCTTGGAATGGCAGAGTGGCTGCAGCTTTGTGCCTGAGCGGCCTCACCATGCCCATGGTTCCCAACACACTCCATGGAATACAGAAATGTTGAGGGAACTTAAAAGGGCTAAGAGGTGCCTAGAGTGCTGCTGGTGAAAGACGAGGAGCGAAGACAACCGAGCACAGGCTAGATCCGCTATTAGAGCCTGTCTTATGGCGGTAAGGGCAGCAAAATGTAATTATTTCTCCGCCCTTATTGTGCCCAGCGGCCCTATTTCAGATGACTTGGTCACTCCTTGGAGGGAATTATACTGAAGTTCACTTGCAGGGTTGCTGTGAGGAATATGCTGTACATTTAGCGAATAAAGTCATTCGTATTCGCTCTACATTGGACTCCGGCCTTAAGGGAAAGCCTGTGGAGTTTATGGGGGCCAAGTCTTTTACTGGGGTGAGTTTGAACCCATTGAACCTGGGGAAGTGAGCAGGGCCCTTGCAGCTGCTAGTTTGGCCGCTTGTGTGTTAGATCCATGTCCCTCCTGGCTTGTTAAAGCTGCGCAGGAGGATATCTGTGATTGGGTCTGGGCAGTGTTTAATTCCTCTTTGAGAGAGAGAGTGGTCATGCTGGCTCTTGAGGAGGTGGTGGTGCACGCCCCCCTCAAGGGGTCATCACTCGACCCAACCAACCTGGACAGTTTTCGTCCAGTTTCCAACCTACCCTTTTTAGGGAAGGTTGTGGAGAGAGTGATCTCATAGCAGCTTCAAAGGACCCTGGATGAAGCGGATTATTTAGATCCCTTTTAGTCAGGGTTCAGGCCAGGGTTTGGAACTGAGATGCCATTGATTGCACTCTTGGATGACCTCTGGCGGGAGCGGGATGGAGGTACTCTATCCATCCTTGCTCTTCTTGACCTCTCAGCGGCTTTCAATACCATCGATCATGGTATCCTTCTGAACCGGCTTTGGGAGTTGGGGGTGGGTGGCAGTGTGTTGCACTGGTTCTCCTCTTAGCTTTGGGGTCCGTTCCAGTCAGTATTGTTGTGGGGGGAGAGATTCAGCCCACAGCTCCTACTTTATGGGGTGCCTCAGGGCTCGGTTCTCTCTCCTCTCCTGTTTAACATCTACATGAGGCTGCGAGGTGAAGTGATCCATTGGTTTGAGGTGAGGTATCATCAATATGCTGATGATACCCAGCTTTATATTTCCACTCCAGGTCCTTTGAGTGATGCCGTAGATGTCCAGTCCCAGTGTCTGGAGGCTGTAGGAGTCTGGATTGGGAACAATGGGCTTCGACTCAACACAAACAAGACTGAGTGACTCTTGGTATTTGGACCTTCTGGGGACAAGACTTTTCCGTCTTTGGTTCTGGATGGTGTAGCACTGCCCTAGGGAGACCCAGTATGCAATCTTGGGGTTTTCCTGGACTCATGGCTCCTGCTTGAAGAGCAGGTGGCAGCTGTGGCTAGGAGGGCCTTTGCATACCTCCGGGTGGTGTGCCAGTTGCACCCATTCCTGGACTGGGAGGGCTTGTTCACACCATGGCCTCGTAACCTCTTGGTTGGACTACTGCAGTGTGCTCTACCTGGGGCTGCCCTTGAAGAGCATTTGGAAGCTTCAACTGGTACAGAATGCGGCTGCATGGGTAGTAAATGGTGTTGGATATGCAACACATAACACCGCTATTGCGTGAGCTATATTGGTTGCCAGTATGTTTCTGGGTCCAATTCAAGGTGCTGGTTGTTACCTTTAAAGCCCTGCATGGCTTGGGACCAAGTTACCTGAGGGACCAAGTTTCCCAATAGTTTCTACCTGTCTGATTTGGTCTGGCAAGTTGGGCATGCTGCAAGTCCCGTCAGCCAAGGAATGTCAGCTGGCAGGCACCAGGAGACGTGGTTTCTCTGCTGTAGCCCCTGCTCTTTTGAACATCCTCCATTCAGAAATTAGGATGGCCCCAACCCTGTTGGCCTTTCATAAGGCTTTAAAGACCTGGCTATGTACCCAGGTCTGGGGCCCCGAATGTATTACGGGCCCTGTCTCTTGGCTATACTGATAATTATTATGATAATTTTCTCGGCTGCCATATATATTTATTTTTGTATTGTTTTTAATTGTTTTGTTTTAGAATTGTTCGCCACCCAGAGTCACTTGGTTGAGGTGGGCGGCTATAGAAATTAAATAAATGAATAAATAAATAAAGTAACTATGGAGAAAAGGAATTTTGCCCTTTGTACAGCCTGGGAGTTCACTGCATCACAAAAGGGAGACTTTGCCAAAAAAAAAAAAATTCTGCACAATGTTTTTCTATCTGCTCTTCCCTCATACCTGTGTTTAGAATTTTACTGGTTTCCATTACCAGGATTATAGCTGCATTGATTAAAAACTCACTCCAGCATCTGGGGCTGTCTGCCTACACAGCTGTTCAGTGAAGTCAGGCACAGGAAGTGGGAAGCCAGCATCTTCAGGGTGAATTGCTTGGGCCAGCTCTCTGCTGCAACTGCTGCAACTGACTTTAATAGAGAGCATTACTGGAAATGTATTGACCCACTGCGTGAGTTTACTATATTTTCCCTATCTATCAGCAGCCAAGAACAGGTAAAAGAACAGTGTAGTTCTTCAAGTTCCCCTCATCAGTCAATGTTCTTTATTTGTGTTTTCCTTGCAGCTACTTTTCACTACCAAATTTGGGAGTGGGGCTGGGTAGAGGAATAACGATAAGGTACACTGAAAATTAAATTGTGTTAGCAGTAGCAGATGTCTTACTTAGCAGTTGTGTGCAGAGATTGGCTTTATCTGTTTTTGTTTGTCTGTTAGAGCTGAAATTTAAATGGAATGTAAGTAATGGATACCAATAGGAAAAGAAAAAATTACATGGATATTGTCTTTTTTTCCAATCAATAGTGGCTAATGAAGTAATTAAGCAGCTTGATTCATATACTACGGTAAATAATGGTTTATTTTAATTGTGATTTGTCAAAAACAGTGATTGAGTTGATACATTGTATTAAATTGTTAATAATAATACTGTAATAATTTATTGATTAGTCATTAGGCCATATTAAAATACAAAATATAAAATACAGAACAATAAAATACGTGATACAAAATAGAGTAAAAGGCATAACTAAAAGAAAATGCAAATCATATTTCTGTGTCACCCCTATGATTCACTTCAATCAGGTCCACATAGGCAATTCTCAGTTGTACTGTTTTGTCCGACAAAAAACCGTATTATATGTAAAATGGTGGAATTTATCCAACATGCTAAGCGGATGGATGGCTAGATAGGCTTAGAAACTGTAGGTTTTGATGGTAAGAAAGAGAGAATAGGAATTTCTATAAAGTAAAGAAATTCTGCATGTTCCCTGATTTTTAGACCATTATTAGTAGCCCCTTATTTATGCCAACTGGGGAAGAAAAAAATGCAGTACAAACTACACATATTGACTCAGAAATACATCTCACCATCTTCAGTAAGCTTACCGACTAATTAATGTGCTGCGAATTGTAGTTTTGGGGCCATTTTCGATGTTTCTTAAAAATCACTCATGCTAGCTCTTGGCCATCATTCACTGCCTGAAACTTAACTGCCCCTGAATAGGTAGTATACTCCAGTGCTTCTCAAACTGCCTGTGATGAAGGACCAGTTTTTTTTTTTAATTTCCAACTTGTCGTGAACTGATTCTTTTCTAAAATACAATAAAAATGAATTATTAGAAAAATGAAGTAAAACTGCCCAGTGACACACAAAATACAAACCCATCGAAACTCTATTTCAAGAAAATGACTTTTCAGAGATTTAAAGTGAGGTGATATCAAGAGCTGGTAGAACTGAATACTCTTTCATGATATTCGGGGGTGGGGGGGGGAAATCAGATAAAACTGCCCCTGCTATTTCCTATACTATCCACCCTGAAATGACCAAGCTTAGGAGGTGATGTAAATCAGCCCTTTACCATGGCAGAGTACTATCCATACATAAGTTTCACGCAGGTGAGTCACGCCACAGGCAGTCTCAATCATGTCATGTAGTTTTAAGAACTCCCAAGAGGGAGCCTTGGTGATGGGGGCCTGTGGAGAAAGGGCACTTTGCACACCGCAGGAGAGCACTCCACACTTAAAAACCAGCCTCTTTGGGAAAGGGGTGGGAGGAATATTAATCCCCTTCACTTGAAAAAGCGTGTGTTCACCTACTCTACCAAAACCCCTACAGGTCAGCCTCACCAGGACTGTAGTCAGGAGGCCTAAATACCCACTCTAAGAACAAGGGAATCTTGACCACAGTATCCCACACAAGTAAACCAGGGAAGGGGAAAGAAAATGCGGTCAGCATGAATAGCCAAAGCAATCTTCCTTGGCTTCCCTTACATACACTTCATGCTGTGTACTGCCTGTGTAGTACAGGCCAAAGTATAGCAACACATTATTATAATTAGCTTTCAAGAGAAGGCTCAGTACAGTGCTCTCCCATTTCTGCAGTGTCAGGAGGGTGGAAGGTACAGTCTGATCAGGAGGGGAAACCTGGACTATCATGGCTTCCCAAACTGCCACCACTAATTCTTCACTTCACTTCACTTTCTCATAGATCACCAAAGATGCTGTTGAAATGCAGATGGCTAACACAATTAGTTCTTAACTTGACGACTGTTCCCAAGATTCTGTGCATCTCTCCAGAACCTGTAATTAAGTACGACACATTTACATAGGTGTCTGACACCTCATCCATCATAACCCATAAAAGAACAGGAGCCATAATGCTTCCATTTCATTTCCCCAAGCATAAGCTATGGTTAGAGCACCCCTGTAGTCTTATTCCTATACCATAGATTCAAACACACACTACATAGGTATGTCAGCCCCCTTATAAGGCATCACAGATAACTGCAGATGTTTTCTCCCACTTTCTCTTGCAGACTGCTGCCCAATAGATATAGATATTAGCCACTTTACTGTTGCATTGAAACCAGAACTGGCTGTCCTGACATCTCCAGATGAATCTATTAATCTCCTTCCTTCAATCAGGCTTCTATATTTATCCAATCCAAGACAGACACGCCATAGATGCAGTTGATATCACACTGTAGTCCCACAAAAGCACTCTGTGGTGCACACGCCATTCTGTTCACTCTGATCATTATCCAAATCATGGGATGCATGCTACAGAAAAGGCTTGAAATCAAACCATGTTTTTCTTTCCTTGGTGAGATTACTAAGGAAAGAACATCCATCTTAATGTTCTGTACAGGCTACTAATATCTGAGTCTGCATAACTAACTTATACAGAGGTTAAAGTGTTGGACTTGGACTGGGAAGACTCATTTGACCATGAAACTCAATAGCTGCCTTTGGGCCAATTGTTTTCAACTCATCCCATTTCACAGAAATGTTTTTGTGGGGATATACAGTGGGGCAAAAAAGTATTTAGTCAGCCACCAATTGTGCAAGTTCTCCCACTTAAAAAGATGAGAGAGGCCTGTAATTTTCATCATAGGTATACCTCAACTATGAGAGACAAAATGGGGGAAAAAATCCAGAAAATCACATTGTCTGATTTTTAAAGAATTTATTTGCAAATCATGGTGGAAAATAAGTATTTGGTCAATATCAAAAGTTTATCTCAATACTTTGTTATATATCCTTTGTTGGCAATGACAGAGGTCAAATGTTTTCTGTAAGTCTTCACAAGGTTTTCACACACTGTTGCTGGTATTTTGGCCCATTCCTCCATGCAGATCTCCTCTAGAGCAGTGATGTTTTGGGGCTGTCGCTGGGCAACACGGACTTTCAACTCCCTCCAAAGGTTTTCCATGGGGTTGAGATCTGGAGACTGGCTAGGCCACTCCAGGACCTTGAAATGCTTCTTACGAAGACACTCCTTCGTTGCCTGGGCGGTGTGTTTGGGATCATTGTCATGCTGAAAGACCCAGCCACGTTTCATCTTCAATGCCCTTGCTGATGGAAGGAGGTGTTCACTCAAAATCTCACGATACATGCCCCCATTCATTCTTTCCTTTACACGGATCAGTCGTCCTGGTCCCTTTGCAGAAAAACAGCCCCAAAGCATGATGTTTCCACCCCCATGGTTCACAGTAGGTATGGTGTTCTTTGGATGCAACTCAGCATTCTCTCTCCTCCAAACACGACGAGTTGAGTTTAGACCAAAACGTTCTACTTTGGTTTCATCTGACCATATGACATTCTCCCAATCCTCTTCTGGATCATCCAAATGCTCTCTAGCAAACTTCAGACGGGCCCGGACATGTACTGGCTTAAGCAGGGGGACACATCTGGCTCTGCAGGATTTGAGTCCCTGGCAGCGTAGTGTGTTACTGATGGTAGCCTTTGTTACTTTGGTCCCAGCTCTCTGCAGGTCATTCACTAGGTCCCCCCATGTGGTTCTGGGACTTTTGCTCACCGTTCTTGTGATCATTTTGACCCCACAGGGTGAGATCTTGCATGGAGCCCCAGATCGAGAGAGATTATCAGTGATCTTGTATGTCTTCCATTTTCTAATTATTGCTCCCATAGTTGATTTCTTCACACCAAGCTGCTTGCCTATTGCAGATTCAGTCTTCCCAGCCTGGTGCAGGTCTACAATTTTGTTTCTGGTGTCCTTCGACAGCTCTTTGGTCTTGGCCATAGTGGAGTTTGGAGTGTGACTGTTTGAGGTTGTGGACAGGTGTCTTTTATACTGATAACAAGGTCAAACAGGTGCCAT
Source organism: Python bivittatus (assembly GCF_059951505.1). Classification (NCBI taxonomy): domain Eukaryota; kingdom Metazoa; phylum Chordata; class Lepidosauria; order Squamata; family Pythonidae; genus Python; species Python bivittatus. Next base: position 13,089,751 of record NW_028277035.1, on the reverse strand, counting down.
TACTACAGGTAACGAGTGGAGGACAGAGGAGCCTCTTAAAGAAGTAGTTACAGGTCTGTGAGAGCCAGACATCTTGCTTGTTTGTAGGTGACCAAATACTTATTTTCCACCATGATTTGCAAATAAATTCTTTAAAAATCAGGCAATGTGATTTTCTGGATTTTTTTTCTCATTTTGTCTCTCATAGTTGAGGTATACCTATGATGGAAATTACAGGCCTCTCTCATCTTTTTAAGTGGGAGAACTTGCACAATCGGTGGCTGACTAAATACTTTTTTGCCCCACTGTAAGTACTGTAGAGGAATCCCTATTTATTGCAAGATAAATGCAGAAAAGTATTTAGTCACCACCTAGCTAGAAATGCAACTTTTGTGTTTGCCTCCCTTGCCGGATTTTCTTAGGTAGTTTCAACTACAGTTTGACCATTGACTGTACCAGCCAGGCTGACTGAACATGTAATGAGAACCATTTGGAATCTTGGTCCTGATGAATCTTCCCTGCCAAAAAAATAGAAGAGTTTCCTGGCCAGGTCTGCCTCCTGGGGGTAGAAATTATCTCATTGCTAAGATGTGGGGCACTGCGTATGTTGGCACTATGAGAGACAGTTGTATCAGATGGGCTGTAACAAAGTCATCTCTTTGCCTGATTGTACTTATCTTTCCTCCTTTTGCCTTGATAATAGGACATGTCTAACAGTGATATAGCAGTTGGCTTGGTATTTCCCCTATGGGCAAGGTGCATGTCCTATCTGCCTGCTTCCCTGGCTTGCTGTGGTCGGCCAACTGTCTACCCCCACCCCAAAAAGATTGTCTCACAGGACAGACACAGTAACTCCCATATGATTGTGGAAGTAGATGCCTGTGTTGACACTAATTCAGCATAGCAGTCAGATTATGCTTGAAATACAGTTTGGAATACAACTTGTATGGAGGACATTATGATCAAGGCTGTTGTAAAATACCTGAATCTAAGAGCAGCACAAAGTTCTAGTAATTATTACTCACATGAGAAATGTTTAAATCTGAATAATTTTGGTGACTGTAGTAGGGAAATTTCCAGCTTCAGATTGAGATAGTGCAGGCCTCTACTTCTTGTTGAAATACATATATTGTGAAGGGTATTTGAACCTACTTTTCTTTTAGGGGTGAAGACTTATAATGGTGAAATTATTTAGCAATATTCCATTTTTTTAATTACAATTTCAAGAGGAATCAGGAATCTCAGCAAAAATCAGAATAGTATGAAAATAGTATTATACAAGACTCACCTGAGTCCCTGAACCATAAAAGATCTCAGTCTAAATAAACACAACAAAATAGACACAGTCAAGGGCATTATTCATTTTCTGGACCCTCAGCATGATGCCTTGGTACATCTACCAAGCTCCTCATCCTGATTGTATTTTTTAAAAAAATCTTTTAGTTATAAACAGGAATAGTAAGCTAGCATACTGCAAAGCAAACTCCCTGCCTAAAGATGCCCAAAACATTCATAGGTGATCATAGACAGACTTTTGTCTGTCTTATGGTTTGTAGATATTTTGTGATTGACCATACTCACAGAGTAGCCCATAATATGCTTTCAGTATTCTAAATGTGTCCTCTGGTCAAGAAGTGTTGAGGTTTTCTGGCATATATGAGCCCCATTTCTGTCATATTTTCCAAAGGTACAAAAACAGGAATACTGATAACAATGGCCCTGAAGGAATTGGCACGAATAGCAGCATCAAAGCAAGGTAGCCCTGTGAGGCCTGCAATGTAAAAAAGGGGATCACTGCTGAAATAAAATAAAGGCAGTCCTCGGGTTAAGAACGAGTTCCATTCCCAAGTCTGTCTTTGTATGTAAGTTGGAACTCATACTTAACAAACAGGCTGCCTATTACTAAAAATGGCGGATGGCGTTCTCCTTCCTCGAGCTGATGAACTGCTGAAGCTGCACAATGTTTTCATGAACTGCTGAAAACCGCTGAAAACAGACTATGTTAAAAGCAAGTGCTTCAGCAGTTCATGAAAACATTGCACAGCTTCAGCGGTTCATCAGCTCGAGGAAGGAGAATGCCATCCGCCATTTTTAGTAATAGGCAACCCGTCTAAGTATGAGTTGTCCATAAGTCAGACGTTCTTAACCTGGGATCTGCCTGTGCTGTGTATACAGGAAACAAAGATGCAATCAACAGTTACATTATTTGGTGATCTGAGGCAAATAAAAATTATTTCTGGGCGCCCAAATGCTTGTACAAGTGGATGTACTGCTACTACATCTAGGTTAAAAATAAAGTAGGTGGGCTAATAAAAGTTGGTATGGGAAGTAATTTTTTTGAGAAAGCATTAAAACAAGACAAACAGAAGACAGTTGCAGCAGAAGACTAGCAGAGGACCAAAGGCAAACATTCACATACTGAGAGGATTCCAAATCCGTATTGAAAAGGAACCCCTTTTGCCTAATCTGCAATGGCTAAGGGGCAGAATAACATACTCATGGGTGCTGGGTAAAGATTCTGAACTGTTTCCTTAGGCAGACCACTGAAATAATTTAGGAATCATCTGTCACATAAAGTAGGACTCAGTAATGCATGTTTGCAGACACCATAGTACAACTAACTGCCTCAGATAGCATCCACAGGATCCAGTCCCCAAATTAAAAATTAATTTGAAAAAGCTGTTAAAATAGCTAACATTATGTAACCTTGACTCTCATAATTTTACTGTTTGCAGCTGAAATCTCATGATTTTACTGTTTGCAAGTTTTGAGATGATCTGCAATTTTAGCTAATTTCCTTTTAAAAAAATGTTTATTTTAATGCCTGCACTAGGGACACCTGCAATAGCTTCTTGGAGCACAGATCAGGACCTATTGCTGTAGAAGAATTTTAAAAAACCTGTGAAGACTTTAAGGTAGTTTACATTATACAGGAGAAGATGGTCTCGAGGCATCCTGGAGAGCCACTAGAAAACAAAATTAGAACTTTGAATTGGGCCCAGAAACCAATTAGGAATCATTTGTCTTAGAAACACTGTCATATTTCCCCCAGCTTGAGTCTTTTCCTCAATAACCATCTACTCAGTTTGTGAGCTGAAGGGAGATCATTGTTGATTATGAAGAAGGATCACATAATCTGAAGTACAATATGGTGGTGAAGATCCATTTTTAAGTATAGAGACGGGTGGAAGATACTGCTTTTCTTATTTGACAAGTTTTCAAATATGAATTTTGCTAACAGATTTTGATGAGAAAAAAATCAGGTATCTAGGATATATACAAATGATCAAAGATCACAAAACCAATCCTGGCAGTCAGAGATTAACTCTCCAAATTATGGTTTACATCAGTTCATTTATTTTTACCAATCTCTGTATGTTGGCTTACAAAAACTATTTTATTTTGCAGAAACAAATTTGGATTGAGAATGGTTACAGGAGGAAGATTCTGATGCACTAATGAATGGGCACCGCAACTAACTGGAATCTAAAGAGGTATTTTAAACATAACAAATAGGCAATACTTTTTGGAATTTGACTTTCTTCCTTTGAACTACAGAAAGCAAATTAGTTCATCTTGCAGATTCTTCACAGTTTTGAAGTCGTAGAAATATTCTGAATTCTGCACCATGTAAAAGAGTTACATAACCTACTTTACTAATTTGGAAGTTTGTTTTCAGTATTATAACTGTATATTGGATATTAGCATTTTAGAAATTCAAAATTTATATGAATATTTCAGATGTTACTATGACATCTTGGTAGGATAAACAACTGTCTTTATTACAGGATGAAAAGTTTGGGGGGGGGAGAAGTAAATTATTTTTAGTGAAAAAGGAAAGCATCTGCCAGCTGCTGTTGTTCAAGTTGAGAGATTTGTACAACATATTGTAATTATGCCACACAGTATCTAAGAAGGTAGAAAAGATCCTGCTTTCTGCAGTTCGTATGCTATCTTATCCCTTGGGGCAAAGAACCTTCAGAATGATTAGATCCCAACCATTGCATGCAACGTGGATGAAAAATATTTGGCTTGATCTTAGCATTGTGGGCCACCCTATCATTAGCAGAATGGAAAATACATACAGTACATAAAAATAAGAGTCTTTCCCAGAAACACCTCAATCCTTTCCACTTTTTCATTTTCGTTCCTAACGTATGACTGGATTTTTCCCTCTCAATTATATTTTTGGCTTGTGCCAAAAGAAGAATTACACTTGGACACAGTTTAAAAAGAAAATGACTTTGAAGAAGATTGAATGTACCCTTGTCGTCTTCTTTTTGACAAGGAAAGGTTTCATAAGAATCCTATCAAGAAATATTCTTATCTCTCAGGAGAACACAAATTCAGGGAAAGCCCACAGAATTTATGTTGTCAAGACTTCAAGCAAAACGATGCTTGTTTGTCTACCTATATACTTCAGTAATGAATAGAGTTTGACTTGCATTAACATCAACTATAGAAGCTGCAGATGGCATACATCAGGTATATTTACCTCATTGTCTAATAGAAGGCAGGCTAAATAGAGTAAAGTATTTCTTAAAGAAAATAAGTTAAATATTGAAAAAAAGGTCCTGATGTTGTTGGTCCTTGTTCATGTATTTTAGTGAGGAAAAGGTACTTCTATTAGGACTGCATTCTCTCACCTTTACATAAGGACTCTATCAGTAAAAAAGTTGTAATAATTTCAGATGAATATCCAGCTTCTTCGATTTAATGAGGGTCTTCAATTATATTTGAAGAGACTGAACCAGTTTTGTCTTTCACAGAGGAGTCCTTGCTGCTGAGATGTGGAACAACCTCCAAAGTAATTATATTCCAGAATAACAGAGCTTTGTATCTTGTATTCAACACCTTGAAATACACTGAAAGCAAACTTAAGACACAACAGTACATAGCACAAGTATTATATAAATGTAATAAGGTGATATCTTTCAGTAATAGAGCAGTTTACTTTCACTTAATATAAGTGAGCTAAGAGTTGCTTCACTTCTGAGGGTATGTAGTAATGGAACTTAGCAAATATGAGAATACTTATATTAGTACAGTTGGGCCCTTTCCCACCATATTTGGTACAAGAATATAAAGCAAGACAACTTCACAAATACAGAAGGATTTCTGGTGGACAGCTAAGGAATGACAAAATTGCCATAAATATGAAATGGGACAATGTTTGGGAAAAGTGGCAAAAATGAAGCATAACAGAAAAACAACACATTAAAAGCATTCTTATACTAATTTGTTCCATAATAATAGCCTATGAGAGAAAAATCCTAGAATCTCTGGAGTTCAAAATAAGATTCTATAGACAAAGGCCCTTCAAAGCTGAGGCTCATTCCACATTGAAGCACACTAGTTCACACTTTCTACCATAATTTTGTCACAAGAATAATTTTATATATGATTCAGTTTAAAAAAGTTTACAATAGCATAAAAGAAACATGTGGACCAATTCTAGGCATTTTATTCTACAGTTTCACCTCATGTCTGTTTCTTTTTAATCTTTATCTTGCTCTGATTATCTTATTTAGATTTCATTTTATATTACTATTTATATTTGCTTTTAATATCATTATATTTTATAGTTTTATCATAAAATGCATGCAGTGTCCTTGCATAAAACAGACTGGGTTACATAATACCAAAAGATAACTTTGGATTATATCTGCTCTAAGCCAAAGTTTTTTTAAAAAAATATAGAAATAGGCATTAACCTGGCAAACAACACTGACTGCAGTTTGAAGATAATATTCTGTCTTTTAACAACTTCTGGGGATCTAGGAATCTTTGCCACAGAAAGTTAAATGCCTCAAAGGGAAAACCTGTCCTCATTTAGCTGACTTAAATCAATACCTCTTGACAACTGGCTAAGTCCCACATATATACTAGGTTAGCTTTGTACAGAATAATTGAAATATATGTCACCATTCTTGCTTTAAAGAAACAAAATTTACCAGCATCAGTTTTAACTTTACTAAATATTAACTTGTCAAAGAGGAGACACTCCATGTTTTATGCCACAGATACTTTTCTATAAATTCCATGAGTTTCTTGCACAATTTTTATTGAAAATCCTTTCCATAAAAGACCCCTATGCAGGATACATTTATAATATACCAGGTAGATAGTCAAACACTAAAGAATGTAATCCCTGAAAGCAAGCAAGACAAGTAAAAAACAAACCAAACACAAACCTGTCCTATCAAAAAGAAAACCCCATCCTGAAAGGTGGAAACAGTTCATACAGGCACTTGTCATCGATGGATACTATTTATTAAGCAGTATCCACCAATGGCAAGTGCCTGTATAAAGTGCAATTAGGGTCATAGATTGCAGTTGTTATAAGACCACAGGTGAAGATGCATGCAGAGATGCATAAGTTCAGCTCTGGCCTATTCTTACTGACTCAGGTGTTGGAGAGCCATTTTGGGGATACCAGTAGATAGACAGTTGTAGTATGCTAGAAGAGAACACTCTTAAAAGCAGTGTTAAGACACCTATATAATCAGCAGACCTTTACTCTAAAATTCAACTTTCCTAATCTTTGATGAGAGGCAAGTATCTTTGAAGCCAAGCAGAAAATGGTTATAAAACTGGAACAACAAAGTAAAAGCTCTGATGTATCTGGTCACTTATTAAGAGCACCTCCTCAAGAGTCAGCTCTCTGTACTACCAGAAAGAAAAGAGAAATTCAAATTGTCCAGAAATGAGAGTGCTTGCTGTGCCAATTTTCAGGAAATGGATGATCAGAGCAATAAGTTAACTCCCACTGTTCTCAGTCTTCAGGAAATATGGCACAAGATTTTTCTGTCTCAGCTAAATGTTCATAAACAGTCAGTGCAAGAGGGCCCAAGTTTCACTCAAGAAATAACATGGCAGAAATACAGATCTATAATCAGGAAGACACATTTGTCACAAACCCAGATATGAAAAGAGCTCTGATGTGTTTGTCTGCACAGATGTAACATTTAGGACTCCTACTGCCTTACTGGCCACAAGAATCCAAATCTTTTCACAGATTTTTCAAATAACCCATTTAGCTGCAATTTTCTGCATTCTTAAATTCCTCTGCTTGATTTACATACAGTCCATCGAATTTTCAGGTTGCAAGCCCACAGAAGGGATCAATCCTTTGATGTAGGCACAGCTAGAAGATAGGAAACTGTCAGGCTCTGGGTCTACATTTTCAATATTGTCCATCTGGTCTTTAGGACCATCCCAATTGATGTGGAAACGGGTGACTCGGGGGTTGGAGGCCAAGATATTCCTTTGTAACTAGAAAAACAGCAGAAAAATAATCAGCGTTATTTTATAATAATATAAAGTAGAAGCTGATTCTGTGAATAATTCTTACTACTCTTATCTACAGTATTCCATCAAAGTAACCCCTGTGCAAGAGACCCACATACTTTGCACACTGGTTCAGCTCTTACTGTTTTGAATGCTGAACTCCATCCCATCAAGCCAATTTGCTTTAAATATCTTTGTCAGAGTATGTCCTTTCCTCACTAAAATTATCAAATTCCTCTAACTTGTTAAGAGGATCACTAAACACTTGATACAAACTCTGAGATTTAAAGCTTTCTCATAGTATTCTGCAACAAGCAAAATAATTTAATCACACTGCATATCCAAAAAGCAACTGTAACCAGCTATTATCACCCTTTCATCTTACAAAATTTTATCTGCTTTAGATCCAAGAAAATCAAGCTCCGTTCTGCATCATAAGGACTATATATTTTTCTTCATCCAATTCAAGGCATAGTGCCTTGTCTAGGAAGCATATAGTAAACTGATACTGAGCTGAAATCACTGAAATTGTTTCTGACTGAATTCTGGGATCCTAATTTGTATAATGACTTCTCTATAACTGTATAATATTCACCAATACTAATAATAGCTGATCTCAAGAACTACTAACCAGCTATATCTGCTATTTGGAGACTGCAAGAATTTTATTTTCTTCAAAAGATGCTCTGTTTTAATAAGAATTCACTATCTTTGCATATACAGGCATATATATATATATATATATATATATATATATATATATATATATAAAAATATTTGTAGAATGGCCCTTTTATATCATTACCATTCCCACCTGACTCCTCGTAGTTCAGAAAATTACACTGGCCAATTTTCCTTCATCTAATTTCTAGGGAGTGGGTACTGTAATTTGGGGGAGGGGTTGTTGTGTTAAGCTAAAAAAATACAATGAGTGTGTTTTTATTAGTGTCTCACCTGGGAAAAGTCTGGCTTGAGAGGAGGGTTCTCTTTTAATTCAGGATTTATATATTCATTATTCACATAATACCCAATGCGAATGAACTCCTGACAAAGGTAGGTGCAAGTAATGAGTATTACTGTAACTCCCACAGCATCACTTTCAGGGATTAAATCAGGGTTGGGACTATTTGCCTATAGAAGAAATGGAGAACAGATCAAAGACATTTGTATCTTGCTTTCTTCCAAAGAATATAAAGCATAAATGAATTCTTTTCTCAATTTCATTAGCAGCAAGCCATACTTCACAAAGAAACAACAGCTCCTAGGTTGAAAGATTTAAGTCTAGTCCTAAATAGCCCAAATCAAATATAGTATCCAACACATCTCACTGGATTTTAGCACAAAGGAAGCAAAATATACCACTGGTCTGTCGAACTTAGCATTGTCAACATAACATTGCAGCAGTTCTCTATGGTTTTAGATAGGGATCTTTCCCAACCCCTTACTTTGAGGTATCAGGAACTGACCTCAGAACTTCTGCATACATACCATGCACTGAATCACTTAGCTATGACTGAATAAATATGGAATTTAGGACATACTCATCTAGAAGATTAGTGATAAAAATGTTAAAGAAGTATTTATTTCTAAGTATCTGTAGACTTGTAGAATATTTTAATCCCACTTTTCTATTTAAAAAGCATTGCAAGTGGTTAGACTTCTCTCTCCTCTCATGCTGTGCCCCTGCTTTTTCTTTTTCCAAATAAAAAATTACTTACTTCAAACACAAACATATGTCTCCCAGCTGGAACAGGTCCTACCAGTACAGAATCAAGAATCTGATCATATTCTTCACTCTCTGCAGATCCCACATAGATAATCTTCCATTCCAAATCTGAAAGATAAAAACAACAGGGATACAATTACAAGAGTGTAAGCACTACAATCTTAAAACACTGAGGAAAATAGTTCTCCAACTTTGCAAAGCAAAAATATTGAGACAAATCACTGAATTAATGCATTTGGAGATATTATACATCTGGGCAAGAACAAGACTGAAGCAGCTTTTATTGACTAAGGAAGCTAAAACAACTATAATTCAACTATCATTTTCAGTTATGTCTCCAAAACATTTTAGAATAACTTCTCAATTTAAGTGTAAAATACCTTAACAAATGCAAGAACTTTGGATGAGATGTAATATATGCTAAGCACAGTACAGCTGTTTTCTTTGGAGTCTGACCTAGAGAAAATTGTTGGCAAGCAAGTTTATACAACCATAATTATTCAGCATGCTTCATACCACCAAGACTCATTCCTCTAATTCTTAGAGCTGTTTCATACATTTTCTTTTTAAAATAAAGTATATCGATGAACTTATATCAAGTGGCTAACTTTTATAATGACTGAGGACTGCGGTTAACATTTTTAAGAGGCCGAAGGCTGCAATAGGTTGAGATTTTTGGCAGTTCCAAAGGGGCATCCAAGGAATACAAGCAGATGTACTCAGACCACCTGACTCAGAGCCAGCCATATACAGCTGATGAGTGGGCAGCCATATAAATTGAATAAAGAAACTACCCCCCCAGCTTTCCGGAAAGAACTAAAGACCTGGCTCTGCCAGCTTGCGTGGGGCAAGAAGAGTTTTAACCAACCCTGGGAGTGGCTGGCGCCCTGTTGACTCTCCCCGAGCCTAATACTCTCTAGTTACCATCAATCCTTGGAATATACTTATTATTTATTTAGGACTACTGTTATGTTGTATTTTTAATTAATATTTATCTTTTCTGTAAACCGCCCAGTTGCTTTTTAATGAGATGGGTGGTGACAAATTCGATATATAAATAAAAAATAAATATAAATTACTCAAATTGTAAATGCAGAGAAGCCAGGTTCTCACTAAGGTTGAAGAATATCTAAGAAAAGTCCACTGAATGTATTTCCTTGTCTTCTGACTTAATGTTTATCTTATTAGATAAAATCTTTACTTATATATTCCATTTGTATGGCCGCCCATCTCACTTAAGTGACTGTGGGCAGCTCACAACAGTGAAAATCAGGAACTACTATGCATAATCTTCTAAGACAGACTGTTGATGCAGCTATGGTGATTGATTCATATAGTACTGGAAGTCTAATTACAAGAATCTATATCCAGAATTTTTCCATGTCTTTTAAACTCAAAATGATGGTAAAACACACCATCAGTTTTTACCCACTGCGTCACCAAAATCTGGTGGAATCATTGGAGGCAGCTTCAGAAATTACAAAAATGTTTTCAAGGGCTCCATGCAGCTCTGGATTGGAAAGTGTTCACTCCCTACTCTAGTCTGTTACTCCAGTTTTCACCAAAACCAATTCTCAACTATAGAAGACACATTCTACCTCTGATTTAGATGGGTTTCTAAATGCACCTAGAACTTTTCACCTTATCTGTGGAGATACTGTTGGGTAATATATGGAATAAAAAGATACCCTGGATGTTTAACAGTACAGCTCCTTGGCACCCTCTCATGGAGACAAAGACAGATCCCCTTGGTTTACTAGGCAGCTATGGATAACTAAGCTGATGGGATATCAGCTGGTGTACAAATGAAGGAACTGGTAGAACAGTTCAGATTAAGCAGAGAGTGAGGCCTATTTATATTTTAATTTTAAAATATGTTTAATTTGTATCAGCTACTTTGAGTAGTGGCCAGAACAAAATGTGGGAAATAAATACTGCTGGGCTCTGCTGTGTTCAGCTGAACTTATTGTCCCAGATTCTAAGATTTTTCTAGATATTGCCCACATGCTTTCAACCATACATTTTGCAGCTGTAGCCTAGGTCTAGAAAATCACTTATATTAATGACAGGCATGCTTCCCCAAATGTTGAACTACACAGTATTAATTTTATGGTTATTATGTGTAATAGAATCATATCAAAACAGTATGAGCAATGCAAAACAAGGAATATGATCATTTTCCTGATAGACCCTTTTTCTATGCTACTTCCTAGGCTTATTCATAAGGGGAATGCCATATGCTTGATAAGTCACTCTATAGCAAAAGACTGACTCCTAATTGCTTCTTCCAAAGAGGGCTATATTTGAATAAATTCTTGCTTTGCATTTGTATGTGAGAAAATCAGTAGTATAAAATTAGAGAATGACTTGTATATCTTGATGAAGTTGAGAAAGTAATTTTCTCTCAAGATCACTCTGAATCATAGCATAAAATGAAAATCATATGAAATAATCAGTAGGAAGTAGAAATCAGAGGATCAAATTTAAATTTCTCAGTCCGAGATACAGAACTAGAAACAAATTGGAAGAAGAGACAGTTATGCCCCATATGAGAAACTGTACATATAAGTCTCTTTCCTGATTATGTCTCCTGTAACAGATTGTAAATTTAGATTTTAAGATTGTGGGACAGAGAATCATCTTGATGTTACTAAGAAAAGCACTAGCAGTTTGTTCTATGTACAGAAATTGATTTGTTAGCTCATTTTCCACTTGAAGCTAAGTAAATCAAGGCTGGCCCTGTAAGAAGTGCATATACATCTAAGACAGAAGGAGTAAAAGAAGAAGTAATAAATGGTAAATAGTAGTGAAATCAACTTATCCCAGAGTGTGATGCACAGATGCATTTATTTGACAATTTAAAGTATCAAGTATGGTTTTTGCCTTGCATGCAAGGACTAAGACCAATGCTACTGTTGTCAATCATAGAACAGAGCACAAAGCTTTTAATGAGCTGATAGCAAAAGCTTTTGTAAGCTCTGTAAATTAGTCCAACAGGAAATAGAATATTATTTGTCTGCTAAAATGATCTGCAAGCTTTTTGCATTGTAATCAGCCCCAAGCAAGATCCAACTGAAATAAGAAGGAATTCATGATTGTTACAGTACTCTGAAAGCCCGCCCACCTTCAACACACACACACACACACACACACACACACACGTTCTAAAGCCAGAAATGCCATCCTTGCTTGCCATGTCAATACTGTAATCTTTTCGTGAACATCCCAGCCACGCATGTCTATTATGAGTCCCACCAGGCCAACACTCCCTCTACCAAATCAGAGGACGTATGTTTTGCTACAGGTATGAAGAACGGGCTATTAAATCTTGAAGGCAGGGACATTTAAAATTATTTTTGTGAAGGAATTGTGGTAAAGTCAACAGATAGGCTGCAATCGCGATTCCAACAATTAATCTCTCCCCCAGACAGTAGGTATTCAATTTTATTTAAACCTACTTCTTCCTCAATAGCTGAATAGCTCAAAGCCACCTTGTGAAGGAGGCCGGACTGCTACGGAGTGCGAGCAGCCAAGGTCATTTAGTAATTCTTTTGGCCGAAAGTCTCAGTCATAGGACCAAATCTTCCCGCCGTAACGCATCTCCTCGCAGCTCTGCTCCTGGGAGCGCGGCCCGCTGGAGGGAGACTTCGCATAACGGTCAGGCCGACGCCTGGCACTCACCGTGGGGCAGCGCCTCTCCGCACTCGAACTGCACCTGGAAGCGGAGCGGGTGGTCGAAAGGGCTCGGGTTCTCCAGCAGCGAAACTCCCAAGACCGACACTCGCGCCATCACAGGCTGGCTTCTCTGCGCTCTGTCCCGCCCCCTTCGGTTTCTTCTCCCAAAGCCCGCTCCGCGCGCCCCCGGCTTAACGTCCCAGTTGCACCACCGCCAATCCCCGCACTTCGCGCCTGAGCTAATCCGCCCACCTCCTCCAGCGGAGCCACGCCCATCTTCCCGTCCACCAATCGCCTTTCTCTTTCTGTCCCCGGCGGGAGCTCAGTCTAAACAATCCGTTTTCGACTTGGGTTTCCCGCTCTCAGGCCCTGGAGCCGGGGAATCGCCGTCGCGCGCTCTGTCTGTGTTGAGCGCCAAAGCGCTAAGTAGCTAATTGGCGCTTTCAGTTATGCGGTAAGTGGCCAAACCAAAGGGGAAGTGAGCCAGCTGACTCGAAACTTCGCCTTGCAAATGGCCTTCCGCGGCTGTACTCTGTTCTAGGATGAAGAGACCTTGCAGTCCTAGACGAAGGGACTCGAGCATTGGTACGCAATTTTTGGGGCCAAGAGCGCACACGGGCCATGTGGAATATGGAGAGTGGGCACTAGCATGTGGGCAAAACCCAGGGGAATCAGTGAAAGCAGACAACAGGCAAATACAGAAGAAAACCATCTAGTTTCCTTACACTACATTAGATTTTTTTCTCTCCACGAACAAATATCTCAGTATTTATTCTTTCCCATGATATCTAGTCTTAAAGCCACTAATCTAAATTTTAGTTTACTTCACTGAAAATTAGCAGCGGGAAATGTAGCACAGATAATGGATCAACGGGCTAAAAACTATAGAGATGGGCTATTAGGGTGAGACTTGAATGAATATTGTGGAGTAGGAGTAGGATGCAAGAAGGATCTGGTGAATCAGATTTGGTTTCTAAACACAGCATTGCAGAAAACTGAATTTTTCTGTTCACTTCTCCTGGATCAGAGTTCATGTGGGTATTTTGAGGAATAAAAAGTAGATCATGCAGGCTGAAGAGTAATGCTGATGTGGATCCTCCTTTGCTATTATCTCATTTGGAGATGAAATGCATGTTTAAAAGGGAGATTATAAATGAATGATAGAGATGGTGTTGGAAGGAACATTTATTCCTTTTGTCCTGATTTTCAGGATCTAAACTGTATAAACCAAGCCAGTCAGACTCTAGTACTGTTGGGCACTGCCTTAAGGAGGAATTTCTTCAGAATTGTGAAGGATATAATGGGACTATGTGACATTCATACATTAGAAGAAGCAATTGATCATGACCCTTGGATTATTTGTGTTATACTAACAGCAAAGGTCATTTGTTGCAGAGACTGATTTTGGTGTTCAAGTTCTTAGTGACAGAGCAATTGGATATCCAGGGTACTTAGTGACAGAGCAATTAGGAAAGCTGTTTTGCATCTCTTGGATGCTTTTGCAGGACTCTAACTGTTGTACAGAGTTTTTTCAGCAGGTGGTAATAATAGGTGGCAAGGTTATATTGGCCTTGCTTTGCCATTATCCTGAGGAGAAAACAATATTGTGGAAAGAATGAAATTAATGGGAACATCTGCAGTGCCCCCAAATTCCATCCAGGCTGGGGATTGTTGCTTTAAGATTCACTGGGCTACAACAGTATATAATCTGAGAATAAATGAGTGGGCTTCCACTTAGTCAGAAGGCCTTTTTCTGATGTTCCAGCAGGATCTGTTCTCCTCATAAAGGCATGGTACTATGATAACCTTCAGGCTATTTTCTTGGGCAAATAGAGCTAAGCTTCCTTCCCCACAAATGTTGCTTCCTTGAGCTAGGCTCTCTGAGAAAGTAGGGTTCTCTGCAGAGTTTGCACACACCTCTGCACACTGCCAGCTTCCACAGGGTGCCTTAGTATCCAACCAGAAGGAATGGCCCCTCATTTGCACAGGGAATATGTGAAGGGAGGAAACAGAAGAGATCTTCCCCTGCTGCTTAGGGTAACCAAGTGGGTTTGATTGTTGGGAGCCGTGTGTAATGCAGGCAGTTGGCACTGTCAGAAAACGACAGACACGGGTTCGGTTATCCAGTAGACAGAAGTTTTTATTGGGCACGTTTGCAAAGGTGGGTCCCTCCCGCAGCAATGGAGGAACCCCGAAGCAAGGTCTGACAGGTTTTTATACCCCCTATCTGTCCTCCCCCTCCTACGAGGGCTTGGCTCACAATCTCACCTTTTTTACCGCCCCGAAGCGCTGCTAATTAACCGCAAAACCGCAGACATTCCACTTCCGAATCCAATCAGCGCAATACACATTCCAATCCCCACTTGACCCGACAGCCGCCCCCTGCCGTTTCTCTTCACTCTGGAGCGAACGTGCCTCTTGCCTGCAGTCTTTCCTCCCTCCTGCCGTCCCTCTCCACTCTGGTGCGAGTGTGCCTTCTGCCCATCCTCCCTCCTGCCGTCCCCCCAAGGCTGCCCCATGGTGCACAGCGCTCTCCCCTAGCAAACATGGTTCGTTTGAGGCCCTCACTTCTCCCTGCCTTCTCACAATCCCCCCTTTTTCTTTTCACGCCTCTGTTGGGCCTCAAACCTGGCTAACAGGATTGCTCCCTCGTCCCGGACCCAGGGCTTCACACACTGGGACAGGTAATTCCCACAAGCAGGGAGACATTGCATTAAGCAACATACTAGGACCAGTAAGGCAATGAAACCAATGGCTAGTACAAAAAGTTGTTTTAACCAAGCAAAGTTAGGTAACCAACTAGTGAGCCACGACCAATTCCATCCCTCTGGATCCTCGGATATGCGAGAGGCTAAGGTCTTCAACTTGGCTAGTTTTGCTTCAACATAATTCTTATTGTTGGTTAGGTTAAAGCAACAAAGACCTTGAAAAGATTCACAGCCTTGTCCTGCCCTTAATAGGAGATAGTCTATAGCTATCCGATTTTGAATGACCGCCCTCCTGATCTCAGTGACTTCTTCAGTGAGGGCTGCAATGAGAGAGGATGTAAGGTTGACACTTTTAGCCAGGAGGCAGGCCATCTTCCTTAGGTCCAGGTAAGCCCTTCCACTTAGTGCAGGAACCCCTACTAAGGAGAGGGCCAGAGCCATGGCTTCTGTTTCAGACAAGAGTGTCACATCACTCTCACAATCAGATGGCAGCTCCCTTTTTCTTTTTTTCTTTTGATGGGTGCTCTTGCATTGGAGGCAGGGCATATAGAGAGGTCAGGCGCCCTATGGCACAAGGGCCCCCTGAACTATAGGCTGGAACATAGGTGTAAGCTTCATGTCCACATAACAAAAAGAAACCTTTAGGTAGGTATAGAGGGGTTGAGGCGTAAGGGATATTATAGACCCCTCCACAAGTGAAAGCAGGACCTTTTGAGGGCAATGGGGGGGTACGGTTCTGGGTATTGTTGAAATATACACATTGAGTTGCATTGGTTATCCCCAAGAGATTTAGAGCCATTTGCCTTTGATTAGTCCAGGGTCTTGGAGTGGGAGAAGACCCAAAATGATAGAACATCCCCCCCCACGGGGGATCATCCCCAGTGATCAAAGCTGTCTGTGCCAATTCTACGCCTTTATGTTGGTCATCTCCTCCCCTGCCTTAGTTCAGTTCCTTTTAAGTTTTACTTTGAGTCCGTCTCCCGGTTGGGCAGTCCATGGTCGGGGGTCGGGAGCTCGCTTAACCCGATGGTAGTGGGTCCAACCCCCCTGTCAGGTCCGAACCGCTGATTCAGTTGTCAGGAGAACTTGGTATGGTCCCTCCCAAGACGGCTTCAGCTTCTCATCCTTCCACGTCTTTATCAGGACCCAATCCTCTGGCTTGTGGGGGTGTTGGTCTTTCAGCAAGGGGGGCCGTTGAGTGAGGAGTCCCTGTTTTCTTAGAGACAAGAGAGATTGTGACAGTACCAAGAGATACTTTCTCAGGAAGGCATCCTTTAGCTCGGGGATAGGCTCTCCCATTGGAGCCAGGAAAGGTCTTCCCATCATCAGCTCGAATGGGGAGACCCCCACATCCTTGCGAGGGGCTGTCCGCATTCGAAGCAGGGCAACCGGAAGTGTCTTTGTCCAAGGTAGCCCTGTTTCCAGCCCCAGTTTGGTGAGATGTTGCTTCAACACCCCGTTGGCCCTTCCCACAGCTTTACAGTGTCTACCAAAGCCTGCACCCCCGTGAGACCCTTCGTGCAGTTTCTCCACCATCCCCCTCATGTCAGCACGGCTCACTACTGGGGTCCCCTCAATTGTAACCCAATGACCTGCTTCCTCCCTGCAACCTTCCCTTTCCAGCAGCTGTGAGTAAACCCCGTTCCAGCCAAATTTTCCCGAAAGTGTGCACTACTCCCCAGGCATATCGCGAGTCTGTGTAGACGGTGAGGGACACTCCCTTTCCCAACTCTAGTGCCCGTTTCAAAGCGTGCACTTCACACAGCTGAGCCGACCAATCCCCTGGTAGTGCCCCCTTCTCTATTGTCTCTCCCTCCGCCGCCACTATCGCATACCCTGACTTCCTTTGTCCCTGCTCTACTCGGCTAGACCCATCCACAAACCAGACCTCACCCTCCTCCAGCGGGACCTCCTGCAGGTCCTCCCGGGTCTTTGTTTGCAGCTGCAACAGGGTGGAGCACTCGTGCTCTGCCGGCTCCCATTCTTTCCACTCTCTCGCAAGAAACTCCGCTGGGTTCAAATTCCTGTCTGTTCCTACCACCACATCAGGACTTATCCGGAGAACTGTCTCATATTTCAACATCCTTCCTTCTGTCATCCAAGCAGCCGCCTGCTGACTAAGCACACTTAAGATCTGATGGGTTGAATGGACAATCACGGGGCTCCCAAAAGTGAGTTTTTTCCCTTCTGTCACTAGCACAGCAGCGGCAGCCACTGCCTGCACACAAGTCGGCCATCCCCTCACCACTGGTTCTAGGGCTTTGCTCAGGAAGGCCACTGGTTGATATTTCCCAGCCCGTCTCTGAGTCAGCACTCCAATGGCAGTTCCCCGATGGGCTGTAACGTATAGGTGAAAGGGGGGCCAAGTTCGGTAGAGCCAGAGCCGGGGCCGTCACCAGGCTCCTTCGTAATTCCCCCCACTTCTCTGTGTCCCTGTCTGTCCATTCTACCCTGTCAGATGATCCTTTCAACTTCTCATACAGAAACTGAGCCTTGCTCATGTACTCATCTATCCATAGCCTGCAATATCCTACTAGACCCAGAAACCGCCGCACCTCCGTTTTAGTATGAGGGGGCTTCAACTGCATTATCCCCTGTATCCGAGAAGGATCAATCAACTTCTCGCCCTTCCGGAGTACATGTCCTAAATACTTGACCTCCCTTTCCACAAATTGGACCTTCCCTTTTGACACCTTCAATCCTTCTTCAGCCAACCAGTTCAATAAAGCCACTGAATCTTCTCTCACCTTTACTTCCTTCTCTCCAGACACCAACAAATCATCCACATACTGCAGCACCCGAGAACCCCCAGGGGCCCGGAACCCCTGGAGTTTCTCTTCCAATGCCTGTCCAAACAAGAGGGGCTCTCGGTGTACCCCTGGGGCAGCACCGTCCATCTCAGTTGTTGCTTCAGCCCACGCCTCCCATCCCGGGACAGCGGGTATTGGGCTTGCCGCAAACCCGTCACCCCTGGTTTCAAGGGGATGCTAATTGGGGCGATGCGAAACTGACCCGCCCCCCCCTCCCCTGCCCATACCTCAGGGTTCACAACCTCCACGTCCGCCTCTCGCAACAAACACATCCTTTCTGCCTGTTCCACATTCCACAGCTCCACTACTAGACTACCCATTAGATCCCTTCCCAGCAAGTTCACTCTCGCCTGTGGGATCAGTAACACATCTGCAGTTACCTCCTTCCCATTCCACTCCAGTCTCACTCCCTCCAGTACGTCTGCCTTGACCGGAGAGCCTCCCACCCCCATCACCGATACCGACGTGCCCCGGGATTTTCGCAATCCCTGGGATCGGTTGGCACAGCGATGTTCGAGAGGCTCCAGTGTCCACGAGGAACTGCTGTTCCTCGCCAGTGGGACCCACCGTGATGTTTACCAAGGGTTCCCCGTGGGTCCCGGTTGGGGAACCATGACCCCCCTAGTTGTACAGGGGGAAACTCCTCTCATGTTCTCCCGATGTTCAGCATTATTGGGATCCCAATTTGGGTCTGCCAGAGGGAATTTAGTATCTGCGGCCGGGGCATTTGGGACATTTGCATTCCTTTGCTCCCAAGCCCCGAGCGCAGCTCGCCAAATCTGGCCCCTCTCTTCTGGCGTATAGAGGTGGGCTAAAATGTAATTCAGTTCCCCCAGGAGTATTCCACCGGGCCGAGAAAAAGTTCCAATTGTTCGGCGGCGGTATGGGCGTTCTCTTGCATACGAGGGAGGGTCTTTTTTTTTAATTCCCTCAACTGGGAACCGCTACGTAACTGGTGACGGTCACCCCCTGTGCGTTCGTTCCGTTCGGGACTTCCCGGACGGGGAAGGCACTGGCCGACCTTAGAATAAAGGGCAAGTTCTGAATGTCTTGGTTCAGCTGGTCCAGCTCTTTCCGCAGCCCGGGATAGGGTGGGGGCGCCGGAGGGGGAGCGGTAGGAAGAGGAGGAGGAGGAGGAGGTGGCGGCCCCCATTGAGGTCCAGTCAGCCAGAGGTCCTCCTCATCTTCCTGTTCTTTTTGGACAAAAATTTTGGCTAACTTGGGTCGAGGCCAATGAACATGGAACCAGACTTCCACATAGGGTTCCTGTGTTAACATTTTATGCTCCACAATGTAGTTTTTTAGTTGGGTCACCCAGTAATTACTGGGGATTCCAAGAGTATCCCAATGGTAGGGGAATTCGGGGTCCACTAGTGGATATTTTGGCCATTCTTTAGTGCACAAAGTTATCATGGTCGGTTTTTCCAGACCCCTGGTGAATGGACACAACCAGGGTGTCTCCCATTGTTGCAACAATTGTCCTAATGGAGAATCCGTGGGGATTCCCCCTACTGCGTTTTTCCCATTGGCCCCTGGCCTTACACTCTTACTCTGCGCCTTACCCATCCTTCCTGACTACGTTTCCCACCTTACAGAAGGTCCCGGACTCTTCTGTCCCCTTGCGGCGTCCAACGCCTCGTAACCACGCTAATCTCCCCGAGATTATGGGTAGGCTGTACTCACCAGACCTCCCGGAGGTCTCCTCGTCGGCCGACTTCCTCTTTACTTCTGTCTGACTGGCGATTGGAGTCCCGTCCTGGACCCGACTCCGGGGAAAACGGGAGACACCTCAACGGGGTGTTACGGCCGATTACTCACCGGTTCCCCACAGTCCGGTCCACGTCGAGGACTCCTGCCTGGCTCGCCAATTTTGTCAGAAAATGACAGACACGGGTTCGGTTATCCAGTAGACAGAAGTTTTTATTGGGCACGTTTGCAAAGGTGGGTCCCTCCCGCAGCAATGGAGGAACCCCGAAGCAAGGTCTGACAGGTTTTTATACCCCCTATCTGTCCTCCCCCTCCTACGAGGGCTTGGCTCACAATCTCACCTTTTTTACCGCCCCGAAGCGCTGCTAATTAACCGCAAAACCGCAGACATTCCACTTTCCGAATCCAATCAGCGCAATACACATTCCAATCCCCACTTGACCCGACAGCCGCCCCCTGCCGTTTCTCTTCACTCTGGAGCGAACGTGCCTCTTGCCTGCAGTCTTTCCTCCCTCCTGCCGTCCCTCTCCACTCTGGTGCGAGTGTGCCTTCTGCCCATCCTCCCTCCTGCCGTCCCCCCAAGGCTGCCCCATGGTGCACAGCGCTCTCCCCTAGCAAACATGGTTCGTTTGAGGCCCTCACTTCTCCCTGCCTTCTCACAGCACCAAAAACAAAGGGAACTGTAAGCTCTGTAAAATAGACTAGACCAAGAAACAGATACTGTGTAGACCTAAAGCTATTTTTATTAGAACAGTTACAGAAACAGAATTAATCAAGGCTGGATGTACTTCCTTTCCTCTCTCTTTTATCTTAGTGAGAATTAGGGAGGCATTTTCACAAACTATTTTACTGGCTTGGGCTCATGTTTTGTTTATTTGATTGGTAGCAGATCTTCCCTTTGTCCTTTATCCTCTTTATTTACTACATCAACAAAAGGACTGCTTCCAGATGGCCAAATTTACTTCTTTGATCAGAGAAAAGACAATATCTACGTTTATTGCTGAATGGAAACCCCTTATGGACTTTTTGTGTAAAACAGAAAAAAATGAACTTATGATTTATGATTTTGATGATCAGACAGGATAGATTATAGAAAGAAGAGAGTTATGTTGTAACCTTAGAGTAAGAGATAAATTTATAACTGTACTTACAACTGCTGTAAAGAAGATTGGAAGCCACTTCCTTGTATCTTTTTTTTGTTTTCTATTTTTCTTTTACTGTTTTTTTCCTTTCTTGCACTTTAAGCTTTTTAAAAATTTCTTTCTTTTTCTTTTTTTCTTACTTCATATTATTTGTATTGGTTTTTATCTTCCATTTTAAAACTGTTAATAAAATTATATATAAACAAAAACAAAAGGACTGCTTCCATCCTAAAGGTCTCTGTTTTACATTTTCCAGCAACTAAGTCAAGCTTTCTCTGGGTTGGGGAGAGGAGATGGAAGAACCTAACATTAGTTGTGAGGTGAGGTGCTGAAGGACAGTTCATCAAATTTCCATTCAATCAGCCTTCTAAGTATTCTCAGCAAACTGTACAACCTTGTACAGGTTTTGTCTGAGAAGCAATCTAGTTCAATTCAGGATGATCTATGCAAGACCATTATTTAGTGCTACACTATGGAGCAGAAACATACTCTTAAGACACAAGAGATATACTATATGTCCCTTTAATTGACCTAAAAGCAGCTTTTGATTCAGTTCCCAGAGACAGGCTCTGGGCAAAACTGGCCTTCTCCTTTACTGATGGAAAGTTCTACTTCTGATCATGAAACTTTATGAAAACATTTTAATGCAAGTTAGATGTGTACCAGTCCCCTCTCAAAAGGGAGTGAAGCAAAGGTTTCTGTCCCTCTCAGCGGTGTCTTCTTCAGGAGACACCTGACTCTTCAGGAGTGTCTTCAGGAGTGAAATCTTCCTGGCAGCCCTTTCACTCTTAAACATTCCTAAAGCCCACCGAAGGGTTCGCCCTCTCCTCCCTGAAGATTTGAGCTCCATTCCTCCAGCCCCATGAAGGATTTCCCCTCTGTCCATGGAGGGAAGGGCAAATCTTTTGGCGGGCTTTAGGAACGTTTGAGAGCGAAAGGGCTGCCTGCCGGGAGGATTTCAGCATGGAGCTGAAATCCTCCTGGCAGGCAGCCCTTTCGCTCTCAAAGAGCTACATGCTGGAAGGATTTAACTCTGCTTAACGACCCGAGAAATTGCTTAACAACCACAACTGGGAGTGCCCGGATTATGATTGTTGAGTGAAGCAGTCACGTGGGTATCTAGCTTAACAACCACTTCACTCAACAATCGAGATTCCAGTCCCAATTGTGGTTGTTAGGTGAGGACTACCTGTACACTTTCTCCCCTTTTATTCAATTTTATATCAGTTCCATGATCTGAAAAAGTGAATTCCAGCTTCCTAATTTGGCTAACAAAACTATTTCAGTCCTATATGTAGATGATGGAGCTACCTTCTCTGCAATACAAATAGGCTTAAGGCAGAGCCACCAAGCTCTAGCTTTATACTGTGGAGAGAAAAAAAAAATTAATTACTCCAAAAGGCTAGTCATACTTAGTGCTGGAAAATAAATGATATTTGTATAGAATAAACGAAGGTCTTCAAATACCTGGGAATTATTTTTTTATTGTCTGCTTCCTGGAGGGAACAAACCAAGCCATCGCTAGCTGGCCCTACAAGTTTGCTAATGTAGTTCTCTGTTTTGCTGGCAGCAGAGGTAGTAATTATGTCTTTACCACTATATAACATGTATAAAGCTAACATGATGAACTTCCTGCTTATGTGTCACAAATTTGGACTTATCAAGATTTAAGTTCTCCAAAGCTATCCAATTCAAAATGTTAAGATCTATACTTAGAACTCCTTGGTATGTGTCTAACTCTTTGCTGTGCTTGGAGTAGGACCTAGCTTATCTTGTGGCCTGTATGAGGCTACGTTGCTTAAGATTCTGGTCAAAACTTATTTTTTATCTGGGATCTTTTGCCTCCTTGACTTTTGGATAGTTAACATTCAGCTAGAAAGAAAGGAATTGAATCAGATCTTAGAAAATATGAACCATCAGCCCTGGTTTCACTGAGGGTGAAAGAAGCCAATTTAGACTTGAAATAACGTGTCCTGGAATCCAGTCTTCAAAATGATTGGAGTTCCATCCCATTCCACTCCAGCTAACTAACTAGCATCTTGCATTTGCGACATTGGAGAGCTTTCTTCCTGGTAAGGTTTAATATCTTGCATCAATTATATCAGAAAGGAGATACAACAACATCCCAGGCCAGGACCTTACATGGCTGTCAGCTGGGTGACACAGTAGTTACATGTGTGTTACTATGCTGCCCTTTCTATACAAGCTGGTGCTCAAACCTAATAGCCCCCCGGCTGTTAAGAACAACACTGTTCTGGCAGGTCAATGTTACTCCTTTTGGCAGGAATGGAAGCTTCTAGGAAGGTAGCTAAGTTCTATGGTTACTCCTATCACTGGACAAGTTAACACTTTAGGTTCTCCAAACCTTTAAATACCTTTCTCCCACACCATAGAAAAGCTTAATCTGTTTAAAATTTATTTGTGAATTTTTGTTTATACTGTTTTGTTGTTTTTATGTTTTACAGTGGTACCTCGGGTCACGAACGCTTCTGTTCACAACCAATTCGGGTCACAAACAGCACTGTTCGCAAAATTTTGCTTCCGTTCGCGAACTCTGCATCAGGTGACGAACAGGATCCGCAGCCATTTTCCCTGCTGACACACGTGGTCGTGGCTTCCTGTAGGGAGGGGGACTCTCCCTCCAAACAATAACCGCCTCCCCACCTGCCTTCCTGTCCTCCACGCCTCAAGCAAGGTTAGCGTTCTCTCTCTTCATAGTGTACTGTATTGTACTTTGTGTCATATTTTTGTGGTTTAAAAAAAAAATACATATGGTTCAGAACGGATTAACCATATTTACATTGAACCTTATGGGAAAATTTGATTCGGGTCGCGACCAATTCGGGTCATAACCAGAGTTGTGGAACGAATTAAGTTCGTGACCCAAGGTACCACTGTATATTGTATATGTATATTCTTTTTGGATATATTTATTTATTTCATGATGCTGGGCCTATAATTGTAATAATTAAATTAAAAGTTCTGAATAATACTTTATGGCATAATTTCATTTATGAAAATTTATACCTTCAGTGGTGGATACTGTTTTGTGGAAGTGAAACATGCCATTTCTCCAAGAAGATCCAGAGTCAGTTTATTGATGTAGAACTATTATCCAAACTCATAATCCTACTTGGACAGATGTTAATAAACTTTTAGATGCTCGTTTAAGAAAAAAAATAGTTTTAGCCCTAGCCCCAAGCAGGAAGATAATAATCTCATCCATGGCCTCTCAAAGCCCCTAATTAGGATTATGCCACAGAAGTGGGGCATGATCAGTTGGCTCTTTATCATAATGCCCTTGGTCTTCTACAGTGGCCACAGCAAACTGGTCTCAGGTCAATGACTCTGCCAAGTCTCCTGATGAACATCCTAATGATTTGCACTGCCATCTATTAAAGGGACTGTGACAATATTGGTGTGTGTGTGTGTTAATCCAGAGGACCCTGTTGTAGCCTTGCTAGGTGCTTTTGTTAAAAATGCAGCCCCTGGCATTCAGGGTTTTTTTTTTGCCCCAAAAATTCATCTTAGCAAAAAGAACTGCTATCTGAAATCCTTTCCATAGGCACTTACATTTTTAAAAAATTTATATTTATTGAGAATTTTACATACAGTTAATAATAATAATAATAATAATAATAATAATAATTTTATTACAGTCAATTAGACCAGTACAATATTAAAAAGAAGGGAAAGACATAAAATATGTCCAATCTAGATAAGGGATTATACATCCGAAAGTATGCTAGTCAAGGTACTTGTCGATTATAATTAAAAAGTCATTTACAATAATTTATGCACCATGGCTTCAATCGTCCTAAAATTACACATTATAAACCATTAAAAGTAAGAGTTAATATCGGTTTTTAAGTACATAAATATAGAAACACAAAATGCTTATATCAATTGTTCACAATAATACGTCGGCTCTTAAGAGCTGCTGCACAAAATCTTGCCACCTGCACTGTAACATTACTCCACTCATCTTTAAGGAGAATTTGAAGATATTCAGCATCCAGTTTGCCAGGATATCTGCTGATTGTTGGAGAAATAAATTTTGTTCGTATTTCTCTATAAAATGGACACTGTAAGAGGACATGCCCAGTGGTTTCCACTTCCCCAGAACCGCATGGACAGAGCCTTTTAACCAGTGGGACTCTCTTATATTTACCATCCAGCACAGCTGAAGGGAGTACATGACATCGGGCGAGTGAAAAGGCCCTCCGGTAGTTCACTACCTCTAGCTGCCTGAGATATCTGGCGGCAGCTACAATATATCTAGTGGATTCTGGGGCCATAAACGATGGAACTTTTTCTAGATCGGCTTGCCTCTCCATGTCTTCCACCCTTTGTCTCAGGTTCGGTTTTGCCTTTGCCCAGCTGAAGTAACGAAGGCGGGGGCTGAAGTAACAAAGGCGGGGTTTACATACAGTTAAAGTCAAATTTAAAGAAAAAGATAAAGAAAAGAAGAAAGAAAAAGGTGCAAGAAAACAAAAAAAGAAAAGAAACTAAAGTTATAAAATATAATGACTTCCAACCTTCTCTTCAATAGATAATTACAATCTTATAATCCTCCCCCCCAGATGTTATATAAATCCCTTCAACCCCTCACTTCACATTTTTTCAATCCTCAAACCCATAAATCGTCATATCATTTTTTTCTTCTTTTAGCAAAAAGTCCATATAAGATTTCCAGTCTTTCAGAAAAGTTTTTGTTTTTTCTCTGACCAAACAGGTCAGCTTTGCCATCACAGCGAGTTTTGACATTTTCACAATCCATTCCTCCACTGTGGGAGTTTCATTATTCTTCCATCATTGAGCATACAATAGTCTTGCTGCAGTTACTATATAGAAAATAAATCTGCCATGAGTCTTTTCAATTTCTTTGCCCATGAGCCCCAATGAAAAAAGTTCTGGTTTCTTCCCAATGTTTATCTTTAAAATCCTTTGCATCATTGTATGAATTTGTATCCAAAATTTCTTAGCTCCCTCACAAGTTCACCATGCATGGAAAATGTCCCCTCATTTTTTTCACATTTCCAACACTGGTTTGAAATACCTTTGTATATTTTTGATGATTTCTCTGGTGTCACATACCAACAATACATCATTTTATAGAAGTTTTCTGTTATGGAGTCCTTGGGGTTCTCTGAGCTTGGTTCTTTTCTTGCAAACGTTTCATTACCCGGATAGGTAACATCTTCAATGCGAAAATGGGATGGGGTTTGCTCCCTATTTATATACTGTGGCCTGCCTTGCCAGTGCTGGTGGGAGGTGGGGGTTTTGTTTTGCTCCTCTGGTAGTTCCTTGATTAGCATATGTTCAGTGTTTGATTGTGTGCCTGGTGGTAACCTTTGCTTATCTGCGTGATGATTGCTGGTGAGGCAATCTTCTGGTCTTTTGTCTCTTTTGAATAGTATGTAGATGCTGTTGATCTCTATGTGTCTGTTAACTGCTGCCTTGTCTGAATACCAAGATTCCAAGAATTCTCTTGCATTTTTGGATTTAGCTTGGTCTAAAATGCTGACAGTTTCCCAGTTAAAACTATGGTTAAGTCTGTCCATGTGTTGTGAGATTAAGGAGTTTTCATCATGTCTTCTGACTGCTAGTTGGTGCTCATGAATGCGCTCTGCCAGTCTTCTGCCTGTCTGTCCTACATAGTGGTTGTTACAGTCCTTACACTGTATGTTGTATCTGACTCCTGTTTTTTCTTCTTGTGCTACTGGGTCTTTTGGTTTACTTATGATATTTTGGAATGATTTTGTTGGTTTGTGTGCTACAGAGATGCCATGTGGTTGTAATAGTCTGTTGGTGGTTTCTGAGACGTTTCTGATGTATGGCAGTGTGATCCTTTTCATAGGTTGTGTTGTAGTAGGTTGAGTGGTCAGGCACAATTATGACACAGTGTAAATTTGATACCAGTTACCCACATTCTGTCCCAAATGTCTACCTTTATATTATATCCAAAATTAATAGCCAATTACAAAAATGCCAAAAGAAGAAGAAAAATTCTGCATCCATGTTGGCTCTCTGGCATTGCTTCCACATTAGCAAAAACAGCAATGATCAGGAAGTGGACATCGGCCACAAATGCAGCACTCCTCTTGCCCCGTTTTTAGGAGTGGCTGTTGTAATAATTGCACCAACAATATCTTTTTGCTTTTACTTGGAAAGGCTCTCCATATACCTGGACTTGCCTACCTCAGGGCTTTGTTGATAGTCTTTTCTCACATTCTGAATTCTCATATCAGTGCGTTTTTTCTCCCCCTTTGAATTACGGCTTCTGTAATACATAGATGATCTCTGTCTGTGTTTGGCAGACAAGGACTCCTGCCTGCAAGATTCCTTGGCCTTACTAATGTTTTTTGCTGAACAAAGGAATAAAGTTCGTAAGTCTAAACTTCAGTTCTGTCTTCCTGAGGTCATATTCTGTATTTTCAAATCAAGAAGTTATCTTCTGAATAAATTCAGGCTGTTATAGGCATTCCTCAATCAATTATTAAGAAACAGTTCTGGGGGTTTCTGGGGGGCAGCAGAGTTTCTTAAGCATGAGTTTCCAACTTTTCTGCCTTATCTAACCCTTGGCTGAATTAACAAAACACAAAAGACTCTGCTCCTGAACCTGTTTTTCGGTTTGAAGAAGTGAGTTCCTTTTTTCTTGCTTCAAAGCAAGTTCTGTCCGCTGCCCCTGAACTTGCGCTCCCTAACTGTTCTATACCCTTTTCTCTCTATTTTCATGCTTAGCAGGCTATTGCCTCAGGAGTTCACTCAGCCTATGAGTCCTGGGCAATGCCCTGTGGCCTTCTTTTCTTTGAGACTTGATCCAGTAGCAGCTGGGTGCCTGAAGTATGTGCGGTCGATAGTGGTGGCTATCCTCTTTTTGGAACACACTCAGGACAGTTTTTGGGGCCATCCATGACCCTGTTTATTCCATATGCAGTTGAGGTTTTGCTGCTTTCCTAAAAAACCCAGCATCTCTTTGCTCAATGCTTAACTCAGTATGAGAAACTTTTGCTGTCTGCTGCTAGCGTCACTATTAGCTGCTGCCAAATTTGACATCCAACTACCTTGTTACCTCTTCCTGCTAATGCCTGCCTCATGATTGTGCGGCAGCAATAAGAAATATCTCTACCTCTTGTCCTGAATGTACTGATGTTCCTCTACCATCATGTGACTGGGAACCGTTTACAGATGGAACAGCCTTCATTAGTGGGGATGGCCACAGGTGGTCTGCCTACTCTGTTACTAACACCTTTGTACTACAGTCCCATGCCATCACCCCTACTGATTCTGTTCAGGTTGCAGAACTTGTAGCTCTGGCTCACACTTGTACACTGGCAGTGGGCTTTTCAGTGGCCATCTATTTTGATTTTGTTTTTGGCATTTGTCGTGCAACTGACCATATTTGGAAATAAAGGGGTTTCCTTACTTCCTCTGGACACCCCATTGCTATTTCCTTATTACCTGAAGCAATTTTTTAGCCTATTACCATTTCTGTTTCCTGTTACTGAACAAGGACACTCTTCTTTGGCACAGTATCAGCTTAGCTGATACTTGTTGGCTTCCCTTTTTGATGGCATTTGGTGGGCTCCCAATGGATGGCCCATTGTGGCCCAAGTTATTTCTTTATCATCTTGCCCAGCTTGTCGATTCTTATGGACATGTGGGCAAAGGGGGGGGGGACAAAGGAGGAATTGTAGTACAAATTTTGAAATTTTGTTGTGCCCCTAGACTAACTCAAATTGCTCAGCAAGTTGTCAACAGCTGTGGGTGTATGCAAAATTCAATCCACATCCAGCCTTAACTGCTTTTGGGTATATGGACCATTCCAGAATTTGCAAATTGATTTCATCAGCATGTCACCTTGCAGAGGATATTGCCACCTAATGACTGTAATATGTACGTTTTCAAAATGGCCTGAAGCCTTTCTTACCTCTAAGGATGATATAACAACAGTAGCAAATTGTTTACTAAAAGAGGTTGTTCCAAGATATGGCAGCCCTTCCATAATCAAGAATGACTGTGGCCCACACTTTATGGGACAGATTTTTCAATACGTATCCAAGGCTTTGGGTACTGAGCAATTCTATACCCTTTACTGTACCCCTGTCCAGAATCTAGTGAGGAGGTAGAATAATTTAATGGATGGTTGAAAAAAACATCTAGCCAAATTGTACATTGAATTGGGAGTCATTTGGGTAGATGGTCTACCACTTTCCCTTCTATACCCATATAGTCACCATAGTCAGTAAACTGGTTTGGCCTGTTTTGAGACTTCGTTTGGGAGACCTCTGCCAGTGAATGGAGCTCATCCTGTTCCCTACACCTCTGTGGTATGAGGTAATGGACTATTAAGAAACTAAACTGCAGACCTTTTTCAACATGCCTTCCAGAAGTGCAGAGAAGCCCAACTGGTACTTCTCAATAACCCATCCAATCTGGTGATTAGGTCCTCCTCAACAGACACCGGGGCAAGACCTGTCTGGAACCAAGGTGGAAAGGCCCATGTCTTGTCCTGCTTACCACCAAGACTACAGTAAAGGTGCAAAGGAAAGAAGCCTGGTATTACTGCACCCAGGTAACAAAGATGACAGTGCCATCTTTGTTACCTGAAGGGGACAGAAGGGGAGCATCACAGTTCTGATACCAGCAGTTCAACCTGAGAAGAAGCTGATCGTATGGTAACCAACACATGCAGCAATCCAGGCACTGGGGAAACAGAAAACCAAGCATGGAGCAGTCAAGCACTAGGAGCAATGATTCCTCATCTGATGAACGAAACTTTTATTCCTGATCAATAGGCTGTGAGATAGTAGGAACAATGTTAGGGAGTATAATAATCATATTTGTAGGGGTTCTAAAGATGAGGCATTGTATATAGATTTTTTTGGCCCATACAAGCTTAGTCATAGAATCTGTAAGTGATGCACAAATTATTCTCTATATTAATCTGTGTATGCCTCATTACCGTACAGTAAACAGACTATTTACCGTTTTTTGCTATTTTAAGTATATTGTTCATTATATTGATTTAATATAATACCAACCATTATATATGTCATGGATCCAGGGCCTGGCCCCAAGACATGGGCAGATTCGGTGTTATGCCTACAGATTCATTGATGGCAGTCCCTTCCTCCACCAACACTGATAGTGTAATGGAATGTGAGAATGACCTTGGAAGATAGGGGGAAGAGATGCTGCCTAGGGAATGATCTGATAAAAGGGGGAGGAGCCCCCAACTGAGTAACAGACAAAGAAACTTAGAAAGGACCTGCCGTAAGTAGTCAGGTGGTAAATAGGGAGGGTGGGAGATTTGTACTTTTAGACTGGCAAGATTTTGTTCATGTAGTCTATCAATAAAGTAGAAGTAGCTCATCTGGTCATGTTTCCTGCCTGGTTTACCTGGGAGGGCTGACAGGTACCTCTTCAGGTCTTTACTCAGCCAGCACTGATGCCTCTTTGGCCAACCTGGGTGCCAAGAAGCAGGGAAAAGCACCCCAGCCTATGAATTCTATGCCCCATCAAAATCAGTGCTTTGTGAGTAAGTGGCAAGCTGCTGATACTTCAAGCAAGACTGGCACCTCATTATTGGCAACTGCTGAGCAAGAAAAGTTTCAGTGTGTGCTTAGTGGCTGAGGATTTAAACCACACAGTGATTGCCTTCCATTGCTTGAAGCAACTTTGGCATCTGGCTTTGCACTTTGTGTTTTCTTGCTCGTGACTCCTGTTTTGTTCTTGACCTCAACCTGATCAAGTTTCTGGCTTTTTTCGCCACACTTTCAAAATAGTACATTTTTGGATTATGAACTATCTGATCTGGCTTTATGTCTCCTCCTTAGCCACCAGTAAGCTGTCATGCATATGCATGTTGTTCATTCTCCTTTCCTGACTCCGCTTCTGTTTTTTTCTGCACCTGCCTTCCTGTACATGTACTCCCTCATGCTTCTACCTTGCTCTCCTGCTGCCCCTTCTCCAGCCCTCCCAACCAAGGGTTGCCTTTAATTCCTTTATCTTCCCTACAGTAAGTCCTATTTGGTCTTTTAAAGGCCCCTCCTTGATTGTTTCCCTTAAATGCTACTAATTTGTCTCAATATTCCCATCCCCTGGATAATACTCCAAATACCCTATTGTTTCTTTTTCACCTCACATCTGTACTGGGTTTTCTCCCCTAGCCTATCTTTGTATTAAACAAAATTAACCTCCCAGCACCACCTAGTGCCCAGGTAATCCTGTTGGTCATGATCCTTTTGTAAATAATATTTTTTCTTTAGATAAAGTGTATGGAAGTCCTATAACGAGAAATATAAGTACCACCTCCTGGTGCTTCACTCAATCCATCCTTCATAAATGTGAGCAAAGTTATGGCAAAAGTAAACCTTTCTCATTATTCACTCAATTTTTGGATGTTTGCAATGCCACTAAACAGAAGGAATCTTTGTTCTGCTGGGATTTGTAGGCAGCATCTCTTGCACCTCTGGGAACATTTTGGATTTGTGGATTTTGGGCTGTATCATTGTTACCCTTAATCGGATTGGGACTTGTACTTTGGGGCATTGTGGTCTGGGGGTATGCACTATCAGCCTTCAGAGCAGATGACTACCTTGTATTGCTCTACTTTCCTTTTCAGATAATTTCAGATCCATTTCTAAAAGAGGCCAGCCCAGATTGGTTTGCCTTCAGAGAGTTATTCCCTTAGATGGGAGTAGAGGAATTAGAATATGCTATTCAGAACATGTTTAAAGAATTTGAGCTGTTTGCCAATACTGTACCACCATGAATATTACTTTGGCCTTACAAGATGAAATTAATTCAGTAGCTCAAGAGGTTCTTCAGAATAGATTAACCTTGGACCATATCCTAGCAGCTCAAAGTAGAGTTTTTGTTTACTTAAATCAAACATGCTGTGCCTTTCACAATCATTCGGGCATCATTGAAACAGATTTATTTATTCTAGCTAATATTTCTCAGTGCATTCATGTCCTTGCTAACCTTCCATTGCTATCCCTGGTGTCAGCTCTACCATCCATTAATCGGTTCGACAACTGATGGTTGTTTCAATAACTGTTTGTCTGTGAAATTATTTTGCTGTTCTGTTGTCTACTGTGTTGCTGCTTATTGTGTACCCAATTTCTTCCACCATTCCTAAGTTCACTTTTAGACTTTAGATTGGTCTAAATCTGTCTGAACCAAAACCAAAAGGATGGCTCTTAAGAAAAGATTCTCTAGAACCAAAAGGGGGACTGCAGGGACGAGAGGAAACCTACACTTGGCAGCTATTGTTGATAACTGTGTGTTTCGTCTGTGAGAAAGGAAGTTGTAAAAGTCAGTGAAAGTTACTCATTCTAAGGGAAAAGAATTTTCTGGATGTGAGAAGTGATAAGATTTGGTGGAAATGGCTTATATGATCAAACAGGTGTAAAGAGTCAGCATGTGTGATGTGTTAAATTTTGATTGGTTACTGTGCCAAATAAATACAGTGGGGCAAAAAAGTATTTAGTCAGCCACCAATTGTGCAAGTTCTCCCACTTAAAAAGATGAGAGAGGCCTGTAATTTTCATCATAGGTATACCTCAACTATGAGAGACAAAATGGGGGAAAAAATCCAGAAAATCACATTGTCTGATTTTTAAAGAATTTATTTGCAAATCATGGTGGAAAATAAGTATTTGGTCAATATCAAAAGTTCATCTCAATACTTTGTTATATATCCTTTGTTGGCAATGACAGAGGTCAAACGTTTTCTGTAAGTCTTCACAAGGTTTTCACACATAGTTGCTGGTATTTTGGCCCATTCCTCCATGCAGATCTCCTCTAGAGCAGTGATGTTTTGGGGCTGTCGCTGGGCAACACGGACTTTCAACTCCCTCCAAAGGTTTTCCATGGGGTTGAGATCTGGAGACTGGCTAGGCCACTCCAGGACCTTGAAATGCTTCTTACGAAGCCACTCCTTCGTTGCCCGGGCGGTGTGTTTGGGATCATTGTCATGCTGAAAGACCCAGCCACGTTTCATCTTCAATGCCCTTGCTGATGGAAGGAGGTGTTCACTCAAAATCTCATGATACATGGCCCCATTCATTCTTTCCTTTACACAGATCAGTCGTCCTGGTCCCTTTGCAGAAAAACAGCCCCAAAGCATGATGTTTCCACCCCCATGGTTCACAGTAGGTATGGTGTTCTTTGGATGCAACTCAGCATTCTCTCTCCTCCAAACACGACGAGTTGAGTTTAGACCAAAACGTTCTACTTTGGTTTCATCTGACCATATGACATTCTCCCAATCCTCTTCTGGATCATCCAAATGCTCTCTAACAAACTTCAGACGGGCCTGGACATGTACTGGCTTAAGCAGGGGGACACGTCTGGCACTGCAGGATTTGAGTCCCTGGCGGCGTAGTGTGTTACTGATGGTAGCATTTGTTACTTTGGTCCCAGCTCTCTGCAGGTCATTCACTAGGTCCCCCCGTGTGGTTCTGGGATTTTTGCTCACTGTTCTTGTGATCATTTTGACCCCACAGGGTGAGATCTTGCGTGGAGTCCCAGATCGAAGGAGATTATCAGTGGTCTTGTATGTTTTCCATTTTCTAATTATTGCTCCCACAGTTGATTTCTTCACACCAAGCTGCTTGCCTATTGCAGATTCAGTCTTCCCAGCCTGGTGCAGGTCTACAATTTTGTTTCTGGTGTCCTTCAACGGCTCTTTGGTCTTGGCCATAGTGGAGTTTGGAGTGTGACTGTTTGAGGTTGTGGACAGGTGTCTTTTATACTGATAACAAG
The DNA here is from genome assembly GCF_059951505.1 of Python bivittatus. Lineage (NCBI taxonomy): Eukaryota > Metazoa > Chordata > Lepidosauria > Squamata > Pythonidae > Python > Python bivittatus. The sequence continues at coordinate 13,055,937 of NW_028277035.1, read as the reverse complement.
GTCAAACAGGTGCCATTACTACAGGTAATGAGTGGAGGACAGAGGAGCCTCTTAGAGAAGTAGTTACAGGTTTGTGAGACCCAGACATCTTGCTTGTTTGTAGGTGACCAAATACTTATTTTCCACCATAATTTGCAAATAAATTCTTTAAAAATCAGACAATGTGATTTTCTGGATTTTTCCCCCTCATTTTGTCTCTCATAGTTGAGGTATACCTATGATGAAAATTACAGGCCTCTCTCATCTTTTTAAGTGGGAGAACTTGCACAACTGGTGGCTGACTAAATACTTTTTTGCCCCACTGTACCATGTCCCTTACTTTATTCAGGATCTTCCTTTCACTGAAGGGAACACCATTTTCTTGTGCTAAGAAAATAAAAGTTACTGTTTCTCATTTGATCTGGTTTAATGACTCTTCAGGTCAGACAGATCCAGGCTAGCCCCCGCCCTCCACTCCTGCCCAGGGCTAGGAGCAATCCTGTGACCCCTGAGGTTAGGAAAGCAGCCAAATAAATAAATAAGTCAACATTTAGTAGCAATCTTAAGGCTATGATGTGGGTGATTTTTTTAAAAAATGCATTGATGTTGTTACTATCTTCACCTTTCCATTTTGCCTTTAGAAAAGATTGCTTATTCTGTGTATGTACTTGCATACATAGGACCGCAGGTTCATTTTCCTGAAAAACATTTCCTGTAGACTATACTTTTCCCAGCATGCATAAACCTTGGGTTTGAAGAATGCAATATCTCCTGCTTCACATGGAGGTGCTCCCTGCTTCCTCCTAAGAAGTCAGAGGATCTGGATAGCTAAAATCATGTTGACTGTTAATTGTGGGATCTGTGTTTTCAAAAAGATGTTAGCGTTCAGGTTGTTCAAACTTCTGTACAGTATTCCAAATTCTGAATGGAGAGAAAGTGGATGTCTCACTACATGTGAGTGAATAGCTTTACTAACAGCAGCATGGCTCACCCAACCAGTTTTGCCACAATTGTTCAACACATCAAATCCTAAATTAACCACATAAATGGATTTTGCACAGCTAGATTAAGTATAGTTGGCCTTTGTGTTAAAACAGTGGATATTTTTATTTACTCTGCTTATCAGTGATCTCCTACGGAAATGTATCTGGTCTATTGCTTTAGATATACTGTAATATGGAATATTATTAGGACTGATTTAAAAGAGATGAGAAGTGTGTAAAAAAAGCATACTAAATAACATGGGCATTAGTATATTCAGTATGTTGTCTCTGGCATATTACCTATTACCACACTGAAACTATCTTGTGCTAAAATTGCAAATAATAGGAACAACTATCTTATTTTAAAATAACAATGCAGCAGCTGCTGAAATTCTACATGGTTTTTAATATGTCTGACTTCAGATTTAAAAATGTCCAAAGAAAAAGACTAGCTCCATCTCAGAAATCAGCCATACCACAGTATGATGTGAGGTTTGTTTCTGTCATGGCAACTAATTGCTGGCTTCTTTAAGTACCTGAGCAGTGTTTGGGTAATCCTTTAAGAAACCCTCATCCCTGCTGTGTTTTTGCCTATGAACATGCAGTATGATCAAGTAAGCCCTGTTTTGCTAGGCCATGTAAACCAAGAGAATTTGTAAATGGAATGCTGAAGGGCTTGTGGGGATAAATATATGTATATATAGATGAGTTTGAGGTCTTCATGTTGTCTGATCATATGTAGATTTGAGTGCATCTAAATCATTGATTTCAGTTGACAGACTATTTACATAGGATTCAGTTCTTGAGAATCAAAAACTTAGACTTAATTAGTTCAGCAATTGTACATAGCTTTGTGTTATTCTGGCCTGTTGCCTAGCTGTAACTTCCCTTGTTACTCACTCTGATGACATTCATAGGCTGGGTTCACCCAACATGCAACAAGTACGGTTAAAGTTGTAGTGACTACAACCACACAGCATGGTAAGTATGGTTAGTTTTAACTTTGGTTGATGTTTTGTAGCTTACTGAATCTGACCATTTGGTTAATTTATGTTGAGTGCATCTCTGAGCCCAAAATAGAAGTTCAGTAACTTGGTTAAGCATTTGAATGAATTCAACCATTGTGCTTATATCTTACATTATGTAGTATGTTTCTTTTGTCTTATTATAAAAGTTAATCCATCAGCCATAGCTATTCTATTGTGGCTTGTTCAAGAAACTATGGATTTAAAAAAATTGTATGTTTTATGTGTGAAAAGAGTCATTAATTGGGTCTGTGCCTTGCACTAAGTTATAGTCACTTCTCTTTAGTTTTGGTTAAGTGTGATCTGTAAATCCAGCCATTGTAATTTGGAAAACATGGCTTATGATTTAATGCTATCTGTGAGCTATCAGTTGATGTAGATGAACAAGCCATGGATTAACATGATACACAAATCCAATTGCTGTTGTAAATTAAATGACAGAAATTCAAGGTTGATCTTGTTCAAGTCCAGCAAGTATAGTATATGTGTTTATGTGGAGTGTATGTACATTATGTGTGCATGCTTATATGTAGACTGAATTGTCCAGTATCAAGTTTGCTTCATTGATATTTGCTGAATTTCACCCTACATTCTCAGTTCTTAGTGGGACAGCATGGAAGTGCTAAATTGAAGCATTCTTGCACGTTTCAGTCCAATCCTAATTTTGCTTACTCACAAATATATCTAACTGATTTCAGTTAGGCTTATTTGTGGGTAATTTAAAATTCTACTTGCTACCAGCTATTCCCTGGCTCCACAGTGGGTTAATACATGTACCGTCTCAGCTGTCAAACTTGTCAGAAGCAATATTTCTTACGGTCCTGTCTCCTAATCTCTGCCTGACTGCAGTGGCATTCAAGTCATTATCATGGTCTCACCAGCAGAGAGCAGAAGGAGTCCTTGCCTTGCTACAGCACTTGTGCAGACAGAATATGGTCTGGGGCTCAGTTAGGGCAGAATATTGGAAAGATTTACAGAGGGTTCCATCTGGTTTTCATACATTTGTAACATATGCCAGATAGAATATTTAGAAAGACACATGTAATATAGGCAATACACAAAGTAACCTTACTTCTGTGTGCCTCTTCTAATGTTTTCAGCTGCCCATTCTATATATTCGTGCCCACAGGCACTAACATGCAAATATACTTCCCATATGCACATTTGCATCCTCCTGTGGTGTGTTCCTATTATGTTAATAGTCGAAATAATCTTGCTTACCTTCAGAGAAACCTTGAGATTCCTCTGTAGTGTTTGTGGTAGCAGATAATTGTTGTATTATTTATACAGCCCCCACCTGTACCAATTGTTGCCTGGAGACCTTAACATAAAAATTCAACAATAAAATAGACTAAGGCCACATTAGAAATCTATTTTTAAGGTAATTTAAATAAAAGAAACAGTATGCGACAAGGCATATGGTTCAAAACCTTACAGCCTTGCGAAGCTGCTTGTGCTTAAAAGCTCTCCAAAAGAGACACACTGCAGGCCTATAATATCTGTTGGTAAGTGATTAGATAGCAGAAGTACAGACCAATTAATATCTTACCACAAATAAGAAAATAACATGTGAAGAAGCTCCTTGGGCATTCATGCATTTTCCCACATGCCCGATATCATACAGCCATATAACACATTCCCATCGCAACACACACTAGCAGAACCTTCAAATTTAGTTCCTAAAGACTAAAACTGCAGTAAGGCATAAAACTTAATTCTTGGAAGCCCACTGAAATGGATACTGAATTGTGGATCTGCTTATTGTACTAAGCCAAAGTGTGGGCATTTCACAACCAATGGGCCACAGGTTGTCACAGCATCAATTTGTGCTACCCAGAGTATTCCTAAGTTGAGAGTTTAAGGGGGCAAAATTAGCATCTCAAGTTCCAGGATTTAAGGCAGCTATTAAAACAGCCCCAAACCTCAAAAAGGATTGATTTTTCCTCATTTGAGATTTTAAGAGGCAAAATGAGTTCCTTTCGCTTTTGTATGCCCTCAACAAGCAACTCCCCCTGCCCCACAAAGTTAAGTCATAGTGTGGTTTACTTAGCTTTGATTTAGATCCAACCAGCTGTAACTTACTGAAATGTGCTCATCTAGCTTTTACAGTATATGGAGCAAAAAAGGGGGGGGGGAGTGGGTAAAGAAGTGAACTAATAGCAAGAATGAGAATGAGACAGCATAAAGGATATGAAAGAGGTAAAGGACCTATACCGCCAGCATGACACACAAGCCATGACTTGTTTCTTATTCACAGCTGTCTTAGGCTTTGGGAAGAATTATGTTGGCAGTTTTTGGTAGATTATCATATACAGTTGCAAGAAAAAGTATGTGAACCTTTTGGAATTTCATGGTGTTCTGCATTAATTTGTCATAAAATGTGATCTGACCATCATCTAGGTCAAGAGTATTGACAAATAAAATGTGCCTAAAATAATAACACAAAAACAATTCTGATCCTTCATGTCTTTATTGAGAACAACCATAAAAACCTCATAGTGCTAGTGGAAAAAGTATGTGAACCCTTGAGTTGACCTCAAAAAAAGCTAATTGGAGTCAGGTGTTAGCACACCTGGAGTCTTGTTAAGAAAATGAGTTTGGAGGTGTGGACTAGAGCTACGTTGACTGATAAAAACCACTCAAACTTTTTGAGTTTGCTCTGCACAAGAAAAATACGCTTATGTGAGCCATGCCTCATCAAAAAGAGCTTTCAGAGGATCTACAATCAGAAATTGTTGATTTACATAAAGCTGGAAAGGGTTACAAAGTGATTTCAAAGACCTTAGAAATTCACCAGTCTACAGTTAGGCAAATGATCTATAAATGGAGACACTTTGGGACTGTGGCTACTCTACCAAGAAGTGGGTGGCCAGTCAAAATGACCCCAAGAGCACAACGAAGACTCATCAATGAGGTAAAGAAACAACCCCAAGTGACAGCCAAAGATTTGAAGGCATCATTGGAACTGGCTAACATCTGTGTTCATGAGTCTATAGTATGTAAAACATTGAACAAGCAGGGTGTCTATGGCAGGACACCATGAAGGAAGCTACTGCTTACTAAGAACATGGCTGCACGCCTGAAGTTTGCGAGCACATTGACACTCCACAGCGGTACTGGCAAAATGTTTTGTGGACTGATGAAACAAAGATTGAACTATTTGGAAAGAACACGCAGCACTACATCTGGCGTAAAAAGGGCACTGCATATCTTCATGAAAACATCATCCCAACCGTAAAGTATGGTGGAGGAAACATCATGATTTGGGCCTGCTTTGCTGCATCAGGGCCTGGCCAGCTTGCAGTCATTGAGGGGAAGATGAATTCCCAAGTGTATCAAAAAATTCTTCAGGATAATGTGAGAATGTCTGTACGTCAGCTGAAACTCTGTAGAAGTTGGGTGATGCTCCAGTGTTTTGGGTCATTGTCCTGTTGCAAGTCCACAACAGAATGGCTTCAGAAAAACAAAATCCTCCTTTTGGAGTGGCCAAGTCAGAGCCCAGACCTCAACAGAATAGAGATGCTATGGAATGACTTGAAGAGAGCCATACACATGAGACGTCCAAAGAATATGACAGAGCTAAAGCAGTTCAGCCAGGAAGAATGGGCTAAAATCCCTCCTGAACGATGTGCAGGTCTGATCCACAGCTACAGGAAGCGCCTGGTTGAGGTTATTGCTGCCGGGGCGGGGGGGTCAACCAGTTATTGATTCCAAGGGTTCACTTACTTTTTCCACTAGCACTATGAGGTTTTTATGGTTGTTCTCAATAAAGACATGAAGGATCAGAATTGTTTTTGTGTTATTATTTTAGGCACATTATATTTGTCAATACTCTTGACCTAGATGATGGTCAGATCACATTTTAATGCAAATTAATGCAGAACACCATGAAATTCCAAAAGGTTCACATACTTTTTCTTGCAACTGTATTTTGGAAGAGAAGGGATCCTGCCATAACTGTTTAATTTAATATGCAAATTTAAGATACGTTCTTGCCAAAAATCTGACCCCCAAACTTTCCGCACCAATATTCTGGAAAGTTAGAAGCAGTAGAATATGCATGACAAGGAAATATCTATTGTAATATTGCTTCAGGGATTCAAGTGCCCTGGAATTATGAAAAAATGTATATGTTAAGTTTGGAAACAATTAGTTTCATTATCATGCTTGAATTGATTTGAAATATAGGGCCTGTAAAATGAAAAATTGAAATCCACAGCCCAGTTCTGTGACTGTAGCCCATTCTTGTATTGCTGCACAAATGCACTCTTACACATGCAAACATCTTTTTCCATACCTTGAGGGCTGCTCTGATTTGTAATATAATTAACTCTGACATAATCAGAATGTTGTTAATTTTAATAATAGCTTGGAATAGTGTCAGTTTTGAACCATTTTTCAGACATTCATGATGGATGGAAAAATTGTTAACAAAGAGCCTGCAATGGTGCTAATTAGTGGAGCTAATACAGGGCATTATGAAGACAATAGAAGGACCATACTGGATTAATAGCCTACCTAGGGCAACATTCTGTTACCACAGTGTCCAACTAGGTGACTCTAAGAAGTTTATAAGCCATGACATAAGCACAGTAGTATCTTCCCAGTTTGTAGCACACAGAATGATAACTTGCTTGCCATACTATATAAAAGAGGAGTCCAGGACTTGCGGTGGGGATTAATGGCAATTTAGGCGTCTTTGAAATAGCGGAGATGGCATCGCAGCTGATTGGTGACTGTCAGCAAGAGCTGGCTGCTCAACTTGTTCCGGATCAAGGAGGAAGCGAGAAATCAACTTATTTGTCCTCTGGATGGCTGCTCCTTGAAAGCTAATCACAGAGACAAAAGCCTCTGCAGATGGTTTTTGAGCTGGGCGGCCAGGCGGTGGGAGATCCATCTCTGTTCATAGCTGCAGTACAGCCTTTATGGATACTAGAGCCGTCTGAACCTCATTTCTAAACACTGTGGATTATAACTATTTTTCAACTTAAGAGAGACCTTCCTTCGCAACAGATAAGTAATTCTCTTGGGGCTTATCCTTATTTTTGGGACTATATTCTTAAAAGAAATAGAGCTTTAATTTGAATCTGATTAACTTGAAAAAAGCTGGATGAAAACTGGAATTTAAAAAAGGGAAGATTTATTTGTAGAAGTTTATTTTTCTACAAAACTCCATTTGCAGTCATAAGGTTTGCTTTTTCCATCGGAAAGTTTCTTGTTTTGCTGGACTATGCTTGTTAGTTGGCTGGGTTTTTAAAACAGAAGATTATAATTTGTTCCCTGCCTGTTTCCCTTGACGCGTGCCTGCAATTCCAGCTTGAAAGACACCAGAGGGTGTGAACTATCAGTTTACTTTCTCTTGTATTTAATTAAATCCATCTATCTGTTTTACTTGTATAAAGGGGGGAAAAATAGAAACAATATGGCTATGAGGGAAGCAGTGAAAGAAATGAAAGAAATGAGAAGAGGCTCTGTAGAACAACTGTTAGAGGAGAAGATGGTTGCTTTAAGTTTACTTAAACCAATGTTTGATGAATTAGGGGCTAAATTTGTGACTTTGGGGAAAAAATAGAAGAAAAAATAGATTAGGTGGATAGTTATGTGAAGCAAATAGCTGGAGAGGAAGCAAATTTTGGGAGAAAAGAAACAGGTTACTGAAACAATGGAAATGTTGGAGAATAAAGCAGAAACCAGAAATTTTGAGAAAGGAAAGATTTAATATAGAAAAAAAGGACTTACGGTTTTGAATATGGTAAGACTGAATTTGAACCAGAATTATGTACTAATGATGAACATGTTATTGCCAAGATGTATAAACTTTTACTGAAACTAGAGACAAGATGAACAAGTTAAGGACTATATGATAAAATGGGCTAAAAAGTTTGGCTACAATGTAACAGATGGAACCATGGGAAAATATGTGGCAGAAAGGACTGAAATTTACATTGTGTTATAACCTTGAAGAGCATTTTTATAAAATGATGTATCATTGGTACGTCACCAGAAAAATTATCTAAAACGTGTAAAGGTACTTCCAATGTATGCTGGAAATATGAACAACAAGAAGGGACATTTTATCATCTCTGGTGGACTTGTAAAAAAAAGCAAAAAAATTCTGGAATGCGATACATATATGTATACAGAAGATTTTAAAGATTATTATTCAATCAAAACTAGAGACCTTCCTTTTGGGTTTGATGGATAAACATTTGGAAAAAACTCATAAGAACTTTGTTTTTATATATGATAACAGCAGCAAGGCTTTTATATGCACAGAGGTGGAAAGATAAGAAATTACCTACAGTGGAAGAATGGATGATGAAGTTGATGGAGTTGGCTGAGATGGTGAAATTGATGGTTTTGATTCAAGATAAGACATTGTGTAATTTTAATGCTAACTGGAAACATTTTTTTGACTTTTTATGAGAAACAGAAAAAAATGAAATTATGTTGTATGGATTTGATGATTAGAAATAATATGGGTTAATAGAAATAATGGAAGTTATGTTTTAAATTTAGAGTAAGAGTTTGATGTATATTGTTACTTATATCTGTTGCAAGGAGGGTTGGAAGTCAATTCTTTTTCTTTTGTTGTTTCTCTTTTTCTTTTCTGTACTTTGGATCTTTACTATTTTCTTTTTTTCAGTTTTCTTTCTTAAATAATAAAGTTATTATTTAAAAATGAAAGAGGAGTCCACAGTTCCACTCCTGGGAGTTAGACCATATTTTAAGATACTTTTGGTTGAATGTTTCAGAAGTAATTTTACAACAAATGCTGCAATAAATAATCTATGGGAATCTAAGCATATGATACTCTATAGGAAAAACATGGGGACCTTTTCTGGTTTTTTAAAGTCGTCTTAGAACCATGGTAGTAAATGTTGAGGATTAGTCATAAGTAAGATCAAAAATCTCCAAACATATGGCAAGTGGGTACATTTTGAGAATCATAGAATCATAGGGTTAGAAGAGACCTTGGGGGTATTCTAGTCCAACCCCCTGTCTAGTCCAGGAATCCTCATGCCATCCCAGACAAATGTCTGTCCAAATTTTTGTTGAAGACTTCCACTGATAGAGCATCCATGACTTCAAGTGGTAAACTGTTCCATTGCTTAATAGCTCTCACAGATAGGAAATTTCTCCTTATTTCAATTTTTGATCTCTCACGGTAGAATTTTTCCCTCTTAATTCTTATCTTACCCTTTGATGCTCTGGAGAATAAATCCACACTCTCTTCCCTGTGACATCCCTTCATATCTTGGAAAATTGCTATCATGTCTCCTCTTAGCATTCTTTTCTTTAGGCTAATCATACCAAGTTCCTTTTACTGCTGTTTGTAGGATTTAGCTTCCAGGGCCCTTAGCATCCTTGTTGCACTTCTCTGTACTCTTTCCAGTTCCTCACTATCCCTTTTGTATTGTGGTGACCAGAACTGAACATAGTATTCCAGGTGTGGTCTGAGCAGCACAACATAGAGTGATACTGTCACTTCCTGTGGTCTTGACATTATACCTCTATTAATGCAGCTGAAAACTGTATTGGTTCTTTTGGCAACTGCAACACATTGCTGGCTCATACTTAATCTGTGGTCTGCTAAGACACTCAGATCCTTCTCACAAGTATTATCACTAACCCAGGTACTGCCTATCTTGTACCTGTGCATCTGGTTTTTCCTGCATAAATCCAGAACCTTACATTTTATTGGATAGGGTCCAATGTTCAAGTCTATCAAGATCTTTTGAATGCTGAGTCCGTCTTCTGGAGTGTTAGCAATCCCCCACCGACTTTGTGTCACCCACAAATGTTATGAGCATCCCTTCTATTCCCTCATCTAAGTCATTTATGAAGATGTTGAAGAATAGTGGGCCAGGACAGAACCCTAAGGTCCCCCACTGCATACCTTCCTCTAGGTAGACATAGACCCATTAAGGACCACATGCTGGCTACGATTTGCTGCCAACTGCAAATTTATCTAATAGTGAGATCATCCATCCCACATTATTCCAGTGTCACTTTTGACAAGTTGGACTGCTTGTTCCTTTTGTGAAAAGACAGATACAAGGAAGGAATTAAGCAGTTTATTTTTCTCCCTGTTGCCTGTCACCATCTTGCCATCCTTTCCAACCAGTGGGCCAACCTTTATCTTTGAATTTCCTCTTGTTCTGGACATACCCAAATAACCTTTTTTTGTTATTTTTGGTATCACAGTAGGCCTTAGCTCATGCTAATCAGCAATCCATCTTTGCTGATTCAGGCTGTTTCCTGATATTTGGTTTTTGTTATGTGCCCCTCTTTCCATTTTTAAATTTGTTCTTTTTGTTACTCAGTTTATCAGAGTGATCTTGGTGCAACTACACCAGTGTCATCAAGTGTCTCCAATTTTATTCTTTTTGGTATTGTTTGTGTTTGGTCTTAATTATATCATTTTTAAGAATTTACCAGCTCTCCTGAACTGTTTTTCCCTTCAGGATTTCCACCCATGGAATCCTTCCTACTTTTTCCATTAGCTTATTGAAGTCACTCTCTTGAAATCTAGCACACTGTTCTAGATTCTTTCAGTTTCCCCTGTTTCTATGGAACAGCCTCCCCATGGAAATCAGCCTGGCCTGTTCCCTGACTGCATTCAGGAAAATGCTGAAAACAAAACTGTTTTCCAGTTGCATTGTAAGTACATTGGACCATCTCTGTTTTTATTTTTAAGGCGTTTTATTCTTCAGTTGTTTTATATTTTATTGTTGCATTATTTTGATTTTATGCTGATTTTACAGCTACTGTAGATGTTTTAAAATATATTTTTCTATACCATTTATTTATTAAATTATAGCTATCTATTTAGCCATGTTACACAAGAGTCATTTGACTATGACACAATATAAATGTAATGAATAAAATAAATATAAACCAATTCATTTTCACATGGATATATATTATTCTAAGGTAAATTCAGAAATTGTTTTTCAAATAATACATAGAATTCACTAGGACTTTTATATCAAGAACCTAGATCTTCAGAATAACTCAGTAAAGCAACTTACAGATGGGATATACTGTACTGTGGAAAAAAAATCTTTAGGCCAGATTCTATTACTTCTAAGTGAGCTAGTCATGTAGGCTGGAAAACAAGGAAAACAGAACTAGTACAAAGTAGTTTTAAAGAAGAGAGATACAACAGACTCTAATTCTGTTGCAAGTATTTCTTTTGAGTCAAGTCATTCTTGCCTATGCCTATTCTAACTGTGCATGTATTTGCTTTAAAGAGCTTTGTAACTTTTGACTTAATTCTTGGGTGAAGTCTGGTGATCACTATTGATAGCAATAAATGATCATTGGACCCTCTGCAGCCTGTTGGTCTTTCCTTGGTGAAATGTCTACCACAGTATTTGATAGCTAGTTGCATGATATAGTCTTGACTCTGTGGGGTTGCTGAGAGTTGACATCAACTTTATGGCACATAATCAGTTAAATAGCCACTTAAAGGCTGGTTTCATACAATATGCTGGATTAAAATACTCTTGGCTAATTTTTGGTTCAGTATATTGTACAAAGCTGGACAATTAGATAAATGCAGAAAAATATTGTGCATTTAACCATAGGTTGGTATAGAAGTTCCCATCCTTTTTGAGTGGGTAGGTTGAGGTACCTTTTGAATACTGAGAATATCTCATGGATGCTTTTGCGATGTATATCCTAGGGAGGATTTGTTTATTCACAAAATGATTGCCATGTGGTAAATAACCAGTTACAAAGCACTAATTAATCAGAATGCTGCTTACCACCCTATCTATCCCTTTTTCCCACTGCAAAATACATTTAACTAGCTCTGATTACTTTTGTCGTATTTCTGGGCAAGGAGGCATTCTTCTGAACAAAGCAGTGGGCAATAACTGGACATTATTTTTTATTTTCTAAGAAAGCTAGAGGCGTTTTTGAGAATATAGATTACATCAAAGGTTGACACTTTATTTTGCAACATGCCAACTTCTCATTTAAAAAAAATCAAATGTAAAATATGGGACCATGGTGATTATCAGGCCTTGAGGGAGGTGTGTGATGGCACACTGGAAGCCAAAGTATCAACATACTGCATGAATACACCCAAAGACAAAGTAAGATTTCACAAAAGTCTTACTATGGAGAGTAGGCTGCTTAAAGAGAGGGACCACTTTCAAGGAACACACTTTCCTTACATAAGACAGGAACTGTGGATTAAGGGTAGAGTCTTACTCTCTCAGCCTTTAGAACAGATTCCATGCCAGAGCTAGGGAGAAAGAAAACTGTTTCTAGCCAGGTCATTGCTCTTTGAAAATGAACATTTTCCCAGAGTTGTATAACATTCTGACAGTTTCTTAGCCTTTATCAGTCTGATACTTTCTAGATCTGTTGGACTTCAGTTCCCATTGTCTCAGCCAGCACAACCATTTAGATATGTTGATTAGGCTGTGGGAGTTATTGTCCAAGATATCTGAAGGTTAATGCATTTGCAAAATATCTATCTATGTACATATCTTTTTTTCAAATTGAGCATGCTGATCATTAAAGGTAATCTCAAAATGGGAGAATAGATGCAGTTGGCCCACTCCAAAAGCCATTAGATCCAGAACCAATTGTCTCTGGTTCTACTAACCCAGGATTATCAAGGTTCTACACTGGAGTTTCTTTTGTGCATTGATCAATACAATAGTGATAATTTTTTAAAAATGCAATTGCCATACAGTGGGCACATGGCAAACAAGAAAAGCATAATGTTGTGCTATGTGAACAGAAGACAGGTAACCCATAAGTGCTTAGATGTAGGAGGTGCTAGAAAGGCCATGTAATTTTGGCAAATATTAGAGATACAGATGTAGATTCCAGCTGTTACTGTATTTGCTTTTTCTTAGTTGAATTTTCTGTCTGCAGATTTGAACACTATTGTTCCTTAATTCCTAGGCAGAGGTAATAGAAGCAGAACTTGAAGGGGCTTCCTCCCATTGTTCCCTTGGCTCTATTCCTATAGTCTAGTCAATTTCACAAAGTGATCCTAGCAAATAATTTGATCTTGTCAATTCCATAAGCAGTGTCATAATGCATATAGACAACTCCAGGCTTTATTTTCTATGCTTATATAAGTAGTGTACATTTTTCCTAACATTATTTCATAAGCAAAATTGATAGTATTACAACTCTTAAAATACTGTACTCAGCAATATATAGAAACTATAACTACCTGAAACACCATCATAAAAGCAGTTGGTGAAACATAGATTCTTGAATGGAAAACGTGTCAGAAGGACAGGTAGAGCAGTTTGGTGTAATGATTAAGGCATCAAGCTAGAAACCAGGAGACTGAGTTCTAGTCCCACCTTAGGCACAAAGCCAGCTGGGTGATCTTGGACCAGTCACTCTCACTGAGCCCTAGGAAGGAGGCAATGGCAAACCACTTCCAAAAAAACTTGCCACGAAAACTGCAGGGACATACCCAGGCAGTCGCCAGGAGTCAAAAACTGATTCAAAGGCATACACACACAGGACAGAAGAATGTATCATGTGTTTTCTGAATTAGAAAGTTGTTATACTGATGTGATATAATACACATGAAAAATTCCCTTAAATCTGCATTCTCCATATTATACCAACAGTGTGCCTATAATAACTTTCCCTAGTCTGGTACCCTCCAGGTATGGTGGTTGTGCTGGCTGAGAGTTCTGGGAATTGTGATCCCATTATATATGAAGGGTATGATATTGGGAAATGGTCTTTAGTTACAGGTTCTTACCCATGCTCATCCTAATTCAGCCAAAGACTGTAGTCCTTGAATATGGCAGGCTTAACCAGGAAACAAAAAATGCAGACCACCACTAGAGGTATAATGGAACAGTAGATACAATTAGCATCTCTTGCTATAAATCTGCCTGCTTACTTAGATTAGCATTAGAGTCTCTTTTGAAGATATCCATCTGTGAGAATTATGGGAAATTAAAAAAATATATACATCTATTTTATAAGCTTTAACTATTTTAATTGTATTGGTTTTACTGCCATGCTTTATATTTTGTATTTGTGTTGTTGTAAGCTGCCTTAATTGCTTATATAAGCAGAAAGTCAGGAAATCATCAACATCATCATAAAAACTGGGCAGTTACTGCAGACTTCAGAGATAGCTATACGGTATTCTAGTGGTCTGTCTCTTTCCTGACTTTTTCCTTATGGCATCAGATAAAAAGTTTTCAACAGTTTCAGTTCGGTGAGAGATACTGCTCCAAGAACATCTCTTCGTCCCTATTAATAGATATACTTGATACGTTGACTTGATTTTGATAAAACTCAGAAGGACTTCAAATTCCAAATCTTTGACTTGGTTAACCTATTCAGATTATTGTGTTTCTGGTTGGGATTGCCCTTCCCATTTTTAAAAATACCATTAAGGAAAAAGTATAAGGGCATGTTGGGATGACTAAAGCAGAGGTGAATTGTTTCACAGTCATATCAAGAGAATGCTGCTAAGACATTTCGGGAAGGAAATGAGTGAGAAAGCAGCTTCTTTATGAATAAAACCTCTGCATTATGGTGTTATTTAGAAACTACCAAGCTTCCTGTGGGAAAATAGAGGTTAGGCTAATTTTTACACACACACACACACACACACACACACGTAAAAAACTCAACAGCGTGATTTCCTAATTGTACTGGAAGGCCTTAGTAGAGAGGTTTTTTTAAAAAGCTTCTTTCCTATTTTAGTATTGTCCTATGTTCTTTTAATTTTGAAGTTTTAAATTGGTAACCAATCCCCAGAGTACTTTCTGCAAAATATTGAAAAATATATCACTAAACATGAGCATGAAATTGTCATGTCAGCCTTCCCCAACTTGGTATGCTCCAGATGGTTAGGACTGCAACTCCTAGATTTCCAAGCCAGCATAGTCACTGACAGAGCTGGCTAGGGAATTTGAAAGAGCAACTCCTAACCCATAGCAAGGGACAACAAGCTGGGGAAAGCCATTAATGAAATTTGATCTCTCTCAATGGTCATTCAGCAGGTTTTACATGGTTGAGGCTGAGATATCTTCATTTATATGAGAAAAAGAACAGCACATCTGACTGTTGTCAAAACAGGAGACAGATGGAAACACTGCCTGCCCCAAAAGAGGGCCCCCACTCTCTCTATATACTCCCTCTGTCTGCTCAGCATCAAACCCATGCATCTGGTGGCCAACAGAGTCCCGTTATGATTATGAAAAGCAGAGCTGACATGTGCAAGGTCTTTATTTCTACTGTAGGGCTTTGGAATATTTTGCCCTAGAATGCCCTGCTAAACTTTACCATCCTGAATCAACCATGAAGTGTCATACTTGTGGAATAAAGGGATATTATGCAAGTAAATTCCCTTGCTGTGCCAAACATGCTTTGTCAGGAAATGACATAACCCCCAAAGAACTCGAAGAGGGGAGTGACACTCAACACCAACACCTGATCCTGCCTGTTATTCTATTTGCTATGAAACAGGTTCTATAATAAATCTTCAAACTCTGATTGATTCTGGGGGTAAACTTATTACAAATGTGCCAATTCAAACAATAGGTAGTAAAGACAATTGATGGCAGAAATCTTGCCCCGGGCTGATTTCAGAACATTCAATCCCTATTCATATCACCTTTTTTTGAACAACAGGAAACTTTGCAATTCTATTTCTTCCCTTTTATATATTCCCATCATTTTGAGGATGGGCTGATTTCCGGACCACAACCCACAGAATCACCATGACCAAAACAACCCCCATTACATTTGACTCCCAGAAATGTAAAGCTCACTATTTGCAGGGTCCAGAGCTCCCTTTTATGTTTGAATAAGACATTTCCCCTGTTTTATGTGCCTAAAGACTTTGATGTCACTAATATTTTAGGGAAAGAAGAGCATGAACCTTGTTCAATAAACTTCAAAATACTAATAACCTATATTCAGAAGAACTAGCTTATCTCAAGGAATGTCTTGATAACAACTTGCATTCAGTGCTCTGCTATCCCAGCTAGCACTCTTACTTTTTTTCTCTCTCAAAAAGAAATATGGCACCTTGAGAGTAGTTTATGATTTCACTTCTGGGTGGAAACATGGCAGACTAGCATGTCTCCAGGGACTGGGGACAATGCAGAGTCGAAGACTGGCAGCTGGGTGTATGCCCGAGCAAACGGAGCTTCTTTGGACAAGAAGAAAGCCACAAGATCACCCACTTGAGCTCCAGAGGACAGCTCCTTGCAGGGAAACCCATGGGATCCAGAGGGATTCTGCAGGCAACTTGCAAGTAACAGCACCAGGAGCCATGGAAGAAAACAGCTTGCTCACAGCCTCAAGCAAAGCCTGCTTAAAGAGCACTGGGTTTTCCCAATCCAGTTTTCTAAGGCACTTTTGGATGGAGAAAATTTAAAGTGTAAAGAGACCTTCAAAGCAGCCCAAAGCCACCTGGGGTAAGTGTACCTTTGACCTGTGGGAAAGATTAAAGTAAAAAGTAAAGAAACAACTATAAAGACTTAAAAAAGAATTAAAAGCAAAAAGCTTGCTGGGAATTTAGAATGTGGAAAATGGACTAAAAGGACAGTTAAATTTGGAGTATTGCTTTATTTAAAGTACTTTTGAATTAAATAAATAATGCATACCTCTGTGGGAAAGAGATTGTTTAAATTTGCTAAAGAGGATGATTGGCTAACTTTGCTAAACAAAGAGATAAGTGGAGAAAGAAGGGAAACAGGAAGTTGTAAAAGATCATGTGACTATAGAAGTACGGAGTGCCGAAAAGGACTAAAGAGTTATGGACATAGAAAAAAACCTTTCTTTTATTCTTTACTTCTCCTTTCTGGATTACAAATTAGGGAGAAAAATAGCTACTACTAGAAAAGCAGCAAAAATTACAGAAGGGAGGAGAGGATCATTAGAAGAACAACTAGAAAAAGGGATTATGCCAGAGTCTTTATAAAGGATATTTGAAAAATTAGGGATGAATGTACAGCATCAGTAACTGCATCAGTTAAAAGAGATCTGGCTACCCTTGAATGGAGAGAATGTAGGAAAGATTTACAAATATGGAAGAAAAGATGAATAAAAAACTGGAAGAATCTGTAATACAGATGAGTGGAGTGGTTAAACAAATCAAAGAAAAAATAGAAATTTTGGAGAATAAGACAAATAATAAATCAGATGGAAAAGGATTTAGACAATGTGGCATTATTGGAATTAAGAGAGAAAGAATTTTGTTAAAGACTGAAAACAGTTCCAGAGGAATCTAGTGAAGATATTAGAGAGTTGTAGAATCCTTAACAACATTTTTGGAATGGGATCAAGAAGATATGGATGCAGAAGTGGACAAGAATTAATACAAGATATGTAAAATTAAGAAAAGTCCCAAGAGATATACTTGTATACTTTGTCAGGAAGAAGACAAGAGACCAGGTTCTACAACAACACTTCAGTACTAAATTAAGGATAAATAACTGAGAAGTAATTGTGCTCAAGGAAATACCTATTAGAATAGTGCACAAGAGAAAAGAATATACAGTGGAACCTCGGGTTACGAACGCTTCTGTTAATGAACTTTTCGGGTTACGACCAGCTCTGGCTGCAAAATTTTGCTTCGGTTTGCGAACTCCGCCTCGGGGTACGAACAGGATACGTGGCCATTTTCCCTCCCGTGACATGGTCCGCAGCCATTTTTCCACCCCTGACACGTGGTCTGCGGCCATTTTTCCGCCCCTGACACGTGGTCCGCGGCCATTTTCCACCCCTGACACGTGGTCGTAGGGAGGGGGACTCTCCCTCCAAGCAATAGCCACCTCCCTGTCCTCCACGCCAGAACGGATTAACGGTAATTACATTGAACCTTATGGGGAAATTTCCTTCGGGTTGCGACCAATTCGGGGTGCAACCAGAGTCATGGAATGAATTAAGTTCGTAAACCGAGGTTCCACTGTACCTTTTTGGCAGATAAACAGAAGAATATACCATTTCGTTGGGATAAACTGGAAGGAGTAATCCCAACTTTTAATCAACAGAGATATTGACTTGACTCAGTCCAATAGGTGAGAGATTTTTCTGAAAGATTCAAAAAAGGTGGAGAATTTAATATGTAAGAGGAAAGGCAGAACTTACAGATGGGGGCTAAATGAAGCTTTGCTACAAATTTAATAATTGAGATGGCAAAAAGAAGTTGAAAGAATTTTTTTGAGTAATTTAAATAAAGGCACGGACATAAGCATAGTTTGGGGTGCAAGTAAAGCCTTTATGAGAGGATAATTTGTACAGCAAAATGGTAAATTGAAAAGACAAAGAGAACATACAAAAGATTTTAATGAAGATAAAAACGAAAGAGGAAGAGTTAGAGGTCTCCAGGAAGGAAAAATATCTCACAGAAAATTAAACTATAAGGCCAGCTCTCTATGTTAATGATCAAAGAAATGGAAATAAAAATGAATTTTGTAAAACAGAAGAATTTTGAGTTAACAAATAAGCCGGGGAAATGGTTAGCATATAAATTGAGAAAAGAAAATGAGTAGAAAATGATATTAAAATTGCAAAATGGGAATGCTATGGTAACAGATAATGCAAACATGCAAAGAATACTCCATCAGTATTATATAAAACTCTATAAAGGAGAATAAATTTCCCTGGCAAAAGTGGATGAATATTTAAAGAAACAAAATTTACCGAAGGTAATAAACAAAAGCAGATGATGAATGGACCTGCAACAATAAGACAAGTCTGTGAGGCTATAAAACATTCTAAAATAGGGAAAGCTCCAGGCCCAGATAGATTGCCAACCTCCTCTTATAAATATTTTGAAGATAAACTGTTACAACCTCTTCAAAAAATGATGAATTCTATTCTGGATAGTGGAAGGATATCAGAAAGTTGGACAAGTACAAATATAGCACTGATTCCTAAAGAAGGCCGAGACCTGACTTTATCAAAAAATTACCAGTCAATATCTTTATTGAACAATGATTATAAATAATTATTTACTATGATTTTAACTGAAAGGATGAAAAGTGTCTTGCAAGATTTTATACATGAAGATCAATGTGGCTTTTTACCTAAAAGACAGCTAAGAGACAATATTAGAAATATTCTTAACATATTAGAATATTTGGGATATCATAATGAAAAACAAGCTGCATTGATATTTCTTGACACACAGAAAGCATTTGACAACTTGACCTGAACTTTCCTGTTTAAAATTTTGGAAAATATGGAATTTTGAGAAGATTTTATTAAATGAGTGAAATCAACAGATACTTTACAAAAGGCATAAGTTATAGTTAATGGTGAACTGACAAAACCCTGTCAAATATAGAAAGGGGCAAGACTGACACTTGAAGTTTTGAACAGAGATATAAGACAAGATGAGAGACTAGCTGGGGTGAAGGTTAAAAAAAAGTATATAAATAAACGGCATTTGCAGACGATTTGGTTTTAATTTTGGAAAATCCTATGGAAGAAATAGATATATTAATGGAAAAATTAAAGGAATTTGATGTTAGCTGGACTTAAAATTAATAAGGAGAAAATGAAGATGTTAACAAAAACATGAGGATGGAAGATCAAAAAGAATTGATTGCAAAACTGGTTTTCAGGTTGAGAAAAAAGTAAAATATTTGGGCATTATTGTAACTATTATGAACTGTATGTGATTCCAAAATAATAGTGTGAAGGTATGGTGTGAAATTAAGAAAGATCTATTAAGATGGGAAAAGTTATAATTATCATTGGAAGAGGTTTTGTGGTAAAATGAATGTGTAACCTGGAATGATGTTTTTATTTCAAACAATACCTGTTTTGAAAAATGATGCCCCTTTCAAGCAATGGCAAAAAGGCATATCCAGATTTACATGGCAGGGTAGGAAACCAAGGGTTAAATATAAAATTCTTCAAGATGTGAAAGAAAGAGGAGGATTAGGATTGCCTGATTTTAAATTGTATTTTGCAGCCTGCTGTTTGGTTTGGATAAAAGAGTGTGTTTTGCTGAGAAATAAAAGAATGTTAGAATTAAAGATCATAACCTGAGGTTTGCTTAGCATAGGTTTTTATGGTACGATAAAGTTAATGTTAATATAGATTTCAAAAATTATTATGTGAGAAGTGCCATAATAAATTTAAACCCAGGTTGTGCCCGAAAATACCTTTACCAGTCTTAGCACACGAAGCATTTTATAGAAAAGAAACAACAGGCAAAGAGTCTTGATATGATTAACATATCAAGACTTATTAATGCAGAAAGATGGACAGCTTAAGATGAAGTCAAAGGAACAATTAATTGCAGAGGTATTTAGTTTTCAATCGTTTTCATATGCCCAATTAAGAGAAAGATTTAATATAGATAAAAAGGTACTGGGGATTGAACAACAGAAGACAGAATTTGAAATGAATTGTGTACAAATGATGAATATGTGATTGCAATAATGTATACAGCTTTTGTTGATATTTTGTTGATAAAAGGTAATGGGGATTGAACAACAGAAGACAGAATTTGAATGAATTGTGTACAAATGATGAATATGTGATTGCAAAAATGTATACAACTTTTGTTGATATTTGAAACAGAAAAGGAACAAGTTAACGATTGCGTGATAAAATGGGCTAAGAGGTTTAGTTACAATATATAGATGGATCAATTAGAGAGAATGTGGATAAAGGGATTAGAATTCACATTGTGTTATAATTTAGGAGAGAACTTTTAGAAACCATTGGTATATGACACCAGAGAAATTATCTAAAATGTATAAAGGTACTTCTAATCAATGTTGTAAATGTGAAAAACATGAAAGGACTTTTACCATGCATGGTGGACTTGTGAAAAAGCAAAAAAAGAAAAGAAAAAAGAAGCAAATACATATGATGATACAAAGAATTTTGAAGATTAATATTGAGATGAAACCAGAACTCTCTTTATTGGGACTTATGGAACAGACTTATGGACGACTGATTTTATATATAGTAACTGCAGCAAGATTATTATATGCACAAAGGTGGAGACTGAAGATCATGGAGATGGTATGTGAGCTGTTTGGTGCTCAGCAGGCACCACAGGATGCTTTAACTTCCACCAGACAAAGGAGGAAGCCGGAAATCATCCTATTTGATCTCCAGATGGCTGTTCCTTGCGAGTAAATCGCAAAAACAGTTTTTTGCAAGACACTTGTGAGTGGAGTGGCTGGGAGGTGAGGATTACATCTCTGTGGCTGAGGTACAGCCTGTAAAAGGACACTGGAACTGGCCAACTCCCATTTCCAACCACTTTTGGATTATATCTGTTCTTCAATTTAAGAGATACTTCTTTTTACAGTAGATAAGTATTTCTCTTGGTATTTTTCTCTTTTTTGGGGGGGACTATAAATTTCAAGAAGACCTGGAAATTTAAAATAATTAAATTTTTGAAATCTTTGCAGAAAGTGGGATAATTAAACTGTATAAAAAGGTTAGCAATGGAGAAAGGGGAAGATTTTCTTTTCTTTTTTCTCTTTATTTTTTATGAATCTGTATTAAGATCATAACTATTTTAACAGGACTCCGTTATTCTGTGGGAATGCTTTTTGTTTTCTTGTAATTGACCTGACAATTGGCTGGAATCATATATCAAAAGAACACAGTAATCAGTCTAGCCTATTCTTAGCAGAGTCTATTTTTAACAGAGACACCTGCTGGTAATTGCTTGTAATTACTTGCTTGTTCCCCGCCCCCTTTCTTTTTTGCAGACTAGTTCACTTTCAGCAGAGATACCTGCTGGCAATTGCTTGCAATTACAGCTCTAAAGGTTTAGTGAATTTGAGTTTCTTTGCCTGGTTCCCCCCCCCCCTTTTTTTTCTCTTTCTCTTTTCAGTTGTACATTTTTACTCTTTGGAGCTTTTTATAATGGCAACAGGCAGAACCCAACTGAATGTTAGAAAAGCTTCTATGTGGAACAGCTATCAGAGAGGGAAGATAAGGAAAGAGAAGATAAGCTAATCTCTGCTAATTTAATTAATTCAATGTATGATGTATTAGGATCTAAACTGGCTCAGTCATTGGATGCTAAACTGGATGTTAAAATTATGACTTTGGAAAAAAAGATGGAAGAAAGATTGGATAAGATTGATATTTTTGGAAAACAAATGTCTGCAGATGTGAAACAAATGTCTGGAGAAATAATAGAATGGAAATCTTGGAGAATAAATCAAGTATTAGAGATATAGATTTTGAAAGAGGACTAGATAATTTGACTTTGTTGAAACTGAGAAAGAATTTTGTTTGAGATTTAGAGCCATTCCAGAGGCTCTAAATGAAGATATTAAGAGAAAGGTGGTCCAGGCATTGTTGGATTTTTTAGACTGGAAAGAAGAGACAGGAGAGGAGATTGACAAAGTATATCAGATTAATTCATGTTTTGCTACAATAAGTTATGTGCCAAGAGATGTTTTAGTGCATTTATAAGGTATAGTACAAGAGATCAAGTTCTGCAACAGAATTTTAATCAAAATTGATAATTGATAATGCAGATATAATTAGAATTATTATATTAGAATTCTACATAAAAGAAAAGATTTTACATCTGAGAAGAAAATTTAAAATACTCAAGGTAAATTACCAAAGATTTTTTTCAATTTGATGGACAATTTAACCTTAGTGGATATATGGAGACAAAAAAATGGCAATTCTAGAGAATATACTTATTCTTCTGAAAGACATAGATCATTTTCAAGAATAGATATGATATGGACTTCAAAAAAACTTGGCTACTAAGACAACTAAAGTTGAGACTTTACCAAAAACGTTTTCTGATTACAGTCTGCTGAGCTTGACTTTTAAAGGAAATCTACTACCTTTAGATGGAGATTAAATGAAATATTATTATAAAAAGAATGGATAGTGAATGACTATAAAAAGAAATTAGTAGAATTTTTTGAGAACAATTTAAACAAAGGCACTGTCAGGTTCAGCCCAAAGAACTCCAAGAGACAATGCAAATACAGTTCTGTTGCGTTTATTAGCTACAGCCTCCAGACAGAAAATCTCCCCAGACTGAACCCTAATTCCCAAGCCAGCCAGCCACAACACCATGAATTCCGTGAAGAGGTGCCAGCCTCATCTTCTTGAACTTCCCACGCTCCTGCTGGGGGCTAAGAACATGCTTATCTCCCTGAGCCTGGCCTTCATAAGTCCATTCCATCACAGGCACAGATTTAAAAACAGTCTGGGATACAAGTAAAGCTTTTATTAGAGGTTATTTTATTCAACATAACATGAATTGGGGGAAAAAAGCACAAGTGAAAATGCAGGCTATTTTGCAGGAGATTAAGAGAAAAGAGGAAGAATTAAAGAAATCACCAGCAAAGACAAGTATTTCATATCAAACTAAACTTTTACAGCAATACCTATCCATACTGACAGTAAGAGAAATGGAAACTAAAATGAACTGTCCAACAAAAGAATTTTGAATTTGCAAATAAACCAGGGAAATGGTTAGCTTATAAATTAAAGAAGGAGAAAGAAAAGAGAATGATTTTGAAGTTTCAAGAGGGAGATACAGATCTGTCACAGAGTGACAGATAATGTGGCTATACAAAAAGGTTTTCATCAGTATTACTCTAATCTGTATAAAAGACAAGATATTTCTCTGGAAAAAATAGATGATTACTTAAAAGTTCAAAATCTATCCGGCTTACAGATATACAGAGACAGACTATGAATGGGCCTGTAACAGTAATCGAACTTTCAGAAACTATTAAAAAGATTAAGCCAGGAAAAGCACCTGGATCGGATGGATTATCAGGTCTTATAAATGTTTTGAGGATGAAATTTTACAGCCTCTCCAGAAGACAATTAATTTTATTTTACAAGGAGATGGGATTCTACAGTCATGGAAAGAAGCTATTAATACCTAAAGAGGGACAAGATTTAAATGTAACTAAAAATTATAGATCAATATTCAAAATTATTGAATAGTGACTATGTTATTTACAACGATTTTGGCAAATACTGAAAATGGTTTTACAAGATTTTATTCATGAAGACCAGTGTGGATTTTACCTAAAAGACAACTAAAAGATAATGTTAGAACAGTATTGGGTATTATAGAATATTTTGGACAGCATAATGAAAAAGAAGCTGCATTGATTTTTTTGGACACAGAGAAAGCTTTTGACAACCTTAATTGGCCATTTTTGTTTAAAGTTTTAGAAGATATGGATTTTGGTGAGAACTTTATTAATAGGTTAAATCAATATGTATTCTACAGAAAGCACAAATTATTGTCAATGGAGATTTAACAAAAACATGTGAGATACAAAAAGGAACAAGACAAGGATGTCCATTATCCCCACTTTTGTTTATCTTGGTTTCGGAAGTTTTGAATAGAAACATAAGAGAAGATGAGGGGATAATGGGTGTAAAAATTTTAAAAGTGACATAAATTGAGAGCTTTTGCAGATGATTTGGTCCTGGTGTTGGGAAGGCTGTTGAAAGGGATAGAACTATTAATGAGAAAATTAAGAGTTTGGTGCACTAGCTGGTTTTAAGATTAATAAACAAAAGACAAAGATGTTAACAAAAATATGAAGATACAAGATCAAATAGAATTGATGAACAAAATAGGTTTCAAGATTGAGAAAAAAATACTTGGGTGTTAATTTGACAAATATGAACTGTATGTTGTTTCAGAATAATTATGTTAAGACATGGAATGAAGTTTAAAAAGACATGTTAAGGTGAGAGAAACTACAACTGTCATTGTTGGGAGGAATTTCTATGATAAAAATGAATGTTTTGTCTAGGATGTTATTTTTGTTTCAAACAATACCAATTGTAACTACTGATTTATCATTTAAACAATGGCAGAAGGATATATCTAAATTTGTGTGGCAGTGCAAAACACACACACACACACATTCAATACAAGATGTTGCAGGGTCCAAAGAAAGATGAGGTTTAGCTGTACCTGATTTGAAATTGTATTTTGCAGCTTGCTGTTTAGTTTGGATGAAAGGGTGGGTGACACTGAGAAACAGAAGGCTATTGGACTTAGAAGGGCATGATTTGAGATTTGGATGGCATGGCTATTTATGGTATGACAAAATTAAGTTTAATGTAGATTTCAAAAATCATTTTATTAGATGTGTCATTTTGAAAATTTGGACTAGATATAAATCTAGTTTGTGTCTGAAAATACCTTTATGGCTATCACCACAAGAAGCCTGTTATAGAAGATAAATGGTAATTAAGCAGAAATGGTTAACTTATGGTGACATTTAGATTTCTACCAGGGTGAATTTAAAATAAAATCAAGAGAAGATTTGACATCAGAAGAATATATGTGTCAATGGTTTTCACATGTACAATTATTAGAAAGATTTAAAGGTGATAAAAAGACATAGTTTTGAAATTGATAAACTATTTGAAACTGAGTTATGTACTGATGATGAACATCTTATTGCTAAAATGTATAAACTTTTGTTGAGATTTGAAACAGAAGATGAACAAGTTAAAAACTGTATGATAAAATGGGCTAAAAATTTTGAACATAATATACAAATGGAACAATGGGAAATATGTGGAAGAAAGGGTTGAAATTTATGTTATAATCTTAAAGAGAATTTTATAAACTGATATATCGATGGTATCTGTCACCAGAAAGAATGTCAAAAATGTATAAAGGGACTTCAAATATATGTTGGAAATGTGAACAACAAGAAGGGACTTTTTATCATCTTTGGTGAACATGTAATAAAGCTAAAAAAATTTAGACTCAAATACATATATTAATTCAGAAGATTTGAAGATTAATATACAATCAAAACCAGAGACATTTGTTTTGGGGCTGATGGATAAACAATTGGAAACATCTCATGGACCTTTATTTTATATATGATAACTGCAGTGAGACTTTTATATGCTCAAAGATGGAAAGACTCAATATTACTTATGATGGAAGAATGGATTGTAAAGTTGATGGAGCTAGCTGAGATTGTGAAATTGACAGCTTTGATTTGAGAAAAGACAAGAATAATTTTAATGCTAATTGGAAGCCCCTTTTGGACTTCTTGTGGGAAACAGAAAAAATGAAATTATGATATATGGATTTGATGATAAGTAAAATTAATAGATTATAGTAAAAGTGGATATTAAATTGAAATCTTGGAGTAAGAGTTTCATGTATGTTTTACTTATATCTGCTGTAAAAGAAGTCGGAAGTCATTCTTTTTTGGTACTGCTTGCTTTTTCTGCACTTTTACTTTTTTTCTTTCTCTTTTTTTTCTATTCTCTTATTAGTTCTTGTTAGTTTTTATCTTTCTGATTTTTTTTAAAATTTAATAAAGTTATAAAAAAAGAAAATGGTGAAATGGTGATTTCTGGATTTGACAATTGGAAAAAGATTGAATAAGGGGCTGAAGCGATTACTGTAATGTTAAGGAGGGAGGAGGGATAATGGTTTGTAACTGCTATAAAGAAAGGCGGAAGTCACTTCTTTATCTTTTTCTTTCTTTATTCTTGTTTGCACTTTTCTCTTTTTCTTTCTTTTCTTTATACACTTCTGTATTTGCCTTTTAGCTGTGTAAACACTTTTAATAAAAATTAATTTAAAAAGAAAGTGGTTTATGATTTCAAACTTCTGAACTCTATATCTGTAAGGGACCCCCCCCTCCAAATTTTGAATTTCGGGAATGGCTACACAAGGTTTATATTTTCACCAAGTTATGTCTCAGGGGAGCTTATAGTCTGATTTGCATGAAGGAGGGGGCACAAATTCTTACCTGCCTTTGATACAAATTATTTAAAGTTTGAGTACATAGTAATGTCCAATAGTTTATGAATGCCCCTTTAATCTTTATAAAATTTATCAATATTTTTCATGGAATTTTGGACTATTATTTGGTTCTTTATTTAGATGGTTTATTGATTTATTCAGAAGATCCAGCTACCCACGTGGAATAGATCCAGACAATACTTGAACAGCTTTGCCAGCACAGCTTGTATGCTAAACTTGAGAAATGTGCTTTTGGTATGCCTGTTTCGGATTATTTAGAGCACCATACCTCTTCTGAGGACATCAAGATGTATCCTGCCAAAGTTGACTTTATTCTGTCTTGCACCCTTCCTCTGGTCCAACTCCTGTCTCTGTCTTGTAACCTGAAAACTTTGTCTCCCCCACATTTACTACAGGCCTTGATTAATGTGGTGATGAGAGGACACATTCCTAACTTCATCAAGTGAATCTGTTCACAGTAGCAAGACTTATATGTGTGGGCTCAGTTAGATCCACCTTCTTCCTTTTCCTGGAAATGGGGAGACTTACATTCCTCTTTCCCTCAAGGAGGAGACAATTGGAATTCTACCACAAAAGCATGTTGGTGGGCCATTTTGGCATATTTAAGACTACCCAATTCCACTCCTGAATTTTCAGTGGCTTTTGTCTGAGCAGACGTCAAAGCCCGTTTGTTATACCTGCCACCGTGCCAAGCCCTTAATGTAGAAACCTGTCAATCTATTGCACCCTTGCCATTTCTCACAGGGAACTTGGGAGTGGTCTTACTGGATTTTATTACTGGCCTCCCATCTGTCAGACCTTGACACTGTATCACAGATGGTTAATTTCATCCCATGTTGAGCCTCCTCTCTACCAAATACCACTTGATCATTCATCAGTCGTGTCTGGCATCAAGGCATGACCAGTCATCTTATCTTGGATAGAGGTACTTAGTTCATAGCCTATTTTTGGAGGGGTGTTATTATGCTTTATTTCTCATCAGCACATTACCCATAATCTAGTGGTGAAGCAAAAAGGAGAGATGTATTCTGGAACAGTATAAAAGAGGTTCTCCCCGAGATTCAAACAGCCCCCACCCTACTGGTATTTTGAAGGGCCCTGAAAATGTGGATCTTCGTCCAGGCCTTTGGTGAGGATGATTGACATGACTTTTCTTCCTTTCCCTTGTCTCCATCCAGGTTTGTTTTCTTTACCATCTTGTTTCCTTGTTTTGTGTTTTTTTGTATTGTTATTTGTTTTTAAATGTTTTTAACAGTTTGTAACTGTCCAGAGTCGCTGGAAGTCAGGTGGCAAATTTAAGTAGTAGTAGTAGTAGTAGTAAGAATAATATTAATAATAATAATAATAATAATAATAATAACAACAACAACAACTATCTAAGCTACCAGCAAGATAACTGCCTATGGTTGAGTTAGGATATAACAGTTTTATCAATTCTACTTACAGATCACATTTTCAGACACGATATGGTTGTTACCTATAGCTGGACTCTGCCCCAGCCTCTCCCATCCCTGAAGCTATTCATTTTCTACAGGAACCTCAGGCAGTGCATCAGTTCCTTGGAAAACAGCTGGATCTTGTTTTCTGCCTGCAACTTCATCCAGTATGAAAATAAACCCAGTTTTCCCCCTTTTATTTCTGGTCCTTGAATCCCCTCCATGCCACTTCTATTCCTCTGTCCCATCTTCCTCTCCAATCTCAGCTGGGGGAGGAAAAATACAAGGTGGAATATATTTTGGATTCCGGATGCAGAAAGGAAAAATTGGAACCCTTGATCCACTGGAAGGAATACCCGGACAGAGCCCAGGAAGCAGCAGAAAATATCCATGCCGCCCAAAACCTGCAAAAGTCCAAGCCTCCTAAACGGCCTTCCAATTTGCCTAAAGCACCTACTGATTCTTCAGACTCTGAGGTGGGGGGCGGGAGGGGGGTTGGCACTCCTTGGGACCACAAAAGAAAAGTGTAGGATTGACTGCCTACAAGAATCCTGTCCTGTCCCAGCTTGGCTTTCTTGCCTGATTTCCTTCCCTGCCTGCTCATCTGCCTCTGATTCTGGGGTTGATGGTTGATGATATGGACACTCTTCCATCTTCCTCCCCCACTCCAGAAGCTGGGGGTAGGGATTTCCTGACAAGAAAGTTGAAGTGTCAGAACACCCCCTGCTTGCAGTTTCCTGTGGAGGAGATACTGATTTTAGGAGGAGAAAAGGAGTGGACAATATTTGTCATCTTATTTCCTCTAGGAGAGAATGGAGAAAAGTTTTGCCATCTCCGCAACTGCACAGAGGGCGTCTATGGGAGAATCACAGCTTCTTCCTGAGCTGGCTGTGAAGGAAGAAGGGGTGAAGTGGGAAACTCCAAGTTCCTTTACAAGGGAATGGGAAATGGTCTTGAAAAGGGGGTGGTGCAATAAGAGTTAATTCTCACACAAAGAAAAGCAACATGATAATACATCTGACAATTGCCAAAAAAGGGACAGATGGAAGCTGGGCTTCCTTCCCTAAAGGGGAGGGGGGGGGGTGTTAATTCATCTCATTGCATAGGGCAGGCAAGAGAAAGAGGATCCAAAAATATTTAAATTTTAATTCTATATATAGGATTTGCTTTATATACAGCAGTTGCTGGAATTCTTTCATAATGGCTATTTAGCTTCTCTACAATTAAATTCTTTATCAAAAGTTCCTCAATTCTTGTGTACCTGTTAATTGTCTGGCTTGCTGAGAGGCAGGGAGGGGGATTGAGGAGCCCGACAATTTATGTTTTGTATCATTTTATTTGATTTGTATTTTCTTCTGCTGCTACTGTTTTTGCATTAAGTATTGCTGCAAGGGAACAGCAGTGCAGGCAATGAGTAGTCATGGCAGGCAGCACCAAGAAGTGCCCCCTGCAGTACCCAAAATGGCACAGGAACAGGAAGAGTGTTTCTCCAAACCCAACATTATACAAGCAATAAAAATAATGGCCATGTGAAACCCCTTGTCAGTGGAAGCAGTGGAAAGCCCCTCATGTACTCATTGGTGACTGAACCAGCAATATTCAGTTGGCAGAACCCAGCTCTCTTTCTCAGTTTAAATCAATCTTCTGTGCAGCATAAAAAATGCTACTCTTGCTACTCTGTGCAGCACAAAGAATGTATTTTTAACCACAGATCTAGCACTCTTGATAAGCACTAAATTTGGGTCTATTAGGAGGCTGCCTAAGAGCTGACAAACACTTTGGAAAGCACTGCTCAGGCACAATGTGGGCTAATGCCTCTGTGGAAGCCAGTTGTCCATCCTTCCCTGCAACTCAGCCAAAATGGCCATGGAGAAAGCAAGTGCACCCACAGCAGCCCAACATGGCCCATAGGAACTGGCCAGATCCCACTCCTGGCCACATTAGCAACTATGTTGTCAATGAAGCATTCTAGATTGTGTTCATGATAAAAACGATGTCAGGAGAAGACAGAATACATTATTGTACAAGTGAAACAGCTAAAGATTTTAAGATGAAACTCTCCACTGTGGGCTGGGATATGATAAAGGCAACATCATGAGGACATGTCATACAAAAATGGTTACCGGGGCATGCTCGTGTTGCAGTTAGGCAGACTTGAGGATAAGCCCATAGTGTGGGGCAAATGGCTGTCTGAGATTCTTCTTTTTCAGTCTCTCTGCAGGTACTAGAAAACCCCCAGCTTTCTGTCCACTTCTGTAATTGGCTGCTATACTTGCTTATTAACAGCGAAGTCCCCAGTCTGTCTTTTGAAAGAGGAATTGTCAAGTGGGAGTGTTATTAGGAAAATTCATAGCTGTTTAATGAGGGACTGAGAGTGAAGTTACATGTGATGTGCACTCAAACAATTCTTTCTCTGGAACCTCTTTTTTTAAATAATGAAAAGCAGATACAAATATCATCTCTATCATAAGCTCAGTAGGTAGATTTAAGCAAGTTACCACTACTCATCCTATTTCAGAGAGTTTCCATAATCACTACTGAATGACTGTATATATAAGCCTTCTAAACCACTGATAAATGCTGTTTATGAGTAGCAGTTGTAGTGTTTTTGGGAGCTGATGTAGACAATCCTCTACAAATACAATGTGCAGAATTCAGATTTGTGGGAATTGCTTTATTTTTTAACCTGACTCCCAAGATACATCAGTTGGAGTCATTGCAAAATAGTCATACAGATATATAGATATAGAATTAAGGAACAAAGTGCCTCTGCGCATATCCATGCTCAGCCCAAGGATAGTTTTCAGATCCATAATTGGGCTTTATAACCCTGTCATTACAAAAATTCAGACATGCTTTTTTTTAAAAAAAGTTTTCTTTGTTTCAGCAATCTTTTTTTTTTTCTGGGCTAGGGTCATTTGTTTTGTTACGGTTCAGGAACTGGGGGACAAAAATCCCAATGTTCTACTGCAAATAGCAAAAGATTTATTGATAGGTGCAGATTTACCTTCTGATCACATCTGCCTTGACTTACTAAGGCCTAGATTGACCCTTCAGATATTAAATTATGTGCCTGCTTGGCTCATGGTCATTACTCCATACTTTGTTGATGGAAGAAACAGGCTGAATGTTTGAAAATGGGCCAAGCACCATGTGGTGGTGCTGCTGCTCTCCAGTCTGGGCTAGGACCAATATTTTTATTCTAGAATACAGGCTTAGTGGATTTTTTCCAAGCACGGTTTACCAGTTACTCTGTATATCCTGCTTTTCCCTAGGGTTTCTTTCAGAGAGTCATTTAGCAAACTGATGCCTAGCAATACTCCTCCTCTCACAATATTTAAATCTGTTTGGGGCAGCAGACTAGCAAAAGGTGGAGTAATTGATTTTATTTTTAAAAAATGCTGTTTTACCACTTATGTAGATGCAGTGCTTATTAACATTTAGGAGCAATCTATCCTGCAACTTGTACATGCTTACTGAGGATTTGGTTAAGAATTGTAGCCTGTGTTCTCGATGCTGTGGCTGCACATATGACCCCATGGGAAACTTGAGACTGAGTGACATCCCTTTTGAACAGATGGTATCTGGAGAGAGGAGATGTTGCTCCAAAAAAGTTGGGCAGGAGAGAGAGGAGTGCAAGGACATGAAAAGTCTTATACCTAACACAGATGAATTATATTCATGATCTGGCCTGTAACTCCTATAATACCTTGTGCACGTTGGCTGAGGTTGATGGGATTTGCAGCCCAACATAATTGGAGGGCAGGCATTGTGAAAGGCTGCTCTAGATCATCCCAACTTTTACATCAGATAATAATATAAACAATTATTTCCAGTTAGGAGAACTTCAACCTCTTTCAGCTCAGCCTCCCCAGTTTAATTTATCCAGAATAACCAATGGCCAGCCTCTCTCTAGGCAGCAGAAATGGGGCCCCTCCCTTCAGTTCTGCAGATGAGTGTGCGGGAATTGGTTGCATGCTGCCTGGCAGGGAAGGAGCCAGCTTGTCTGGTATTGATTAATTTTACCCAGTTTCATGTGAAGCTTTTAGACCTGGGTAGTGTCTCAAGGAAGGGGGAGTGAAGAAGGGAAGACCGTGGTAATGGGAGGTCAACTGAGGTTAAGCTTAGGATTCAAGAGCACCACGGTTCTGTAACATGGGACAACGGGTGAGATAAAGATGTCAGATGGACTTAAAAGAGGAGAAGAGGCTAATTCACATACCAGACCATGCAGGGCTGAATCTCTTCAGGCTTTACCAAGAGTAGGGCAACTTATATGCAAAGCGATTTGGGCTGAATTCCAACAGAGTCAGGATTCCATTCCTGTCTCCCCTCACTCCTACACACAGGAAAAGCCCTCTCTCCCCCTTCCCATATGATCCTAGCTTTTCAGTGATGAAGGTGCCTGATAAATGGGTAGAATAACTTTTTGTCTTGAGGTATTTTTAAACAATTTTAAAGGGATTATGAAGCTGCCTCCAGTTTAACATACTCTGTTCTGGAGGGGACGGCTGTATGGAATTAGAATTACTTTTTATTGTTTCCATATATGCAATTTGTTACAGTTTTTTTAAGGCAATTTAGATAGTCTATATACATCTAAGGTAACCTAGTCTAATATTCCTTAGGTCAGTTAGCCCATATGTCCATGTATCTTCCAGACAGGGAAAGGCTCTGAGAAGGGATCAAGTTGACCCACTCAATCCATCAACAAGATTGATGATAGTGGCTTACAAAAGGGATCCTTTCCCATGTTTTCTGTCACTCAGGGAACGGTCAGAGCAAAAAAGTACATGCCACTGCCCAAAGGGATTGGTTTTGTTTCTTTGTGCTGGGAGAGAGATCTGCTTTCATGGAAGAAGAGCCCAAACTCCTTAGTCTCCCAGCTTCTGTTTCCCCACTGAAGGAGCATGTTGGCTTTCCTGGGCAAAGGAACCCAAAGCAGCAGTCTTGCATACCAGTATCAGTAGCCTTAAATGGGGCACAAAGACTGGAGAACAATACCAGCTTATTTTCCTTCTATTTCTTTGAAGAGGAATAAGGGATGTTTTGGTGTGAAGCTAGTGGTAGAACAATGCACGGAGTCCCCCTTGATGTCGAGCGTGAAGTGGTAAGGCCTTGTAAATAAATAATAGTCTTTGACTGAAAAGGGTGAAAAGAGTTAGAGTTGATTGACTGGTGATTGCTGGATATAAACACGACTATTCTCATAGTGTCCTTTCTAAAGTGATCTGAAATGGAGGGAGAGCTTTGTATGAAGTGAGGTTTGAATTGGAGTAATAGGTTTTATGGACAAGTAGACTAGTCATCTGGAAGTCCTCTAACTTGGTTATGCTGACTCTGTCAGTCCTTTCTCTTCATATTTTCTCAGTTTGGTTTGGTTAAACTGAAACATGATTGTTTATTCTTCATCAATGTATCTTTACATACACAGTACAGTATTCTGGGCAGGGTTTTGAGGTTGCCTGTGACTTTGATTTCTTGTTTTTTCCTCCCCTTTTAGGCTATTTTCTGATCATTAGAATGCACGATATCCATATTACCATCAGTCCAGCACCAGCACAAGCTATTCTCATATGCCTTGTGTATTTTGCTGCAGGGAAGCAGTATTCCTGTTTAGCATTTTGTTTTAAATTAGATAAGTGTTCTTGGAAAGGTATATCCCTTTGTGTGTGCATGTGTTGTACATGTGTTTATTTATTTATAGGGCTTAAATGCTGTAACCAATTATGAGAGGTTTACGTATCCTATTTACCTAAATAAGTTTAAAAAGTACAAAACAAATGTCAGAGGAAAAAAGAATAAAACTCTTCATTCATTAATCTCCAGATTATAGGAGGGAACAGCACACAACATTCCCACCCCCAAGGCCTGTTGAAAAAGTCGTTTTAATGATCTTTCTGAAACCAAGCTGGGTAGGGGCTATCCAGATCTCAGGGTAATGCTATTCCAATGTGGGGTGGGAGTGGGGGGGGGCAGCAATTTAACACTAACTGTAGTAATAGTATTAATGCTTCTATCTTATTCATCTGTTCAGATGAAGCATCTTACAATAAAAAGTGGAAGACAGTATTGAAATCACACATACACAACCCCCCCCAAAAAACCCATAATTGTGAAAAACAGCAATTATCAAAAACAGGACAACATTTTGAAGTTTTCCACTCTTGCCTAGAAGAGAATAAGGAGTTTGTGGGGAGATTCTTCCCAGAGACTGTTTCAGTGCTTCAACACTACCACTGAGAAGACCCCGTTGGTTGTACTCACTTGCTTAATCATTGTTGAAGAGTGAAAAATCTGGGGTGGATCTGAAAGGCTGATTAATATGGGAGCAGACAGTCCCTGAAACAGCCAAGGGGTAGGGAACCTCTGTGCCCTCAGATGTTGCTGAACAACAATTCCTGTCAGCTATCCAATGTAAACAGTGGAGAAAGATGCTAAGAGATGTTCAGCAGCATCTAAAAGGCTGCAGATTTATCAAGTCTTATCCAGATGATTTAAGACAAGACCATGTATAAAAGGAATTGTTTAGGAAAAAGAAAAAGCCCAAGAAATAGCAGAGCATGGTTCAGGAGGGTAGTCTTGCTTGGTATGGCTCTTCCTTTCTGCAAAATTAAAGCCTGTACACTTAAACAGTATAGTAGAGGAGGGAGCATTCAGCCTGGACAGTTTTTAAATGCAATTTTAAAAAAAATGATTGTGGGAGCCTCAAAAGTAGGGCAAAAATTGTGTTGCCCACCAGTAGAGATTATGAGCCCATCCACACAGCCTCCTTGATATGACGAAATCCCACTCACTGCTTGCTGGGGACATGTTCTCATGAGGTCACCCCATCTCATTGCCACCTCACTGCTAAGGCAGCCCAAAGACAGCTTTAAATATTTTGGTGAGAAAGAAGTGTCTTCCATGTTACATCAGGACAAGACATTCTATGTAGACAATCTAGAGCGATGGAGGACAAGGCTTGAGATGCAGTCAGGATTGGTGATCTGCTTGACTTCATTTGGTCTGGCAGGTCTGCTGTTAGACTACCCCCTTCTAGCTGCTGGGCTCTGCTGGGCCTCTTGGCCAGTCCTGTTCTGGCTGCAGGGAGAATGGAAGTACAGGTGATGCTGCCTGGTTGCCTGCCTGCCTGCCTGCCTGCCTGCCTGCCCGCCCCTTCCTTCCTTCCTTCCTTCCTTCCCTCCCTCCCTCCCTCCTGGTAGGTCACCCAATCAGGCTAAAGTGGTTGCAACCCAAAATTCCCAAAAGATAGACACTATACCCACTCAGCACTCCAGCTCACCATTTTCATTTGTGCAGTGCTTTGGAGTGTGTGGTCTGGAAGGCTTTCTGTCTGCATTGGGAATGGACAGGGGCCCTCCTCTGCATTTACTATTGTTCTTGTAAAATTAACAACACTAAATAAAATATCTGAACAATTAAAAACATCTAAACAATCAGTGATTGGATACTCAAATAATTTTGAATGATAGATCTCTCCATCTACATGTTCATAACAAACCCCTTTTCTCAGACTTCAGCTCCTCAACCTTTATTCAGCAGCTGTATCTAAGCTGTGTAAATCTGTGTAAATCTGGACGACCAATAGATGGAAGCCAAGAGATACAAAAACAGCTCACTGCCACCTAGTGGTTAATATGTGAAACCAATGACCATTTGATAATGATTTGAGAAAATTTATGTAGATGTACCTGAGAGCACCTTGCAGCTTAACAAGCCTTTCACAACATCCAATCCCCAAGAACACTCATTCAGTGGTTGCATCTGGACAACACAGATCTAAGTGACCAATATGTTGTAGTCAAGAAAGATAAACTCTTTGCTGCCATCTAGTGCCCAGTACATCAACATATTGACAACACTTGGTATTTGAATTTCAGCCAGGGGAAACCATCAACCACTCCACTTATAGTGTTGCATGGAGCAGCTGTAGGGATAGCAGTGCAGCACGATCTTGTTCCAGATGCATGGTAAGGACACACTGTGAGGACAGCAAAATTTGGGGTAATAGCAATCCGTGTCAGGGATAGCAGGAAAAAAGCATAGCAAAAGGTGCTATATGGGTATGCCCTATATCATTGTTTCCAACAGAAACTCTTGAATCACCACCTTCCACATAGTCACAATTATAGTGGCTGTGCAAGTTGGAGTTAGTAACTAAACATGTAAATTATATTTTCAGAGTGCCAGTCGTTGGTGTTCACATGCTGTGAATATGTCCTTTCCCTGCTGCAGACACACTCTTTTAGAAAAAGACATTTAGATACCAGGCAAGGAATGCATAACAACTCTGTATTTATTCCATGAAATAAAGATTAGCTGGAAAGGCTTCTGGTGGCAGACTCATGCCAGGTTTATAGAAATTGGACTAGAACTTGGTTTAGATTGTTTTTCCCACTTAGTATACGGACTGGTTAACTGAGGCAAAACATGGGTTTCAGAGGATGGAAGGCCAATTTCTACATGATGAAATTCTGATCTGAAATCAGAAAGGACAACAAAGGCACTTGAAATTAGGCACAAGGTCCCCCGTGGAAGTCCTTGACTGCCAATCTCACTAATAAAACTGGGCAGCTTGTGCATTCAACTCCCCAGAACCATTTCTCTTCCTTTCCATTTACCTCAGGGCTTCTCATCCAAATGTTTTACCTCAGCTTCTTAATTCCACTGCATTATCCACATTAGAAGAGTTGTTGGCATCAATTTTGCAAGCAAGATAGCAATCCCATCTCTAAGAGGAAACCTGGCCTCGGAAAAAGTCTTTTGTGTGTGGCCAACAATGTCCTTTCTGACAGAATCCTTTGGATCACCAGGCAGGTAATTTACAGTACAGGAGTCTGGGCCCATGCCAACTGCCGGCTGGAAAGAAATAGCCAAGGGAGACAGGACAGATGCTTCAGTCACCTCCTCATGATCCCCCTTTAACTTACAGCTTCTTGGCATCTTTGCAGATGTTTTTATAAGCAATAATGTAATGGAAACCTTCAAACACCTGGATCCACAAGTGCATAAGGAGCTTCATGATTTGGTAGTCATTAGAAATTCATCTTTTGAGCTTCCCTCACATGGTTTGTTATTGTGAAATTGGTGGCATTTTCAGTTGTCTCTAGTTACTTATCTAAAGAAAGCCAGCTCTGATGTTCAAAGATGGCAGCTTTATAACTTCGACAATTTACTGACAATGCAAACAGAAGTTTGTGATTATTTTCATCCCATACCTCCCCACAGTGTCAATTTGGTCAGAACAGGCACAGTTTAGGCAGAATCATCCCACCTAAAAACCTGGCCTAGAAAATCCTGTTGATGGTATTTATTTATTTATTTTGGTGCCTTTGAGTCAGTGTTGACTCCTGGCAACTGCCTGGACATGTCCCTGCAGTTTTCTTGGCAAGATTTCAGAAGTGGTTTGTCCTTGCCTTCTTCCCAGGGCTGAGAGAGAGTGACTGGCCCAAGGTTTCCCAACTGGCTTTGTGCCTCAGGTGGGACTAGAACTGGCAGTCACCCAGATTCTAGCCTGGTGCCTTAACCGCTACACTAAACTGGCTCTCTGCTGTTATTTTAGCAGGTGGTATATGCTTCAGTAGGATGAGGGCAACAAATATGAACTTTCTAACCTCCACCTCCTTCTATATTCCTCTTTGGGAAGGTCAAGGCTTCTTCCCTCAGCTAGCTAAGGTCTACAGTATGTGCTATTTACTCTTGCCAGGTTTCCATGTGAGCAAGCATTATTCTGCACCATTGTGGCTGGTGATGCTTTCTTTGCCTATTAGGTTCTGGCTGCTGTGCCCACTTTGGGATTTCCCTTCCCCTGGAGCTGGTGGCACTTGCCGAATGTGGTATTCCTAGGCTATCTACGGTAAAGACTGTAAGGTACTGGGGAGTGGGGCAAGCAAGCCAGCTGATCAGGTTTATTTGTTCGTTCATTTGTTTGTTTGTTTGTTTGTTTATTCATTCAGTTTATATAGCTGCCCATCTCAGATCAGTGACTCTGGGCTGGGCTGTCTTCCACTTATGCTATTTCAGCATCACACAGGTCTGGTGCGCAGCTTCTGCTTTCTTTGACAGCAGCCAAAGCCAAGGATTAAGAAAGCCAAGGAAAGGATGGTGAGGTGAGCTGCCTCATCCTTATGGGGTCAGCATTTTTAAAATGTTTCTTCTCCTTTATTTAGGAGCAATCCTGCATCCCTAAAATAACTTTCCAAATCCTGGCACCACTTTGCTTCTTCTCTTTTCCCCTTCTTATTTCTACCTGGGTGTGTTGCCTCAAAGGAAAATTGGCAGGCTTCAGCCCACTAAAATCTATGCTCCAGTCACAATCTGATGAAAAATAAACTCTTTGTGATACCTACTGATGCTAAGAATGTGACTACCCACTAGAGGCAGATAGAGCTTAAAACTGCTTATCTTTAACTGGATGGGTGACCTGAAGAAATGGGTGGGACTTGTTTCCCTGAGCTGGCATCTAGTGTAATTGTTTGCCCTCTGAAGAGGAGTATTCAGCCTAAGAAAATATCCATCACCCAATGGCCTTATTCCCATAACATGCTTAACTAGGTAAAGTGAGGGGTTAATTGGCCTATTAATCTAACCGCAAGGGGGTTAGATTTAACCCAAAACAGACCCAGTCATGTACACAGTTAAACTAACTCCATCTACTCAATCATATTGTGGGAACACAGAAACCTAGGAAATTAATTTGTCTACATGGTCCTCCAAGAAAAAGAGCTGGAGAGAAAGTGCAGCTGAACAGCTAGCCTCTCTATTACAGAACTCAGTGCCAGAGCCTGGCAGCAAAGTCCAACTTCCCAAATATTAATCTGTTGCAGCAGCTAAGCCTTTCCTGCTGCTGTGGCTTGCTTGACCAAGGGGAATGGGCTAATGAATTTGAGACCCCTTGCCAGTGCTTTGCTGGTACAAGAGCTCAAAAACATACCAGGCATTTTCTGGAGAAAGCAGACAAACTTCATATTCCTACAGTAGCTGCTTCCTCCTCCTCCTCCTCCTGAGTCAGTTTTTCCCGACTGCTCAATTAAAATACTACCTGTACATCCTTGAGTTATAAGAAAACTATGGCTGCTTAAATTTGCTGTCCCCATTTCCAATCCCCTTCTTGCCTCTATTACCTCTGTTCAGACCATAGCCAATGATGCTCTGATTTTGCATATGCAGCTTGCGATAAGCAAAACAATTGGTTGATTCCTCTGGCTTTGCTGTTTTCCTTCTTCTGCATGTCACAGCCAGTGAGAAAAACATCTGCCAATCATAGGGCCACAGTAAGAAAAGAATGGATTTGGATACAGAATTGTGTGTTCCATCTCCAAGCCCTTTCCCGTACCCTTTCCTACACCACGTTCTGCCATAAGGAAAGCCTAAACAAGGTTTTTAAAAGTCAAGAAGAAAACTTGAGTCACACACAGCACTTTTACTTACAAGAGTTATCCCTTCCTTCCCTTGCCCCCTTCCTTTATATAGGCAAGAAATGCTGACTTGCCAGTTCCTCTGTACAGAGGCAAAAGAGCGGAGGTTGGTCCTCTCATTCCCATTGTGCTATTTGTGGGCTCATCCACACAGCCTCCTTGCCCTGGCTTGAGGACACCCCTGTTACTTTTAGTTGTGGACACGTTCTCATAATGGAACCTCCATCTACTAGGCTGAAGCCAGGTGGTCTGGCTTGAAAGTAGCATTTTCCCTGGGAAAGTGGAAGGAAACCTCCCTTATGGACATTTAAGTCACATGGAAGAAGAGCCTTTGGAGGACAGCAGTCTGCTCAGGTCCTGTTGATCCACTGCAGGACCACCTTCTACACTGGCTGTTGGGCTCTGAGTCTCCATGGCCATATGCTTTGGCTGCCAGAGTGTCAGGCCCAGCCCAAGAACAATGGTGAAACAGTCCAGTTGAGTTAAATTCCTGTATCTGCTTACACTTTATAGACAGAATCTTGCCAGACTAAATCTTACTACTGCAACAAGTGGATATACCCTGGGAGATTCTAGGGAGCGGCTATCCTGAACCTCTTTCGC
Organism: Python bivittatus; assembly: GCF_059951505.1. NCBI lineage: Eukaryota > Metazoa > Chordata > Lepidosauria > Squamata > Pythonidae > Python > Python bivittatus. Next base: position 13,015,734 of record NW_028277035.1, on the reverse strand, counting down.
TTCCCACACTCCTCCTGCGGACTGTGTTGTCTTTTGTCTCCTTTCCCTTCCTGGAATGCACCCTCTCCCTCCTGATAGCCTTGATCTCTCACATCACCCTCCTCTTCGTAGATACATTACATCGCACAGAGAGAGCAGAACCTCATCCAGCAACCATGTTTTATGTGTAAGTGTGTGTGATTTGGTGGAAGGCCAAATTCTAGTCTTCCATGTGATTGATAATTCCTTTCATGTATGAGCATCACAACTGACTGACACACCTCATTGCCAAGGTGTGGCAAGGGGATGCTGTGAGGGCTGCACTTTTTTTTATGTACTTTCTTCCCATATTAAGAATGGGACCTTGCTTGCTCTGTGGATGACCCTTAGTCTTGCACTAAACTGATAAGAGCCACAGTGTTCTGGCACTGTACTGGCTGAGCAGTCTGCTTTGGTCCTACCCACTGCTACTCACTTGATGCCTCCAATGTAAGGGGCAGCAAAACATAACTGATTTTACATCTTGGGGCTGCTGTTGGATGGTACTGATTATTCATTCAGAGGAAAAGACTAATGGTGGTGTTGCACTCTCCAGCTGGAAATGAGATGAAGGCAATGTCCTTGGATCATAGCAGGAAAAATGGTATTGTCAAGTCATGTTTGCACCATGATTAGGGACAAGGGGGAAAGGCCTTAAACGTGACTGCATGCCACCACAATCATCAGTGAAGAGATTTCACTGGATTAATGGTTGACTGAGTTTTATGCAAGCTTTAAAAAGTCCATTTAACATAGTTTACATGGGGGGGTGGGGAGAAAGAGATACACTGATTTATTTTTAGGATGATTGGGGCGGATAGAGAGAAACAGAAATATTAAATTCATCCATTTCAGATTAGATAAGTTACTAGAAGGACAGGTTACAGGTTGAAGAAATGTAATCTTTTCAAAAAATGAATACAGTAAGTGCCTTATCTGGAATCAGATCTGCTTTGTTCCGTCAGTGTCCATTGTGGACTTTCCTGAATGACCTCAGTGTCCCCCTCTCTTTGCCAGCCCTTCTGTAGTGGAAGAGCTGGGGATTTGAACCCAGGACTTTCTATCTCCAAATCGCATATTCTTGCTAGAGAGCTTTCTATTTGGTGAGCTGGAATTTATTTTTGGGCAGGAACTTTAAAGTAGTGATTTTTTTTTTTTTTTTTGGTTTTAAGGAAGTAGATCCTAGTTCTGCTTAAGTGCTGGGCTTAAAGGCATATCATTCAGAATGGTATTTTATTTTCAGAAATGACTTTAATGATCCAGGCAATTTGTTTTCTTATGCAGAACAATATTTTGTTTCAAAATCTGCTTAAATGCTCATCCTTGGTTACCCAAAATAGCACTGTATTTTTAAAACCTTATTGTACCACTATATATCATGGTGAACATCAGGAAACTACATTTAGTTCCTCAGATTATAAAGAATTCATATAGTGAATAAGGAATTCATATAGTGAGATTTCAGTGCAATGGACTTTGTATATCATGGACTCAATTCCACTGAAATTTACATCACTGATGTCATGATGCAAATAGCACTGTTGCTCATCTTTTGGGCTTCAGGCACCGATTGCTTGCTTCCTTCAACTTCTTGTCACTACTGCCACTGGCAGTGCATAAGATAAAAGGCTAAGAGCTCATCCTTAGTGTTAAATGAAAACTGATATTGGGGATGATGGCTTAAAAGGACTCCCCCAGAACCTAGTAATAACTGTAACAAAATCATTGTGGCAATGAAGAACAAGAGGATCCCTCCCCCATAATCTCCTTTTCACTATGTTTTAGGAAAATGGGAGCTGAGCATGTTCCTGCTTCTCTTCCTTCTGTTGTTTTCCCAAGTCACTTTGGAGCCTTGTGGAAGGGAGCAGTTTGACATGCCCAGATGTGGCATTCCAAATAAGGGAATTTAGGGGAGAGAGAGAGAGAGTCCTTCCCCTCGTACCCCTATATTCAATTGCCAGCTGTTCCACTTAATGCTGTTGCTTCTTCACCTCTGGGCTTCAGGTCCTGCTCGCTCACTCCCATCTCACCATCAGCTCTGCTCTTCCCTTCTCACTGCTTCCATGGTCAGCTGCATCCTCTGGTTGTCTTCATCAGCAAGAGATCGGCAGTGGTCCTTCCCAGTGGTGAAGAGGGTGGGGTGATAGCTTTGCCAGGATGGGGTGGTCAGCATGGCCTTCTTGGGACTGGGGAGGAGCAGGCACAGCTGCTGCTAAGGGGGAATGGGGAGAAGAGGACAAGCAGCTGTGAAGGCAAGCCTAGTATGGGGCCCTTTCAGCCTCTTCCTCTTCTGCTTTTCCATCTTTTTTTTTTTTTTTTGCAAACCAGGGTTGAGCTTCCAGTAAGACAAACTGATGAAGAGATACTGTTTTCCCAAATGGACACCATTTCTATCCTCTCATCCCAGTAGCGTCATTTTGGATCATGATGCACATCACCACCATGACAAACTCTCTGATTTAATGGACAGTGTGGAATAACAGATACCCCCCCCCCCATTATTGCATTAAAATGAGGTTTTACAGGACAGCCATCCAGAAAAAGAACCATGTTTTTTGTGAAACATGTGCCTATGACTCTTCCATATCCCAAGGTGCATAATTCAAACCCATATTTAATGTAAAAAGAGTTTAACATTAAGAGCACTGAGCTCTTAGTCAAATGAACACAATTAGTAATGAAGCATTGAACATAGAGCTAGTTTTTCCAAAATTTTTAAAAACTGAAGCTCAGTTAGCAAATGTAAATTAATAAGATAGATGGAATATTTCCAGAAATGAAGTAGCTAAGAAATATGTATCCAGATATGCAAAAGGCAGTTACCTTAGCTATTTATTCAGAAGACAACAGTCACAGAATTCTGGTGATTAAAAACTCACACATACACTTTTCATTGAGTATAGTTCTGGACATTTTTGAAGATTCAGTTAGGAATCACCTTATGGATGTGACCACAGCAAACTATGCAGATGTTGAAAGTACTGAAAAGGCCATTGAAAAAATGTACCTGATTCTGGACTAAACCTATGTGAATTTAATCTCAGACAATGCCTCTCAATGATTGGCAGGCAAAGTGGAGTTCTGAAGCTTCTAAAAAAGAAATGAAATGGTGTGAAAATGCACGGTGTTGGTTGTGCATGCCACTTAGCATACCTAGCAGCAAAATATGGGCAAGTGCTCTTTTCTTTGATCCTCTCATTATATAGATGTATTTCTTGCTTAAGTTGAGGTATAGATTGCTCCCACAGGGCTTCAGCCCCAACCCTCATTCATGGAGTCCTACCTTTGGTGGGATATACCTTCACTGGTCATGCGATTCCATGCCAGAGTGATTGGGGCCTCAGAGCTTATGTGTTTTAGTTCCAGTCTGGCATTGTTCTTTTTATTCTGAAAAAAAGACAGTTTGGGGAAGACAGCCACGTTTTTGCAGCTGCATCCAGTTTGTAGGCAGGAAACAAGGGGAGGTAATAAAGGAGGCAGAGGAGATTGGCTTGAACTCTGCAATCCTATATTGTTGCACTGGCTGCCTACTCATTTCCTCCCCTCCCCCCAAATCTTAAGCTGTAAGGCAACATGCTGGATGCAGTTTGGAAGATGACTGGAGTGCAAGTGATGTGGGAAGAATGCATCAGCAAAGACAATGGCCTTGAGGTGAGAATAATAATTCAGGGATGACAATTGCCAAAATGTGGCATTCTTCATTATTTAGATATCGTCCTTGGTTTGGACTTGTGGAAGGCTGGTCTTGGCTCTATTTCTTTAAGGCTGAAGGGCTAGAATATATGCTGGTGGTGAAGCAATGAGCAAAAATAAATATAACTTTGTATGCCATGTTCCTATTTCTGTTCCTGACATATTGCAGGAGTGTCTCCCTAAATCTAAAAGGCGTGGGAGCTGGTTATCTTAAAGACCTCCTTTCCCCATAGGTATCTATCCTTTAGGCCCACAACGCCAGCTACTTGGTTGTGCTGTTCAGTGTATGCTGTTCCTGCTTGCATCTTACACCCTGGCACTATGTGTTGGACTGTCTCTGAGGCCTCTCTGCGCAGTCTGCACCTTGGGTCCTGTCTAGTGTGGTAGACCCCTGCTTCTATGGATCCGGTGCTTAGTGCCTGTTCTTGGGCTGCTATCATCAGTGCCTCAGTGCTGTCTTTTAGCCCAGCCCTTTCCAGCCATTGGTAGGATTTCCCAATGTCAGCCACCTCAGCTGCCTGTCAATGGTACATCCCATGCAGGGGCTTGTCTTGCCACGGTACTTCCTCCACTTGAACTTCCTCCCATGTCTGCTGCTGCCTCAGGCATTCTCTTAGCAGCTCATCTTTGGGTCCCATCTTAGTGATGTACTCCTGGATGCTCTGGGTTTCATCCAGGACAGTGGCTTTGACACTCATCAGACCCCACCTGCCCTCTTTGCGGCTGGTGTACAATCTCTGGGTGTTGGACTTGGGGTGGAAACCTCTGTACATTGTGAGGAGCTTCTGGGTCTTCACATCGGCAGCCTCCATGTCCTCCTTTGGCCAGCTCACTATACCGGCAGGGTATGTGTTGATGGCATGGATCTTGTTCTTCCCATTGAGTTGGCTCTTCAGGACCTGTCTTCTCCTTTGGTGGTACTTGGATGTTGCTGTCTTCTTTGCCTCCTCATCGTGGTTCCTATGTGACTGTGGGATACCAAGTGTGATGGAATGGGATTATGAAGGCCAGGCTTAGGGAGATAAGCATGTTCTTAGCCCCCAGCAAGAGCGTAGGAAGTTCAAGAAGATGAGGCTGGCACCTCCCTAAGGAATTCACAATGTTGTGGCTGGCTGGCTTGGAAACTAGGGTTCAGTCTGGGGAGATTTTCTGTCTGGAGGTTGTAGCTAATAAATGCAACAGAACTGTATTTGCACTGTCTCTTGGAGTTCTTTGGGCTGAACCTGACATCAAGGTATTTGTAGCTGGTCTCTATGTCTGCTATATGGCCCACTGGTAGTTCCACCCCATTGATCTTAACTACCTTCCCTCTCTTTACTATCATCCTGCCACACTTCTCCAGTCCGAATGACATCCCAATGTCCTCACTGTAGATCTGTGTCAGGTGGATCAGTGAGTCGATGTCTCATTCGCTCTTAGCATACAGCTTGATGTCATCCATGTAGAGGAGGTGGCTGATGGTGATTCCACTCTTGAACTTGTACCCGTATCCAGTTCTCGTGATTATCTGGCTGAGGGGGTTTAAACCTATGCAGAACAGCAGCGGGGACAGTGCATCACCTTGGTATATGCCGCACTTGATGGCCACTTGTGCGAGCTGCCTTGAGTTGACTTCCAGTGTTGTCTTCCACAGTCCCACTGAGTTCTTGAGGAAGGTCCTTAGTGTCCTGTTGACTTTGTATCACGCCAGGCATTCGCAGATCCATGTGCATGGCATTGAATCATAGGCTTTCCTGTAGTCCATCCAGGCTGTGCTCAGATTGGTCTGCCTAGACCTTGAGTCTTGGGTGACTGCTGTATCTATGAGCAACTGGTGTTTTGAGCCTCTGGTGTTGTTCCCAATGCCCTTCTGAGCTGTGCTCATGTACTAGCCCATATGGTCTTGTAGCTTGGTGGCTATGATGCCTAATAGAACTTTCCATGTTGTGGGGAGGCAGGTTATTGGCCGGTAGTTGGATGGTGCTGTTCCCTTTCAGTAGCCGAGTCTTATCCTTAATCTCCACACCCTTCTGTAGTTCCAGCAGCTGACTGGCTTCTCTCCGAGTTCCCTTGATCTTAGCCTCCAACCTCATTTTCCAGGGGGGATATGTACTGCTGTTCTTCTTAATCCTGTAGTCAAGCATCTCCAGGATTACAGTGGCTGCAGCATATACCAGTTCATTGGTTTGAGTTATGGTGGTAGTAGGGATTGTCGTGAGGGCTCTATTGGCATCTTCTAGCATACTATTTGATGGTACTTCTCCACTGAGCCTTGGTGATCAGTCTCGAGGGTTGACTGTAGCTAGTTTATCCATGATCTTATACCTCATATTAGCTGCTATGCTCTGTAATAGAAGGGGTGGCAGTGATGTTCCAGCTTCAGGTGTTGGCTGCACATCCGGTTGTTCTTCCAGGTCTGTGTGAGTCTGGTTTGTAATGTGTAGTTGGTCTATCTCAAGTTGCAAGAGCAGCTTCCTTTTCACTATGTTGAAGCGCTGGGTAACTAGCTGTTTCTCAGTTAGTATGGATGTAGGTCTTCTATGTTTCATATATCCCCTCTCATTAGGTCTACTGTTGTAGTAGCATTCCATCAGTTCCAAGTTCTCTTGTCTTGTCCATGTATGGTTTGTTCCAGTAGCCCACTTATTGTTAAATTGTCCTGGTTCCCCAACGTCTGACACGGACCTTGTTAATCCAGGCAATGTCCGAGTAGGCATGACTCTCTTAGTTTGTGTCACTCTCCTATTTGAGGTAGGCAGGTGAAGTGTTAGGGGGTCTTTGCCCAAGGACCCTACTGGTAAGGTAGGTACCAGCTGGGATTTGAACCCTGGTCTCCTGCATCAAAGGTGGTGCTCTAACCACTATGCTATATATATACACCACAACAAATGGAACATAATGAGGATCTTAACTCTCTCATTCCCTATTTTTATTGGTGCAATCAACCTGCAGTGAGCAAACTGAAGAAAAATGTACCTAAAGTGGCAGAGTAAGGTTCATTCCCCTTATGTTAAAACACACAAACACACACACACTCCACTCAGTATCTGAATGGTATGCCTTGAAAAAGACTGCTCCATCACATTCTTTAATTTTTTAGAGTGCACTTTTGCTAAGATACTGCGGATCCAGAATTACATGTTTCCTGCCTTGGTAGCAGTTGCCTGAATATTATCTGGTACTGAATACAGTATCTTATATGTTAAGCTTCTCAGCGCTACCTGTTTTGAAATTGCTTAGACTGTGTGTCCCATCAATGAGAATTAGTTCCAGTGGACACTTATGGGTTTGCATTGTTAATATGTTACCCTCCACAATATTTGTCACCCTCAACAGAATTGCCAAAACAGTTCAGCAGATCACCTCAATTCATCACTTCATACCCAACACACCGCAGCACAATTCAAAACATCTATATATGTGTCAGTGTTTTGGAGCAATGTTTCTCAACCTCAGTTACTTTAAGATGTATGGACTTCAACTCCCAGAACTCCCCAGCCAACATTCATTCATTCATTCATTCATTCATTCATTCATTCATTCATTCATTCATTCATTCATTCATCATATTTATATAGCTGCCCATCACACACAAAGTGACTCTGGCCGGCATAAAGCAATTAACATGCCACATCTTAAAGTGGCTGAGGTTGAGAAACCCCGTTTTGGATGTTCAAAATGTAACCAAAGGAAGCATCAGGAAAAATGATGTTCCAAAGAGTCTAACTGCTTGTATTTTTGGCTTGCCCCCCCCGCCCCCGCCTGCCAGCCAGTACAATTATATCTCCCAAACTGATTTCAGGGGTAACAATTTGATTCATCCACAGTTTCAGGTTCATGCTAATTACACCTGATTTGCATTATTTGAATCGTTCAGGTATTTCTTGCTAGGGAAAGAAGTTGCAGCTGCTCGGCATCTCATTGGCATGCCATAGTATCATTTAATTATAGCAGTTTGAATCTCTGTGGTTTCTCCTTGAAGGCATTAATAAGTTAGTACATCTTTGCCTAACAAAGACGTGTTGGAGGATACAGTACATATGAAGGGTGGCTGCATTGCTACACATTTCCATCGAATGGGAATTTTCTTGGTGAATGTCAAACCCACTCACTTATAGAGTTTCTCTATGCATTACTGCTGAATTGAAATTGTCTACTTCTTTTGGAAATATTTCTGAGATGAAGCTTTGTTCCCAAGCCTAGGATGACAGGAATCTATCATCCATCCATCCATCCATCCATCCATCCATCCATCCATCCATCCATCATCTATCTATTTAATAGAGGTTTGCACAGAGTTCCTCACAGGTACAGCATGTTCGCTTAGAAGCATCTTCCAATTTGGTATCTTGACAGTCATTGTAACCAAAGCAATGGTTCATGATAATTTGAAGGCTAACAGACTTCATGCAGAATCCAGTTTATCAGGTGTATCAAACATGTATAAGTATATGTGTGTGTATACATTCTCTCTCTCTCTCTCTCTCTCTCTCTCTCTCTGTGTGTGTGTTTATACACACACATATAGCCATGTACATACACACACACACACATGTATATACATGTGTGCACACAGTCATGGCTGTAGACACAGAAAAATCTAAAGAAAAAAAAAGAGAAAAATCTAAAGAGAAGAAAATTCACTCTGGCAATTATATTAAGTAAATGTAAAATAAACAGAGTGCTGACGCATATGATGACCAATAATACAAACAATGCTAAATTAATATCCCAATGAGATAAAAACCTATTCTTTTAATTCAGACCACAACAGAATTGAATTTTTTGATATAGTGCAATTCAGTGGTCATTTCCTATGAAGTATATTTGGGACTGTGGCTTTACCTTACTTGCAGGACTCCTCTCTCCAATGTCCATCTTAACTATATGGGACAGAGTTAAATGAACTATCTATATTAGGTTTCGAAAGCTTTTGATTTCCGCAAAAGTCCTTGAGAAGCATACACATTAAGGATGCATCAATGCCTAAGTAACCCAGCTTAGTCTTGTGGTTTCTTCAGCATTCAGGCTCTTCTAGGCTTCTGTCAGTTAAATTGCAGTTGAAAATCAGAATAATTGAAATGGAAGCCCAAAAGGATCTTCCATTTACTAGGACCTCTGGATTTGCTCCTTGGTGCGCATCAATTAAACAGTAACATTGCTGGAAGGAATATCTAACAAAAGTAGGCCACAGTAATGCTAGAAGGGCATTCATTGCCCTTCGTTACTAAACAATACCATCTATGCCTTTGGATTGGCACTATTTAAAAAAAATACATGTATTTATAGTACTAATTGGGTTGAAAATTTACTACTTACACTGCTGCATTATCTTTATGAGGAAGTATGTTCTAAAGCCACATCCATGTCAAATTATATATTGGAAGATAGTACAAAAAATTAGTATTACACACAACAGAATATATATGCAAACTGTTATAAACTAATGCTGACCCAATGCAGGGATACAATTCAGGGACATGTTCACCTACTGAGAAACATGCCTTCCCTTTCAAACAATTTTCCTACTCTTTTTGCAAAATAATTCAATCCACATGGGAATAAATATAAGGAGAAAAAGAGAATATGTTCCCATTGCCGAAGGAGACAAACAAAATATTGAAATTTATTTATATATACATAGATGCATACATATGTACATACATTTAGAGGCCGCCTGACTCCAGGGGATTCTGTGTGGCTTACTTCCCCATCCTGACACACACAGCATCTAGGGACGGAACATCAACAGCATCACTTGGACAGGCCAGGATTGAGATATATAATATAGCACTGGACTTTGAAGAAGCAGGATAGAGAGAGCACTGACACTTTTGAACTTTGGTGTTGGAGGAGACTTCTGAGAATACCATGGACAGCCAAGGAAATAAGCAAATGTACTGTATAGCTGAACCAATCAATCCATCCAGAATTCTTACTTAAGGCACAAAGCCAGGGTCAAAGTATCATGCTTTGGACACATTATGTGAAGACCTAGCTTTCTGGAGAAGTCTATAATGCTGGGAAAGGTGAAAAGAAAGAGAGGAAAACAATAAACAGCAACAAGGTGGATGGACTCAATTACAGCAGTGATGGGTGCATGGTTGGAAAACTTGAAGGACTAGACTGGGAACAGGTTCTCCTGGAGAAAATCTATCTACAGTATGTCATCACCAAGAATCGACACCAACTTGATGGCAAATAATCAGTTAAAAATCATAGCATACTGATGATACCAGATCCTGAATCAACAGATGATCTCACTCAGCAGTTTTTGTAGATGTTAAACAGAAGGCTTGAGAATGGCAAGCCCCAAGGCACAACCCCTTCCCACTGTCAGTACCAACTGGAACTGATCACAGAAGAAGGAGGAGAACCTCCATAATATGGGCCTCTCTCCCAGCCCCCATACAGAAGGCTGTCTCTGTATTGTACCCCAGCCTGAAACCTGACTGAAATGTGTCCAGATGATCCCCTTCTTCCAGGATCTTCTGCAGCTATATCTAACCATTTTCTTGGCAATCTTCCCTAAAAAGGGGAAGGTGGAGACTGGACAATAATTATCTAGAATCATTGGGTCCCAGCACCAGCTTCTTAAGGAGGGGGGCATACCACCATCTCCTTCAAGGCCAGAGGAACCACCCCATCTGTCAAAGGAGTCAATGGATCCAACTTCAAGTCACTTCCCAGGCAATCTTAACAACCCTGGGGAGATTTGAAGGATCCTGTGTATTTCATCAGGAGTCACAGGTTCAAACTCATTCCACATAAACCACCAAGACTGGGTCCCAGGTACAGTACCTCAACTATACTTGCCCAATTGGAGTCCAATTCTAAGCAGATCGATCGTCCTGATTTTATGCTGATATGAATTGCTCTGAAATCTAGCATAAAGAAGGGTGGCTTACTTATTTTTTAAAATTAGTCAGCCATTTTTCCCTCACTGAGTCAGTTGTGAACAGGTACTGTATGTCTCTGAATCTGCAAACTATTAAAAGCAATACAATATGGATGGATATAATCTGTGTTCATGGCTCCATTTGCATAAATATCCTACCCTGTCATATAAAACTAATAGTGCTGGATCTTTTTTAAAAAAATTACTTTTAACCCTTGTTGGCTACCCAGACTATTTGTTGAATGGGTAAAATCAACTAACTATCTAATTAAATAAGGATGAAATGCTCCACTGTGCCAATAGCCCACGTAGTTGTCCAATAGGCCAACTCTATCATTAGGGGGGTAACGTAAATGTGATAATTATTAGGAATTTAGAAAATGGCAACAAATGGTCAAAAATTAATGTATTAATCATGGTTCAGGTCTCAAAATATATTGGCCAGCCTTGAGTACCTTGTACTTGACTTAGGTGTATTTGTGGCTAGGGGAGCATTTTTGCTTTTCTACCTCAGGCAGAAAAATGTTTAGACCAGCCTACAATAAAGGTAAGGTCTCCTTCAAGTGGAACTTGACTCTTGGTGACTTTGTGGATACATCCATGTGGTCGCATGGTATGTCATTGCCTTCTATCAAGATGTTTTTCAATTTTCCAATCTAGTTTACAGCCCTACCACCAAGTACCAATCAGGCCTGATCCTAGGTAGCTACCAAGCTTTTTAAAAAATCCAAATGCAATAGTTTGGATTTGATTCTATGCATAGTGTAACATTGTGGTAGCTTCATAATTATCCTGTTTGATCCTGTTGGACATGAGGAAGTGGGCAGGGTCCTCATGACTGTCTGCTAGGCTACCTGTATATTAGATCTATGTCCATTTTGGATGGCTAAGGCCTCCCAGGATGTGAAGTGTGGTTGGGTGCTGGTGGTTGTGAATTCTTCCTTGATAGTATTGGGAAATGCTAAACATTAGTAGAGAAATGGCCTCAGTATTATTAATACATACCTACAAAACATGTCTAGAAACATGAATGGTTGAAAATGAAAATCTAATTAATTCTGAGATTTATGGTAGGCAAAAGGAATCTTTTCTCTTGGCCTAATGCTTTTTAGAAGAAATCTAAATATATAACGTACAGAAATCCAACTGGGTGCATTATAAGAGGTATGCTGTGTGACTAGGACAGGTGAACATTCTATTGACATTACAGGTAGTCCTCGCTTAACGACCATAAATGGGACCAGCAACTCCATCGCTAAGGGACACAGTTGTTAAGCAAGTCATCATGTAATCATGTCTTGCGATTTTACTACTGGCTTCTCCATTGACTCTGTTTTTCAGAATCCATCTGCAAAGCATGTAAATGGCAATCATGTGACCATGGGATGCTGCAATGTTTGTAAACATCCACTGGTTGTGAAGTGCCTGAATCTTGATCATGTGACCACAGGGTAGCTGCAATGGTTGTAAGTGTGAGGACCAGTAGTCAAGCTACTTTTTCAGCATCATCATAAATTTGAACAGTTGCTAAACAGGGCAGTCATTAAGCAAGGACTGCCTGTATAAACATAAAAAATGGGGTGATCAGCATTAGCGATTTCAGCATAACAGAGCTATTGTGGGAAAGACATAAACAATTGGATAAGCTATTTGATTGGATTGATAAGATATTTCATAGAGGTGCCAGATTATGCCATCTGCTTTGCTTGGGTCCAGTTGCTACTTGCTGTTAAATGACAAAAATAACAGCAAGTAGCAACTGGACCCAATCAAAGGTAAGACAATATTAGCAGGATCGTGGCAGAAGGAATGTGGAAAACAAACTGAGATTGCATGTTGGTAAGAAGAAAACCAATATGTGGATTAATCAGGCCCCACTGAAAGTGCATAACAGCAAGCTGTTTCCAAGAAGAGAGGTTTGACAGATCCCATCACTCACATTACTGAAGATATTTCACCCGGTGGCCTACAGCAGTAGTCTGGTCCTCTTTTTCAGCAAGTTAGAACTTCTACTTGTTTAGCCTTCCCAGTTCCTTCCTCCTACAGCAGGGTCAGGTTTTGTGTTTCAGGCAATTTTATAGTTGATGGGTCTGATTATTTGGCTTTCCTGTCCTATTTCTACTGCATCTCATTTCTTCCATATTTATATTTCCTTTCCAAGAGAAACCATAACTCTGGCAGAAAAAAAAAGAGCAAAATGAAAACAGCCTAACCTCAGCAGAAATACTTAATGACAGCCTGTATCATGTGTAATGAACCACACTCAAGATCCTGCCTTCCCAATTCTCTTATTTGTGTTCACTTCTGTTTCTTTCTTTTGAAGCCACTAGGGTTTGCAAAAATATGTTCAAAAGCCCTGAAATTCTGAAAAAGCAGAAACAAATTATTTATTGTTATCTGACGTTTTAGGACAGTTCTTGTACTTGGTCTTTCCAGCTTTCCACAGCAACCATCCTTGGAGAACAGTCAAAAGCCAGACAGAAAAGAAAACAAATGCTGGTGATTTCAAGAGTGCATGTTAAAATCTCAGAAATTATACACACTTGTATAAGTACCGAATTCTATTCTAATGTGAAAGCTTCCTTCTTTCACATTCAACAAGTTGGTTCTAGCACAGCAATTGCCTGTTGTTCTGCAGCACCCTGTAAAAGTACAAGAAGTAACTGTCTAGATTAGAAGACATAAAACATTCTGATAGAAGAGAATATATGTAGCTCAGGGTTGAACTGTGGAGTCCTTGGGGTTCTCTGAGCTTGGTTGTTTGTGCACTGAAGATGTTACCTAGTCGGGTAATGAAACGTCTGCAAGAAAACAACCAAGCTCAGAGAACCCCAAGGACTCCATAAAACATTCTTCCAAGGACATTCGTATGCTAACTGCATGTTCTGCTATAGCCTTACAGTCATTCTGAGAAATTGTTTGGAGGTTGGGTGTTCACTTCAGCCTGGAGTTTTGGTAGATATCCTAGGGATATTGGATAACTATGTGGACACAATTATCTCCTAAAAATAAGTTGTTTAGATGTACTCTTAATCATCCAGGCAAGCATTGCCAGAAAAGGACTTACCCTCTCACCTTCGCTAATGATGTAAGTTTACACTGACAGGCACATGGAACAGGGGTTTTCCACACAGAAATAGTTTAACCTCAGTGAAGCAGTAGATGCTGAAAATCTTCCCAAAATATACAATATGGGCTATTATGCAAATATTATTAAACGCTGATTTGCACTTGGTCTTGGGATATGTGTGTTCATTTTGTTGTACAAGAGCATACTGTCGTGGGTTGCAGTGGTACACAGTTAAATGCCTATTATATCTACAGTAAAAACAGGGTGTTGTGTAGAAAGACTGCCAGATATAGTAAACAAAGAAATGGTAAGCCATGTATGAAAAATTATGTACTGAAAAATTAACATATGAACATAAACATTTTGATACAATTACACTTACTTTATGGACATAATCCAACCTACATATAAACTGAATGGACACACATAATGCACTAAATCTTGGTTTGTTGTAACCACATTTGTTAACTCTATCTTATTGGCTGGTTTTATAGTAGGCTATCAAACCGCAATGACTAGTTCATGCAACATGCTAAATTAAAACCAGCAAACTTTATTCATGGCTTAGCATGATGCGTGAACCCATGTGTGAAACCACCACCACAACAAGAATACATTCAGTAATGTTTACAGTATTCAACTGCACATATATGGCCTGTGTACACAAGAAGAAATTCATGTCTTAAAAAAACTCCATTATCTGTAAAAAGCACATCCTGGGTTATGTATTAAAAGGTAATTTTATCTTCTTCCATTATTACAGTTATATCAGAAACAATTGTACTTACATCTTTTATTTTATGTGTAATTGGTAAAGGGGACGTTTAAATTGAAAATCACAACCTGAATTACGTTTAACTTAGAAAAGCAGCATTCGTTGTAGATAGAATAAATCCCCAGTACAGTACTCTGATTCATGGAGTAATAGCCATAATATTCTATAAATTAGTAGAAGGCCTATATTACTGTGTCATCAAATGAGCTCTCTGTTCTGTTTCTGAGATAAACAAGCAAAGCATTTGAGGCAGGGAACTCATCCATCCTTAGAAAAAGGCGCATTCCATTCCAGAACAACAATAATACAACAGAAGAAGTGAGTTACTAAGAAAAAACCCGCCTGGTCAGTGTGTGTACTCTATCTCATTGTTCCCTATCACTGCAATAATATTAGAAAAAAAGAACAGTTGTCACACATGTAGATTTAAGTGATTCCTGAGCTAGGGATTTCATTAAATGCAAGCAGGTTATGACAGCCATCCCCATCTTGTTTCCATCTGGAGCATGTAGTTTGGATGATGGAAATGGGTGAAGAGCACCATCTTGCAAAAGGCTGGTTTACGACTTTTGAAATGGATAGCAAATTGTAATAGGCAGGGATATCCATCTTGGAAGAACATATAATATAACAATATCCCTAATGATCACTATGTAAAACAGAAAAAGCTACAGGGAGGGAGAGGAAGAAATAGTTTCTGAAGAGATAGCAAATAGCATGCTTCAGTGACCTTTGTCTTTTCAATTCTAACCTGATTGAGATGTAATCTCAAGAGATAAATGGGGCTTGTTTTCTATTCTCAATCTTTCTCCTCCTTTTGTTGCTTCTTTCCTTCTCTCCTCTTAAAATTGTAAGCAACACAAAGTAAATGGAGGCCAATGATACACCAGTTAAAATGCCTAGGAGATCCCCAGCAGCCAGCCAGAGGCAACTGGTCTTTAACATATTTTCTGTAGATGAGGAGAAAGCCAATTTCAGTTGAATTATAGTTATGGTTTTGTTTAAGTCCCACAGGTACATACAGCCCCTCACAGTGAGCAAAGGTTGTATCACTCCTTAGCTGCCTTGTATTTGATAGTACTTTTGGCTCTGTTGTCTTCTTAAATAGCCACATCTGCTCTTCATTGTCCCTGATATATGAGATTAGTTATTTCAGTTGGAACAGCGAACACTTGAAGAAGCAATGAGGTGATTGGCACCTGATCCTGTACAAAATAATAAGGGAAATTGTTAACATCAGTCCACCCTCCCAGATGTGTTGGACAGCAAACCCCAGATTTTTTAGTTGTAGCTCCAACATCTTTGGAGAGTCAACTAAAGAAGGTTCAGTGTCTCCTGCCACCAACCAAGGAATGAGCTTGGATATTATATTCAAGGTGATCAAATTAAAATCCAATGTAAAATTTCTCTTGACCATATATCTGGCCATGTTTTATAGATACATTTTATCCTTTTTATTCTCATATGATGGTGATGTCTAGATGCAGAATTTTCTTTCACAGGGCCTTTGGAAGCTACCATGAAAGCTGCTTTCTCAGATCTGAATAGTCAGCTGGCTCAATATTCCAGTTCACCATTTCATAAATGCTCACTAGCCACAGAAGAGGCTGGGGAGCTTGAAAACCTGGACACTTAAATTTACCTTACACAGGTTAAGTTTCCATTAAGCAGACAAATAACTGCTAGAGGGCCAATTTTCACTGAGAAAACAGCTAGCCATTTTCCTAGTGTTGCAAATGCAGCCTGAATAGGTGGAGGTGATTGCTTTTATTTTATAATATTTAAAGAGCTGGAAAATACAATCTCCAAAGTCCCATCTAGTTTGGCCATTACTGTGTAGTGTGCTTTGCAATTCTTTTCCTGAAGTTATTTACTACTATACTTGTTATACTGATTTATTAGACATGGGACTCAACAGTTACATAATGTATTTTCAGCATTGTTCTCTGCTGTAAATACTTGGAAGTAGCCATATGTAGACAGTGGACTATAGGTAATTGGAGGAAAGTAGATCCAGTATTTGAGGGAAATGATCTACCCTGCATGTATATATCTTATCCTCTTGCATGTTCTGTGTATAATGTGTTAAATGTCAGAGAACATCTGGTAAGAGAAAACTTCCAGTGAGGACATGGTGAGCTAGACATCCCTGAAGCATTATGGCCAAAATCGGCAGCCAGAGGACGGATCCTGGCCAGTGAAATCTCTCCAGAGAAAGGAGAGATCATGGGATTGCTCACATGTACTCCGGATAGCTGCTTCTTGTGAGTAGACTACAGGAACCAGAGTTTTTGCGCTCAGCTGGTGAGTGGAGTGGCTGGGATTTGTGGGATTCCAACTACATCCAGAGTCATAATGTAGCCTATATAGACATAAAGCTCT
The DNA here is from genome assembly GCF_059951505.1 of Python bivittatus. Taxonomy (NCBI): domain Eukaryota; kingdom Metazoa; phylum Chordata; class Lepidosauria; order Squamata; family Pythonidae; genus Python; species Python bivittatus. Next base: position 12,998,919 of record NW_028277035.1, on the reverse strand, counting down.
GCTGACCCTCATTTCTTAGTCACCTTTGGAATTATCATTTTGCTACTTTTTAAATATTAAGAACCTTCAGAACGCCAAGTTTGATGGCATTCACTGGGTGAGTTTCCTTCAATCCTCAACAAAAGTTTTTAAATACGAGTTTAAGGACTTAGCAATTTTGGGGACTAAATGGCAAAAGGGTGATTAGAGTGTTGTTTTTAGAAAGTTATAAAAGATTAAGGGTCTAGATGGACTTGAAATGGGATCTTGAAATTAATTGAAAGAATCCTTCCTATGGGAAACAGCTTGTGTTTTGAATTCTGGGGGAAAAAATAGTATGATAGGATGGGATTTTGAAGGTTGAACACTAGAGGGAGCCAGAAGGAAGTAAAGATTATAATTAAAGAAGAACACCATTGGACCTGTTAACACAGAATGGAGCAAAATGCTTTAACGCTGGTTGTACTGAAGGATATTTGTGAACAATGGATTCAGAAGTTAATTTTAAGAATGTCTGTCATCATACACTGTGTGTGTATGATGTCACGGAAGAGGAACAAGTTTCACTGGAAAAGATGAAAATAGATTTGAACATGGATTTAAAAATGATTGGCTACAAGAATGATTTGGAAAAAGATGAAATACTGGACAACCAATGAAAGCGGCTGATATTTTAATAATTAAAAGGGACATACAAATAACAAACCCAGCGAGTGACTTGGATAATTTTCCTATATTGGATTCACAAAGGAGACCTGTTAAAGTTTTGAAAGACTTGGTGAGAAGGGACAAAGAAAAAAAAGAAAAGAAATCAAGTTCTAGGACATTATTTGAAGGGATTAAAGAACAAGATTATTAAAAGGGCATTCATCTTCTTGGCCTCTACTTCTCTAGTGTATCTCCTTAGTCTGGTAGCCAGTGCTGTGAGCCTTTGTTTAGCAGTCTCTAGGGCCTCAGATGGAGTTAGGCCCTTGTATTTTTTCAGTAGCCGAGTCTTATCCTTACTCTCCACACCCTTCTGTAGTTCCACCAGCTGACTAACTTCTTTCCGAGTTGCCCTGATCTTAGCCTCCAACCTCATTTTCCAGATATGTACTGCTGTTCTTCTTGATCCTGTAGCCAAGCATCTCCAGGATTACAGTGGCTGCAGCATATACCAGTTCATTGGTTTGAGTTATGGTGGTAGTAAGGATTGTCATGAGGGCTGTATTGGCATCTTTTAGCATACTATTTGATGGTACTTCTCCACTGAGCTTTGGTGATCAGTCTTGAGGGTTGACTGTAGCTAGTTTATCCATGATCTTATGCCTCATATCAGCTGCTGTGCTCTGTAATGGAGGGGGAGGCAGTGACATTCCAACTTTAGGTGTTGGCTGCACATCCAGTTGTTCTTCTGGGTCTTCTTGAGTCTGGGATGTAACGTGTAGTTGGTCTATCTCAAGTTGTGAGAGCAGCTTCCTCTTCACTATGTTGAAGCGCTGGGTAACTAACTGTTTCTCAGTTAATGTGGATGTAGGTCTTCTGTCCATCCATAGTTCCCTCATATGTTTCATATATCACCTCTCATTAGGTCTACTGTTATAATAGCATTCCATCAATTCCAGCTTCTCTTGTCTCGTCCATGTATGGTTTATTCCAGTAGCCTACTTATCGTCAGTTTGTCCTGGTTCCCCAACATCTGGCACAGATCTTGTTAACCTGAGCAACATTTGAGCTGGCATGACTCTCTTAGGTTGTGTCACTCTCATATCTGAGAAAGGCGGGTGAAGCATTAGGGAGGTTTTGCCCAAGGACCCCTACTGGTAAGGTAGGTGCCAGCCAGTATTCAAACCCTAGTCTCCCATGTCAAAGAGCAGCACTCTAGCCACTATGCTATCCAGCTGCCATATATATTCCTTTCCGCTTGCCTGCCTGCCTGCCTGCCCACCCTCCCCCTTCCTTCCTTCCTTCCTTCCTTCCTTCCTTCCTTCCTTCCTTCCTTCCTTCCTTCCTTCCTTCCTTCCTTCCGTTAGTTTTTATCTGTATAATTGTAATCCTTAATAAAATTATTTTTTAAAAAAATAATGTGTTAAGTGTCAAGTCTTAGCATGACAGTTTATTTCACAGGTATTTCTAGAAGACACAGAATTGTCTCAAGCCAACTTTGACTGCTACTGTCATTTTAAAAGGGTGGGTATGTGTGCTTTGAATATGAAAGCTACAAAGCCTGTTATTCCCAGCCAGCCAGCCTCACGCCAGATGGACAACCCACATCCATGAGTGAGGCATAGCTCTTGGTCATGATGTGTAGAGGCAGATTCCCCAAGCCTTCCCTTTGCTGAAAACAGAAAGGGTTTATATTTTTACCAATAAAATGTAGATGACCGTGACCGTGTTCTGGAAGTTTTGTTTCCTAACATTGTCCAGTACTGTTGTCCAGTATGTCACAGAGATACTGGACAACACCAACAGCCACTATACCAGGCTATACCGGGAAGCCATTGAGATTCACAAACACCAGCACAGTTTCAATAAAAAAGAGGAGAGTCTAAAAATCAACAAAACCTGGCTACCAATCCTGAAAAATACAGCCTGCAAAAGGTCAACGAACTCAGCTCAACCACCAGGACATGTGAACAGTTCACACAATGAACTTGCTAATCACCCCCAGCAGCCCCTCGTTAACAATTCAATAGAAGAAAAAACCCTGCCTAATCCCCAGGAAGATACATACAGATTCTGACACCAAAACAAGCAGCCACTCAGTAACCCAACACCCCCCAGTCCCCCCTTCCCCCCAGATCTCTATAAATACCCACAAAAGGGTCACATCACCCTGGGCACAGAGAGAACTGCTCCTGTCTGTGCTCCTGCACTCTGAAGATGCCGGTCACAGGTGCTGGCGAAACGTTAGGAAACAAAACTTCCAGAACACGGCCACACAGCCCGGAAGACCCACACCAGCCATCGTATGCCGGCCGTGAAAGCCTTCGACAATACAAAATGTAGACGAACTGGGGAGAAGTCCAGGAAGAGTGGCTTGACAAGCGTGAGGGTTCACCACCTAAGCAGATTCTGATTAAAGTGAAGTTCCCCAGATAACTGGCAGTCCAAGTAAACCAGAGAAACATTGGATTTAGATAATTGCTATTTTCAGTGGTAAAAGGTAAATGTCTAGCTAAGAAATTGCATTAGTTTTCTTTCTTTTTATTCTGTGTGGTGTTAAGCCTAATTTTTCTTCTCTTTTTCTCTTTATAAATGAAGAAATTGAATGTGTATCCTCAACCTTGCATTCCATTCTTCAGGGTGGGCAGGAAGCAATTCTTTTTATTTATAACTTTTTTGCGTCATCTCCTATCACACAAGGAGAAAACATTCATTTATAGCAAAGCAGTAATATATTGTGGTCTGTCTGGAGCATTTCTTTTTTTTATTTTCTATTTAACTGCTGACACTGATTAAAGCAACACTGTGTCTCCTTTTCTACAACAATATATGCTCTTTAAAGTTGAACCTTAAAATGGGCTGTATGAAGAGAGCCAGTTTGGAATAGTGGTTAAGGCATCAGGCAGGAGACTGAGTTCTAGTCCCGCTTGAGGCACAAAGCCAGCTGGGTGACCTTGGGCCAGTCACTCTCTCTCAGCCCTAGGAAAGAGGCAATGGCAAACCACTTCTGAAAATCTTGCCAAGAAAACTGCAGGGACTTATGCAGGTAGTCACCAGGAGTTGACACTGACTGAGGTACCCCCCTCTAAAATGGGCTGTATGTTTCTCTTCTTTTTAAAAAAGATTGGTTTTGTTTATATCTGGTGAGATTGGCCTATGTCCCAAGGTGGGATGGGGAAGGAAGTTCTGAATCCCCTAACCCCGTTCCTCTAAGCTACATGGCCAAGAGGTTGCATTATAGAAATTGCTCATTTAAAAAAAGTTTTCTTTTTAATCACCAGATAAGCAACATAGGGTTTGAGAGCCCTATCTCTCATACAGTGGAGTTAGGTGGTGGATGCCAGGTGAGGTGCCCCTGGAAGAGAAGAGGTAACATCAGGAGCTCCCAAGCTGCTAACCCAAGCAGGAGGAGCTGGGGGTGAAGGCCTAGAGGGTTTCTAAGACAGATTTGAGACCTCCAGCCTTCCACCCCCATGGGCTCAGCCATTCCAGCATCATTGTTTATTAAAAGAGCAGCATCAACATTTCAACAATTGCTTTTCACTCTTAAGATTTCAGCACTTTGCTTAAATGTAAAGTATCAGATTTCTTCCACATATACCGGAGGCAAACCTGTAACCTTAACTTGGCCCTGTGATGCTGGCTATGGCATTTAATCTATTCTGGCATATCAACATTTCTTATCCAAATCATAATCTTTGATGATTCCTAAGTGCTTGAAAAAACAAGTTGAGTGCTTTGATGCCTTTTCCAGTGCTCAAAGGTGCATTTCCTTCTGAACTACTGTCAGAGAATTTACTGTGTAAGAGGAAACAACAACATAACATGAGTCAGTGTGAAAAAGCATCCTAAATGTCAAGATATGCAGTAAGCTCAGGCGTTCCATTTTACAGTTATTAAGCTGCAAATCACATATCGATACAGTGTATGCATGTGGGTTTCAGTAGAAATATGTGCCCTGGAATGCTGATGCCAGCTTTGAGCATCCTGCAAAACAAGGAAGATGTAAGCACCACACCTGACTGGTAAGCATCGTACTTTTCCCTGCAGGGAAACCTCAAGCATCAACCGTCCTGGGCAAGGCAGAGTTACTGCAGGGCCTTTGGATGTCGGGATGGTGCCCCTGCAAAGGCCACAGGGAAGGCCACTTAGTCTTATGTGAGTGGCATTCTACAGCTATTTCGTTCAGGAAGTTACAAGGGGGCATGATTTGGCCGGTGTAGGATTTCATTAACTCCCTCTTTTATGCATTCCCGCAAGTCCCAATCAGCACACCTACTGAGGAGGCTGATCTAGCCTTGTGCTAATGCTCTTTCTACCATTTATGGTTTATTTATTCATTAGATTTATATCCTGCCTTTTCTCCAGGAGATTAAAAGAGTGTACACGGCACTCCCTCCTTCCATTTTCCCCATAGGAACTGATCAGTGACCTTCCCTGGCTGACAGTCCACTTGAACATGAGTCTCCCTGGTATTAGTCCAGCACCTTCAGTACTACTACATACTGCTTCTCCTTTAATAGTTTACCTGGCTATCAGCTTGATCTTGCTCTCTTTTAGTTCTTCCCTCTCCTGGCCCAATAACCTGTCTCACTGATGATGGGCTGCCTTGCCTTGCTCATTTCCTGCTAATCTTGATGTAACCTTTCAGTTTATGGGCCATGAGCATTTGCATATATGTGTGTATTTGTGCTGAAGCTGCAATCTTGCAAAGATTTTTGTAGGCCTCACATCTGTCAAAAGTGCAAACATAGCAGCCTGTGCCTCTGGTCAGCATGGTTTTTCTCAGCCCTCCATACCTTTGTGCCTGCAATATTGTAGAGTGACAACTCTGGCTATGAAAACTTTGCTGTCCTGACTTAGATCTCCTCTGAAGAAGATGAAATGAAAAAGAACCCAGCCCCCAAGGCTTTCCATGTCTGAACCTGTTCAGATCCATACCACCTTCTTACAAACAGCCTGACAAATTTGACAATATATTCTATGTAATAATCCTGTGGGGTGGTAGGAACAACCCCAGGCAGCTTTATTGGCATATCCTGTGAGCTATTCATTAAGCAGATGGCCAATCAAAGAGCTGAATGCGGCTTTTCATACTGGGATAAGTATCTGCCATGAATAAGCCTCCAGGTTCTCTTGGCTGGAGCCCACTAGGACTGCCTTGAATATTTTACCTTATTCTCTTGAATTATTAACCATATGTTACTGAGTTGATTGTTGGGAGGGGTGAGTCTCTGGCATCATGATGGTATGAAGTCTTGGAAGACAACTAATATGTCTGAGTTCCAGGAATAAAGGATGACAATTTCCTGCGATGCAGTGTTGGTGATACAGTGCTGGTGATGCAGTGTTGGCGAAGTAGGGTTGGTGAATGGAGGGAAAACCATTCCCAGCTTGATTTTGATGTGTATTAACATATCACACCATCTGAATACTTTTTCTAAAGCCCTCATTGTTACCCTGCAAAGTGCTAGTCTGTGGTATATTTCTTGAAAGTTGATTTTTTTTTTTTTACTGTTGATAGTCAATCTTTAAAAGGCAGAAGCTATCCACCACTTCAATATCTTCACTGTCAGTTCTAAAGCTGGTTGCTGGTTGTTGTCATTCATTTGGTCTTCTTTATATTTAACCTTATTCCCATTTTTTTTTACTGTGCTTTTTGACTTTCAGTATTAGAGCTTGCAGATCATTTGCATTTTTGGCAATCAGAACAGCATCATTAACATAGAGCAAGTTATTGATGTTTCTTTTTCCATTTTAAAACCAAGTTCATCTCCTTCCAGTCTAGCCTCCCTTGATATATATTCAGTATATCACTTGAATAAATAAAGATCCTTGTTTCACTTCTTTGCTGGCCTGGAATCAGACTGTTTTGCCATGTTCCATTGTGACTGTGGCTTTCTGTCCTGTGGATATATAGATTTTGTACCAAGACTAAGAGATGTTTTGGGATTCCCATTTTCCTAAAGACATTCTACAGTTTGACATGATCAGCACAGAGGCATTTCTATAATCAGTGAAGCCATGTTGATTTCTTTTTGTATTCTTTGACTTTCTGAATTACCCAGCATGCATCAGCAGTAAGATCTCTTGTTCCTTGGCCTTTTCTAAAACCAGCTTGAATATCTAGCATCTCCATTTCCATATAAGACTCTAATCTGTGTTGGATTATGCTAAGCATTTTTTGCTAGCATGTGAAATTAAGGTTACTATACAATAGTTTGCATACTCTGTTAAGTCTCTTCTCTTTGGTATTGATATGTAGATTGACCTCTTCCAATCTGTTGGCCACTGTGTCATTCTCCAGATTTGCTGGCATAGCTTGGTTAGAACCTTTACTGATTTTTCTTATGTCCTTGCCATATTTCTGTAGTTACAGTATTCCATAAATTTCCATAGCCTTCTGATTTGGTAATGAGCAAAGTGCTGATCTAACTTCACTTTCTAGTACTAGAGGTTCTTGTCAAAAGGGATTATCTTTTAAGTTACCTTGGACATTGACATACCTATTTTACAGAATTTCAGTATACTCTTCCCATCTGTGGAGTCCTTGGTGGTCTCTGAGCTTGGTTGTTTGACTGCAGACGTTTCATTACTGGACTAGGTAACATCAGTGCTAGTGAGTGTGGAGTTTGCTCCCTGTTTATATACAATAGCTTGCCCTACCAGTGTTGGTGGGGATGTGGTTTTCTCTTTGGTAGTTCCAAGTTTTCTGCTTGATTGTTTGTCTGGTGTTAATCCTTGCTTATCTGGGCATAGGCTGCTGAAAGAGGATATGTTCTGGTCTTTTTGTTTCCTTCTTAGCTTTCTTGTTGTCTCTTTTGAATGGTGTGTAAATGTGGTTTATCCCTATGTGTCTGTTGATGGCTGATGTGTCTGAGTGCCAAGCTTCCAGGAATTCCCTAGTGTTTTTGGATTTAGCTTTGTCTAGGATGCTCAGTTTCTTAGTTGAAACTATGCTTGAATCTGTTCATGTGTTGTGAAATTAAGGAATTTTCATTGTGTCTTCTGACTGCTAGTTGGCGTGCATGGATGCGCTCTGCTAGCCTTCTGCCTGTCTGTCCTGCATAGTGGCTGTTACAGTCCTTACACTGTATGTTGTAGATGACTCCTATTTTTTCTTTTTGGGCTACTGGGTCTTTTGGTTTACTTAAAATGTTTTGGAAGGCTTTAGTTGTTTATGTGCTACGGTGATGCTGGTGGTTGTAATAGTCTGTTGGTTGTTTCTGAGATGTTTCTGATGTATGGCAGTGTTATCCTTTTCATAGCTTGTGTTGTTTGTGCTGTAGTGGGCTGAGTAGTCAGGCACTTTTTGATAAAGTTGTGTGGGTATCCATTTTGTTGGAAGATGTTGTATAGGCAGTCTGTTTCCTTTTTCTGGTGTTCTGGGTTGCTGCACTGCTTGTAAAACTGGTATACTATTACATTGCTTACATTGTAATAGTAGTCCTTGGGTTAAAAATGCCTGGTTTAAGGATGACCCATAGTTAAGAACAGAGCCTAGTATAGCAAAATTTGAGTTAAATATACAATGATTCAAATTAAATACACAATGGTTCGAGTTAATTACACAATACTACTTATACAGTATTATACAATATTACTGTTCCAGCTTACATGCAAATTTGACTTAAAAACACACCTTGGGAACGGAACTCATTCTTAAACTGGGGACTTACCTGCATACATCTTTTCCTGAAAGATATAGATTGTTTTCTTTTTTTTTCCAAATAATTTTATTAAGAATTTTAAATGAAAAGAATAAAAGTTAATACAGGCTACAAAAATGCAAACAGAAAAATACAAAAGAAAAGACAAAGTGTGCAAAAGAAAAAAAGAAAAAGAAAAAAGAAAGAAGTTACTTCCTCTTCATCCCAGGAAGTAAAGACAATCTTAATAGCTTATCACTATCTCTAAATACAACGTAATCTCTCTTCTCCCTATACCTCATCTATTAAATAAAAAAACAAAAACAAAATCCAAATGCTTCATCAGTCATTCTTAGTCAGCAAAATTCCATAAGGACAACCAGATGTAACTATTTTTCTCCTTTAGCCCTGGTCAAATAAGCCAACTTCATATTCCTTCCCTCAGTTTTTAAAAATATCTTTTGACCCCTTCAAAAAGAATCCCAGAGCTAGTTTTCTGTTCATCTTGTTTCAAGCCAAAAATCTTTCAAAACAGCAGATTTCTTTTGTATATCCAATAAGTAAAGTTTGTCTTTTTATTATTTCTAATAAAGTCCTTCAAAACCTTAACAGAGCTCTTTTGTATATCTAGTGAAAAAAAATTATCCAAGTCAGTTTCCTAGTTCAATATTTGTATATCTCCTTTTGGGAATAAGTCATCCGTTGCTTCCATTTGTGTGTCCATATCTTTCTCCATATCGTCCTCATTACTTGTTACATTTAAGTCCCCCTTCAAGATAATTTCAAAATCATCCATTGCAATTTGTTCTTGTTCTGTAATTTCATTACAACGTGCTCTATCAATCTTGTCAAGAAATTCATCTATTTTGTCAAGAAACTTGGCAGATAAATATTCCCAGGTTTGTATTATAGATTTCTGCTCCATTTTCTTTATTCTCTAGCTCCCTCCAGTGTCCAACATTCAAAGTCTCCTTATCATGAAAAACTTGAAAAAACTCAAAATAATCACCATTTTCCTATGAGAAAATGTCTTCTGATCAATTCAAAGCTCTTTGTGGGCATTTCAAATTATAATTCCAAATCCATCTGAGCCCTTAATCAGATTTAAGTTAAACTTTCTAAAGTCCATATTCTGAGCATCCTTTTGCTGTTTAATTCACAAAGTAATATTTTTCAAAAGATTATAAAAATCATATTTAAAAGTTCTTCCTCTAAGGAGAAGGTGTGTCACCTAGTGAATACAATATAATTTGCTGTTCTGAGGGTTTTAATCCTTTTAAAGCAGCAGAAAAAACCCCCAGAGTGATTAAGAAGTGAGGCTTGGTCAAGCTTAATGTCCTTTAAAAAGGCTGCATTAATGACTGTGAGCGAAAATGGTTTCTCCCTCAACTTCCAGCCATTTAACCCATAGGCAAGCTGTGAAATGACTATTCCTGCAGTTTACTCATGAGGAGTAGCTGAGCAGAGTCACGTGGGCTATCTCAAAGATCTCTCCTTGATCCAGAGAGCATTTCAGTGGCCAGGATCCTGCATCCCACGTCGATCTCTTGTTGTAATGCCGTCCTACTGCAAAAAGGCACATTTAGCTCGCCATGGGTCTCAACCGGAAGTCCCAAAGTTATAGATCTTTTTCAGGAATAGATATGATTTGAATTTCTAAGACTTTGGCTATTAATGTTCATAAAATGGAGACACTACCAAAGACTTTCTCAGATCACAGTCCAGTGACTTTAACTTTTAAAAGGAAAAATGGCTCTTTTAGGTGGAGATTGAATGAGATGTTGCTACAAAAGAAAACAGTAGTGAAGGATTGAGAAAAGAAGTTAAAATAATTTTTTGAGAATAATCTTAATAAAGGCACAGAAGTAAGAATAGTTTGGGATGCAAGTAAAGCTTTTGTAAGAGGATACTTTATAGAACGTAATAGTGAACTTAAAAAGAAAAGGCAAGAGAAAATATAAATGATTTTGGATGAGATAAAAAAAGGAAGAGGAGTTTTAAAAATCCTCAGGGATGACAACTATTACTCATCAAATTAAGCTTTTACAGAGGCAATTATCTCTGTTAACAGTGAGAGAGATGGAAGTAAAGATGAATTATGCAAAACAAAGAAATTTTGAATTTGCAAATAAACCAGGGAAATGGTTGGCATATAAGTTGAGAAAAAAGAAAGAAAGTTACAAGAAGGAAACACTATAATAACTGATAATCCAAATATGCAAAAAGTGTTCATTGTTATTCTACTTTATATAAAGGTCAAGAAATTTCCTCAGAAGAGGTAAATGAATATTTACATAAACAGAATTTATCAAAGATTACAAAGAATCAGAGACAAATTTTGAATGGACCTATAACAATAAGGGAAGTGTGTGAAGCTATTAAAAATACTAACACAGGAAAGGCACCTGGCCCAGATGGGCTGCTGGCTTATTATAAATGTTTTGAGGATGAGCTTTTACAACCATTACAACAAGCGATATTATTTTACAGAATGGAAAGATTCCTGATAGCTGGAAAGAGGCTAATATAACATTAATACCTAAAGAGGCCCAAGACTTAACAAGAAATTATCATCCAATACTTATTGAATAATGACTATAAATTGTTTACCACAATTTTGGCTGAAAGGTTGAAAATAATTTTACAGGACTTTATTCATGAAGAGCAATGCAAGTTTTTACCTAAAAGGCAATTACAAGATAATATTAGAAATGTTTTGGATATTCTGGAGTATTTGGAGCAACATAATGAAAAGCAAGCTGCATTGATATTCTTAGATTCAGACAAGGCCTTTGAAAATTTGAATTGGATTTTCTTGTTTAGAGTTCTGGAACATATGAATCTTGGAGATAATTTTATTAAATGGGTAAGATTGATTTATACTTCACAGAGAGCACAAATAATTGTTAATAGAGAACTAACAAAGCCTTGTGAGATTCAAAAAGGGACAAGACAAGGATGCCCACTGTCTCCACTCTTGTTCATTTTAGTTCTCGAGGTACTGAATAGAGATACATGATAAGATGAGAGAATCACAGGAGTTAAGATTAAAAAAGAAACTTATAAGTTAAGGGCATTTGCAGATGACCTGGTGTTAGTTTTGGAAGATCCCCTAGAGGGAGTAGAAATCTTAATGGAAAAATGAAAGGACTTTGGTATGCTAGCAAGTTTTAAGATTAACAATCAGAAGGCAAAGATATTAACAAAAATAGGAAATTAGAAGATCAAATGGAACTGATGAAAAAAACTGGTTTTAAGATTGAGAAGAAAGTAAAATACCTGGGTATTACTATGGCAAATATGAATTGTTTGTTATTTCAAAATAACTATGTTAAGACATGGAATGAAATTAAGAGAGACATGTTAAGATGGGAGAAATTAAAATTGTCACTGTTAGGGAGAATTTCTGTGATAAAAATGAATGTTTTGCCTAGAATGATGTTTTTGTTTCAGGCAATACCTATTTTGACAACTGATGTACCATTCAAACAATTGCAAAAAGATACATCTAAATTTGTATGTCCAGGGAAAAAACCTACAAGTTAAATATAAAGTGTTACAAGATGTAGAGGAAAGAGGAGGACTGAGTTTACTGGATTTGAAATTGTATTTTGCAGCCTGTTCTTTGGTGTGGGTGAAAGAATGGATGTTGCCGAGAAACAAGAGACTTTTAGAGTTAGAAGATCACAACCTGAGATTTGGATGGCATGGATACTTATAGTAAGATAAAATTAAAATTAATGTGGACTTTAAAAATCATTTTATTAGAAGTGCCATATTGAGAATATGGAATAGATATAAACCCAGGTTGTGCCTGAAAACACCTTTATGGATCTCAGTTCAAGAAGCACATCACAGAAGAGAAACAGCAGGCAAAGACAAATGGTTAATGTAGCAGGAATTATTGGAAAATCATCAAGGGAAATATAAAATTAAATCAAAAGAGCAACTAATAACAGAAGGATATAGTTGTCAGTGGTTTTCCCATTTATAGTTAACAGAAAGATTCAAAATGGATAAAAAGACCTATGGTATGGAGCAGAGTAAGATAGAATATGAAGTACAATTGTGTACCGATGATGAACATGTAATTACTAAAATGTATAAACTTTTGTTGAAATTTGAAACAGAGGGAGAACAGGTTAAAAAATGTATGATAAAGTAGGCTAAGAATTTTGCTTATAATATACCAATGGATCAAATGGAAAATATGTGGTTAAAAGGGTTGAAATTTACATTATGTTATGATCTTAAAAGAGAATTTTTTATAAAATAATGTATCATTGGTACATGATGCCAGAGAAATTATCTAGAATGTATAAAGGCATTTCAAATGTATATTGTAAATGCAAACAACATGAAGGGACATTTTATCATGCTTGGTGGACATGTAAAAAAGATAACAAATTTTGAATTTGAATACATACATTGATACAGAGGAATTTAAAGATTAATATTCAATTGAATTTTCTTTTAGGATTGATGGACAAACAGTTAGAAAAAAGCTATGTAAGATTATTTCAATATATAATTACTGTGGCAAGATTACTATATGTACAAAGATGGAAAGATTCAGCATTACCCACCATGGAGGAATGGTTGGTGAAATTGACAGAAATTGCTGAGATGGACAAACTGACTTTTTTGATTAGAGAAAGGACAATATCTACATTTATTGGTGACTGAAAATCCCTTATGGACTTTTTGCATAAAAATGAAAAAAATGAACTTGTGATTTATGGTTTTGATGATTAGACAGGATAGTTTATAGAAAGAAGAGAGTCATGATGTAACTTTAGAGAGAGAGGTTAAAATATCATTGTACTTATCACTGCTGTGAAGAATATCGGAAGCTACTTCTTTATATATTTACCGTATTTTTCCGACTATAAGACGATACTTTTTTCTAAAATCCTTATGCTAAAAATTGAAGGGTGTCTTATTCAAGGAAGTAAGCCGAGGAGAGAACCGCGCGGTTGCAAAACTGCCCATACTTTGTCTCTGCAAACAGGCTTCCTCCTATTGCTAGCCTCCAATCATGAGTGAAATAGCTTGTCTCTGCAAACAGGCTTCCTCCAATCACGAGCCTCCAATCACGAGTGAAACTGCCCATACTATATCTGCAAACAGACTTCCTCCAATCATGAGGCTTATGTAACTGATGTCAGCTGATGCTGAACAAACCAATTGGAGGAAGTCTGTTTGCAGAGACAAGCTATCGGCAGTTTCACTCGTGATTGAATGTAATCAGTTATGCAAAAGAACATGGAAATAGAGCTGCAGAGAGACAGTTTGGACCTCCTCCCACCGAGTGTATCAGGTCAATGTTACCTAATTACTAAATAAAAATGTGTTCTGCACTATCTTTAAAATATTGATTTCTTAATTTTGGGTTGGAAAAGTGGGGGTCATCTTGTACATGGGGGCGTCTTATTGATGGAAAAATATGGTATATCTTTCTTTAAGTCTATATGTTTTTTCCTATTTTCTTCTATTTTTTTTTCTTATTGCACTTTCAGCTTTTTCTGTTATTTCTTTTTCGTTTTCTCTATTCTAATCTAGTTTGTATTAGTTCTTATCATTGCTTTAAACACACACACACACACTGTGTGTATTGTGTGTATTGAGGTTAAGGATATACAACAGCCTTTCTCAACTGGAGTTCTGCGTAACCTTAGGGTTCCATGAGAGATTGCCAGGGGTTCCACAATAGATTGTGATTGGGAAAGAAACCATTGTTTTTTAAACTTTGCACACCAAGTAATGTTAGGGGGAACGTTTTACATGCTGCAACTCAGTTGCTGGGGTTCCCTGAGACCTGAAAATTATTTCAAGTGTTCTGCCAGCATAAAAAGGTTGAGAAAGGCTGGTATAGAATATTTATAGCCCTTGCCATGGATGAGCAATTGAGAAAGACAAGATTTGGGGTAGTACACTATAAGAGACAGAGATAAAACCAAAGCTAACAGGCACGATCCAAAGCAGGGATCAGATGGCCAGCGCTACCTGCTACTCAGGTGAAAGCTATCAGCTGCTACCAGCACTGATGAAATAAAATTACCTACCATAATTCTGCATATGGGCTCTACCACATCTGAAGTTTGGCTTCGTCTGAACATATTAGTTCCTGCCTGACTTGTTAAATAAAGCCAGAACTTTTTATATCAGATACAAACTCTTGTTCATTGTTTATTCTGACTGATGTTTCTTATCTTGCTAGGTATCCTTGTTAATAATTGAATATTGATTTTAACAATGGTTTTTATTATTTTATATGGAGCACTAATGTTACTTTGAAATTTTTACTCAATTAGATACAGCTTGTACATTTCTTTTCCATCTTTTTGTTTTTCTTATTTCTTTTGTGTTTTTTCCCCTGGGTTGTGCTTTTAAATATCTATTAATTTTTTTTAAAAAATGGGAAAGGGTAGAATTATCTACCAGTCTCATAAGCTTGTATGTGGAATGGCAAGAATAACAAAATACCTTGGGCTGGCTCAATCTGAAATACGGCTCCATGACTTGTGCAAAGCTTTTCGATATTTGCATTTTTTTAATAGTTAAAACAGCACTTCCAACGTATCCCCATAAGGAGAGGTTTGAATACTAAACTCTATCTCTTTGGAAAATATGGGTTCTTTTGTAGTGTTAGTATCAAAATCTGTGTTAGCTTCAAAAACTGACACAGCAGTAAATACAGGATATCTGACAGTGAAGTAGTTTCCAGAGCAGAATGATCAAGTTCTGAAATTGTTGGCAATAGAGCATTCTTGGGAGTACAGCATTTTAATAAATGGTCTATTGTTTTAACATTTCCTCCTCCTCTTGTTTGGGAAATTCTGCAAGGATTGGGCTGCATCTTGAAATGATTCAGAAACTGGGTTTCATTTATCCCTAGATTTCTTGAAGTTCCAGGACTTCGGGGTGGGGGTAGACAGATGTGCTAAGATGATTCTATGTGAGAAGATGTGTTAAAACTACAGTTTCTTGGTTGCAATACACACAGAATCATCAGCCAAGAAAGTGACATCTGGTTGTTAATATGCAGTTAAACAGCCACTGTAAATTTCATTAAAATTGGGTTATGGCAAATGTGCCAACAGTATAGACAGGACACAGCCAAAAGCTGTAGCTTGGAGGACAGAGATGCTCTGTTTTCAGGGTGTTGGCTCTCAAAGCTTACTAAGTAGTCCACCAGCCTTATGGCCCAAGAGAATGTGAGAAAAATCTTCACAAGGCAGCCCACAGGCACTTCAATGATGACACCAAAGAGTTTACCCATGAACCTGCTGCTGAGATGATGAAAAAATGATAAAATGTGCGTTGTTATATCACAATCAAAACTTGCCATTTCATACTTGCATCTGATGTCAGACACCAGTATGTAAATCACAGGGTTTGTGGGTTACATCACAAAGCACATTTTATTATATACCTACCCACTCCCTGCCCCCTTGACACTTATGTGAACCTGGTTTATAGAATCAAAGAGTTGGAAGGGGCAGTTTAGCCCATCAAGTCCAACCTCTTTCTCTGCATGAGTCCAAATTAAAGAATCCCAGACATATGGCTGTCTACCTTCCATTCAAACACATCCAATCCCAACCCTTTGGGGTAATTGGTTCCACTGTTGAATTGCTTTTATTGTTAGGATTTTTTTAGTAGCATTCAGTTGGAATCTGCCTTCCAGTAACTTAAATCCATTATTTGGCGTCCTGCACTCTTGGAACAAGAAGCAAAGATCTCAACCTTCTTTGTAACATCCTTTCAGGTATTTGGAGTTCTATTATATCCCCTCTCATCCATCTTCTTTCAAGGCTAAGCATAACCCAGCTCCTTCAATCTCTCTTCAAAGGACTTTTCTAGTCCCATTATCATCTTTATTGCCCTTCTCTGAACCTGTTCCAAGCCTTCTTAAGAAATGGACATAGCATTTAAGGTGGGATCTGACCAAAGCAGAACAGAGTGGATTGATTATTTCTCATGATTTGGAAATTATATTTCTGTTGGTGTAACCTAAACTACATTTGTTGCCACGTCACACTGCTAGCTTATATTCAGTTTGCAATCAACTGCTATTCCAAGATTATTTGTTTTTTGGCAGTACCTTTACCAAGCCAGGTAGCCCCCATCCTCTGCATCTGATTTTTGTTTCCTAAATGAAGAACATTGCAGTGTTAAATTTTGTTCTGTTTCATTTAGCCATTTCTTCAATATATCAAGATCATTCTGAATTTTATTTCTGACTAGGGTATTAGCTATCCTACTCAGTTTTATATCAACTGAAGATTTGTTAAACTCTGCCTCCACCTCTTTATCCAAATCATTAATTAAAAAATTGAAAGTAAAGGATATAGGACTGATCATTGGCACATCTGTTTGATGAGGAATCATTGACAAACACTCTCTGAGTACAATTGCCAAACCAGCTATATGTCTACTTAATTATCATACCATCCAACCCACACTTAACTAATCAGATGCCATAGGGCATTTTGTTAAATACTTTCCTAAAGTCAAGGTATACTATGTCTAAAGGCATTCCCATAATCTATTTAGGAGCTTGTCCAATCAAAAAATGAGATTAGTCTGGCAAATCTTGAGAAATCCATGCTTTCTTAATTATCTTATTATTTTCAGGACATTTGCAGATCTATGTCTTTATGATCTGCTCTAAAATCTTTCCCAGAATCACTGTCAGACTGAATGGTCTATAGTTTGCTGGGTTTTCTTTTTTCCTCTTTTTAAAGATAGGGAGAACATTTGCTCTCCTCTAGTCATCTGGCATTTTACCAGTTCTCCAAGATTTTCTATATAAAACTTTAGCCAGACTATCAGTTAGTTTATTTAGTACCCCATGATGCAATTAATCTGGTCCTCATGGAATGATTCGAAGAAAAGAAATATTCCCTGAACATTGTTACTATTAACCTCAGTCTTCAATCTTTCCCCTTCATTATGCCCTTCACAATTTCCCAGTGGAGCATGTAATTTTTCTGAACTAAAATAGGAGTTAAATAGCCTTGATAAGTCTTGAAAGTTGTTCAGTCATGTCCTTGCTCCTGGCAGGTAGCATACTTCACAAGCCAATGGGTTGGTCAATACACAATTGTTTCAATTCCTCATAGTAATGAATCACCAACTACTATGACTCTTCTCTTAGTTTTCTTATACAGTAGATACATTGTGTGTACTTTAGGGACTCACCATGCACTCTTTTATTCTGCAGTGTCTCTTTTTCTTCCCTTGAACACTCAGAACCTGTTTCAGCTATAAGGACCTTAAAACTGTTTCTGAGTTTGAACAGTGTAGAGTATCTTCTATGTCCCTTGTTACTGGGTGTTACTCTCATGCCCTGCTTGTCTGTTTTGTTTATGGAACATTGCTTCCATTATCTGTTTCTATTGTAGAACCTCTTTTTTATATCTATCTATCTATCTATCTATCTATCTATCTATCTATCTATCTATCTATCTATCTATCTATCCATCCATCCATCCATCCATCCATCCATCCATCCATCCATCCATCCATCCATCCATCCTTGTCCTTTCTTGTCAAGTGTGGCCTGTAAATGCTCCAATATTTTGATTTCTTTTCTTCCAAGACTGCTACAAGCTTGCGCTTACTACAAATACATTCCAAGTTGTTTTCAGGCAGGAAGATAAGCATTGCCACAAGCATTCAGATCACAATTGCAGATTCCTGTCTGTTCATCTTTGGTTTTTCTTCTTAAAACACCACATATAAAAAGGCCTCGATTTCTTCTTCTTGTTCCTTTCTCAGGGTCCCACATTAGCCAAGTAAAAACACTTGACTTAGAAACTCTGTTGCTGAATTCCCTAAAACCCTGTTAGCTTTCACTGTTCTCCCATTCAGTTGTTCATGAGAAACTCTTTTTTTCCCCAATAGCTGCAATTTTTTCTTATAACTATCAATACTTGTAAGTCTGCTCCAAGCCCCATGATTTCCAGTTGTATGATTTTTCAAAAGGATAACTTTTTTTTCATAACTTCAAGTAGAAGCAAAAGTTTCTAATTTTCTGCAGTTGGGGAAGAAGGTAGGGCAATTGAAGTTTCTCCAAAATGGGTTATCAGAATGTTTGCCCAGTCACATAATAATGATCAGGATCTATCACCTTCAATCTCAGTTGGCCTTGCATAGCCAGTTTTTGGACATCATCACACTCAGGGCTGATCCGCATGACCAGATTACTCCAACATGAGTACGGAGCACTGTCATCGTCTAGCTGCCCCATTTGGAAGGCAATATCTGACTTTTTCTGCTACATATCAAAAGTGGTGTTTTCTGACTTGTATTGGTACAGTTTAGTAGTACAGTTTTCCAGATTCTATATGGGCTTTAATGCTCAGACTAGCATTAAAGATATCTTCAGAAATCTGTGCTGTTCTTGCTTCCTTGGATTGCCAGCTCTGTGGGTCTTTTCCAGAGGAAAGCAGATAGTGGGAAGGATAAAAAAACCAGGGGAATCCACTAATCAAGGACATGGCTTGGACAGAACACTGTGGCCAAAATAGAGGAAGAGGTTGAATTCTGGAAAGGTGGCTAGGATTGCCCATGACTATTCTGAGGGGGAAAAAAGTTCCTATTAAATGATGCTGAATCAGCAGAAAAATGTGGCAGGTGGTGCAACAAATAAGGTGATTAATATTTGCATGCTTTATTTTTTCCACTACTCTCCCCAACATTATTTTTCCTTGAAAAATGAAATGGTTCATGAATTCTTAATTTTGGGCTATTCTTGATCAAAGTTATCAGTTGTTCAGTCTCTCCCAATAGGTAGGCAAGAACTTGCCAGGGATTATGGAACGACTCTAGTGAACTTGACTCAGTTTTTCTGCTTTGCATTAGACACTGCCTTATAGCCTTTCCAGTTGCACTATTTCTTAAATCCAAGAGATACACACTGTAACAATTAGCTTACAGTTCTTCATCTTGGAACCATCATCAACCACTGTATTCAGTGAACACGACTGAGAATGGGCAGGAAGTGAGGATTAGAATGAGAAGGGATAGCTGGTAGAAAGGACGGTACATGCAGCTTTTTGATGTTATCTTAATTTTTGAAAGAACTGAAGATGTCTGAGTGAGTTTAAATTTAGTCATTTCATTCTTTCCCCATTTTTCATCTTCATCATTTGTCTTTGCCAACTTTTGTCTTCTCCTCCAATCTTTTTCTTCCTTTATCGCCCTATTTCTATCCCACCCCATAACAGCATTCCTTAGTAAGGTTGTCCAAGGTTTAGGAATCCAAAAGGGCCAAGCCATTTTGGTTCAGCAGTTTTAAGCATGAACATGAAGAAGTGTGTAGCTATGGCCCTGTTTGACAAACCCCTCCACAAAGTCATTTCCTTTATGGTGATGGGGGAAAGATGTGTGTGTGTGTACACTCACATATATATATTCACATACATATATGCATGTGCATCTTTTTTCCCCATCACTCTATATATGTGTGTTTGTATGTGTGAATGATATCTTATGAATAGGATGGTATGTATTTCTTGATAAGCCAGGATGGCATTTGTCTTTTTGCTTCTCCATCACACCTTTCTTTTGTATTTAGTGTGTGATTTAGGAGCACTGTCTTTAGGAGCACTGACATTGTTCTGCCAGGTGCTGCAGATAAAAGGTAAGAGACAATCTCAGCCTCAAAGAGCTCGGAGCCTGTGAAGAGACAGCAAAAGAAAGCTGGGGATTGTACCCAGGTGTGCTGCCTGTCAGCTCAGTAGGCGGGGGTGGGGGGGGGGCAAGGGAGAAGATGGGAGGAGGGGGAGTCTCCTGCAAAAACAGTGGATTGCCGAAGAGAGCATCCACGCAAGATATTATCTGATTGGCCAATGACATCTTTACCTTTCTCTCTCACACACCCAAGTGCACACATACACGTTTTAATGCACACAACACACATTATACATTACAAATGCTGCCCTTAATAGCATTTCAGGTCTGCTACTGTTTTGGCTTGAGGTGGAATTTTGCCAGTCTAGACTGTGACTTCCTGCTGGCTGGAAAGAGATAAAGAGAACTGCTAAATCCTGCCATGCGCACCCTTAGAGGAGATAGATTGATGATGATAGATAGATAGATAGATAGATAGATAGATAGATAGATAGATAGATAGATAGATAGATAGCATTGTAAACTATTATTAAAACAATTCAGATGGAATAATACTGAAAATGAGCCCCTTTCCTTGGCTTCAGAGAACAGCCAAAAAGTTAAATACTTTTGAGTCCTACTGATTTTAGCAAATGTTGTTAAGTATATGACTAATAGTGTGATTTTAAGTACCTAAACTATGGCTAGATTGTTCTAGTTTTACTATATTCATTCTCAGTCTTGTACAGTTAACCAGATCCTTTAATTTCATGGCTAGAGAGGGAAATTCCAACTTAAAACGGATGGTGTGACGAGGATTTAACCTGTAGGAATGTGTGTATAACAAAAGGGCTCAGTTCCATAATCTCTCTATCGTCTTGAAATTTCTGATGCTTCTCAGGGTTACGGCTTAAATGCTATATATTGAAACATACTATGTATGAATGGGGTGGTAAGGTACCCAGCATTTTTAGACTGGTAATGTACACAGTTGTCATTTTAAAATCCTGGGTGCCATGATTGGGTGGTAGGCAATCCCAAAACACCCTTTTGTGAAGGTACCCTGTTTGCCAGCCTTCAAGCTCAGACATTTACAAACGCTCAGACATTACTTACTTTCTGCTTTTACTCTGCTTCAGAGTAGAGGTTTCTGTATGGCTTCCAACATATGGGCCTAAATAAGATTAAGCCATGTTTTCATGGCTTTTTGGAAACAATGGGAAGGAATTTGGTCCAGAAATCCAAGGAGAAACATTCTTTCTTATGTAGGCACAGAGATAGCTCAGCCTCTCCCTCTCCTGGAGAAAGAAAAGAGTCGATGTTTTTAAGGGAAAGGTGTACAGTAGTAGAACCAGGGAGAAGCCAGGAGAGAGAGAGGCTGGACAAGAGTGGGATTTCCCATCTCTGCAGAAGCCTCTGATTAAAGTGAAGGCTCCCCAGAAAGCTGGAGAAAGTCCAGGAAAATGAAGCACAGGAACTTTTGCTTCTGAAAATTGCTAGTCTGTGCAATAGGTAAAAAAAAAGTTAACAAAATGCATCAGGTTTTTTTTCTTTTTTCTTTTCTGATGGAGCTGTGTTAAGTCTAATGTTCTTATTTCTTTGTATAAATGAGGACACTGAGCATGTATCTCTGCTTTGCATTCCATCCTTTAGACTTCAGAAGATGTTTGTTTGTTTATTGTTAGTCTGTAATATGAAATTGCAACCTTTCCAGGCTTACAAAGAGAGAATGTTCATTGGTAGCAGACCATCACCATTTTGTCTGCCTGGAAAGTTTTATATATTTTTCTAAATTTCTTTTAAAGTAAAACAAGCTACATATAACTTGTTTTTTTTAAAAAGCATTGCTGTTTATTTCTTGTAAGATTGGTTTATCTCTCAAGGAAGGGCTGAAATCTCTAGCCACACACCTCTAAGCTAGAAAGCCAGGAGAATGCATTGTAGAAATTATTTCATTTTTCACCTTTTAAGTGCCTGAAATCCAGTGCTGCTAGGGAAAGCTTTATCTCTCTCATACACAGGTGTTCTTGGGAGGATGCCTGGTGAGCTGGCCTCTGGAAGACAGATGATGCAACAGGAACTCCCAAACTGTGAACTGAAACCTACACTTCCACCTTCTCGTTTTATGGGCTTGACTGTTCCACTACATAAATATACAATTTAACACAAGATATATTGGAAAAGAGACTCTCTGTTATTCCCCAAAGCCTCCACTCCAAGTCATTACTTACACTGTCAGCTTACTTTGGAGCAAATTCCTGTGCTGTGATTGTTTGCCATGGTTATTTTTGGGGAATATCTACAGAGCCTATGTGGGACCCAGAGGCATTCTTCTAGTGGGACAAGGTAACACTGGAAGTTGGTACTTGGCTTTGCAGTATGGCATTTCCTTGCCTATTAATAATAATTAAAATAATGTAAAATGCTTTAAAATGTCTGATTGGACATGATGCATGGCATATGCTACAGAATTTGTTCATGGACATATAGATGCCCACAGGCACCACACAAGTATACCACAAGGAGGCTAAGGTGAGGAGGAGGAGCTTCAGGGATGGTTGTGTATATTCTATGATACAAAATCCCAATTCTAGGGAGTGGAATCAAAGGTTTAAAAACAAACTGCTCTCTACATATTTAGGGGTGCATTCTTTTCCTTCATATGAATATAAATACTAATTAGCCTTGTGCACATTTCAAGCATGATTCAGAAGAACTGCTTTGCACCTTATGAGAACTGCTTTTGCACCTCTTTGCTATTCATTAAAGCAGCCGATCTTTTTTTCAGGCTTCTACTCAAGCTGGAAAAAAAAGATGCCACTGCTTTATTTGTTATGTTAACTAAATGAGTTGACTCCTTAAAGCAGCCATATCTTTTTTGAAGCTCACATGGAAGACTGAAAAAAGATGGTTGCTTCAGTGAGTGACAGAAAGGTGTTATGCTCCCTCTTGCATGAAGTCCAGAGCATTTCTTCTGAATCATTCTCAAAGCAGTCACAGCAATAATTTATATGAAGGGATTGCATCATTACAATGCAGGTTTTGGGTTCTTGAGCAACTGGAAAATGGTGGAAGGGCAAAAGAAGGTGTTTACCAAAGGATGAAAATGTAGTGATGGATTTCAAATGCATATGGTGACAGTGTTGGGTTAAGACCAAGGAGTTCACTCCCTACTCATCCCTGAAGCTTAGGGGTTGCACATAAAGCAAAAAGACCTATGTTGAAATCACCCTCAGCTAAGGAACATAGTAGATGACTTTGCTGAGTCACAGTCTACCTCACTGGGTGTTTTATTTCCTGGATAAAACCAGGAAAAATCAGGAGACCCAGTTTGGTCTAGTGGTTAAGGCACCAGGCTAGAAACCAGGAGACCGTGAGTTCTAGTCCCACCTTAGGCTTGAAAGCCGGCTGGGTGACTTTGGGCCAGTCCCTCTCTCTCAGCCCAACTCACCTCACAGGGTGGTGGTTGTGGAGAAAATAGGAGGAGGAAGGAGTGTTAGGTATGTTTGCCGCCTTGAGTTATTTATAAAAATAATATAGGTGGGATAAAAAAAATCTAAAAACAACAACCACCACCTTCATGTGTGTTGCCTTGAACTCCCAGACCAAAGGTGGAATGTAAATGCAAGGAATGAATTCAAGCAAATACTTGGTGAACATGTGTGGGTCTCAAGCTTTCAAACTAAACTACCTCCCATGAGTTCTGTACAGATAATATGAGATGGAGATGGGATGAGGAAAAAAAAAAGATCTTGAGCTCCTTGGAGAAAAAGGGAGACAGAATGTAATAAATTAATGCATAAGTCATAACATGGAATATGGAAAGAAATATTGGTCACTTTAAAATATCAGATCTAGTAAGATAAAAACAATCACAAGGTCTTGTTCTTGATGAATGGTCCATTTAACATAGTAAACTTGGGATCCTCTTCAGCTGTTGGACTACAATTTGCCTGAAGTGTGATTAGCATGTCCAGAGAACCTGCTTAGCAGATAATGAATGCTGTAGTCCAAAACAGAATTAGCAGCAGCATTGGTAGACTTCTTCCAGAAGTCCCATTCTGACTCAGATGTCTGAGCATCTGAAAGTTCTCAATCTTGTTTATTCTTTCCAACCCAGAGAAATGTTGGAGGGAAATTTTGTAAGGGTCCTGGTCTTGGTCTGTCTGTCTATCCATCAGCAGAATGACTCTCCAAAAACTGAATAGAAAGGACCAAATTTAATATAGTAGGAAAAGTTGGCAAAAGAAATAGAAAAAGAGGCAGATCTGGCTTGAAGCTGCAGAGGGAGAGAGAAAAGACTAAACCCACTGCGTCCCTTTGGGAGAGGCAGTGGGGCAGCAACTTGGAATGCTGTTTACTGCTCTGTTTGAAGACTTCTGCATGTCTCTCTTATCCCAGCCCAAGGATGACTCCTATTTCTTCATATCATCACCAACCTGTGCCCAGCCCACTGCAAAGCAACCTCTGCCCATCTCCCCTTATTCCATCGTAAAAGGATTGTTTTCCAAATTCTCCTGGAACAAGTGGGACTGTGCAGTCTGCTTGCTGCATTTCATATCCTTGTAAGCAAATGCCTTCACTCCGATTGGCTACAGTGCGCTGTGGCAGAAATACCCCTTCCCTCCCAGACTCTGTTACTGCCTGTTCCCTTCTGAAAGCCCTTCCCTTCTTCCCTTCCCTTCTTTTTTACATTTTCACAGCTGCGAAAGGCCCTGTTTTTTTTAAAAAAAACCAAATTCACAGTAGAAGGGCAAAATGATGGAGCTTCCTTCCTTCCTTCGTTCAGATGGGAGAGGTAAAGTAGGGGAATTCACCAACTGGGAGGAGGGGGCATGGTAACCAGCATTCAGACAGAATTCTTGGTCAGCATCACTGCCAAAGCTGAAGAACAACTGAAATCCATGCAGCGTTTTCTTAAGCCAGATTCATTTCCAACTGGTTTCAGCACAGGAGACAAGCAGCTTAAGGCTGCCATGTGGAAAAGCCCCAAACTCCCCTCCCATCTCCCTCCTGCTCACCAAGTGTGTTCCCAGGGCATACATATACACAAACACATAAAGATGCTATATGAGAGGCAGCAGTGTCCACAAGGCATGCAAGCAGGTCAGTCCAATGAAAGCGATGTCCTGTGACACAGCCCTTTCCCCTTTTGGACGTTCATCATGATGTTCCAAAAGGATCTGAGCTTTGACGCAATGGTACATCTGCTTTCGTCACCTGCTGTCATGGGGGGAAGCCAGAAAAACACCAACAGACTCAATGTATTATTTTGTTACATAGAAAAAAAAAGACAGACACTTCCTAAAGCCAGTGCTGGTAAAGGGGTTGGAAAGGATTCCAGAAGCCATGCTCTGCCTGTATTGCCTATTTTGTTATTCTTCCCAACCCAACAGAATTTTGGACCTACATTATGTAAAGGGGCTTGGGTCTCTGCTTGTCTGTCAGCAGGAAAAACTCAAAAACAATAGAGCGGACCCAAACTTGGTGTGGGAGGAGAAGTTGGCCAGAGGATGTGGTCAGAGGTTGCAAAGAAAAAAATTCCAGAAAAATATTCCCCAGCGCATTCCTTTGGGAGAGGGGCAGTGAATGGGACTGTTGCTGGCTCCTCCATTCTAAGCCCCCCTCTGTCTTCCTTCCCTGCCAGAATTATTTTTAAGAGATTGGAAAGAATTCCAGAAGCCACCCGCTGCGTGGTTTCCTTACCTTGTTCCTTTCTGAATTCAACCAAGTGGTGCAGATTGGTTGGGAAACTAAACAGAAGAGAATTTTCTTTCAGCGGAGTCCCAGATGGTGGTTGTGCTTCACTCTAGCTGCTCTAGGCCCTCTTAGGATGAGTATTTATCATTCAATGAATACTGTCGGTGTTACAGAGAGACAGACTCTGCTCCTAGGAGATTGCTGTCTGAATTAGACAGGCAGGGCAAGAAGAGAGGGAGGGTGTAGAACCCAGGCCTGCTGACAAATGCTTGGCTGCCTGTGAGGGATCATTTTGCCGGGAGCACACAGGGCCAGCTAGATGGAGGAGGGGGGAGGTGGTGTGCTTGGGCTTATTTCTAAGTGTACTGAGAACAAACATGCCAGGCGGGGAGGCAGAGGCCCTGTCCCACCTGCACTTAACTATGGTGCAGTTGTGCTCTGGCAACACAAATCTCCTGCCTTTTCCTGTGATGGGGCCCTATCAGCGAAGAAGGGTTAAGTCATCATTAGCTTCACCAGCGTAAACATATTTTCCCCTTCAAACTAGCACCATTCCAGCACAGCTTTAGGGTGTGTGTATATTTGGGAACAATACATCCCCCGTTATCTTGGTAGCAAGCTCAACTGACCAACTGGGGATGTCATTGCAGATGTGTTAGCGGTGTTTCCAGTTGTTGTGGATGTATGCCCTCCCTGTGATCCTTAGCCATTTTTCCCAGTTTGTTCTCTTTGCTAGCATTGTTTCCTGAGTCCTTTTCATACCTACAACCTCCCCAACCTTACACCTGATACCAGGGAGGTCTCTAGGCTTCCAGTAAAACAGAGGGCAGCAGAACTCACAATCCTATTTGAGGAAGAAGAAGAGGGGGCAATTTCAGTATAACAGTATTCTGAAATGCATATTGATTGTATGATCCAGCCTTCCTGCTTTGCCTCATTGCAGTGTCCAGAAAATAATGAGGGCTGTTGAACTGGACTTTTGTTGTTTATTTGCTGGTTTCTCTGTCTTTATCAATGCCGATCATTTCTTCTTCCTCCTTGAAGTAACTGGTTGCTCAGCATTTCTCCTGTTCTCAGGACCTAACGAGTTGCACAGTCACTGAAGGAACTGCCTTCCTCCTCTTTCAAGGCTATTTTTGTCCTAGTGTTTCCCCATATACTAAACTATACTGATTTGATGTTTTAAGTTATGGTTGTTTGGTTTTAGTATTTGTATGCCGTCAAGGATCACCTTCGTGAGATAGACAGCTACATAAATTGTTTTTAAAAATAAACAAATAAATCAATAAGTTAGTCTCTCCATTTCAGTTTTTTAAAGAACTTGGAAGATCCCAAAGTAGAGCACTGACTAGCCAATCTAGGGAAGAGAGGCAGAGTCCCAAAGTCAAGACTCATTTCCTATTCCTGCTCCAGTTCCTTGATAGCTGGGTGCTTTCCTCTTGGCTTGTAATGGGCTCAAAGGGGATAGCTGCAAAAGCAGAGGAGAAGGCCACTCCCCTTGCCTGCACACTCATAAATCAGGACATCACTATGTGGCGGTGAATAAACACAACAGAAGCAGGATAGGAATAGGCAATGGGGTCAGCAAATGTTATTCCGGCATTGTTTTGTGATGACTCAGGTGGATCACACTCCAGTTTACCATTGGAGAAAAGCCTAGAGGTTCTGAAAGTGCCTGAAAATAGATTTTATCAGCACTGAGCTTGGAAGCCTGGCCCTTTTTATACGACCACCGATGGAGAATGTTGATCTCTCTACTTCTTAGTTTGCATAAACCCCACAGGTCAGCATTTGGAATGGAGGCCATGCTTGACACAGAGGGAGGCTAGGAACGCACAGAGACACCCACCCGTCCTGCCTCTGTTCAGGACCTCATATACCATTCTGCTTGGCTGCCTCCATCATGATTCATCATGATAGCTATGTTCCTGGCTTTGCAGTAGTCTAATATCCAGCTCTTCACTGCCTAGTTTAATCTACATTTTAAATTCATGTAAAAGTTTCTATATTTTCCTTCATTCGCCATTTTTTCAACTGTTGTGATGTAAAAATGCAGCATCTACGGTAGATCTATGTATGTCCCAGCCCTGGGCAAGACCTCCCTGTAGCTGATTGCCTTCTTGCCCTTCTTCCCACTCCCTGCCTTCCATCATTGCCCTTGTCTTAGACAAATACTCTCTCTTGTTAATCAGAAACTTCTGCCCCCACCACAATTTTAGGGCATGCTCACAACTCCCTCTATTTGTTGAAAAAAAAAAATGGGAGCAGGGAGACGAGGCAAGTTTGGTGCAAAAAACAAGTTGTATGATAAGCAAATTCACCCACTTAAGCCACCAGATATAGAGTTTATTATTTATTTATTTTACAGTGCTTTTAACTTGTGGCAGTCCCAGAGGACCCCAGGTGGCAAACAGCTATATAACAAAACCCCAAAATCATAAAACCCCCAAAATGAAATGCACAAGGTGAACGCCGCACTCAGATCACGAGGGTCCAAAGGCTTGCTGAAACAATACAGCTTTTAACTGCCTTTGTAATAGGAACAGGTTAGGTGCTATACATACATCCTGGGGGAGAGAGTTCCATACAGTGGGGCA
This sequence comes from Python bivittatus, assembly GCF_059951505.1. Lineage (NCBI taxonomy): Eukaryota > Metazoa > Chordata > Lepidosauria > Squamata > Pythonidae > Python > Python bivittatus. Next base: position 12,970,727 of record NW_028277035.1, on the reverse strand, counting down.
GGTACAGAGAAGGTCTGCCATCTAGCCATACTCTGTGAACTCCACAAAGGGGAAGCAACTGTTAGTTAGCCTTCCAAGAAGACCAGACTGAATGGGCAGATTCTCTCCTGTCAGGTCATTGCCTGATACAGGTTGTCCTTGCTTAACAATGGGAATTGGGACTGACAATGCAGTCATAAAGCACGATGTCACGTGACTGCACCAATTTATGACTGCAGTTCTGGTAGTTCCGGTTGCCGTCTTTAAGTGAATCTTGCACGGTCATTTAGCATGACATCATGTGATTGCCATTTGCAACCTCCTGCTGGCTTCTCCATTGACTTCGCTTGTTGGAAGCTGGCAGTGAAGGTCGCAAATTGCGATCATGTGATGTCACGCTTAATGACCATGCAGGATTCACTTAAAGAGGGCAACCAGAACTTCCGGAACTGCTAGCAGTGCTAAGGCTAGCACTGAAGATGTTACCTAGCCAGGTAATGAAACGTCTGCAAGAAAACAACCAAGCTCAGAGAACCCCAAGGACTCCACAGATCACATGACTGCAGGATGCTGTAACTGTCATAATTGCAAGCTGGTTGCCAAGTGCCTGAGTCGCAATCACGTGACCACGGGGACACTGCAACAGCTGCAACTACAAGGATTGGTTGTAAGTTATTCAGTGCTGTCATAACTTCAAATAGTCGCTGAATGAGTGGTTGTTAAACAAGGACTCCCTACATATGCTGCAGATTATAGGGATTTAAAGATAACAACTAGCACTTTGAATTGGTTGCCAAATAAGTATTTTGTGTATGAATGGTTAAAATTAGTTATAACTTTTTATAGCTTCTATATTTTCTTTCTTCTGACCTTATGTTTGACTACACATCTTTGCACATACATCTACACATGCAATCATGACCCTATCTCGTGTATCAGATGAATTAGACTATAGTCCAGGAAAGCATATACCATAATAACAAGGTTTCATTGGCTTTCCTTATATGTCTGATTCATCAAAGGTGTTTAACTAGAGAGAGAGAGAGAAAATGTGCTTTGAGTGTCAATTTTCAGGAAGGTGAATAGGCCATGCATATGGATGTTTACAGTACAGTATGCAATTCTCTATATGTAATGATTGCAGATTGTGCTGCATATAGTGTATCTATGTATTGGTGGTGGTGGTGGTGGTGGTTGCGCAGTCAGCCAGATGTTTAGACTGGATTTGGCATTTTTACCCACCTATCAATATAATGTTGTTGTTGTTGTTGTTGTTGTTATTATTATTATTATTATTATTATTATTATTATACATTATACCTGCAAAGTTCTAAGTAGCCAGAACATATTAACATTCTCACTAAGTGAGCCATTCTGGACAAGTGAACACATTTGGGCATCACCTTTTTGGCTCCCCAGCTGGACTGGAAGCAGCCCAATGCGGGATAGTTGGAGAACAGAGTCCTCAGCTACTGAAAGCCAGACCTGAAGTCAGGAGATCCTTTAACGTTTAGTCGGGTGAGATCTCCTGTAGCCCTCCAAGTATCCCAGGCATGCCAGGAGTCAAAGGGGCAGAAAGTGCTGCATAGGGGGCTGGGGATTAGAATGAATCCCAACACTCTAACTTTTTGTCCTACAGACGGTCAGAGGCCTATGGCAGACTGCTCTACCTGTTCTATTTGGACTCTTCCCATACTGTGTGCCAGCAAGGGTCATGTCCCTGTCCTGCTATTAGCATATTTATGAGGTTCAGTGGAGCATAAGTAGCCTAACTTTCTGCCAGTTCCCCTTTTGCACCATCCGTCCGCTTCCCCAGCAAGGGTGCCATGAGATATTCATGAGTAGCCTCATTCCTTTTCTGGAGGGGCCTTACTGTGGGCTGGCAGAAGTACCTTCTTTTTTTCTTTGTTTCTTTAACAGGCACCTGTTTGTTTGGTAAGGATATGCCAATATGTGTGCAACTATATGTGTACATACAGCCTAGAACTGCCATCATGCTAGATCAAGACAGACAGCATCACAGCATGATTGCCAACTATCCAAATATGCTCCACATCCTGCCTTGGATACGTCTCTCTTTAGGCCTAGTTTGCACGTGCTAGATAAATAATGCCAATGGACTACTAGGACTCAATGGGTCTTTCCATTTCTTGGATCATATCCCAAAATGTATTAGTTAACCCAGATTTAGACTGAGAGGCTACTGGTTTAGTGGCAGAGTGATGAGGCTCTGAGCTTAATGGCAAATCCCAAGCTCCATCAACTACATAACAAACGTACAAAGCTATATGCACAGCCCTTGAACGGAACCCCTCCAGGTCTTCTCCCTCAGCCCACTTGATCTTGGTCCTGTCTTGCTTTCTTCCTGTACCTGAGCTTTTCCTTCCGGAGGCAATCCTCTCTTTGATAATGTATTCCAACCTTACTGCAAGCCCTCCTTAAGTGTGAGAACTGGCCTTAAACAATAAATGTTTGGAATTCCATCAGGAAATTCTGTCTTTGAATTTCCTACCCCTTTGGAAAGTATTTCAGTGTGGTAAGTGGGTCATCAACAGAGGGCATGTGGTTTGGAGAATGTATACTATGCTATTTGTTGGAATTGGTACCATTTCTTCCAGCCTGCTCCAGTTAGCAGCCACAGAATTCCAGAACCAGTTCATAAAAGTGCAAATCAAACATTATTCTTTTAAACCCACGCTGGAACAAGGTAATGTGAGAATGAGACAGGTAAACCTAGATATGAAACTTTCATACACTTTTTTAACTAGTTACAAGTTTGGGTTTCCCCCAACAACCTGCAGAAAGGCCTATAGTGCAGCCTTCCCCCAACTTGACATCTTCTGGAGGCATTGGACTATAATAGTAGTCAGGTGGGACATTGTAATCAAGATATCCAATTGCTAAAGGCCACCATAACGGCAGCCTCCACACATTATGTTAAGCCATAATGTGATTTGCTTGATTTTGGCTTACCATATTGCGCAAACTCAGCCATTTTGTAAAATATATTATATGGCTTAGAGTGTTGCACAAATAGTTAAACATAGCTTAGCACAGCATGTGAATTAGTGTGTCAGTGGTTCAGTGACTGAAAGCTTTGTGTGCTGTTGCCATTTAAGTGAAGAGGATCACTGGTTAGGAGGCAAAGCTAGCACATGAAAAAGAAGACAAGAGTCTTCAGAGAGACTGAGGATCAAAGTACACGTTATTTGAAATGCATCTTTTTATTTGTGCTGATTTTTTTAAAATGTAGATTGCATCCACTGAAGGAAGCTAGCAACAGTTACTGGGATCCTAGCAGGCATGGTCTATGCTCCAACCACAGATGCAGGAGAAGTGGAATAATTCTATGATGAATTGCAACACGTTGTTGAGACTACACTCCCCAAAGACATCCTATTAATTATAGGAGACTGGAATGCTAAAGTTGCAAGTAAAATAGAATCTGGAATAATGGGAAAATTTGGTCTTGGTGATTCCATTGATTATTTGCTGTTCCAGCACCATATAAGGCATCTATTTGTAAGGGACCAGCAGAGTCAAGGGTGTTTGAATATAGCCATGCTGGACCCCAGAAGTGTTCTCCGGCTCTGCCTTTCCGGCTGCTTTCCCATCAGTAAAACTCTCCAGTGCCAAAGTGCATTTACCTTTGCCTCTCTGCACTTGGCATGTCCCAAATCTACAAAAGTGGCCTTCCCCTCCCTGCTGAAGAATAAGGGGTAGGCTCTTCTTTTTCTCACAGGCACCTGATTTCAGGAAAATCAAAGGGTGTCTCAGGCTGGCACAAAAGGGAAGCTTGTTTCTATTCTCACTCCCACATTGTCAGTTGGTTTGTGAATGGACTGGAGAATGATTTTGTTTTGTTGCTTTATTTTGCTTTCCTAACCATATGAATGGGCATATTGGCAATCAGAGTGTTGTACCAATGCCAGGCCTTGCAGATCAGAGGAAGGGTATGCTTTGTGAAGATAATGCTAGTTAGTACCAGCACTGACTGGCTGTAGAGAAGCATTTATCTGTTTGTTCTTTTTGTTTATGACCTCTTTTATGCTGCTTCACTCTGGATGACTCTAAGTGGCTTACAAGTCAACAGAGCCATCAACAATGACAATAAAATAGCAGATAAACAATATACGGCATCATTACAGCACTCAGGGCACTGTATCTCAACCAGGAAAACAATGCTAATTCATCTTAGTCCCCAAAGACTTTCTGAAATATTCAGCTCTTCACAATGTTTCAGAAGATCGTAAAGGTTGGGGCTGCTCTTGACTCTGAGGACAAGCTGTCCTACAGGGAGGGAGAATACTTACCTCTGTGCCCTCCTGCTGGATTTCCCAGTAGAGAGGCATTCTTTGTTGCATACATTGGGCAGGCAGATTCTGTCCAGAAAAGGCAACCTCAAAGATGCCCAAGTTATATAAGACTGTAGAGGTACTAACCAGCTTTAATAGCACTCAGAAACAAATTGGGAACCAGAACAGCTCCTGCAGCAGTGATGGAACATGGCAATAATGGGTTTGACATCATATAGACAGCCACATTCCATGCACCAGATGAAGTTTCCAGGTGGCCCTCAAGTGCATCCTCATATAGAGCAAATCACAGTAATCAATTCAAGAGGTGGCAAGGGTGTGAGTAACCATAATCAGTGCCTTCTGTTCCAGGAAAGGCTGCAACTGTCACCCTTGCAGTTCCTAGCCTTCCTGGCCAAGACCTCAAGTTATGTGGAGGTCCAGAAGCTGTGAGTCCAGGTCCTCATGAGACACACGCACGCACACACACACGCACACACACACCCCGATTGTTGGCCTGTTCTTTCAGGGAAGCACAACCACATTTAGAGTCAGATCTGGAATTGGCTGGTTTCTGAATTAACAACCACTCCATCTTGCCTGGGTTAAGCCTGAGACTATTTCTCACCAGCCAGGTCTGATATCCTCCAGGGACTAGATCACCTTATCTGTTTGTTTCAGAACAGAGATGTATAACTGTGTATTTTCTACATATAGATTCCACCTCATCCCATGCTAATGGATGACCTCACCCAGTAATTCCATGTAGCTATTAAACAGAATGGGAAAGAAGGTCAAACCCTCGGGCATCCCATGCTGGAGTGCCTGAGGGCTTGACTTGTCCTCCCCCATAACCACCAACAGAAATCTCACTCTCAGGAAGAAGCAGAGCTGCTGTAATGGAGTGCGCTTACTCCCTACCTTCACAGGAGCCCCAGAAGGAAACCATGATCAGTGGTATCAAAGGCTGATGAAACATCTCCTATGCCAGCGATGGTGAACCTATGACACGCATGTCAAAGATGACATGCCACAACGTTTTGGGTGACACGCCAGCATTCACAAACACCTGACAACAACCATTCTCCCTGTCTGAGTTACCAAAGAAACTGAGCTTGTTTTACTCATATTTCATTTTTGCAATTATTTGATGTTTCTTTATATAATACATAGCACCACACACGATTGGACTGTATTTTTTTTAAATAAATGAATATATAAAGAACTGCTTCTCTTTTGATCGGAGGGTGGAGTGACACGCCAGCAGAGTCAAGTTAGGCATTTTCCAAATTTCTGACACGCCGAGCCCAAAAGATTCGCCATCGCTGTCCTAGGCCAGGGACGGTTGCACTTCTGCACTGACATTCTGCCACAGATCATCCCCGAGAGCAGCTGGTGCCTTTTTTGTCCTGTGCCTCTACCTGAATGCTGGCTACTAAGGCTTCGGAAGGCAGGCCGGCCAGCCGATCTCCAATTCTGTCTCCTCTCTCCCCTCCACAAACTCTGGGAACTCTGATGCATCTTTGCCTGGAGCAACAGCCACTTGGTGCTGTTTTTTCTGCTGACACAAGTATTTCCTCTTGAATAGCAGGGACATCGAAGGGTTTGATTATTTTCTAAGAGAAGAAGAAATGCACTGATGCTAAGGAAATGATTCTATACATACTTCCTGGGAGTATTTCCAGGTCAACGCCGCAAGGGCTTACTTCTGAGGAGATGTACATTGCACGGTAATACTGTATAAGGCTTGCTGCAGAGGGATATTATCAATTGTGTTTATTCAGTTTCTCACTTTTTATCAAACCTTTTATTGTTGAATGCTTAACCTATTTCTGCTTTTTTCTTCCCTGCCTCACTGAAATGCTATTTTATTTAAATTCTGCTAAGGATCACATTTGGTCTCCCTTGAAATTAGATGCAATGGTGGATTAGAGTAGGATTTGTAGGCAAAAATTCAGGGAGCCCACTTAGCAGAGTAAGCAGGGTGGCTTGCCACATGTTGATGTTGGGCATAAAATGTGTAATGTATCCAGAGGAGAGTCCCTCCAATAAAAACACAGTCTAACTGTCCCTGAGGCTGGGTTCAAAAAGCTAAACTGTTGTGAAGTTTCCTGCTTGGTTTTCATTCAGAGTGTGGATGAAGCACGCTACTGCAGTCTGTAAGGGTGGAGGCAGAGTTTATTTCTTTATAGGCATCTGATAGCTGCAGGGGTATGGCAAGGAGATAATTGCATTGCTGGGGAGATGGGACAAAAATGTGGCTCTTTTGGGAGATGTTGGGATTTGAGGGAATTAAGGAAAATAGGAACCTTAAGCCTGGTAGAGGCTTAAAGCACCAAATTTGCTTATGCATATGTGCGAAAGAGAGAGTGAAAAGAGGGGACCTCGATGATTGCTACTGTTCAATCATTACATTATAATGAAATATTATTATTAGAGAGTTTGTGTGATGCAGTGGTAAAAGTATTGGACTAGGAGCCAGGAGACCCAGGTTCAAAATCCATTCTAGCCACGAAAGCTCTCAGGATGACATGGGGCCAGTTGCTCACCCTCAGCCCAACTGGCTGCACAGGGGGGAAATGAGGGAGGGCAGAGCTATGTAAACCACCTGGAGCTCCTGAATGAAAGACAGGATAGAAATCTCATACATACATACATGCATTATTTAGCCCAGACCCATCCCTAATATGTAGACATTCAGCTTCCCTCTTTACAAATCTCTGATAAAAGTGAGCTCACTATCATCCAAGGCACATGCTGCCTCTGTTAGAATTTATTTGGAAGGATAGACTGGCCTGGGTGATGGGCTGCTGGCAGAGGTGGGACATTTATCAAAATGAGCCAGTGTTGGGCTGCATAGGAGAAGAAAGCTAATTCTGAATCTAGGGTCCATGCTTGATTAGAATAGTAGAGAAATTCCTACCTTTCTGAGAGTTAGAGGAAGTTGGATGAAGGACAGAGTGTGGGTGAAGTGTAGTACTACTTAATAGCACTATTGAAACTCCTTTCTTATTGCAGACTTTAAGTTGATGTGATGGGCACTGGTGGGTAGAACATCAGGCTATTCCTCAAGAGAAGAGCAATCCAATGTTTTCTGAGACACACAACTTAGAGTTGGACCACCATCTGTTCTTGAATGAGAAGATCCCCCACTGGATAGGGCAGAATGGGAGATTCCTCCTCCCCATAACTAAGCTTTTCAATAAACAACTCCAGTTTTCCCTGTTACTCAGGCTACCGGGCATGTGGTTTTGAAGTGTGTGGTGCTACGACACAAAGACAGCAGGATTTTTATTTTAACAGATGCAGCACAGTAAATATTTGTGGAATAAGATAGCTGTACACTTAGATCTGCATACTAAAGCTAGCAATCATGTAAACAGACCAGACAAAGAGAGGAACAGAAAATGGGAGCAAAGGTAAAATTATCCAACTGAGCAAAGCAGTTCCAAAAAGGAAAAAAAACATCCCTGATATTCTGACTATACTTTTCCTGCCAGCTCTCCTTTACTAGTTCCAGTTCTTTCAGGTCTTTTGAGCACAGGGTCCTAGTCAAGCTTTGATAAGGAAAAATCTGTTTGCGGTATTTGCTACTCTCAGGATCAATAGCCCATCCAAACTGAGAAAAGAAGAAACTTTGAGCTGCTTCTCCCAGCCTAGATTCTGCCCTCCTCTCAAAGTTTCTCACTGGAAGAGGATGGTGGCTTTTAGACTTAATCTTATTTATTGTTGTCAGCCAACCTACAAAACCTAGATCCACCGCAGTGCAATATGTCATGTAAAAATATCTCCTACGTGTAGGTAAGTGGGTGTAAACCCAGCAGGGAATGGATTCAGCACTGCCTTCCTCCCCGCTTCTGATGTGCTTTAAAACAGTTCCACTCTTATCAGAATGCAACCAGATTCAAAGATGACAATGGGATAGGAGCTTTGTGGTGTATTAGTAAAGGGGATCTGAGCAGTTGTAACTTCTGTACTTATTCTACTGCCACATATTGTTCTATACACCACTAATTCCGTTTTTTAAGTTGCAGCCCAGCTTGAAGCTTCTTTCTCCTGCCCTAGTCCATCTGCATGTACATTTTTCTCATCTCAGAATTCCAAAGAAATCCAGTTGTTACTCTCTTGCTGTGATGTATTGCTTGCAATGTGTCCTTTACAGATGTTAAACTCCCTTCTTGATCCTTGCGTGGACACTATTTCCATAATATTCCATGATCATTTCACAACTCAGAATTACACCCATGAATGTAACCTACTTACAGCCTTAAGAATCATCATTTTTCTACAAGTCATACACAAAGGAAAATATTAGTTTCATGACTCTGAACAACTTTTTATAGAAAATGGAGTGGAGGTGGAAATATTCAGGAGTAACATCACTTGGTGAGTAAGTGGCCTTGTAAATGGAATAAAATAAAATAAAAAGCCCTCATAAAGTGAATGGATGAATTTCTTCTAAACACATTTCTTGGCTTTTCTCAGTGCCGATCCTGATGAAATCTTTGGATTGGAACACGGATAGTTATTTTATATCATGGGTCCTCCTAGTTCAGTATTTATCTCCCTACATTGATTGGCAGCAGTCCTCTAAGGTTTCAAAGATGAGTCTTCTCCATCCCTACTTAGAGGTGCAAGAAGAATAGAACCAAGGATCTTCTCTATATTATGATCTTCTGTGTCCTAACACTTTCTCAATATTTTGTTCCTTTTTCCTCCCATTAGGCAGCATTCATTAAGGACTCATACAATAGCTAATTAAGAGAGAACACCTCTTTTGCTGGCTCTACTAGAAGACTGGCTAGATTATAGGATCTGAAGCTTGCAAATTACATTTTAATTTGGAGCCCTTTAACTTTTAGGTCTCACAATAACTGTTTCTGTACATGATGCTAGAAGAAACTTGGTTTCAAATTCTGGTTCCAAAAATTCAAAATGGCAGCTGCTCAGAGTATGAATAATACAGTAAACCTGTTTGGGTTAAGGAACCATGCATGAGAGAGGTAAGATGGCCATGTGTGCATAGTAATCCAAACCCTTTGTTAAGCTTAGAATGTCATACAAACATGGCTTAAGGCACTTCGACATTGCCATCCTTTCTATGCCTTGGTTCTTCAAAAAGCAGTGGGTCATTGTCCTTGTGCCTGTTGACCTGAAAACTGGAGAATAAGGCTATAACAAAAGAAAGGAGCCAGGAGGTGTGATGAGATGAGAATTCCCACCATTGGGGCCACAGACTGCCCAGAAGCTCTGCTGAGCTGCTACACATCAAGAAAAATGATTGGATTTGCTGGGATTTCATATACTTTGCAACAGAGCTAATAATAAATTGACCCAACTCCCAGAGTCTGCTGATCTCAGGAGAACAGACAGATTTGGAGCTGATTCCACACTGCCACAAAAATTCCATGCGGAACTGCCTTTAGTTATCCGACAGCGTTTCCATCAAAGACAGTCAACTCATGCAGTTTCCTTCTAACAGTGACCTAGTTCATTGTTGCATGAAGTCATGATTTACTTAACCGTGATTTGTTGAATAAGCCACAATTGACTGGTCACACGTACCACACTAAGCTAATGTTTACAAACCAAAATTACTAAGTTCACAGAATAAACCAAAACACATAAACCAAATAATGGTTTGGCATTATGTGTAAATTCAGCTTGTATGTCATATAGTACAGAAAACTGGGAACAGGTCCACAGTTTCCTTTTGATGTTAGAGCAGGAAAAATGCCCACTTTATAACTAGGCAAGAATCAGAGAAACCACAGATAATAATAATGGCCAATAATTGATTAGTACTCTGTTCTAAGTTAACCAACTCAAACCAGAAATCACAAGTCTGCATCTTTGTCCAATAGCCCTTTTGTATTGACACAGCTGGTTTACACATTGTGTGATTTTTGGCAATTGCGGTTGGATTATGCCATGTGTACTTAACAATTAGGACATGCATCCTACTGAGAATGGTGTTGTTGCAGGTTATAACCATCATATGCAGTGAAGAAAACAGCTATGGTTATGACTTCCACCACTCTGCTTTCTAGATGATTTTTTGGTCTGTGTGGGAGTGTCTTTGAGTCAGTGTTGACCCCTGGTGATTGCCTGGACAAGCCCTTGCAGATTTCTTGGCAACCTTTTTGGGAGTGGTTTACCATTGCCTCCTTCCTAGGGCTGACAGAGAGCCACTAGCCCAAAGTCACCCAGTTGGCATTGTGCCTAAGGTGGGACTAGAACTCATGGTCTCCCATATTCTAGCCTTCTGCCTTAACCACTATACCAAAGTGGTTCTAGATCAGTGTTTCTCAACCTTGGAACTTTTAAGTTGTGTGGACTTCAACTCACAGAATTCCCCAGCCAGCATCTTAAAGTTGCCAAGGTTGAGAAACACCGGTCTAGATTATATTGTCACTTTTTTTTTCTATTCAGGAAAATTTCAATTTTTGCCTGTATTACAGCAGAAGGATGGAGGTACCAGGTCTCCCTAGCTTGGTGCCTTCCAGATGTTGGCTTGGAATTCTGGAATTTGAAGGACACCAGATTGGGAATGTTTAGTTATGATCTAGGTGACAGTGGGTCAAGGATACAATGATAGCAACTGCTACTATGTTTGTTTTATGCAATATAGGTCATCAGCATCCCTTCCTCTATCTGTAGCAAATTTCAAAGAATAATCAGTTCTGACCCATTTATTCCCCATTACTCAGGTAGGATCCTGCCTGTACATAGAACAATCAAAAACTCTTAAAAGAAGACTGTAATTGCACCACCTGGTGATCCTGGTCACAACAAGCATCAATTGCTACAGGTGTCACTCATGGTTACTAACAGTTATAATGATAGCTTATCATAATTAATTGGCATAGAAGAAAATAATTATTTTCTTTGTACATACAGTCATAAGTGAACTTATGTATTTCTGTAATAACCGGATGCAATTATTAATAAATTCCTAGGTTGTTTTTTTTTTTTAAAGATAGTCCTGTCATAAGTGGCCCCTAATGTTGAAAATATATACTATCTTTTTGCCTTGGTCTGTTCAGTAATTATTGCTATTTGTTATTAATTATTACAGTTGTGTTTTAATAGTCTCGCTCCCGTTGAAAGTACAATGGTGTGCGAATTTGTCCTTGAGGGACTTTGCCAAGAGTAAAAAATCTCATTAAGGGGCTTGAGGTTGTTTTCTTTTTCTTTTTTTAAATAGATTAGGGTTTCTGCGTTGTGTTTTTCTTCCTCCCTATTTGATTTGAATTAGTGAGATAATGAGCTCCCAGAGGGGTGAGATGCCGACAATTCCCAATCAAAGCACCAGAGAGGAATTAAAGAGAGAGAAAAAGTTAAGGCACTCTTGTGCTCCAAAAAGATCTAAAGCATCACTTTAGGATATCGAACTAGCACTCCTTTTGGGCCTAGCTGAGTACTGAGAGAAGTGAAGATAGGATTTTGGAGTCAAAAATTCAGAATGCTGATCAATAAAATGAGTAGGGAGTCCACCAAACTCAGTCGGCCTGGCTTACCACAGTTTGAAGTAAGTGAAGCAACAACATACGTTACTGTCTAAAGCAGTGTTTCTCAACCTGGGCAACTTTCAGAGGTGTGCACTTCAACTCCCAGAATTCCCCAGCCAGCCTTGCACATCTGAAAGTTGCCCAGGTTGAGAAACACTGATCTAAAGCAATAAGAACATAAGACTGCTAAGCTCAGAATCTAAAGGTATGGAACTACAGTATAATTAACAAGGTCTTCCCAGTCTGGGCCCTCCAGATGCATGGATTTCAACTTCCAGAATTTGCAGGAATGGCCATGCAAGTTGGGGGATTCTGGGAGCTGAAGTCTATGCGCCTAGATGGGGGAAAGGTGATAAGAGACACACAGTTCATCAGGAGATAGTGCTCAAACTATATCATCAAACAGTTATTGGAAAATGGAGATCTGGGAAATGAAGTGAAGCCTATCTTGCAAGCATATTGTATTACCAAGGAAGAAAAAAAGGGACCAAATCTAACATGCTTGAGGATCTGATTTAGGTACACATTATTCAGATCTTGTGAGATTTGCTAAAGCCAATCATAAGTAACCTAAAAGCAGTAGAACCAACATCAGGAACAAAAAGTTGCTGATTCATGTAAGGTTTACTCTGTTTGTCTCAGAGAAACTCTCGTGACATGTGTGTTCAGCAAAGATGTTTACTCAACCATAACGTAAGTAAGTACAGACAAAGCCAGGGTTGGCTTGGCATAGCTTACATGGTATTTTATAGCTTCCCCGTTCCCGCGCTTTACCTGTTGCTTAGTTACAGATTACCTGCAGTAATCCCCCCTTGCCCAAATGGCAGATTCAGTCCGGTGCTTTTGTCTTTCTGATTGCAGTCTATGGGTTGTGCTGTTGTTGCCTTTGTTGGGTTTGCCTGTTTGCGCGCAAAGCCGGGAGTTCTCAATCATTCGTTAATTGCTTTGCTTCCGAGCCTCTGCGCTTTCCTTTGTTTGCAGCGCCCGAGGGAAGCCGCGCTGATACAAAGTATCCACTTGCGGTTTTGAGTTAAGCACCGCCACCTGTCCGTAATCAGCTCGCGGTTTCACTTCCCCTTTTCCTCTGCTCACGCCTAGGTGGTGAAATTGACTTAGGCGAAGCTGAGCGGTGCCTTTGCCGTGCCGGCCGAATCTGACATACCGCCCCCCTGAAGAGAAACCCCCCCTTTACCTTGGTTTCCCAGGTTGCTTCTTGTAAAAGTCCTTGACCAGTTCAGGCGCCCTAACGTGGGACTTGTTTACTCACTCACTGTACGCTCTCGGGAAATGTTTCCATTGTACTAGCAGTTGGATCTGGTCCTTGTGTTTCCTGGTGTCCAGGATTTGTTTTACTTCAAAGTGTCTCTCCCCGTCGACCATGATCGGTGCCGAGGCTGGCTCATCTCTATGCCAGTCGTTGGACGGGCAGTGCAGCTTCAGCAGGCTGCAATGGAAGACCGGATGGACCTTCCCGAGTGCTTTTGGGAGCTTCAGCTTGACAGTCACCGGGTTTATTATCTCGACAATAGGGAAAGGACCCACAAACTTCGGGCTGAGTTTTTTAGACACTTGATACGTCTTTAGGTTCTTTGTGGACAGGTACACCTGGTCCCCTACTTTCCACTGCCACTCGGGGAGTCGCTTGTGGTCAGCGTATTTTTTGTAGTCCGCTCTGGCTTCCTGCAGCGCCGTTCGGACTGCCTGCCTTGTGGCGTCTATTTGGGTGAACCAAGTATCCAATGAGCCGATCCAGGACGCCGGTTGGGGTTGCTCAGGCATGGCGACGAAGTCTGGTTGCCACCTTAAATGGGGTGAAGCCGGTGCTTTTGTGGACTGCATTGTTATATGCTACCTCCGCAAACGGCAGCAGCTCTGGCCAGTCGTCTTGCTGGTAATCCACATAGCACTGTAGGTACTGCTCCAGTCCCCCGTTAAGATGTTCCATGGCCCTGTCCGTCTGCAGATGCGCCACCGAGGAGAGGGCTTGCTGAGTCCCCACTCACTTCAGGAACTTCCGCCAAAACCACGCGACGAAGTTCCCCCAGTTCCTCACGACTTGCTAGGGGGCGCCGTGCAATCGATACACATGCTGCACGAACATCCGTGCCAGCTTCTCCATGGTGGGGACTCACCGACAAGCCACGAAGTGCGCTTGTTTTGAAAACAAGTCCTTCACTACCCAAATAGCTGTCTTCCCCTTGCTCTCGGGTAGCTCCACAATAAAGTCCATGGCAATTTATTGCCAAGGGCCGTCCAGCGTTGCTACAGGCTGGAGGAGACCCCGGGGCTTCCCCTTGCTCCCTTTGGCCATTGCACAAATCGGGCAGCTCACTCTGTACGCTCCCACGTCCTTTTGAAGGCTCGGCCACCAGAAGTGCCTCCGTATTAGGTGGAGGGTTTTCACAAACCCGTAGTGGCCTGCATTTTTATTATCATGGGCTCTTTCCATCACCTCTCTTCAGCAACCCCTAGGTTCATACAACTTACCCTCATGCCACCACAACCCCCCATGTCCTGTTAAAGAGTCTTTGTTCTCTGCCACCCAAGCGTCTTGCTTACCGGCTTCTTGGAAAGTTCATTGGAGTCCCGGTTCGGCGTCGCTTGGCCGCTTCCTCGTTTGGCTGCGCGTTACGGCTTTTGCGGCCAGCCAGGTCGCGGGGACGATCGAGTCTACAACCTCCTCCCGCTGGCTTGTGTGTTGGGGCATGCGGGACAGTCTGTCCGCTAAGAAGTTCTTTTTCCCTGGGATGTGTTTGGGGTTGAAATTAAACCGTCCGAAGTATTAGGACCAGTGCACTTGCTTGGGCGAAAGCTTCTGCGGGGTCCTAAGTCCCTCGAGGTTCTTGTGGTCACATCTCAAACGGCTGGCTCGCTCCCTCCAGTAGGTGTCTCCAGGTGGATAGGGCCCACTTTATAGCAAACGCCTCCTTCTCCCACACCATCCACCACCTTTTCGTCTTGGTGAACTTTCGTGAGGCGTAGGCGCACAGGTTGAGGGCTTCCTCGGGTCCGGGCTGTAGAAGGACTGCTCCCGTCGCCACGTCGGAGGCATCCACCTGGATTACAAACCGCCGATCGGGATCGGGGTGGCACAGGATAGGTTCTGTGGTGAACCTTCGTTTTAGGTCCCCGAACGCCTCTTGACACTCCGGGGTCCATGCGAGGGGCATGCTAGGCTTGGGGGTTTTGCCACTGCCCCGAGTCTTAAGTAAATCCGTTAGTGGCAGGGCGACTTGAGCGAAGTTCGGAATAAACTGCCGGTAGAAGTTAGCAAACCCCAAGAAGCTTTGGAGCTGCCTCCAGGTCTGCGGTGCTTCCCACCCCAGTACATCCTTCATTTTCACCAGGTCCATCTCAACACCCCTGCTGGATATTCTATACCCAAGGTAGTCCAGTTGCTCTCGATGGAACTCACACTTCGAGAGCTTGGCGTACAGCTGCGCTTTTAAGAGTCTTTGGAGCATGGTGCGCACTAGTCTCACGTGCTTGGTCAGGGTCTCAGAGTATATTAGGATGTCGTCCAGGTAGACAAGGACACCCTGGTATAGTAAATCATGCAGCACCTCATTTATTAATTGCATGAACACTCCCGGGGCCCCTTTTAACCCGAATGGCATCACCCGGAACTGGAAACTTCCAAGCGGGCAATTGAAAGCGGTTTTCCATTCATGCCCCGCGTGTATCTGGACCCTGAAATACACTTCTCACAAGTCCAGTTTTGTGAACGCTTTCCCCTTGGACAGGTGGGACAGAAGGTCCTTCATCAGGGGAAGGGGATAGTGGTATTCAGTACTTATGGCGTTCAGCCCCCGGTAGTCCACGCACAGCCTTAGCGAGCCATCCTTCTTTTCCCAGAACAACACCGGGGCCGCCAAGGGGGACTTCGTGGGTTGGATGAATCCCCGCTTCAAGTTCTTATCCACTAACTCCCGTAGGGCGCCCATCTCCTTCCCTGACAGGGAGTATTTCTTAGGCTTGGGCAACTTGGCCCCGGGCTCTAGCTGTATGGAGCAGTCACTGGGTCTGTGGGGTGGGAGTTGGTCTGACTCTGCCTCGCCGAACGCCACCGTCAGGTCGCGGTAAGGATGGGGGATGCTCCCAATGTCCACCAGCTCCTCCGCTCCCCCCTGCGCAGGGCCGACCGCCGCTGCTGCCGCCTGGGCTGCCACCGCCTCCGGGATCTCCGACGTCGCCACCGCCGCTGTTCTGGCTCCTGCTGCGGTCTGCACGCTTCCCCGCATGGCTAGCTCCTCCTCCGCCGATTGCTGCTCCGGAGTTGTTCCCTTCTTTGTCGCCCGTTGTGCCTCCGGTTCTCTCTCGTCTGCTCTTCCTCGTCTCGGAATCGCACCGCCTCCAACGCCCAGTCAATGAGGGGGTTTCGTCGCCTCAACCATGCCAGTCCAAGTACCATCATGTAGTCGGCAATCAGGACCACCACCAGGTGTATCAAGCAATGGGTGCACCCAGAGTCCAGTAACACCTTCAGGTTAGCCTCAGCCCCTGACCTCGCTCCCTGGATGTGGACCCTCACCTGCATGGATGGGCAGTCCTCACTCACCATTGGGTCTTCGCGTCTCGGCCCCTCTGCCCATACTGGGACATCATTCAGTGCAGGCGCCGCTTGTTTCCTGCCGGCACCGCCTCTTCCCCCAACGACGCTGTCTCGGGGGTGGACTAGCCGGTCCCACTGCGCTCTACTGCAGCTGCCCCTACTCCTTTCCATGGTCGGTCAGGGGCACGCCGTCCCGGAGGTTTCAGGGCCCTGGTGTCTACACGGATGGGCCCCCATCCTGCTCCGTTGGACATTGCGCCGCCCAATGGTCTCATCCTCCGCACCGGAAACAGAGGCCTGATTTCTTCTGAGCCTCCCGCCCTCCTGTGGTTTGCCGTTGGCTGCTCCGCTTCTCCTCCGCAGCCGCCTCGCCTGGCTCGGCTTTGCTCGGCTTCTGATACCTCGTTCTTCACTTAATCTGCTGCCACACAGCCTCTGCTGTCCCGGCTAACCAGATCCACTCCTTTAGCATGGCTGGATTGTTCCGACCGAGCGCCCTCTCTAGGATCTCCGAGTTGAGCCCGTTCTTGAAATAGTCTACCCTCAGGGATTCCGGCCAATCGTTGAATTTTTCTGCTAGGCACCAGAACTCTAGGGCGTACTCAGCCACCGACTTTTCCCTTTGTCTCAGGCATTGGATGTCGTCTCTGGCCCCCCTGGCACTCAGTGTATCCTCGAATCTATCCCGGAGTGCCTGCATGAACTCCGGGAAACTCTCTAGCTCTGCTGCGTTGGCATTGTATAGACGGATGACCCAACCAGCTGCTTGGCCCTCCAACAAGTCGGCCACGTAGGTGACTTGCTCCCCGTCATTGGAGAAAAGGTGGCCACTCCGCTTCATAAAGTTCTGCACCTGCGTAAGGAAGCAGGGTAGTTGTTTGGGGTCCCCCGAGAACTTCCTGTTCAGGCCCTGGAGTTGCAGTGCGTCCGCCGCCCATCGGTCTGATACCCTGCCTCCAAGGCGCGTCCTCGGAACCAGATCGGGCACAGGACCAGTGCTGGCCTCGCCCGACTCCTCCGCCTGTGGTTCTGCTGCAGGGGCCTTCATTCCCACGAAGTATGGCCTGCAGCATTGCCTAGATGGCTTCCAACCGCTGCTCGAATTTGCCCTCCAAGCGGGTTAGGCATTCCTCCAATTCCTGGGTTTTGGATCCCGAGCCATGGCTTGTCGTGATTCCCCATCCTGCTGCCCCATCGGGCCCCATGCCAATGCCAAACGACCACCTGGTGTCCTCCGGCACCCTCTCGGCTGCATCCCCATGCCCCTCGCTCTGGGCTGGTCCCACCATCGCGCCTTCGGGCTTGGGCTCCTCATTGTATTGCTGGCTCGCGCCTTCTCCATTGCTGGCCATCTTGGTCAAAGTTGACAGGCTTGGAATATTCAGCTATCCTGCAGATAAAATTGCGAGTGCTCCTTCGGTGATACCAGGTGCTCAGGAAGAACCCTGGCTTTATGTAAGGTTTACCCCGTTTGTCTCAGAGAAACTCTCGTGACATGTGTGTTCAGCAAAGACGTTTACTCAACCATAACGTAAGTAAGTACAGACAAAGCCAGGGTTGGCTTGGCATAGCTTACATGGTATTTTATAGCTTCCCCGTTCCCGCGCTTTACCTGTTGCTTAGTTACAGATTACCTGCAGTAATCCCCCCTTGCCCAAATGGCAGATTCAGTCCGGTGCTTTTGTCTTTCTGATTGCAGTCTATGGGTTGTGCTGTTGTTGCCTTTGTTGGGTTTGCCTGTTTGCGCGCAAAGCCGGGAGTTCTCAATCATTCGTTAATTGCTTTGCTTCCGAGCCTCTGCGCTTTCCTTTGTTTGCAGCGCCCGAGGGAAGCCGCGCTGATACAAAGTATCCACTTGCGGTTTTGAGTTAAGCACCGCCACCTGTCCGTAATCAGCTCGCGGTTTCACTTCCCCTTTTCCTCTGCTCGCGCCTAGGTGGTGAAATTGACTTAGGCAAAGCTGAGCGGTGCCTTTGCCGTGCCGGCTGAATCTGACATATAGACCTTTGGAACAGTGTGTTGCTTGTGCAGTTATACTAGGACATGTAGGCTGAATGAGGGATCCCCTTATCTTTCCACTTATCTTTCTGTTTGTACATAGACTAGAGTAAGGAATGGTTAAGAAACAATGATCAGGAACACTGATTGCAGGGACAACAGAAATTGGTAAGATTTGCAGGCCCAAAATATATGTAAATACAGGTAGTCCTCACTTAATGACCATTTGTTTAGCGACTCTATGAAGTTACAACAGTGCTGAACAAGGGACTTACAATTGGTCCTCATACTTACAACTGTCGCAGCACCCCTGCAGTCACGTGATCGCGATCTAGGCGCTTGGCAACCAACCCACACTTACGACGGTCACAGCATCCCAGGGTTATGTAATTGCCATTTGTGATCTTCCCAGCCAGCTTCTGGCAAGCAAAATCAATGGGGAACCACGTGATTCGCTTAACAACCACGTGATTCACTTAACGGCCATGGTGATTTGCTTAATGACTGCTGCAAAAAAGGTCATAAAATTAGGTGCGACTTGCTTAACAACTGTCCCACTTAACAACAAATTTTACGATCCCTATTGTGGTTGTTAAGTGAGGACTACCTGTAAATGTTTGAAGAAAACATACATACATAGCACAGCAATAACAGGAACAGAATAATCCTAAACGGGCAGTGGAAAGGAGGGGAGAGGAAGGTTCAGAAGGAGAAAGTGTTTACGGGGAAAAAAAAAATTCCCAGAAAAGTTGTGGATCTTCTCATTGTTTGCTTCTCATTGTATGGTTGTGCAGGAGATGAGGTTGAAAACATTCCCTCCCCTTGTCTCCAGTAAAAGGAAAATCAATGTGGGTGCCAGAGCTGACATAGTTTATTCCTGAATCCAGTGGTGTGCCTTAAGAATTAAAGGAGTTCAATATCCAGTGGCTCCAAAATGTCCTTGTTCTATTCTTGACATGTTCCTTTTTGGCTCTTGGTGCCTCTGGAGAAACTTCACTCTTGTTCAGGAAGGAACTTCATTAGCTTCCCTCTTTCTCAGTGGAAGGAAAGGTCTGTGGTATCTCAGATACCCTCCCTGGGTTCATAGGATTATACCTTTCAGCCATTTACCTACTTTTCTCCACTGAATGTGAATGTGTAAGAACTAATTCATGAGTTTGCAAAGGAAGAGGCCATAATTTAAATAAAGTGGATCTATTTATAGAATCATATCCACATTAAAATGAATCAGTCCAGTAGAATAACCGTTCAGAAGATGTATTTATTGAGGCCAATCAAAAAGCTTCAACGCTTAGCTAGAAGCGTTGGTGGGCTTTCCTTCATTCTGAAAGTTACGTTAAAGAACAGAGCGAGGAAAGGGGAAGACATGGTAGAAAGGCTGTGGTGTGAATCAGTGATATATATCAGAAATGTAGAAAATAAAATTTCTGAAATAAGAGCATGAATTTGTTTTTTTGAGATTATTATAATATGTGGTCAAAAGTGCAGAGTACATGTCATAACCTGGTACTAAATCCACAAAGGTTCCACAGAAACAGTGCAAAATAGTAGCTCTGAAATTTCAACTTATATCTCTTTGCAGTGCAGAAGTACATAAATGATCTCAATTTATGGTTGCCAGACATGCAAAGCAAGTAGCAAGGAGACCAGCAGCCACATGAGAAAGGATAAGGAAGTCATGTGGCTTGAGTGTCCATATCAGCTCTGCTGATATGGCCTGGAATTTCAGCGCACACTGCTCTTACCTTTGCTTCACAGGGACAGAAATCACAGAATATTCAGTCATGGTAAAAGGAAACAAAATAACCCTGAATGTATAACTCTGTAGATCCAACAGGGATTAATTAACTTCAACCCAATGTCAAAATATAGCTGATGAGGAAGACAATACAGCTCTACTGTGAAAACACCATACAGTTTTAAAATAGATATGTGCTGGTGCACACAAATGCTCATACATTCACACAGTCATATAAGTAGTCTTAGTCAGCATCAATTCTGACATTTAAGGGAGCCTTAAGGTTTTCTCTGCTAAGTGTTGATGTTGTTATTCCAATCCATGTAAGTAGCAAAGCTACATATGAGATGTTTAGACATTGTCTGTTCTAGCTAGGTCTTAACTGGAAATTTCTCCTAGTTTTGGGCACAGCCACGAGGCCACATTAATGTGCTATCCTCCAGTATAGGAACTGGCAGAAAAGCATGTACACAAAAATTGGCTGCTCTCATTGTTGCTCCCTTTTCTGCCTCAATGATGAATCTGGCAATGAGTACTATCTTTACTGTTTTAGTGGGGGACAAGTTAAGGAAAGTGATTGATGGATACCTCTGGTTTCATTTCTCCTCCCACTGAGCATCACCTGCCAGCAAGAAACACTGCCATCAATAGCTCTCCTGAGTGTTTGCATTGTGAATGTGTTTTAGTACGCTGCATATACCTACTAGTAGGTGGAGTGCAGGCAGCAGCACATTAGTTTGCAACATAGCCTCTAGATTAGAAATCTTAGCTTGCATAGTATAGCATGAGCATGCCGAGAAAAATAGGTCTTTGTTTGCATTTGTGGCATATCAACCTTACTGTCCACAGGGAATGCTGTACATGGCACAGGCATGACAGTGGCTGGTAGCCAAGTCTACATTTTCTCTAGGTTACTCAAAAGTGCTATGATTGACCAAGACCATGACGCATTGCCAAGTCAACCTCTAGAGGCCCGTCTGGTGACGACCATGGCATATGGAATATCGCAACATAGAATATAAGAGGAATTAAAGAGTACAAACTAACTAATGAAATGAAATGAAAAACAGGCATGTTGTGTGTTCATGAAACTGAGAAAGGGGAAGAAAATTATAGATCTGAATAAAGATGATATAATCTTGTGAAGTGAATGTATACATGCAGAGAAGTGAAGGTACAAGTTTAATTATGAACGAAACAGCTACAATGTATGTGGAAAATATGAATTGGCATCATCTAGATTAAACTGGGTGATTATGAAAGTTGAAATCCATAGGTTGGTGATAGTTGCATGTTACATTCTAATGAATGTTGATAACATATACTAGGCTAGAGGAATGTGAGCAGGCACTCTTTGCTAGTTGGAGATGCTTGGACTGAACCTTAGCCTTTCAACATGGAAAACAGCTACTGCACCTTGGGTTCTGACTCTTACAGCCTACAGTGGCCTATAAAACAGATTAGGCAACCTTCTCAGGGAAGGATTTGTGCTGCACTTTTGAATAGTTTTACAAGTTCAAACAGAGATGCAGGCATCTGGAAAACTTATATGAAACAGGCATTCTTGGATCAGAACTCTGTAGCTAACTATCAACTTCTTCATCACATCTGGACAAAATAGACTTTTGGAGATTAATATGTAAGTAGTTGAAATATTTTAGAGATTAGCTCTCATTAGGCCAGGTCTGCTGTCTTGGGATCTGGGAGTTGTAGTCTAACACAACTTTTTTATTTGTATTTTGTGGGTTATGAACCTCAAGGAATCTTTGCAAAATACCACAGAATATAAGACTGATAGACAAATAAATAAACTACACATTTGGAAAGCACCAGGTCAAGGAAGACTGTCTTATAGAGAAGCAATAGGCAGGACAGAAATGTTGTTTTCACTTTGGCTCAAGCCATATTAATCAAGCATGCTATTTTTACACTGAATAAAGCTTATAGTACACAGGATACATCTTATATCAGAACCAGAACGAGAACACTTTCCACTCAAACCTTCATTACTCTTGCGTTTATCGGGCACAGATGGAGATACCTTTATCCATCCGCTTGCAACCTTAAGGTCATCTCTGAGTCCTCTTAGTCATTTTCTCACATCCAGGTAGCTGCCAATTGCTGCTGCTTCTTTTTCAACTTGTTCCCAACCTGCTGTTTTTTCTCCATAATTAGTACTTAAACCTTGTGCTAGTCACCTCTTTTCCAGATTGGTATAACCTCTATCTTGCTGTTCTGGTTTCTTGCCTCCAGTCAGTTCAGAGCAATTCTGCTAAATTCATTGTTCTCATTTTTGAGACTCTGCTTTAGTTCCTTGCCAGTTTTCTACATCAATGTCAAGCATCCAGTCTTTATATTTAAAGCTTTCAATTCCTTCACCCCAATTATATATCCAGGTTTTTCTTCTTTCACCAAGCCAAACTCTTTTGGCCTATTTGGTATTACCTTTTTCTTTCTGTACTTGATTTGCTCTTGCATTCTCATCTTAGAAAGCATGCACGGCAGGCGTCCACAATTAACCTCACACAGAATTCCCAGGCTCCATTATGGTGCCATAGACAAACAACGGGTACTCCGTGGAACAACTGATAACAGTTAAAATTATCAACAGAAGTGCTCTACTGTATTGTTATCTGCAGCAGTGGAGGGGTCAAAAAAGTAAAGATGGTGATCATGACTGTGCAGTCAAAGCTCCACCTCTGTGTGTGCAATGTTGACACAGGTACCGAAGGGGTATAGCTTCAATCATATGGTCATGGTTACCATCTTGGCTTTTTGACATATGGTTTCCTGTCTTATATGCCCCTAGTGGCCTCATCTGATACTCCCTCCTTAAATTGTACCCCATAATTGGCCCAAAGTTTGCATGGCCTCCATACGCTGGTTAAGCCAGAAAGATTAAAACTCTGTTGGCAGCAAGGTGCTCACTCTTATACTGAATCTGGCACCTTTATATTCTAGAAGATGAGCAGGTAGGTTGGCTCGGCAAATTCTGGCAGCAGTAGGGAATGAAATGATATTAAGGTGACCCAATGCTGATCTTCTCAAGCAAACTACATAACTATCAAAGTGTACAAAGTGTTCCATACGTCCACATTTGCACTGCTGATTGCCAATCCTGGTAAAACAACAACAGTTTTAACAAAAATTTCTCTTGTGGTAATGTCTGGCAATTCTTTTTGACAGTCAAGGAAGTCAGCAAATATCAACTTTTTTGGCAATCTTTGTTCCTGCTTGTAGGAAAGCCAGTAACCAATCAAGCACAGAATTCTACTATTTATACTCTTAAAATACAAGCATTCATTTTGTGCTTGTCTCTGTTAATCATTGTTTTTAGTTTAATACTAGGATCTGTTGATTGATCATATGCCATCAAGTCATTGTCAACTCTTAGCAACCAGATAGATAAATTTTCTCCATGATGATCTGCTTCTAACCTAGCAGCAAGGTGGATAGACTCAATTACAGTGGCGATGAGTGCATCTTTGGAAGACCTGAATCTATCCACCTTGCTGCTGGTCATCCTCTTCTTCTCTTTTCTTCCACTTTTCACAGCATTAGAGCCTTCTCCAGAGAGCTGGATCTTTGCATAATGTGACTGAAATAGGATAATTTGAGCCTGGTCATTTGTGTCTCAAGTGAGAATGCTGGGTTGATTTGTTTGATGAGCCATTTTTTTTTCTTAGCTGTCCACAGGAGTCTTCTCCAACACCGAAGCTCAAAAGCGTCAATACTCTTCCTATCCTGCTGCTTCAAAGTTCATCATATTAGGATATGGTATCTTTTTCTAAGTACCAATTGGCCAGTGCAACACAGGGCTGCCTTTCCCTATTCTTTCAATACAATCTCTTAGGTTTAACAGTCTCTCTTTGCCTTTAAAAACATATTTTTAGTTTTTCATTACAGCCTGAGGTACTGAAACTAAAAGAATTAGGAATTAAGATATTATTATAAGTTGATCAGGTCATCAAGATCCTAATCAATAATATTTTAGCCAAGATGGAAACATCAGCAGATCCATTTTGGTGGAAAATGCTTCTTGGCTGGAGTCTAATAGCCTTCTGACTTTCTTGCTTACACTTTATTCCCTTGTGGTAACATTAACTATATGAAGTGATTATAGGAGGATATGTGATAGCTTTGGCTTGATGGATGAAATACTAAGTACATACAATCTAGACACAATTGGCAATTGTACTGCTAATATTGTTGCATAATGCTTATGTCCTTATCCCAATGACAAGGGGAAACTGGAAACGTTCATACATTTTTTAAAAAGTTGTTTGCCATTGAAAGGATTGCACAGGAAAAATCTATTCTTGAAATTCAGGCAAGACACACCCCATGCAATGTATATGAGTTTCTCCGAGAATCCCAGGTGAATCTGAATTAATGCTTCCACTCCTCTGTTAACACTTGTAAAATTGCAGACATTGCCTAAGGGAGCCATAGAAGTAGTCACCTAGCAAGATCTGTGCTGATTTGAACCTTCTTATTTCAGCCAGAAGGGAAGGATGGATTATACTGTATATACTTTTCTTATTTTCACAGATGTTGAAGGGGAAAAAATAGACTAATCTTGAGATATTGGAATAATTGGTAATTCCAGTGTTCAAATTTATCAGGACCTGCTGATGCTGCCAAATCTGACAAATAAAGGTTAGGCTAATAATTGAGACATCTTGTTTTTCTCTGATATTTATGCTAAAGAATCTCTTTATTCTAGCCCCTTTAGCCAAGGAAGAAGAAGAAGAAGAGGAAGAAGAAGAAGAAAGCAGAATTTTCCTTCTTTCTGTCTGGCACCTTATTACCTTCCAGCAGTGGAAATTTGGTTTTGTTTTCTGTAAGTTTGCTAAATTCCCCAGGGAAAAAATAATCCAGTAATAACCCAATCCAGCCAATCAGAAGGGGAAAAAAAGATTTCTCTTTAACTCAGAAACCCTCGTCTCTTTTTCTCTCATGTGATTTTAACCCAAAAGAGGCTAACCCAGCTTCCATCACACCCAAACCAACAAACAAGTACAGATAAACCTTTCCCTCCTTCTCTTCTATGTCCTTTTAAAAAGTTTTATCATGAATTTGGTCTCAATTTGCAACCTCCCCCCACCCTTCATCTTAAGCTTGTTTTATCTACTTGTCATCCTATTTTTTTCCCAGTCAACCTAGCACATTGGCCACTGCATTGTGGAGATGTATTTAACCTAAGACCTACATGTTAGCTTGCAAATAGTCAGTTGTAACTATAGAATACCAAGTGGTTGCCCAGTCTACCATTAGTTCAAACTGTATGTAATAAATTGTATTAATTGGTTATTAATTAAAGCTCCATTTCTGGACTTATTGAACCTTTGCTTAATAACCTTTGGTGACTGCTCCTGTGAGATATCCTGCTTGTTACACCATCGCTGTGATGTTTCGCTTATTCATGAGGCACACAACACATTCTAACATCCTGACATTCTAACCTGACTTTTCCTCACTATTCTGTTTTTTCCCCAGATCGTTTATATATTGATTGTAATTTATACACATGATCAAGTAGTATGGCCTATTTCACCCATTATGCTAAGCCATAAAGCAATTTATTTGTTGTTGGTGTAGCATACTTACCAAGCGTGTGTCTCAGGCCATTGTGGTTAAAGTAGTGGTTAAGTTCTAGCTTGGTATTATTGTATATCTGAACCCAATAGCGGTGCCATAATCATAGGAGCTATTATAATAGCTTTAAAAAGGGAAGGCGACCAATACTTTCTAAATTAGTCTACTTAAAATATGTAGGGTGAGGAGGAGATGGGGAGAAGGAGAAGAAATAAATTGGTAGGAAGGAGAGCTAAAAAGAAGCGAATAAGCAAGGGGAGAAGAAATGAGATGGATATAGGGATTCTGAATGGGAAAGAAAAGGTTCGTTGTATTTGTAGTCTTAATGCTTCGTAACATTTGATAAGAGGTGTATTTTGAAACTACAACGTGCAATAGCTTCATGTAATTCCTCCAGTGCTCTCCATAGTACTTCTGCAATTGCGAACAGTGTATTCAGTAAATGATTTCACAAAAATGAACTAAATAAGAAAACAGCAGCAATTGGAGTTCACAAGTCATCACATTCATGTGAGCACCCAGACTTAAAATGCTATGGATAAGTAGCCTGGCCATGGCCAACTGAGCAACAGTTGCAGTTTGAAGCATTAATGCCACCATGTTGCCTCACAGACCAAACAGGTGATGCATAGTGTAGATGCTGCCATCCTGTTTGACCTTACCGAATATCTTACATTGACTCCACACCTCTGTCTGTGGAGTTGCAGATTCCTAGAGAACAGATAATCATTGGTCCCTGGAGCTTAATTCAGGTTCCTTCTTTCCTTCCTTCCCTCACTCCCTTTCTCCCTCTGTCTCCTTCACACACAAAACGATGCATTTGTCATTTACCAAGGCTTAGTGTATTTCCTTCTATTCTGACTTTGGCACCTGTGTCCCATGAACTGGGAGATTAGGGGCTTTGCCTGGCTCTGAGGTTTGCTGGGCTCTCACTGCCCCAGTTATTTCCCCAGAGATGATGGGACAATGTTTGTTCAAGGTAAATAATGCCATGAGGCTGGAGCTGGTGATATGTTCTGCTTTTTTCCTCCTGCTCTACATTGTCCTCTTGTTTATTCCCTTCTCTGTCCCTTAACCTTATTCATATCCAGTGCTGCACATGTTCTCAAGCAAAGCCAGCTGTTCCCCAATATCTCAGACCTGAGCTCATTCTTTTTCTCTTCCATTGTTGTGATCTCTACCTTTGATGTCCTGTCATTTGCTAAACTCCAGATTAGTTCAGGTCTGGGCTGCCTGGCTAGTTCCTTACCACTGAGGGTTACTCAGTCCTGATTGACCACACTTCACATTTCTTGCCTAGAAATAAGATGCTTTCTGGAACTCCATGCTCAAACAATCTAGGCATTTCAGATAATCACGTACTTTAGTTGCCCCAAATTTATTTCAGCTACTGTTTTGTTCACAGCCCCTGCCATTGAGTGATTGGAGTGACTTGACTCAGGTGGCCCCATGGAGAAGGACAGGTGAAAACAGGAATTGTATCTGAACAAGACAGCAGGACTTTTCACTGGGGTGAAGCCAATGGGCATGGAGGTACAGTTCCTACCTGTTCAGAAAGTCATTGAAAACTTGACTGTTCTCTCAGGCCTTGAGGCAGAGTAATGATTGAGCCCCTGTACAATGCTTTAGTGTTATTCAGAGTTTGGCTTTTGGACGCTTATGATCTGTTCTTTCTTTTTATTGTTTTAATTTAAGCCACCCGGAGCCATTTGGAGTCCAGCAGCCTCTAAATTGTATAAATGATGGATCGATGGATGGATGGATGGATGGATGGATGGATAGATGTATGTTAGATAGATGAAAGAAAAAAAGAAAAGTAAAAAGAAAGAAAAAAAGAAAAAGAAAATTGGGCTCTGCTTTGAGTAGCAAAACTCACTCTGACAGTGACATCATAATGAGGGGATTGCATTTGTCAGTCCATGGTAAGAAATTGGAAGACCATTTCTGGATTAGTTGTGGCTCCAAGGCACACTTTCATTTTACACATAACTTCAAGCAAAAATTATAAAGGAGAGTTTTAAATGGCATGCAGAGCTAGTTTGGTGACATTTAGTGTTGCATGTGTAATAAGCCTGAACATTTGAAACATTCAGGAATGGGAAAACTTTACCCTTTTATTCTATTTTACCACATTGTATGAACAAATATTAGAATAAAGTGGTAAACCAAGCTGATATTTGAGAGCCTTTTATTACATTTATATGAAAGAAAGACTACTCCCCACCTACCTTTTAGATTTTCTGACAATATAGTCAATGGGGTAATGAATCTTTTTCTGTCTAATCTTCTGTGGAGGAGTGGTCCTCTTAAATCTTGGGTGATCTTCCTTTCAGGTAAATGTGGCATTTATTCATGATTAATTTTTTGATACTTGTTATTTTGGAACAAAAATGGGTATGACCTTATGGCTATCCACTTAGTGCACTAGTGTCTTGGCAAGAAGGTTCTCCTCTTTGTGAGGCCATTTCCATGATGAGGCTAGGGAAGATCTAACATAAGGAGAAGGATGAGGCAAGAAGGTTCTACATCTAGAGACATATCTTATCTGCTTGGAAAGCTCCTCATGAGATATGCCCCTTAAAATGCTACACCAGCAATGACATTGCTAGATATGCTTTAGGAAATTGAAGGCATGGCAAATATTAAGCAGGAACACAGAAATGGCACCTGGGATGACCTGCAGTTGAGGGTTGCTGTGTATCTGAACACATAGCACCAGCCAGAAGGCATTACTGGAAGTGACTGAAGCAAGGAACCCTAAGGGGAGATGTTGTTACACTTGAGGTTGTTAATGGTAAAGTCTCTTGAGCTGAACTTGACTCTAGATGACTTCAGGGCCACATCCATGCAGGTTTCCTGGATGTGGCCTCCACTGCTGCCTTAGCAATGTTTTTCAACTTTCAGGTCTAGCCAACAGCCTGACATTCTCTCATGGTCTCTCATTCAAACATGAGTGTGGCCCAAGCAGGCTGAAAGGCAGAGAGGTGTTTCCCTTTTTTTGGCACTGGGCAAGTGGTCACTTTGGACAAAATAGTTGCAGCTCTCTAGGTGAACAGCCTATACCTGTTATAAGAGATGTTGAAACCAACAGGGAAACTCAACTTTTCTTTAAAATTAAGCAAAAGCTTTTCCAAGGTCAAGCATTCCTGATTTCCTTTCCCTGAAAAAAACAATTCCTTTTTAGGAAGAAGTTAGTAAGTTCAATATATGTAATAGATTCAATGTTTTGTTATGTTTTAATATGGGGGGGGGCACATGCCTACACACGCACAGGTCTTTTGAACTCTTACAGCCCAGATTTGCACAATATTGATAGGTCAGTAGTTTCTTGCTATATATTCACAAAATGGAACATTTGTGGTTGAAAAGATGAGCTGCTTTATTGGGAGCAGGAAGAGTTTCAGAAGTAAAACAAAGGACACTTTAATTAAAACACATTTCTCAGTAACTTCATTTTGCTTGCCCTTGATTTCACTATCATAAGCAGGTTTCACACTTGCTTGGTTACTCTGTCGCACAAAACACATTAGAATTATTCAGAATCCTGGCTAGTGGTCATCAGCAAACATCTTGGCACAATCTGCTGATCCATCCTTTTTGGCTCTTCTTGCAAATGGAGGAGCTAAATTATCCAGGAGCCTGGTTAAAAACGAATCTGGTTCTTGGCATATTGCCAAGCCTGGATTCAGAAGCCCACTTTAAATTCTGGTTTCAAATTAGATTAATTAAAAGAGGAAGAAACAAGATGCCCCAGTTTGGCTGTAGCACTAAACTTTTCTAAGTTCTTAGCTATTGTGATTGCTCCTTTTTACAGGGGAAGCCAATGTTGCATAACTTCTATGAATCAAATAAAGACACTTGAGAGATAGGGATAGGTTTTCCACTGCATGTTTTATAGACATAATTCCAGTGACTCTGCAGCAATTATAGCATATTCAGACAGTACAAAGTAATTGAATAACATTACAAGGAAGCATTACCAATAATCCAATATTATATAGCCAAACTGCCCAGACTAGTCAATGGATGGGTGGGAAAGAGGGAGAGAGGAAGGAAGGAAGGAAGATGGGAGAGATAAGTAATGTATCCAGCACATTCATTTGTGGTTGATAAGCCAGGTTTTTGAAGAGTTTTAGTTTCATTTTTTAACTGAATACAGCCACCCTCACAGAGCCAGTCTGGTATAGTGGTTAAGGTGCTGGCCTAGAAACCGGGAGACTCTGAGTTCTAGATCTGCCTTAGGCATGAAAGCTGGCTGGGTAACTTTGGGCCAGTAACTCTCTCTCAGTCCAACATACCTCAGAGAGTGGTTGTTGTGGGGAAAATAGGAGGCAGGAGTATTAGTTATGTTCACTGTCTTTATATATCTGGCAGCAAATTGCTTGTTCTTTTCTAGGCTAGTGAAAAATTTTGCCAATGGACCAAATAATTTGGTTGGCCTTGAGTATTATGCTTGGAGTATTGGTTTGGAGATGGTAGGGGTAAGAAATTGCCCTTTCTCCTCAAGTATCAAAAGAGCCCTGAATCCTGGGATCTCAATTAGCCTCCCTCAGCTGATAATACTAGGGTGGTTTGGATTATCTTCTGAAATCAAATAAACCTGGAAGGAACAGGTTAGGAATGATGCTTCAGGTGAAGGATGAACCATGAACCCTGCAATACGTGTACCTCCACCCCACCCCATTTTCTGCAACCTGCAGTGCTCTCGGAGATTATGCTAACAAAATTAAGTACCCAGTCATTGAACAATGATGACACAATTTCCCACCAATTTTGCCAGGAAACAAATGATACAGAATAAAGGAAAAAGTGAAACTGCTAGGATAGGCTTAATATGCCCAGAAAAGTTTTTAAAATCCCTCTGTGAAAAAGTGGGGAAAAATGCCCCCCCCCCCCGCCATGAGACTGTCCTATCACTATCAGCTTGCAGCAGCTCTTGCTGGTTGATTTTTTTAAAGGCATCATTGAATAGTTTGCTGATCTAGATCCATGCCAGTACAACATATTGATAACCAACGGATCATAAGAACCAATTGTCTTTAGAACAAGGCTTTCCATCTCTCATACGTACAAATATGTTCTCAATCTGAAACATCAGAGTTTGCAAAGCTCTCAGTGGAAGAGTTACTGCGAGCCCTAGTAATACAATGGCTCAGTATTTAAGAGTACTTAAATGAATAAGGGAAGTATTAATTATTCCCAGAAAGAAACTCACTCAGTTTAGCCAATCAGCTAATGACTGCTAGAAATCTGTCTTTGCATAGTTCTTTGCAACATTTCTTGTGGGAAGATAACAGAACAGAAGGGACTTTTCCCCTCCTAATCCACTCAACCTGGCTTTTAGTATAGCTGACAGAAGAAGCCAGTTATTAATAATTCTGGGAACAGAAGTACGTCTCTGTTATAATGAGCTACAAGCAAAGAGTATGGAGGCCCATTTGCACGATACATTTTCACACATATGTAATCATGGCAAGTGTGCCAAAAGTCAACAGTAGCTGAAACTGGCCTGGAGAAGCAATAGTACATACGCAGAATGGCAAGGCTTCTGTTCTCAATAGGTGAGTAACTGATTGCTTTGCTAATAGTAACCAAACCTCTCTGTTAAAAAATGGAGTTTTCATTTTCTGGCACACACCTCCTCCCATGCTTGCAAGTATTCCTTCTTTGAATAAAACAGCCTTCTAGAGAACAGATTACAATAGTGATTTTTGCCCTAAGAGATTCACTTCCCAGATTGGAATCCAGATTTGAATTTTGAACCAAACTCTACCTCGGTTTTTTCTTCTCTGCAGAGATCCCGAAGGTTGTCAAAGAAGCACACAGGATAACAGACCAGGCCTGTGCCGTTCTTTTTCTGCGTCCCCAGAAGGCAATCCGGCGCTGACACGCAGCAGGGTTTGGCTATGGAGTGTGATCCAAATTGGGCTGCATCCCCTTCCAGGCCCAGATTCCCATTCGCATGCAGCTAGCTCGTTCCTCTCCCCTGCTACTTCTCCATCTTTCACACTGTAATTCGTAAGCAGCCTTGAAAAAGGGAAACGCTGCCAAGGCTGCTAAGCAACAAAACACAAAGGGATAAGCCTTTGGCTCCCCACAAGCCTCTGCCCTTCCCCGGCTACACAGAAAACGGCCGGCCGGCCTTCCTTTCCTTTCGCCCCCGCCCCCGCCCCCCAATCCCATCCCAAGTACAGTAATTCAACGGGGCATTCATACAGATTCGGACACCCGCCTGCCCGGCCAGGCAGCCTATTCCTCGCTGATTCCTCAGCCCTCTCTCCCCCTCCCGCGCCTTTGACCCGGCAGATCACAGGGACAACTGGAGGCAGCAAATTGGCAGGGAGTAGGCAAATGCAAAGGCCGGCCGGCCCGCCCCGGCACAAAAGCGCCCGTGTTCCCAGGGGGGGGCCAGGAAACCGGAACGGGGTTGCCAGGCTCCTGGTAGTTCACCGGGAGGGCAGGGAGGGACCAGAAGACCGCAGCAGCCCAGCGACTCTGGAGGTCATTGCTCATGGCACACAGGCTCCTTTTTTGTGTTCTCTCATGAAATCAGTTGCCGGGGGGGATTTTTGTATTTATATATTTACTGCTGATTACACTTTGGAAAAAACTGCTGCTGCTGGTAACCCCCAGAAACATGTTCAGTGCTGGTGCAATAGGTATGTGTATATTTTACTGTGATGATTGTAGGTGCCTTATGGTGCCCTGGCAAGCTAAAATATCTCTCAGCTGTGTCCCATATCCTGAGTACTTTGGGGTTGCTTTCAAAATTTAAGTGTGTGTGCGTGTGTGTGAAAGAGAGAGAGAGAGAGAGAAGGGGGGGAATATATGCTATTCCACATGAGGGCTTATGAGATTTTACGTGTATGTGAGGGAAGGGAAGAAGAAGATTAAATCAATGCAAGGCTACTTAAACCTTTTTGCCTATGATTTGACATGAAAAATGCACCTCCTTTTCATCCACCTTTTCTAAGTTTGTTGATATTAGAAAGAAGTTTCTCTGGAACAGCATGAATAGATACCGATTTTTCAGGAAGCAGCTGAACAGCATTCTACTCTTTTCGACTGTTTTATCATGTTAATGATTTCAGGGTTTTAAGCATTTGAAATCATCTTGTAATCTACCTAGAGAGCTGTGGTTATGGACTAGATTAAAAACATAATCAATCAGTCAGTCAGAGTTATGTGAACTCTTTTGCATCTTTTCCAGTCTAAGCATCGCCAATGCATGGAGCCTCTTAGGGGCATAATTTCTCTTTGCATGGAGAACGATCCATCTCGGTAGGCAGAGAGACACTTCTTCATTCTAGGCAGAGTGCATTTGCAGAGACTTGAAAGGAGGCCTTTGGGCATATTCTCACTTCACACCTTATACCAAAGCCTTTTGCTTAGGATTAAGAACTCTTTATCAGTTTTTATCAAAAGTTGAGAGTGCCATGCAAAACATTTTGTACTTGCTGTCAGGTCAGGGAGGGAAGCCATAACCAGAGTTTAAACTAGAGCAGAAAAATATACTGCTTGCTCCAGTGGCCGATTCTGGCTGTAAATGTACACTGAGCCTGTGTGCTTGTGTGGGATGGAAAAGGAAGCTGTGTAATGAAATATGTACATTAATCCCATAGCCATGTCTATTACTATCCACTTTGCCTGTAGGGGCAGCAGCTATGGAGAAGGCACATAAGCACTTGACAGATTTGTGTGCAATCTTAATACGCTTGCAGAGGGCCCACAGTTGACATACGCATGTTCAATAAGTGCTGGAATTTATTTATGTATTTATTTATCGTATTTATATAGCTGCCCATCTCACACAAAGTGACTCAAAACTTTAATCAGAATATTCTTGCAACATAGCCAGTGTTGGGGTTTCTACAGACTATTCAGGCAAATGGCCCAAGCCAAACAGGACAGCTGACCCCTTGCTTGTTTTTTCTGTTCTGCAACCTTATCTTCATTGGCAGAGGATCTGGGCCTACACTTGACTTTTGGATCTTAAATGGCCCTTGTAGCAGTTTCCCCCATCTTTGGTACCTGCTGCTTGAAAAAGAAATTGAATAGACCAGGGATCCTATTTAGATCAGTTTCACCATTCCATCTGTTTGTATGAAGCAGGGGACGAAGACTCAGTCCTCAGGAAAATGGAGCTGAGGGGCTCTCTCTCACCTCAGATTCTTTTGTAGAATAAATGTAAAGTTTTCTCTGAGAAGAGTATAGCTCAGTGTTTCTCAACCTCAGCATGGCTGGCTAGGGAATTCTGGGAGCTGAAGTCCACACAGCTTAAAGTTGCTGAGGTTGAGAAACACTGGTGTAACTCATGGTGGCTTCATCAACATGTCCATGTAGTTTTCTTGGCAGCAGTATAGATGTAGTTTCCCACTGCCTTCTTCTGCGATGGTTTTCAACTCCCGGGTCTAGCCAGCAGCCTAGCCTACTGTTCCCCTCCAAGTATTAACAGACCTGGCCCTGTTTGGCCTTCTCAGTCCCAGGAAGAGCAGCCGGTTACTGGCCCTGCTGAGGCTTGCTGTGTACTGCCTTATAAAACTAGTCCCCCTAAGGGATAATTTTTCCCCCTAAGGGAGATGGCGGTGTCCCCATCCCCCCCCCTTTTACTTTAGGAAACAGTAGTACGCAAACATTCTGACTACTGTATAAGCCACATACTTTCTCCTTTCTCCTCCCAGCTTTTACATCAGTAGTTCCACAAAATTCAAACGCTTTATTCTTAAGCTTTCTTTCCAAACTACCATCTAAAAGTAATGTTTATTTGAATGTTGAGGTACAGTACTTCATCTGTTATTTTCCCAGTGAAAAATTCTCTAAAGAAAAAGGTGACAAAGGTTGGGGAATGAAGAAGTCAGGGGCTTCTTCACTTCTTGTATACAGGTAGTCCCCGGGTTAAGAACGCCTGGTTTAAGGATGATCCATAGTTAAGAACAGAGCCTATTGTAGCAAAATTCGAGTTTAATATACAATGATTTGAGTTCAATACACCAAGGGTTCAAATTCATTACACGATACTACTTATACAGTATTATACAATAATACTGTTCTGGCTTACATACAAATTCGACTTAAGGACAGACCTTGGGAACAGAACTCATTCTTAAACTGGGGGGACTTCGGAAACCATATTGTTCTTTTAAACAGTGGCCAACTCTTGTCAGCTAAATATTCATTTTATGGTCAGTGGGCAAAAGTGCCTTCTGTGACAAAGCTTGCGTAAATAATAGTGAATTTTAGTTTAAGTAGCAACTTTCCATTATCTTTGTTGAAATCATTTAGGCAAGACTGTCTTGGCTTAGCCCTATGAACACTACATACCATTCTTTCTCCCAAAGGACAAGCAAATTCATAAAAGCCATATGGAGTAGATCCCTGAGTTTGCTTATATATTTACAGAACGCTGCAATAGCTATCAATAAGGAATAAAACAATAAAAAAATAATCAAAAGCATCATAAACATGTCAAGAAGGACAAATATCTAAGGTATAATAACACTGCTAAAAGTATATAGCAGATCTGCAATTTGACAGGAGCACAGACCGAAGTGCCTGGGGGTATCAAAAGTTGTCCTGGGATAGAAAGAAAAGCATTATACAAAACTTCTGGGAGACATTCCTTAAACTGGAATATGACCGAAAAAGACAATTTCTCTGATAGTCAATTGTCATACCTCACGTGGCTTTGTTACACCACTTTTCTTGGAAGAGTTTTTCAGGGTTAGGCTTGGCTGAGCACATGGAAGGGGAAGTAACCCTTCGAGTAACCTCCTAATTCTTGAAGACATTTCAGATAATAAAGAATTGACATGCTATGTTGAAATCATCCAGTCCTCAGTAATAATCTTGCCTTATTCCAAACTAGATGAATTTTCTGAATGATGTTCAAGGCAGCCCTGGGTACAATGCCTCAAGGTAGCCTGGTACCTTTCCAATATTTTTGCCTCCAGCAAAAATCTGTTGGCCTTGGCTGGGGTTCATTGAGAACTGAAGTCCAAAAGACTTGGAGGGCACCAGGTGCAATCCCAAGAGGATGTTCTAGGAAGAAAATACAATGTCATTTTTCTCAAGGGCATTTCCCCCACAATTCATTTGCCATCTGCTAGGACTTTTCATCCTAGAAATCAGCCCCTTCATCTATGTTTATACAATGTAATAGTGACAGCTGCAGTATGCTTCTCCCCACATCCCCATCTTAAAAAGTACCCAAATTGCTGCCTTACTGGTCTCCCAGCATTACATTTTAGGACAGATCTGCACTTCCTGTTCGCCTCATCACCAGTATGGTCCACCCACTGCTTCTTGAGTTTGGAACCAATGATTTCATCCTCCACCCATTTCTAGTCCATTGCAAATGTACCCCTTGCCTATGCTTTGATGTTTCAAAAACTGTGGTTTTCTGTCTTTAGCCTTCTTAAGCCCTTTTGAGTGGAGAGTCTGCAGTGCTTCTTCCAATCTAGTGACAGATGTGGCTTCAAATGGCTGCAGCACCTGGCATGCCCCCTTCAGCAGGTGTGCCACCATTTTGCTCAGAGCTACTGGGTTGCTATGTTCCCCAGTGGCCGGCAGCTGCCTTTTTATTGTTGATCCAACAAAAGACCCATCAAGACAATGACTTTTCCTTGTCCCATGTTACTCCATCCCCTCTAGAGGTTCACTGCTTTTTCTCCCAGTGGGCACCCTTTTGGATGTACGAAGTGATGGAAACTATAGTCCATACAAACACAGACCCATAGCCCTGGCCACTTTAGAGCTGTTTTGGATTTCCAATTAAAAAATATTATATGAAACACACCTCCTGGGGTAGAAAGGCTGAACCTGTCCTTTTCAAACCCACCCACACAGCTCAGTTGAATGCAACTGCTTAGGCACCTTTGCTTGCATGTAGGTATGTTGTGTTTTATCCTTATTGGACAAGTTGCTTGGTTTTAGATTTTGTAAGCTCAGATGAGGAAGATAAATCTCTTCTGAGCCTCCTCTGGCAAGATGATCATGCCTAGGAGGCAAATGCCGTGAGGCCACTTCCATAACAGGCCCATGTGGTAAATGGCTGTCTGTGTGAGCTTAACTCGCTTTCTCTCTCCCTCTTCCCCTTCCTCCCAGTGAAAAAAGAGTAGGAATAGAAGGACATGCAGCTTTCCTTAAATGAAGTATCTGCGCAAACATGGCCACTCACGCATTCTTGAGTCCAGTACTACTGATGTTCTGAGAGTAGTCCAGCAAGGCGCTAATGTGAAGTAGGTAGGATGGATGCCCATCTCCCATGTCATTATGGCTGAGCTCCAGAAGAGAAATGTATTGAGGTGAACTCTGTCTCAGGGTGACTCACCACCAATCCTTGGCAAGGATCGGAGGCTTCCTATTCTTCTAGCAGTGATCAGAAATTTGGCAGCAGTTCATCCTGACAATAAATTCCTCTCCTTTTCAGTTCTTTTTGTTTTTTCAAAAAAATTCGTTACATATTTAATCACATCAATTTGCTTTAAATTGCTTCATTCATTCCAGTTACATAAATGGTAGATGAATAATAGCTTCATAGACTGAACTATCAATAATATTGTTAGAGATTGAATTCTGTGTTAGTAGAAAATTAAGATTCTTTCCCATATCTATAATTTTAAAAATTCCCCATATCTGACCAATAGTCAATTTCATTATAGTCCCATGTAATCTCTATATGGCAAGACTGATCTCCCCCCCCCCCCAGTATTTGGCATCTATTATTGTTGCAACTGCCAATAAACAAAATATTATTGTTCTTTCTGAACTTGACTTAATAACAGCATTATTTATAGATGAAAAATAGAATGAAAGGAAAGAGTGGTTTTTGCATTTACCCAAGTATTTTTGTCAAACTTCTGTTCACTTCCCCCAAACATTCCTAGGTGAGGCACTTGCCCTTGTTGTGTACAGAACAGTGGTGTTAAGGCTGCATCATGGGTTGGGATGAATAACTTAGCTGAATCAGCACTCTGCCATCAGCATGATGATAGGAGAGAAGTTCTTTAGCAGCTTCTCCCACCACAGCCATCTGTCCCCTGGAGGCATGACCTGAGGATGGAAAGGCTCAGCCAGGCAGAAGGAGACAGGATCTGTATGCTCCCATCTTTCTATAGATAGGCAGACACGCTCTTCCATGTCAAGCTGCTGATGGCAGATGCTCCTCCTCTGTTCTAGCACACATTGCCCAGGAATACCAAGCAAGATCACTGCATTACTGTCAAAGTAGTCTGTTCACAGGGTCACCATGCAATGTCTTCTGAGTGCATTCCTTGAAGCATGGCCTGTGGCTGATCTTTGTCTGACTCAACTGATGTTCAACAGCTCTGGCTAGTGGTCTATTGAGCACAGAGAAGGGAGCTTCACAAAGGAGAGGTGGCTGGAGAACGACTGCAAGATTCACATGTGGATATTTGTGTGTGTATAGAGAGATAATGCTGGAGTGGAATGTGGGAATATGGAGGCAAGATCCTCAAACTTCTATATCCCCATTTATGAAGAATTAGGAGATTATCTGGGAGCCAGATCTGTGAATTCAGCTTTTGATGCTGCTAAACAGATCTAATTCTTAGATTTTGAGCGTTCTAGATAAAATTATTGAGTGCCCACAGTTATCTGATGCCTCTTCGGTTCATCAATTGTCTGTCCTGGAATCAGCTAATACTTTTGGATCCACAGCTGAGCCCCCTCTTGTTCATGCTTTTCCTTTCTCTCCCTGACTCTAGTCACACATCAGTCACAGTTGACTGTTTCTCAACATAAATGTTTCAAACATCCAGGAAACTCGAACATGTTAGCCATCATCTGTCTCCAATCTTTTCCAGAGCTACAGTTTACCAGCCATATGCCAAGCACTGGTTATTACAGATCTTCAATTAGATTAGATTAATCTGGAGTAGCCATGACTTGTGGGATGGGAAGGGACTCTCTGAGAAGAGGTTAATGGTTTGGCTTAGAAGACAGGCTAAGTTCTGTATGCAACATGCGGGGCTTAGTCAATGTTTGGGCAGGTGGAAAAGGAAACAGATAAAAAAGGAAACATGACCAGGAAGCGGTGTTTACTGAAGCTAGCTATCCTTTATTTCAGAGGAATCTGAGACACTAACTAGCATTATACCTGTTGGGAGATTTTGTCCTCTCAGTACTAGAAACAACACTGAAACCTGTAACAGATGTTTGCTCATACATTCGTTTTTGTGTAATAAAAGAAAATTGATGTTTTAATTACTGAATGAATAAAAACAGAACCTTTGTTCATTTTTGTTCAGTAGTTCATTTTTAAACTGTTTTGCAACAAAGTATTGTGCACTGAAAAAACAGAGTCATACGGTCTACACAGTTCCCTAAAGAGCAAGGAGGGGGAAAGAGGAAGAACTGTGAAATTAAAAAGAGTGGAAAACTACTTAGAACAGCCAGTGCAGGTGAGAGAAGAGTAATAGGGAGGAGAGTCAGAGATACACAGAGAAGTGGAGAATACAGGGACATCAACAGACTGAAAATTCTGTTTAATTTGGACAGCAGCTAAACTGGGACCTCTAAAATAAACTTTGCAAGATTTGTTTGGCTAAATGGTGGTGTCTTGGAACATCAGAATTTATCCCTGGTAACAAACTGTCCTTTATTTTTATCAACATTCAAGCTGTGATTTGAAGATGATTTATAAATCCTGGCTTCTTTTAACAATGGCTTCTAGTTATGACTGAACTCAGAATACGGGCTATTCTTGTGTTGGAAAGAAATCTTACCAATGGCTGATGTGGGTCTTCCGGGCTGTGTGGCCATGTTCTGGAAGTTTTGGTTCCTAACGTTTCGCCAGCATCTGTGACTGTGACCATCCTTCAGAGGACAGGAGCATAGACAGGAGCAGTTATCTTACCAAGTTCGTTTCTGAGCTAGGAATAAAATGCACAGGCAGTTGCTTGAAACAGAGGCAAAGTTTATTTCCGAGAGCACAGCACTCAGAATTGGGTCTCGGAGGTGCGAGCAGGAATTCCCAAAGAGCCCTTTATAGAGAGAAGATCCTGCTATTGTTCCTTGAAAGGCACAGAAGAACGCTGCCCTCTAGGAATCCTTAGAAAGTACACTTAGTCGGAGTTCCAAGAGGGAGGTCAGGCACCCAG
Organism: Python bivittatus; assembly: GCF_059951505.1. Taxonomy (NCBI): domain Eukaryota; kingdom Metazoa; phylum Chordata; class Lepidosauria; order Squamata; family Pythonidae; genus Python; species Python bivittatus. Next base: position 12,930,936 of record NW_028277035.1, on the reverse strand, counting down.
CTGGGTTGTGGTTTCCTGCAACCAGATATCCTGTTGAGTTGAGGTATTTGCCTGTCTAGCACTGCTTGATTGGAATGCAGATCTCTTTGGGGAAGAGCTCTTTTGTTATTTGATTAAGGTTTTTGCTAAGTTCAAGGTATGTTAACTCTTCCTGCCAGATCTTTTATTATTTGACTCAGGAGATCTTTCCACTAGGTTCAAGGAATCTTGACTCTTCCTGCCACATTTTAATCTTTTGGGTGAGCCTATTCTAATTGTAAATTTTAACCTTTTACCTTGATTGCTGTGGAAAGATTGAATGGCAGGGTGGGGCAAGTGGGCAGGTTTGATTCCCTGCTTGCATGGGGGAGGAGTTTGATTTCCTTCTCACACTTGGTTAGTTTTTATGCTAATTAGGAGCAGTCAACCCTTCCTTTGTGGAATTTAATTCTGTGCTTCCCCTTCCAATTCCTCACCTTTTTGTCTCCTAGACGATAGTATAATTTCCATACCTAGCATCTTAATAAGTGCAAGACTAAGGAGAAAATCTGACTTCCAAAGACCATAGTACAGATCTGCCCCCTTCCCAAACCCAACAAAACAGAAGTGAAACTGGTGATGCTTAGCAAAAATGCTCACAGATAAAGCCCATATTTGACATTAAATTCCACAACTGCTGCTGAAATTCCACAACAATATAACATATTCACGCAATCAGTAAAATAAATAGTCCATCAAAAAAAGGAAAAGCCCACCACATTTTGAGGCACTCTGTTGCATTATTAACCAGCTTGAATCATTAGAAAGATTGTCAAAATATTGTCTATTTTTTTAAATAGTTTGTACCAGGGTTTCAGATCTTCCTTTGGAGCAAAAGGAACAAAGTTGCTCCAACAGTATTATGAGAGCCTTTCAAATATTTGATGATGACATTCATTGCTTCTTCTTCAGCTGAACCTGTCCAAACTCTTCATCTTTCCTCTCAGGAACATCCTTTATTTTAGACTTTCATGTGGAAGGATGCTTGAATCTTGCAAGGTCTATCACAGAAAGCAAGAGTGGGTTGCCTGGCGATTAGAAGAGAGCTTGCCAGCAACCCAAGTATGTTATTTTTCAAATGTCTCAACTCCCTGGTTAGCTGGAAATAAACTATCCCCAGAAGGGAAAAGCAGCCCTAGCTCAGAGTCTGATGGCCAAGCATAAACCAGCGAGGACCATCTTGGAAACCTATTGTCCGAGAAGAAATGGAAAAAAGGGTGGCTGAAAAACACCAGCCTTTGGATTCTGTCCCTCCTTTGTGAGTTGTTTAGTGTGAGTGTTTGTGTACATGTGTGTGAAAGAGAAAGTGACCGGAAGGGAAGATGGAAAAGAGGGGAGGAAAGAAAGCATTTGGAGCCAAGAATCATAATTATTCCTAGGGGCAATCTGAGAGAGACAGGGCATGCCTTAAAGCATGCAAGCCCTTCCAGACCAGCTTACCTGCTGCAAAGGAATTAATGATATGGCACAGGAGTGGGGAAGTGGGTTTTGGCCTAGCCTTATAGAATGGATGCCTGAATGGGTGTACTTATTCCTTGCTAATAGGATGAATCGTTCTTGGGGAAAGCTTGCCACAGGCCAGTGTCTGACCTACTGACACCTCCCCTCATGCCATGGTGTTCTGCCTCTCTCCCTTCCCCATTTCAGCCATAGCTCATCCATCTTTATAGTCCTCTCTCCATTCCTTTGCTAGGCTGGCGCCTGGGGCATAACTGGCAGCCCATTATCGCAGCAGGCTTCTGCACACTGACAGCTACCCTGCCTCTGATTCTGTGGGATTAACGCGGCAGTGGTATTCCTACGATCTGTGCAGCCCCACCCTTCAAAGCCATGGGCCCCACTCCGGTTCCTGAAAGAACCCTGACAGATGTGTTACACTGGCTTTTTCTTTTTCATCCTTTGAGGGTCCTAGCTCTCTTCCTGCTTATCCCTATTTATTTATTACACTTGTGAATTGCTGAGAGCAGTATTAAGCAAGCAAGCAAGCAATAGAAAACAGTAAAAAAAATGGGAACAATTATATTAATATCAACTCATGCTATACAACAAATGTGGAATTGTCACACGGGCTGAAGCAGTGATATAAAGTCCACCATTTTACAATGAATAGTGTTGCAGTTTAAATGCTACCAGATTTAAATTAATGGCACAAACTTTTAAAGATTACCCATTTTGTCAGCTGCATGCATTGGTATACTGTGCAACAGGTTTTTATAGACATTGTATATGGGATGCTGTATAATGTGGAGAGTGAGATACAGTTGGATATCTTAACAGTGAATCAGAGAGAAATGAAATGTTGGAAGTACAGACAGTGACATAGTATGAATTGTGATTATTCATATGATTGTGGTTATTGATAAAAATATTCTCTGGCATCAAGTAAATCAGCTAATACATGGATGTTATTTTAAAAAATAATCTTTACCCTTTCAAGTTTCAGGGACCTCATAATGAGTTGTAACTCAGAGACTTTTCTCATTCAACTATAGGCAAATTAAAATGTTTTAATTATTTATTTATGCAATGTATTAACTGCCTCAATTCAGTTGGCATCTAAAGGCATACAGATACTAATGATAAAACAACAACATCCAACAAAGAATTGGTGGAACCATAATATAGTATTGAAAAAGTGGTTGAGAACAAAAGCTTAAGATCCTATGAGACTTCCAAATACAAACTGATAACCTTTTAGCCCATAATAAGACAAACATGAATGTAGTTATAAAGAAACAAGTATGGATAATTGATGTTGCAGTAGCTGGAGAGAGAAGGGTCAATGAGAAAGAACTAGGAAAAAATAGGGAAATAGAAAGACCTTCAGGGTTTGAGTGAATGTGGAAAAAGACAGTTGTAGTGGTGCCAATAGTAGTTGATGTGCTTGGTGACCTATAAAAAAAATCTGAGAAAGCACTTGGACACAATAGGAATGAACATAATCTCAACACATCCAATTATAAAAAGTTACATTGGAACAGCACATATATTTCAGTAGTATCTTTAGTTACTGTAGATCAGCAGGAAGGATCTAATAGTAAAAAATACCAAATCCATTCAGAACTATCTGGTAGATTTTGTGTAAATAACAATAATAATACAAACACAGCTCAAAAAATTAATAAAGAATTTTACAATAAAACTAATATTGGCACTGATGGCTCCACAATCAGTCCCAGAGACCTTCCAAAAAAGTTGGGTTTTTATCAACTCATGGGAGGCCATGAAAGTGAGGGCCATCCTCACCTTGTGGGACATCCTGCAACAGTGATGTATCATGACAATACCAAAACTGATTAGTAAAAGCAAGGGCCACTGCATTTTGGACCAGCTGAAGTTTCAGGTGGCCTTCAAGGTTAGCCTCCAAGGTTAGCAAAGTATAGTAATCCAAGTAGCAGTTAACAATTGCAGAATCACTGCCCTCGGTGCATCCTATTTCCAGTAAGGCCACAACTGGCATACCAGTTGAGGTTGGGCAAAGGCTTTCCTAGCCATGGTTTCCATCCACTCTTCCAGCAGGAGCTGTGAGGCCAGAAGGAACCCCAGGTCCCTGGAAGAGCAGAATCTCCACTGAGAGTCAAAGGTGATACAGTCCTGGAATCAGTAGGCTTCTGAATTAGCAGCCATTCTGTCTTGCTTGAGCTAAATTGAGCCTGTTTCTCCCCAGATACCCTCCAAGCACTGGGTCAGGTCTTCTACTGCATCTCCCATTAGGCCTGGAGTAGAGCGATACAGCTTGTGATACTTCATATCAAATTGACAAATGACTTCTCCTGGCAATTTCAAGTAGTAGATAGGATAGGGGAGAGAACTGAGCCTTAAGTCTCCCCATAACAGATCTCCTAACAGCCTAACCTCTTGCCCTGCCATCACCAATTGGATTGGAAAGATTCTAGAGCAGATCATAAAGCAATAAGTCCGTAAGCATGCTGAAATCACAGATTTGTAAAGGACAAGTCTTACAAGACAAATCTTGATTCATGATTTCATCAGGTAACCTCTGAGAAGATTATGGGAATGCTGTGGACATAATATATCTTGACTTCTTCATTGTATTCAACAAAGCACTCTGATAGTCTGATGAACCAGCAGGTTAACATATATATCAAAGCTGGCTTAAAACTGTATTCAAAGATTCCACTGTTCATAAATGATTCCACTCCAACTGGAGTGAGAGGTCAAGTTGGGTGGCATAGGGTTCAGTCCCCAGTACTCTTCAGCATTTAAGTGAAGAGATAATTTATAAATGACTAGATGAGATAGCTAATGCTCCAGATGACAGAAATGTAAAGACACCTTTGAATCAAGATCTATTCTATGAACATGTTCATGTTCTTTTCTCCACAACTGTATGGAAATGGTGTGCCATTGCCTTCTTTCAGGATGTGTTCTGACTTTCCAGCCCTGGTATTCCTTGTAGTCTCCCACTGAAGTAATAACCAAGCCTGAACCTGCTTAGCTTCTGAACTCAGACAAAGTTGGCCAGGTGCTGCCACCTGCTGAGACAAAAACCAAAACCAAAATTCAAAATGATCTTGACAGCATGGAGAAGTAGGCTGGAAAGAACAGAATGAATAATGGAAGTAAATGCCAAGTTCATTTTCTTAAGACACCATATTTTAAGAAACAACAGATGATGAACAGAGGACTGGAAACTATGTCTCATAAGAAGAGAAGGAGGGAACCAGGTATGTTTAGCCTTGCAAAAAAAAAAAAAAGTTATATCACATTGTTGCTTGACTTTCATGACACATAGCCACTTTATGTTGAGGGCAGAGTAGTTTCCTCTTTTGGTAGTATCTTTCCTAAGAACTGCTTGTCCTGACAACTTCAGATAAGCTCACTTGTTTCCCATTAGGAGACTAGAAACTAAGTCTTATGAAGATAGATTGAAAGAACTGAGAATGTTTAGCCTTGAGAAGAGAAAAGTGAGGAGGATTTGACAGCACTCTTCAAATATCTAAAAAGATGTCACTCAGAAAAGGCCAAACCTGTTCTCCCTTGTTCCAGAACTGCAGGATGCAGGATAATGGATGTGTGTTACAGGACAGCAGATTGAATGTTAGAAAAAACCTTTCTAACCATTAGACCAATTTAACAGTAGAACCATTTGTCCAGAGAAATGTTAGGGTCCCCTTCATTGGATGAATCAGAGGGTGGACAGGACAATCCTCTGTTGGGGACACCTTAATCTGAAGTCCTGCACTGAACAGAGGGTTGAGCTTAGTGACCTAAATTACCCCTTCCAACTCCGATTCTATAATCTTTAGCCTTCCTCTACATGACACCCTCTAGACATCTTATTAACTCCCAGAATTTTCAGCTTCCATGGTCAAGCAAAGCTCTGAGAATTGTTGTCCCAGTACATTTTGAATAACCAAGTTGGGAAAGGCTGCTTTAACTACCAGTGTCCCAAGCCATATAGGACATTAGGACTAGATGAAAACCAGTACCCTGAATTGGTCCCAGAAAAAAAGAGCTAATATAATAGGGTTGTAATCCCCATCATCATTTCTGTTGCCATATTTTCTAAACTAAATTTTCTGAATGACCTTCAGAAATTACAATAATCCAAAAAGGTGATTACCTGAACATGGGTTAAATCTCTGCATCCTAACTCATTCCTGTCTAGGTTGGGAATAGGTTGAGGAACTTTATTAATGCTGGTATAAATGGAAGTGGCATTTAACCATAGGTTGTGACTCAAAAACAGGTTTGCTCCATTCTAAGGTAGGTTAATTCAGAGCTTCTAGGCTGCACACACAGGGTATACACACACACACACAATCTATTCAGGAGAAAAAAAGGATGAAGGAGGGAGGGGGGAAGAAGAAGAAGACATCTATGGCAAACAAATGAAAGCTAAATAAAATTAATGTTGTTTCTTTTTGTAATTGGGTTACAGATGGATCCCAAGTCAGAAGGGCTGAAGCTGCATTCAGTCAGAGATGACTGTGCCCATTTCAGGACCTGTCTTGTTATACTTTAGCTCTGCTGGAGAAATGTTATCTGACAATTTATTTAAAGTCAGTTTGCAGCATCTACCTCCTACTGAAACTTTCGTCTCCTACTGGGAATCATGGCTTTTGTAGAATTTCAGCATCACAGGCCTTGATAAACTGGCTTCAAGGACGATGAATCCTGCATCTGTGCATTCAGCTGGGATCTGTGGACTCTGTTCTTGAGCAAACTCCTCCTGGCCTCCTTCCTTCAGTCACAAGAAGAGATTGCTCCTGCCCACTTCAAGAGCAGTTTGTGTCCATGCTGATCCTGGGGATGATCTGATCCCAGAGCCTGAGATTTTAAAGGCTGTCAGCTGAGCCATATTATGGCAGAATGCTTCAATTGCAAAGCAATCCAATTTTGCATTAATCCCATCCCTAGTTTCTGGCACACCCTTGCCATCTTCTAGCCAGTCTAACCTGATGTTCTCTGTGCTGCAGGAAGAGGGTAGCTAAAAATAACCTCTGTCCAGGAAAAGATATTCCAGGGGGCACTGTAAGTTCAGGCAATTCTGGCTGCATGAAGCAATTCCCCTTTTCCTCATCCTCCTTAAACAAGGCTCTATTTCACCCTGGTGCAATTTCCCTAACCATCTATCCCAGAGTAATTGTTTGTTCTGCACAAAGCAAATGTCAGATGATGGATAGGGTGCACATACTGCTGGAGGTCGGAGGATCGGGAATCAAATATGTTAAGGTGAGATGCAAAAATGCAAAAAATAAATAAATGACAGCTGCCCCTCCCCCAATGTCATCACATGTAGGAGAGGAACAGCCAAATGCTAGAAATTGACAATAAAACATACTTAATTAGTGTCAAATAATCAGGGATTTATTAAATAGTAGAAGAACAGGCATGGCTAATCTTTGAATATTAGAACTCTGAATTCAGGGATGAGCAACTCAGGCCTGCAGGTTGCATGTGGTATTTCAGCCCCCAGATATTGTGTCACTGATTTTTAATCATAAACTGCCAAGAAACTATGGCCTATTTTTCTAAAAAGAAAATCTGGTTTGTATGATTCTGTTCAGACTTAACAGTCTAAGAATTAAAACAGCAACAACAAAAAGAGCTCACTGAAATAAGAAAAAAAAATCATGGAAGCCTAGTCTCACCTTTTCAAGGATGTAATCAAATCACGGTGTTGTCTCCAGTAGCTCTTGGCTGTCCAAAACAAGAAGGGGGAAAAACAGTGCCATCTCTGGCTCCTCAAATGCTTCCTGTCCATAACAATAAAGTATTTTTCAAGCTGAGCTCAAACCCTGATGACTTCTGGTCCAATTGAATCTGGTCGCTGTTGTCCCATTGCATCTGTTGTTGGGGTGGGCTAACCTAAAGGCTTAAGTGGCTTCGGAGAGTTGGAAGAGGCCATTTAAACCTCTGACCCTGATCCCTGACTCAGTGCACAATTCCAGATTCAAACATCCATGAAAGATGGCTGTTTTATGGGACCAAACTATAAATGTGTAAAGTCTTAGTTCAGGGTAGGCATTTATAAAATTTATATTGTTCAAACTGCACTGGAAATATTTGATTCACACCCCTCTATTGTGCCCCTCCCCTCCCCTCCCCTCCCTCCCTCCCTCCCTCCCTTCCTTCCTTCCATCTTGCAATCAAAATAGAACTGGCGGAGGTAGTTCGTGACTTTACAGTGAAAAATGTCAGAAAAATACAGATCAGAAGTGGTCTATTTAAGTGGTTTGTTTAATATGTGGATCTATTAAAATTAAAAAAGCAAAAACCAAATAGGATAATACTTGTATCTGTGCCAACCAAGAAGTTAAAAAAAAAGCAAGCAAACTTTGTCCCAACTCTTTTTTTCAGGCTAGGTGTTATATTAAATTAAAATATCAAAAGAGAACCAGAGTGTTTTAGCATATGACCGAAGCGTTCCTTTGTGGGTATGGTATAACTTCAGAAATGTAGAAAATATCATTTTGGAATTAAAAACAGAAAAGGGATGTAATGAGTTGAGATATTGCATGTACCCAATGGGATCCCAGATACAGGTGTTGCACATTTTTCCATGCCTTTCAAACTTGCGCTTTGCCTCTGCTCAGAATCGCAGAGGGGCCGCGGCTTCAGAAGGGCTAGGTCACAAGCCTCCTTTCAGAGCTTCACAGTAGAGCTCCCTATACTGTATTCATCTGAGAAGGGAATAAAGACGGCCCCACTGCTGCAAGCTAGGTTCCAGCCTTTTTATAAAACCTCTAGCCTCAGGCTGCAAGGAACACTTCTGACTGAAAGGAGGAAAAAATCTTTAGCACATCATTTTTCCCTGCTACAAGTCTGATGAGGGAGGCATGATTAGAGTTTGGTGCACACAAACAGTGCTGCGTAATGAGACCGTGTGCAATTACCGCAATCTGCTGCCATTACGTTCTGTCACACACACCCCAGGAACCCAGTTTTGTGAATCCAGGCCGGCAGGCAGACCACACAGTCAGCAAATGGTGTTGGAACCACACTTGGACTTTCTGGGGCTGGTGCGGGAAGAAAGCTGAAAGGAAACAGTATGTCTCAGTAAACCTTCTATTTGTGTGTGCTAAAATGCTCACAAAAGCATAACCATGGGCCCATGAAAACACAAAGACAATTTTAGTACAAATAATTGGATTTGTAATATTTCACATATATTCATTCATAGAGGGAAAATGTTACACCAAGCACTTAGGTTACAATAAACTAAGTATGATGAGAATCTGCCTTTTTGGATTTCTATCCATCCCACGGACATTTCTTTTCCTGGGGGAAAAAGCATTGATTATTTTACTGTATATTCTGATACATTTTACCCATGCTTTACAGCTCAGAGATTGTATATTTATTTATTTGATCCCATTTTGGCATCCCCCAGCTCTAAAATGACTCTGGGCAGCTTTCATATCGGTGTAAATTATTTCGATAACAGAGAGTTTAATAAAAACTAAAATTTTTACCATCCATTAAAAAAAAGTCTTGCAATAGGAAAAAAAACATTAACATTTGAAACAGAATTAAAACCATTGTAGCAAAGTCCTAGACTGTAATGTTCATGGAGTTCTTCTGCAAAATCCATATGGATGTTAGCATTGCGGTGTGAAGTTTTCCTACCCCTTTGTCTGGTGCTGTTTTGCATTTATGGAAGGGCTATGTCAGAATCACTGCATGGAGTCACGGGCAGCCTGTTTGTTCACACTTGCTCCATACACCCATTTGATTTGCACTCTTTTTGTCTGCCAATCATATTTCATTTTTTTAAAAATCAGGTTTTTATTTGTTCACATCTTGCTCTTGCTCTGTCATCAACCGTCACCCTTCTATCAATCCATCTTCTCAGACATCTGAGCATAAGGCTATATAGTAGCATGAATGGATTAGAGCAGAAAGGGGTCTGTATGGTTTTCAGGACAGATTCTGGCTACCATGTGTTGCTGTTGTTGAGCTGACAGCCACACTAGTTGCATATTTCCTGAACCTCCTTCTAATCCTAACTCGTTTATACTGAACAGGTAAAACAATACAACAGCAGCTATTCCAGTCCTTTGTGTGCAATCTTCGTGTGTGTGTGTGTGTGTGTGTGTGTGAAATATTGGTTCCCTTCCCTTTTCCCACATAGAGTCAGCTGGGGTAGGGTGGGGTGGAAAATGGGAGAGGAGGGGCACCTCCCAAGGCATGTCCCACCCGCCAGCCGTCATGCTCCCGCTGATGATGGATGAGACAGAATGAACGGCATCTCCTGGAGGGTTTTGGGGGAGGTGGAAAGAGGAACTGAAATTCATTTCCAAAGAGAAATAAATAAACTTGCCCACCCTGGGCTGCCATCACTGCTGTATTAGCCAAGCTTTAATTTCATTCTTGATTTGATATGATTTCATTGCAAGATTTTGGAGGGGGGGTGACGAGAGGGGGGAATATCCATGGGAGGAAAACAGTTGGGACTGCTAGAATGTGAATGTGGGAGAGAAACAAGATGTGAGTTTTTCTCTCTCTGAATCTGAAAATAGAAAAGACTGGAGCCTAGAAACAGCTCCGATAGGATAGATGTAAAATTCAAAAGTCCAGTATTCCATTTCCAGTTTTGTGTAGCAAACATAATGACTGGAAGCTAGGATCTGGAAACTTCTTTTTATTGCTTCCCTGTGTTTATCTCTCCTTCACTCTAGATGCTCATCTACTCCAGGAACGGATGATCTTTCGGGCTTATGAGGCATTTACAATTGTAAGCACTACTTGTGGGGACTCATAAAATGGCTGCCATGATGGAAAAGACCAATCACCGTGTTGTGAGCTTGCTCTCCACCCTCCAATATAGTGCCCCAGGATGCTTACTTGGCTCTAGGCAAGGGGGCACACCTCCAGACAACACCCTGACCCTCACTGTTCTTTTCTACCAATATATATATAGAGTATCTATCTATCTATCTATCTATCTATCTATCTATCTATCTATCTATCTATCTATCTATCTATCTATCTATCTTGTCCCCACCCATCTCCCCCCAATGGGGGACTCTGGGTGGCTCACAACATATTAAAACAATAAATAGATATACAATTAAAATTTATAACAGCACATGTTTACAGAAATAAAAGGAAAAAAAATCCAGGAGGCCAATGGCAGCAACACCAGGCCTCTAGGGGGCTAGCCAACCCCACATCTGATGACCTCCCTCCCCACCCCAGGCCAGATGGCAGAGCCAGGTCTTCAAGTCCCTCTGAAAGGCTGGGAGTGAGGGGGCCTGTCTCACCTCCGGGGGCAAGATGTGTAAGTGAAGCCCAGAGGCATTTGTGTAAATAAGCATGATACTGGAGTTTGGGGCATGGCTTGGCTTCCCATTGTTTAAAAAGTAAATATTCTTTTTAAAAATTAAGTCAGATGGAGCAGGGAGTCTAGGTGACACAAGGCCAGGCATCTGTGAGAACCCTGGAACTCTACTACAGGGTGTCTCTCCTACTAGGACTCTTCGGTAATTTTCTTTTCAGGCATGTCATCTGGCTTCTTTGCCAAAATGAACATGTTACATCTGAGCATGGAGGATTTGTTGATACTCGCTTTTTTGTCCTTTGCCCTTCATGTTTTTTCCTCTTCGGGACCATGAGGGGCAGGGCTTCTAGCTCCTAGTTTGCCACTGACTTCTTTTGGTGTGACGTGTAGCATTGCTGGGTCTCTGCAGCAGCCGCTACACCCTGTGTAGGGACGTGGAATGGGATGCAACTCCTTCCCTGTCATCAGAAGAGAAAAGGGTTCTCGCTTTCTCCCCAGAGAGCCTTTAATTGCTGGGCAACCTGAAGACTAAGGGCACTTTTCTGGCATTGAGGGGCAGCTTCTTAAAGCACTAGTCTTTGTCTAGGAGAAATGAAAACCTGTCTGCCCCATGAAAGGCTGGTGTGGCAACTGAAGCTTCAAGCCATGAAAGAGGGCTTCCACAGACTCCTAAGAAGTTCTCCATTAAACCCAAAATAGAACTTGGCTAAAGTATGGAAAGAAAGCAGAAGCTCTTAGCTATTGCCATTCTAGGTGTCTTCCCACCTTTTCCTTCTTCAGTTCTTGGCATTTCAAGGTGCTCTGGCAAACCAACCTGCAAGTGCTTCTCTTCCAATGCCTGGCTGGCATGAAGGGGGAACAGAAGCAGCAAGCCAAGGGCAGCATCTGACTTGGTGCTCTGGTTCTTTTCCTTTTCTCTGAAGGAAATTACTGAACTAACAACCTAGAGAGCCCACTTTCCCCCACTAAAGAGTTTGGAAAGAGGATAGAGAGAATCATAAAATAAACCCTGAATTACTGGAGAAAAGTATAAAGTAGTTATTGGGTTGCATGCATGAGGACACGAGAGTCCTCCATAGAGATGATTGATTCATTGGCGGGAGCCCATGCTGGGAGAAAAAATTGTCCCCAAGTAGGTAAGCTCACTTCAGTGCATTTAGGGGGACATTGCACAGGATTCTAAGGGCTTGTCTGCAAAGGACAAGGTCATGTTTCCTCCACAGGCTCATTTTGGCTCAGTTAAGTGTGGAAAAAATGCATCCCCGGCACAGGCAATACTGATCTGCTGCTTGTCCACAGGCTACAAAGGCAGGAACTCTTGTGTAGGGCTACCATATTTGGGTGGCAAAAACACAGATGACCACTAAATGGCAGCAAGGGGATAGTCCCTGCCATCTCTTTGCTGCCAGCAGTTACCTGGATTTTTTCAGCCCAGATACGGTAGCAACGATGTTGGGTGGGGATGGCTCAGTTCATAGAGTAGAAGGCAAGATCCTGATGTGTGAAACCTTGTAGGCTTTATGCCTCATTTTCTGATACCTAGTTCTAAAAACTGAACTAGAAACACAGGAAACATCCATGCATTTCTACCCAAACAAATTTCAGTTCAATCTAGCATCTGGGAACAATTGTTTATTTCTCATGGCAAATGAGGGCCACTTCACATATGGGAACATGGTAAGCCAAGGTTTCCTGCCACTAATTACAGTTTTCCTAATGAGGGGATCTAACGCACATGTTTTCAAACATATGTCACATCTCTGTGTTACAGTTTTGAATCTGCTCTTAGGTTTACACTTTTAGAAAATGCAGTATATAAAGTGATCCCAAGGGAACTCTGTGTTGAGCCAAAAGTCCTGCAGGCAGATACAAATGGTTTCCTAGAGGTCTTAGAAATGGATCTTGGCATAGAGACTCTTGGCTGGATTCATCATCATGCTAACCCATAATGGTTTGGACTCACTGTACTGTGCTAACCCGGGCATTATGGTTTGTAAGCCATAGTTTATGGCTTAGTGGAGGGGTTAACTCAACCATTTGTGGCTAACAACCTAACCACTCTGGCTTTAAAAAAAAACAAAACCTTAATGTGAGGTGTGGGTCCAGTCAATTACTCCCAGCCTCCAATGAGAAAGGGAGCTGCATTTCTGATTCACAATGTTAGCCAATATGTTCTACTAGCCTTCCCCAACTCAGCACATTACAATCCCATCACACTGTGTTGCTTGGGGGTAATGGGAGTTACTGTCCAACATATCTGAGGGCAGCACATAAAATAATGCTGCACTGTACACAGGCTGCTCTACTGAGGAGCCCTGGTTCAAAGGGAAACAGTGGGGATCCCAAATAGGATTGGACATGGGGAGCCTCTGAGCCAGATTCTTTGTTCCACTCTGCCCCAGCACCCTTCTGTGTTGCCCTCCTGAAGATGTCTTCATGAAGCTGCCAGCATCTCAGCTATCAGAGCCAAGGGTCTTTTGAGCTCCCACCATTTAGGGTTTTAAAACAGGACCCTGCCAGGCTTGGTTGAAGCCCCCTGAGCCTCTGCCCTTGGCATTTGATCAATGAGATGAGTGGCGGGCACATGGGACTGGGGTGAGAAATTCTCCCCTAGCTGTTCAAGCATGCAGAATCTCTACCTAGCCCTCACCCCATCTATCAGCAAGGGTGGCAGGTGGCCAGCCCTGCCTTCCTGCTACACACAAAGACATACACAGCCATGAGACAAATGACAGATGGGCAGACCCACTCTCTTCACTCGTACTGAGCTCCCCTGACACTATGAGAAGGTTGGAGTAGAACTGGGAAGATTTCAGCCCAGTTCAGGCAGGTACTGTATCTGAGTTTTACTTCAGATACAGTAAATTCGGGTCCAAAATAAGTGCCTCCAGAATGAGAATTACTATGTCAGCATGACATAGGGAAGACCAGTTAAATAGCAGGAAGAGGAACCTGCCCTTTGGCCTTTATTCCTCTATGTGGAGGTAGGAAAAGGGTGTGGAAAGCTGCTTCTCAATGTTTTCTGACTACATGCCCTCGTTCCTCAAACATGAGGAAGAGTCCCACTGTGTGCAACAGATCTCCTTCTAGAATGACAGGGAAACCCTCCATGAAGGAAACAGAAAACTCCTCATTTGACAGAGCCTCTAGCTGTGAGGAATGAATGATACTGAGAAGAAGGAGAGTAGGCAGGGATCTAAACTTGCAGGGAAGAGAAAGGATTCATGACTTATAGTTTCCCTTTCAACTATTCCTCCTAAGCTGGTGATGTTGAGATGCCTTGAAAAATAACATGTGGAAGTCAAAGCCAGCAGGCCCTAGAGGACACCAACTTTTGGTAGATTACCTTGAAAATTATATCTACAGCCACATTTTATGATGGAGGCAACACGGCCACATATAGAAATGCTGTATTTGGGCACTATTTATTTACAGCTAAGATAAATAACGGAAGGACCTGTACTTAGAAAATGTGATGCAGGACTCCAAGTTTCTCTTCTAAATTCAGGTTCAGCATTGACCAGGATGCTTCAGTTTCTAACTGTTGTGACTCACAGTGTGAATTAGGATGCTTGGGTGGTAGTTAAATTGGGAAGAGAAAGGCATGAGCATCCCCAGATTGGTGCCTTTCTAAGTCTCATTATTGCTATTTTAAATATAACCTGGGCAGACAGTTATATGCCACTATAGGTAGTCCTTGGGTTATGACCATTCGTATAGTGACTGTTCAAAGTTACGATGGCACTAAACAAATGGTACTTACAACTGGTCCTCAGAGTTCTGACCATTGCAGTGTCCCTGAGGTCATGGGATCGTGATCCAGGCACTTGGTACCCACCTTGTAATAACGACATCACGGTGAGCTGTGGTCACATGATTGCGATTTCTGATGTTCCCTGCTGGTTTCCCACAAGCAAAGTCAATGGGGAAGCCAGCAGGAAGTCAGAAGTTATGATCACATGAGGTCCTTGTTTAATGACCCATGCAGTCCTCACTTAACAGCGGCAACTGGAACTGCCAGAATTGCCGTAGCTAAGTGACTCAGTCATGTGACATCGCACTTTATAACCACATCCTCAACCACCCGAGGATTATCTGTACTGTTTGTCCTAACAGGTATTCATTAAAGTCCAAAAGAATGCCAACGTAGTTAAAGTATCAAAGAAGGTTTAAAAGGCAATATGGTCCACTATTTATGTGTCAGTATTTCTTGTCTTATTTATTTCTCCAAAAGACTTGAGTTAGAAAATGCAAAAGGCAACCTTTAAACATAAATCTTGCTTGAATATGGGTGAGGGGAGGAATTGAAAAAGCAGAAACAGTAGAATATTGAAAATACATTTACAAGCCAAGCCAAAACAAGAAAGAATCAGAGAAGAGGATTATTTGAAGAAATAAAAGCTAATAATAAAATACATAAATATGTATCTTTATACCAGGGACAACTAACTAGAGACAATGGACTGTGGTAATGTATAATAAAAGTATGAGAAGAATATTGAAAGAAGACAGAGAAATTACAGAGAAATTAACTGAATTATTTGCAATAGTCTTCACAGCAGAAGATCTTAAAGACAGAACCATCTAAACCTTGTTTTCTAGCAATGCTGGTTACAGTATTCGGTCAATGCTCTTAACATAACTGGAGAAAGGTTTTGGTCAACTTTTCCACCTGATGCTCTCCAACTGTGTTAGTCTTCAATACCCATAATCCCCAGCCAGCCCAGGTGCTGACAAGAGATTCTGGAGGTTAAAATCTAACACATCTGGGAGGTACCAACTTGGGAAAAGGCTATTTAGAACTGCTGACCTACTTTAGAAGTTGACATGGATCCAAGCACTCCTGAATAAAGATTCTGTCAGAACATAGAATTTGACAGGAATTGGAGGAAGAAACAAAGAGTATCAGGTTTGCTAAATAATTTTTCCCTTGTGAGAAAGAATAATTTTCAGAAGAAAATTACTCCTCTGACTTAATTTTGACACATGATTTCCTATAAGGACAGGCTTGTTTCATATAAAAATATACTCACTTTGAAAAGTACTTATTCTAAACTCATAGTGGCTGTTTCAGTTTAAAAAATTCTGGAAGAATAATGTGGAGTATTAAAGTTGTACTGAGTCTATCTCTTATTTCTCTCTGTCCTCTTTTCCTTTGTTATACTTCTTTTCTCTCTGTCTTCTTTTGTAAAAGTAGTTTATCAAGCTCTATGGGGTTGTTGCAGTCATTAATTTTTCTCCTTTGAATCATCCCTTTGCTGGTCATCCAAAGTGTTGAGGGCCCTGCGACATGGACCTGCCTCACCAAGCTCCCAAAGATGAAGCCAAAGGTGGTAGGAGGAAAATTGAGGATTTCAGAGGAAAAGATGATGCAGAATTCATCAATGCAGTTTAAGTCTGTAAGCAAGCAAGCTAAGCAGGTTCTAGAGGCATGGGGGAATTGAGGGCACAGCCTACTACAGCTGGGAGAGGTGCCTTCACTGAGTTTCAAGGCTGGCTTCTACCAGCTCACGGTAGATGGGTCAGTAAAGATGGTCGCTGTGAGGTGTTCTTCCATCACTTGATGTGGGCCACATGCAGACCAACTACTCAGAGACCTATGGAGGGCACAGATAATTTTAATAACCAAACTTGTAATCTCAAAAAGTGCAGGCAATTTTACTTCAGATGTTCCCTTGTAGCTCCTATCAGTTTTAGGGTTCCCTTCTCAGCCTTCACCTTCTTCACTCATGTGAATAAACAACACTGGTGGAGTGCCTGAAATATAGATGCTCATTGTGACAGTGAATAAACTAACACATCAAGTTACCCACTCACCCCTGGTTCAAAGAGCAGTCATACAGTAGTATACATTGGTTCCTGGCTTGGTGGGCCTTTCTTTCAATCAACAACTGTAATGTTAAAGGCCGAATCTCTCATTATAGTAATGTTTGAATGCCTCCTTATTGCCTTATCCTCTTGCAAGAGACCAGTTCATCAGTTACTCTTGGGTTCTAGCAACTGCTGCTTAGAAAAAAGAGCAGGTGAGATGTAGCAGTTCAAAACTGGATCAGACACAAGGCTGGGCTGTGAGAAATGGGGGGGGGGGGGCTGGACAAGAGGCAGGAAGGAAGCAGACAAGCAGCAATGGTGGCTGTTCTCCAAAACACTTCAAACGTGGTTGCATTTCTATGTAAGACTAAGACTGAAGTGACCCATCTTCAAATCCCACATTTAGCCATGAACATTTAAGCCTGTTATCAATCTTCAGCCAAATCTGTCTCAAGGTTTGTTGCAAGGATATAGTGTACTCCTAACATTTTGGATAAAGCACAAAAATAATTAAACAAACAAACTGACAAAGTTACCAAAGTTATACTCCATTAACCCTGTTTTGCTTCTGCAAAACTCAAGAAAGTTAAAGAGAATTGTTCTGGCTCTCTCAATGGATTATAGTCAACAGGAGGATTGTGCTGGCGAAATTTAGTGGATATGTAGTAGGTCAACATAAGTGTATATTTTCTGGTAGCTTTCAGACTATGTTTTGGGAACTCTGAACTTAGAAGTTTGTTGAGCATCCCTCATGACAAGATCTTTCTCAGAAAGATAGTTCTTAATTTAGACAAAGCTCGAAAGAGGCCCAATAAGCCTCTCTAGAGTGCCCTAACTTTATTGCAGGTGTAAATTACTGAAGGTAAAAAATTAGTAGAACATTGAGTTTACTGAAGAATGGAAAGCAGAGGGAGTTTTATAAAAAGGCATACAAGAGAAATAAAGGATGCACACTGTCTACATGCTTCACTTAAACATTTTAACTTTACTTTAAGGAGCAAGCAGAAGATAGGTTTGGATCTACTGTTAGATCCTGGGTGATTTACACTAGATTAACAAGGATTACTGATTCCTAAAGGTTTAATAATAAGAACTGCCCACCCCCTACACCTCGCCCTGAAAAAAAAAAAGCCAAAACAAAGAAAGCTTTCTGGAAAAGCACAAGTGAATTTTTGTGTGAAAGAATAATGAGTCTCAATTCTGGAACTGAAAACAATTTTTGGCTGAACATGCATGCCATCAGGGCTGCTCTATTATTCTGTGTGAACATAGAGCATTTTTTTTTAATTGAGTGTGTGTCAATCAGGCCACTAAACGGAATCAGTCTGATCTCCATTGCAACACATTTGGGCCAGCACCCATCTCAAAATCATTGAGATCTAAGTTGATCCCTGCCTTGAGACTGAGCTATCTAGAGTATTCTGCTCCAGACACTTGGATGCCTCAATGGTTGGTAGATCACATTCATTAACCATATTGGCTTTAAAGATGGTGCAGTCTAAACATACTGGTGAGAAGCATAATAATTCCAAATACCATGAAGCTGTAGGGACCCATGGAGATGACCTTGGAGAAGCCATCCAGAAGGTGTTAAGACTAGAACAGGTGTTATAAAATTAGATTCTGTCCAAGAATACCCCTATAGTTATCTCCACAAGAAGCATTTTATAGGAAAGAAATGGTAACTAAGCAGAAATGGTTAAGTTATGGTGATATTCTTGATATTCACCAAGGAGAAATTAAAATAAAATCAAGAGAGGATTTGACATCTCAAGGACATTCATGCCACTGGTTTTCATATGTACAACTTGGAGAAAGATTTAAAGTTGATAAAAAGATATATGGTTTTGAACAAAACAAAGCTGTTTTTGAAACTGAATTGTGTACCAATGATGAAGATCTTATTGCTAAAATGTATAAGCTTTTGTTGAGATTTGAAACAGAAGATGAACAAGTTAAAGACTGTATGAGAAAATGGGCTAAACATTTTGGACAAATATACAAATGGAACAATGGGAGAATATGTGGATGAAAGGGTTAAAATTTGAAGGAGAATTTCTATAAAATGACATATAGATGGTATTTGTCACCAGGAAGATTATCAAAAATGTACAAAAGGGTTTCAAACATATGTTGGAAATGTGAACAACAAGAAGTTACTTTTTATCATCTTTGGTGGACATGTAATAAGGCTAAAAAATTCTAGACCCAAATTCATATATTAATTCAGAAGATTTTGAAGGTTAATATATAGTTAAAACCAGAGACTTTCCTTTTGGGACTGATGGATAAACAATTGGAAAAAGCTCATGGACCTTTGTTTTTATATATGATAACTGCAGCTAGACTTTTATATGCTCAAAGGTGAAAAGACTGGACACTACCTGCAAAGGAAGAATGGATGGTGAAGATGATGGAGTTAGCTGAGATGGCAAAATTGACAGCTTTGCTTAGAGAAAAAACATTGACTAACTTTAATGCCAGCTGGAAGCCCCTTTTGGACTTTCTGCAGGAGACAGAAAAAAATGAAATTATGATACATGGATTTGCTGATTAGTTAAAATAATAGGTTACACAAAATATGTACATTAAGATGTAGTTTTAGAGTATGAGGTTATTATATAATTTATCTATATCTGCTTATAAGAAGTCAGAAGTCATTCTTTTGGTAATTTTTCCTTGCTTCCCTTTCCTTCCCTTTCCATCACTTTTGTATTCTTTCTTTATTTCTAACTCTTTTGTTCTCTACTTCTCTGTTTGATTATTAGTTCTTGTTTGCTTTTATCTTTATGTTTTTTATAACGTAATAAAGTTCTTATATATAAAAAAGACAAGAATAGGTGCAGAAGCACACGTTAAGCTCAGAGAGGTGGGAAAGTATTAGGAAGAAACTCAGGCTGTCTCTTCCCTGACTCCCTGGGGTATAAGAGGGAGGGAAGGGAAATCAGAGACAGACTTGCAATATTCTATTACTATAGCCTGTCTCAATTAAGTATAATTCTAGTCTTCTTGCACAGTCAGTTTCCTGAACTGGACAACCTTGTAGGGATGACAGAGGCCAAGTATGCACTCTGTGCTTCCAGGTGTAATTGTTAGCCTTGCAAGGTAGTCCAGACAGGAAGCATGCCCAGATGAACTAATTCTACTTTATTGTAAGGTTACATTAACAGAATCTTGTAAGACTGAAAGTACATTTCTCCCCCATTGCTTTTACAGCCCAAGAAACTGGGAAGGGTCTCTTCTGAGATATTTGCTGCACCCTCGTTCCTTCTGCAGGCTCAGCTGCCTCTTATGTGACCTTTCCCCTGGTTGTGGCTCTTCCCTCTGTCTTCCAAGGTCATTCCCACCTACCATTACAGTAATTCAAGGTGCTGGTTTTCTCCTGTAAAGCCATTCATGGCATGGGGTGGGGTTGTTTGCAGAACCACTTTTCTCCACTTGTTTCCACCTGTTCAGTTAGATCTGGCAGGGGCAGTACACTCTGGGTTCCATCTATCGAAGAGGGTAATCTGGCAGAATGCAAGAAGTGGCCCTTTTCTGTCACAGCGCCTGCCCTCTGGAATACTCTGCCCCCTTCTATTCCGTTAACTCGACCCTGCTGACATTTCAGAAAGCTTTAAAAATGTGGATGTTTTCCTGGACATGGGGTTGGAAGGTTAACCAAGCCCATAAGATTGATATGTAATTTATGGATGATTTGTGTTTTCCTTGGTTGCCATGTTTTTAGTATTATTTATTTTTATATGCATTGCATTGTGTTTTCCACCAATGGTTAGCCAGGCCAGCCAGAGTCATTATTGCGACATGGGTGGGCATATAAATCAATTAAAACAAGCAAGCAAGCATTCCAAGGAACCATTTATTCCAGATTTGATGGTTCAGCTTCTGATCCATTAGCCTTGGTGTCAAAGGTACTAGTACACCAATTCTAGAAATTATAGCGCTGGATTCCATTGACATTATAATCCAATTCCAAACTCTTCTTCCCATCCCCCGCAATCCTTAATGTGGTTAGAGGTATCCAAGAGAGAGATTTGGGATGCCTGTCCAGTGATCCCATGAAGGGCTCATTCTGATTTTTGGAAACTTTATAACAAGTTTTGGAACTTGTCACCAGACTCTGAAGCATCTCAGGGCTCTATCTTTATTATTTCAAACAGCCATGCAATTTTAAAACTGGAGCAAGTTCAGATTGACTTCTTAGATTGATTTATATGCAGGTCAGGAGTGAGCTGAAGACCATATCATCAGTTTATGTTCTCTAAATATGCTTGCTGCAGGATCTCCAATCTGCTGTTAGCAAGTCACACAAAAGAGCCCTAAGTCCTATGAAAACAGATGGAAGGACTTGAGGATGGCTTTCATCTTACTGTACTTGGGCAATGTAGCAATTAAGAAATGAGTTGAAGTTGGTGGTCTATGATTTTATATATAGTTGTGACGTAGCTTTTCTGCCAACTCAGCTTCACTGGAGATCATTCCAAAATGGTGCTCAGTGCAAGCACAAATCTGTTAATGTGAATGTACAAGTGGTCATTGGAATAGCCAGTTACTGGTAAAAAAACTGTTGTTTTTAAGATCTGTTCCTGCACACCTGTGTTTCTTCTTTGCACATGAACTTCATGTGCATACATACGCACATATATAACCTTTAACAATATTCCCTTTGGAGATAAGCATTGTTATGGAAAGCACAAAGGGGAAAAAATAGAAAGTCAAAGGAATTAAAGGCATGAGATAAGAAATGAAATATAGCTGAATCTAGTTTACACTAACATCACCCACTATATATCTTTATTCCTTTCTATTCTTTCAAACCATTCTTGTTTCCACCACATCCAGGGACCACATATTGACTTTTGTTCTTTAAACTTTTCACCTTATCTTTTTGGGGATCTTTTCAACTTTTCCAGCCTGGTGAGCATCACCACCTTTATGCAGAGGTCCTCTTTTGTTCGAACTATGACACACTTCCACATACCCACGTTATAAAGATCAGACTTTGATAGTGAATATCCCAAATTCTCGTCTTTAAATAAAGCAGGACCTCCCACACTCATCCCAATGATTGAAACTCCTAACTCTAATTTCTGCTTGCAATGAACTGACAATCCTAGAGGTTCACATACTTTTGCCATGCACAAAAATGTAGCTTTGGATCATTTTCCTCAATAAATAATTCCTCAGTAAATGAACAAGTATAACATTTTTGACTCATTTGTTTAACTGGGTTCTTTTTACCTAGTTTTAGGACATGTGTAGAGAACAGATCATGTTTTAGGTCATATTTATGCAGACATATTGAAAATTCAAAAGGGTTCACAAACCTGTAATTCAAGTCCATTGACATTATCATGTCCTTTCTCTAAACAGATTGACTGATCGACAGATTATATACCATCAAGTCACTGTCAACTCATAGTGATCATATAGGTAGATTAGCAAGCATAAAATAAACTTTATTATATAAATATATTTCTCAGTGACCTTCTGAATAGCAACCCCCTGTCTGCCATAAAGTCACACTGCACTTCCCAATCTTCGCTCATTGTCACATTGTCACTTCTGGTACCTTTTTGATAAGAATTCTACCATGCACCTTCCTAAACCCACTTTATTTATTTATATTTCAGTTGCTCTTTGATTGAGATGGGCAGTGATTCAATTTGAAATATAAATAAATAAAATTTCTCCAGTTACCCCATCATTACCTGCAGCCTTATCATTTTTCAACATTCTCACATTACCTTTTTGTTATCTGGCACTTAATATTTATAGCATTTGTATATAGCATATAACATTCCACTCTTCAAGGTATAAGTACCGTTCTTAGACAAATCTCAACAATATTTTTTCCAGCATTCACTCACTTAAATTTCATCCCAAACAATTACATTGCTTTTATTTTGATTCTGGGAAAGGCTCCTTGTTTAGCCCTCTTCACCTATTCTAAAACAACTTTTTATTTCCACCAAAATTACTCTGCCTTTCTCTGCCTCTTTTACTATTCCTTGACCTCTTTTCTATTCTTTACAGCTTTTTTTCCTCTGTATATACATTACATTTCTCTCATCCTCATTCTTCAGCAATCATTCTCTTATGTGCATTTTCTCTCATCCACAGCCTTTTGTAGTTCATCATTCACCAAGCATCCTTTTTCACACTTCCCATTGGTGTAACTCCACATTTTTATCTGGCACTTTAGATTGATAGCTTTTATTGCAAAGTTCAGAAATAACCAGTATAACAGTAGATAACATAATAAATACTAAGCAGGTGAAATTAGTTAAAAGGACTCAAATAAAAATATTATTCAAGTAAACCAGAAGTGAATTCTTTATTGGTTATTCACAGCTGTGGTACAAAAGTTTGCAATGTTATGCTTAATAAGAATTTTCATACCTGATAAAAGAAGATTAACACAACATTCATCAGACTGGCCTGGAGCATGTGATAACTAAGGAAAAATAAAGCTTCTTCAAATGTCAATATAAAAAGAGCAGTGTAACAATCTATGAAGGACAGGTTCAATTGTGCCAGCAACACAGAAGCAGTTTTGACTAAATGTAGGAACTTTATTAAACTTCCCATATAAAAGTGCTGAAGGGAGGATGTTGTACCCAGTTCTGATGAAAATTCTTTGTTGAAATGGGGGGATAAGCAAAGTAACATAATTAGCCAGTTTCCATCTAGGGTGCTTGGTTCTTTCTTTGACTGATTATTTCATTTTGGTATTCTTTCATTTTTTTTCTCTTTTCTTCTGTGCCCACTTTTTCTCAAGATTCACTCTTGATAATACCAAAAAATGGTTTGTTTCACATTCAGGATCTCTCATTGCCTTAGTATCCTTCACTAATTCTCTTAATCTCATCAAATCAAATCCAATTAATCATACTGTTAGATGTATGTACATATGTACTGTATGTAGGAATAGGTTTATGCTTAAACCACGTATCTGAAATAAACAGACCTTTTTCTAAGCAGATTCTCACCAATTGCCATTCTTAGTCATTACTGAGTGTCTGAATGGCTCAGTAACTTTTTTCTTTTGGGTTCCCATTAGTCCATTCACCTAGCAGAAAATTTCCCCCACCCCTGCTGAAATACATTTATTCAGAATGTTGCACAAATCTGGCATAGCGGTGTTGTCCAAACTTTGCCACTTTAAGATGAGTGGACTTCAACTCCCAGAATTCCCCAGCCAGCATGGGTCCACTCATCTTAAAGTCCACTCATCTTAAAGTGGCCATGTTTGGACAACACTGTGGCATAGAATCATCCCCATACTACTTCCCTCTGTTCCCATTTATACCAGAGTAACGTGCAATTCTCACTAACCTATGGATTCCTCTTTTCATACCCACCCACAATAACCTAGATGACAATGAATTCATACTTTCTGACTTACATTTAAGCCCTTTCATTCATAATAAAACCTCTACCATCACTTCCCTGCATGTATTCAACAACTCCACTCCACATGATCAGACCACCATCATTCAGATCTATTACATCGTTCTCTTAACTTCACAGGCACACCACATATCTACAATCCTTCCTTCATTTCGTCCAGTAATTCACCATTTACTCTGCTTACATTCCAAGTCACAATTTTCCATAAGCCATAGTCATCACCTGATGGGCTTATAGCTTTAGCTAGTGTTGACTTTCTCCAGAAACCTGAGGTCTGCCTACCTGCATCACACCCTTATGTCATGTTTACATCATTGTAAGCTTTACTTTGGGGAGGAAAGATTGTCAGAGAGCAGTCTGTTCTCCTTCAGCTAGAGTGGTCTCCTCGATACAGAAAAGAATGCTTGTGGCCTATTTAAAGCTGGCCTGTTTAAATCCCCTTCCCTTCCCTTCCCTTTTTTCATAGTTATGTATACCTGCCTAGGACTTCCCCAAACACTTTTGTGCTCTGCTGTAACTAACCAGAAGCAACAGCAAACTAAAAGATTCTGTGAGTCTTTCTCTGCTAACTTATACTGCCTGGATGGGTATTATAATTGGCAATGCAGAGAATGGGGAAATGAGCAGAAGGGTATACAGAGATTTGTGAGGATTGGTTGCTATGAATTAATGCATCAAAACTCCTCCGCCCCTACCTCATATCCTTGTTATCAAAAAAAAAAAAAAACAACACTGGCATAGACACTTAGAAAAATCTGCTTGCACCATCACTGTCTTAAGAGTAACATGAGCTTGTCAAGAATATCTTCTTCCCATTTTTCTCCATGTGTCACTGCCAAGAACAGAATCAAATGCACCATGTGCCATAGTTAGCTACATCAACCTTACCCAGTCAATTATGTACAGTTACAGCATGTGGCCTTCTTGCAAATTCAAGCCGACTTGACAAAGTCTTCTGGCAATGATTTCGCCATGTGAAAATTAAATAATAGGGGAGTTTCCATCTGAATATTATTATCAATTTGGAGACTTTCAGACATCCCTGCTCATGCCTACGTGTTGGTCACTTCCACCATAGCTCTATGGCCCTGCTTTCTCCCTTTTTCCCCCCAAGGTTCTGCCCCCAAGGTTGCAGCCTAAAGTAACTGCCCCGCTTTAAAGATTTTCTTCACACATGACATGAGGAACCCCCAAGAATCTCTCTCCAACTACTGTGTGCAAGTGTAGATATGGTTAATATGAGGCAGAAAGCTGAACCGGTCCTTCAAGTCAACATACAGTCTCACAGATGTAGTTTTTACTCTCCCATTGCAGGAACAAATTGAAATGAAAAGCTCCATGTAAACATCAACATCAACATGTGTGATTGTGAAAACATGCCTTTAAAAAAACTTGAAGCACAAGATCTATTTCATCCATCCTTCTTCGTATTTATAGAAGGGATATGAAGAAATACATACACCTCCAAAAGATTAACAGGTACATATGCATAAGATTATACCTTTTTTTCAGATGAATTTATCTAAAATAAGTAATTTTTAAGGAATATATTTTTCTGCGGAATAATACAAAGTATCTGTGGTCTCCTGTTGGGTTAAAAATTAGCTGGGATGAATAACAGGCAGAGGAGATTAGACCCCACACAAGAAGTCTATTCCTATGGCAGTAGATTCCTCTTAAACAGGCATTCATTTCCCATTCCTATACATTTATGTATTCATTAAATGTTGCACATATATTCTTTAGCCCTGGCAAAGTGTCTCTGATATCTACAGCTCTCCCATCCGAATCTCCCACTCATATTTACTGATGCCTCTTTGATTCTGTCTTGCTCCAGTCTTCTCACAGCAGCTCTTGCAAATGCATCTTCCTGAAATCATAACCCTTCACACATGCATTCTTCATTGCTTTCATAAATACCATCTGTTAGGGAAATTAGTGCTGGATTGCTGGGGCTGAGCAATTGCCACGTGGCATTCACTGAAGCGACATTGATCTTGCTAGCTCACTCCAGGCAGTTGTCCTTGCTACCTTCATTGGGAGGCAAGAAGGAAGGGGAACACACACTGGCCTTTAGAGGAAATAATGCAAGAAGATTGCACCAGTAAGGAAAGGGAAGGCTCAGCTTAACAAAGTCATTTCCTTCCTTCTGACAGATCAGTTGAAAAATGCTCTGAGCTACATATAACTCTAAAGTCCCATTTTTGTGGCCCTCAAACACCCCTCTGAACCTAAATTGTTGAAAACTGACAGCAGAGTTCCCCACTGTTTTGAAGTGGGAAACACGTGGAAAGGGTGTCATTAGCTCTAAAATAGGCACATGCCAATTTTAAAACAAAGAACTCCAAACTCCCCCCAAACCCAGCTTCATCTGTATGTGTGATATTGTCTCATCCACTTTGTAACCCTTGACATCCCAAAGGTTGTCTGCTCTTCTTTTCAACAGATAGCTTGGCCATGCTATACAAGAGGGAGGAGGATATGGGGAATACATAGGAGGATTGCTGTATTGTAGTTAAGTGTTACAGTAAGACTTCAAAACCCCGGTTCAAATCTCCACCAGTCAGTGGATGATCATGGATCCTCTAATTAAGCTGAACAACAACAAATTCAGAATAGATAAACAAGTGTCCTACACAAATCTCCTAATGAATCAATGAAGTTCATTACCACAAGATCTGATGATCATCAACTTGGACAGCCTTGAAAGAGACTTGGAAAAATTAATATACAGTAGCTGAAGGCAATCAATGAACATGAATAAAAGGCCTCCTTGGAGTATTCTGTGAAGACATCTTGACTGCTCAGAGGCATCCAGACTGGCCTTCAAGGGGAGGCTAAGGAAGAAACCAGCATTGTGCCAAAGTGATGCAAGTTTTGTCCCTTTTCTGTGTATGCTGGAAGTTGCACACATGTATGAAAGGTGGAGCTTGTGATGTGCCAGGACAAGGCTGTTCTCCTTTTGATGAAAGTGCTGGGTGCCTCTGTTACTGTGGTAGCAGAGGCAGTGCTAAGACATTTAACACAGTTCTAATGGACCCGAACAACAATCTCAAAACAGAACTAGCATCATGAATGCAAACAAAACCTCCAGAACATGAGGCAGGCATAATGGCTGTCTGACTGAGCCTGCATAGCCCCTAGAGGAACGAAGGCCCTGAAAAGAGCAGACCTGAATTATAACTCTCTGCCACATTGCCAAGCTCTCTCCTCTGTTCCAATCTGTGTAATTACACACACTAAGTGAACATAGTTACAGGCATCTGTGTACCTGATGGACACTGCCCAGGCTTCTGACCTGCCAATGAACCACCAGAAAAAATTCTCTCTCTCTCTCTCTCCCCCCCCCCAACTAAAGCCAACTAAACAACAGTTTGGTGGGCAGAAATAATCAGGAAAGCTCTTTGTTTCAGGGCATAAGGATAAATATGACCACTTGGGGAAGGTCTACGTATCAAACTGCTGCTGAACCCACAAGTGCAGACAGCCAAAAAGTTGGCAGCCTTAGAGCACTAACGGGTGAGGTGGCAGCAGCCACATCCCATCCCTCACAGCGTTTATTCCGGCCTCAGATTCATCAGCCTGATGCTCTTTCGCAGCAGAAGGGGGCTGCGGGGGGGAGGGAGACATTTGTCCATTTCTGAATTTAGCCTCTTCTTCTTCACTCTCGCATAGTCCTGGCTGCCACACTAGCAGCAAGGCCTTGGCTGCCTCTGGCCCTTTAAGTCTAAGCAGGATTTGTGTGTGTGTGTGTGTGCGTGTGTGTGTACACACACCTTTTTGTCTTTTTCCCCTTTTATAAAAGAATCAAGGTATTGAGCGGCGCTGGGGGTGCTCACAGCTGCTGTTGCTGTGGCAACCAGCCTTCCTAACCTGTAATTGGTACAGAAAAGCAACCTGGTTTAAAGTTATTACAATGAAGGCAGACTGGATTTTTAGCCGATTAGAAGCCTCCCCAGGTGCTGGTATAAATAGAAATGGAGAGAAGTAGCAGAGGGACGACTCTGTGCCAGGCAGGGGGGTGCTCTTCTTTTTCTCCTCCTCTTCCTCTTCAGTCATCCTTCGCTTTGCCCGGCCTCAGATAACAGAGGACAAAGCTCAGTGGTCTTTGTAACACAGCTGCTTCACACGTCCTGTCTAGGAGACACTGTATTGCAGAGTAGGGGTGCTCTGCTCTCTGAAGTTCAAATACATCTGGCAAGAGAAGACATGCATTCAGAAAGACACACAAAGGAGATTTCTGCATGATTTTGTTTCCATTTTGAAAGTCTGATTATCAGTCAAAGCTGGCATCTCTGGAACATCAGAAAGGTTACCCAGAAATGTGGGCATCCATTCTGTGAATTGCTCTGGGCTTCAGGGTCTGGCATTTACTTTTACTCATAGACACAGAGGCAAAACTTTCCTCTGAGGCCATCTAGGCCAACCTCCCTCTCTACTTCAGTGGGATGTCCATTATTTTAACACCCTTACAAGGTGGCTATCCAAACTCTTCTTAAAAAACACCAGTGAAAGAGAATCTGTGATAGTCTATTCCACAAACCATGTGGAAGCTTTCTTTAATATTTTGTTTACATTGCTTTTCCTTGTCCTTCTAACATTTCCTATGTCATTTTTTAACCATTTTTCTTGGGCGGTTTTCAAATACAAGCAGGAACAATGATCAAAGTGGATACAATGCTAAGCGTGTAACTTCATAGACCATTTTCCCTTGAGTTTAATGGCCACCTACCGTGAAACTGGTCCATGTGCTGATTTTCAGCTTCCACTAGCCTTATGGCTGGTCAGCATACAAGTGACTGGAGCCTACAGGGCAGGAGATTATCCCCATCTGTGAAGCTGCGCATACCTCATGGTCAAAGCATTTTCAAAAGTACAGCTATGTTATTTGCTGCAGTAAAAATAAGAAAGATTCTTGAGGGACTTGAAACCTGAACAAATGCCTTGTTATAAGCTTTCATGGACTAGAATCCACTTCACCAGATACATGAAGGGTAATCTCAGCTGTCAGATACTTCATGTGGTCTTGTGTATGCACATACATGTAGGCAGAAAGGAAAAAACTGTAACAGCCAGAGTTAATAGGAATGAAATACAAAAAGTACAAAAGATGGCAATTAAATTAAAATGTACATGTATGCAAAATTAGCACAGTGATCCTCACAACAGCAATAATTGGTGATAATATCATTTTAGCACTGTTGTGTAAACTAACACCCTTAGGTGGAATATTATGGGTGAGATCGATGGGAGGGTGTCCAAAGGGTGCCCCTCCAATGACAGTGATAAAAATCTAACCTCAGGGACTTGCCCTTCCTTATCCCCATGGAAACCTTTTGTAACCCTGAACTCTCTCAGGCTAGAATGAGAGAAGAAGAGAAAGATCAACGGGCAGTCTGTGGTGTTGTGTTGCTGGAAGAAGAATCTTTCTTCCCATTGACAGGATCAAAGCCTTTCCGTCTTCAGACTTGTTTACACCAACTCTAGAACCATCATAATTCATTTTCATTCCATCATAGGCAATGAGAAGGATTTTTTTAAGTGGTGGGAAGAGGAGTAACAACAAAAATACTTCACATCCATTTGGAGAGCAGAAGCAGGATTTTTCTCCTGCAAAGTTCCAACCTCAGAATTCTTTGCACCATCAGTGCCTTTGCTTTGCCTGTGGGACAGGATGGAAACAAATATTCTTATTCAAAACCATTTAAATAGAAATCAGCTTCGTGAGCTGGTGTAACTCAGTGGTTTCATGCCAAAGCTTCCCCCCATAGCCCCTTTGTTTAAGGTGACTAGCAGTAGAATATTCTGCTGCTAGGAAATGTTCTCTTCCAGCATCTTTCCCAAACCTGGGCACTTCCCACAACTGTCAGCATGAATGGGGTATTTAGAGAACTGAAGAGTAGATTTGCACTTTTTGCTCGGCCATTGTCAGTGAAGGTTACTCACCACTTCCTGAATGTAGAAATGGATGTTGTCATTGTCCTCTAACCTATTGCAAATGCACCCTGCACCCATGTTTCCAGCTTTGATTCAAAGGGGCTGTTTTCTGATACAAGCTGTCTTAAACCTTCAGACCTTCCTTGCATTCTAGTAGCAGCCCCAGCTCCAATTGGCTGCAGTGCCTGGCACACCCCTCCCCTCCAGCAACTGGCCATTGCCCTGGGCAGCAACTCTGTCCTGGGATGCCCAGCTGTTATGTCCTCTGCTTGTTGGCAGTTGCTTATCATCATCATCATCATCATCATCATCATCATCCCCCAGTGAGGCACTACCTTGATGTGGTTGTGGGGCTTGTGTGCTCTGGGGAGGATGAGAGACATGCCAGAGGTTCAACCATACTGGACAGGTCTCATCAGAGGAGCCAGACGAAGAGTGTTTCTCCCATAAACAATATGGTGAGGTGTCATTTACAGAAACCCATACTGGATAGGTCATCGCCCAGATCAACAAGCACCGTGGTAGGTGTTCTAGTTCCTGGACATCTGGTGACAAGTGGGCTACAGGACTCAGGACTGTTGGCTGAGCAACCAGGGCCAGCAGCTGCAGAGCTACTGGAAGAAAAGTTGTTTACCTGTTGCAAATATGCAAAGACCAGAAAAAAAGAAATAATGATCTGCTATTACAAATCAAGTCCAACGAGAAGAGGATATTTGAAAAGAATGCACCAGTTCTGGAAAGAACAACATCCAGAATCAGAAATAACAGAACAGAGGCTAGCAGATCAACATCAATTTATAACATGAAATAAAGTATTCACAGAAGTAGAATTGGAAGAACTGCAAAGGTCTACCCTGGGCAAAGAAATCAAAGCCTTGCCAGAAGTAGCTCAGACAGTAGAGACTTCTCCTCAGAAAGAACAAAGCTCTCTAACTAAAAAACAAGAGGAATTGAAACAAAGAATAATTGAGGATCTTGCACAAAAACAACAGAATTAGGTTCCCTGTATTGAAGCTTGTTACAAAGAAACAGCTAGAACAAGTATTAAAAGATGCCAATACTGTAATATCAATTGTAAGCACCAGCTTACTGCAAGAAACAAACTAACTGATGTACAGCGCAGCTGCAGTTATAACAGAGTACCTTGGATGCAAAATCAACAAACAAGAAAAAAAGCCAAACAGCGCACCACCAAAATGGAAGATCAGGTTGGAAAATAAGATCAGCATGCTAAGGTCAGATGCAAACAAGCTAGAACAGGTGAAAGAAAAGAAGCTGAAGAACAAAAAGACCAAAGAATACCTGATCAAGAAATATCACCCAGAAACAAGGAAGATCAAGGAAGCACTGGAAATAATAAAGCAGCAAATAAGAGCCATAGCCAAAAAGATCAGCAGATACAAAGCTCGAATTGCACACTACAGGCAGACTCTCCAATTTCAGTTGAATCAGAAATGTTTCTACCAAACCATCAATGGAGAGACTGCAATGAACCAGTCAACACCTGACAAAGAAGAAACAGTACAGTTCTGGGTGCAGCTATGTGACAACCCAAAGAAATATAACATGAATGCAGCTTGGATAAATGAGGTAGGTAGGTAGGTAAGAATAAAAAAGAAGCTGAAATGAAAGAATTTGTAATAGCAGCAGAAACGGTGGAGAAAAGGGCAAAGAAGATTAAGAATTGGTCAGCACCAGGTAAAGATGAACTACATGGTTTTTGGTTGAAATATCTGACTGGTCTGCACCCACTCATCGCCAAGCAGTTTAACAACATACTGCAAGGAGGTGAAATTGGAGATTGGTTAACATCTGGCAAAACCTACCTGATAATGAAAGATCCAGCAAAAAGAGCAGCACCAGGCAACTACAGGCCAATTACCTGCTTGCCAACAACTTTCAATTGCTAACTGGTGTGGTAGCCGATGCAGTCCAACAGCACCTAGTTGAAAACAAGCTCTTTCCATCTGAGCAGAAAGGAAACCACCCAAACAGGAGAGGGACAAAATATCAGCTCCTAACTGACAAGATGATTTTGGAAAACTGTAAGAGAAGGAAGACCAACTTGAGTGTAGCTTAGATTGATTACAAAAAGGCATTCGACTCCCTGCCATACTGGGACTACTGGATAATCAACTGCCTAGAAATAACAGGAGGCAGTAGAAACAGCAGAAGCTTTGTGCAAAGATCAATGGCACAATGGAAAACATAGTTGCTGGTCAATAGTGATAGACTAGGAGAGGTTAACATCAAGAGAGGAATATTTCAAGGAGACTCCCTACCACTATTACTGTTTGTTACTCCATGGATTCCTCTGTCAACAATACTGAACAATGACTACCAAACATCAAAAACATCTGCTAGACTATCCCACCTCCTTTACATGGATGATCTGAAGCTGAATGGAAAAACACCATCTGAAATGGAATTGCTGCTCAATACTGTACAAACATACAGCCAAGATATTGCAATGGAGTTTGGACTGGACAAATGTGCCACCCTGACCATCAACAGAGGAAAAATACTGAAAACTGAAGGAATCAAGATGCCAAATGGAAATAACATCAAGATGAAGATCACTACAAATACCTGAGCATCCTTCAGGCTGACAACACCAAGCACACTGAAGTCAAGAAGGTTAGTAGTGAATATGTCAGAAGAGTGAAGAAGATCTTAAAGTCCAAACTCAGTGGCAGAAATATCATCAAGGTAATTAACATCTGGACAATTCCAGTCATTACATATACAGTTGAAATAGTGGACTGGACTCAAGCTGAACTAAAAGCCCTGGATAGGAAGACCAGAAAAATAACTATGAATCGTGCCCTTCAGCCACGCAGTGACGTTGACAGACTCTGCTCACCAAGGAACATAGGTGGGCGTGGAATGTTACAAGTACACCAGGCAGTTGAAGAAGAAAAAAGGGCATTGGAAGAATATCTGAAGTACAGTAAAGAAGTTGCAGTGAAGCTAGTACACCATGAAAGCTTACTGAATACCAAAGAAACCAAACTGGCCTATAAGAAAGACCAGATGAAGAATAGAAAAGAGACATGGCAAGGCAAAGTATTACATGGCCAATACACAAAAAAAACTAGCAGGCAAAGCCGATAACAACAAGACCTGGCAATAGCCTAGAGCAGGAAAGTTGAAGAAAGAGACAGAGGGGCTAATTCTGGTTACACAAGACCAAGTCTTAAGAACAAGTGCATAGAAAGCCAGAATTGAGAAGACAGCCACAGACAGCAAATGCTGCTTCTGCAAAGAAGCTGAAGAAACAGTGGACCACCTAGTTAGCTGCTGCAAGAAAATTGCACGGACTGACTACAAACAACAGCATGACAAAGTAGCTACAATGGTACATTGGAATATCTGCAAGAAATATCATTTGCCTACACGCAAGAACTGATGGGACCACAAAACAAAGTAATAGAAAATGAAGAAGCTAAAGTGCTCTGGGACTTTAGAATTCAAACAGACAAGCACCTGCCACACAACACCCCATATTTAACAATTGTTGATAAGAAAGACAAAAAAGCCTGGATAGTGGACATTGCAGTACCTGGAGACAGCAAAATAGAAGACAAAGAACTGGAGAAAATCACAAAATATAAAGACCTGCAAAAAGAAGTAGAACTTTTTTTTTTACTATGGCAAAAAAAAAGCAAAGATAGTACCAATAGTTATAGGTGCCTTAGGTGCAATCCCAAAACATCTGGAGCACCACTTGAAGACCATTGCCATTGACAAAATCACCATCAGTCAATTGCAAAAGGCAGCTTTACTTGGAACAACTTACATCCTGCGATGATACCTTTAACAACATCAAACCATCAAACCACAACATCTGCCTATCCCAGATCCTTGGGAAGGACTCGATAGGTAAAAATAAATAAAGATAAAAATGCCAAATCCAGTCTAAACATCTGGCTGACTGTGCGACCAACAACAACAACAACAACAATAATAATAGACTGATGGTTCCTTCTAGTGTCCAACCTTCAAAGTCCCATCTTATCATGTTTTTTCTCTAATCCACATTTTCCCATGGGAAAATTTCTTAAGCTTAGTTTCAAAATCTTGATATATATTTTAATAGAATTTTAAACAACCCATAGGAAGGATTCTTATAATAAATTTAAAAATCTTATTTCAAATCCATCTAGCCCCTTAGTCCATTTATAACTTTCCAAATCAACTTTCTAATCATCCTTTTGCTGTTGATTCCAAAATAAGAATTTTTAGGTCCTTAAAACTTAAAGCTGAATAAAACTTTGTTCGCTAAGGACTGCAGGAGACTCACCCAGTGTAATAAAACACTAAAGATTATAATTAAAGGAGAAGAGACCTACTAATACAGAATGGAGCAAAATATTTTAACTTTGGAAGAATTTAAGGATATATGGGAATAATGCACTCAGAAGTTTCTTTTAAGATTGTCTGCTACCATAAAAATGGCTTTAAAAGAGGAGATAGAAGAGGATAAGATTGAGACTGAGGCTGTTTTGAATTTGGATTTAAAAATGACTACTTACAAGAATTATATGGAAAAAGATGTTACAATGGATTTACAAATGAAACCAGCTGATGTTTCATTTGTAACTCATGTCTCATGAGGGACACACAAATAATAAACCAGAAGAGTGACTTGGACAACTTTCTTATCTTGGACTTACAAAAGAGATGTGTTAAACTTATGAAGGAGTTCCTGAGAAAAGACAAAGAGAAAATAAAAAGAAATAAACTTTTGGGACAAAATGGATCAAAGATCAAGATTTTTAAAAGCAAAGGAAAGGAATATAAGGTTGGTTTATTTGATCAAGGTTAAAATATATATGTTATTTCTGGAACCTCTTAATGGATTTTTCTTGACTAGGATCAAATGACGAGGCTTTAAAGATTTGTTTATAGTTAAGAGATAAGATATGGGAAGAAGAGGGTTTTTTGTTATATTTTCAGAGGAAGTGATAAATTATGGTGTTAAAAGTAAAGGAATAAAAGTTGATTTATTTATTTAAGGTTAAAATATATGTGTTATTATTTCTAGTAACTTAATGGACTTTTGCTGATTAGGACTGAATGATGAGGCTTTATAATTTGTTTATAGATAAGAGATGAGATATGGGAAGAAGAGGTCTTTTGTTGAAATGTCAGAGAAGGTGATAAGTTACTGAAATCATTTGTACTTGTCTTGATGAAGGGAGAAGTCACTTCTTTATATATCTTTTTTCTTTTTTTACTACTTACTATTCTTTTTATTTTCTTTAAAAAAAATTTCTCTGCACTTTTTATTTGTTTTTCTTTACTTTTATATTTTCCTTAGTTTGCATTAGTTTTTATTGTTGTATCTGGAAACTTCAATAAAAAAATTATTATAAAAAAAATAAAGGTCACAATACATAAGATTGCATTATACAACTTGATTGCAGAACAGACAAGCTGTGCTCAAGTGGAAGAAGAAACAGATAAGCATGTGCAACCATCAGTCGGTTTCTGATATACGGCAGTGTTGACATGTTCATTGTTTAATTCCATAGCAGTCCCCGGGTTACTTGCCATCCATTCTAGATCTGACAGTAAAGAAACTACGTAATCCAGTGATCCAACTGCTACTTTGGAGGAGGGAGCTGTCTTCCATGCTTCTTCAGAATATGTTCCTATTCGATTCCTTTTGAGTGTTTTAAAATCCTGGACATCTCTCCATATCAGCATTTTTCATGGCTCACTAACTATGCACTAATTCTTATTTCGAACACCAGTTTCTGGTCTGCTTTGATTACGTTGTAGAACAGGAGTGGCCACTAGAGGGCAGTGTGCTGCAGGGAGTAGAATGGGTATAAGGACTCTGTTTCAGAGACCTGTGAAACCAGCCTGCACAATGGTTGATTAGAAATAGCCCTCATGCCCTCCCCGCCCCACCCCACCCCACCCCAGAAGGAAACCTCAGGTGGCAAGTGTTTTGAATGGCTGCTGTGCCTGAAATCCTTGAAAACTGCTACCAGTCAGAGTTGACAATATTAGACTCAGGTACAAATCATATAAGGCCATTTCCTATTTTTCTAAGGGTATCACAGCATACCCAGATGTTCTATGTTTGACAGCAGATTCATCTCATATATCTTCACAGAAAGACAATATTTCCCTGAATGAGATGCTGACAGTTACATGCCTGTAATTTGATTAACAATTGGGGGCGGTGGTAGTTTCCTGTCATCATTTCTTTTAAGAAAAGTAAATCAGATTTGAATTATGTTTGGGATTATTTGAGTTAAATCTTAATAGAACTCATATCGCTTCTTCACAGACAAGGGTGATTCTGGCTTTTCTGTACCTACTTAGAGAGATCATCATCAATCCTAGCTCTAATGGAAATCCATTATAGGCAAATCTTCTATAGAGAGATGGATTATTGGTCCTTTTGTTCTTTGCAAAAGACGGATATGGCAAAAAGGGAAAGTGCAGACCAGAACCTGGGATTCTGCTTCTAGCAGGAAGGACACGGTATGAAATAAAGCCTGGTAAGATGCTTGGGACCACCTAGTCCAGAATCTTGATTCAGAAGTTGCCCGGCATCCTGAGGATACTGGTCAGTTTAGGAAAGGCTTGAAAGGCAAGATACTGAGGCCTTTTAAGGTAGTTAACTGAGTGGTCTGTATCAGTTTGAGATCCTACAGTTTATTTGTACTCTGCTCTTGGAAGGAAGGAGAGCCACTGTCCCGGCTTCCAAGAAAGTTGTCTCTGTTTTGTCATTTACAGGGGTAGAGCAGTAAATACTGATATGCAGATACTCCTTGTGATTGATTGCACAGCCATATATCTCAAGAAGACTCCATAGTTCAATCCCCGTGATCCAAACACAAACTGCTCTTCTATTATTTATAATCAAACATTATGGTTACAAATTTATTATAAAAGACCTGAGCATCCAAAATAAATAAAACAAACCACTTATCACACATCAATTATATTTACAGGCTATGATTGCAATTTTGTACATAGTTAACTGAGAGGAAGTTCCACTGAGATCAATAGCAAGGCTTATATTTATATAAGTTCAGCTTCTGAAACATCTTGAGCTTTTCCAAAATTAAATGTCTTCAACCAGTTGTATCTTTTGGAAATGCAGTCTTGCAAAGAAATGTTATGCTAACTGCTAAAAAATGGAAGTTGGGTGGAGATCACTATCCAACTTCCACTTATTTTCCTTGTACTTTTTAACTCGCAGCCTATCTGTCATAGCCAATGGTAAAATTTGAAAGCCTCATTATCACCTCACTTCCTTGCCTGAGCAAGAAGATTAATTAGCCTAGAGCTCTAACAGATGGTGCCATCACTCTGGCTCTGAAAAAAAAAAGTGTTAAAATCATTCTCCCACTACATTCCACCCGCTCTCCTCTCCACCAAAAATATTATTGGATTCATTTTCAGTTACAAGGCTTTTAGGAAAACTGACTTGAGAGAATAAAGGACATGTTCACATCACCACTCTGCTGAGAATTTGCCCACACTGAAGCAAACTTGTAAAAGTATCCCATCCTCTGAATAGTACATAAATTAGCAGAAGCTCTTTTCTTTTCTTTTCTTTTCTTTTCTTTTCTTTTCTTTTCATCCAAATATGAGTTGATTCAAACCACACAAACCTGAGGCTCCTTTGACTCAGGGCAATCAATCAGTGGCCTCTTTGCTAGAGCCTGGAGGACGGAGGGGAGATGGAACTCATCTAGGGAGCAGAAGATACAGAACTGGAAAAGCTGCAAATATGTGGGTGGAGTCACACAGAATGAATGATCTTGATGAAGTGGAGAACTGAGCTGAAATCAACAAAATAAAACTTAAGCAAGATGATTGTTGTGTGTGTGAGAAAACCTAAATGCCCAGATACAAGGTGGATAAACAGCGAGCCCATAAACGATGAAAGAGGACAGGGGAAACGGCAAAGCACAGATATAACATTCTTTGGGA
Organism: Python bivittatus; assembly: GCF_059951505.1. Taxonomy (NCBI): domain Eukaryota; kingdom Metazoa; phylum Chordata; class Lepidosauria; order Squamata; family Pythonidae; genus Python; species Python bivittatus. Next base: position 12,893,045 of record NW_028277035.1, on the reverse strand, counting down.
AAATACCTAAGGAAGACATGGTAAAGAAAACATTTTTCTCCAAGACGCCCAGGAGACCACTGCACGTATTAGTCCTCTCGTAGCAGGAATGCAGGCAAACAAGGAATAGCTGAGAGGCAACTCCATTCTCTACTGAGGAAGCACTGAATTCCTTGCCTTCACTTGCAGTCCAGATGAGTATTGCACCTTCTATGAAGCAAACGCTTGATTTAGAATAGACAAGACTTGCCTGACCTGATGCAGGAAGAGAAAAGCCTACGTGGACTGCTCAGGCTTCCCAGAAGAGCTGTCAGTCAGCCTGGCAGAACTCCTTCTGCTGGAGCTGGCCAGGCTTGAACTCTGTGCTTTCTGCATAGGCAGCTTTCCCCAGCAGAGTTCCTGTGGGTTGTCAACAGCACCAGGAAAGGGCTGTCACACCCAACTGCTCCCCAGGTGCATGCATACTGAGGGCAGGATTGGTGCGTCCTTGACCCTTGCTGGCTATCTAAGGCAAGCCCACTGTTGATCTTGCCAACTCTACATCTTGAAGCTCAGACATGCTTTCTTGCGGGTTTGGTCTCCTCCAGAAACTTTGGATCTGCTATTAGTCTTGGGCTCTCTTTTTGACCCTCCTGCATAGCTCTGGCTGATCCATCCTCCTCTTTTTCCTGCTCCTTCTTCCTTGTGGTTTTGGACTGAGGAGTCCTTGCTGCTCTTCCAGCCCTCCCGAGAGCTTCCATGTTTGCTGATCTCAGATGTTGAGTCCACTGTCTCCAAGTCATCCTAAGTCATCACTTCACTCTAGGTGCTAGACCTTGGCTCTGACTGCTGTTTCTAAGTGGTGGGCTGAGGCTGTCAACTCACAACAGATCCCTCCATCCACAAGTCACGTTTGCACTCAACTGAAGGTTTACATATGGAAGAAGCCAGAGAGGTCGAGATCCCATACACAACAACAGTAATTCAGATGCTAAGCTTTTTGCTTTTTGAAGAGCAGTTTGAGCATAAAATGGAATTCACAGTGATGGCTGTGGCAGTGCTCTGTTACCCATGAGTAACGTAATCATAATTGTATGGAATTAATTAGATTTTCTGGGTTTGCACAACATGCTGAACCATAAACTAACCACATGGACTGAGTTGGCACAACACACTAAGCTAAAATGTAGTTGGCTATGCTTGCAGCTTAGTCGCTTGTGCGAACACAGTCACTGGACATAAACACTGGCACATAAACAAAGGGACAGCGAGAGAGATTCACATGGTCATGAATCAAAACCCAGAGTCCCACAATAATCTGTTGAGTCCATCAAAAGACCATGGGGGCCCTTGTGCAAGACCTTCATCTTTGCAACCCACTCATGCATATGGGGCTCCCAGTTCCCCTGCTTGATGCTTCCTAGATCATTTTCTGGCAATGGGAATGTGGGTATTCTTCCTTCCCCAGGCCAGGTGGGGGCAGCCCCATGTTTTGGCTCAAGCAGGAAGGTCAGGGAAGGAAGGGATAGGGTAGGGACACCAGCTGTTTACCTTTCACCAGCAGGTGGCAAGGGAGCATGCTAGCTTTTCAACCAGGGACTTTTCTTAATAGCCAAAGCCGGAAGCATTGACTGTTTCCTTGGCTTCCTCCCAAGCTTTTCAGAGACAGGTGTGAATGAGTTTCCAAGCACCCTGAAGGAGCAGGCAGACAAAAAGAGCAGGAGAGGAGAAAGGCATGCGTCTGTGTGCAAAAGTGAGAAGAGGCCCAAGCAGGCAGCCCCAGAGGGAGGGAGGGAGGGAGGACTGGGATCCAGACGTTGCTATGCCCTGCACTGATCTGCCCATCTAGCAGAAGAGCTGTTATTCAGCTACATCCTTTTCTAGGATATTGCAAAAATATATATCCTTCAAGAAAAGCTAGATTCCTAGTGACTTCAGAGACATAACCATACAGCCTACTGGGTAAAGTACCATGTGGTTTGCTCTTGCCCTTTTCCAGTATGTTTTTCAACTTCCCAATCTAGCCTGACAGCCCCCCATCCCCCAATTCCTAGGTAGTTCCCCTCCAAGTACTACCCAGGCCTGGCTGTGCTTTGCTCCTAAGCTATATGTTGCCACCCAAAGGAGAGCCAGGGTGCTGGAAGCTGAAACTTACTGCAGTCCCCCCCCCTGCTGCCCACCCCCATTTTCTGGTTTTCTTTTCTGTTACTCAACACTCTGTAGCTACCGAGCCTTTCAGGTTCAGGGTTGTTTTGTTTTTTTGGGTAGGAGGAAGGGAACTTCCTTGGTCCTCAGATTTCCCTCAAATACTTCCCATCTATTTGTGGGTGTGCTGTGGGGTTCTGACTTCATTTCTATTGGCATTTGCTTTTGTTTCCATTTTCTTCAGTACTAGGAAGAGAGAAGTTCCATTTCAGAGCTTTCTTCATTACTGATTTAACATCACTGGAGTGACCTGGTGACCCCCATTTTACTCCCTGATCCCATGATACCGGCCTTGTCTTGTACCCAGGCCGTGATTTATAACTTTTCCTGCTGTTTTCTATATCTCCAAACATGCAATCTTTCCTCCTTAAGCTGTCATGGTACCACCATAGGGCCAGTGTGAATAAACCTGGAGTGCTTCCTCTGCCCACATTTCTAGGGGGTGCTTCCATATAGCCAGCCTTGATAGTAATTCCCACAGCAGGATGACATTGACACAACAGAGGTATGTACATCTAAGGAAATTGGATTACAACAGATATGCTACTCCTCATTATCAATCAGCCTGCATGCTGAAAATATTCATTTCTCCACTTGTGCAGACAACACCCTGGCTGAGGTGGGCTGACAGGGCTGAGCTAGTCCCTTATTCCTCCAGGGGACTACATATTCCCATCCCCAGGACTGCAAATCAGAGATGCCATGTCATCTGTGGTAGCCTCAAAGCTGCAGTCACTTCCTGCCATGTTTTTAAATTGTAAGAAGGAAGGAAGGAAGGAAGGAAGGAAGGAAGGAAGGAAGGAAGGAAGGAAGGAAGGAAGGAAGGAAGGAAGGAAGGAAGGAAGGAAGGAAGGAAGGAAGGAAGGGTCATTGGAATCGGTGCACAAATCAGAATAAGGACCATTGTGGAGCTACTGGGAGAGATGCCATTTCTACAGGGCTGCTCCAGGACCTTGGCCGTGTCTGCACATTCTCCTTGCCCCAGTGCAGAGATGCCCTATGATGTGTTGAAGATAAGGACACACACCTCTTCAACCAGCCCCTGCAGAGGCAGCAATTTTTTTTATTGCTGCTTCTTCCTATTGGCCACCTGAGGCTTCAGTCCCCTCTCTGGCCCCTCACTATTGATTTCAGGGCATTCACCTTTTTGGCCGTGGGAGAGTCCCTTTCTCAATCCACCTAAACTGTCCCACTTCTCTTTCTACCCCATAGGTGGCCAGAGCATCAAGGAGAGAGATGGAGGGGTCTTGGGAGTGACAGTTCTCCTGGCAAAAGAAAACCCAGTTCCCTCCATGGAAGGTCCATATTACCACAGGGATGCATCCTGTATAGCTGCTTCACCTGCAGCACAGGTCCCATCTGCCATGTCTCAGGTGATGCAGTGCTGAGACCACAAGGGGTCTCATGGGTCCAAAGGTCTTTTGGTAGACCACTGGCATGTGTATCGTGCAGCTGAGACACCTGAGCCCTTGGGGCTGGGCAAATGCAGCTGTACTCCAGCCCCATGGTGAAGCTGTCTATGATTATATAATGGCAAAAGAGCCATCAGTGCCACTGGCACAAGAGTGGTGGGTCTGCAGTCAGCAGTTCCACTGTGAATCTGCATTTGACTTAACCACATGGGTGCAACCCTTAACCTGAAACCCCGTTGGAAGGGAAGTAGAGGAAACTGGCTCTTCAACCACCACTTTATGAGGGGAGGAGTGGGCCTTTTGCTGCCAGGAGATCTAGCACCCCAAAGACCCATTTTCTGTTCTTCTCTGCCTCCATTTTTCCTTCAGCAGAAGAGTGGGGCAAGGGGAGTGGAGCAGGACTTTGCTGCCACAGAATGATCATGCAACAGCAGATCACCCGTTTCCCTCTTCTCACCCTTTACTTTTCTTGCCATGGGTGACTGGGTAGGAGAATCTGGGAAGAGGAGGGGGAATGGGTCTCTTTTCTCTCCTCCCCCCCTCACTCTGGGTAGGAGAGAAGGGGGTGAGAAGAAGAACAGTTTTTTGGTGCCAGTTCTCCAGTCCTCTGAAGCCATGGCTCCATGGGATCAGAAGTCACTGCCAATGTCCCCACCTCATCTTCTTCTGCCCCTACTCTGGTGCAGATGGGACCCCTCCTTTGTTCACTGCTGAGGCAGAGGAGGGTTGGAAGGTGCTTAGCACTTCTTTAAGCCAGCATATCTTTCTGCCAGCTTCCACATTGGATATAAGCATTTTAGCGCTGCTGTGTGGAAGAACCCTCTTCCTCTGTGGTGGCAGCAGGGTTAAACACCCCCTCCCCATGATCCTTCTCATTCCTGCCCACATTTGACTGAGAGAGATTTGTTTAGCTCCAAATAACAATTTGGGGCTAAAAGAAATCCTCTCTAACTTCAGCACCCATGGGATTTTGGTGTTTGCATGACATGCTCTTCCCTTCCCCAAACACAGCTACCTAGTTTGTCAGTTGCAAAGCATCTAGGATGGCAATGACAGTCATGGTAAAGTAACATGAAGCTATCTCAAGAGCTTGGTTTTCTGTTGTGGAAAAGTTCTCAGACCAGACCCTGAAATCCAGCATTCCTTTCATTCTATCTGATGGAATTGGGGGGGCAAACTTTTACTAGCTCAGCCTGCATTTCCCGATTTCTTCAGGGGTGCAAAAGGTGCAGTAAAGCAGGACTATGATGCAAAATGACAAACTTACATCATATACAGGGCTGGCCTGGCCTTTCCATTTATTTTCCCAGTCCAGGGGTTTTAGGATTGGGTGTTACGTTTTGTTTTGTTTCGTTTTAAGGATTTTGCAGCTGTTTTCATGTGATTTCAACCTCCAAAAGGTGGAAAATGGGGGCAGAGATTTTTGGTTTAGCACTGCTGAATTTTGGGGAGGGCTCTGTAGACTAACAAACCATGATAGTCCTTGCATTAACACTATGCATCAGTCTCTTGGCTTTGTACCATTCCATATCCTTCCAAGAAGAGAAGCACTATTCCACCTTGCCCTTCTTCCACGGTCCGCCAGAATGTTAAACACATGCTTGGATCCTCCAACAGCAGCCCAAATAGAGCTTGGGAACAAACATGTCAGTACTTTATGGGAAACTCTGTACTAAGGAGCTCGTTGCTTCTTTGTGAGCAGATCTACGGGTGAGCTTGCTGGCTGAAATTGCAGGCGGGAGTCCTTCTCAACCCAAGTGATGAAACATGCATTCTGACACATGCCGTGCATGTCTTTGTGCGCAATGTTAGGCTGCATGACAGAAGAGGGGGCCTTGCATTGCAATGTCATGCGGTTCATTTTGGCATCACCGTGGTTAGGAATGGACAGTTACCCTTCTCAAGTAATTGGATCCGCCAGAGAAGGGCAGCAGCATGTAGGACCCGTCTTAGGAGTGGTATTACTGCAATACTTCATATACTTCATGAACAGACCTTCAGGGAGGGGGAAAAATTTAGTCTCAGAGTAGCAGGTTAGAGCTTGTACTGATGAACACAATCAGTACAATCCAGTGTGTATGGATTGGGTGTCTTACTAGGACTGTGATTCGAAAATGGTCCTGAAGAGGATATAATCCAATTTTTCCTGAACTGGTGCCTTACAGTGTTGTTGTCATCCAGTTAATAAAACATATCTAGAAATCACCAGATGAGAGAAGCAATTCATTGCTGCAAAGGTTTAGAGCACAATTATAGGCAACTTGCAGTCCATGGGCTTCATGGCGCTCTAATCCTCCCCGACGTTCTGGCCCAAAAAGGATGCTATCCAAATTTCCACTATTTTAAAAGAAGTAAAAGAAAGGCTTAACATTCCAATTTTACTTGAAGAACAAATCTAAAAACTGAAAGGCAGGGCCAAAAAGTCTATCCTGCCATCTCCAGTATTGTCTCTGTAACATCATGACGTCCTTGGCTCTCAGACAGAAGAAGCTATCCAATTTATTTAGCAGAATTATTTGGGATGGCTGGGCTTTTCAGCCTTTGTTCAAATGCGCATGCAGGATTCCCAGCAATAGAGAAGAAAGGCACCTTCTCCACCTTAAAATGTAGAAGATACGATGTAGAATCTGGATGCTCTATATGGAAGCTTCAGTCTAAGTTGAGAAGAGACAGAAAAACTATAAAGCTTGCAATGTTTTTTATTTAGGTTGTATTTGGTATCTGAGTGGTGCCAAACCTGTCTGAAATGTGTGTAAACTTCCCCCACCCCCACATCTTTAAGCCAAGCACTGCTGATGAGGAAATTAGTTCTTTGATCCAACTATAGCTGTATGCCTGGGAACTAAGGTGGTGTAAATCAAATGTTCATAAGCTGTTTAATTTGCATAAAGTATTTTGCCTGTAGAAAGAGTGCAGACTTGAGCTTCCCTGAGTGCAAAGATCTTTGATTTTGACCTGCAGTCAGCACGGATCACTGGCTGTTGATGTAGCTATAGAACTCTAGACACTTAAGAGCACATGAAAAGGTCTTTTTTAAAGGCTTGAGAGACTCTAGAATCTTAGCTGGAATTATTAGGAGTTTCTACAGTTCTGATACATGACCTTCAGAATGATCTTATACTGAGGTAGATGATTGGCCCATCTCCCTCAGCATCGTCAACACTGCCTGGGGTTTCAATCTTGGTCTCCTTGGAGATGCTAGAGATTGGCCTGAGACCTTCTGCCTTCAAACAGTGTGCTCTGCCTCTGAGCCTGGACTTCAGACATTAGGGTAAGAACCCACCAGATGTATTCTAGTAGTCCAGAGCAAACAGCAAGTTGCTCTTCAGACATGTTGGCCTACAATCTCCATAGGGCCTTGTCACATAAGCTTGCAGGAAGGGATAGGAGCTGAAGTCCAAAGCCTGTGGAAGGTCCTGTGTGACCTCCTGCACGTGGCATTCAAGGCAGGGATGTGATTATATCTGTTAAGACCCATCCATACACTAACAAACTTGACTTCCTCATTGTGGTTAGATTTTAGGACTACTGTATTGGCTTTCAAATCATTGGCAGTCAAATAGACCTCCCTAATCTTCACAGCTTTCCCTAAATCTATGAAGTTTCTCCTGGGGTGTGAATTCCCTACCCAGCTGTCTTGTATATCTTGGACCTAGCAGTCCCCAACTCCCATGTATCTAATTTGTAATCCTGGGGGGACCCATAGAAAACCCGGCATCCTAGTTGCTAATACTTTTGTCCCCTTTGTCTTCTCTCCCTCCCAAGCCAGGAGGAGGTTCTTGCAAGGAGGCAGATGAATGTTGCAAAACTAAATTTTCTCTGCTTCCTAGCAACAGTCGTCACGGTGCCAGGGTGGGGGTGGGAGGGACACATCAGGGTATCACACACCCCCTTTCCTGCTTCCCTGAGCCTCATGTTATTTATATTGTGTTGACATCATTAGAATCCAATCCCTGTTTCCTATGGGAGCCTGTGCTGCTCTTGTGTGATTGTTGAGGGTGTGACATACAGGCAGTGTTCCCACACAAAAATGGAAGCAAACTCAGCTCTTTCATATATATATGCACAAAAGAGAACAGGCAAATAACTGCACAATGGATACAAAACTGAGGATCACTTATGAAAAAGCAGACTGTGAACCCTATCTATCATCTATCTATCTATCTATCTATCTATCTATCTATCTATCTATCTATCTATCTATCTATCTATCTATCTATCATGCATCTCCATCCATCCACACCCACACCCACACCCATAGTTATGTTAACTGGCAAATGAGCAAACACACAAAACACAAACATGTCTGTTTTTATTTGTCAAAGGAGATAAATGGAGGTGCAAAGCTAAGAGAAACTTTGATGCTCAAGGGTTGATTAATTTGGGATCTTGCATGTCAAAGATGTGTTTGTACAACACCAAAGTTGCAGACAAGGGCTACCGGAGCTGAGCTGCATGAATTCAGATGGCAGCAGAGTTAGAACTTCCCCTTGCAGCTATTGAGTAGATGGCCAGATCACTGCATCACCCCCAAATCTTTCTTTCTCTTCCTACCTCATGGCAGCTTTCCCAAGTCTGGCACCTTCCAGATGCCTTATTTAATTCTCAGAATTACCAACCAGCGTGAGAGAGTGAAGTTGGGAAAAGTAGCTGCAGCCAGGCAGAAACTCTTTACCTCACACATTCATTCATTAACTCAAACTTTACTCACCAGGACCCAAGCCGGCTTTCCAGCTGCCTGTGATAACTGAGCCACCGCCTGGCATTCCACGTCCAGAGGCGGCCCCACCCCACCCAGGCTCCTAGCTTAGAAAAGCAACTGCCAAGGCGGAGTGGGGAGGTGTGCGCAGGAGGAAAGGTGATAAGCAAAAGGCATGCAGACGGGGAAGCGGAGGCGCCGCCTGAAGATGGGCAGCTCTTACAAGCAGGCAAGAGAACTATCATTCAGCTGCCGAGACCACAAGTTATGGTGAGCAGCATATCCTGGGGGGAGTCCTGCCTGGAGCTTGAGGTTTTGCTGGGAGCTCCGTAGCAACTAGGAGGAGGACAACCACACCTCATCCCAATTAGAGTAAGCATGTTTAGAAGGAGGCAAAGGTTATGTGCCCTTTTCAGACTTATAGACTTTTGCTTGGACTAAGTATTAAAGGACTGAGTATTAAAGATGTATGTACATGGCAACATCACCTTGCAAGCCCATGATGGGTGGAGAGTAATAGTCTGTGGTTGGGGAAGGTGTGTGCTGCAATAAAGCATTGTGTACAGATTTGCTATACAGTGGTGTGTCCAGTCCTTGGAAAGCAAAGAACCCTCACAATGAACATGGCTAAAAATGATTGAGAATTAGGAGAACTGTGATTCCAAAACAAAGTGACTGTGTGATATATGGGCAAGTATTATTTATTTATTAATTTTGTTTTAAAACTTCCCCAGGATTACTCAAGGCAAATGATGGTAAAACACACCATCATGGTGTTTTGTTTTGTTTTAAACCCCATTAAAACAAAAACCAGAGAGAAAATATGAGTAGCAGAATTTCAGTACTAGCAAATCATACTATTAGACCATGTTCATCTGTTTGGCATCCCAACGTTTGCCTGAATAAATAAGCTTTGTTCAGAACATCTTAAATCTTAACAGGAGAACCACCATCTTGCTGCCTCAAGTTGTTCATTCCCCAGCCTCCAGGTTATTTGGGAAAAAGTTCATATTCCCCCTGCCTCCATCACGAGTTCCCTGCCAATTCTGCTGATGTGAGAGAAAGGCATTTTCAGAGCGAGAAACCCTTCCCTATGATGCAGAGGTCAAAAGCAAGAGCTTTGTTTTTGAGGCCCAGAAGACTTTGAAACTCATGGCTTTCAGTGTTGTTAAAGAGGCTGGGAGATCCGGGGTTCCTTTACCCTAAGGGTCTGAGCTCAAGCAAAGGATGATGCACAAAACCCAAATTCATTCGATTTATGTCCCATTTTTCCTTTAGAAGCCTACGGTGATGCACATAGTGCTCCTTCCTCCCATTCTTTCCCACAGCAACCCTGAGAGGTGAGTTGGTCTGAAAAGTCACCCAGTGAGCTTCCATGGTTAAAGGTGGACTTGAACCTTGATCTCCTGGATGCCAAACCAGTCCAACACCGAAAGCATCTCTCGCAGAAAAGACAAGGAACCCTGACGTGTGGGCTCACTGTAGCCTATGGAACTTCCATCTCTGGCCTCATCCAGATCCTTAGTGAGGTCCAATCCTTTCCCCAGCCTTTCCCGCTCCCCAGCCCTGCCCATCTCCTTCCACAGACCCTGAACTCCTCCACTTGCATCAGCTGATCAGAGAGAAGTGTTTTTTTCCTCTCCACAAGGCTGTAAAGTAGCACTTGGTGTGGCCAATAGAGCTATCCTACAGCTTTTTTGCCCCATTGCCCATTTTTATGAGATGTCCCTACTAGGGAGGTCTACCAAATCTAGACTGCAGAAATATGGTGACTCATAAAATATGAGTTGAGTTTTCTGCAATCTGCTGCCATCTAGGGGCCATCTGATGTTTTGCAGCCTTCGTCTGGTAGTCCTGCTGGGAGTGATGGATTAACTCCTCTCTGAGTCTCTCTTCCGAGGACTAGAATCTGGTTTTTAAATAGCTTCCCCTATGGTCAGCTGAACCAAATGCATTTTAATGCGTCAGCCCTGCATTTTTTGAGGGATCTATTGCTATTGGGGACCAAGCTGCTGAGCCAGCCCTCTCCAACACTGCAGTGCCATCTGTGAATAGTCTACAGTGATATCAGTGGAAGGCATCCTTGAGGCGTATTCCATGGGGCATGCTGCAGGTGGGCTGCCTGGGAAGGGAGGACTAATGATTACAATAGTGGCAGAATCCCAGGGTTTGGGACGGTTGAATCACACTCAGCAGATGATACCTACTTCGATTTGTGTACTATGCAAATACCAGAGATGCATCATTGAATTTGCCTGCCCAGAACAAGTGCAAACACCCTGAAAAATTCATAGCTATTAATTAAAAATGGTTCCCACCTCAAACAAACTCAGATGAAGCTGTCCCATTCTGAATTTTAGCCACTGATCTACCTAGCATAGTATTGTCTACAATTGCTGCTCAAACTCTTTGCTGTCTTCATGGCTCATCCACCATAGGTTAAACAATTTTCAGTTTTAGTTAGTCTGTGGATTCCTGTCAGTTTCCCGCTTTCTAATGTTTGTTGTAACTGCTTTATTGTTTATGTAATTTCAATTGGCATTACAGTCGTTGGACTGAGCGCTGTGGAAGGCAAGATTAAAATGTCATACTATTGCTAAGATAATGACACCCACAAGTCATTTTGACTCCTGGTGACTACATCCCTTGCAACTTTCTTGGCAGTATTAATTAACATAGTGGCTCATCACTGCATTATTTTGGAATTTGATGTTCAGCTTCCCAATCCAGCCAACAGCTTTGGATTTCCTACTGGTTTCCTATCCAAGGCTAATGAGGTCAGTTCTGATCAGCTTCTAAGACCATTCAAAGTGAGCAAGGTGGTGCCACCTGCTAAGGCCATATTCTACCAATACTGCTCCTACTTATGATGATCGCGATGATGATAGTAACAAAAATAAAATTAATTTAAGTGGTTGCCCTATGTGATCCCAGGCTAGGATCCCTTCTAGCCTTTGAACCTGGATTCCTTTTAAACCGGAAGTGGGGAGACTGATTTGGGGCCTTTTGAATGTAGAGCAGAGAATCATCCACTGGGAATGGTCCAATCATCATGAGCATCATATGTGTTTCATAGGCACACACAGAGAACATTGTCATGTTGCTATTTTCTGACTTCTAAAGGAAACTTTCCCTTGGAAATAAAAGCCTCTACTTTCTGGATCAGATTTTCTACATTTTTTACAACCTAATTAGATATTGCTAGATGATTACATTTTGAAAATAATTGGCATTATTAGATTCATTGCAAAACCTCAGTCCTCCTTATTCTGGCATTTTTAGCACAAGAGACACCATCAGTAGCTATCGCTTCTGCACTTTGCTCCTGTTTAACTCTCTATTTCCTTCTCACCTAAAGAAGTAACTTTCTTTAGTCTCTGTGAATAAATGTTCGTTCCTTTCAGGTATTTAAAGCAATGCCATGTAGTTGTGTACTTTCAGCTTGATGATGACATTAATATTGATGATGATATTAATATTAATGTTAATCTGATAATGTCATATTATGGGTAATTTCTGTAATGTACTTTAAAGATCACAGATCAGAATGTGGGATGTATTTTCCTCAGAGCAAACAATATCAGAATGCAGCAGTGCGTCTGTGAACTCTTCTCAGGCCAGGATCCCTCAACAGAGTGCCCATGGGCACCAGGAGGCCTGTAGACACTTCACTTGGGCTCCTTCCAAAGTCCTACTTGACTTTGTTAGTGGCTTTAAACAATGGCAGCCATTCTGTGAAATGGGTATCCATACCCACACTGCCTCTATGGTATCCATAGTGATGCTCTCAAAATCCCAAATGTGCCTATTGATCCAAAAGGTGGGGAGGGGGCGGTTATTCATGCAAACAGTGCCAGTTTTAAAGCAGAATTGAGGGCAGACTTCAATAAATTCATCAGCACAGAAGAAATGCTCTTTTGATACAACTGTTCCACTGCCTACTGGTTTTAATACCCATTTCACCAAGGAACTTTGCAAGGAGAAGCTCCCTGAAAACCTGGTTAAGTGTTTTTCCTCCTTTTTTTTTTTTTTTTAAAGAGGACAGTCTAATATCAGATATAACTCAGATATATTCAACCCTCTTCTACAGCTGAGCAGTCACACAATTTGAGTAAGATGAATCTATAATTTGAATAGTATGTTTTACTCATTTGAAATATCAGAAGTAAAAATTACAAAACAAACACACTTCCTAAATATGTACTTTTAAAATATTCATGCCATGTCGTGGTTCCAGTTGGCATTCATTTGTGTAATCGGCTGTATAAGTTCTCATTATTTTATTCTCACTCTTCCCTCCCTGCCTCTTGGGTTTCCTTCAGCAATAGAAAGGGTCTATTTATTTTCATCTCCAATGATGAAACAATTGTTGGACTGGTGATGCAGAACAACAGAAGATGTTCTTTTCCTGCCTCCCCTGGTTCATCTGTCCCTCTGGTCACTGTGATTCCAACAAGAGAGATCTAGCAGTCAAAGGTTGCATGGTAGAAGTCGGAGAAGGTACACTGGAGAGTCAGGGTCCTCCTGATGATCATTCCTTCCTTCCATTTCTGTCAATATATCAGGGTGAGAAAGCAGGGAGCCTTGTGCACAATTCCCTCCTCCCCGCCCCTGTACGCCTTATGTCCCTCGATCCCTAGAGAGACTGGTTTTAAAAAAGACCTTAGTAACTGGGGCTGAAGCTGTGTGTCTGGCCCAATGAGAATAGTCTTCCCAAAGCCCAGAACAAGAAAGTTCTCCAAATACCGAGAGAGAGAGGGCTAACTGGGCTGTAGCCGTGTTTAGGGCTAAGGGAATATTCTTTCCCTCACCTGAAATCAAAAATGGGTGAGCTAACAGGGTCCAAAACAAACAGTCACCCCAACTCTTGAGAAGCTTTTTTCTTGGACTGCAAGTTTAAGTATGTAGCTAATTTTGCTCTGGTGATTAGATTGGTGTCTGGTGATTATTCAGTACAGTTATTTCTTGAATATATTGATTCTGGATGCTATTGTAGCACAGAGACGAATACCTGTGTATTGTGCATATTGCTCCAGCTGCAGAATGTCCTTTTGTTGTCTTCCCTAAGGACAATCTGACCTCAGTTGTATTTTTCCTAACCAAGCTTGAAAATACCTTAACTGAAAATATTGCTGTGTTGGATAAGGAACACATATTTTAGAAAATGTGAAAGATCTGGAAACTGTGATTACCCAATAGCTAGTTCTTGCTGTTTGGACAGCTGATGCCAAAACAGATCAATCCTTACTTTTGCTAAGCACGTGGCAGATAGATCTGTGAAATTTTGGTACCCCTTGAACTCCATACAAACATAATTCTGTCTCCTATGGGACAATGCATCCGGAAATTGTTCCCAAACAGTCTTTATCAAAGAGAATTAGAGATTCTCCCTCCCTACAGGATCTAGACAACTACTCCTTTCAGTACTAGGTCACCAAATTGCATTTTCCCCTTTATATGCAGCAGGGATGGGCAACATATGATTCACAGGCTGGGTGTCACTCTCCAGTGTCCAATTTGCAGCCAACAGCCTCCCAGGATCATACAGCCAAAATTAGGCTATAAAATGACTGGTTTTTGATGGTGGAATTCCCTCCCTCACTCCCCCCCCCTTTTTTTTTTGCAAAACCAAAGGTGGGATTGGAAGTAGAGGACTTTAGATGGCAAACAGATCCAGTTCCTACCTATACCATCCCCTTCCCCAAGTGTGAAAAACGACCACAAATCTTCCACTGAAATTCAACTAAATTCAACCATAAATCTGCCTCTGAAATTCAACGTTGCTTTTCAAATTTGGCATGTTGGTTTTGCCAAATTTTTGAGTTTTTTGAGTTTTCAAGAAGTAAAGTATGAGGATGGAAATGGCTTTTGTACCCCCCACCCCCAGGTCTCCCATTCCCATTCCCACTCAATACACCCACCATGACAAAAGTTAAGCCAAAATAATTCAGGCCCACCTATTCCCATGACATCACTGAGGGCTCCTGATGACCACCAAATGGCTAAGAGGTCATGTTGCAGCCTTCAAAATCACACACCAGAATATATTTCAGAATATATTCCACTAAAGCCTCCTCACTTCAGCATGGAATGAGATAATTGCAGATGATCCATCAAGATCCAGGTTTTTGAATAGCTGAGATGGAGCAAGCAAGCAAGCAAACGTAAACCAGTCTTGCTTTGATTTCTGAAAGTCTTCCTTGGTGATATCAGTGGAAAGTATGTACTTCTCACTGGTGGTTTAATCAAACATCCTAATAGATCAACATATGTTTCATTGTGAAAGGATCTTAGATTCCTTTTTCAAACTGAGGTATAATTGCACTGAAGTAACAGAACATATAATGTATATACTGAATCTCTGAATATATTTGCTAGTCTATTTTCTCAGATTTTGGATGGTTTCACAGTACCTCTTGCTTTATGGCTCATTATCATCACCACAGTGAGATACGAAATAGCATTTAAAACCATCCCAAATGGTTTCAAGTGTGTGAAACATGCTTAGCCATTGAGATGCAGCATGTTGGAAAACATTTCTGACCGCTTCATTACAAAATGAAATGTCTTCTCTGAAGTTATTTTTCTTTGTATACTCTTTTCAAGACAATAATTGAAATGCACAAGAAAATCACATGGATCAAAATAAAAAAAATCTTTGTCCCATATTTTGCTGCTAGATGTGCACATCTAACACCATACATTTTTCCATCATTTCTTCTGCAGAACTCCACTGAGCTTGCCAATCATCATAGAAGCATTGTTTAAGACAAAAGCCACAGAATTCTCTAGTCTGAGCCCTGAATCAGAGGCATTCTTCAATGATCTTTGCAATATTTTCAGCAGTTGCATAATGTATCATGAGTATATCCAGAAATGGAGGCCTAAATGAACCTTGAGAATCTTCAGATGTGACAAGTACTAGGCAGAATTTGCCCACATCAGAACTACTTTCTGTTCTAAGTGTTTGTGGTTTTTCATCATAAGAACTTTGCTATAGTACAGAGGTATAATAGAGATGTTGTGCAAATACAGTGATTTTTCAACTCATGGTACTTACGACTGAACTGAGTTTTGAGAGACAATCATTTCATTGCTTCACTTGCATTAAGGCAGAATCTAGGACAGTAAAATTATTTGTCACTTGGTAGGACTGATTTATCCTCATGACTTGGGATCCAGGATGTACAGTTCAAAAATGGAGAGGCAGCCTTCAGAGGGCAGGCATTTGCTTGAAAAGTAAAAAGAGAATGATTTACAGCTCAGTCCTAGATAGGTTTACTCAGAAGTAAATTCTTCTGAATCCAATGGGATTTAAACTCTGGCAAATATGCATAAAATTGAGTTAGAGAGGGAATAAAAATCCCTGGCCAGGGACTATGGGATAAGAGAGTGTACAAGACAAAAGAAAGATGTGGGTTTAACAACCCAAAAGAAGGGAGTTTCTCACAGCAGTGGCTTCGTCCTGATTTCTCTCCCCCATCCCAACTTAGAAAGTGAAGCAGAGTTTAGCAAAATTAACGGGACCTCACCTGGGACTCTTGAGGTGACAGAGAGCTGGAGCTGCTGTGGACTTGTGGGACTCCATGCAGAGAATTGTTCAGAAGCCAGGAAGCTGGTTCCAGTGTGAAAACTGAGGGAAGAGGAAAAACTAAAGTGAGGCTCAACCAAAGCCAAGGTCAGAGCCAAGGATTCTGTGGGGCAGAGCACAAAGCATGAAGCTCATGAAAGTCAAGTCAGGAACCCTACTCAGCGTTTCAAACACCACTGGGAGAAGTTGTGGTAAAACCATGCTGGACTTAGTAGACTAGAAAGAACAAATGCTGCTCTTTCAAAACAAGGAGGATTAGCTCCCTGAATGATGTTCCCACAAGTCCAAATAGCTAACTGCTACAAAACTTCATTCTTTAGTAAAAAGTGGTAATTTTTGAAGGGGCACTTTTCTTCACTGTTTCAGTTTTCTATATCTGATGAAGAAAGGCTAAAGCTGTAAGAAACCTTCAGCAGACAAGGTCTTTTGGGAGGAGCTGCAGTTCCCTGGTAGAATCTTTAAATGCAAAAGGCCCCAGGGTGAATCCCCAACATCTCTTACTTTAATTTTCCCCAGTCTATATGCCTTCTAGTTGCATGGAGTTCAAATCCCAGAATTTCCACGGCAGTGGATGACAGCTTCCAGATTTCCTAGTCCCAACAGCTATGTAGTCTTGGAATTCTAGAAGCTGCATACGGAATACAACTGAAGGGTCCACATTGTGGGAAACTGGCATTGGCACTACTGAACTGGATGAGGCAATAATACAATTCTACATAAGGCGTCATCTTATGGCCCATGCCACACACAGCTGCCAGTAGGATTACTATCCTGCAAGAGGTCCTTTGCAAAAGGAGACCTGGCTTTCAATAATCTCTTAGTGGCTAGCAACTGCATTTACACCATCTAGAGCTCTCTTGGCTCTGCTAAGGAGGGAACAAATATGAGCATTATGTACTGTAGTTTTTAGAAAACCACAGGCCAAATCAAGCACCAGTGAGCACAATAGAAGCCAGATGTGGACAGTGCCAAAAACTCTTGGTGCTTCAGGCTCTTGCTCAGAAAAGATTATTGTAAGATTTTTTTCACTCTCTCTCTCTCCGTATTGCTGGAGGACTTGGAATGACTGCGCAGAAGTAGGGTCAATGCATTCAGAAGATGTGGCACTTGCAAGCCCATTTCTCCCCTTCCCTTTCCAAACACAGAAAGAGTGAGATATTCCACAAGTGCAGGAGATCTAGGAAATGCATTCCTTCCCCTACTCCTACTCCCCCTCCCAACTCCCTAAGAAGATTAAAGCCCCATTGTTCTCTTGCCAATTTTAGCCCATTAAGCAAGCTAATCACAAGGAAAGGCCATTATTCGCTGAACAACACACTGTAAATTATTAATGCAAAAAGCAGGATTGCATCTCTGGAGAGAAATCCTGGGCATCAGCCATCAGGGATAGCCCTGGTTCTGGTAGCCCTTCTGAATGAGAAAGCAGGAGCAGCACTCATCACCTGTGTCAGTGGGAAAAAAGGAAGGAGACCTGCCAAAACCATCCTCCACCAAGAGTAAAGATGCAACACTCATTCTTCATGGGGAGGAGCTGGCACTGGGTTTTTTCAGAAGTGCTTACTAGATACAAGCATCCCTGTGGGAAGGCTGGACATAACTAGAGACTTCTCATTTGGGGGATCAGTCAGGTGGGCTGGTTCAGGGCACCTAGGTCCTCATTCAGCAAATACGGAATTGCAGGGTGGCTCCCTGGATATCTGTGTGGCTTCCAGCGACCTGATCAGTTGCCCTGTTTGCTATACTTCCTGGCAAACCCAGTTTAAGAGCAGTTGTATTTTTTTACACTCCCTGCTTGAAAGGCTCTAAAAATATGAAACTGCTTTAAGCCAAGTCCAGCTATGATATTGCTGGACTGACAATGGCTCTTTGAGTCATGCATTTTCCCCTGTTCTGCTACCTTGAAGTGAAACACTTTGGTGGTGCAATTTAGGAGTGTTCTGGGGGCTGCATATATCCCATAGATTGGGAGTTTCCTCCTTCAGAAGTACGTGGTCCTCTCAACGATGACCCTGTGAAGTATGCCAGGAAGAAAATTAGTGATATCTTAAGTGTATTCATGAGCTTCATGCATTTGAACATAAATCCCAGGGGCTGTCCATAATTACCATGGCAGAGCCCTACTTTGCTCAATTTAATAACAAAGAATTCATGAATGGATTGTGGAACAGCTGTACAGCTGGATAGTTTCAAAAGCAGGGGAAAAATAACCAAGAAATATTAAGGAAAGCAGTGAATACCCCAACTCTTCCTTATGTGCAGAGTGGACAACTTCAGGGTTGTATCTGTCACAAAAGCAACTTGCTTTTCTTCCTATGATTGACTGTATTTGTACACATGTGCAACACATTTACAATGTGAAGCAAAAGAAACAACCATGAGAATATCTCTGTGGTACCTAATTTATGTTCTCCATGATAATAGAGATCTGAGCATGACACCTTCTGAGTATTTGGCTTCTAGTGATACTACAGTCAGCCCTTCTCAAAGCGCTGACAGGGGTGTTGGGAGATGTAACTCAAAACATCTGGAGGGGACCAGGTGAGGAAAGTTGCTTTAAGATAAAGTGCTTCTGGAGCGGGTAAATGGCTATGCTGAAAAATTGGATGCCTTTCCTGCATTGTGTCCTATTTATGACAGATTTACCAGTAGCTGAAGAGTCCAAGGTCATCACTCAGCATCAGGAAAGGTCTCAGTCTCTTTAAGGTCTCTTACAATAAAAGGTCTCTTACAACAGTATTGGGGAATGCTTTCCCTCCCTTATTTGGGTAAGCAGAAGAAGCAGCTTAACCTGTGTTTTTAGCTCCTTCTGCAAATATTCTTCTGGCATGCCTTTATGTTGGCTACCTTGCAGGTCTACCTATACAAAATGACTTTTGTAATAAACAGTGAATTGGATGTAGGTAGTAGGAACGTATATCAAAAGCATAAAGCCTTCTAATATTTGTTTTTAAAGGGTACACATACTGACTGGATAATATTGCTAGAGATATTAACAGATATAAAAAGTAACTACCAAAAATTGCTTTCAAGCATCCTGGCCCTTTGTTTTATTTTTTGATGTTGTTGGCAGTTAAATGTGGAATATATTTCAAATTAGCCCTTGTGCATCTTCAGATGTGATAGAAGTGCCTAATTCAGGGGATGACTGCCCTAATCTGTGTCATAGTGTTCTTTTATGTGCAATGGCAATTCAATCAATGGTCTTTTCCGGGCAATAAGAAGAGCAGGTTAATAAAATCTAGCTAGAGTTGCCAACTTTAAAAAAAAGATGCTGGCAGAGCTCCTGTGCCTTGTAGAAACATAGGAAGCATTTCTTTGCATTGCATGTCTGTGTACGAAGGGGAGGGGAAAGAAGCCTTTTCAAACTAAGGTTCTGCTGCATTAAAGCCACACAACGGTCCCCTAGCTGGAGTAAAACAGAAACCACGGGCAACTTGAGTGAAAGCCTTGGGGCATTGCTCTGGCTGCCTTGCTCGTGTGGTTTCGCACAGCAGCTGCACTGAACTTTTATGCTGTTTGACTCATCCTCTTGGACTGCAGGATTCCCCTTCTCTTGTTGTCTCAGGCAGATGGGCAGGGATGCAAAGAGACTCTGGGGCCTGATGCCACGGTCTGGCTTTTCTGCTCCTGCAGAGCTTCTGCCTGCTGCTATATCCCACCAACTGCCCTGTCCGACCTCCTTTCTGGGAAGTTGCACCTTCAGCACCCCCCAGCCTGGCACCGGCGCCATTCTCACAGCCAACGTGGTACCCGACTCTCCTGCCAGACGGGAATTGGCGTGGCCTTCTCGTAAATCATGCTCAGAACAGAGTGGGCTGGGAAATACAGCTGGGGGAGAGAGAGTGGCAAAGCCCAGAGGTGCAGGGAGGGGGAGTTTGAGCAGGGAAGGGCCTGCAAGGCCATTAGTGAGGCAAGGAGGGAAACCCTAATGGAAGAGCCTTGGGAGACAGGAGAAAGGAAGGGGGGGTTGATTGAAGAGTTTAATTAAAAAGAAATAGAGGCTGCTGTGCATGAGTTCTCCCCACCGCCCCCCGCTCCTATGCAGGCAGTTTCCAGAATCTGCCGGACTGGCAAGGCAGTGTGTTAGCAGCACTACCAAACCATATTAATTTGTGGAAACCTTAAAGAAAAGACAGCACCTGGAGCATGCATCCTTTTGCATAGCCTGCATCAGAGCAAGCATCTCAGGTGCACATCATGCCTCCCTGCAATGTGACCAACCCTTTTGCCTCCAGGGCTGGTGCACACAGCACTGCATGCCATTGCACACATTCGTTCAGCAGCACAGGCCTCTCCATCATCCACAAAGCTGTAGGTTGACTCCTCATGTCTCCATACTGAATTACTACTACAGGATTGGTGAGGTGAACCAAATCTGCGCTTATGAAAGATGCTTCAGTATATATTGGGGGAAAGGAAAAAGGAGTGTGACCAAAGAAACTGGATGCTTAAGCAACAACAAATTCATGTGCCTCATCTCCTGCTCTCTTGTACCCATCGCCTCAACATCATTGCCCCCAAGGCCTATAGTAGAAAGACAGATCAGAAATACACTTTTTTTGTATCTTGTGCTTCACTTGGGAGCGGTCATTACTAAATCACAGAATGCAGAGTTTCCACGCAGAAAGTCCTAGGGTTCAATTCATGGCATCTCTAGGTTAGAATGGGAAAGATGCTTGCCCAAGACCACAGAATATGACTTCCAGATAGTAGAAATCAGGTGTAAACAACATGATGGATACTTCCATTGGTCTCTGCCAAGCTTCTAGTTCCATCTGATTAAAATGCAAAATAAAGATCAGATGAAATGCTGAAATGCCGAAAAGCATTTGCCTTCAACATATTCTTTAGAAGAATGTCTCTTAGTCCCACATAGATCTCAAAGGCACTTTTAGAAAATAAAAACTGTTGAGTGACTCTTTCTTTTTACCTTGGAGAACGTCAAAGATAAGCTGAGATGGAGGGAGAGCCACCTACAATCATAAAGGCGTCTGACATATTTTGTCAAGGTGTTGACTGCTTCTTCACAATGATCAAGCCAGCTAAACTCATAGCAATGCAGACAAGAGTGCTGGAGAGAGATACAGTAAAAAAAAAAAAAAAAACCAAGGCTATTTGTGTTTCTCTTAAAATGAATAATTGCATATTGTTTGTGTTGCGGCTCCTCACATTATGGATCTGTGAAGGTGTCAAACTGCTGCCAACACTGGATGTGAACAAATACGAATGGAACTGACTTTCCTCACCATCCTTATCCTCCACTTAGAACATATATCTAAGGACATGTAAAGAGGAGGAGGAAGAGAGGTAGAAGAGGAAGAAGAGGAAGAAGAGGAAGATATAGCTGGATTTATCTTCCACTCTGCCATTCCAACTTCCTAAAATCATTTTTAATAATGGTTTAATTTATGATGTACCATTTAAGAGGGCTTCTATTTGCAGCATGATACCATGAAAGAAAAATAGATTTAAACTTCCCCTTGAAATCCTGGAAATTATGATAATATTGTAGGAAAGGGTTGTATTTTGTTATTAGTGATGTCCCAGGCAATGTGCAATGTCAGGCTATGACAGTTACCATATTTGCATTCGTCAGGTCTAACAGCAATAGGACATTAAGAGTAACCAGTCTTTCTCCCTAGATCTGAAGACTACTACAATCTCAAGAGAATAATGGTTCCTTTGTAACCAGTAAAATCTCCCTTTTGTAAGCCTTCATGTCTATACATTGGCTTTTGTTAATTTGCCAGTTTCCAAATGAGTTGGACTACAAATCCCATCATCTATCAGATAATGTTGGCAGGCAGTGATTATAATTTCAGTTCAATTGCATTTGGAGGGCACTGAAAGTTATATCTAATTTATTTCATGATCTGTGAATAGTTGAAAGTAGCAATGTGTTAGTTAAGCAAGAAAAATTATGTCCAAAAGCTTTTGTGTAATATGAAACCTCTTCCTTAAATAAAGAGATATATCATGCAAAAGGGCTGATTTACAGATGAGTTTACCCTGGCTATATTTCAAGTGAAAAAAATATAATTACAAATGCCTTGAATGAAATGATTTTTCATAAGAATGCAGGATATTAATAGAATGGCATGAACAAAGGGAATTAGAAGACTTAAAATAAGCATAAAACTGCTTACGCTGCGAGTAGCAAATGAAAAAAAAACTGCTGTGCATTTTCTTCAAAATATGCATACACGCCACCACCACTCCAATCCCAGTTTAAGCTTTTATTGCATACTAATAAACAAACAAAAATGTCATGAAACAGAGTAAACATAGAACCCAACGCAGTTAAATACTTTGGGACTTCAAAGGGAGAATGATACTGAGCACCAGCTTTACTTTCCAGTTCCTTCCCATTGCTGAACTGTCTGTCTGTCTGTCTAAGGTCTGTCTGTCTGTCTGTCTGTCTGTCTGAGGTCTGTCTGTCTGTCTGAGGTCTGGCAACTAAGAAAGATGCTCCATGCTGCTGTGAGCAAATGCTAGAAGAGAATCAGAGACAAAGTCAGGGGTGAGGATGGCTTCCCTAAAGCAGCGTCCATTCTCAGTGAAGGCAGGAAGTAGAGTGCTCTAAGAGGTGTAGGAGCCCATCTTCCCATTCTTTTTCCAGAGTCCTCCTTCCCTTCCTCCTCTTCAAGGAATGAAAAGGGGCAGCATTGCACCTGCCTGGCCCTTAATCAAAGGGGAGGAGTTGGCAACATCTCTGATTTATGGGCTGAGAGGGGATAGGTCAAAAGAGAACCCAAACTCTGCCTACAGTAGGAACCTATGGCTCAAATCACTCTGCAGCCATGCTGACATCTTGATTAACTCAAGAAACCCACATTGCTACATTAATTGCAGATTAAGGTAGACTGCAGTTTTCCTGTTTAGCTTCTGTCCCATTAATCTACTTCCTTCTGTGGGCAATTCTGCATGGCAGCCTAAATGGCTTTTCTCCTGTGCTGCTCCTGAAGCTGACTTTAGCTATCCCACCCTGGGTTGCAGGGCTTTGGCAACAGGGCCTGGCTGGTGCTCTGTCTGAACTCCAGCCATTGTGGGCCTTGCTTGGCCATCCCCTGCTCCTGGCCCTTCCTGCTCATCCATGCAAGGTCTTGTGAAGGTGGCTCTCTAAATGCCTACATGTTCATTTTAAGGATTGTTCCCTCTTCACTAGTCCCTTTTCTTTTCCTTTGCTTTCCCAGATATTTGCACACAAGGATGCCTTCACAATCTCTTCTCAGATTATGTCCTTTGACACTAATGCAAACCCCTTCCCTTCCCTTCCCTTCCCTCCCCTCCTTCCTTCCCTCTTTAGCAAACCATTATTTCTTTACTGTTGCAAGGATTAAAGCAAAGGGAACAGGTTGTTCTTATGTTCTACTGTAGGTCCATGGAAATGCTAAGCAAGGAAGAAGTGATGGTTCAGCTTTGTAGAAGCAAAAGAACATTCACTGAAACGTTGTAGCTTCATTTCAATGTGCCTACATTGCAATGTAAAGATTTGGGAAAAAGAAAAGGGAAGTTTTGTTATACTGTGGGCAGCGGGTGGGAAAGCAAGAGGAGTGGGCTTCATCCAACTGCAATTTCCAAAAACTTCTTCAAAGTAACCCTAAATAAACTATTGCAGTAATCCAATCTAGATATAAAGAAGAAACTTATTGCTGCAGTTAGATGACATCTTCCTGTCCTGAGCAAAAAATAAGTATAGATTGGGTCCAGGTAGCATTTGAAATTGTCCCCACAGTTCCTATGGTCACTGTGAAGTTCTGAGATGGAGACAGGGTGCTTAGCCTCTACATGGATGTTGAAATTCCCAGAAGTACCAGTCTGGGGGATAGGGGTCTCTACTACCACTAGCTTACATAGGAAGACTGTTAGGCAGTGGGGTGGGCAGCATACCAACAGAATCTCATTCTGTCTCACTCCTGTTCTTTAAGATTGACCTGACAGCTTCTGAATAGGACCTCTACCCCTCTGTCTCCCCACTGCTGCACCGAGAATCTTGGAGGATGAGCTGGGATAAATTCAGCCCACCGCTTTAATCCAACCAGGTCTTCATAATGAATGTTAGCTCAGCTTTTTCCTGCAGAATTTCATCTTGCATGATTATGTTTTTTTCATTCACCAACCCAACATTCAAGACATCATCATTAACTCTTTTGAGAGGTTGGTGGAGTGGCTGCCAAGGTCTTGGGGGACAAATGAGTAAAAGGCAGAGTGACAGTATTCATCCTCCCACTTCCACCTGCAATGATTAGTCTGCCCGCCACCACTAGTCCTCTTAGCCCACTAGGCCTACAATGGCCCTGCCTCCCATTGGGCTCTCTATACCTACATACTTTTCTTTGCCCTTTTTTTCTCTCGCCCTGGTTTTTCTGCTGTTTGACACCTTTGGATTTTTTCCCTTGTTTTCCTGTCTCATTGTTCTCCATCTACCTTATCTTGCAGTTGCCCATACTTTTCCCTTCCCTTCCCTTCCCTTCCCTTCCCTTCCCTTCCCTTCCGACACTTTTTTGTTCTATTCCTCCCTCCCCCAGCTTTGAAAGTACACAAGGCTTTCTTTCTTCAGCAATTCCCACTGACAAAGAAGTAGCTAGCAGACCATGAAGCATGGTTGGAGTGGTCTGGGAAAACATAAGAACGGTGAATCCTCCCTCAACATGGAAACTACCTTTTAAACTGAACCGATAGATGTGTCCATGAACGTTAAGAATTACTTACTTAGGAAACCTGAAAAATATAAAATTTGAGCTTGAACAGATGAGAACAATAACAAACGATAATAATTTTTAATCTTTCAGAAAAAAGGCAGGTGGGTCTTTAAATAACCAATCAATAGAGATACATTATCATACTCATCAAAATTGAACAGGTACAAATTAAACTTAGTTCCAGTAGGGCTGAAAAAAAACTAATTGTACTTTAGATTCTTGGAGTTGCTCAGTGATTCAGGAAGCAATACTTTTCAAGATGTAAGTAGTATTTTGTGTGTGCATGCCCCTGAGTAAGAAGCCAGGTGCACTGCTGGTGCAAGAAAAAGAATACACTGACAGGTGTGAGCCCGCTGTTCATTCTTCACCTGCCCAATATATGACCTGGATTGTTCTACTGGCTTCGTTATCTTGCCAGGTGCCACTACCAATTTGTTCATAATAGCATTATGCAGGAGTTGATTGAAGTTCAGACTTGATTTTCCTGGCCTTTTATCACAGTCAAACTTATAAGCTTCATTTGTCTTACTATTTTTGGGGTAATCATAAAGACCTTTTTATCAATTATTTAAAATTGATAAGTAAATAATCTTGTTGACTTCAGTGACTGTCTGCCCCTCCCTAAGTTTCTTTTGCTCAGCAATTGCATAGACCCTAGACTGCACCATGCCTTCAGGTTCTTCCACATATTCTGGCTACCCCCAACTCGGGGAAGTAGGAGTCAAGAGGCTCCTGTAGGGTTAATCAATCCATAGGCATGGGGATTGTGGCATACCTGCTAGTGCTTTCATTTTCTCCCGCTTTTTTGTCCACCCATGCACTTCCTCCACTGCTCAGGTAAGTAGGGGTGTCTGCTCTGCTCTGACATTCTTCCTGTTTGTTCCCCACCATGGCAGCCAAGCTTAAAAAGGAGGATTTCCTGGGGTAGATTTTTGGGCAGGATGCTCTTACTCTAACCTTGACCATCATGGGCAATCAGAGAAAGTTGGCAGGTATGGGGATGTGATTGGCCACTATAAGAAGCGGGATGCCTTTTCTGTGATGCAGCATCATTCCTCTGGTGCTCTTCAGAGAATCGCATGAGCTGAACCAATGGTCCAACTCAGTGGCTGAGTTTGTACATCATGCTAAGCTATTTAATCACCGTTCACTGAATGAGCCACACCCAGCTGGGCTCATACATCCCTCAGCCAATAGAATAGTCCAGGTTTGGGTAGGCAAAGGTGGTGTAGTGGCTACAGTGTTACATTTGGACAGATGAGACCAGATTCAAGTCTCCACACAATAGTAGAAGAGCACACTGGATGATACTTGGTCTATTACTTTCACTTAGCCCAACTTATCTCTCAGGCTCTTGTGGGGATAAAATTAGGGGACAGCTAATAATAATATCAGCTCAGCCACATCTGAAAGATACCTATTCCCCATTCCTGCTGTATGCCTCAAAAATACTGGTGAATCTTTGGAAACACGAGAACTCATAAAAAAGTTGACAGTGCATATCTCTTCCTCCCTGTATTTCTTTGCCAGTATCAGTTCAAATATTATTCATAGAAGTGGGGATGGGAACAAGGAAGGGTGATTACTTGTGTTTTATTTTTTCATGTTTCTTTGGGATGGGGGTTAGAGAATATCTTCACTGCTTATTTTGGACATGATAAGGGAGCTTCCATTTTGCTCCATGCTGTTTATGGGCTATTTATGTCTCATCTTTCATCTGAGGAATAAACACGTGTGCATGGTCCTCCTGCTTTATTCTCATAACAATCTTACAAATGAGGTTAGGCTGAATGCTGGCTGCGGGCTGAATGGGGATTTGCACTTGAGTCTTCTCAATCTCAGTCCAGTACTCTAATCCCTATGCAATACTGTCTAATGTGGTGCTGAGTTTCTCAAATCTCTGTTCCAAGAAAGAGGCTGAAAGAGACTGAATAGTTAACCAAAATGTATGTGTTCTTATTCTTAAAATCACTTTGTGGCCTTCCAGCTTTTTGGGAGGATAAGATACTTGATACCTACAAGCATTGTAGGTCCAAGCAGCTGGAGGGCACCAGGTTTTCTACACCTGCTCAAAATAAAGCAGGAGGAAAAATACACACACGTGCACTAACTATATTATAGTAGTTGATCATTTATTTCTATACTTCCTTTTTGCTGAGAGCCATAAAGACTAAAGCAATTCAAAAAACAATTTTTTTGAATTCTTAAAAAAAAATTAAACATGCAAGTACATAAAATGTAAACATGCACACGCTAAACTGTAAAAGTTGGCTGTAAAGCAAAACAGTCATATGCTAGAATATATGCAGTATCCAAAGAGCTAAGTCAGATATGGCTTAATGCAAGGGTTGGTAACCCATGACCTTGTGTGATCATATGCGGCCCACTATAAAAATCACCAGATTTCAAAAGTTCCACCACAAACTTTACCACCTTGTGACACAGATGCCTGAGAACATTGAAAACTTTTCTAAAAAATATTTTTGGAGCCCCACAGCTGCCATCTGGGGGTGACATGGCACCTGCTGGCACTGCACTGCTGATCTCTGGCTTAACATTATGTCCTGGTTCCCACACAATGTTGAATTACAGCTTACCCAGCCCCATTTTAGCCTGAGAGGAGCACAGCCCGTAAGTATTCTAAAAGACCAGTTCAAAGAGAAATAGGCTGATATTTTTCCCCCCCCTAAAATGAGGACTAGTCATGGTTCCATGGAAGGTATTCCTGTTTGGAAGAAAGAGAAGAATTATTTTCCTGCATTTCCAGAAAAACAGATTTCTGTGTTCTGAGAGGTCTCACAAGGGTTCCCCTGCAAATCCCGATGATAATGCAGTTTCATAGCTGGATAACTTATGCACTGCTCAACTGTTGCACAGTAGCTTTTAAATACCCAGGAGGAGTGTCTGGGGTACAGTTTACACTACTTTAGATAGGACTGTGCCTGCATTCCTGTTTTCCTTACCGGGAATAGCACTGGCCTAGGGAATGAAATACTGCGGCTGGGGAGCAACTGGCCTCAAAGATTCATTCATGTGACCTGGTTTCTGAAGCTCATCCTGATAACTGACACTTTGCAAGAACTCGTGATTGTGTTGCATCCTGAATCAAAGATTAAAAAGCTGTGTGGGGCACTCTGTGATCCTAAATCTAGCAATGGATTCTCTTTCTGCTTCTCCTATTCACATAATGGTGGTGGGAGAGGGAATACATAAACCCAAACCCTCTATTTTCGTTAAGAAGATACCAGCTTTGACATTTTTACACTGATTTTTTAAAATAATAACTTTATTATTTTTTAAACAAACAATAAAAAACTAACAAAAACTAGCGTTAAGAGAAGACTATAGAAAGAAAAAAAGAAATGTCAGAAATAAGAGATATAAAAGTTTAGAAAGTGTGAGAAACAAAAAAGAGAAGAAAAGAATCAAAAAGAAAAAAAAGAATTGACTTCCAACCCTCCTCACAACAGATATAAATAACAATATACAGCTAACTCTTACTTTAAGTTTAAAACATAGCTTCCATTATTTCTATTAATTCGTATTATTTCTAATCATCCAATCCATACAACAAAATTTCATTTTTTTCATATCTCGCAAAAAGGCCAGAAAAGGTTTTCAAATAATATTAAAATTATGCAATGTCTAATCACATTTTGACACTGATTTTTAAAGGGGTTGTTATTGATGAAGCGGGTGGATGACATTCAGAGAGTGCTTATGCATTCTAACAGAGATTTTAGACAAAATACAATCATAGATGGAGAAGAAAACCTCGGGCAGCGTATAGGGATGATTTTTTTGTGTGATTCACACGCAATTCACAGGACTCCCCTGGGGTACCTTTTAAAATGGAAGGACAGGAGACAGTTAACCAGGGTTCACACTGCTACTCAGCTCAACCTAGCTACCATCATGTAGTATTCTTTGTTTTTTTTCATTTTACAGCCAGGTGGAAAAAAGTTCCTGGAATTTCAGCAGCAGTAAGGAATAAACTTGATAAGGTTTACATGCATGCATTTTCATTTAACTCATGAACTATTCAGTACTGTTGACCTCTCTTCCATGTTTAGAACTAATCAGATGTCCCAGTTGGCTTTTGTGGATATCAAAGCTTCTAGAAAATGTAAAGGCAAAATTAAGAACTGGTTAAACAAAAATAAATCTTTCTTCTTCTTTCCTGAGTTTTGAGGCAGTATGCATCACCCACCCCATCCATTTTTGATAAATTTGTGAATTAGTCTAGGCACACAGCTATTGACTGGCTTGAGATCATCCAGTGAACGGCAGGGGCAACCATAAATTCTGAATCCTGATCTCCCTAGACCTAGATTCACTCTAAGTATCACATTACACAGAAAACAAAATACGTGTGTGTATCATGCATCTGCATTCAGAGTACTTTAGAGTTACAGTTACAAATTAGACTGCTAGAAAGCAAAGATCTGTTCCTTGTGCCTACGTTAAACCCCTAATCAATTAATTATACCATGTTACGTTGCCTAATGGAAATATATATTGCCTTGTTAAAGAAAGAAAATTTGTTGACACACAGTGATGTGATCATCCTATGTGGATCAGAATCAATCAATCACCAGCAGCCAGTACAATCAGCCCACACATAACCTTTTGGAAATCACTCTTTGAACCATTTTCACTTTTTGCTTCTACATATCTTATCCTTTTAAACAAATCCAGCCTCTAATTATTAGCTAAGTTGCTACAAACAGAGAGGCGGCTCATGTGGCAAATAAGCCAGCCCAACAATAACACGATCAGCAGCAGTAGGGGGAATAGAGTGCATTAGTGTAGAGATCTCATAAATGTAATACTCCAGCCACATTTAGAGCACTGGTACAAAACCGACACTCTGCCACTCTGCGAAGTCTTTCCTGCAGTGCTTGAATTCAAAAGAGGCAAGTCATTGTACCCAGTGCTGTCAATTGGTTAATGCTGCTACTGTTGCTGCTGATTAACTGGTCAATTGAATCCTCAATTAAAACTCAGTAATATATCATCTTAGTTCAGCTCCTGGGACCCTGTCCCAAGAGAACATGCACATCCAACCTTGGAGCAGTTTCAGATGCCCTCTGAGCTGCCCATCATCGGTGGCTCCACTGTCACCTAGGAGAATGCCATTCCTCCTAAAACTCATCTGTCACCCTCACCAATAAAATCCCTCTGCCCCTTCATGGCCATCCACGTTTTCTTTACCAGCACAAGGCTTCAGAAGAAAAAAAAAGGGGGGAGGGCTAAGTCATCTACAACCCCTTTCTCTTCAAGGCAGCTTATGTTTTTTAAGATGTACTGTATCTTTATGTTCACCTTTTGTTTAACAAATATGAACATGTGTTCTTATTCACACAGAAAGTTTAAAAAAATCAAGGAAATGTTCATACTTACAAATTATGAATCTGTAGATAATGCCAGTCAGGTTCTCCACAGGTTCCTCCACAGTCTTGACTATCAATTCCACTACTTCTCTGTATTCCTGGCATGTTTTTCAAGAAAATTCCTTGTTCTCCTAATCTGAGCCCTCTCTGTCTGACCTTCAGCTTTCTTTATGGATTGTCCTGGTCCTCTAAGATACTCCCCACTCAGCCCTGATTTTGTATTTCCATAAACATCCAATATTCCCTGCTGCACATTCTCTGTTCATATTTGTCACCACTGTTGGAATGGGCACTTTGCTGCAGTTGTTCCAGTTTATTTGGCTTTCTCAGAAACTCATACATCTTTTCTTAACGTTCATCTTTCTAAGATAGGTCACTGTGCCACATCAGTAATTTCCAATGTTTTAGGTTTATAATTAATTAGGGCTGTCAGACAACTGAAGAATTGTTAGTTCATTATAATAAACTTGACTTTTACCTGATCAGTAAATGAATTGATTAAATTTAAATAAATATGCATAATAGCAAATCTTGAAACAGATGTTTCTGAGATATTGAAGGAAGCATGAGAAAATAAACAATCATAAACAAAATATTGCCTTCTAGTTTGACAGAGTACTATATTGTACTTTTTTTTTTTTGCTTTACTTATTACTATAGCACACCAGAAGCAAAATAACCTAATCAATAAATAGTTGGGCCCTTAATTCACAGCTCTGATCATTAAAATTTGGATCTACTAATTAAGCAGCTAAAGAATAAGGGGAACCACTATGCTGTGAGTCAGAGTTGGTTTTCCATGTCCCAAAGCTGGCTTGTGAAGGCCACTTTGAAACCATCTCCCTGAAGGCCTGCCCTCCCCCAGCACATTATTGGAAAACCACCACCTCAGAACATCAACCAAGTCAAGGTGGTAATTTCCTGAGGCTGTAAGCAAAGCTGGGTCCTCAAAGAGACCCTCCTTCAAGGCCCTCTTCAGCTTTGGAAGTGGTGCTTTCTGTTGTTTAGCATGAGACGAAGCTCCTCAATAAGAGCCTCTATGTGTGTGTGTGTGAAAGAAAGAGAGAATGCGTGAAAGATGTGTGGTTGTGTTGGAGTGTGGTTACTTGAGGTTACAGGCCCCCAATGGCAAAGACTACTTTGAGGAGTTGATGCCTTGCACATTGCTGATATGAAGCTGTGATCTGCTAACCAAAAGCAATTTGTCCCTCAGATTGGAAAAGTTCTTCCCAGTGTAATTAAAGCTTTGCATATTTGATTTGGCCAGATCTCTACCAAACAGACCGATCTAGAAAGATTCAGGAACAGCCCAAACTTCATGTAATTCCAACCCGTTCTGCCAGCAGATAAGTGTTATCAGTAGTTCCTTTTAAAAAAAGAACATTTCATCCAATTCAATTATAGAGAAACAAAACTTTACAGCTATATATTTATAAAAGTAAATGGTAGATCCAATGCTTTAGATTTCCAAATGAATTGGACCTTCAAGTTGAACTGGGCAGTCTCTCAACCACTTAAAAGCAAGTTGCACTGATTTGCTTTCTGAACTACTGAATCTGAATTCAGTCTAGCAGTTTGTGCGTGCCCCTTTATGCCCAAATTCATATCTACAGGCATATGTTTTGTACTGAAGCACTTATGCCAAATATTTGATATAAGATTTGAATGCAGTGTCAATTGTGTTATGATATTTGCAAATCAGCAATAGCAACAATTTGGCTTAAGCAACAAATTAATTACAATGTGGCATATTTTTGCTGGTTCTTAAGATGTTCGGTGAATGAAAAATAAATATGCATTGTTGCTGTTTAATCTATCTGCTCTAGATGCTTAGAAGACTGGTGTTTACTCTTGCCTTGGACATGATAGAAAACATTATGACCCTACATGGAATCTCAAGTTCAGCAGCCAACAGCATAAGCAGAAGAAAGTAATCAGAGCAATGTATTCTGCCTTTAAAAAAAGAATCAACAATAACCAAGAATAATGTTTATTTCAGGGGATTTTAAAAGATTTGGAAGCTGACATGACCCTCGTGTTCCCGTAAATAGACATTATTACTGGAATATGTTACATCTTAAATCATACAAATGGCTGTACATTCCAGCTGTAATGGAAAGACAGGGTCTATACGAGCCATTGCTGGCAAGCAACAATGGGAGGGTATAGTCCAATGAATCTAGAGGGCGGCATGTTTGGGAAGATATTGCTGGACTGCACTTCCCATCAACCTTCACCAGTGACCATGGTGGCTCAGTTGGGAATTGATTTCAAACTCTGTAGAGCTACGTGATGCCCACCTCTGCTATAAGTGAAGAGTCTGTTATCCTTTCAGCCAAGGAGAGTTCTGGGATCGGGAGTTTTGTATACTGAGAGTGGCAGGAAGAGGGAGGTTTTTAAGAAAAAGCCTGTGAGATGGTTTAGAGGGAATTTAGTATTTTGTGACCAAGGACTGATCAATAAAAGCTTATATTGTTTTCACATTGGACTAGTGTCATCTCCAAGAATATGCTGCTACCCTGTGCTGTGGAATAGATTGCGAAGCTACAGGGCATAGCTGACAGGACTACTAAAAGCTT
This sequence comes from Python bivittatus, assembly GCF_059951505.1. Lineage (NCBI taxonomy): Eukaryota > Metazoa > Chordata > Lepidosauria > Squamata > Pythonidae > Python > Python bivittatus. Next base: position 12,860,506 of record NW_028277035.1, on the reverse strand, counting down.
ATTCCCTTCAGAAGCTGTGGTGGATTTAGGCACATTGGCCTGAAACATCAAAGCCCTCTCCAAAGTAAGAAACCCTTCAAGCAAACTTTTCAACCTGGAATCTTCCAGATGTGTTGGATTGCACCTTCCATAATTTCTTCCCCACCAAGCTGGGGAAGATTCCTTGAGACAGGAAGAGGCCACTAGTGACTCTTTGGATAGAGGATCATGTTAAATTTTCAGTAAGGCCCAAGCTGTGATTCCCCCTTCCGATCACGGCCACATGGTTCACTTTACTTACTTACTTACTATCAGCCCAAATCACAAAAAGATGGGTTGAAGTTGGCGGCGCACATCAGAATAGTCTCTTCCTGAGTCCAAGCATTATCCATGAGTTTGGCTGTGCTTGCAGTAACTTGACAGATAGCTTTTGCACAATCTCCTCCATTCCCTTTTTCAGATTACGGCACAGAAGGCTTACATTTTTCTCTAGTAAACCTTATATTCATTCCTGGAAATGCTCACATAGAAAAACTGATTAACCAAGGCAGTATAACCATTACTTAGTCCAGATCTTTGGAGGACAAAGTGTATTATATGAGCATTTCCGATTCATTTTTTAAACCTTTGTGGCAGCAGAAAAAAGCTCGAAAAGGTGAATCCAAATGACAGAAAAGGAGATTGGTTGAGGGACAAAACTGGGGTGGATTCCTGAGTGCTGAATGTGCAGTGAAACAAGTCCTGGTCTCTGGTAGGTAGAAAATAAAAACTGGACTGGCTATCCCTTGACAGGAATGAACAACAACGATAGCATCTGATTATTTCAGCCAAGCAGGAGAAAAGAAGCCACACCATTTAATGCTGTGTTTGTTTACTTAGAAGTAAGTCTCACTGAGGTCAATGGTATTTACTCCCAAGTAGGCATGCATGGGGTTATCCAATGTTTTCAAACAGTTTCATTTGGGAAAACTTCTCATATGGACTGCCTAATCTTTCATACATTTCCATATTGGAGAGAACCTTTAAATACAAATTCTCCCTCCTCCCCCAAAATGTGTTCAGTTGGGTTACATGGACATTCCATGTACAAAGCATAGCCTTAGAACACTAGATTTCAGATTCTATAGCCAATCTCTTTGTAGAGATTTGCAGAAACTCACAAAGCAGTTAAACCCTGATTAGGAAAACAAAGTGCCTGGCAAAAAAATATTGTTAATGGGAAAGAGAGAGGAGCTCATTCCTAAGGGATACTTAGAGCAGGTTAAAAAGTGAGCTTTCATCATCTTGGGGGAAAAAAATCAACCATTTGTTATCTCCTCAAACTTCAACTTACTGTGTTTTTGTAACTCCAATTCAAAGCTCTCTCATGTAGAAACTACTTTACGCTTTCCCTAAAAACATGATTGATGTTCATCATCAGAATTATCCTTGTAGTACCAGTTTGTTTGGGGTTTGGAGATAGTCTGTCCACATATGGGCATTCTTTTAATTTTGTCCAAGGTTTAAGAGTAGATGAAATGAGAACCAAATTAGGATTCTTTTTTTGAGAATTATTGTCACACTATTGTGGCAAAAATAAAAAATCAGGTATCTCGTAGCATTTTTTCTAACAAATTTTATTAAAAGGCATAAGCTAAAAAGTGCTACCAGATTCCTGATTGTTTGCCACCATAGACTAACATGGCTCTCCCCCTACAATGTCACATTATTGGTTAAATCTTGGTTTCTTAGAGTAGCTATATTTTTCAATTCTGGATCTTGGTCGAGTGACAAAAATGTTTAATGGCCTTCACAAAATATGTCCAGGTTCTAAAATACAATGATGATTTTTGGATCACAGCAATATTCCAGGCTAGTTTCTCTAAAGAGTTTTTCTATAGCTCCTCTCTGTCCAGAAGAGGAGTGGGCTCTCTGGTTCCTCCCAGTCTAAGGACAAATCAGTCCCAATATTCATTGCTGCAGCAGATTTTCTCTCCCCACAAACTATCCTGACACAGTATTTTCATCCTACAGTTATGATGGGTCAAATAAACAAAAAAAATCTATAGATAGATCAACTATGGTACTGCAGATCTGTCAACAGAGGAAAGATGAAACAATGTCTTAAAATAACAATCATGATTACCACCATACTGCTATTCCTCAAAGTAGGAAATGGGTAAGGTGTATATACACAGATCAGGAAGGACAGCCTGTTTGCTTCCTTTGTTGATTTAAGAGCAGCATTCAATACTGTTGATAGATAACTTCTTTGGAGGAAATGTACCTCTAAAAAAATTGATCCTACCTTCTGTCTCTCGTGTTTGCTTACAATTTAGCATACAACTTCAGGTGAGGTATATTCCTGATGGTGCCCCACCAATCAAGAGAGGAAACAAGGTTGTATATTGTCCCTTTTCAACTACTTTATTAATAATTACATTTAGGAACTAGGGGAACTACATTTCCTTCCTCTCTCTATTTGAGGGAGAAAGATTTCATTTTTACTCTATGCAGATGATACAATTTTATTTACTTATGATGCCCAGACAAGCCTTAGAAGACTTAAGAGCCAGTCAGACATTGATGAACTAAAATAGCAACTTGATAATGATGATCAATCTCAACCAATTATGTTCAAACATGGGCACAAAAAACATTAATGGCATATCGGCCAAAATGAAATTAATCAGGATTCTTCATATTGCTGCCTTGGCATTTTATGTAATGCTTCAGCTTCATGGAATTCTCATATAAAATGCTAAGGTTAAGGGCCAAACAAAATGAGAGGGTTCTTCTTCAATTCTGAGCCACATTTGACTGTAAATAGGTGTGCCCTATTCCTAAGCTCTTGAAAACCAAAGTATAATGTCAGATATTACATGGGATTGGAATATAGGGTGTACAGATTCTTGAAAACAACTAAATAGTTTCCACAATAGAATCTTGAGAACAGTAGTATGTACTCCATCTATCTGTCTGAGGATGGAAACTGAAACTTATCCATTGTTTATTCCAGCATATCAACAAAAATTTGACTAGTATCTAAAATTGACATTCACACCTGAACATACATTATCTACAAACTACACTATATGGAACTGATTTATATCTGTCAAGGAAATAATTCCAGGTTGGCAAAGTTCTCAACCCTTCTTCAAAAATGTAGTTTCTGTAAGTCATAGTTCTCCAAATGTGAACATGTACTGACAAAGATACAATTCAGATAGAGAATCAGAGACCATGTCCTTACAGAATGATTTGTTCTCCTTGAAAAAGACAAAGATAAGCTCCCCACTGGTATAATAGTTTAAATCAGAAACCAGAGACTGGGGTGTAGCTTTCTTTATTAGACACATATCGTTTATGAAACGTGTATACAGCAGCCAGATTTTAGTTGATGACATCTGCTGTATTACAGGAGAGATATTCAACAGTTCTTTATCACTTATCTTTTTACCACTGTAATATGAAGCAGTGAGAAGATCTCCCCATATTATCTACTTGATTGTCCATTTACTCAAAAGATACTTTCAAGATAGATTGAAGCCCCATATAAATTGGTCTATGCTTCAGAAAATTGACTGTTTTTTATTCGGTCGAGTTTCTAGGATGGTTAAGAGACTGGCTACATTTCTTTTTAGAGTCTCTTGGTTTCATCTGAAGACTTAGTTACTAAATACTATATTTGATTTTGTATTGTTAACCTTTGTATTACATTACAGATTTTATTATTTATTGCACTGTCTTATTAATATGCTTTAATTAGGATATGTGTAACAATGGAGAAGATAATCAGTTTTTGCGAGGGCTTATGGACAAGCAAATAAATTCCTTTGTTTGCTTGCTTTAATCTTTCCTTCCTGGCTTTCTAATTCTATATACCAGAAGTGGGGAACCTGTAGCCTCGCCGTGGACTTCAACTCCTTGAGCCCCAGTCATTATAATGTAACTATAGTCTAACAAGTTCTGGAAAAACAGGTTCTCTACTGTTATACTTGATACACCTGCAAACCCCGCTTATTTAACATAAGCATGCAGAGAACCAGCAAATGCTTTTGATAATACTATTTATATCACAATTGAATTTGTTCCAATCAAACAGTTCTAGATCCTTAACTTAGCATTGGTTGGGCTTGCAGGACACACACAACCACAAACTACAGACCATATTTTAGCCTAAATATATTGTGTGAATCCAGCTCAGGTGGGTAATTTATGGCTCAATGTGTTGTATGAACCTGGAAAATGTGATTAGTTTAAATCAGGGTTCAGTTTGCCCATGAGTTAGGATCGTGTGCAGACATATTCAATAGCAAGTCAAGGTGACGGACTAGGGATCAGTGGTGACTGCATGCTCTGCATGAATTGTCCTCAAAATCTCTAGAGTAAAAAAAAAAAAAAAACTCAGGAAGCAGAGCTGAGGAAAATCTCTGCCAGGCAGATGACTTTAGATATGACAGATAATTTCCACCTATCATTGACTATGTTCATCCAACATGCTTACCTATAACTAAACTAATCATGATTTATTTAAAAACCCTATTTTTAGGATTTCCACAGCATACTGAGTAATTAACTAACCAACCACATGGGCAAGAACTGCACAACGCATAATTCTAAAATGTGGCTAGGTAGTTTGTGTTTCAGTGTGTTGTGCAACAAAAGCCAATGGAACTGGAGGTTTTTTAAAATGCAATCTTAGCAGTTCTCAGTTTTACCATGAGAATAGCAATGTATAACAGCAGATAAGATCCTCACTTCACACATAAGAAGTTGCAACTCTCTTTTTCACAGAGGTTTTAGAAGCAGAGGACCCCTCTTATCTTGTCAGTTGGGATCGACAATGCACACCAGATGGCACTAAAGGTGCCATGATCTTGAAGTCTGTGTTGCGTGAATTCATATGCAGTGCATATTCTAAATAATTCAAAATACCACTGATATTAGTGAGTTTTATTTTCCAGTGCTGTGTTGAAAGGACAGCCTTAAATCCTATCTACTCATATCACTAAGTGTAATAGGAATTTATAAAACACTTCTGCACACCAGCATAATTTTATTCCCATTTTATAGATGTTGGGCTAAGACTGTGGCTGGGTTAATACAACATGCTAAAGCTAGAATGTGCCAGACTAGTTTGTGGCCTGGCATATTATACACAATCCCTCAAAAGGGTTAATTTATGGTTCGGTGTTCTGTGCAAACCCAAGCAATGAATTCAGTAAACCATGCTAAAGTAAACCATGGGGTTAGCAAGCTGTGCAAACATAGCCTGTGTTTTTGACTCGGTGTATAGTCATGGAAGATACAATTTAACAGAACTCACCAGACTCACCTCTGTTCTATTGAATGGGACATGTAAAATAACTCTTCAGATGCAGCTAAACTACACCTCCCAGGATCCCTCATATTGGACACATTTGATGAGGGCTGCTGGGAATTTTTGTTCAGCAACACCTGCAGTTTGGATTTGAGCTATGAAATACAAATGAAAACTTTGTTTTCCCCCATTTAATGTAGTGATCTCACTGAAATTATTACTTGACCAGCTAGCATCTCTGGATTTGTTTATTTCTTCTGATTGCTTGTGATATACCCTTATTTGTATGATTTGGATTAATCTGGCACGTGGGTTTTGATGTAAGAGATGGATGGTGCATTCCCATTACTATGACCTGAAAGTATGTCAATACAGTATCTTCACCATCTACTAGGTCTCAGACCACTAGAGACATCTATTTTAATGCCATCCCCTGTGTCTTACAAGGTCTTTCTGTGGCGGTCTTTCCCAACATCTGCTCTGTTGGATCCTTTTTACCTAGAGGTGCTGCAGCTAAACTCCAAGCCTTGCAATATGCCCCACATCTACTCTGCCACAAGGCCCTGGGGCTTTCCTCTATTTGTTTAGGAATCAGATCTGCTTTGTTCCAGGAAGGACCTACAAAACATGCCCACATGCATCTGCGTTATCCTGAATTTCCAGATGTTACACTAGGCCACCATGTACCAGTCAAGGCTGGAGGGTTTAATCTTTCGCAGGTCAGTGGGGTCAGTATAATTCTGGCATCACTGAGAAATGGATTGTTCTGCTTGCTAGCACTGACAGTTAACCACAATGTTTGTGCTTGTAGGACAGACTTATCATGGTTTTCTTAGGTAACTCAGGTTTCTGGGTTTGCACCATATGCGATGCAATAAACAACACTGGTTGGGTTAAACTGTGGTTGGTTAGTCTGTATCTCAGCGTGTTGTGCAGTGAAGGGGAAAAATTCCCCATGACCCAATTTACGAGTGGAGACCACACAATCTGCTTGATCCAAGTTCATCTGAACCTTGATCCAAGTTCATCTGAACGTTGGGGACAGACCACAAGGTTCTGCCCCTTAAGGAGGGTTCAAACAACCTTTATACAGTTGAATCATAAATGCTGACCAGTAATGATGTCACATGCCAATAATCTTATTTTCAATAACATGGGTTAGATTTTCCACTTATGGTGATAATAAAATGGAGGTTGGCACAAGTCAGCTTTTGTAGTCAGTTACTTTCTAGTTTCAATCTGAAAATACAAGTGCTGATTTAAGATAACTCATGAGCCAGCATCTGCAACTGCCTAAGAAAGCTATTAAGGAGGCTTACTTGAGTTCAAGAGCCTTGATAGTTTGGAGGCCTTGGTTCAGGTATTTGTTTTACTCCTTCAATTCCCCCCTTTGATGCTGGAATTGGGAACCTGTGCCAAAGCTCCATAGTCCTGATAAGGGGCTCTGGGCACCATGGGCACACAATCACCCGTTTCGTCAGAGGTAAGTAAGAGAAGTATAGATATGGGCGGTCGGTAGCGGCGACGGTTTGGGGGGTGCAAGTTTTGTTTTGAAAGAGTGTTTTTTTTTTTACTCCTTCAGCAACTCTAGCCACAAGTTATTACTGTGCAATACTGAAACATAAGCACTCAGATTTGGACCTGCAATCCACTCAGGAGTTGCTTGCCGGGTACATCAAAAATGCCTGACCAGATTTTGTCTCCAGCAAGGGTGACTGCAGGGTATGGTCAAAGCAGTCACGATGGTGGTTGCGGTGGTGCAGTTGAAGCTCTGCCTGTGATGCATGTAAAAAATGAGTCAAGCTTTGCCCCGTTGCAGACACCATCCTAACGTTTTCCCATACCCGGCAGACACCCCTGCTTTAGCCTCTTGCCAGCGAAGCCCATCTGCAGGGATGCCTTCCAAGTCCAGTCAGGCTTTAACTATACCTTGTGAGCAGTCAGCGTTTACCTGGATCGACTCCTTCCTGCAACTCCATTTCTCTCCCTTCTTCCTCCCACTTTTCAAATTCTGACAGGCTCCTGAAACCTTCCCCAACCCAAACTGGTTGGGAATTGAGCAAATCTGAAAAGCAGCCATTTGGGAAGGCTACATGGAGTAAGATTTGCCCCATAAGTCCCTCATACCTACGTGCTTTTTTCATCACTACACCATAATGCCTGATGTTTTATAGTCTAGTCCTTCCTCCTCCCGTTATTGCTCCCCCAGGACCTTACTTAAGGGCAGTCTTAATACTCTTCTGAATCTTGGCCTGAGTCTTTCTCTTCCTACTCGTTCTATTCAAGTTCTTCAGCCCAGCTTCCTGACATGTTTGAGGATCCATCCAAGGTATTTCTTCCTTCCAGACTAAATTTCTCTCTCCCCAGTCCTTTTCTAAAATCCGTTCCATATTTTCTTTCCTACGTGATGTATTGTGTACGCCTCCCAGGTGTATCCGTCACTTCTGGAATCCGCTCCGATTTTTTCCTCCCGCCTTCCCTAGCCCTGAATAGCCCTGGCCGGCTTGCCGGCTGCCTCGCTCGTCACCGTTGCCTCCCGGTCCCTAGGGAGCAAAGCAAGCAGTTAGCATCTCCGCCGAGCGCCCTGGCTAGTAGTTCCGGGCTTTGTGGCTGAGGGTCTCGCACAGGGGTCGGGAGGGATTAGCGCGCTCGCTGCCGCGCGCTCGCCTCCGGCCTTTCTTCCCCCTTCAGTCACCTTCCTTTTGCATCGACTTCCCCCCTCGCCTTGCCCGAGCGGGTCCGCCGGGAGGGGGCGTCCACCGCGAGGAGAGAGAGGGAAAGAGTGTTGTGCCAAGGGGAAGGCGGCAGGCAGCTGGAGCCCTCGCTCCACGGGGAGACGCAGGGGGCTGCTTGGAAGCCAGCGATTGCGAGGCGACAGCTGGTGCCCGGCCGCCTAGAGCCCCAGGTCCCCTCCGTCTCCTCGCGGCCGGTGCCCGTGGTGAGCGCGCGCGTGCTTGTTTGTGTGCACTGGGGCGGGGGAGCAGAGCAGAGACGAGCCGAGCCGAGCCAAGCTGAGCAGGCAGACAGAGCCCCCACCCCGCCGCCGTCGCCTGCGCTCGCGCGTGTGAGTGTGTGAGAGGGGGGTGGATCTTGGTTCGTTTGCCTCCGCCGTCTCCAAAATGCCCAGACTGCTTCATACGGATGGCTCTATTTCAAGATTTCCTTTGGCAAAGCTAGGCGAGGGGCATCGCCTTGTGGAGGCGTCCGCCAGTGACATCTCATCGGAGGAAGGAGGGCTTTGATTTGGCCCTTCTCTCCCTCCCTCCTCCCTTCTTCCTCCCTTCTGCTATTTTCTGAGGGGGCGGCTGCAAACAAACAACAAAAAAATAGGGACATAGTCGATTTATAAGAGACGCCCCCTTCCCTTTCTTTCTTGCCCGCCCCATTTAACACGCCGGCCCACCAGGGGCAAAAACAATCCTAAATCCGGACGCGTCGTTCTCAGTGTGTGTGCGCGCCCCCCTCCCCGCTTCTCTGAAATTGACGCCCCAAGGGGGAGCGATCGGAAGAAGATCGAGATCACGCATCCGATTGCCTCGTGTTTCCTAATATCTGCGGGGGCTCAAGCCCTGCCATTCCGGCGGCAGGATGGATTAGAGATCTCTGAATGGAGGAACCCGAGAGGACTGGATCGCAGAAGGTAAGGAGAACGAAGCTTGCGTTCGCGGGTGGGGGGTGCGCGCGGGGTTGCTGTATTGGTGGAAATTGAACTGCCAAATTGTATCTCTCTCCCCCCCCCCCCCCCCCATTCATCAGTGACTCTGTTGGCCTCGGACACCCGGAGAAATCGGATGGATGGCGAGTCTATTTGCAAGAGGGCGCTGGTAGTTTTTGGCAAGATGATGATGATGGTGATTGTTATTATTATGAGGGAGAAAATAGGATATTATCGTCATCGTTACCTGAGCTTTCTGCTTGATCTCTCTGCCCCCCACCCTCCCCTTCGGATACTGCTGGACCTGGTGTTTGATAAGCGTCTCTCATGGACTGGCTTGCTTTGCGCCGTGAGACTTGAACGGGGGAGGGGGTGTTGCTGACTGAACTACGAGGCTGGGAGGAAGAGACCGTTTCCTCTCTCCCTCCCTCCCCCTCTTCTCCCCCCCCCCCATTTTCTCTGGAGATTTGCGATCGAGCAGACAGGGGTTTTGCAAGTGAGGGTCCTTTTCGCCTACGGGTGAGGCGGCCGCCTATCCTTCGCTCGGTTTCTGTGGGTGCCCAAGACAAAGCCCTCTGCAAAAAAAAATACCCTGCTCTTCGTCGCCGGTACTGCGGTATTTCCTCCCCCTCGATTTTGTATATATGTTGGGGGGAGAAGAGGAAGGGAAATTGCCGTCAAAATACCGTAATGCACAAAGAGGAGGGTAGGGCAGTTTCTGGTGATCTCTCCTCGAGTCTTATTCTCTTCCCCGCAGCCCGTCTCCCGGCTCATTTTGCTGCAGCGGGGGAAAAAGGACCCGGAACCGGGTTAGCATCGCGGCAACGGTCCGTTTCTTGTAATTATCCCCTCGCCCCAAATTTCTCTGATACGTGTCTATATGTAACAACCAGGTTTTAAAGGAAGAGGGGGCGGCGGGCATACACGCGCGCGCAGATCTCCCCCCCCCCCCCACGTATAGTTTCAAGATGGGGAGGAGAAGGATGCAGGCGGAATGGTTAATCGGGAATGGGGGGGGGTGCAAGGGCTTGTTGTGATGGCTCTGGAGCTGTGCCATACTCCCCCTCAGTGCCTACCCCACCCCCAGTACATTGCTGGAGGGGTAAGTGGATGTGCCCCTTACTTCACCTCAGGCCAGGCCTTTCCCAAGCAGCCCCCTTATGACAGCTGAAGATCCCTGAGCTGAAAATATGGCTGAGGATCCAATTCTGAGGCAGCCCGGCCTGATCTTGATCTGTCCATAGAAAGGTTTTCTGTGAATGGAGGATGTGAATGCCACACGCGTACACACATACATCTTGGTGTCTTGTATAATATCTCCTGATTGTCTCTGCCCCATAAGAAGGAAAGGCTGGCAAAGAATTGCGGGGCAAGTGGGCTATCTGCAAGAAACTTGGCTTAAAATTAATGCATCTGTTCAAGTCTATTCTCCCCCCCCCCCCCCATTAGCTGACAGCCATGATTATTAGACTTCCACTGATTTCATGATGGGAGTGGATATGGGATCAAATTCTCTCTGCCCCCCTTCACCAGCATTATTCCCAAAATTACACTGATGGAAAAGTAAGATGGTAGATTGATTGCTGCAACACAGTTTGATTTAAAATTCTTCACAGGGCTGAGAGGTAGAAGGAGGAGAAGAGATTCAGATTCAGTTTTACAGTGCTCTGAGCTCTTTCCTAATCTGGCGAATATAGAGGCTGTGGAGTTGTAATTATGAATGTTTTTACAGTATCTGAAAATGAAATGGCTAGAAAAAGGGGCTGTGTGTGTCTGTGTTTGGGAGGGATTGGCTGGACTGATTGGCAAAAGGAAAGGGTGAATACAAATGTCAATAAACCAAAAGAAATGTAAATAAAGGGGAAATAGAAGCTCAGAAAAAGTACTGGTTAGAAATCATGCTATCCTCCCATCATCTCCCTCTCCAAATTTATTGTGCGTAAAAACTCTCCCCCACTCCCCAATTTCCTGTGGCAGATTTCTGCTTTCAGTGGTGATTGAATAGTCTGCCTTCTCCCCCCTCCTTGTGAACCATAAATGTCTTTTCACTGTGTTGGCTTGCTTGGCAAAGGTGAGGAAACTGGAAGATGTCAAACAATAGTTCTTGGGGGAATGACAGCACACAAGGCTTGTTAAAAGGGAGAGTTGGCAGCAAGAAGCAGAAGCTGGCCTTGCTTTTCTGAAATCTCTAAGTTAGGCACTGGGATAAGAAGAAAATCTTCTGTTAAATATTTTCATTCTGCTCTGAATCCTCTCTATCTGCCTCCTCCCCTCTGCCTGTCCAGCCTAACCCTGATCCCCACGCTTGACTCGGAAGACCCTGAGAAGATGATGTAGATCATCATTACCACCTTTTTGATACAGCAGACTGTATACGTACCCACCCATCTATGCCTGAGGGAGCATTGTCTTGGAAAAGTGGGGCACCAGTCCATTCCTGTTGGAGAATTCTCGCATGGTAGGGGAGGAGAAGGCAGAGCAAAGCAAAGCAAGAGTGGCTTTAACAGCCTCAGAGGAGATCTGCAGCAGGAAAACTAAAGGCAGAATGTTATAAACAATGAGAATTTAAACCTACAGTATTCTTTTTTTCTAGAACAAGAATAAGAATGGTTTATGATCCCACTGCTGAGACAGGAAGATCATGTGTTTGATAGGATTAGGAAAATTTGGGATAAAACTTCTGGGTTCCATTACTACTGAATCTACTGCTCCTGAACACTGTTGCCTTTGGACCCATGGTTCAGTTTCAATAGCTGGGTGCCCAGGAAGTTAGGATGTCTGGCCTGGAAGTTCTTCTCTCTAAGCTGGATGTATTTTACCTGGTTGTGGTTGTTCCAAATTAATCTTCCACTAGTCAAACAGTGCTCGTCATTAATTACAGCCATGAATTCTACGCAATTTTGTTGTGAGAATTTACATGTCTTTCATGTTAAGCTGGCCATGTTATGGGTCAGGTAAACCACAGGGGCAAATTGTGGGATTGGGACTCTCTGGCTGTGTTTGCACCAGCTAAAAGATGCAGCCACTCCTTCCCCCAGTTAATTAACTCAACATTCCATACCAGTCCCACACAGCACTGGATGGCAGAATCTGTTACATCAAATTGTAGAACGTGGATTTTCCAGGATTTTCTTAATCTGAATAGTGAGTTTTGCAATCCAGGGACGTGCTGAATGCATACATTCCTGACGTGAGATGCAGGACATGGAGATCTAGCTGATAGGACCTCTTCCTCCAAACAAGTGCATCTGCTCTCTTTCTTACTTTTGAGAAGCATGCCTCCAGATTTGTTGCGCCCATGGAACATTTATGGCATAAGCAAGCTGGGTATTCTTTGGGGTTTTGTGCAAATGGACCAAGACTCCTGCTTGGTTTCATTTTCCATGAATCAATAAAGATGGATTTCCTGGTGGATATAAATCGGCATTATTCTCTTTGAACGAAGGGGCGCTATGCTACTTAACACCAGCTGGAGGTAGGCAGCCTTTTGCCAAACCCATTTGTGCTGTGGCTCTTGTGGTACATGCACAATCTGTGGCAGGTCCTTCACTTATATGAGCCTGTGACATTTGCCTGGAGCCAGAATCCTTTTATTTTAAAGAACCCCATCTTCTGAAATTGACCCTGCAGTAGAAAAACGCCTCTGAGCAGGGAGCTTTTCAATCAGATCTAAATCAACATCTCTCAGCATAGATGCAACCTTGCCTTAGACATTTCAGCAGTTCCTAAGGCTCAAGGGAGTCCTGGATGTTGGTATCCATGTCCCTTTGTACCCAGAACCACTGATGTGACTGGAAAAATTCTTTCTTATGCTTGATCACGTGGGATCCAGATTTCAATAGATTTCAGCCATTTGCAAGCTATTGAGTGCTTTGTTGGAGTTAAGAAGTCTTGATTTTCCAAGGGAGATGGGAATCTAATGAGTTGTGTGCGAGCTGACCACGAGCTTTAGATAGGAGAGAGAACATTTTAAAATGTATTTTCTCTCTGTGTAATTTTAGAGAGTGTGGGTGTCCCCCTCTTAGTTTATGAACATAGGATTTCTTTAAAAAAATTACTGTATTTAAGAAGCCAAGAAATGGGTAGGTGTCTCAAGCTGTGTTACCTGTGCCTTGTATGGGGGTGGAGATATTTCCCCAGAGGTTTCCTGTGTAGTGCTGAATATATTAGTGTTCTGTCATCTGTGCTCCAAGCATCCATCTATGCCTATGTGCATACATGGTGAATGCATCCCTGTTTTTTTAACAAGATTATGCCTGTGTATGTACTCTCACATGTACGTGCACACTCCCTTTTTCATGTTCTCTGATTGGGGTGCCCAGTCTTAGCAAGTCTGTAGGGATTTTAAGCAGTATGTTGAGGATGATTAGGGGAGGGAGTTGGATTAGTTGGAGTGAAGCAGATTCTCAGATTCTTTTCCATTGTTGTTGTTCCCTTTATCACTTCAAGCATTGTGTTAACAGCTAAACCCCTGTGCCTATCTCCCATACCCAGAGTCCTTCAGCAGTGTCATTGTCAGAGAACTGTTGGAGCCTCAGGATCTGGAAGAATCCAACATGAAACCTTCCAAACCCATCTTAAAAATGGCCAGGATCCACGGTTTTGATTTCCAGCAATACCCCATAGAGGTACTGCAGTGAAGGCAATATGGGAAATTGAAATGGTGGTTAAACTTACTATTCGGAGCATCATAGCTGATGATGCCTATAGTTGTTTATCACTATTGCCAGGGAAACCTGGCTAGCTGTTTCTAATGGGAGAGAGGGCCTATCTGAGGGCTTCTTTTCTTCAGGACCTTTTCAAACCTCATGCTGGCCTCCCTTTCCAGCTTTTAGTCACACACTTTCTTGTGTGCACATGCTAAAAAGCTATCACTTTTCACTATAAATGCATGATTGGGCAGTGTCAAAGTCCCATGGAGGATTTTTACTTTTCATAGAAAGGATATAATTCTTCCCTGATTGATATTCAGGCCCTCCTATGGCACTACTACATTACCTAGAAGGTTGATTAGAACCAAGGTTGTCTACATTTCAGGCATATTCTGAGTTTGGTTGAATTCTATCCAACCATAGAATTCTGGCATCTTGACATATCCTTTTGACCATTGTGTTATTTGTAGTAATAGTTTTAAGTACTATAAAGTATTACTATGAATTTCTGTTCTTCACTGAAAAATCCTTTCCATGTGTCCTCATTTCATGTCTTCAGAATGCTAGACCTATATATTGTATGAGCTAAGTTGTACATCTTTGTGACTGATCTGTGGAAATCTCTCCTGAAAGCCTATGTCTCCTCTATGCTTGTTGCCTTTAACCTTCTCTAGCTCCATGCCTAGTCTTCTGCTTTTTCAAACCTTGGTAGTACCCTTTTAAAATCTTACAGATTGGGAATGAGGGAACAGTTATCCATTATATTGGCTTTGATGGCATCAGAATGTTTCTCAGCAATCACCTCCAGTATAATATCCTCCCATTGGTGATATCTATTTCCTCTGTCCCATCAGCTGGTTGGTGCTGTAATCCAAGGCCCTTCAGACACCCTTCTGTGGCTCATCTGCATTTCCACTACATATTTTATCATTAATCAATAATTTTTGAATTTAATGTTTGCATGTTGCCATATTGGTACTTCCAATGCAATATCTATCTTGAGTACAAGATCATTCAGCTTCATAAGGCTTTGATAGGACTTTTTTATGACTTTATCTTCTACAATATCAACACAGACTTATATAGAGTAGAGTCACAATGTCCTCTTTTTGGACTGAATGTATAAAAACACCTTTGATAATCCTGTTAGGAAACCGTATTGTATGTAAGTCATATACCTTATTTGGAACTGCTAATTTTCTAGTTAAGTACACCTGTTCTATACTCTCTGTGCATCTCTTCAGAGAAACGGGAAATTTATTTCATGCCAAAGGATTATTTGTTAAGGTGACGATGGTTGTTGCTAGAAGAAGAAGAAGAAGAAGAAGAAGAAGAAGAAGAAGAAGAAGAAGAAGAAGAAGAAGAAGAAGAAGAAGAAGAAGAAGAAGAAGAAGAAGAAGAAGAAGAAGAAGAAGAAGAAGAGGAGGAGGAGGAGGAGGAGGAGGAGGAGGAGGAGGAGGAGGAGGAGGAGGAGGAGGAGGACAGTGTTCATTTGCATGTGTTGATTATCATGCATGGAAATTAAAATTGCTTCTTGCCTGGCATTTAGAAACACACCTGGTTCAGCACAGTTAAAATTGACGTTGTGCAGACTCTAATGATAATTGATTGGTAGAATATTGGTGAAAACTATATAAAAAAACAAGTGTTGAATAGCCAAGATGTCAGATCTGGATTTGGGATCTGAGGGAGACTTCACTTAAGGGGAACAGAGTTGTAAAAGACTCTCCAAGAAAAAAACTGGAATATGTTTATTTATTCATTTATGTTACTGGAACCGCGAAGAACCCTGAGGAACATGTGTAAGAAAAGTGCTCAGAAGGGTAGACTTACACTAAGAATTAAGAGCAGGATGCTTTTAAGTCCATGACAAAAATCCACTTCTGGCTTTCTCCCAAGCTTTCTGTTTCAGCAGCCTAATTTAGGATATGTGTACAGAAAACCTCTTTGTTGTTAATGTATGACAATTGGAAATCAGAAACTCTTACCAATCTATTGCAAATTTCTCAAAGTTAGGAATAGATTCACAATCCAGTTTATAGCTGCCCCATCCCAGAAACTAGAAAAAAACTGAAGCAGCAGCTTGAAAGAAAGGGAACTATGGAATAATGGAAGGTGTATTCTACTCCAAAGCTACATCTAAAGATAATCCTTGAGACTATTTGTCTAATGTAGGTAGTGGATGGTCCCAAAAGTCATGACCTATCTTAGACTATTTCTAGCACACAGGATGTCATGGTTAAAGTATCCTTGTTGTAAGAAATGCCAAGGCATGCCCTCTGACTTCCCATGAGGATGGGTTAGGTTCTTGTTTACTGATGGACAGAATAAAAGAGGCTATGAGTAAGGCTAATTAACAATGATATTTCCACACTTGTGAATGTAGATCATGAATCATATTCATTTAGGCACCTTGCTTGATATTCATAGACTCACACTGTTTTCTGAATCATTATTATTCCCATTAACCCTCGGGGCTTTGTCTTTCCATTGGTTTTGGCCCGTGATTTTTAAAAGTGAAAGATCTTATTCCTAATGCTCTGCTATAGTTCTACATTCCGATTCTTGCACTTTCTCATATCTCAGGACCCCAATCTTAATTCTCATCCTGGAGGAGATCTTATGTTCTCCACAGTGACAGCGTACTATGAGATTGTCTTTAGTCCTATTTGTCTTATCCTATTAGCTAATGCTTCAATTTCAGTAGTGGAAAGTGTGCTCCATACAGAGGCAACCCACTGAGCTAGGAGAGGCCCTGATACTGCGTGCTCTAGCAGCTGGCAAAAGTAAGTCTCAGCATTTACATTTTTTCCACTTCTCATCCTTTTTGTAGCCTCAGCTGTGTATTTTTGCATGGTGTTTCATCAGTTGATCAAGTCAACTGCCAAAGCATAGTGTGGGGGGCAGTTAGAGATCGCTCTGAACTTTTATACAATGGCCGCACTGGCTAATGGAGAAGTCATGGTGGTAATTCAATATTTCTGGAAGATCTTGTCAGAATTTGGGTTCTGGATGATAATGAGAATAAGAAGATGGGCCTCTTCTTACTACTGACCTGAAGCACTACCCACTTGAGTCAACATACACATACACAAAAGCTGCCTGTAAAATTTACTATCTCCACTGTTAATCCCCGTCCTGCCTATTGTGTGGGTTTTGAGTCACTGCCAAATAGTGTCCTGATTGTGGAGTGTGGCACTCATTATGGGCAAGTGGACTGGTTTTCTCTTCCGGCCTTGCTGCCATCCTCTTTCAACGCATCACCAGCAAGTGAAGAAAACCGCCACCAATTAGCATTGCAGCAGGAAGGGAGTGGCATTTCTCAACTTAAATGAATATGAAACAAATCTATGCAAAAACGCCAGGACAGAAATAGCCCCAGAGAGGGGAGCAATAGATTTTGTAACTACCTAGGTCCTGTAGGTCAGGAAATCTGGCGCCAACCAACTGCTGGAGACCCACTCTTTTACTTAACAGGAGGTGAGGCAGGGAAGGGGAAAGAAATGATTGAAGCTGTCAGATACAGGGGATCTGGCAAATCAGCAACAAAATCCTAATTCAGAATGCTACTTTTTGGACAGTTTTAATGAGGAAAAATGGGTCTGCTGCATCTTAAGGTAAAGAAACATCACTAAAACACTGCCTCTCTTCTTCCCCTAACTAAATAGTGGAGTTGTGCTCTTCTCTCCTTTATCCTGTCAGATACCTGGAGAGAAGTTGGTGTCAAAAAAATAGAAGTAGTGAGATGAGGCATTCCTTGATATTGTTGCTAGGAGGTGTCAGAATAAGGGGGAAAATACTAACTTTAGATCAATACAGCTAGGGGCAACTTAAAGTTGTCTCAGTTAAAGGCTGGGGACAAGATAAGGGCAGTGTTGGGAGAAAATTGGTGTTATCAGGGCATGATTGCATTTTGATTAAGTGCAAGTGGGAAGAGAGCCTATTATATGAGGCCTGTTCCCTATCTGAAACTAGATTATAAAACAGAGGAATTTGTTCAGTGACTCTTTTATAGGTATAAGGCAGTTTTATTTTTCTGAAATTGCAAAATGTCCACTACAATCTAGGATTTTAATCCATATTTAGAATTTGGGTATTTTTTTTTAAAAAAAATCTCTTCTGCTGATCACATTATGTGTAGCTGGTTGTATTTGTTTCTCCAAAATAAAACTGAGCAGCGTTCATGAGCAATTTCTTTTAATACTGAAAACAGGTAGACTTTCCAGAGCTCTTTATGCATAAGTATTGAAAATAAAAATGTGAAAGACAGAAGGTGGTTGGAAGAATAATTTTTATTCTTAATTTTTGCCTGCGTCTCTCTCTTCTTTCCCATATCTGTATCTTATTTATTTTGTACACTTTTTATGTGGGTGGAGTGGTGGGTGGATATATAAACTGTTCCTTTGTAGAAAGTTTTGTGCTTGTGACCTAATATGAATTCTACTTAGACTTATTCATTCCTTTAGGGGAGATTCTGGTTTATTGCAACAACCTTTCTTAGAGAAGTCATATAATTCAATATGTTCTTTCCATTTTTGCTTCAAGAAGAATTTGATCTCGTACAAAAGCTTGCACTGTGAACATAAATGGTCTCCATACATGGTGTCCTGTGTATTGTGAAAACTGGTCAGTGTATTTTAGTATATAAATAATAAAAAGTAGACATAACATCTGTGCCCCCTATCCCATTATTAGGGGAATGCGTGAGGAGAAAGAGTTGCCAATTTGGGCTTCTGTGCATACATTCTTCTATTATAGATATATGCCACTGATGGAGAGGTTTTTTAAAATCTAAATCAAGACCAACTTAGATTTTAGCTGTGTTGACAGTTATATGCCCACCATGATTGTTAATTCTACAGAAATAGAAATGGCTATGCTCCATTCACATTAAAAAAAACAACACACACACCTCTTTTTTCCACCAATTTTTTTACTTTCCTTCCAATCCATCACTCTTTCTTTCTTAGCACTTTCCCCATCCATAGTACCCACTCAATTTTCTGATAAGGAAGCAGTTAATTGATAAATGGACAGTGATGTGATTATGTGATAAATGGTTAGAACCAAGCTGGGGAGAAGCCTTCTAGTTTAATTTGGTCAGGGACTTGGAGTGTTTGGAGAAAGTCCTAATCAAGCTTTTGTCCAAAGCAATACATTCCTGCGGGAGGAAAGAGGAGGCGCTTCTTGGCTGATGATCTTGCTTATAAATTTTGATGTTGAAGAAGGTGAAATAGGGTTGAAAAACCAGCTCTATACCTCTTTGACAAATTGTAATTCAGTTAAATAATTCCTCAGAGCTTAATCCAAAAACTGGCAAGCTGATGATCTCAAGATGTTTCAGATTTCAACTCTCTCATCACCTCCAGCTAGCGTAATAATCACCAAGTGATTCTGGGAGGTGTAGTTTAAAATATCTTCCTCTTAGCCCTCTTTCAGGAAATGGAAGTGATGGAATTTGGGAGGGGACTGGCTCACTATGTTCAAAGTTGTTTTTCCATAAAACCAATTTTTGCTTCTTCTGATACTCAGTGCCATATAGGATCTTGAATAGGACCCAGGATCCTTGACTTTCAGGTCCGTTGCTCTACAGTGTTGGCCCAGTCAATGGAATAGTGCCTCTCACATTCACTTCACTTCACTCCACTCCTACATGTGATACTATGAGGGTCATTGACTGAAAGCTGTAAAGCCAAACTGTAAACATTGACTAAGTGTTCCCAGGAATGGTCCCTGCAGGAGCTATGTAGATTAATGAGCATTAATTAGCTCCTGGCTGCCTGTCACCAGGGGATCCCAACTCACCTTGCAGACAGGACTGAATGTGCTCAGAGAGACAGAGCTGAGAAGGGGAACTTTTAAACTAGCAAGGCTCTCAGCCTTATTTTAATAACCCCTTCCTATCTCCTGCTTCTAACCTTCTCTCACAAGAGCCTTGGCTTGCAGGAAACCTCAGCCCCTTTGACGTAATGTCTATCTTCTTTATGGCAGTAGCTCTACTTTACCCTAAATGTTCTTAGTTTTTAATTAGAGTTGCTATATAATGCCACTTTCCATACTGAAATGTTAATGTGACACTATTTGGATTATACCCCGTGGTAAATATATTTAGGCACGGCACATCATCCATATGTTCCAGAAACAACTGGTTTCTTTTAACTTAGCTGCATGGTAAGGAGCTTGAATGGTACACTGTAGTGCAAACTATCTGAAACAAAAAGTGTGAAATGCTGCAAAGCAATCTGTTTTGGCAATCAATACATGATTATTTCATTATCAGTATGACAAGTAGAGGAAGAGGAGATAAAATCCCATGTTTTGATGCAGAAGGGCACAGCTTTGATCCATGGCACCTCTAGTTCAAAGGTCAAGTAGCAGGTAATGAGGAAAGACTGTGTCTGAGATTCTGGAAATCCGTGGCTCTTGAAAATAGATAATTTTAGTCTGGATGGACAAACAGTATATCTTGCTGGATAGATTTTTTTGTCTTAAAGAAGATACAGTTGGTCCTCAACTTACAACCATTTGTTTAATGACCGTTTGAAGTTACAGCAGCACTGAAAAAAGTGGCTTATGACTGGTCCTCGCACTTATGACTGTCACAGCATCCCCATGGTCATGTGATCAAAGTTTGGGTGCTTGGCACCCAGCATATATTTATGACTGTTGCAGTATCCTGGGGTCATGTGATCACCATTTGCAACCTTCCCAGGGGCTTCTGACAAGCACAGTCAATGGGGAAGCCAGATTCGCTTAATGACCACAGTGGTTAGCTTAACAACCACAGCAAAAAAAGGTCATAAAATTGGGCGTGA
The DNA here is from genome assembly GCF_059951505.1 of Python bivittatus. Classification (NCBI taxonomy): domain Eukaryota; kingdom Metazoa; phylum Chordata; class Lepidosauria; order Squamata; family Pythonidae; genus Python; species Python bivittatus. Next base: position 12,840,103 of record NW_028277035.1, on the reverse strand, counting down.
CTCACTTAACGATCACATCACTTAGTGACAGAAGTTCCAGTCCCAATTGCACTAGTAAGTCAAGAACTACCTGTATTGATTTCTCAGATGATCAGACTACACACTGAGTCCTCAGTGTATTTTCTGGCAAGTTTCTTGGGTTCTGCAAAGCTCCTTGCTTTTATTTTATTTTATTTATTTATTTTATTTATTTATTGTAGACTCCTTTAATTTAATCAAAAAATGTTATGGAAAGCTAACTTTAACTCATACCTGCACAACTTGGCAGTAGGTAAGGGCCGAAATTAAATAGGCTAAACTTCTTTGGGCTGCAGATCGGTTTTTAGCACCTCACTTTCCAAGTAAAGTTATAATAATGGGGTAATAATGTTTTTTATTTGCAAAATAGTTTAATCATTAATTGTACTATAATTATTATAGTATAATTAATGATTAAACTATTTTGCAAATAAAATAAACCATATTATAAAAAAGGGAAATTTCAATTATTACACTTATTACTTAAGAAAAAAAATATTACTTTGGTAACTTTGAATATATTTTTAAGGTTTTCTTACCATTTACATTTTGTTAATAGGATGTATTACACTTCTTGTCAGCAATCAGTTTATCTATGTTCTGATTCGATCTTCCACTTCTTTTGATCATCCATTTTACAAAGGTATTAGTCTTGTAAAATTTACAGTTATCAAAATGGCTGTTCTCCCAGAGCTGCTTCGGTGAGTAATTTTGCTGCCCTTGTCACCATCATAATGTGATTGGTTATTTCCCGGAAATCATCCCTGCGACAGTTCATTGCAGAAACTTTATTTAAAAAAAACACACACATACTGCATTTTCGGACCTCATGCTCACAAGCGATGTGGGCCGCATGAAATCCTTTGGTGGGCCGCAAGCGGCCTGCGGGCCATATGTTGTGCAGGCCTGCTGTAACTGAAGCATCAGTTTCAAATGTAAATGGATGCAACAATGCCCGTGGCCCTAGGCTCAGAAGGAATTCTTAGAAAATAAAATGGTAGGTGTTTGCAGCCCAGTGCTTGAATTGCATTCTGATAAATTAGTGTTTTGTAACTTGCCACACCCTCCATGGCCACCATTTTCTGGGAGTTCCCATAAACATGCTGTCAAAATTCCAAATGTTCCACCTAGCCCCAAAAGTTGGAGACCTGTCCACTAAAACATATTGTGGTTATGGTTTAGATTTGGCTTAGCACATTGTGTGAATCCAGCCCCTGTGATTTGTAAACTATGCTTTATGTCTTAGTGTAGGGCTCAAACTTTGCAATCCTGCAAACTCCTAAAATGATAAATTTGTGCAGCATGACATTAATAAAAGTGATGATTTCACTTAGTTAGGATTGGTCAAGAAATAAATAGACCATTTTGCTTAAGGCTACATAACTTTCAGCATACTTTTTTGAATTAGGCTTAGTTTTGTCATGCCTACTGGTAGTTTCCTCATCTTTAGCTTTTCTCTTACCACCCAACAAAACCGTCTCCATTTTGAAAGGCTGGAAATGTAAAAGAAGAGGTAAAAATAATGAACTTTAGTAGCGCACACATTCGTGTAGACGCTCCAAAGACTGCAGATATACTGCTACATGCCATGCAGGAAGTCACCAGCCAGTGGGAAATCACTGACTGATCACAGCTCTGGTTTTGACAGATAGCTAGACCTGTGGGTTTAGCCATCTCTCAAAACTCACTTTGAATTTGCTCTGCAAAAAGGAACGGGTTTTGCTAGCACTTCCATTTTGGTGGCACAAGCCTGAATTCTAACAAAAAAACTTGGGAGACCCCCCATAAAACCTTTAGGATGCAACCCACTGTTTGATGATCTTTGATGTAATATAACAATCCAGCCATATACTAAAAACAGTGCAACCTTGTGCAATTTCTAGTCTGCAAAAGTTCCTTTTTGGAGAAAGACCATTTTTACTGTTTGTCATTCTAGAGTTGGGCTCTAATACAAACAGGGTTGGATCTGGCTAGTACTTCAGTGGAAGACTGCCAGAAAATCTCAGAGCTGTAGACTCAACAAGGAGGTTAAAAAAAACCCTTCCCATCCCATATTATTGTCAATAAAACTATATGGACCTTGTAGTCACTGGGAGTTAAGCTGGACTCAAGGGAGTCTTCATCTTTTTAAAGCCCTGCAACTTTTGTCGCAAAACGTAAAGTCAAAAATCTTATGTAAGGAGTGATAAGACTATCTTGTGACTACAAGAAATTCCAGTCTTAAAGACTAGGTGAAGAAGGAGGTTCTGCAGGTGGCCATGAGATAATACAATCAATTTTCTGCAGAAGCAGCTGCTGTCACTGTCTTTACATCATAATGTGGTTACACTGATAGGGTTGAACTTTGTAGCTGAAGTTTAGTGCCCTGAGGCCCAGTTCTAACCCCCAGAAAGCTGGCATCAGCATTAGTTAGGCGTAGTATAGGCATCTGAAAAGATGTGGTCTCCTGTAGATGTGGATACCGGTCACTGAGGTGTCATTTTCTTTTCTAATTTTTTTTAAAAATATTTTTTATTCACAGTGTAGTAATTGTGTATATGGATGGTACAAATGGTCAGTCTATTATTTTTACAATGTAACTTTGGTCCTTACTGAAGTTTTTTAGGAGCAAAATGGGTACTGTAAGCATCTGCAAGGCTTAAAATTTCAACTGATTAAACAGGCCCACCCACTCTGCAATGGGTCTCAAGTTCTTAGGTTGTAGAATGCGTGTTGGGGACATAATGTCCATATTTGCAGACATTTTACTTTTAGTAAAAATAAGCATTTCAAACACATTTTCAGAGAACATTTATTCACTCTACAGATAGGGAACAGTAAAGCTGTGGCTATGGAGCTCTCAGGGAATCAGGGAATCTATGACAGAGAACTTTAAACATAAGCAGAATAATGTTTTTTGGGGTTATTTTATTTATTACATTTGTAATCTGCCCAATAACCAAAGAAATACAGAGTACAAGAAATCAAGAAAGAGGGTTAAGCTTCAGAGCATACATCAAATCACTCATATAAAATATGTGGTCAAGCAATTAAACTTCTAAAATATATACATCTACTGGTCTCAAGGACAAATCATAGCAGATAATTCAGTCTGAGCTACCCTTCTCATAAAATTGTTTCTTTTTGCTGCAGGATAACATTGAGTCTCCTAAATATGCAGTCACATCCCACAGACAGACACATACACACATACTATTTTCACAAAGGAAACTCTCACACATGGGCTCCTACCCTACCCTAGGGAGGAATACCGCTATTACAAGAAGAAGTGACAAAGTAGCAATGGAACTGGAGATGGCTACTAGTCATGATCAGTTAGACTTCAAAGATCGAGAGCTTTAACTGCATGGCATGGTGTGACATTATGCCTTGCTGCTGGGTGGCTGAATAATAATCCCCCTTTTCCCCCAAGATATTGTCTTGCTTTTAGCAAACACTGGTGGCTACCTCCTCTTTCCGAATGGCAATGCAGGGGCTGAGCAAACATACAGTGAAAAAGACTTAGGAAGCAAGGGTGATGGTAATGCAAGAGCTGGAGTTTCAAGCATCCGCATGACTTCTCCTGGTGTCCAAACAGCAGGAAGAAGATGGGGAACCAGCAATATATGCATGACTGCATACATACACAGAATGAAACCAGCTTGTTACAAGCCTACTGCCAGCATTCTCCCTCTCCTTGCTTACTCCTTCCATTTGGGTCCAAGCCATCTCCTGAGGAATTTGCTATTCAGATCCTTTCTAGTCTATAATGCAGATACCACATCCATAAACAGGGAATGAACATAATAGCATCTTCCCACCTGTGTTTCCCAGCAAAGTGGTACTGAGGAATATGAATGTCTGTGCCTTCAAGTCAGTCTTGACTCCTGGTAACTGACAAGTCCCTGCAGTTTTTGTGGCAAGGTTTCAGAAGTGTTTTGCTCTTGCTTTCTTCCCAGGGCTGAGAGAGAGTGACTGGCCCAAGGTCACCCAGCTGGCTTTGTGCCTATAGTGGGACTAGAACTCATGGCCTCCCAATTTCTAGCATGGTACCTGAAACCACTACACCAAACTGGCCATTACCTGTCTCTAATACTGGAGATAATACTGTAGGTTTGTAGACACATTGAACATGATTCAGGAGAAGTGCTTCTGATCTCAGGTGAGCACAGCCCTTCTTCCTATGCATTAAAACAACCTGACACTGTTAAAATATTAACATACTTGTTCAGGCTTCAGCAGAAGCCTGAAAAAAGTTGGGCTGCTTTACTGAATCACACTGAGGTGTTGTGCTCATCCCAGGTCTGAAGCAATTCTTCCAAATCATTTTTGAATGTGCACAGCCTTAATGTCTAGGAACCTTTTCTGTGAGTTTAACTAATCCCTTTTTAATGGTGTCCCAAGTTGGTGATCATCACTATTACCTTGCGGTAGTAAATCCAACAGTTGAATTATGCATTGTTTGAAGAAGTGTAACTTTCTTTTTTATTTCCCTTGAATCCCTTAGATTTTAATATTATGTGAGCAAGAAGGAAAAAGATCTTCCTTTGTTCTTCTACATACCATACGTCTTTTCATATGCCTTTTATTTTATAAGTTGATACACTGCTTTATTGTTGTCTAAAAAAATAAGGCCCCTGGGATACAAAGCAGTTCTCTCTTGGCTGTGGTCAGATCTTGAGCTACATTTGGTCTGTATGACATTTTCTCCAGGAGAAGGTGCACATGCTGCCATGAAGATGGATCATCTTTATACAAGACAGCCTGTTCTCTGGTTTCTGCTTTCTTGAGATGGCCAAACTGAAGCTCCCTTTTGCAAAAGCCTGGTTCTGCAAAGTGATCTGCACTTTTAGGCAACAGCCTCTTTGCCTGCATACAGGGCAAAAGGCTTGACCTCTGCAATTGAAGCTTATGTTTGGCTGTTCTCCACACTGGAATTTGACTGGATGTCAGTGAGAGCAATTCTGGGAAGACTCTGTTGCAGTGTGTTTCTGACTATCTGCGATCCTGTCACTCTTAATAAGATCACTCTCTTCCTGTCAATAATATCATTCACTGCTGAGACATAAGCACAGGGAGGGGAGTGGGAGATGTCATTTCTTCCAACCCACTCACCAGTGAAGTGATCTTTAGTGAAGTAATATTCCACAGCAGTAGGAAATTCTGAGGACTAATTTGGATGAATAAAATATTTTAACAGGGTTGTAGATGACAGTAACACGTAAATTCTTCTGAAGGACAAGAAAGGGGAAAGTTTCCTTTTCCTCTCTCAGCATCAGTTGTGATCAGTTTCCACATGGGCTGACCTTCCTCCAGCTCTCTCTCACTCCATAAGCACACCTTTGATCTGGTTATGTCTCCCTGCCCATTGGGTGAGAACTCCTTAATCTTCTGGTTTAACTCTTCCAACTTCCGAGTGTTACTTGTTGAAAGGGAGAGGCTGGCTGAGTACAGGACAAGAATGAGTAGAACGGGGCAGAGGACAACAAAAGAGGAACTGGGACTGACCAGGCTGATACGTTGCATTTGTCAGTTTTCCTATCCCATTGATGGTCAGAGGGTTATATGCCTTTGTGGTGATATACTCTGCCCTATCATTTGATCTGAAGTTCTTGTGTTTGCCCCATACATTTGGGGTGATGTGTGCTTTGGACTGTTTGTGTGTAAGGCTGGGTGTTGAAGGCAGACCTTTAGCCCTCTTGTGATGATCTGCAGATGGTAGAAATTCATGGTGATATCCTGGCTTAAATGCTCAACTCTCATCAAGCTTGTAGGGCACCTGTATCCTTCCAGAAGGCTGGATTTAATTAGCATGCTTAAAAGAAGTCCTGTCCTATTCACAGGATTTACAAACAGTCTTTAATTGAAGCTTCATTCTGATCTTTGGTTGCAGGAACAATATGAATTAAATGGGTAGTCCCAAGTCAGCTGGATAAATAAGTAGTATGACAAAAGGATTGGCGGGAGGTTTGCAAAGGGTAAGGATCAGAGCTGAGAATGGAATCACACATGATTAAAAGAATATGTTCCATTGCTCTATAAAGTTGACAAATAATGCTATATATTATGCACCAATTGACAGTTGGGTCATTTATAGTTGCCAGTTCCCTATTCCCACCCCACTTCTGATGAATCACAGCACCCAGCAATCACATCCCTTTCATTTTAACACAAAGCAGGAAGCAAAAAGTGCATCTCTGGCAAAAGCTATGGTTGGAGGGCCAACCTCCACAAAACAGATTCTCATACATACAATTGCTGTCACTCAGTTACTGATAAAAGGGCCATCATTAGATTAAGAGCTTGTGTGAGCAACAACCTATTGTTCTTACTTTTTATCACAGAACTAACTAGGTGTTGCATGCTACCTAAATACTAAATAGGGCTTTTCATGCTTCAAAAATGGTTCAGAAAAAGCTATTTGAACTTTATGTGAAGACAGCATCTTTGTTATTCATTACAGTAGTCTGTTTTTCAGGCTTCTATGCAAACCTGAAAAAAGATGCTGCTGCTTTAAAAGTTGTATTACAGCAGCAGTTTCTTTTTTCCCCCCAGGTTCATGCAAAAGCTTGAAAAAGTCAGCCTGCTTTAATGAATACCAAAGAGATGTTATATCATGTGAAGTCCAATGCTCTTCTTCTGAATCATTTTTGAAGCATGCACAACCCTACTAAATACTTAATTCTCCTGAATATGAAATTGCCCAGATAGTTAGGGCAGAGAAGTCTATATAACTTTCAATTACTGAGATATCCAAATGAGATTTTAGTTGGGTTTATTAAATGGTGGCTATGTTTGCTTGACATGCTTATCTATACTTAATTGTGGTTTAACCAAGTGGATTTCCTGGGTTTGAATAGTGACCTGTAAATTAACCATAAATAGTGAGTTTTGATAGCAAAGCTAGGGTAATTATGGTTTGTTAGTTTGCCATTCAATGTGTGGTACAACTTTGATCCCTGTCTTGACTTAAGCAAGGCAGAGGACCTTTAATAAAATGTGTTTGTGTGAGAAAGAGAGAGGGAGGGAAGAAGTTTTAATCAATAATCATCCCAGCAGCCTTATTTCATTCTCTCTCTCTCCCATTGGTCAGAATCATACCTCCCGTGACCATCACAAAATGGGAGAGCAAGCTACATTCTGCCCCCCTTGAGTTTGGCTTCTATCACTGACCTAGATGGGAGTGGTGATCAGGTTTGGTTGCTATGTGTGCCAATATGATAGCACAATTCACAATTTAGACTCTTCTCAATAAAGGAACAAGAATCCAACACTTCTGGATGTTTCCCCTTTGCAACCCACCCAATAATGAATACATTATTTAAAAGCAAGAAAGCAACCCTCATTATCATATCTAGAAAATTACCCCCGCTCCCTTGAACCAGCAATTTGCCTGCCATGCAGCTCCGCTCTGACTTGCCCATTAATTACAGGGATAAAAAATCATTTAGAAGTCAGGAAAGGAAACTAATTGGATCTCCCCCCCCCACCAGTAAGAATTAATGAGAGGCAAAGAAGCTACAACAAGGTGGGGTCCAGAATCCATAGTCATTGGAAAGGTTCTACACTGGAATCCTTCCTCTTTCCTTTCTTGTGCTTCCTCTGT